>NC_136419.1:144315000-145692500 GCF_052625555.1 Lactuca saligna | reverse complement strand
GCAATCTCAAGAGCAAACTCCAAACACTCTCAACTACCATCCCATCTTTCACCCGATTTCTCGAAAACATAAGTACTTCTTGGCTTAATTTGTTGTTATATCATAACATCTAGTGATTATACATCATTTCATCCATTCAATTGTTGATTTTCATTAGATCTTCAAAACACCAAGAACACATACTAGTGTTCTTGGACCTTAAACACCCAATCGAGCTCCGATCTTGTAAGTGAACTTGCTATAGCTTCTTGTATGCTTAGTATGACCCTTATAACACTTGAAAATCATCAAGAAACCATATAACCAAGGATTGTATGGCCAAGGATGATCTTGGGCCGTAAACCCCTTTCAAGGCGGTAAATTGGACCTTAGCTCCTTCCTATGCCTTGGATGCCAACCTTGATCCTTCCTAGAGGTGTTTAAGACCTTAAACAACAATCAAAACATGTCCCTAAGAGAGTTTACAACCGTGAACACATAAGAATATGGTCATTTGGCCGTAAACTCCACAAGGTGGTCTTATTATGCCCCTCATGCTTTCCTAACGCTTAGACTTTATCATTTGATGCCCAATCATGACTTGTAAGACCTCAAATCACAATTTGGCACTTAGTACCATGATTTTACGGCCCTAAACTCATGGGGAAATGGTCATGGGTTTCAAACTCCATAAAGGGGTGGTTCATGGGCCATAAACTCCAATGTTATGTCATACAACCCTTAGGTGCAACCCTTTGGTACCTATAACACTTGAATCAAAGTGTTTCCATGACCTAGGGTGTCTTAACTTGATAAATTAGTTATTAATTGACTAATTAGATTACATATATGTTTATTATATGATAACTAGGACCATTGTGTGTGTTTAAGTCCTCACTTGACACCTAGCACCTTGTCCGACACTTCCGAACAAACCACTCATTGCAGGTGAGTTCATACCCCTTAATTAACCTTTTTAAATGTTTATAAATGCTTTATGGGGGGATACAAGTTGAATCATGCTAATTATTATATCAATCACATGTGATTAATAACTAGCATGCAAATAGATTTACTACACTTTTAGCAGTTTTACCAAACAGATTACTTCAAATGACTTTCCAAAACATTTTTACTAGTTTACAACTCTTTATCAAATTGTCTTACATACTGAATGTTTCTTTTCAAAACTTTGTTACAATTGTGTTTCCAACACAAAGGATTCATTATACTTAGAACTCTTCTTATCAAATAAATTGTTTTCAAGCTATTTTACAAACTGACATCAAGTCACCTTTTCTTAGTTCTTAAACTCTTCAAAGGTTTTACAAAACTTCTTTTATACTTTTATATTGTCAATTTCATGCCTAGATATGTATACTTATGTAAGTAATGTTTGAAGGACTTAGGAAGGCTAACCCGCCTTATTTCCTTTTCCCCGTGGGGATGTGTCTGGTAGGGTATCGGGTATCCGTCCGAAGGTCGTTTAACTATTAGTTATATATCATGTGTACATATATAGTCATAAAGGTTCTTCCAGTCAATTCAACACCCTTGGGTAGCAACGGTATACTTCCATGTTCATACGTACAAGTTATATTACTAGTAAGGTACAATAGGCGGAGTTTAGAGTTTTACTAATACTAATACTAGAACAATGAATCATACAAAGAGTCAGTTCATGCATGAGTCAATACTTGCTAGATAGAGAGAACACACAATACAGCTAGTACACACAGAACATTACCATACTTACTAGATAGAGAGAACACACAATACAGCTAGTACACACACAACATTACAATACTTGCTAGATAGAGAGAACACACAATACCCCTAGTACACACAATAAATTACAATACTATACAGAGAGAACATACAGGCTAGACAGAGGGAGAACATACGATATAGCTACCATACATTACATATACATTACATTCAGTTATGTGAGCCATTAAATGGGTCGTGGCACTACCTGCCATGACCATTTTTGTATCCAGAATCTCCTTAATTGGGGAGTGTATGAGTTTGCGTATAGATCTATACTGGATTGACTATCCTACACCTTGGTGCTCACTACAGTGGGACTTGCAAGTCTACGGGTGCCAAATGTCATTTCTTACGGCGTCTTACATCGTCGTTTTACTATTAAATCGGTAGCAGGATACAGGCCGATCACATGTTACTTTAAATTTCATTTGGTTTAAGGTAGTTAGTACAGTAGTAGTCACTTATTATAAAACTACAGTACTTTATTATTTCCCCATTACATTCACTTCGTGAACATTCACACGATGCACGGTAATGTAAATACTATATTTTTGGTTAATGATAGTTAGATTTGGGAAAATACACACTCTTACAATAGACACAGTTAGATACTAGATGCCTTGGTAGAAGGCTACTTTCAGTAGGAAGCATAGGGTTTTCTAGGTTATTCAAAACTTTTACATACTCATACTTACAAATACAGTCTTATAAATACCTTCTTACAAATACATTATTACAAATACAGACACTAAAATACTTATGATCTCACCAACTTTAAAGCTGATACTCGCTTTCAAAATAACTTGTATCCTTAGGTCAACAGTAGACATTTGCCGATGCAAGGTTTAGAGAAGATGGAGCTCGTTCAAGACTCATCTTTCATTTTGATTCATACTTTAGTGTCTATTAAACATGTCAGAACACTTGTATTAAAAATTATATTATTAATGCAATGGATGATTTTGTTGCTTGTTTACTACTATTCATTGTTGTGATACTATACATGACGTCCTCCACCCCACAACGTTTCCGTCGTTCATGGTTTTGGGGTGTGACAGATTGGTATCGGAGCATTGTTTATAGTGAATTAGGTATATCAACCCATAAAAGATATACTAAATATAAATACAATGGGATTAAAAATAATATGACCAAGAGTATATACTTTTAAATAAGAAAATATTTAACAAAGTATATGTGTCTGCATCATACTGAAATCAATGTCACTAGGACATATAGTCAAAACTGGGAAGATATAGCCTGGTCAACTATATTATCCGAGGGTTGACTAGCATGTGCCTAAGGGTAGTTGTGAGGTTGCAACAAGTCTAAAATCTTACCAGCAATACCACAAAGAAAACAATAGAACATAAACCTAAAATACTATAGGGGTAATTGGTGTTACTATAAGTACTTTATACTTGAGAACTAAAAAGGATCTTCATTACTAAGTTAGCTGCTAAGTGGATACACTAAGGCTATATGTAACTAGGACGTTATAGACTTAGAATCTGTGAAAATTTTGCTTTACCCCTATTCTTTGTGAATTTGCAGTTAAGGTCACTTATTCGAAGGCCTATCCTATCTCGATTACATATAACTGGTATGCACTTCACAAATAGTGATGTAACTAATGAATATTTTATAAATAATTATTTAGATAGTTCATCTAATAATTATTTTCTTACCCCAATTCTCGCGTAGATACCATGGTTGGACTCCATCCCCACGGCAACCCGTACCTTCCGAACGAGGTCATTGCTGGATGGTTTGGAGAAGAACCAGAGAATAATCACCCGATCCCTTTGAATGATCACCATGATGAAGACCTTTCGGATGGTGCTAACTCCGAAACCGAAGTTGAGAACCTACCTCGGTAGCTCCCATTCCAAATCCTGACCCTCGTCTGGCTTTTCATGGCCCGATGCCTCCTTGGGTCGAATGTTTGGAAGCATGGAGTGAAGATCAAGATCAACCTATGTTGTTTAATGGAGACCGAAGCTTCTACAATGTAAATGAAGGGAGAACAGTAGACAGAGTTCTACCAATCCTTATCCGTAGAGTTGCCTAAATTGAAATTCAGGGCAGGACAGCTCTACGTCGTATCACAGAAGTTGACAGCAATTGAGGGAAGCATATCCTTCGCACCAACCACCTTGAACATGCTCGTGAGAGATCTGAGAGAGACCACAAAACCCTGCTACAAGCACTAGGTTAAACCCGAGCCGAAGTCATAGAACTCCGAGTACGTCAGAGGGTATACGAAAGCTACCTGCTTAATATGGAACGTCAACTAGCTGAACTAAGGGTTCACCGTAGGGGTGACCGTCGCCAGTAGGAGATACTTTACTTCCCTTATTTGTTTTTAAGAACCATGTTCATATCTATGTTCTGTGTACCACTTAGCTATGTGACTACCTTGTATTGTAAGTACTTTAGTTAGGTCTTTATGCTGTCAAATACTTTTCTACTCCAGATGTGATGTAAGACCTACTACAAGGTCAATTTTTCCCGAATTTATTACATCTTAAACATCGATGATATTGACAGTCGACTAACTCCTGAGTTATTCTTTGTTTAAATACTTTTATCATACCTTCATTTGAGTGTATCAGAAATTTGCTTTAGTCAAGTATTTGGACTATAGTAATTTAACTCTAGGATCATCTTCAAGCCTCTTTCAAAGGTTGGATCATATTATCCACCAACCATTAATACCTCGGCTTGAACGACAAAACGTCTTGAGACCATTCTACGAACTTACTTCTACTCTTTCTAGTACTGCATCATAGGGATGTAGGTCAAACCTTTGTGATCATACTTCCATTCCGTACTAGAACTGCATCACAAGGATGTAGGGCAAACCTTCGAGAACATACCCTTACTCTTTTCATGAACGATCGGACTACATCTAGGTTCAAACATACTAGCTCACGAACTCCTTTTCTTTTCGTGTAACAGAATCATGTCGTCATCCGGAAGTAGTCAACCGAACAACGAAACTCCTGCCTTTCCTATGGACGCTGCTACTTTCCAAGCTGCCGTGATGGCTGCCATGACAGCTGTCCTTGAAAACCACAGCACTATCAACGTAAACAAGACTGATAAAGGAATTGACAATTCCGATCGTAGTAACGATCCGAGGAATCAACAAATAGTAACAGTCGCCAACACCCAAAACAATAACTCAGAGTTCAAGAAACGAAAATGTCAAGCCCAAGTGGAACGCAAGCGATTTCAGAGGATTGCCATGCAAAGGCAACCAGTGGCAACCCCTACCATCACAACACCAGTCAAACGATATGAGGGAACACTCCCAAAGTGTGACCGGTGCAACTATCACCATACGAGAAATTACCGAGTAAAGCAATGCATCAATTGCAACCAGATATGGCACATTGCTCGTTTCTGCAGAACTACCTCCACCACTGGAGCTAGCCTAGTTTGCTATAGTTGTGGTGAGGCGGGGTACTATTACAGAAATTGCACAAAAGAGAAGATCAACGAAAGCAACCGTGTCCCCATAAGTCCTACTCGACACTTCACTTCCACCACCAATGTTGGTGCTATCCACGTATGTCACTAATGCGGCGAAATTAGGCACCTCAAGAAGGATTGTCCAATAGCAAAGAACTCGGGCACAGATGGGAAGATTCTCAGGATCACAGCTACAGGAGAAACTACGTCGGACCCTCGTTAGAGTATCTAAGGCGTTCGTTGTAACAGACTTATAAACTGTTTTAAATTAGTGCGACTCGAATCTTACCTTTTGCGGGATCCCGTCAGTTAAGGGACCCTCGTGCTGCGTATACTTGTCTTTTGTAGTATACCTTGTTCGCATAAATAGTCTTCTAGTAAGTCTAAGGTACTGTAACTCTATTGATGGTTGCACGATTGTGTTTTGTCTGTAACGCCTTGATATGTGCATATTTAGTGTGTATTAAGTATAGTTTTTTATTCATATATTAGCTAAATTATCGCATATTATGGACAAAAGGTACTTAAAATTGTTAAATTATGTTTTTCAGTCCAAAGATGAAGCTCTGAAGTAAAAGGAAGCAGGAGAAGCGGTTAGGAGCTCGAGAGTGGAATGAAGAAGAAAAACACTAAAAAAGGCTTCTACTCGTCGAGTCAGAGAGCCTACTCGACGAGTCCGGTCGAGGAATCAGAAGGATAATGATTCGGAATTCCAGATAGTTATCGCAATACGTGTTATGTGAGAGGGACTCGACGAGTCACTACTTGACTCGACGAGTCGGATCGCTTATTTAAAGATAACTCCACAGATTGAGAGGAAAAAATTTGGGGGAAGTTTCAGAAGTGTTTTGCTGCGATTAAGAAGCCAGAAGAACCCTAGAAGTCGACAAAGAAAGCTAGAATTCAATTCCTGAAGTAATTATGGCACAATTTCATCATTCTACTTATTCTTTTGTTTTGTCAATATGATTAAGCAACTTGAACTTGTTTGTTTGTTGTTATTTACTTTAATTATGAACTAAAATCTTTAGACTTCTGTTTGGGAATACAAAGTTGACAATATGGTTTGATTGGTTGGTAGGATTAATTCCAAGTTGGTGAATTTTTGTTATTTTAACTTGCTAAAGAACCTTGTGTATGAATAATAATTAATTTTCTGTTAATAGGGAGATAATTGATTAGCATGAACATCTATTGATTATCAACCTCATATAATATGTGACCACTATACTATATGTCTAGAATTAATGAATATAAAACTAGAATTAATAAGGAAATTGAGTAAATTCATGTGCAAGCTTGTAAGATGACCATCAAACAAGAGGTTAATTAAGAATAATAAATTAATTAGCTATTGCGAGTCTAACTTAACCCGAATAATTAATCTAGTAAATATAATTAAATTAAGCAATTGGCCACTGTTTGAGTTAGTTTATTTGCTAAGGATTAGGATAGTGAACATGAACCTAATCACTTGAATCGGTACCCAACAAAAGAATTAATCCATTGCACTATTACCTTGAAATCAACCATAGAGTTAACCGAGTTGAACTAAACAGAAGTTCCTTTCCAATTATTGAATCTGGTTAAATTGTTATTTTCTAGTCTTAATTTAGTTATAGTTAGTAAGTTTCTAGTCTTGTAAAACTAGAGAAAAACCCTTATTTCTTAATCAACTTAGATAGAATTAGTTTTTAATTTAATTTGTCGTTCCCTGTGTTCGATACCCTGCTTATTTAGCTATACCATAATTGATAGGTTCACTGCCTTTTGTGTTTTATTTGATAATTAAAGTAGGTTTAAAACTAAGTGAGTTTTACACACATCAAGTTTTTAGCGCCGTTGCCGGGGAACGGTTCTAAAATTAGCATTAAAATTCTAATTCAATCGATCCTTTGTGTAAGATTCATCTTACACAAAGTTAATTTCTGTTTAATTTCTGTTTATGTTTTTAGGTATTAAAAAAAAAAACATGATTTTAACTTGGACTCGCCGAGTGCATTCGCCCAGACTCGGCGAGTACAACGCTGAATCGGATTTAATCTTTTGTTCTTTTTTACGCGTTTTGTTTTGTTTTTTTTTTGTTTGCAGTTGTTCATGACCCAAGGATCTGATACGCCTCTGGTTCCCCCTCTTGAAGATCCGGAAACCGCATTAAGAAGAAACAAAGGCAAAACCATTGGAGAAACCGCTTCTTCAAAGAACTCACCACTCAAAAACCTCAAATCCGTTTTTAGCAAGAAAAGTAACAGCAAATCAGGAGCATCCAGTGCATCATTGACAATCGAAGACCCGATCCAAAAAGACACCAACTACGAGACCGAGGAAGAAAACGAGCCCACATACGAGCACACATCGAGTTTGAAGACGATTTAGCCACCGCCATGGCTAATATTGACGAAATCCCCATGGGGGAATGGAAGAAGAGGATGCGTGATAACACCAGCCCGGGACTTGTGCAACCTGCAATTCCCGCTACCGCTACTTTTGAACTAAAGGGCCATATTCTCGCTCAACTCAAGGAGATCCCTTTTCACGGGAGAGATCATGAAGACGCCTATAAGCACTTGGATGAAGTAAATGATGTGGCAGATTACTTCAATGTACCCAATGTGCCCCGCGAGATCCAGCTTCTTCGCATGCTTCCTGTCACATTTAAAGGAGCTGCAAAAGATTGGTTAAAGTCACTCCCTCCCGGATCGGTCACTACATGGGCCAAGATGAAAGAAGAGTTCATAGATCATTTTTGCCCACCTTCCAAGATAGCCAAGCTAAAGAAAGCCATTGCCAACTTCGAGCAACAACCCGGAGAATCTCTTTATGAAGCTTGGGAAAGATACAAGAGCCTACTTAGAAATTGCCCCCACCATGATCTTAATAGCCAACAAGAGGTCTCCATCTTTTATGATGGAGTTAATGTCACCACAAGGCAACTACTCGATTCACAAGGCCCGCTCACCCGAAAGCCACCTCCGGAAATAAAGGAATTAATTGAAGAATTCTCCAAGCACTCTAGAGAATACCACAATCCGAGGAATGAAGTGAGTCGTGGAGCAGTAAACTCGGTGAACGATGGCATGGCGGCGGTAATAGAAAAACTCGATAGCCTAGACCGAAGAATGACGAAAATGGATCAAACGATCCATGCTATTAGGGTAGGATGCGAAAATTGTGGCGGCCCCCATCTTACCAAGGATTGTGATCGAGATGAAAATGGAAATAAAAAGGCTCAAGTATTCTATTCCACTGGCGATAGATACGATGAAGACTGGAGGAAACCGAAGAAGGAATGGCTCCCATATGAAGAATATAAAAAGGCTAAGGAGGAGAAATACAAACAGAGGGAGAGGGGATTCTATCAAAAGGAAGAGCCGGTGACGGAAAAGAAGGCAAATTTAGAAGATATACTCACAAGGTTCATAACCGCGTCCGAGAAAAGACACAATGATCACAATGTAGCAATGCAAGAAACCAGAAACATGTTGAGGAATCAGCAAGCATCCATTCTCAACATTGAGAAACAGCTGGGACAGCTTGCACATCAAGTGAATGAAAGAAGACCGGGCCAACATCCGAGCAACACCGAGCCCAATCCAAGAATGGAGAACGTGAGCGTAATAACCTCCAGTAGTGAAGAAAAATTTACAGAAGCACTAAGGATCTCCAAGAAGAAGGAAGAAAAGGTAGAAGAATCGGAGCCAGCCAAACACAACCCGACTCGCCGAGTCACTCCTGTGGACTCGACGAGTCCATGCGAAATAGAGAAACCCATCAGTTCTTCGAAACCTTATAAGCCTCCACTGCCATACCCAACCAAAGCCATGCCTGCAGAAAAAGTGGAAGCATACAGAACCTTCATGAATCATGTTAACGCTCTACAAGTTAATGTGTCGTTTGTGGAAACAATACTTCAAACGCCTAAATACTTCAACTTGCTTAAGGGCCTTTTTGCTGCTAGGAAGGATTTGGCTGAAGTCGCAGAAGTATTGATGAGCGAGCTACCTAAAAAGAAGGGTGATCCAGGAAATATTGTGCTTCCGTGCCAATTTGGTAATAAGGTCATCACCCAAGCATTAGCTGACTCGGGGGCAAGCATCAATATGATGCCTTTGTCATTCTATAAGAAGTTGAATCTACCAGAACCAAAACCGGTGAATATGAAGATCCATTTGGCGGACAAGACAATAATCCATCCAAAAGGCGTTTGTGAAGATCTCCTTATAAAAGTTGGCAAGTTTATTTTCCCAGTAGACTTCGTGGTTGTTGATATGGAAGAAGACCCCGAAATTCCAATTATTTTGGGGAGATCCTTCTTGAACACCGCGTGTGCTTTAATTGATATAAGTGAGTCTACATTGACATTGAGAGTGGGTGATGAGGCTGTGACGTTTAAAGCTATTCCAGAAATCAAGCAACAAGAGGAAAAGATTGAAGAAGTCTCAATGATCCAATTGGATGATGAGATATTAGAAAAAGAGCTTGCACGTTTGATGAAAGAGGATCCAAGCAAGTTTGTGATACACTCTGAAGAAGAAGGAGATGTTAACAAGGACTTGGATGAATTAGAAAAGCTACTGGAAGGAGCCCACTCAGAAAAAACCCAAGAATCGATAGAATTCGTACCGACTCGCCGAGTCACTTTAATGGACTCGACGAGTCCAGTCGATTTGGGCAAACACTTGGCCGACTTAGATCTGTCTGTTACTAGTTCTTCACATACCTTGGATTTCAATAATATACAGGATTCCTTAGAAGAACAAACAGCAGAAAGAGGAAAGGAAAGGAGAGTTCAATACGTCGATGTAGCATGTCTTGATACGGTTCATTTCGAAGATGGGTTAAGCACTGGAAAGGACAAAGAGATAAAGGAAATGAGGGAGGAAGCTGATCGCCTATTCACTACTAAACCTAAAGCATGGACCATCATGAAATGTGAAGTTATTAAATTTAAAGAAAAGGAGGTTCAAGAGACGGTGAAAAAGAAGGGGGTAAAGAAGAAAAAGAGGAAAAGGGAAGCCCAAGCAGCTGAAGATGAGGAAATGAAAAGAAAAAGAGATGCATTAAAAAGGGCTTACAAGAAAAAGATCCACGCTTACAAGACCAAGTACAAATCACAAAAAGTTAGGCGTGCGTTCCGATGCTCGAAGATGACAAAACGTAGATGGGAAGGAGTCTAGCTAATGACTCCTCAAAAAGAAGCGCTTGGCGGGAGGCAACCCGTTATATAGAGTTTGCTTTCTTTTACTTTTTAGTTTTCTTTTTATTTTTATTTTCCCTTCGTTTTTTTTTCAATCTTAATCTTCCAAATCATCGGGCATGTCTGCTTGAGAGTGTGCATAGGCTAAGTGTGGGGTGAAATGATTTACAATAAATAACAAAATTTTGAAAATTATGCATTTTTTTTAAGCGACTCGCCGAGTCTGACCACGACTCGACGAGTCCACATGGATTTCAGAAAAAAAAAATTGACTTCGCGACCAGACTCGCCGAGTCTGATCACGACTCGATGAGTCGGTATTATTTACAGAAAAAAAAATATTTTGAAATTACTTTTACATTGGGTAAGTAGGGTTTTAACCCTAAGAATCAGTTTTCACAAACCACACTCGTCGGGTGCCGCTATTTTCATTCTCTCTCAAGCATTCATCATTCTTCTTCAAGTTTCTTTCAAATTTCTCAAGCCCAATCCAAAAAGGTAACAAATTTCTTCCTATTTTCTGTTAAGAGCATGATTATAAGGCCATCTATGGTAGCAATTGCATGAAAAACCCATTTTTGAGAAGTACTCTAGGGTTTTGATTTTTCATGAATTATGTTGTTTGAATGCTTATTTTGGCCTTAATACATCAATACTAAGTGGTGAGACAAAACCCTTGAAAGAATTTACAGGTTTTATGGTCCAATTTACAGCGACCCGTCGACCGACTCGTGCAGGTTGCGCGACTCGCCGAGTCGGGCCTAGACTCGACGAGTCCAGTCGAGTTACAGATAGAAGACAATTTTTAATTGTATTCTGTGTTTTCTGGGTTTTGTGTATTTGTTTTGCAGAAATCATGTTCAGAAGGGGATAAAGTTCTAGTGCCAACCAAGGGGAGTTTCCATGGCTAAACTTCCCGCAAATTGAGTCCGCTTCAACAATGAGGAAATGGAAGAAGAAGCTATCTGATATTAAGAAGAAGGAGGTGTATGTGCCAAACAGGATTGATTGGGAGTGGCTGCAAAGTGTTCGATATGAGGAGGAATTAGCTCCTTACCTTTTTAAGGAGTTCCAACATGAAGGCGAGACAATGGTCTGTGACAGGTGGAGCCGGGTCTTCCGTATACAAGAGCCGGTTTATTTAGAGCTTTGTTTGGAGTTTTTCTCCACGGTATCTTTTACCGGGGGAGTGGATGTGTATCACCCGGCAAGCTTTAGTTTTTGCCTTGGGGGCGAGTATCGTCAATGCTTGGTGGTGGATCTTGCCTGTCGACTAGGGATCTACGATCAGCCCTTGGTTGCAACAAACATCTTTCGGGCCTTTTTGGCACAAACTCATATGGTGTTCCCCGATGGAGTTACAAGCACGGGCTGGTGGAATACCATTGGAAATAAAGTTTACATCCCAAAGTCTGCACAGGAAGGGAGCATCCGATCGCCAACTCACCGCCTCATACACCGCCTTATTTCATCTACCATCAATCAAAGAAAAGATGATGACAAGGTTTCCAACCTTGACGTCTTCTATTTATGGAGCATAATAACACCCGGCGTCTTTTGCAACATTCCTTGGTGTTTAGCTTCATACCTCTCGAAGGGTGCGGTCAAAGATCGAAAAACCTCCCGTATTAATGGTGGAATGTTTGTCACCCGATTGGCTAACTCATTCGGGTTGATGAACCGCGGTGCATGGAACTTCATGACATTGATCCCTACACCTCCGTTCAATCCCATTCTTTTCCGACGAGCGAGGATAATTAAAGACTATGGTGGTGGCCATTATGTCATCCCGAATGATGACCCCGTTGTTGGTCCCGAAGCACCGGGAAGGAGGGTAAGATCACGAAGAGAGCGGGATGTGGAGGACGAGCCGCCAGTGATTCCGGTCGAGAATGAAGACGTACCAATGGATTGGTACAATGTGGAGATGAGGCGGATGCAGGATCAAATGGCGCGGGGGTTGAACTTTAGCAACCAATCCCATATTCGACTTTTTTACCACTTCAATATCCCACATATTGATGGTGGAAATTACCCATTTATTCCATCTTGGGATGAGGTGATTGGTGCGAGACGAAGTGGAGCCGGAGGAAGTGGAGCCGCGGATGATGAGGAGGACGAGGATTGATTTTTATTTTTAATCAAACAATTTTTATTTTTTGTTTTGTTTTTATTATTTTTATTTGGTGTGTATGACTTGTTTGAGATTTTATTTTGCTTAATGATTGTATGCTTTAGTTATTTTTCAGGATTGGATTAGGATTGCTTGCTTAGGAACCATTTAGAGTTATAGCGAATGGATGTTATCACGAGTGAAAGCGAGTCAAGGAAGCGGAACGTTAACGTCCAAGTGTCGAGTCCAGTCCTTAGGGGGTATGAGCAATTGAGTCCAAACGTGAGGAAGAGTTAGAGAAGTTTTTAGAGGCTGTCACAGTTGCAAAATACCAATTTTTTCCGTTTAGTGGCCAACTCGTCGAGTGCACTAAGCTGACTCGACGAGTCGCCTTGTATTTCCACATATTCTGAGAAGGCGCGCTGCTACTCAACGAGTCAACCATAAGACTCGACGAGTCGTTCATTTTTTATGCCGACGGACTGCGGATTTGATGCTGCTACTTGTACCACTTGCTCACTTATTCTTCCATATCCATTCTTGAAGATCTTACACCGATTTCCGCGTATTTGGAGCGACCCACACGAGACGAGACACCCAAGACATGGATGAGATGTTACCATGTCTAAAGTTGATTGAAGTTGGAGCTTAAATGAGAGTGATCAACCTATCCACTGCTATCCTAGGGGAGTTTGTTCCAATTCCCACTTTAGTTTCTTTTTATGTTTTTATGCATAATATGCAATGAGGGCATTGCATCACATAAGTGTGGGGTAGGGGGTTGGTTACATAATAGTCAATTTTAAAAATTTTGCAAACCAAAAGTATTATTTAGGACTTAATTAGAAAATTTTGGTAAAAAAAATTGGGATTTCATGTTAGGATTGTGTTGATAATTGCATGAAGACCCAAATGTTTAGTTGAGCTTATATACGTTCTAGTGCATTTGTGGCTTTCTTATTCCAGTGAAATCATGAGACAAAAACACGACCTTGCTCAGCCTGAGGGATGCAATATGTTTAGCAGCCTAAATCTGAAATGTATCTAGGAAAATTTTTATCATTAGCCAATAAAGGTTGAGATTGAGCGCCCCTGCTTAAGCATGTAGGGATTTTAGTGACAAAAGTGAGGTATACATGTAAAAAAAAAAAAAAAAAAAAAAAAAAAAAAAAAAAAAAAAAAAAGAGAGAGAGAGAGAGAATTACAAGAAAAGTTGTAAGAATTTTGGAGCAAATGAAGTGAAGATCTAAAGATCAAAATTCCAAGAAATCCAAAAAGTTGAAGATACCAAAAATCAATACAAGTTGGTGAATTCAAAGATCAAATTATCAAGAAAGTGAAGAATTCAAAAAGATCCATAGTGGTATCGAAAAGTTGTAATTCTAGAATATGTATGCTTGGGTTGCTCAATTAAAAATACCTTGAGGGTAAAGAGGTTTTCTGAGGATGGATTCGGAGGGTTGCATAAAATGAGCATTGTTCGGAAAAAGTGGGCGAATGTTTATGAGGATTGTGAGTATTTGGAGTATGGGGGGTTCTTTAGGAAAAATTGTAGACACAAATGCATGCGTTGCGGTCTTGGCATAATGGTTGGGTTAGATTGGAGTTGTCATACATAATTCTAATGTGTTAAAATTCAGTTTTGCTTGGGGGCAAGCAAAAGTCAAGTGTGGGGTATTTTGATATGTGCATATTTAGTGTGTATTAAGTATAGTTTTTTATTCATATATTAGCTAAATTATCGCATATTATGGACAAAAGGTACTTAAAAGTGTTAAATTATGTTTTTCAGTCCAAAGATGAAGCTCGGAAGCAAAAGGAAGCAGGAGAAGCGGTTAGGAGCTCGAGAGTGGAATGAAGAAGAAAAACACTAAAAAAGGCTTCTACTCGTCGAGTCAGAGAGCCTACTCAACGAGTCCGGTCGAGGAATCAGAAGGATAATGATTCGGAATTCTAGATAGTTATCGCAATACGTGTTATGTGAGAGGGACTCGACGAGTCACCACTTGACTCGACGAGTCGGATTGCTTATTTAAAGATAACTCCACAGATCGAGAGGAAAAAATTTGGGGGAAGTTTCAGAAGTGTTTTGTTGCGATTAAGAAGCCAAAAGAACCCTAGAAGTCAACAAAGAAAGCTAGAATTCAATTCCGGAAGTAATTAAGGCACAATTTCATCATTCTACTTATTCTTTTGTTTTGTCAATATAATTAAGCAACTTGAACTTGTTTGTTTGCTGTTATTTACTTTAATTATGAACTAAAATCTTTAGACTTCTGTTTGGGAATACAAAGTTGACAATATGGTTTGATTGGTTGATAGGATTAATTCCAAGTTGGTGAATTTTTGTTATTTTAGCTTGCTAAAGAACCTTGTGTATGAATAATAATTAATTTTCTGTTAATATGAAGATAATTGATTAGCATGAACATCTATTGATTATCAACCTCATATAATATGTGACCACTATACTATATGTCTAGAATTAATGAATATAAAACTAGAATTAATAAGGAAATTGAGTAAATTCATGTGCAAGCTTGTAAGATGACCATCAAACAAGAGGTTAATTAAGAATAATAAATTAATTAGCTATTGCGAGTCTAACTTAACCCGAATAATTAATCTAGTAAATATAATTAAATTAAGCAATTGGCCATTGTTTGAGTTAGTTTATTTGCTAAGGATTAGGATAGTGAACATGAACCTAATCACTTGAATCGGTAACCAACGAAAGAATTAATCCATTGCACTATTACCTTGAAATCAACCATAGAGTTAACCGAGTTGAACTAAACAGAAGTTCCTTTCCAATTATTGAATCTAGTTAAATTGTTATTTTCTAGTCTTAATTTAGTTATAGTTAGTAAGTTTCTAGTCTTGTAAAACTAGAGAAAAACCCTTATTTCTTAATCAACTTAGATAGAATTAGTTTTTAATTTAATTTGCCGTTCCCTGTGTTCGATACCCTGCTTATTTAGCTATACCACAATTGATAGGTTCACTGGCTTTTGTGTGTTATTTGATAATTAAAGTAGGTTTAAAACTAAGTGAGTTTTACACACATCACGCCTTATGTTCAAATCTAATGTCTTTAGTTCCCATATGATTCCGACATTATCAGACAACTAGATTCAATTTGATCCATACAATACCAGTTTCGTGCGTACATCTCTTTCTCCGAAATTGCCTTTCCAGCGAAGCCGTCATACCAGGTCACAGAAGTACTCATGCATAGAGTACCTCATGTTTCTTAGCACTTCCGAAGAAATCTCCACAAACCTCCCCGAAGTACCACTCGTACAGTACGTCAAGTTCAATCCAAGGATCCATACAGTTGATCTATCGTTGAAGAATGTATATGTAGGGGTGATATATAATCAAGGTTCTACAAGTTTAGAATTAATTATTCCACTTTAACTTCTTTTCCCCATTGGGATGTGAACGTAAAGAAGAATCATTTATTCGACTATTTTTTCAATCTTAATTATATACGACTCGTATACACGAGATTGTGATCGTTGAACCATGTATGAATTTTAATATGAACTTCAGGATGGAGACTGCCCAAGACTACGAGTAATCGCATCATCAGGTGAACAAACTTAGAACCCAGTACGACTCTTGAAACCAGATCGCCATACCGTCTAAACACCTACTGAAATATAAGAACGATCCGAACAACTTAGCGAACTACCCAACAGTAGAATTATAGGACCAGACTTCTCACCTGGAGGGCTCCAGTCTTATTCTTCCAGAGGTATACGGATTATATCTTATGTACCTCAACTATCGGGGACTTGTCAAGATTTCAGTTGGAAATAATTATCTTTTCCTGGCATGAATGTGTGGGCTAAGCAAACGCAAGGAACGATTTACCTTTCAGAAATGGATTGAGATCCGATTATCAGCAGTTTCGAGTGTTACAGAAGGCTGTCCCGAAGACTACCTTCCGAACTCGATGCGGACACTTCGAGTCCGTAGTGATACCCCTCGGATAGGACCAATATGCCCATAGTATTCATGAGCTTAATGGGTAGGGTACGCCATTCTTAGTTGGATTAGTTCATCATTCTCCTTGTAAATGACTTCCTTATCTACCCTCGTAGTAAGAAGGAAATCATAAAGAACACCTACAACAAACCATGGAACCAATATGATCAGAGAAGCGTTATGCAAAGTTCTCTAAATACGATTTTTGGAATTGAAGAGTCAAAATTTCCTAAGACACACTATTAGTGATGTGGAAATTCTTGAGGACCCTTGCAATTTATCAAAACCGTTGAGAATTTGTCAGCACTGAGGATGCCGTCGGGAATTCGTCAAATTTTAGGTCTTGCAGACCTACTATAGTAGTCCATTTAGAACTCCTCGCAAATTACGGAACTTCTTACGACTTTAACCTAGGAGGGAGTGGCCCTTGACTGGGAACAAAAGCAAGAGAGAGAAACCCTTGGACTCCAGGTGAGAGACCAAATTCATTTGGAAGTCTCACTCTGTGAATGGCTTGATACGCTTCGGAAAATGTGGAAAGCTAAATCCAAGGTATATTGGGCCTTTCGAGATTCTTGCAAGAATCTGCCTTGTAACTCACAAACCCAACCTACACCGCAAGCTCTGTAATGTACATTTTACCCTTCATGTCTCGAACTTGAAAACATACCTTTTTGTCAGGACTCTCGTAATCACACTCGACGAGATCGAGATCAACGAGAGCCTCAACTTCGTGGAAGAACCAGTATATATCATGGACCGAGAGGTCAAGCAAACGAAACAAATTCGTATCCCGATTGTGAAGGTTCGTTGGAACGCCAAGCGAGGACCGAAATTCACATGGGAGTGTGAGGATCAAATGAAACTGAAATATCCTCATCGATTCTCTTAGTTATCTGTAACTACTTTATTTGCTTAGACTTTAATTTCGGGACGAAATTTCCTTTAACGGGGGATGATGTGACAACCCGAAATTTTTGTTCGGTCAAACCCTAAAGTCAATCACTTCAAATTATAAGTCAAGTTCATTTTTATTTGTTGTTAGAAAATTTAAAGTTCGTTTGATTATTTTTATAATTATTCTTCAAACGAACAGGTGAAAGGAAGTGTCGTCTCGAGTCTTTAAATTCCAAAACCGCAAGTACCACGTAGTTAGGAAATTCAAGGCCAAACTTGTATGTTTGGGTCGTAAATCCTTCCAAAACCGTAAACTCATGCCTTAAGCATGAGTTTACTCCCCAAAACACCTCACTTCTTACTTGCAATCTCAAGAGCAAACTCCAAACACTCTCAACTACCATCCCGTCTTTCACCCGATTTCTCGAAAACATAATGTAGCACCTGGTTCCTGGTATGTAAATCTTATTTGAGTATTTTCCATTTTTAGCCTTGGACTCGGCGAGTCATAGGTCCGACTCACCGAGTAGGGACGAGACCCAGGACACGTTTAAGTTGGCGACTCGGCGAGTCCATATCCTGGACTCGGCGAGTCACCATTGTTGGATGAAACCCTAAGTTTCAGGGGTTTGCACCCTATTTAAACCTCATATCCACCCCTTGCCAGCCCCCATTCACCCCCAGAGCTCCCAACCCTCGTTCTAAGCTTGTTCCTTGAGAGTTTGAGGCTATTGTGTGTGTTCTTGAAGGCTTTGAGGCAAGAAGGGGAAGAAGATCAAGAGGAAGGAGAGCCATCCAAGCATCATTATGTTTTTCAGCAGTTTCATTGAGGTATATCCCATGTTCCCCCTGTTTCTATACTTAAGGTTTCATTTAAGACATTCTTGAGCCATTCCCCAAGCTAGTATGTGCATAATGTTTCGTAATAAGTTGATTGGCCTCTAGATCTAGGCAAGATTGAGCTCCAGGAGCTCAGATCTGTTAGCTTTATGGACCCATGTGGCTTGTTCATCCTAGATCTACCCTTTTGAGGCATTTTGAACCCTAAAATCCATATTGGTGAATATCTACACGTAAAGTTGGAAACTTTACGTGTGATTCATGTCTTAGAAGCCAAGATCTATGAATGGCATGGACTGAAATCGAACAAATCGGTGTATTTAATGGATGCATGGCGATGACTCGGCGAGTCGTTCATGTGACTCGGCGAGTCTGCTCGCGAGTCACCGAATGTGTCCCTTTATGTTGTATCGAGTTTGAGCAGTGAGTCACAGGGTGTGACTCGGTGAGTTGGAAGCTGAACTCACCCATGGTAGGACTCGGCGAGCCATGGCCTGGCTCGGCGAGTCCAAGGCAATCTTCATAGATCAAGAATAGACTCGGCGAGTTGTTCATACAACTCGGCGAGTCTAAGCATGAGTGTTCATCGATGAAGATGAACTCAACGAGTTGTTCATACAACTCGGCGAGTAGGACGAAGAACTTCAATGTCAGTTTAGAAGAAGAACTCGTCGAGTCATAGCCTAACTCGACGAGTAGAATCAGGGACTCAGGACAATCGTCTGGATAGGGACTCGGCGAGTTGGAGAGCCAACTCGGCGAGTCGGGTCAACTGAAAGTTGACTCTGACTTTGACTTAGGGCTAGACCAGGGGTAAAATGGTCATTTTACCCAAAGGACAGTTAGCAGTGTGTGATTGAGTATGTTGTGGGAATTGCAGTCGGAGGATTTCCGGAGCAGCAGCAGTCTGTCAGTTCCCGATCAGTTCAGCAGCTACTTTGAGGTGAGTTACCTTCCAGTAGCGGTGGGTCTAAGGCCACAATGTCGGCCCACAAGTAGGAGATGTGTGATTAGATGATTGTCTTTGTGATATTCATCTAGGGTTGCTACTACTGTGTTATGTTATGTGTTAGTGACAGTAGGGGGAGATATTCCCCCAGAATACCGGTCGATAGGGCCGAAGGGGCGGTTATGCCCAGCCATGCTAGATAGACTATGTGATATATGTGTTATGTGGTAGTAGTAGGGGGTGAAATAGTCCCCAGTATCCGGTCGAAAGGACCGAAGGAGAGGCCAACACCCAGATATGCTAGGCAGTATCCGGTCGAAAGGACCGAAGGGGAGGCCAGCACCCAGATATGCTAGGCAGTATCCGGTCGAAAGGACCGAAGGGGAGGCCAGCACCCAGATATGCTAGGCAGTATCCGGTCGAGAGGACCGAAGGGGTAGGTCGGGCACCCAGATATGCCTGACAAATTTACGTATGTTATGTGATTATGTGGTATGTGGTACAGTGGGGGAACTCACTAAGCTTTGTTCTTACGTTTTACAGTTTTGTTTTCAGGTACCTCTTCTTCGAAGGGGAAGGAGCTGGCGCGGTAGCGGCACATCATGCACACACTCTGGTTTCCGCATTTACGAGATTCACTGGGATTTGTACTCTGATATTTTGAGGGGTTGTATGGTTTGGCTTTTTAAACATGGTTTACGTTGTGTTGTGGTGTGATCAAACAATGTTTTCTAAAGTAATGTTTTAAAACGAAATTTTCGGACGTGAAAATTGGGGTGTTACACATAAGTACTTCTTGGCTTGATTTTTTGTTATATCATAACATCTAGTGATTATACATCATTTCATCCATTCAGTTGTTGATTTTCATTAGATCTTCAAAACACCAAGAACACACACTAGTGTTCTTGGACCTTAAACACCCAATCGAGCTCCGATCTTGTAAGTGAACTTGCTATAGCTTCTTGTATGCTTAGTATGACCCTTATAACACTTGAAAATCATCAAGAAACCATAGAACCAAGGATTTTACGGCCAAGGCGGTAAATTGGACCTTATCTCCTTCCTATGCCTTGGATGCCAACCTTGATCCTTCCTATAAGTGTTTAAGACCTTCAACAACAATCAAAACATGTCCCTAAGAGAGTTTACAACCATGAACACATAAGAATATGGTCATTTGGCTGTAAACTCCACAAGGTGGTCTTATTATGCCCCTCATGCTTTCCTAACGCTTAGACTTTATCATTTGATGCCCAATCATGACTTGTAAGACCTCAAAACACAATTTGGCACTTAGTACCATGATTTTATGGCCCTAAACTCATGGAGAAATGGTCATAGGCAGCAAACTCCATAAGGGGGTGGTTCATGGGCCATAAACTCCAATGATATGTCATACAACCCTTAGGTGCAACCCTTTGGTACCTATAACACTTGAATCAAAGTGTTTCCATGACCTAGGGTGTCTTAACTTGATTAATTAGTTATTAATTGAATAATCAAATTACACATATGTTTATTATATGATAACTACGACCATTGTGTGTGTTCAAGTCCTCACTTGACACCTAGCACCTTGTCCGATACTTCCGAACAA
The DNA here is from genome assembly GCF_052625555.1 of Lactuca saligna. Classification (NCBI taxonomy): domain Eukaryota; kingdom Viridiplantae; phylum Streptophyta; class Magnoliopsida; order Asterales; family Asteraceae; genus Lactuca; species Lactuca saligna. The sequence continues at coordinate 145,671,685 of NC_136419.1, read as the reverse complement.
ACCACTCACTGCAGGTTAGTTGGTACCCCTTAATTAACCTTTTTAAATGTTTTTAAATGTTTTTAAATGTTTTTAAATGCTTTATGGGTGGGATACAAGTTGAATCATGCTAATTATTATATCAATCACATGTGATTAATAACTAGCATGCAAATAGATTTACTACACTTTTAGCGGTTTTACCAAACAGATTACTTCAAATGACTTTCCAAAACATTTTTGCTAGTTTACAACTCTTTATCAAACTGTCTTACCTACTGAATGTTTCTTTTCAAAACTCTGTTACAATTGTGTTTCCAAAACAAAGGATTCATTATACTTGAAACTGTTCTTATCAAATAAACTGTTTTCAAACTGACATCAAGTCACCTTTTCTTAGTTCTTAAACTCTTCAAAGGTTTTACAAAACTTCTTTTATACTTTTATATTGTCAGTTGCATGCCTAGATATGTATAGTTACATAAGTAATGCTTGAAGGACTTAGGAAGGCTAACCCGCCTTCTTTCCTTTTCCCCGTTGGGATGTGGTCTAGTAGGGTATCGGGTATCCGTCCGAAGGTCGTTTAACTATTAGTCATAAAGGTTCTTCCAGTCAATTCAACACCCTTGGGTAGCAAGGGTATACTTCCATGTTCATACGTACAAGTTATATTACTAGTAAGGTACAATAGGCGTAGTTTAGGGTTTTACTAATACTAATACTAGAACAATGAATCATACATAGAGTCAATTCATTCATGAGTCAATACTTGCTAGATAGAGAGAACACACAATACAGCTAGTACACACAGAACATTACAATACTTACTGTATAGAGAGAACACACAATACAGCTAGTACACACACAACATTACAATACTTGCTAGATAGAGAAAACACACAATACACCTAGTACACACAATAAATTACAATACTATACAGAGAGAACATATAGGCTAGATAGAGGGAGAACATACAATATAGCTAGCATACATTACATATACATTACATTCAGTTATGTGAGCCATTAAATGGGTCGTGACACTACCTGTCATGACCATTTTTGTATCCAGAATCTCCTTAATTGGGGAGCGTATGAGTTTGCGTATAGATCTATACTGGATTGACTATCCTACACCTTGGTGCTCGCTACAGTGGGACTTGCAAGTCTACGGGTGCCAAATGTCATTTCTTACGGCATCTTACATCGTCATTTACTATTGAGTCGGTAGCAGGATACAGGCCGATCACATGTTACTTTAAATTTCACACGATGCACGGTAATGTAAATACTATATTTTTGGTTAATGATAGTTAGATTTGGGAAAATACACACTCTTACAATAGACACAGTTAGATACTAGATGCCTTGGTAGAAGGCTACTTTCAGTAAGAAACATAGGGTTTTCTAGGTTATTCAAAACTTTTACATACTCATACTTACAAATACAGTCTTACAAATACATTCTTACAAATACAGACACTAAAATACTTATGATCTCACTAGCTTTAAAGCTGATACTCGCTTTAAAAATAACCTGTATCCTCAGGTCAACAGTAGACAGGTACCGATGCAAGGTTTAGAGAAGATGGAGCTCGTTCAAGACTCATCTTTCATTTTGATTCATACTTTAGTGTCTATTAAACATGTCAGAACACTTGTATTAAAAATTATATTATTAATGCAATGGATGATGTTGTTGCTTGTTTACTACTATTCATTGTTGTGATATTGTACATGACGTCCTCCGCCTCAGAACGTTTCCGCCGTTCATGGTTTTGGGGTGTGGCAGATTGGGGTGTGACAGTTAGAAATATCATTGTTTATTATTTTTGGAGTCGGGGCCAAAGCTATCCTTAGGCTGACTAATATCTGATAGTGAATTAATGGTCATTTATTTTTCATTCGGTTCTAATTCCTGATAGATGATATAATGGCCATTCATTGTCATTCAACATATAATACAAACAATGATTTTCATTTACTAATTACTCTATACCACACTTAATAAAAAAAGACAATCATGTCATTCACAACCTAACATCTATGTGTGTTGAATGCTGATATCTTTTCATGTCTGGTAGAATCAAAGTCTCAAGATAAGGAATCCTAGATAAGTTGCATATGTCAAATAGATTGTATGAGTCTTTTAGATTTAGAATTTTCAGTTATTGAACAACCTATTACAAAAGTACATGATTTATGTAGCACTAGATGTCTGCATGAAGACAATTAATAACTAAGAGGCTACCAGGATAAGCCACAAAAGAGGATACCGAATGCCTTACCAAGGGAACTTCAAATACTTCCAAATTGCTATAGCTCATATCTACACCCACCATGTTTTCAATGGATAAGTTAGAGGGTATAGTTTTTAGATAGAAGCCAAACCAACATAGCTATCTTAAATCTTCTGAAAGATTCGCGTAGGACCCGTCAAGATACACAAAATTTAAGTGGAGCAATTTTAATTTATCCATATTAAATTCAATTTTTATTGGAATGTAAGCTATCTCAATTTCTCTGGAGGGAAAGTTTAATCAAATCATTCGTGAATATACCTATGTTTCAGCAACCATATGATTGTATGCCACCTTCAAGTTGCTTGTTCTTACAAAATGATCTGTTTATTGGAATGGAAGCTATCCTGGTGATCTGGTTTTATATTTGTATCAATTTACCATTGAAATAGAAATATGAATAATGAATTACTTCTTTGTTTATTTTTCTATCTATTTTGAATAATAATTTAACTGACCATTTTTTATGATCCTTTTAAATAGTTGGAGTTACAGTATTAAGTTTGAAATCTTTCAGAGAGAATTGGAGTTCTCGTAATCAAACAACAAACAATGATGGAATACCTGATCCTACTGGAGAAATATATTGGCATTTCAAGTATGTTTTGGAAACAATCTCCTTTATTCTACAATTTCATACCATGTTTTGTTAGTTGTAGGAACGGAATCAATTTTCATGTAATATGTAAAGATAAATATATAAATTTAACTTTATTCTTTACGTTATTTACAAAATTAGAAAAGGTTTATTAAACCCAAAAGTTTTGATAAAAATAGCATTATTTTCGATTTAAAACAAAATTAAAATAAGACTAAGTTATAGATATAACATAGAAATTATATATGATTCACATATAAATCACAAGAGAATCACATATGAATTACATATTATTCGCAAGTAAAGCACAAGTGAAATATGCATATATATACCCCTAAAATGTTGATTTTTTGGTTAAAGAAATTATTCATTATTTTTTTAAAAATATTGTTTTTTCAAAAAAATTACAGTTTTGTTTTTAATATATATATATATATATATATATATATATATATATATATATATATATATATATATATATATATATTCAATTTTTTTTTAAAAAAAATCACGTTTTGTTAAAAAAATTAAAAAAATCTGTATTAGAAAAAAAGAGAGAAAATCATTATTTTTATAAAATAATCTATTAATTTGATTTATAATGGTAATTTTTAGACATTTTTAATAATTTTCCAATAACACAAATAATTACATTAATTGGTTGGTAAGATGATAATCATACCCTTAATAAGTTGATTTTGATCTAATGTTCATCTTTTGTTCTCGGGTTCTCGGGAAACTATGATAATCATACTCTTAATAAGTTAATTTAAGACCATACTAATTTTGTAAAGCTGTAAGACCAAATCTAAAAATAATTTTAAAATGCAAAATAAAAATAAAAATCCAAAAATTCTTTTTTTTTTTAATTATTATTTTCGTCACTTTAATTCCCTAAGAAAATTTAAAAATAAATAAGTAAAAACAAATTACCGTTTTTTTCAAAAATACGTGGAATATTTTAATGAAATATTACATTGTAAATATTGTAATGTGATTTTTAGAATCGTAGAATATTCTACTAGATTTATTACTAGAATATGTAAAAAAATATATATTTTTGGTATTTTTTTAATTTTATTTTTGGAAAATATGAATGACAAAAATAGTATTTGAAAAAAAAAAAATTGAAAATTTTCAATTATTTTGCATTTTAAAAATATTTTTTTATCTACAAAATGAGTGGCTAAGATTGCGTTTCACGGTCTCACAAAATTAGACCGTATCATATTAACCTAACCTTATATATATATATATATATATATATATATATATATATATATATATATATATATATATATATATATATATATATATATATATATATAAGAGAGAGAGAGAGAGAGAGAGAGAGAGAGAGAGGGTTATATGGGAAAAAAACCCTTAAAATCATCAAACTGCATAGAAAAAATACTTAGAGATCACAAATCTTTGTTTTGACTTTATACTTTTAAAAATCGCAGCTTTTTTTATAAATTCGCTAAAAAAAAATAAAAAATCCTTTATTTATTTATTTATTTATTGTCTTTTTTTTCAAAAAACTTTTCACCAAAATTATATAAAAGGTTGTGATTTTTAAGAATATAAAATCACAAAAAGATTTGTGATTCTAAGTATTTTTTTATGCATTTTTATGATATTTAGGGTTATTTTTAGGGTTTTTTGTTTTCTATAGACCTAAACGTATATATATATATATATATATATATATATATATATATATATATATATATATATATATATATATATATATATATATATATATATATATATATATATATATATAGGGTTAGGTTCATTTGAGACCACCTATATTTTGTGAAACCGTGAGATGTATTTTTTATTATTTTTTTATTTTTTAAAATTTTTTTTTAGTTAATTCATGTTCTTAAAATAATATTTAAAAAAAGAATTTTTTGATTTTTCATTTATTTTGCATTTTAAAATTATTTTTAGAATATGTACAGCGTAATATTCTATTTACAATATTTCACGTATTTTTCAATTAAAATATAATTTTTTTTTATTTTTTTTAGTTAATTCAAGTTCCGAGAATAATATTTAAAAAAAGAATTTTTAGATTTTTCCATTTATTTTGCATTTTAAAATTATTTTTTAGAATATGTCAGTGTAATATTCTATTTAGAATATTTCACGTATTTTTCAAAAAAAAAAAAAACGGAACTTTTTTTATTTTTTTTTAATTTTTTTTTTATATTTTTTTATATTTTTTTTAGTTAATTCAAGTTCCGAAAATAATATTTAAAAAAAGAATTTTTGGATTTTTCCATTTATTTAGCATTTTAAAATTATTTTTAGATTTGGTCTCACGGTCTCACAAAATTAGAATGGTCTCAAATGAACCTGAACATATATATATATATATATATATATATATATATATATATATATATATATATATATATATATATATAAATGAAGCATTTTTTCATTCCCCATATTCATTTGAAACTCCCATGTATTTTTCCTTTCACCACATTAATTTGAAACTCTCATGACTTTTTAATTTCTTTCTAATAATGATTATAAGTTGGTTAATAAAATTAAATAAATATCAAACATAAATTGTAATTATATATATATATATATATATATATATATATATATATATATATTCAATTTTTTTTAAAAAAATCACGTTTTCTTAAAAAAATTAAAAAATATGTATTTAAAAAAAAAGAGAGAAAATCATTATTTTTATAAAATAATCTACTAATTTGATTTATAATGGTAATTTTTTGATATTTTTAATAATATTTCCAATAAGACAAATAATTACATTAATTGGTTGGTAAGGTGACAATCATACCCTTAATGAGTTGATTTTTATCTAACGTTCAGCTTTTGTTCTCGGGTTCTCGGAAAACTGAGTTCTCAACGGATCTAACCCCTATATATATATATATATATATATATATATATATATATATATATATATATATATATATATATATATATATATATATATATATATGTTTAAGTTAATTTGAAACTATGTTAATTTTGTAAGGCTGTAAGACCAAATCTAAAAATAATTTTAAAATGCAAAATAAAAATAAAAATCGAAAAATTCTTTTTTTTTTAATTATTATTTTCGTCACTTTAATTCCCTAAAAAAAAATTTAAAAAATAAAAACAAATTACCGTTTTTTTTTTTTTTGAAAAATACGTGGAATATTCTAATGGAATATTACATTGTAAATATTGTAATGTATTTTTTAGAATGTTAGAATATTCTACTAGATTTATTACTAGAATATGTAAAAAATATATTTTTGGTATTTTTTTATTTTATTTTTGAAAAATATAAATGACAAAAAAAAAAAATTAAAATTCGAAAATTTTTCAATTATTTTGCATTTTAAAAATGTTTTTTTTATCTACAAAATGAGTGGCTAAGATTGCGTTTCACGGTCACACAAAATTAGACCGTTTCATATGAACCTAACATTTTATATATATATATATATATATATATATATATATATATATATATATATATATATATATATATATATAGAGAGAGAGAGAGAGAGAGAGAGAGAGAAGGTTCATATGGAGAAAAAACACTTAAAATCATAAAACTGCATAGAAAAAACACTTAGAGATCACAAATCTTTGTTTTGACTTTATGCTTTTAAAAATCGCAACTTTTTTTATAAATTCGTTAAAAAAAAATTAAAAAAAATCCTTTATTTATTTATTTATTGTTTTTTTTTTTTTCAAAAAACTTCTCACCAAAATTATATAAAAAGTTGTGATTTTTAAGAATATAAAATCACAAAAAGATTTGTGATATCTAAGTATTTTTTTATGCATTTTTATGATATTTAGGGTTTTTTGTTTTTCATAGAGCTAAACCTATATATATATATATATATATATATATATATATATATATATATATATATATATATATATATATATATATATTATAAATGAAGCATTTTTTAATTCCCCATATTCATTTGAAACTCCCATGTATTTTTCCTTTCACCGCATTAATTTGAAACTTTCATGACTTTTCAATTTCTTTCTAATAATGATTATAAGTTGGTTAATAAGATTAAATAAATATCAAACCTAAAGTGTAATCATATATAAAATAAATTTCTATATTAAAAGTATATCTTTACTTCACCTTATAAAGTTATGGTTTTTTTTTAACTTTTTACATATTATACTTAATTTATTAGTTTTAACTTAAACAACCTAAATAATATTTTATAAATAGTTAAAAGCGATAAAGTGTAGTGTCTTTATAATAATGATTATAATTTTGTTAATTAGGTTAAATAAATATAAAACTTAAAGTGTAATCAGAAATAAAATAAATTTCAATATTAAAATAATATATTTAGTTCTACTTATAAAGTTATGTCGTTAACTTTTAATATATTATACTTAATTTATTAGATTTAATATGTTGTTTTATGTAAACCATTATCAATTTAAAACTATAAATTTGGAACAATTTGGACACAATATTTAAAATGTTAATTTAAATATAATATTATAGTTTCAACTTAAATATAAATTTGAGTGCCACTTAAAAAACCCAATTAATATTTTGTGAATAGTTAAAAGTGATAAATTGTAATGTTAAATGCAAAAATAAAATATAATATCAATTTAACTAAAATATTTCCTAAAGATATTTGTGTAATTCGTTTAAAGTTTTCAAATAAATAGTTTAAAATAATTCACTATAACAATAGTTAAAATAACTTTATATAAATGTATATACTGTTAACTTTAAAACTCAAAAAATAATGTCTAATATTTTAAATAATTATATTGATGGAAATTAAAACGTTAAGAAAATAAATTTTAAAAAATTAATTAACAATAACAAAAAGTATAAATAACATTAATCTATATATTATATCTAATTTTATTCATAAGTAAATCGCGAATATAAATCATTCAAACGGTTGATATTATATAGTTATAATAGATGTATATATTATCATATAATTCAAAATAATTAATATATTATATCAATTTAGTATACGAATTATTATATCAAAGTAAACAACAACGTTATTGTTATATTTAAATATATATATATATATATATATATATATATATATATATATATATATATATATATATATATATATATATATATATATATATATTTGTAAAAATTTCAACTATTTAGAGGGCATTAGCTTAGTGTGTGTCTATATATATATATATATATATATATATATATATATATATATATATATATATATATATATATATATATATATATATATATATATATATATATATATATATATATATATATATATATATATATATATATATATATATATAGAGAGAGAGAGAGAGAGAAGGGGTTTGGGGAGGGGGGGGGGGGGGGGGGGGGGGGGTGATGAACAATAGGGCACAAAACGGTTGAGTCAAAATTAAATGCTTTTTATTATCCACAACCAAACTGCTAACCGGTAAATTAGATTTTAGGAAATCCTGAGGCAAAACAATGTTAATATTTGATTTGATAAATGAGCTTTTTTCCCGATGGTAGACATTGCTGTATGATTGTAGTTGAAAAACGAAATTTTGATTTGAAATTCATTATTATATACTATTTAGATCAAGAGAAACAGCGTACATTACTTGTTACTAACAATTATAATTGTATCTTTTATATTTATGTAAATATGAAAAAAAAAATCCCGATCTGTGGGCAATATTCATGTTGAAATAACAGAGAGATGAAAGTTGTTATGAATTTATGCTCTTATATTAATTGTGTATTTGTTTTTTTGAGTTCATATTACTGTAGTTTCTAATCTATATGTGAATACACATCCATAAGGTAAATCGTCAAAAATACATATTAGAGAACAAATTATTACATTACATAAACCGAGCAAACCAACTACATAATCGGTGGAATCAAACATTCATTCTCATGGCCATCCTTATGGAGATTAAGCTAACATCTACGAGGAAAGTGAAAATACAAGCATCTCTACCTCCCATCGACTATAATATAAATTTTAAAAATTATAAGCCACTAATATAGTTGAGACTTTTAGCATCTTATCTTAAACCCTCAAAAAAAAAAAAAAAAAAAAAAAAAACAAATTGGCATTCATGAAAATGTTGCGATACTATTCCGATCTAATCAGACGAGATAAAATTATGGTAATTGAAGATCCTCTGTAATTGTCGTTACAACTTACAATCATCTTATAATTCATAAATCATATATCTTACCTTCTCATGCAACAATAGTGATAACTTCATCATATTCCTCCATGTTTTCTTCTCACCCCTTTAGGGATCTTTTTAAAATCTTTGTTCATCTTCTCAAAACCACTAGATAAAAAATAAAAAATAAATAAATAAAAATAAAAAGTAAAGATTAAAACTGCCAACTCTATAAGTCGCAACGTTGGCAAACGTAGGTTTTCTTGCGAACAAATGTATTACTTCTGAGTCTATTTCACACGTGTAACAAGACATGGCAGAAAATGAAATAAAATAAAATTATACGGTACGTGTTCAAGTGGCAAGGGTAACTACCACCGACATTGATAAACAATACATGATTAATTTCTCCTTATACTAATCATCAAACATAACTTATCCCATTATTAAAAAGCTTAAACATATAAAACATATAAGAACAAAATCATGATAAAACTACACATTCGATTATTCAAACAACAACTTTTCAAAGTCATTCTTCAACAACACTTATACAAAAACCATGACACAACATAACTCTAAACGAGTTCACATACAACAGAAACCACTGCTTAAGTTTTACAAAACACAAAACATCTACCGAGTTCGAGTTCACCACTCAGATGCTTTATTTTCACGTTCACATTCACATCTTATTACAACAAGACAACAACAGCCAACTAGATCACTAGATCTTATAAAGATCATCAATAGACAGATTGTCAATTGCAAAGCTAGGCTGAGTCGTTGGGTAGCTAGTCATGAATCCACCCAAGAAATCAAGTGGAGTCATTGTGTCATTGGAGTAGCTAGTATCATATATGAAATTCATGCCCATTTGCTCCTCCACAGTTGAGATATTCATCGGGTAGGTGTTTGTAGGGTTAAAAACCTCCGCATCAGGACCACTCCACAGCCAGTTTGGGTTCATTAAACCATTGTTGGTGGTGGTGGTGGTGGTGGGGGTGGTGGTGGTGTTGGTGGTGGTGTTAGGCTGAGGTGGTGCTTTGATGGGTTTCGGCTGAGTAGTGTTGTTGTTGTTGCTTGTTTTCGTTTCGTTCTTTGTGTATTCCTCTACTTCATAAGCTCTTAATGCTTGTATCACCTGGTTTTAAAGAAATCATAATTAGGTTAAATGAACCCTAACGTATTGGTTTTGGATTAAAATAGAAAAGTTGTTAGGGTATAGCGTGCTTACATAGTTGAGGTTGATTGAGTCCCGATACAGCATTATGTAATCACCCAATTGGAGTTCATGCTCCTCAGCAAATTCCCCTAAAAAAAAGATTTAAGAATTTGCGTTAGGGTGTAATAAAATAATATATATAGTTTAAAAATGGTTGAGAAAATGTGTGTGAAGAACATACCAGTGCCCTCGAGAACGTACATTCGGCTGTTGTTATTTGGCCAAAACCTGTTGAAGGATGAGAAGTAGATTCATAGTTGCTAGATTAGTTAAAGAAAAAAAAAAAAAAGTATTTAGTTTTTTCTTTGTTGGTTTTTAGGGTTTTAAATGGTTAAACTAACCTGAACTTGAAACACCAAACATGCATGGTGTCCATGTCATCCATCTCCAAGATGATCCCTTCTTTAGCAATTAGAGCTGGCAAGTGTGTTTCAGCTGGTTTCTGGAATAAAGAAAGTAAAAAGAAATGAAAAATATTAAAATTGTTGATGTTTGAATAACATTGTATATGAAGGGATAATATTTGAGAAAATAATGTCATGTTTGGGTAAATGAAAGGAGGAACTAATGAGGTAAAAATGTTTTTTTGTTGCTGTTTTTTTAGAAAAACATGAGGTTTTTGTTGTAGGGCGTGGTGTTTTTTTTAAACACTGATGTTTTTTTTATAAGAAGTGTAGGTTTTGTAAAACATGCAGTTCTTTTGATAAAAAATGTTGTTTTTTGTTTAACTAAGTGGAGATTTTTATCAAAAAACTGCATGTTTTTTTGTAAACTAAGTCCACTTTTTAATTTATAAAAAGTGTTGTTTTTATGTTAATAGGTTTTGTTTTTTCTTTTATAAATAGTGGTGTTGTTTTTTTTATAAAAACATGCAGTTTTGTTTATAAAAAGTGCTGTTTTTTACAGTGATGTTTTTGTTATAAAGAATGCAGAATTTTGTAAATTTAGTCATAAAAAGTGCTGTTTTTAGTTAACAAGTGTTGTTTTATTTAATTGATGAAAAAATGTTGTTTTTTGTTAATTAAGTGCAGTTTTTTGTTAAAAGAAAGTGAAGTTTTTTTTATAAAACATGCAGTTTTTTGTTAATTTGGTTCAAAAATTAAAACCCAAGTTTATCCATTCAGACATCTCTTTTAACCACAAATGAACAATCATTTTTGATTAAGCATCTCAAAATGGTCATTTACTCAAATTTCAGATGGTTTTTTAGGTCAAAAAAAGAAGAAATCTTTATGTATGCATGTTTTTAAGGTATATCAATAAAATTAAAATCAACCTTTGGAAGCACAATCCTTTTAAGCACACCCACATCACTTTTTTGAAGCTTCTTGCTGAACAGAAATGTCAGCCTTCCATGATCAGCAATCTAAAAAAAAAAGAAACAAATTTGATGTTAGATTTTTAAGAAACTAAGACTTATAATGTAAAATTTGACATGAAAACACAATTCCCTTCAAAAACTATGTCTAAAGTTACAAACTTTTTTAACATCCTCCTTATCAAACATAAAACCATAGTTAAACTTGTTAATTATCAGTAGCCTAAAATTTCAGGCTTAAAAATATCATATTTTTCATCATCTATGTGTGTGAGACAAGATCTTATAAAATATAAACTCACACTTCAGATCTTTTAATACATGCGAGACAAATTGTAACCGACAATTTAAGACTAAAGATTAATAGAAAATAATCAAATATATGAAAAATTAAGTATAGATCTAGATTTCTTTCCGTTTTTTCTTTGAGATTTATAGTAATAGATTAGGTTATGAAAAAGGAAACACGTGATGAGAATAGTAAGTGGATTCATGTTGGATTATACAGATCTAGTAGCTCTTTGACAAAAGAAACCACTTGCTAGGGTTAATAATAAACTTTAAAGAACATTAATTAAAGAATACATGGATATACGATCTTAAAAAGGAAATAAATTTAGGGTAAAATCTATCCATGTGCAAAAGAGGGGTAAAGTGAAACCATAACTTAGATTTTTTTTTTTTAAAAAAAAAACCCTATATTATCATATAGATCTAGAGAAATAGTGAGTCAGAAATACAAAACCAAGAAGAAGAAAAAAAAAAGAGAGAAGAAATTTACAGTTGGTGGAGGAAAAGAACTGGGAAAGGAAGTGAAGGAGCGGACTGCAGCAGCGGAGGTACCACGGCGGAACCTGGGCATCCGCTTCTTCTTAAGGAAATCAAAACGAGCAGCAGCCACCAGATCTCCGTCAACAACCACAGGTTCAGCAGGAGGAGGAGGAGGAACAGAAGAAGAAGGTTTGTTGGTAGTTTTGTAGGTGTTGTCTTGAACACCAGCAAAATTGATTCCAACTCCCATTCCAAGTCCAATATCGAAACCACCAAATGCCCTCAAACCACACGCCTCGTTTCTCTCCACCATATCCATATCCATATCAAAATGGGTATCCAGCTTCGTGTTTTAGGGTTAGGGTTTTCTCTCTCTCTCTCTTAGAGCAACGATCTGTAATTGGATGCTGTAGGCAAAAGGCTTTTCCTATATTTAGCAAAGATTTGGTTTGGTAAATACAGGGATTGACATTTGTACATGATACATTCATAGTATATGGCGATTTTATGAGCGATTTTGAAAGCATTGATGAAAGGAGCATAGGGGATTGTGAGGGAACGACCAATGAGGAGGATGACGAATGGAAGGCGAAGATGATGGTGAAGGGGTTGAGGTGGGTTACAAGGAGGTAGTACAGGTGTTGGAAAAGGTCTGAAGAGATTATGGGGAAAGAAAGGGTGATTATTTTGGATCATGGCTACCATCAACCAACCACCTTCTGGATCTTCCACTAATCACCGCAACTCACTCTCGTATTTCAGGAGGAGATACAAAACCAGACCAACCATGGAGACGATGGGTTTTGGAATTTGAAAACCCCCCCAAAATTTTCACGTCACATGAAAAAACGTCGGACCCCACGTTTAAAACCCTATATGACTTTTGACTTCGTTTCGATCTATATTAAATATGTTTGTATCGGATATAATGGATAATCACAAAATCTTAAGTTTATGGTATTTTTAGGTTATTTTAAAGTAAGTAACAAGATTTTAAGTTCGTAACTTTTTTACAGTTATATCATAAACATGTTTTTCTTTTGTCAACTTACTTGATATGTTTTATATATATAAAAAAAATAGAAAAAAAAAAATAGTCGAATAATCATTAAAATTGGAGATGTGTCTTAATGGAATGACGAGTTTACAATGGATTGTTATTTCATCAAGAAAACCTACAGTATTCATGGTTCAAAAAAGAAAAGACATACACGCAACTGTCGATGATATAAGGTCATAAGTGGTACCAGGCTACTAGGCATTAGGTTATCAGGTGATAAGGTTTTGTATTTTTTTTTTATTTTTTTTTTCAGAAGTGATATCCTCTTTTAACCCTTGGACAAGACTTCTAACACTTTGGTTGTGATTTTAGGGCTAGACTCTTATTCCACACAATTTAGTTGCGATTTTAAAGGTTTGTGTGCAAAGAAAAAAAAAATAGATAATACATAAAATATTTAAAATTTTAACTTATTAAAAGTTTCATAAAATCATAATTTTCAGTGTTATTTTAGTTTTTTTTTTTTTTTTTTTTTTTTTAAGAAAAACTTGAGTTCAAATTCTAGTTAGTTTTTCATTTCCTTTTTGCACAAGTGAAAAATAAGAGATCTTGTTGATAAGCCAAAATATGTTAGATTTCGTTAAGAACTACAAAATATAATTTTCAAACAAGTATAAAATGTTTTGATTTTTTATATTTGGTGAATTAAAGACAACTTTTATAGGTAAATCAGATAGTAGTTTTATCAATCCGTAAACGTAAACGTAAAATATAAGGATCAAATCATATGAAAAAAATATGGAAGAGATATCAAATTACAAGAGGGCTTCAGTGAGTGATTCAAATACCAAAAGTTGGTATCCTAGTTTTGATCTGAAGTAAATGTAAGTGAAATAGCAATGAGTAAACATGTAAGTAAAAATTAACTAACAATCTTATGGAGGAAAATGTAGATATTTAGTGAATGAGTTTTTCAATTACACATAATACCATCACACATACTAATACCATCACCCATACAATAAACTCTTAAACATTGAATGGAAAGTGCATTAGAACTTTGGATAATCATAAGAAAATTTTCATATAATCACCTATTTATTTATTTTTTTGTTTTTGTTAGCGTAATTTTATCTATTTCATGTCACCTTTTTTAGCATACTCTATGGCATTTCTTATCCAAGTTATTGTTTTTTTATTTCATATATGATGGTTCTGGTTTTGCAATGATGTGATCATTTTTAGCAACTGCTTATTTCACTAATAAAATACTTTTTACATCACAATAGGCTTACTTAAGAGGGTGAATGAAACATCTTTGCAATGATGATACATAAAGAGAGTGTTTGATTTGATGTGAATAATTGTAGTATAGGATGCCCTTTTATTTAAACTTTTTTTAGGGCACTAGGTGTCATATTAAAAGCATATTTAATACAAAGTAATTACATTATAAATAACCACTCTTAAATAAAGTTACTAGATTATAAATTATGAAAATATGAATAAGCAAGATACATGTAACTTCTCGATGTTCAGGTATTTCTTAATTTATTCTTTTAAGTTTATTATATGACATTTTGCTCCCTAAGTCCAAGAGAATGTGCCTTGAATCCATAGTGTTATTCTTGTAATTTAGGCAGAAGAAGTACGTCAAGCGTACATATTTGTACACTGAACGTACTAGGGTGCGCCCTAGTACACTGGGCGTACACTTATGTACGTGGGACGTACTAAAGAAAGATGGAAACCCTAATTTTTAGGGTTTGGGTGGTATTTAAGCATCTTTATGACCTCATTTCTCTTCACCTAACCAACCTCTACCCTCTCTTCGTGATTTGAAACCATATAAGCACCTTGTGAGGACATTTCAAGCATTAAAGAGTGTGTTTGTGTGATTTGAAGATGAAAAGAAGAAGATCAAGCTCAACTTGGAGAAAGAAACACTTTAGATCTAGGATTTATCTTTCATTTGCAAGCCTT
This sequence comes from Lactuca saligna, assembly GCF_052625555.1. Lineage (NCBI taxonomy): Eukaryota > Viridiplantae > Streptophyta > Magnoliopsida > Asterales > Asteraceae > Lactuca > Lactuca saligna. The sequence continues at coordinate 145,656,322 of NC_136419.1, read as the reverse complement.
TCAAGGTATAAAGCTTGCACCTTTGTCTTTTAATCTTGTAGATCTAGTTATGGGGGTTTTATATAACACCGCGTGTGACATCCCCATTTTCACGGCCAGAAAAGACCGATTTTGTTTATGCTTTATAAAAATCAGAGTACTTCTTTTAATAAAAATGTTGCGGAATTCGTTCCCAGAAAAACACGATAAATACGTTATTAAAACATTTTCGAAGAAACGTATTTTATTCATTTTAAAACGTTTGGGATGTCATTGTCAATACAGGAACATAAGCATAAACAGAACTTGCATTTATTTACACTAGTGATCTACATCTCTTTAAATCTCTTAGTGTAAAGTGACTTCGTATCAACACCTGTGATAGAAATAAACTGAGTGGGTCAGGTTGGGAAACCTGGTGAGTACATAGGGTTTTCAACCCACAATAATATAATTATTATGTTTAAACAATCAAACAATCAACCCAATTACCCATCCTCATTATCTTCTTTAGTCTTAAGGATCTACCCTAAGAATCAGCTATTTCTCGTTTATTTATTCCTCAGGATCATCCTAAGGAATCGACACGAAGTCCATCATTACCAAGGCTTATAGAATATATCTGGTGAACACGTAGTCCGAAACATCTGGTAAACACTTAGTTCAAAAGTAACTAGTGAACACACTTAGTTCAAAATACCTAGTGAACACACTCAGTTCAAAGATACGTAGTGAACACACTCAGTTCAAAAATACCTAATGAGCACCTAGTTCAAAAATACCTACATGTTACGAAACTGCTATCGTTCCATTGGACCGTCTAGTATCGTCCATAGTCGTCATCTATACTCCACTAGATGACTGGATCACTGACAACACTGATGTCTCCCATCGTGTTATCACAAAACAACTATTTCACCTACCCATGTTTTTCCCAACACGTTTTGTAGATATAAAATACGTATATAGTTTAAATCATTTAAAACATGTATAAAAATCTTTCACTCAGCATAGACAGCAAGTATTCAGACAATATGTACACATAGCACGTAATTTATATTAAAATACTTCATATCTATGTGTAAGATGAAAGGGACCATGCACTCATAACACGTAAATTATATAATAAATACTTCATATCTATGTGTAAGATGAAAGGGACCATGCACTCACCTGAGAAGGTGGTGACTCGGTACTCGGACAGCTCTTCGTTTACTTTAAAATAATTTCCTTCGACGAAACAGCGGGTTTTATAGAAAACCAGGCTTTGCTTGGAGCAGCGTTTCCGAGCCGAAAAGCTCTTCTTCTCGGAGCCGTCGAGCACTCTGGGGCTTCCGCCTCGTGCTAGGGAGGTTCCCTAGGCTTTTCAGGGGATTTCGGGGCTAGAGAGAGCTTCTAGAGAGAGGGTAAAGAGAAGAAAGAATGGGAAAGGTGTGAAGAAAATGAGGGTGGGAGAGGTGGTATTTATAGGGTGAAAATGGCTGAACTTGGTGCCACATGTTATGTCACACCCCAAAGCCATTCAGGGGTGGATGGCGTCATGTCAAGTATCACAACACATGCATTATAGTAATCAAAGTACAACAAAACATTCCATTAATAGTAATAGTTTTACAAGGTTACATTACAACACTTTAAATTAATACAAGTAATAGCATAAATACAGCGTGGTACTAAGCTATCTTCATCAACAGCTCCGGGGATGTACCTGTCTAATGCTAACCTGAGAATACAAGTTATTTGAAAAAGCGAGTATCAGCATTTTTACAAATGCTGGTGAGTTCATAAGCATTTAGTGTCATTTAGTCAAATAACTTTATAAAGTAGTAGTTTAAGTGTTTTCAGTGTATTAGTGTTCTTTCCAGAAAATCCTATATTTTCTATAATAAAAGCATCCTTCTACCAAGACTGGTCAGTGATGTAGGGTAAAAAGTAGTTTTCCCTAAATTGCTATCATTATCAAAATACTGAATTTGATTCTTGAGGAAAGCAACGACATCAGGGAATATCATATGCCTCATCAGTGAGGACTGCTGACGAAGGCAAAGAACCATAGACTCCAGGAAAGTATCAAACATACAATACGCCTGGTTCAATCTAACAAGTGGAGACACAGACCCCAGCAGGTACCAAATGAAGGGTACAACTAGTAGGGTCTAAACAGTGAATACAGACCGCATGCAATATCTAATGAAAGATACGTCTAGCAAGGTCTAGAACGATGAACACAGTGAATACCGTGAATACAGTGGATTCTGTGAATACAATGGGTACAGACCCCAGACAACATCAAATGAAAGATACATCTTGTAAGGTCAAACAGAGATAACAGACCCCAAACAGTATCAACTGAAAGATACATCTTGTAAGGTCAAACAGAGATAACAGACCCTAAACAATATCAAATGAAAGATACATCTTGTAAGGTCAAACAGTGTGACTCTGAAAATGAATTTACCAGTATACAGTGTAGATTACCGGTGAAATACCGTTACCTTAAGGACATGAATTATAAGGTAACCCAGGATACTCGTAACCATATTGACTAGAGTTCCAGACGCCCTACAAGCATCTATATAATGTGACATTTGTCACCCCTTGGCTTGGTAGGCCGTGGACTGTAGCTAGCAGTCAGGGTGCGGGGTTGTCAATCCCGTATAGGCCTATACACACAATGTACGCTCTCCCTATAGGAGACTCTGGTTACCAACTAGACGACGGAGAAGGCCGCGTCCCGAAGATGCATCCCAAATAGAGGATAATGTGTTACTAGGAGGGAGTGGGTTTCTAATGTAAGTGTAGACTAGAGGTATAGACTCTTAACTAAATTGACTGAAGAAAACTCGTATGTCTATGCTCGTGTACACAATATATAACTAATGAATCGAACGACCTTCAGATGGACATCCGATCCCACCAGACCACATCTCAACGAAGAAAAGGAAATAGGGCGGACAAGCCTTCCTAAGTCCTTCAATCATTATTTATATGCATCTATACAAGCATAAACATACATCTAACTACGCTTGAGTGTGTATCAAGTGGTATCATACGGTGAAGTATAAATGTACAGTGGAACATCCTAATTCTGAAGTATAAGTGTACAGAGGAACATCCGAGTTGTGAAGTATAAGTGTATAGTGGAACATCCGAGTCGTGAAGTATAAGTGTACAGTGTGGAATAATCAAATCGTGAATTATAATTGTACCAAGTATAAGTGTATCACGAAACAGAGACGGCAATAAGTGAAGTAAGAACGTCTATCAAGTATAAGTGGAGTAAAGTCGTTATCCAGTATAAGTGAAGAAGAATCGTATCACTAAGTAAGAGCGTGAATAAGTATAAGCGTCATCAGGTATACGCAACTATAAGTATAAGTGAAAGCGTTACCGAGTCAGGGTATAAATTAAGAATAAGCGAAGCAGCAGTATTTAACAAGTAAAAGTATACGTCTAAAAGGGAAATCTTTAATGAAAAGCCTTTATGTACAGAGAAAATCCCAAATTGTATCCTTTTGTAAAATATGTTTAAAAACCTCAGAGGATCCTTCATAAACCAATTTAGAATGAATTTGGATAAATCAGTATAAGTAAAAGTTATGAAATAAGTAAAAATCATTATAGTGTCCCACTCAGTAAAACAGTGTAAAGTGGTAAAATCTTGTGCATGTAGGTTATCAATCACATGTGATTGACATGATAACTGGCATGTTTAACTTGTATTCCCCCCCCCCCCCTATAAAACATTTAAAAAACATTAAAAGGTTCATCCATGGGTATGAACTCACCTGGTGTAAGTAGTCCGACGAGAGTGCTGTTTGGGCGTTCGGTGCCACTTAAGGACTCGAACACACTCAATGACCTATTTAACATATGATATCATATGTTCACATATAATTAGTATATTTAATACTAATTAAACAAATATACACGCTCAAAGGAGTGGAAAACACTTTGGCTAAGTGTTTGGGTGTCCCGGGTAGCGTTTAAGGGTGCTAAGGGTCTCCTATCAGTTGTGGAACTTTGCTAAACTCAAATATCAAGTGTGTGAATGGGCTTAAAGCATTAACATGGACCAATTTGGAGTTTACGGCCCAACTCAAGGGAGTTTACGGCCGTAAACTCCCAAGGGTATATTCTTGGGTGTTTTATGCTTCTAGCTTGTTCATGGGATTTTTCTAAGGACTTTTAATAAAAGGCATGAGTGGGTTTGAGGCTTCTAAGGGCATTTTCTATGATTTTACGGCCAAGGAACCACTCTTAAGGGAGTTTACGGCTGTAAACTCTCATCCTTAGAGTTTTGTGAAGTTTAAAGCCCCTAATGCCTTTCTAGTGATTTCTAAAGAAGTGTGATGCTATTTTGGAGGGTTAAAACTATCACTTGGATGTGTTTTGGGGAGTTTACGGCCTAGACAATTGCTTGGGCTGTAAACTCCTTTTTACCCCTCCATTTCATGTGTTTAAGTCCTTAAATCCTTCCTAGTATTTTATGGTAAATGTCTAAGGCCATTTAGGGAAGCAAAACCACACTTTGGGCATGATTTGGGGTGTTTACGGCCTAAGCATGTGCTTGGGCCATAAACTCCTTTTTATCCTTCATTTTGATGTGTTTAATTGATCCAAACCCCAAATGCTAAGTCCCTAAATTATGTATGAAGTCTAAGGGTGGTTTGGGAGTGTTTTTGGGGCATTTTGACATGGTTTAGGGGTGTTTACGGCCTAAGCATGTGCTTGGGCCGTAAACTCCCTTTTATGCTCCAAAATGATTGTTTTAAATGTGCAAACACTCCTAGGCTAATTATTCTATTTATTTCCAAGCTTTTAGGGACTTTTAGGGGTCATTTTGGCCTTTAATTAGGGGTTTACGACCTAAGGATGAGCCTAGGCCGTAAACTCCTCTTTCACAGCTTCTATGTTCGATTTTTAAGCTATAAACATGGATCAATATGTTTAGAATAAGCTAGGGTAAGCGAACTTACAATTTGGAAGCGTTTGGTTGCGGTTTCGGGGCGAAAACGGGTCTAGAGAGAGAGTATAGAGAGAGAGTGTAAAAAGTCTCCAATAGACTCCACTCACCCTTATATATGGTTTTGAGTCAGGGCTCATTGGGATTTTACCCGATACTGCCGTTAAACGGGGCTTTTGGTCGCACCCGATTTAGTGGTCGTGATAATAAACTAATATTTTCCAAGTAAATGGAAATATGTGTTATGTATTTTATTTCCCTTTTATCACGACTTAACGGTATATAAACATACACAATTGAAATGTTTATTAAACTTGACGACTTCTCATTAACGGAACTTTTATACAGTGGAATATTCCGTTAATGGTAACGGAGAAATGTAACGGGGTAACTTGGGTTGTCACATGTTACCATCTAGTGGCAAGACTTGCGGAGAAAGCAATGGCCAAGATTGTGCCACATCACCCATTTTCGCACAGCACACTTCCGACTAAAATCCGTAACTTTCACATACGACCTCCATTCTTGACATTCTTTATATCCACGCGTAGGTAACAATAATATCTACAACTTTCATTTTGACTCTGTCGGCTAATTCTGGACCGATCTTAAATTTAACAGTACGAGGCGTTTAGACTGTTAAATGACCGTGAAGAATTCGTAACTCCTTCATACGGACTCCGTTTTCGTCTGTCTTTTTACCGTTGAGTTCCTATTATTGAGATCTTCAACTCTCATTTAGGTCGCATAAGCCAAAAACCGCTCGAACTAAAATTCGAGTTTCGGGCTGTACACTACTAAGCCGAATCTTAGAAAAATCATAACTTCTTCATACGAAGTCAGATTTGAGCGTTCTTTTTATGGATTTTCTCTGTTTAACATATTCTATGACTTTCGTTTAGATCACTAAGGCTAAATCTCGCTCTATCGTAAATTCACTTTTTACGCTTCCCAGTGCCGTGCCGGTTCCGTCGCGAAACTTCGACGAGTCATAACTTCTTTGTTATAACTCGGATTTCGGCGTTCATTATATGTACGGACACCTTGTGACATATATGTTACAACTTGGTTCAAATTATTTATTCTAAATAATATTTTGTCGAAAAGTCATTTTCGACCCCTATTATCTCTAAATTGACTAGCCCGGATCTACGGGCGTTACAATTATCTCCCCCTTAGGATGATTACGTCTCGGAATCATCAACGAAACAGGGCAGTATAATGACTCCATACATTATCTCTTCATCGTAGGTAGTAACTGCAACCTCTATGTTGCTTCGAACGGGTATCTAACTCTTGGACTCCTTGATTGCAGGCGGTGCTTTGTCTTGCACCTGCTCGTTAGACTTTCAGTCATGACTTTCGTGTCACAAGCTCATTCTTTATCAGAGACATCTTCTTCTTCTTAAGACAAGTTAATTTGATTGCTACAATTGATCGAGGTGTCATATTCTAATGACCTATTATCGTACGTAACAACGCTTAGACTCAGGTCTCTTAGAGTCAAATTCCGGAATGAAATATGCCTTCCTTCATGGTCTAATGTGATATAATCACATTTTAACATGTATCATTTCTAGCTACCAACTTTTAACAACGAGCACAATACTTCAATTGATCGCTTTGATTTCAATCGTTTGGTTTAAGTCAGACGCTACATCAAACTTGGTTCTCTAAACCACGTAACCTACTCATCGTAGTCGGACTCAATGTGATATGACCACTAGGGTCAGGATAACAACAATTTTCTTAGTCATTACCGAAACAATGGTAACGACATACTTGAATAAAACGAAATCAATTACTAGCTTCTTGGTAACCTTGTGACTTTCCCTGATCCAAGCGTGAGTCCTGTGCTTCCGGTAGTATATGCATCTACTACCTTTCACATCTACTCATACTCATCCCAAGTATTGTCTCGTAGTTTTCCAAGTCACCATTCAAGAAAATCACATAACAGTTTAACACACCAAATAACAAAACGAAGATTTTATTATTTCTTGAAACTATTACATAGGTGTTCAAGTTCACCCTAGACTATGCCTCTAATAGGCTACATCATATGGTTCTATCTCTTTGGCTACCTCATAGCTTGATCTTCGGGTATGAATTCCTCATCCTTGGTTCCTCGCATTGTTTTCTGCTTCGTCGAGGATCATGTGGAATGCCCTTGGCCTCGGTGGCGTTTCTGGTCTTGCTGCTTTAGTTTTCTTTGGGCAATTCTTTGAAAGATGCCCCCTTCTTTACATTCATAACACAACCTCTTGTTGGATGTACACTCATTGGCGTAATGCCCAGACTTTCCACACTTGAAACACGTCACCTCTTCGCCGCATTTTCCAAAGTGTTTCTTCTTGCATTTATCACACCATCTTGATTCACCTCCTCCTCCAGGCTTTGAGAATTTGCTCTCCTTGTTGGACCTTGAAGATCCTTCAAACTTCCGCTTCTCTCCTTCCTTATCTTTTTCTAGACCCTTTTCCCTTATCTAAGCCTCTACATTCTTAGCTGCCCTAACAGTTGTTTTCAAGGTAGTTGCCATTTTGACCATTGGGCCAAAGTCAGTGGGTAATCCGTTAGCAAACCTATCAATCTTGGAGAGTTCAGTAGGCACCAAGTAGGGGAATAGCTTCATCCTCTCGGTGAATGTGGTAGCATACTCATCAACACTCATCTTCCCTTTCTTCAGATTCTGAAACTCGTTGTTCAGGTCTATTAGATCTATCTCTGAGCAGTACTGCAGTTTCAACTGTTCCAAGAATTCATCCCATGACATCCTTAAGGCTTCTCCCCGTGGCATCGTATCTGCAAATAACTTCCACCAGCTCAAGACTCCAGTTTTTAGTTGTCTTACAGCGAAGACAGTTTTCTGTTTCTCGCTACAGTCACAGCTCTCAAACACCATCTCCATATCGGAGATCCAATCCATAATCTCAACCGGCTTCGAGCTTCCTGAGAGACTCGGTGGTTTTGCACCCAGGAAATTCTTGTACATTCGCCCATCCTTGTCGTTTCTCCCATCCGGGCCATCCCTTTGATCACCTTGAGTCCCCACTTGACTCACTTGGCGGCTGTAGTTCCCTTCCTCTGATTGCTCGGGAATCAGCTCGGGTTTCTCAGTGGGCATAGTAGGTTCGTCCCTATTCAACATCCGCCTCATTTCTTCCCTTTGTTCAGCTAGCATAACCCGAATCATGGCTTGAACTCCAGCCATGGTGACTGGCTCAGGTGCAACTTCTTCTACAACAGGTATTTGCTGAACTACAGGGGGTTGGTTCCTATTCTCATTTGCATTCACATTTCCGCTACGGGTCCTTGCCATTTTGATCTATACACCGAATAGGGTGAATCGTAGTCATACGTTTAGAATTCTAAACACGTAAGGTTTCCAGATCCGGTCGGCAACAGACCATAGATCCGAATAAATAACAACATATAAGGCATAAAGCATTTAGCACATAAAAGCATTTTAGGCATAATTCCTAAAATAATCTAGTGCGCATACCTCACAATCATTGCTTAGCATTCTAAGTTTAAGTCTAGAAATAAATCCATATTCCTAGTTCGCTTAAGCTAATGCTCTGATACCAACCGTGACATCCCCATTTTCATGGCCAGAAAAGACCGATTTTGTTTATGCTTTATAAAAATCAGAGTACTTCTTTTAATAAAAATGTTGCGGAATTCGTTCCCAGAAAAACACGATAAATACGTTATTAAAACATTTTCGAAGAAACGTATTTTATTCATTTTAAAACGTTTGGGATGTCATTGTCAATACAGGAACATAAGCATAAACAGAACTTGCATTTATTTACACTAGTGATCTACATCTCTTTAAATCTCTCAGTGTAAAGTGACTTCATATCAATACCTGTGATAGAAATAAACTTAGTGGGTCAGGTTGGGAAACCTGGTGAGTACATAGGGTTTTCAACCCACAATAATATAATTATTATGTTTAAACAATCAAACAATCAACCCAATTACCCATCCCCATTATCTTCTTTAGTCTTAAGGATCTACCCTAAGAATCAGCTATTTCTCGTTTATTTATTCCTCAGGATCATCCTAAGGAATCGACACGAAGTCCATCATTACCAAGGCTTATAGAATATATCTGGTGAACACGTAGTCCGAAACATCTGGTAAACACTTAGTTCAAAAGTAACTAGTGAACACACTTAGTTCAAAATACCTAGTGAACACACTCAGTTCAAAGATACGTAGTGAACACACTCAGTTCAAAAATACCTAATGAGCACCTAGTTCAAAAATACCTACATGTTACGAAACTGCTATCGTTCCATTGGACCGTCTAGTATCGTCCATAGTCGTCATCTATACTCCACTAGATGACTGGATCACTGACAACACTGATGTCTCCCATCGTATTATCACAAAACAACTATTTCATCTACCCATGTTTTTCCCAACACGTTTTGTAGATATAAAATACGTATACAGTTTAAATCATTTAAAACATGTATAAAAATCCTTCACTCAGCATAGACAGCAAGTATTCAGACAATATGTACACATAGCACGTAATTTATATTAAAATACTTCATATCTATGTGTAAGATGAAAGGGACCATGCACTCACAACACGTAAATTATATAACAAAATACTTCATATCTATGTGTAAGATGAAAGGGACCATGCACTCACTTGAGAAGGTGGTGACTCGGTACTCGGACAACGCTTCGTTTACTTTAAAATAATTTCCTTCGACGAAACAGCGGGTTTTATAGAAAACCAGGCTTTGCTTGGAGCAGCGTTTCCGAGCCAAAAATCTCTTCTTCTTGGAGCCTTCGAGCACTCTGGGGCTTCCGCCTCGTGCTAGGGAGGTTCCCTAGGCTTTTCGGGGGATTTCGGGGCTAGAGAGAGGTTCTAGAGAGAGGGTAAAGAGAAGAAAGAATGGGAAAGGTGTGAAGAAAATGAGGGTGGGAGAGGTGGTATTTATAGGGTGAAAATAGCTGAACTTGGTGCCACATCTCACCATCTAGTGGCAAGACTTGGGGAGAAAGCAATGGCCAAGGTTGTGCCACATCACCCATTTTCGCACAACACACTTCCGACTTCTAAAATCCGTAACTTTCACATACGACCTCCGTTTTTGACGTTCTTTATATCTACGCATAGGTAAAAATAATATCTACAACTTTCATTTTGACTCCGTCGGCTAATTCTCGACCGATCTTAAATTTAACAGTACGAGGCGTTTAGACTATTAAATGACCGTGAAGAATTCGTAACTCCTTCATACGGACTCCGTTTTCATCTGTCTTTTTACTGTTGAGTTCCTATTAATGAGATCTTCAACTCTCATTTAGTTTGCATAAGCCAAAAACCGCTCGAACTAAAATTCGAGTTTCGGGTTGTACACTGTTAAGCCGAATGTTAGAAAAATCATAACTTCTTCATACGAAGTCAGATTTGGGCGTTCTTTTTATGGATTTTCTCGGTTTAACATATTCTACAACTTTCGTTTAGATCACTAAGGCTAAATCTCGCTCTATCGTAAATTCACTTTTTACGCTTCCCGGTGTCGTGTCGGTTCCGTCGCGAAACTTCGACGAGTCATAACTTCTTCGTTATAACTCGGATTTCGGCGTTCTTTATATGTACGGACACTTTGTGACATATACTACAACTTGGTTCAAATTATTTATTCTAAATAATATTTTGTCGAAAAGTCATTTTCGACCCCTATTATCTCTAAATTGACTAGCCCTGATCTACGGGCGTTACACCACGACTCTCAGGTATTAACTTTACAGCTTTATTTTTCTTCTTGAAAGGTCGACTCGACAAGTTGGATGCCCTGAATCGTCTAGTAGGAACTAATTTAGCCGCGTAACTTAAGTGACCAACTCGACGTGTCGGAGGACACGACTCGACGAGTCGGAGTTGGAGGATGAAACCCTAATTTCTGGGGTTTTACACCCTATTTCAAAGGGTCATTAGCCTCCCTTGCCCCCCCCCCCCCCTCACTGTCCCCTTGAGCTCTGAAACCCTAATTCGCGTGTGCTCTCCATTTTGTGTGATTTTCAAGCTTGGAAGGTGATTTGTAAGAAGAAGACTTGAAGTATACGAGGATTGGAGCATAGAGGAGCTGGTGGATTTGACTCTTCTGCTTATTGGCATCATTTTGAAGGTAACAAGTCATTAACCATTTTCGGGTATGGTGTGGCAACCCGAACCTTTTTCTGTCAACATTAGTTAAATTCTGTTAAATAAAATTTTAAAATTTTATTTGTTCCGTTAAAATCTTATGGTTTGGAAAAATCATTTAATTTATATGATTAAATTTTATATAAGAGTCGTAACCAAAATCACGTGGAAACCTGAGTTTTTTTTTGAAAATCAGCAAAAATCCGTGAGTTTGGTGTTCACGACCGTGAACCCAATCACGGCCGTAAACCGTTCACGGTCGGGGACCCACCTCCGATAGTAAACCCAACCTGTATATATGTTCATACCCTCATTTCTAGAAGGCTAGCCGAAAACACTACTTTCTCACTCTAAAACCACCAACCAAAAACTCAAGATTTCTCTCATCTACCATCCGAAAATCATCTTGGAACTTGTTTTGGAGCATCAAATATTCATCATTTCATCAAATCAAGCACCTTTAATTTTGGGCTGTCGGTCGTGAACCCTTCAAATCTTCATATTTTCGCCAAGAACACCAAGAACAGGCAATAAACCATTCAATGGTCGTAAACCATTCAAGGGTTGAAATCTATTCACGGTCGAGAATCATTCACGACCGCAATCAACCCTAAGTCGTGAACTTAGCTGAAAACCCGCTTTTTCCGACTCAATCGAGTCCCCGTAACATTCGTAAACCATATACAAGTGTTTTCCAACACTATAATTAATGGTTTCGCTAATGAAATGCATATATTTGTTTAATTATTGTTAGGATTTCGTTAATTCTGTGTACAATAGCTCGAGGGTCCTCATTCCAGTATCACAGTCCGACACCTTTACGCAACTAACTGTGAGTTCATACCCCTATGCTTTTACTATTTTTAACGTTTTCAGGGGGAATACAAGCCAAACAGAAATAGTTTTTTTGAACTTTATACACAGAATTTCAACAAGATTAAAACTTATGCAATTGATACATCCAAAAGATCACCACATTTTATAAAATATTTAGATATTTTATCCCTTTTGTAACATGCTGAGCATAAGGGAAGTTTTCAGTTCATAATTATAATTGCATAGTTTTCAGAACAATACACGAACCGAGTACTTAACACACATGCAAACTACAATACGTATAGTTTGGGATTTCAATACACAGTTTTACCATCTCAGGATTTTACATGAACAATCATATAAACTATTACAGATATAGTTTATGGTATACATTACTACTTTCTGAATACAAGAATACCATACTAAATAATTATTGAAGTATAATTATTATTACTCTGTAAAGTATAAATACAATTTCAAGTACAAGAGAATGATACAAAACTACACGTAAACTAGTTAATACGTGGGTTGTGAGACATCGTTTCAATTGTACCCTTCGGGGTGCGGACTAAATCCTATCATTAGTGTAACCAGAGTCTCCTGGAGGGAGAGCGTGAGATTTGTGAATAGATCTATTCGGGACTGACAATCCCACACCTGAACTACTAGCTACAGTTAGGCACGCATGCCTGGGGTGACAAATATCATACAGTCTGACGTCTGAAGAACGTCGCCGTGGTCATTGGTCATATTAAGCATAATTATACGACTTATAATAGTATAAACTAATCTTTGTTTATGGGATTTCATTCTTCATTAGTTTTATTTTAATTAAAAGAACTAATATACATTACACTGGAGGATTCCAGGGAATACAATTCATGGTTTTATTTTAAGTAATGAAACTACCATACATACTGGTGGTAACCAGGGTTTTCAAACAGAACATTTTATACATTACTGGTGGTAGCCAAGGTTTTCATACAAAGGGGTTTTATTCAAAACAACATTATACAAATCTGTTCAAGGGTTGAAATCTAGTTTTACTTCAAGTTATAGTTGTTGTTGTTATTTTTTTTATGTCAAGATAAAACCTGGTTTTACTTCAAGTTATAGTTGGTATACTGCTTAAATTTATAAAGTGAGGAGTAATGTTTAAAAGCAAAGTCTAGTAACTTAGGGTTTTAGACACGAATGTTATGAAATACTGCATAAATGTTATGAAATCCAGTTTTATTCAAAACAGGCAATAAACCATTCAAGGGCCGTAAAACGTTCAAGGGTTGAAATCTGTTCATGGCCGAGAACCGTTCATGACCGCAATCAGCCCTAAGTCGTGCACTTAGCTGGAAACCCGCTTTTTCCGACTCAATCGAGTCCCGGTAACATTTGTAAACGAAATACAGGTGTTTTCCAACACTATAATTAATGGTTTCGCTAATGAAATCCAACCCTTGAATGGTTTACGACCCTTGAATGGTTTATTGCCTGTTTTGAACGGTTCTCGACCGTGAACAGATTTCAACCCTTGAATGGTTTACGGCCCTTGAATGGTTTATGTTATATGTTGTTGTTGTTATTGGTTTTATCTTAAGATAAAACCTGGTTTTACTTCAAGTTATAGTTGTTATACTGCCTAAATGTTATGAGGTTAGGAGTAATGTTTAAAAGCAAAGTCTAGTAACTTAGGGTGTTAGACACGAAAATGCTTTGTTTGTTGTTAGAGCTATAGGAAGTCATCGAAGTCTACATGAGTAATTGTATTCATCAACTAAGATTAGGGATCTTAGCGGAAATCCTCTGAACTGTAACTGTTAATCCCGTGTGAGCAAGGAAGTCATGTATAATTAGTATACAGGTTGACAACCCGACTTGTGATTGTTAGCTACAGTCAACCATAAACAAGTGATGAACTATCCTTTTACTTGTTATTATTCCGACGTCGATGAAGTGTACAGTGTTGTTTCTCATGGAAATCATGAGTGTATTGTTTCTCATGGAAATCATGAGTGTGTTTGATCAGAGGTATTGTGTCGTAGCAGCGGTTACAGGCTCATGGTAGCAATTTGTTAGAAACATTATACTTTGTCGTATACAAGTATTAATGTTATGTATAAGTTTCCCCCTACTTATACTCTAGGTTCAAAGAACGTTTAGGTATAACACTTATTTGATAAGTAGAATATTATACCTGATATATATACTAAATGTTGAAGAGTCAAAATGATACTTTCAAAACTACACTTTTGAACTTGAGAAAAAGTGTTATTTTTATATAGAGTCAAAACCTGTGGACTCGCCAACTTTATGTTGACGTATTTTAAAATGTATGTGTTTTCAGGATCTTGAAAAGCTGGTATGTATTCGAACAGGATAAGTTTTACTATTATCTTTCTGTTCATTAAGAAGTATGTCATAGTCGGATATTATGTAATAGGTTCTAGAAAAACAGTTATGTAACTTTCAATTATCAATAAAGGTATGTATTTTCTTTAGTACTGTTCAATGTATGTTATATAACTGTGATACGAAGAATGACGTTGCACCACCCAGTGTTTCCGCCGACGGCCGGGGTGGTACAGAAGATGAACCTAATTCTGGGCAATAAGAGATCGTCGCCTGTTACCAAGATTGGCATTTATTCTTTAGTTCTTAGTAATGGGTTATGTTTAGATTTAAATAATTGTTGCTACTCGTCATAAATGACATGAAATATTATTTCATTTCATGGTTTATTTAGACAAGGTTTTAGATATTCTTTTGATAATGATAATTTTTCTATTTATATTTATTATAATGGTGCATTTTATTTTAAAGCATTAACTTGTGATGAACTGTATGAAATTGTGATGGTTGTAGACAATTTAGGAAATAGTGTGCTGCAAATTGATTCATCTAATGGTTTATACAAGGCATGCTTGTGCCATTGTCTCTTGGACATATCAACAACAAACGCATTGTCCAACTCCAAAATGACAGAGTGGTGGAATCATTCAACTTAAGGTCGGATGATACATGTGAGTCTTGTTTACTTGGAAAGATGACTAAATCACCTTTCACGGGTTCATGTGAAAGATGTGAGGGATTGTTGGATCTCATACACATGGATGTGTGTGGGCCCACCACAAGGGATGCAAATCGATTTTTATGTGACATTTTCCGATGATTATAGTAGATATGGATATATTTACTTAAACAAGCATAAGTTAGAAACATTTTAAAAGTTCAAAGAATTCAAACATGAAGTCGAGAATCAATTGGGCAGGAAAATCAAGATGCTCTGATCCAAAATAAGCGGTTAGGATCTTAGTATCGAGTTCCATGACTACCTTAAGGAATGTTGAATTGTTTCCCAATTGACACCTCCTAGAACACCACAACTTAATGGTGTGGATGAGAGGCGTAATCGAACCTTGTTCGACATGGTTCGTTCCATGATGAGTTAAGCTTCACTACCAATCTCATTTTGGGGGTATTCCTTAGAGATTGTCGCCCACATTCTAAATCTTGTTCTAAAAAAGAAGGTTGCTAAAACACCTCACGAGATGTGGACATGGAAGGTTCCCTCATTAGCACATATCAAGGTTTTGGGTATTGAGTCTTTCGTTAGACGAGAGACTCACGACAAGCTTGAACATCAAAGTAAGTGGTGTATTTTCATCGGCTATCCACAGAAGTCCTTTGGATACTTGTTCTACAAACCTAGTGAGAAAGTTTTTTTTGTAACACCAAGAGGAGTCTTTTGTGAGAGAGAAAGAGAGAGAGAGAGAGAGAGAGAGAGAGAGAGAGAGAGAGAGAGAGAGAGAGCTTATATGCCAAGAGGCCACTGGGAGTGCAATTGATCTTGAATAAATTCAAGAGCAAAGCGATGAAAGGACCTCAAACACTAGCACTCAACCCAAGGAAGAAATTCCTATTGAACCTATTGATGAGTCATTACCTATTAGACGTTCCACTCGAGTTAGAATGAAACCATAGTTTTATGGTTTCCATATAACTATGGATGGTGATACATTTATTAGTGATAGTACATTGGGTAAATTTAGATGAACCTTCTAACTACAAGGATGCCATGGCGGGTCCTGAGTCTGCTAAATGGAAAGAGGCAATGGACAGCGAGATCCAGTCTATGTATGACAATCAAGTTTGGAACTTGGTTAACAATGTACCAGGTCAAAAGACATTTGGGTGCAAATGGATCTTCAAGAAGAAGACCGACATGTAAGGAAAGGTGCACACCTTTAAGGCTCGACTGGTTATGAAGGGCTTTACTCAAACCCCAAGGGTTAACTATGATGAGACCTTCTCACTGATGACCTAGATTAAATCTATTAGGGTGATGTTAACCATATGTGTTTCATGACTATGAAATTTGGTAGATGGATGTCACAACTGCTCTCTTTAATGGAAAGTTAGCTAAGGATGTTTACATGAGTCAACCAGAGGGTTTGGTGGATGCTAAATACCCCAATAGAGTGTGTAAGCTTGAGAAATCAATCTATGGATTGAAACAAGCTTCTCGTAGATGGAATCTTTGCTTTGATGAGAAAGTCAAAGAGTTTGGTTTCTCTAGAAGTGATGATGAATCTTGTGTATATGTTAAAGCTAGTGGGAGTATAGTCACTTTCTTGGTATTGTATGTTGATGACATTGCTTATAGGAAACGACATTCCAACCCTGCAAGAAGTTAAGTCCTTTGGAAAGTGTTTTGCTATAAAGGATCTAGGAGAGGCTGCTTATATTCGAGGAATAGTAAATGGACTTAGTCAAAGTACGTATTTGGATAAGGTGCTAACGCATTTTAGCATAGAGAATTCAAAGAAAAGGATGTTACCTATCCAAAGTAATACTATGTTGAGTAAGACTCACAGTTGGAGTACCGATGCAGAAATAGCAGAAATGAGTCGAGTTCCATATGCTTCCGTCGTTGGATCGATCACATATCCTATGACATGTACTCGCCTTGATGTGGCTTTTGCTTTGAGCATGGTTAGTTGATATCATGGAAATCTGGGTAAAGCTCATTGGATAGTGGTTAAGAGCATACTTAAGTATCTATGAAGAACTAAGGACTGGGTCCTTGTGCTTGGTGGTAGTGATGACTTAAGAGTTACTGGGTATAGTGATGCCAACTTTCAGACAGACAGAGACAAATTCCGTTCTCAGTCAGGCTAGGTGTTTACCCTTAATAGAGGAGTAGTAACTTGGAAAAGTTCCAAGCAAGAGACCATGAATGATTCCACTTGTGAATCAAAGTATATTGCTATGACTAAAGCATCGAAGGAGGCTATATGGTTGAAGAACTTCATTGGGGATCTTGGAGTAGTGCCATCCATTAAGGAGTCGATGGAAATTTTGTGTGATAATGAAGGAGCAGTTTCCTTGACCAAAAAACCAAGAGATCATAGTAGATCTAGACATATCGATAGAAAATATCACTTTATCAGACATCATGTAGAAGAAGGAAGCCTCGTTGTTAAGAGGGTATCATCAGAAGAGAATCTTGTCGATCCCATCACAAAGGGTCTAAGAAGGATTAAACATGTTCTACACGCAAGGAGCATTGGTCTAAAGGATGATTTTGTAACGCCTGTTCCAGGTATCATTTAATTTTCTAAGTTTGTAGGGTTTTGTACTAGGACTCGACGAGTTGGGGAGCCTAACTCGACGAGTAGAGATGGCTTTTGGACACGGGACTTAGGATCTACTCGACAAGTTGGAAGGCCCCAACTCGACGAGTAGACACTGTAAAGAAAAACCCTAATTTTCAGGGGTTTGTACCCTATTTAAGTAACTTATGGATCATTTGTGGCCTCCCTCATCGTCCTATATATCCAGAGAAAAACCCTAGCCACATTTTGGTGCTTTGTTGAGTGTGTGTGTGTGTGAGCTTTAGAGACTGAATTTTGTGCTTTTTGGAAGGAAACTTAAAGATTGAATAGATTGAAGTGAGGGGAGGGCTTTAGATTAGGCATCTACCTGGTGTTAGCATCCATTAGAGGTAAAAAGTTGCTACCTTGATCTCTATTTTCTTAGATCTCATCTTATGGAAGAATATGGTCACTTTTGGTGCAAAAAGGGTGTCATACTCGGATTTGGACTTGTCATAAGGATATGGTTCTAGATCTGGACACCTCTAGGTCTTCAATGACATAAAATTGCTCCCTTTTCATAATCAAGTCCCTTTTACACGTCCTAAGTATTATTTGAATCCTTGCTTTAGTGTTTTAGCCATTTGAGGCCATGCATGCACGTAAAGTTTGCAACTTTATGTTGTATTTCAGTCTTAAGGGACTGGATCTGTAGTTTGGAAGTTTGGATTCAACTGGAAGGGCTGATTATGTTAAGACAAGGGAGAACTCGATGAGTTGCCCTGACAACTCGACGAGTTGGAGTGGGTTTCTCGTTTTCGGTCTGCAGAGTAAACTCGGCGAGTTGATAAGATAACTCGACGAGTTGAATCGGGTTTCCCCATTTTCAGTATAACAAGTAGCTTAGCTATTTGATGAGACAACTCGACGAGTTGGTTAAGGATTTCCACGATTTTCTGGACTCTGAAGGAACTCGACCAGTTGCTAGATGCACTCGACGAGTTGGGGTCAACATGGACTATTGACTTAGACTTTGACCAGGGTTGACCAAGTTTGACTTTAAGGATATTTATGGTATTTTAGGATTTTGACAAGTTAATCACATGATGGTTATTAGCAATTGACTTAGTGCTGCACGATGAGACTTATTTCATTCTTTCTTATTAGTTCAACATTCTTGAGAGGTGAGTCTCCTCACCATACCACTGAGTTGAAGGCACTAAGGCCGACACATCTTATGATATGTGGTATACTAGTTGAAGTAGTGCTACGTGGCATGTTAGCTGGTTATGTGCTAGGAAGTATGGTAATTGTATATATGGTATGCTTATATGGAAGACCATAGGAGAGCCCATGATACCTACATGTAAGACCATGTGTAGAGCCCATGGATTTCCTATTAAAAACCATGGGAGAGCCCATGGTACCTGGATGTAAGATTATGTGGAGAGCCCATGGCTTTTCTATTCAATACCATGGGGTAGCCCATGACACTTAGGTCTAAGACCATGTGGGAAGCTCATGACATCCTGGAGTAAGACCCTGGGGTGAGCCCACGACATCCCTATATGTTGTATGCATTGCTTATATGGTTTATGTAGCTTTTATAGCTAATATGGATTATATGATTAGGTGGATTGTGTGGGGTATTCCATGGGAAACTCATTAAGCATTAGCTTACAGTTTGTTGATTTGTTTTAGGTACATCGGAGCCTAAGGGAAAGCGCAAGTCTTGATGATGTGGCATGCACTCTCTCATCGGTGTTTTTACAGGACAATTTTATATTTGAATAATATTGTTGAAGTTATGAATTTGAAAACAATGGTTCTTGAGATTTTGTGGTGTAATGGAAATGTTTTGATCATTTAAAAATGGAAAAAAAATCTTTTGAAAATTGGGTCGTTAGCCGAACGAGTTTGATAGGACACTTAATTCTCATTAATAAGTATAATGAAATATATAGAGTAAATAAATGTTTTTATAAAATTCCCGATATTAGTTACTTTAGGAAAATGTGAATTTGATGTTAATCTATGAAATTTCACATTGCACTTTATAAAAAGTTGTTAGTGGAGTGTGTGTGGTTAACCAATACACTAATATGGACTAATAAATGTTGGAAATGTGTAGCTCGTAAATTATCATTGATTAATGGAGCATGTGTGGTTAACTGACATATTAATTAGATGATAAATGACATCGAGAGTACCAAGCTAATTTACATGGTTATTAACACCTTGTTTGTGATCCTCGGACAACAAGGACGATAAATGGTTTTGATGTTATCTGGGTCATGTGTTGTTAACTGGCACATAGTGGAGCGTGTTTGGTTAACCCATCATTTATCACCAAGTTACCAAGGACAACAATGGGTTTTGATGCTATCTGGGTCATCGTGGATCGATTGACCAAGAGTGCTTACTTCATAGCAATTCGGGAGAGTTCTTCAGTCGAGAAGTTGGTCGATGTGTGTGTTCGTGAGATCGTAGCTCGCCATGGGGTTCCAATATCCATTGTTTCGGATTGTGATGTTTAGTTCACCTCACATTTATGGCAAAAGTTCCATGAGGAGTTGGGCATGAGGTTACACTTCAACAATACTTTGTTGGATTAGGTGTCTAAGCCCACAACTATAATCGGTATGTACTTGACCCGATAATAGCATGGTCAATTTGGGTTGTAACACTCTAGAACAATTTGATATGATGGATACTTTGTGGAAGAGGTTATTGTGATTTATTAATATATTATAATCATACAGATTAATTGAGAAATCACATTATTTAATTAGTATTGATCAAGAATTAATTTGATATTAATTTAGTGATCAAAAGAAACTAATCAAAGATACAGGGACTGATTAGGTAAATCAGTAATACTTCTTGTTGGACTCATGATTCATGTTGATTAGAGTTGGACTAAACCTATGTGAAAGTCCAAGAAGGTTTAGCCCAAAAGACTAAGAAATATGAAGAGTCATTATGGTTTGCATGGTTGTAATCCTAATATATAAAAGAAGTCCCTAACCCCTCAAATCGGTACCCATGCACACTATAGTGGTAGCTAGCCGATTTTGATCTCCCAAACCTCTTTCTCAAGTCCATTCTCTTGTTCTTGGTATTTTATAAGACATTTGAGGCATCACACTTGAGGTGCTAGGATCCTACAGGTCAAATACAAGCAAGCTACTACACAAGGTAATCTTCTAATTGTTTTTATGATTTAAATGTTACCTTGCATGCCAATTTAGGCTTTATGCTTTGGAAAACAATGTTGCATGTATAATTAGAGAAAACTTAGATCCAAAGAATCTAGGGTTGTATGTGCATCATAGGAATGTTAGAGTACATAAAACCCACTAGTGGTATCAGAGACATGAGTGTTTTCTATTATATTGATGCAAATGTTTGATTTTCAAAGTAGGAAAAATGACTTTTCTAGCCACTGCCTGATGAAATCGACAAGTCCATAGATGGACTCGTCGAGTTCATCATGAAGTGGCTAGAAAAGTCATTTTTCCAACTTTGAATCAACGATTTCAAAGCCTGGATCGATGAGTTGGCTCATCAGATGGCAGGGTTTCGAGTTTTTGGCCTGTTTTGGATTAGAATCATTACCACAAACTATTTTGGTTCATAAAATTTGATTTTAATAATATGGCAATGTTTATCCTCATCCAAAAACATGAAGTTTGTCAAATTTTAAGATAATTACATGATTTTGTGAAAAACTAATTATTGCTAAAATTTGAAACTATCTTGAATATGAACTAGGTCAAATTGGTAAATGATGAATTGTATGATAATTGGATTAGTCTAATTGATCTATGTGTTTTTTTTAAAGTTCCATAACTTATCCTTAAGTTATGGAATATGAAAAGTCTTTTTATACGAAACTATTAACTATTGTAAGTTATAGAATTCAAGATATTTTGAAAGGTTTCATAACTTGTCCTCAAGTTTGGAATTTGAAAGGTCTCATTCATGGAACTTTAAAATCCATAAGTTATGGAAATCAAAAGTTTTGACAAGTTACAAAACTTGCCCTCAAGTTTTGGAACTTGAAGAGTCTCATTTATGAAACTTTAATTCCAAACCCTAGAATTTTAAAAGTTTAAAATTGAAACCTTATACTATTATAATATTAAAGTTTAATATATATATATATATATATATATATATATATATATATATAGGAGAAGTCAGTCTTACCGTTAGTATGCCTCATTCACGAAGCCTGTCTATAAGGGGGTATAAGGTTACTACCGATAATATGGTGGTTTAATGGGTGTCCACTCTCACCCACCGCTTCCTTGATTGGTGGAGGGTCGTTAGCCGAACGGGTATGATAAGACATTAATTCTCATTAATAAGTATAATGATAATTATTAAAATTTTATAAATTCCCAATCTTAGTTACTTTAGGAAAAATGTGAAAATGGTGCTATTCCATGAAGTTGCACTTTGCACCTTGTTAAGTTGTTATTGGAGCATGTGTGGTTAACCGACACACTAACTTGGTACTGACAATGTGTGGAAAAGGGTAGCTTGATGTTAATCGTGGATCAGTGGAGCATGTGTAGTTAACCTGCACATTGATTCGATGATTTGTAACATTAAATGTACCAAGCTAATTTGCATGGTTATTCACACCATTTTTGTGATCCTCGGCATACCAGTCACAAACTTGAAGGGCATAATCAAGATTTAAACATGCCATTGAAAAGTTCAATGAGTCTCAAAAGAATCTAGGAATTTCAATCCAATTAAAACTTAATAATCAATTTCGTTTTTCATGGTGGAAATTGGTAAATCATCATTTACCAACCTTCAAATATTTTGCAATTGGATTACGACATCCCTCTTCCGAATTGTAAAATATTATGTTGGGTCTTAGCCTTAATATTTCATTTGGGTGCTATATTAAGGATCATTATCCAACCTAAACATTGTCTTTCTTTTCAGATGTCTTCCAACACTGCTTCAAACCCAAACCCTTCAGGCTCTTTCTCCTTCATGAACTTATGTGGGAGGGTCATATTTGATGGGTCGAACTTGAATGATTGGAATTGAAACATCCAAATGCCCATTCTTTATGAGGACAAAAATTAAGTCCTAAATAAAGAGCTTAAGGAGATTGGTGAATCTACCGCTACTCCCGAACAGATTGTTGAATACAAGGCCCATGAGAGGGATGCAACCAAAGTGTCGTGTATTATGGTTGCTACCATGACTATTGAGTTTCAGAAGTCCTATGAGGACTTTTGGCCTTATGAAATGCAGCAAGACTTGATGGAGAGATACCATCAAAGTACAAGGTAAGAAAGGTATGAAATCACAGCCTCCATGATTACAGCCAAAATGAAGGATGGAGGGTCCATCACGGTCCACTTGCAGAAGATGCAAAGATTTATGGACCGTTTGTTGAAGTTGAATGTCAAATTCAATGAAGAGTTGGCCATAGATATTATTCTACACTCTTTGCCTCCTTGTTATGATCAGTTCCATATGACCTATCATATGAACAAGGATGAGGTCACTCTAAGCAAGCTTTAAGGCCTTTTAAGGACTGTTGAAAGTAGTCTTAAAGGAAAATTTGTTGTTTCTACTCCTACTACTATTTCCCTTGTCTTGGCAATTGGATATGGGAATGGAAAGAAGAGGAAGACTGCTTCCAGGAGTCACAAGGGAAAGTCCCATGATAGATCCTCTTTTAATGGGACCAAAGTTGGTTCTTCTAACCCCTCTTCCAATCCAAAGGAAGCCGAGTGCTTCTATTGTCATGAAAATGGGCACTAGAGACGAAGTTACCCCAAATACTTGCAGGACATAAAGGATGGGAAGATCAAACCCTCCTTCGCAAGTATTTATACTATTCTATCTAATAACTCATCACATGATCATTCTTGGGTCCTTGATACAGGATGTGGTTTTTACATTTGTTCTGATTTGTAGTGACTAAAAAGAAGTAGGGATGTGGAGCACAAGAGGGTGAACTTGATCATAGGGAATATGAAAAAGCTTGTAACGCTCTGTTCCGAATTGACTCCTAGTCTGAGGCGGTGGCTCGCAGGTCGGTCATTATAAGGATTATGGCTCTTGGGAAGGTAAGATCTAGCCCCTTTTGAGTGAGGGTGATGTATTAAAAGTGATTCAGGTGTTCGGTTCGTGTTTTGGAGCCTAGGGGTATTTCGATAAAGTGGCAGTTCAGGTTTTTTTGGAAAATGGATTTTTGTTCGGAAGGTCTTAAGAAAGGTTTGAGTTGTTAGAAGTATAGGGCTTCTTGTCACTTTTTATTGGATATAAGGATCGTCGGAATCGGGCTTATAATGAAGAAGTTATGGCCTTCAAAAGTTTTGTGGTTTTCAGGCTTAGCCAAGTACATGGGGCGTACTCAAAGTGTACGCAGGGCGTACTAGCAAAGAGGGTAGTATGATGGGCGTACCCTGGGGCACGTTGGGCGTACTGACCAGGATGATCATGAATGTTCCCCGGAGTATGTTGGACGTACAATATGTACGTTGGGCGTACTCCAGTCAGACCAGAACCCTATTTTAGGGTCTTGGACCCTATTTAAACTCCTTATCTCTTAACCTAACCCTAATATCTTCAGCCTCCACCCATCTAAACCCTATAAATTGTATTATACCACTCATGGTGGCATTTTGAGCTTATGAAGTTCATTTTTGGAGTGTTTGGCTCATTTTCAAGAAAGTGGAGGTAGATGCACAAATGGAGATCAAGAAGAAGCTTATGGATCCGAATTTTGTGACTCATTTTCAGCTTGATGAAGGTATAAAGCTCTGAACTTGACCATTGAATGCTTAGACCTATTATGTTAGTTTTTGGATCTTTTGGTCCCAAGAATGGAGCTTTATGGTTCCAAATCTATTTTTAGGCTTGGGGTTGCCACCCTTGATGCTATTTGACTCCCTAAGGCAGAAAGTTGCCATCTTGATGGTCTTATTGTTGGGTTTTAGCCATAAGAACTTTCCTATGTGCGCATGCAAAACCCTATTGCTTGGATCTAGGCTTTCTAATAAACATGCTTTTGAAACCAAGACTTCTAATGGCTAATTAGGTTAAACAACAACATTAATACAGATCTAGAATCATACCTTTGAGTTCCTTGTTGATCTTCTTGTCTTGGAGCTTCTAGAGTCACAATTGTCACTCCTCTAATGGCTTACAAACACCAATAGCAAGCAAGATGATTTAGGAGAGAGGAGAGGGGATGGAATTCGGCCAGGGGTTCCTTGCTTTAGGTTCTGAAAGGTTGTACACGAATTCCACACCCCAAGGGCCTATTTATACCTTTAGACTCCTTAAGGGTTTCACCCTAAACCCTAATTGGATAATCTTCACTTAAGGCTATCCAAATCCATTCCATAGATATCCTTATGGACTATTTTGAGCTATCCTAAAGCTCTTAGAAACCGTCCAAAGTCCATCCTAATGGATTTATAGTCCAAAGTCTAACTATCAAACAATTGACAGTTTATACCCTCTTATTTAATTAATCTCTTTAAGTCACCAAATTAATACCAATTAATTTATGACTTATATTAATCAAATAGCTAAATATTATTCCTTATAATATTTACTCTCTCTTAACAAATCATCCTTCAAGTTGCTATGGTGAAGGCAACCCAAAAGGACCATGCACCACCGAATATAGTTATAGCCTTAGACACTATTCCAACAGTCTCCCACTTGGATAAGTCTAGTAACTATACAAGTATAATACGGTTTGCAATCGTAGCTCTCAAAGACGCTGTCAACTCTGATCTAATCAATCTTGTCCTTTAGATAAGGGATCGTACAGTCCTCTGTTAGATATCATGCTGACAATCCTATGGAATGGTTAGTCTAGCATTTAGATTTCTCGATCTTCGATTTATTTGACATAGAACTTAATCGAACACATCAATTCAGTTCTGACCGGGCCCGGCACATAAGTCAAATCAAATCATCGAGTGGCCAAGATATCTCTTCTACCCTCTTAGGATAAAATTTACAGATAAACTTCGACTTATATGCATTTACTTATTCATTAACCAACTATACACAACAATGCGTTTTATAACATCAAGTTACTGATGCGTTTTCGCATTATCAATGCACAATCAATTAACAAATAATAAACCATATATCTAGGTTTTAAGACCATATGATATTATCGTCTTGCGATCACCTTTTATATCGTATTCTATAAGGTGATTCCAGCAAGCGCGGGTTTATTCCAATGCTCAAAACCAGTTCATAAGCACTCATGAACGTTGCAGCAACTCTTGCTATGTCTAACACCATTTAGACACTCTACACACCAATTCACGACAATCTTCATTCATATCTGCTCCCAACATATGAACGATTGTGGACCATTTAAATAATTCGATTATTCCTAATAAACTCAATTATTCTGGAAGTCAAAACATGCAAAGTGAAACAATAGTTAAACAACTAACATGTGATAGTAACTTTACTCATAAATAAAACTTCTTTATTTAATCATCAAATGTTAATTACATTTATGTATTATACGTTTCTAATACAATCTAATCTATGCTAATATCATCCTTCAGCCCAATACTCCTAGCATGCTGTAAGTGCTTAACCCTACTCAGTCCCTTCGTAAGCGGATCTGCTGGGTTATCTTCTGATGATATCCTCTTCACTACGAGTTGTCCTTCTTCTACACGATGTCTAATGAAGTGATATTTTCTGTCGATATGTCGAGATCTACCATGATCCCTTGGTTCCTTGGTCAAGGCAACCGCACCTTCATTATCACAGAAAATCTCCATGGGCTCCTTTATGGCCGGCACAACTCCAAGATCACCGATGAAGTTCTTCAGCCATATTGCCTCCTTTGACGCTTCGCTTGCTGCGATGTACTCTGATTCGCACGTTGAATCAGCTACAGTTTCCTGCTTGGAACTTTTCCATGTCACTGCTCCTCCATTTAGGGTAAAGACCCAGCCCGACTGCGAACGATAGTTGTCCCTGTCGGTTTGAAAGCTGGCGTCACTATACCCTCGCACCTTCAAGTCATCACTCCCTCCAAGGACTAAGAACCATTCTTTCGTCCTCCGAAGGTACTTAAGGATGTTCTTCACCGCAATCCAATGTGCTTTGCCAGGGTTCCCTTGATATCTGCTAACCATGCTCAAAGCGAAGGCTACATCAGGGCGAGTACAAGTCATAGCGTACATGATTGAGCCAACTGCGGAAGCGTATGGTACTTGGCTCATTTCTGCTATCTCAGCTTCGGTACTCGGACTTTGAGTCTTACTCAACTTGGCATTTCCTTGTATCGGTAGTTCTCCCTTCTTTGAGTTTTCCATACTAAAACGTTTTAGTACCTTCTCCAAGTAAGTATTCTGACTAAGTCCAATTAGTCTCTTACTTCTTTCTCTTACTATCCTTATTCCCAAAATGTAAGAAGCCTCTCCGAGGTCCTTCATAGCGAAGCACTTCCCGAGCCAGGACTTAACCTCCTGCAGAGTCGGGATGTTGTTTCCTATGAGTAATATGTCATCGACATATAGAACGAGGAAGCTTACTACACTCCCACTGGCTTTGATATATACACAAGATTCGTCTTCGCTTCGTACAAATCCAAACTCTTTGACTTTCTCATCGAAGCAAAGATTCCATCTGCGAGACGCTTGCTTAAGTCCATAAATGGACTTCTCAAGCTTACACACTCTATTCGGATGCTTCGGATCCACAAACCCCTCTGGCTGAGCCATGTAAACATCCTCAGCCAACTTTCCGTTAAGGAAAGCGGTCTTGACATCCATTTGCCAAATGTCATAATCATGAAATGCGGCAATTGCTAGCATCACTCTAATAGATTTAATCTTCGCAACTGGTGAGAAGGTCTCATCATAGTCAACTCCGGGAGTTTGAGTAAAGCCCTTCGCAACCAATCGCGCTTTGTATGTGTGTACGTTCCCATCCACGTCGGTCTTCTTCTTGAAGATCCACTTGCACCCTACGGTCTTACGTTCGGGCACGTAATCAACCAAATTCCAAACTTGGTTATCGTACATGGATTGGATCTCGCTATCCATCGCCTCTTTCCATTTCGCAGACTCCGAGCCTGCCATGGCTTCCTTATAGCTATTAGGTTCATCAAGATTTACTAGTGTACCATCACTAATATACGTGTCCCCTTCGGTAGTAATATGAAACCATAAAACTGGGGTTGAACTCTAAATCTATCGGAACGTCTAAGGGGTAAGGATTCGTCAATCGGTTCAACCGGAGTTTCCTCCTCGGGTTGAACGCCAGCGGTAGAGGTTCCTTCATCTATCGATCCTTGAATCTCTTCAAGTTCGATTTGCCTCCCACTGTCTCCTTGGCTTATGAGTTCTCGCTCTCGGAAAACTCCTCTCCTCGCAACAAAGATAACATTATCTTTCGGTCTATAGAAGAGATATCCAAAGGAAGTTTGCGGGTAGCCGATGAAAATGCATCGCTCACTTCGAGGTTCAAGCTTGTCGTGAGTATCACGTCTTACGAAAGCCTCGCAACCCCAAACCTTGATATGTGCCAACGAGGGAGCTTTCCCTGTCCACATCTCGTGAGGTGTTTTGGCAACCTTCTTGGTAGGGACTCAGTTAAGGATACGGGCGGCAGTCTCTAAGGCATACCCCCAAAAGAAGATAGGTAGTGAAGCACAACTCATCATAGAGCGAACCATATCCAATAAGGTTCGATTACGCCTTTCTGCCACACCATTCAATTGCGGTGTCCTAGGAGGCGTCAATTGCGAAACTATTCCACACTCCTTGAGATAATCGTGGAATTCAAGACTTAGGTACTCTCCTCCTCGATCGGATCGAAGCATCTTGATTTTCCTGCCCAATTGATTCTCCACTTCATTCTTGAACTCTTTGAACTTTTCAAAGGTTTCTGACTTTTGCTTGATTAAATAGATATACCCATATCTACTATAATCATCGGTAAAGGTCACATAGAAGCGGTTCCCATCCTTCGTGGTTGATCTAAAAGGTCCACATACATCGGTATGTATTAGGTCTAATAGTCCCTCACCCCTTTCACAAGTACTCGTGAAGGGTGACTTAGTCATCTTTCCAAGTAAACAAGATTCGCATGTGTCATCTTCCCTAAGGTCGAATGACTCCAACACTCCATCCTTTTGGAGTTGGGCTATGCGTTTCTTGTTGACATGTCCAAGACGACAATGCCACGAGGATGCTTTATCCATACTAGTGGAAGAATCAATATTCAAAACATCATTTCCTAAGTTATCAACAATCATAACAGTTTCATATATTCCATTACATGGTATAGCTTCAAAATAAAAGACACCATTTAGATAAGCCAAAATAGAACCATTCTCATTATTAAAAGAAAATCTAAAACCTTGTCTATATAAACCATGAAATGAAATGATGTTTCTAGCCATTTCTGGCGAATAGCAACAATTGTTCAAATCTAAAACTAAACTATTCTTAAGCACCAAAGAATACACTCCAATCTTGGTCACAGGCGACGATCTTCTGTTCCCCATGATTAGATTGATCCTTCCTTGCTCCACATCCCTACTTCCTTTTAGTCCCTGCACATTAGAACAAATGTGATAACCACAACCGGTGTCAAGAACCCAAGAAATAGCATGATTAGAATCGTTAGATTTTATTGCATATATACCTGCGAAAGATGGCTTGATCTTTCCTTCCTTGATGGCTTGCAGGTAATCCGGGCAGCTTCTCTTCCAATGTCCTATCTTGTGGTAGTGGTGGCACTCTGCCTCCTTCGGGTTAGAGCAGGGCTTAGAGGGATCAACTTTTGTCCCACTAGAAGAGAAACCATCTCGGGCTTTCACCTTTCGATAGTTATTTGAAGAAGCTTTCCTCTTCTTTCCCTTCCCTTGACCAATTGCCAAGATAGGAGCAGCAGACGGATTGGGAGTTGGTGCAACAGACTTGTCCTTGAAATTGCTCTCAGCAACCCTCAAGAGACCTTGGAGCTTACTTAGAGTGACCTCCTCTTTGTTCATGTGGTAGGTCATCCTAAATTGATTATACATCGGAGGCAAAGAGTGAAGCACCATGTCGATCGCCAAGTCTTCGCCGAAGTCAACGTTTAACTTGCGAAGGCGGTCGACATACCTTTGCATCTTTTGCAAGTGCACGGTAAGAGATTCTCCATGACCCATCTTAGCGGAAATCATGTTGGTGAAGATCTCATAATGCTCTTGTCTCGCGTTTTGGTGGTACCTCTCCAACAAGTCTTGATGCATCTCGTATGGATACATGTCCTCGTAGGACTTTTGGAACTCGGAGTTCATGGTGGCGATCATGATGCAATGTACTTTCGTCGCATCTCGCTCATGGGTTTCAAAGGCGGTGATTTCAGCGGGAGTAGCAATTTCGGGGTTGATTTTCTGGAGCTTCTCGTCGAGGACATACTCTTTATCCTCATAGCGAGCAATGGTGCGAATGTATCTTATCCATTCGCCAAAGTTCGTTCCATCGAAGGTGACCTTTTGGCAAAGGCTCATCAACGTGAAAGAACTAGCAGCAGCGTTGTTTGCGTTTGACATCTATAGAAAGGACAAAGATAGATTAGAACAAGAATCCCTAATTATCACCCAATAAGAAAAATTAGGGCTAGGATCCAACAATAACATTTACATACTAGAAAAGGGATGCCGTAATCCAACATGCAAATAAATTGAAGGTAAGTGAATGACGATTCACTAATTCTCCATCACAAAACTTAAACTTTTGGTCCTAAGTGTTTTTGAGAATTCCTAGGTTCGGATGAGATTCATTGAACTATTCAATGGCATGTTTAAATCTCGATATGCCCCTCTTGTTTGTGACTGGGATGCCGAGGATCACAAAGCGGGTGTGAATTACCATGCAAATTTACATGGTGCCTTCATTGTTACGATCACCTATTCGATGTGCCGGTAAACCACACACGCTCCATCGAACTATGATAAACAATGAATCACCCTTCGCCACCTTCGCTTAGAACCAATTAGTGTGCCGGTAAACCACACACGCTCCACTAACATCTTAGCAAGGTGCAAAGTGTAATTTCATGGAATTGCATCAATTCACTTTTCCTAAAGTAACTAAGATTGGGAAATCTGGAAAAAGATTTAGTTACTTCGTATTTCTTATTATACTTTTAATGAGAGGATGAGGTTGCCCTATCCTACCCGTTCGGCTAACGACCCTCCACCAATCAAGCAAGCGGTGGGTGTGAGTGTACACCCATTAAGCGCCATTTTATAGGCCGCAACCTTATACCCACCTTGTAGATCGGCTTCGTGAATGAGGCCTACTAGCGGTAAGACTAGCATTTAGTTATACATATATATATTATTCTAATAATATCATATAAGTGTAGGGTTGTATTTTAAACTTTTCAAAATCTAGGGTTTGAAATTTAAGTTGTCTAAATTAAAGCTTTTAATCACAAATATAAATTTCAAAACTATAGGGTAGGTTTTAAACATTTAAAAAACATGGAGGATCAAATAACAAATAATTCCAATTAACAATTTAATATTCTAATTATCTTTATTTGATTTAACTTGATTTCTTTGAAGATAATTACCAAAAATAATTAATTATTATCATATAAGTAAATTAAATATTTTAATTAGTTGATAATTACCTTTAACTAGATCAAGATAACACTTATATTTATCAAGAAATCAGATTCATATTGATCTAATTAGTTTATGGAAAGTTTGGATAAGATAAACACAAAGAAATCCCGAATCTGGCCCTTCCTGACGCTTGGACTCGCCGAGTGCACAAGGGGACTCGACGAGTCAGGCCTACTCGACGAGTCCACCATGGAACTCGACGAGTCAGTGACTCAAAACCAAAAAAAATCGAATTTTGCAGGTTTGTTTCAGTTATTCAAGCAACAATTTGTAGAAAACCAATCTAGGCTCTGATACCACTGTTGGGTTTTAGCCATAAGAACTTTCCTATGTGTGCATGCAAAACCCTATTGCTTGGATCTAGGCTTTCTAATAAACATGCTTTTGAAACCAAGACTTCTAATGGCTAATTAGGTTAAACAACAACATTAATACAGATCTAGAATCATACCTTTGAGTTCCTTGTTGATCTTCTTGTCTTGGAGCTTCTAGAGTCACAATTGTCACTCCTCTAATGGCTTACAAACACCAATAGCAAGCAAGATGATTTAGGAGAGAGGAGAGGGGATGGAATTCGGCCAGAGGTTCCTTGCTTTAGGTTCTGAAAGGTTGTACACGAATTCCACACCCCAAGGGCCTATTTATACCTTTAGAATCCTTAAGGGTTTCACCCTAAACCCTAATTGGATAATCTTCACTTAAGGCTATCCAAATCCATTCCATAGATATCCTTATGGACTATTTTGAGCTATCCTAAAGCTCTTAGAAACCGTCCAAAGTCCATCCTAATGGATTTATAGTCCAAAGTCTAACTATCAAACAATTGACAGTTTATACCCTCTTATTTAATTAATCTCTTTAAGTCACCAAATTAATACCAATTAATTTATGACTTATATTAATCAAATAGCTAAATATTATTCCTTATAATATTTACTCTCTCTTAACAAATCATCCTTCAAGTTTCTATGGTGAAGGCAACCCAAAAGGACCATGCACCACCGAATATAGTTATAGCCTTAGACACTATTCCAACACTTATTGGGTTCATGCTTCAGTTAGGGTCACTTTTATGGAAGTAGAATGCCATTTTTGGAGTTTGGGTTTGTTTGGGGCATGCCAAGTCACCAAGTCAGTGACTTTATGGGTTTAGACGTGAAGTATAGCTCAGATTTATGATTTAGACTTGTTGGATCAAGTATTAAGCACTTAATGGATGTTGTTCATGAGCTATTTGTATGCTGGGCGTACAATCCATTTGCTCAGTACGCTAAGCGTACAGAATAGGTACGTTGGGCGTACTCTCTTAGGAGGACTTGGGACTTAGTGAACGTCGGACCTTTGGGTCCTATTGGTCTTGGGCTTGGACTTGCAGTTTGTTGGATCTGAATGTATCTTTGGACAATATTGGAATAGTTGGGCCTATTGGGCCTTGTGTCCCAATATAGAAATGGATTTCATAAATATGGGCCTCAGTTTGGGCCAATTCTTTGAATAGATTGTTGTGGGCCTTCGTGGGCCAATTGGGCCATGATTATTGACTAAGGAGAATATTGAGCATTATTATAAGGTCCATTAGAAAGGTTCGGGCCCAATTTGGACAATTAGGCCATTGATGGTTTTATGGACCTTATAATGTTGAGCTTTTGTTTTGGGTTTGGGCCTTAGTTTTGGATCATATTGGGGAAAGGGTAAAATGGTCATTTTATCCCATGCATGGATTAAGGATTATGGTATGGGACCCAATTTCTAATTGGTTATATTGCTTGGTAGTGACAGCTCGGGTAGCTGACATGGCAGTAGCTAAGGAATTCATGTAGGAAGCTTCTGTACTGCGAGGTGAGTCTTCTCACCATAACCATGGGTCTAAGGCACTAAGGTCGGCCCATTATGTGATTACGGTATATGTGTTAGTCATTCTGTGATTTGATATGCTATGTGATTGTGTGTTATTGCATGGAAGATCCTGGGGGGAGCCCATGGCATTGGATGTAAGACCATGTGGGGTAGCCCATGGCATTCATAGGTAAAGACCATGTGGGGTATCCCATCTCACAATGGTGTAAGACCCTGGAAGGAGCCCACAACATCCTTACAGGTATATTTGTGTTATGTGTAGATATTTCTGTGATATATGATATGTTTATGTGATATGTGTTATGCTAGTTGTCTTTGTGATACTTGCATGGAAGACCCAAGGGGGAGCCCGTGGCAATTAGATATAATACCATGTGGGGTAGCCCATGACATTCTCAGGTTAAGACCATGTGGGATAGTCCATGGCATAATGGTGTAAGACCCATGGGGGGAACCCATGGCATCCTTACAGGTTTTGGCATACATGGCTTAAGTGTTATATGTAGCTTCTATATCTAGCAGGAAGTGTGATACAGGTATATTTTATAGCAACAGGATATGTGATGTGTGGTTTGTGTGTATGGTATGCTCTGGGAAATTCACTAAGCTTCGTGCTTACAGGTTTTGTTTATGGTTTCAGGTATCATCGTTTTGGAAAGGAAGGGCTCGGATTGATCGCAGTGCACACACCTATTACTTCTGTAATGAATGATTTTGGGATGAACTCTAACAAATATTTTATTTAATGATGATTTGTATTGTTTAGAATAAATGGTATCAATGTTTTAGCTATATTAAAAATGAAATTTTACCGTTGATTTTTGGGTCGTTACAAAGTTGCCTGTCACTAAGATTGGAGTTTATACTTTATTGCTTAGTAGTGGGTTAAATTTAGATCTGGACAATTGT
Organism: Lactuca saligna; assembly: GCF_052625555.1. Lineage (NCBI taxonomy): Eukaryota > Viridiplantae > Streptophyta > Magnoliopsida > Asterales > Asteraceae > Lactuca > Lactuca saligna. The sequence goes on along the minus strand of NC_136419.1, from coordinate 145,622,363 downwards.
TGCTACTTGTCTGATATGGCGAGAAATAGTATTTCCTTTTATAGTTTGTATAAACAAGTTTTTACCTTTTGTTTTAATAATGAAATTGGTAGTGTTAATGCTTATTATAATGGTACATTTTAATTATAAACATTACCTTGTAATGGTATATATGAAACTGTGATGGTTGTAGATAACTTAGGAAATAATGTGTTGATTCGTCCAATGTTTTAGATAAAGCAAGATTATGGCATTGTTTTCTTGTACATGTTAACAAGAAGTGCATAGCCCAAATCCAAAAGGATGGAGTGATGTAGTCATTTGACTTAAAGTCGGATGGCACTTGTGAATCTTGTTTGCTTGGAAATATGACCAAGTCACCCTTCACTGGTACTTGTGAAAGGGGTGAGGGTTTGTTGGATCTTATACACACTGATGTGTGTGGACCCTTCAGATCCGCCACAAGGGATGCTAACGGCTTCTATGTAACTTTTACTGATGATTACAGCAGATATGTCTATATCTACTTAATCAAGCATAAGTCAAAAACCTTTGAAAAATTCAAAAAGTTTAAGCAAGAAGTGGAGAATTAGTTTGGCAGGAAGATAAAGATGCTTCGATCTGATCGACGAGGAGAGTATCTTAGTATCGAGTTCCAAGACTATCATAAGGAGTGTGGAATCGTTTCACAATTGGTGCTACCTAGGACACCACAGTTTAATGGTGTGGCTGAGAGGCAAAATCGAAGCTTGTTAGACATGGTTCGTTCCATGATGAGTCTCTCTTCGTTACCTATCTCATTCTGAGGGTATGACTTAGACACTGCCACCCATATCTTTAATCTAGTCCCAACTAAAAAGGTTCCAAAACACCTTACGAGATGTGGATTGGGAAGCTTCCCTCATTAACACACATAAAGGTTTGGATTTGCGAGGCTTTTGTGAGATAAGAAACTCACGACAAGCTTTGGATATCTCTTCTATAGACCGAGTGACAATTTTGTCTTCGTTGCGAGGAGAAGAGTCTTTCAAGAGAGATAACTCATATGCCAAGAGGACAGTGGGAGGCAAATTGACCTTGAAGATCTTCAAGAGTTAAGTGATGAAGGAATCTCAAACATTAGCGCTCAACCCGATTATAGCCTAGTCCATTCGGGTTGTAACATTTTGGAACAATTTGATAGGATGGATACTTTGAGGAAGAGGTTATTGTGATTTATTAATATATTATAAGTATAATATATTAATTGAGAAATCACATTATTTAATTAGTATTGATCAAAAATTAATTTGATATTAATTTAGTGATCAAAAGAAACTAATTAAAGATACAGGGACGGATTAGGTAAATTAGTAATACTTCTTGTTGGACTCATGATTCATGTTGATGAGAGTTGGACTAAACCTCTATGAAAGTCCAAGAAGGTTTAGCCCAATAGACTATGAAATATGAAGAGTCATTAAGGTTTGCATGGTTGTAATCCTAAGTTATAAAACAAGTCCCTAACCCTAAAATCGGCACCCATGCACACTATAGTGGTAGCTAGTAGATTTTAATCTCCCAAACCTCTCTCTCAAATCCATTCTCTTGTTCTTGGTTTGTTATAGGACATTTGATGCATCACACTTGAGGTTCTAGGCTCATAATCATCCAAGATAAGCAAGCTACTACACAAGGTAATCTTCTAACTGTTTTTATGATTTAAATGTTACCTTGCATGCTAGTTTAGGTTTTATGATTTAGAAAACAATGTTGCATGTATAATTAGAGAAAAATTAGATCCAAAGCATTTAGGGTTGTATGTGCACCATAGGAATGTTAAAGTACATAAAACCCATCATACAAAGGCAGTGTACCTATCAATTGTGGAATAGTTCAAGCAAGTAGGGTATCGAACAAAGGGAACGGCAATTAAAAATAAAAACTAATTCTATCTAAATTAATTAATAAGTAGAGGGTTTTCTCTAGTTTTACAAGACTAGAAACTTACTAACTATTACTTAATCTAAAAACTAGAAAAACAAAGAATTAACTAGATTCAATAATACGAAGGAACTTCTGTTTAGTTCAACTCAATTGATCCTATGGTTGATTTCAAGGTAATAGTGCAATGGATTAATTCTTTTGTTGGTTACCGATTCAAGTGACTAGGTTCGCGTTCACTACACTAGTCCTTAGTAAATAAACTAACTTAAACAGTGATCAGTTGTCTAATTCAATTTAGTTCACTAGATTAATTATTCGGATTACTTTAGACTCACAATAGTTAATCAATTTGGTTTTTAATTAACATCTTGTTGATGGTCATCACACAAGCTTGCACATGAATTTACTTAATTTTCTTATTAACTCTAGTTTCATGTTCATTAATCCTAGACATATAAAAAATTATTCACCAAGTATATGAGGTTGATAATCAAACGATGTTCATGCTATTTAATTACCTTCCTATTAACAGAAAATTAATTATCATTCACACACAAGGTTCTTTAGCAAGCTAAAATAACAAATAAATCACCAACATTGAATTAATCCTACCAATAATCAAACCATAGTCTCAATTTTGTATCCCCAAACAGAAGTTAAGAGTTTTAGCTCATGATTGAAGTAAATAACAACATAAAAACGAATTCTAATTGTCTAACCATAGTGGAAAACAAAAGATTAAGTATAATGATGAAATTTGCCTCAAATCTCCTTTGGGATTGAATTGTAGCTTCTATCTTCGTCTTCTAGGGTTTCTCTGGCCTTTGAATCGTAGCTAATTACTCCAGAATTGTCCCAGAAGTTTTTTTCCTTGATTTGAGAAGTTATCTATATATTTGCGTATCGACTCGTCAAGTCAGGTAGCGACTCGTCGAGTCCGTCTCACAATCTCCGTATGCGATAAGCATCTGGGTTCCCGAGTCATTATCCTCACTTGGACTCGCTGAGTAGTCGACCCTACTCGCCGAGTAGGTGCTATTTTTGGTGTTTTTCTTCTTTATCCAATTCCCGAGCTCCTAACCGCTTCTCATGCTTCCTTTTGCTTCTGTGCTTCATTTTTGGACTGAAAATACAATTCAAACACTTTTAAGTACCTTTTGTCCATGAAATGCAATAATTTAGCTAATAAATGAATAAAAATCTATACTTAATACAAACTAAATATATATGCACATATCAAAATACCCCACACTTGACTTTTGCTTGCCCCCAAGCAAAACTGAATTTTAAGACATTAGAATTATGTATGACAACTCCAATCTAACCCAGCCATTATGCTAAGACCGCAACACATGCATTTGTGTCTAAATTTTTTCCTAAGGACCCCCATACTCCAAATACTCACAATCCTCATAAACATTCGCCCACTCACCCCGAACTATGCTCATTTTATGCAACCCTCCGAATCCATCCTCAGAAAACCTCTTACCCTCAAGGTATTTTTAATTGAGCAACCCAAGCATACATAATCTAGAATTACAACTTTTCGATACCACTATGGAGCTCTTTTGAATTCTTCACTTCTTTGATAATTTAATCTTTGATCTCTTTGAATTCACCACCTTGTATTGATTGATTCTTGGTATCTTCAACTTTTTGGATTTCTTGGAATTTTGATCTTTAGATCTTCACTTTATTTGCTCCAAAATTCTTACAACTTTTCTTGTAATTCTCTCTTTTTTTTTTATATGTATTCCTCACTTTTTTTCACTCAAATCCCTACATGCTTAAGCAGGGGCGCTCAATCTCAACCTTTATTGGCTAACGATAACAATTTTCCTGGATACATTTCAGGTTTAGGCTGCTAAACGTATTGCATCCCTCAGGCTGAGCAAGGTCGTGTTTTTGTCTCATGATTTCACTGGAATAAGGAATCCACAAATGCACTAGAACGTATATAGGCTCAACTAAACATTTGGGTTTTCATGCAATTATCAACATAATTCTAACATGGAATCCTAATTGCTTTACCAAAATTTTCTAAATTAAATCCCTAAGTCATATTTTTGGTATGCAACAATTTTTTAAAATTAGCCTAAATTAAGATTCTAAATTTTCTAATATGTGACTAACCCCCTACCCCACACTTATTTTATGCAATGCCGTCATTGCATATTATGCAAAAATAAAAATGCAAATATAGAGAGAATTGGAACAAACTCCTCTTGGGTAGCAGTCGATAGGTTGACACTCTTCTTTCAAGCTCCAACTTCAATTGACTTTAGCCATGAAAACAACGCATCCATGACTTGGGCATCAAAATCTCATGTGGTAACTCCAAATATGCATGTAAAACAGTGTAAACTCTTCAAGAATCGATATGGAAGAATAAGTGATCAAGTGGTACACTTAGCAGCATCAAATCAGCAGTCCTTTTGGTATAAAAATGATTGACTCGTCGAGTCATATATGGGACTCGTCGAGTACCAGCGCGGCCATCTCAGAATGTGCGAAAATACAAGGCGACTCGTCGAGTTAGTTTAGTGCACTCGACGAGTAGGCTCCTAGACGAAAAAACATTATATTTTGCAATTGTTCCAGCCTCTAATAACTCTTCTAAACTCCTCCTCACTTCTAGAATCAATTGCTCATATCCCTAGGGACCGGACTCGACACTTTGACTTTAACGCTTCACTTCCTTGACTCTCTTTCACTCGTTATAACACCCTTTCTCTATAACTTGAAACCCTTCCTATGTAAGCATTCCTAATCCAATCCTGAAAATGACTAATGCAAACAATCATTAAGCAAAATAATAAAAGTGTTAACAACTTCATACACACCAAATAAAAATAAAAATGAAAATTGTTTGATAAAAACACAAATAAATTAATCTTCCTCCTCCTCATCATCCGCGACTGCTCCACTTCCACCTGCACCACTCTTTCTTGCACTAATCACGTCATCCCACGACGGAATATATGGATAATTGCCACCATCAATATGTGGGATGTTGAAGTGGTCGAATAATTGGATGTCGGATTGAATGCTGAAGTTGATCCCACGCGCCATTTGATCCTGTAGCCGCCTCATCTCCACATTGTACCAATCCATTGGTACTTCTTCATTATCAACCGGAATCACCAGTGGCTCTTCCTCCACATCCCGTTCCCATCTCGATCGAACCCTCCTTCCCGGTGCTTCGGGACCAACAACGGGATCATCATGCGGGATAGCATAATGACCACCACCATAGTCTTCAATAATCCTGGCCCATCGGAAAAGAATTGGATTGAATGGAGGTGTAGGAATCATCGTCATAAAGTTACATGCACCACGGGTCATCAACCCAAATGAGTTGGCTAGCCGGGTGACAAACATACCACCATTAATACGAGAAGTTTTGCGATCCTTAACCGCACCCTCCGATAGATATGAAGCCAAACACCAAGGAATGTTGCCAAAAATGTCGGGTATAATAATGCTCCATAGATAGAAGACATCAAGGTTAGAAACCTTGTCATCATCCTTTCTTTGATTAATAGTGGATGAAATGAGACGATGTATAAGGCGGTGGGTAGGCGATCTAATGCTCCCTTCTTGTGCCAACTTCGGAATATAAACTTTGTTGCCAATTGTGTTCCACCAACTCGTGCTAGTTACTCCGTCGAGAAAGACCATGTGGATTTGCTCCAAAAAGGCCCGAAAGATAGCTGTTGAGACCAAGGGCTGGTCATAAATCCCCAATCGACAAGCAAGGTCGAGTACAAAACAGTGATGAAATTCACCCCCAAGGCAAAAACTAAAACTTGCTGGGTGATAACAATCCATTCCCCCTGTGAAAGACACCGAGGAGAAGAACTCTAAGCATAGCTCCAAATACACCGGCTCTTGAATTCGAAAGACCCAGCTCCACCCGTCACAAATCATCGTTTCACCTTCATGGGTAAACTCCTTCAAAAGATAAGGAGCTAACTCCTCTTCATGGCGAACACTTTGTAACCACTCCCAATCTATCCTGTTAGGCACGTACACGTCTTTTTTTTCTTATGTCAGCCAACTTCTTCTTCCACTTCCGCATCGTTGAAGCGGACTCGATTCGTGGGAAGTTCAACCAAGGAAAGTCCTCTTGGTTTGCACTAGAACTCTTCCTCCTGTTAAACATACTTCTACAAAACAAAGATACAAAAACCTAGAAACATAGATTATACTTAAAAACAGTCATGCACACGTTCCCCCGACTCGACTCGTCGAGTCCATGTATGACTCGGCGAGTCGCATGAACTGCACGAGTCAGTCAGCGGGTTGACTGAAATTGGACCATGAAATCTGCAAATCACTTCAAGGGTTTTGTCTAGGCACATGTATATAAGGTATTAGGCAAGAATAAGCAGGCAAAACATCATAATCCACGAAGAATAAAAACCCTAGAATTTACTATTTTTCAAAATCGGGTTTTTCTATGCAATGTCCATCATAGATGCTCTTAAAATCATACTTTTAACAGAAAAGAAGAAGAAATTAGTTACCTTTCTTTGATGAAACTTGAAAAATGTTGAAGAACAATGAAGAGAAAGATGAAAGCTTGAGAGAGAATGGAGAAAGAGGTACACGGCGAGTGGGTGGTGTTGTAAAAGTAAACTTATTATTATTTTTTTCTGTGAATAATACCGACTCGTCGAGTCGGGGTCAGACTCGGCGAGTCTGGTCGCGATGCATGTGTTTTTTTTTCTGAAATCTATACGGACTCGTCGAGTCACAGTTAGACTCGGCGAGTCTCTTGCAAAAAATCCAAAAATTTTAACACTTCTTGTAATTTCTTTAGAATGTTTTTTTTTTCACCCCACACTTAGTCCATACGCACTCTCAAGCAGACGTATCCGATGAATTGGAAGATTAAAATTCTAAAAACGAAAAAAATGCAAACAAAACTAAAGGTAAAAGAAAGCAAACTCTAAATAACGGGTTGCCTCCCGCCAAGCGCTTCTTTTTAAGGAGTCGTTAGCTGGACTCCTTCGCGTCTACGTCTCATCATCTTCTAGCATCGGGAATTCACACCTTATCTTTTGTGGTTTGTACTTTGTCTTGTAAGCGTGAACCTTCTTTTTATAAGCCCGTTTTAACTCCTCTCTCTTCTTTATTACAACATCATCCTCGGCTGCTTGGGCTTCTTTTCTCCTCTTTTTCTTCTTCACCCCATTCTTTTTCTCCATCTCTTTGACCTCCTTTTTAGTAAACTTAAGTACTTCATATTCTGTGAAAGTTCATGCTCTAGGTTTGGTATTGAATGGTTGATCAGCCTCCACTCTCCTATCCATTGCCTTTTCTTCTTTTTTCTACGTTTAACCCATCTACAAGTGGAAGTGCGTCAAGAATTGCTATATGGGCGTGTTGGACTTTCGTATCCGTCTCACCTTCTGCTGTTTGTTCTTCTAAAGAATCATGAAAAATATCATCGCCCCGAAGATGCAGAGAATTAGCAACAAGCAGATTGAAGTTGTCTGAGTTGTTATCAAATTGGACTGGACTCGTCGAGTCCAATAGAGTGACTCGGCGAGTCTGGTCGTATTCCATCTTTTCTTGAGTGTTTTCTGAATCGGCTCCTTCCAGTAGCTTTTCTAACTCCTCCAAATCCTTTTTAACATCTCCATCCTCTCCAGAATGTAGCAGAAACTTGCTTGGGTCTTCTTTTTTCAAAAGTTCAAGTTCTTTTTGTAGTATCTCATCATCTAAATCGATAAATGAGATCTCTTCTCTCCCTTTCACTTCTTGCATGACTTCTGGTATAGCTTTGAATACCGCTGACTCATCTCCTACCCTTAATGTAAGTGTAGACTTACATACATCAATTAAAGCACACACGATGTGTAAAAATGGCCTCCCCAAAATAATTGGAACTTCGGGGTCTTCTTCCATATCTAGAACCACAAAGTCTACTGGAAAGATGAACTTGTCAACTTTAATGAGAAGATCCTCGTAAACTCCTCTTGGATGAATTGTCATCTTGTCAACCAAATGGATCTTCATGTTTACCGGTCTTGGCTCTGGTAAGTTCAGTTTCTTGAAGAAAGAAAGAGGCATCAGGTTGATGCTTGCACCGGAATCGGTCAACGCTTGAGTGACAAATGTGTTTCCAAATTGACACGGAATTATGATACTTCCCGAACTTCTTTTCGGGTAACTCACTCAACATTATTTCTGCGACCTCAGCCAAGTCTTTCCTAGCAGCAAAGAGACCTTTTAGTAAGTTGAAGTACTTGGGTGTTGTAAGCATCGTCTCTACAATGGCACATTGACTTGGAGGTCTTTAACATGCTTCATAAAGGCTTTATAAGCTTCCACTTTTTCCACAGGTATGGCTTTGATTGGGAATGGTAGAGGGGGATTGTATGGCTTTAAGTGGATGGTAGTTATGTCTTGTACGCATGGACTCGGCGAGTCCATTTGAGGGACTCGGCGAGTCGGGTTGGGTTTAGCTGGAACCGACTCTTCTGTCTTCTCTATCTTGCTATTAGAGACCCTCTGTGCCTGTGTGAAATTTTTTTCACAGCTGGAAGTTACCATACTCACATTTTCCATTCTTGGATTATTCTCGGTGTTGCTTGGAAGTTGGCCCGGTCTTCTTTCATTCACTTGATGTGCAAGCTGTCCCAGCTGTTTCTCAATGTTGAGAATGGATGCCTGCTGATTCCTTAACATATTTATGGTCTCTTGCATTGCTACATCATGATCATTGTGTCTTTTTTCGGACGCGGTTATGAATCTAGTAAGCATTTCTTCTAAATTGGCTTTCTTTTCCATCAACGGCTCTTCCTTTTGATAGAATTCCTTCTCCTACTGCTTGTATTTCTCCTCCTTAGCCTTTTTATATTCTTCGTATGGGAGCCATTCCTTCTTCGGTTTCCTCCAATCTTCGTCGTATCTATCGCCACTAGAGTAAAACACTTGAGCCTTCTTATTTCCATTTTCATCTAGATCACAATCCTTGGTGAGGTGGGGCCCTCTACAATTCTCACATCCAACTCGAATAGCATGGATTGTTTGATCCATTTTTGTCATCCTTCTATCTAGACTATCGAGCTTAGCTATTACCGCCGCCATGCTATCATTCACCGAGTTCACTGCTCCCCGACTTACTTCATTTCTCGGATTGTGGTATTCTCTAGAATGCTTAGAGAATTCCTCAATTAACTCCTTGATTTTCGGAGGCAGCTTTCTGGTGAGCGGGCCTTGTGAATCGAGCAATTGCCTTGTGGTGACATTGACTCCATCATAAAAAATGGAGACCTCTTGTTGGCTATTAAGGTCATGGTGTGGGCAATTTCTAAGCAAACCTTTGTATCTTTCCCAAGCTTCATAAAGAGATTCACCGGGTTGTTGCTCGAAGTTGGCGATGGCTTTCTTCAACTTAGCTATCTTGGAAGGTGGGCCAAAGTGGTCTATGAATTCCTCTTTCATCTTGGCCCATGTGGTGATCGATCCGGGAGGAAGTCACTTGAGCCAATCCTTCACAGCACCTTTAAACGTGACTGGGAGCATACGAAGTAGATGGGTCTCGCGAGGCACATTTGGTACATTGAAGTAGTCAGCCACATCATTTACTTCATCCAAGTTCTTGTAGGCGTCTTCGTGATCTTTCCCATAAAAAGGGATCTCCTTGAGTTGAGCGAGAATATGGCCTTTTAGCTTGAAAGTAATGGTTGCGGGAATTGCGGGTTGCACAAGTCCCAGGCTGGTGTCATCACGCATCCTCTTCTTCCATTCCCCCATGGGGATTTCATCGATATGAGCCATAGCGGTAGCTAAATCGTCTTCAAACTCGGATCCGTGCTCGTATGTGGGTTCGTCCTCTTCCTCGGTCTCGTACTCGGTGTCTTTTTGAATTGGATCTTCAATTGTCAAAGAGGCACTGGATGCACCTGATTTGTTGCTCCTTTTCTTGCTGAAAACAGACTTGAGGTTTTTGAGTGGTGAGTTCTTTAAAGAAGCGGATTCTCCAACGGTTTTTCCTTTGCTCCTTCTTAGTGCGGTTTCCAAATCTTCAAGAGGGGGGACCAGAGGTGTATCAGATCCTCGGGTCATGAAACAACTGCAAACAAAACAGAAAACGCGTAAAAAGAACAAAAAAATAAAATAAAAATTAGAGCTGATTCAGCGATGTACTCGCCGAGTCTGCGCGAATGCACTCGGCGAGTCCAAGGTAAAATCAGATTTTTTTTTATTTTTTTTATACTACCTACTAAATTAAACAGTAATTAACTTTGTCTAAGATAAATCTCACACAAAGGATCGATTGAATTAGAATTTAATGCTAATTTTAGAACCGTTCCCCGACAACGGCGCCAAAAACTTGATGTGCGTAAACTCACTTAGTTTTAATCCTACTTTTAGTTGTAAAATAAACACACAAAGGCAGTGTACCTATCAATTGTGGAATAGTTCAAGCAAGTAGGGTATCGAACACAGGAAACGGCAAATTAAAAATAAAAACTAATTCTATCTAAATTAATTAATAAGTAGAGGGTTTTCTCTAGTTTTACAAGACTAGAAACTTACTAACTATTACTTAATCTAAAAACTAGAAAAACAAATAATTAACTAGATTCAATAATACGAAGGAACTTCTGTTTAGTTCAACTCAATTGATCCTATGGTTGATTTCAATGTAATAGTGCAATGGATTAATTCTTTTGTTGGTTACCGATTCAAGTGACTAGGTTCGCGTTCACTACACTAGTCCTTAGTAAATAAACTAACTTAAACAGTGATCAGTTGTCTAATTCAATTTAGTTCACTAGATTAATTATTCGGATTACTTTAGACTCACAATAGTTAATCAATTCGGTTTTTAATTAACTTCTTGTTGATGGTCATCACACAAGCTTGCACATGAATTTACTTAATTTCTTATTAACTCTAGTTTCATGTTCATTAATCCTAGACATATAACAAAGTAGTCACCAGGTATATGAGGTTGATAATCAAACGATGTTCATGCTATTTAATTACCTTCCTATTAACAGAAAATTAATTATCATTCACACACATGGTTCTTTAGCAAGCTAAAATAACAAATAAATCACCAACATTGAATTAATCCTACCAATAATCAAACCATAGTCTCAATTTTGTATCCCCAAACAGAAGTTAAGAGTTTTAGCTCATGATTGAAGTAAATAACAACATAAAAACGAATTCTAATTGTCTAACCATAATGGAAAACAAAAGATTAAGTATAATGATGAAATTTGCCTCAAATCTCCTTCGGGATTGAATTGTAGCTTCTATCTTCGTCTTCTAGGGTTTCTCTGGCCTCTGAATCGCAGCTAATTACTTTAGAATTGTCCCAGAAGTTTTTTTTCCTCGATCTTAGAAGTTAATAACATATTTGCGTATCGACTCATCGAGTCAGGTAGCGACTCGTCGAGTCCGTCTCACAATCTCCATATGCGATAAGCATCTGGGTTCCCGAGTCATTATCCTCACTTGGACTCACCGAGTAGTCGACCCTACTTGCCGAGTAGGTGCTATTTATGGTGTTTTTCTTATTTATCCAATTCCCGAGCTCCTAACCGCTTCTCCTGCTTCCTTTTGCTTCCGAGCTTCATTTTTGGACTGAAAATACAATTCAAACACTTTTAAGTACCCTTTGTCCATGAAATGCAATAATTTAGCTAATAAACGAATAAAAATCTATACTTAATACAAACTAAATATGCACATATCACTTATCATCCACAAACCGACGACCAGAGTTAGCGGATGATACAAACCCTTGAGGATATGTTGCAAGCCTATGTTATCGATTTCGGTGGGAGCTAGGACTCCTACCTACCTCTTGTGGAGTTTTTCTACAATAAAAATTATCACTCCAACATTGGTGCTACACATTCGAGCTCTTTTATGGGCGAAGATGTCGTACCACAATTTGTTCGGGCGAGGTTGGTCATAGGGTGATGGGGCGGTCCGAAGTGGTCCCTCAGACCATAGAGCTGATTCAACCGATTAAAAAGAGATTGTAAAACACACAGAGTTGGCAGAAGAGGTATGTTGACCGCCGCCAATCTGAGTTACAGTTTCAGGTCGGGAACATGGCATTACTGAAGGTCTCACCTTGGAAGGGTGTAATACTCTTCAGGAAGAGGTCAAAGTTGGAGCCCGAGTATATTGGGACTTTTCTAGTGATTTCCAGAATTGGCAAGGTTGCTTACATATTGGATCTTCACGAGGAACTCAGTCAGTTTCGGAATACTTTCTATTTTTCGTAGCTGTGAATGTGTGTATTTGATTAGCATGCAATGATTTCCTTGGATGATATTTAGGTCGATGAGTGTCTGAACTATTTTGAGAGGTTGATGGCTATCATGGAAAGGAAGGTGAACGTTTGCATAGCAAGGAAGTACCTTTGGAAAATGTACAGTGGCAGCACCGGAGAGGCTCCCAGTGGACCTGAGAACCGGAGAATGAGATGCGGGAGCATTATCCAAATTTCTTCAGCACAACAGACTTCATGGACGAAGTGCACTTCAAGTGGGGGAGAATTGTAACATCCTGATGTTGAAGTATTTATAAATTTATTCGTTTAAGTTTATTATATGAAATTTTGGACCTTAAGTCTAAGAGAGTGTGCCTTGAAACCCTATTGGCATTCTTGTAATTTAGGCAGGAGAAGTACGCTAAGTGTACATGTGTGTACGCTGAGCGTACTTAGGCGTGCCCTAGTACGTTGGGCGTACACTAATGTACGTGTGGCGTACGAAAGAAAGATGGAAACCCTAATTTTTAGGGTTTGGGTGGTATTTAAGCATCTTTATGGCCTCATTTCTCTTCGCCTAATCAGCCTCTTCCCTCTCTTCATGGTTTGAAACCCTAGAAGCACCTTGTGAGGACATTTAAAGCATTAAAGAGTGTGTTTGTGTGATTTGAAGAGGAAGGAAGAAGATCAAGCTCAATTTAGAGAAAGAAGCACCTTAGATATGGGATTTATCTTTCATTTGCAAGACTTTCAAGGTATAAAGCTTGCACCTTTGTCTCTTAATCTTGTAGATTTAGTTATGGGGGTTTCATGTCATCCTTTTGGTCCCAAAAGTATCATCTTGAACATGGCATGTTTTGGACATTTTGAGTTGTCCTTTCAGACCCTAGGAAGGGTCCTTAGCCATAAAAATGAATTCCTTTTGGTTAGTTTCGCTCCATGCATCTTATAGGGGGTCCTAATGGATTAAGACCTTACGGTATGGTCTTATTAGGCGTGTAAAGTCATAAAGTTGGAAGCTTTATGACTCTAGGATGTGTTTTAGTCGTGGGTCTGAAATATGGGATTGAGTGATTAAGCCATTAAGCACTTAATGAAGATTTGGGGTTGCGAGGTTACGCCCTGAATACTCGGTCCCGATGGTGGTCAATGCAAGGCTTCACGTACTTCCGGTGTACACCCAATTACTCGCATGGGTCAGCTTTACGAGTGACTCGGTTGAGTGGACTAGAACGGTTTGACAAATTTGGTTTATTGGCTTTGACCAGTGCACTTTGAATTTGACCAAGTTTAACCTTGAGGGTATTTTGGGATTTTGATGGACTTTGTCATTTGATGGAATTAGGTATCAGTTAGAGAGATGAGACTCAGAGTTGGACCTTATCAGTTCTATTCAGCTTGCGAGGTGAGTTTTTCTCACTGTACTTACGGGTCGAAGGCACTAAGGTCAGCCCCTAGGATTGTTATCTTGGTTTATCATATGATCATGTACTGTAGTGATTTATTAGATTTATATCCTAATAGATAGGATGATGTTGAGTGAAAGAAACTTGACACACACTTGAACAAACTTTAGAATAAGTATAGTTGCAAAACTAGTTAATCTCAAAGGATCTAAAAGCTCAACAATAATAAGTTAATATGTTAGATAGTTAGATAGTTAGTTGTCGTAAAGTATGGAAACATAAATGACAGCAGGTAATATATCAAGTAAACACATAAGTTGATTCATAACATGGAATGCATTCAAACCAAGTTAGTGAGTGAGATCAATCTTAGTGATAAATCACAAATGATTTGCTTCGAAGAGAAGTATTAATCGGTTATGTTCGAGAGGATTTTAGAGAGTAAGAAAGATATGAGATGTGTAAGGAAAACTTGAAGATAACTCAGATTTAGAGATTAGTAAAGAGAGATCTGTATTGATTGATAAAGCGCGAGCTCTATTTATTGAGACTCAAGAAATACAAGTGATTCACTCTTTAAGAGTGGCCATGCAAGGCATACTGGACAATAGAGAGTATTACAGGAAGGCAGATAAAAGTAAACTAAGTACAGAAAGATGACCGTTGTCGTCTAGAAGACTTCGGATGTGGTTGCTGATGGAGGCTTAACTACAAATGCTTGTAGACTGCGGTAGGCAAAATTAAAAGGGTCACTTCATGTATCAACAATTTCCCCATTAAGTGACCTCTAATTTTCTTTACTTATCAAGTTTAAGAAACTTGATCAGGATCCACCAAAACTTCCTGACATTTTCCAACCAAGTGATCCTCCTTAAAATCTCGAACTTGACTTCGGCAGTTGTATGTTTCGATTTTTCAGCTACGGTTCGACAGATTTCAAGTTGTTTCTTTGTGAGTCGGTTCATGGAGACCGTTGGAATGAAATATTTGACTTGACCGGTCTTCCTTTTGAAGATGAATCCTAGTTCAGGGAAGTTTGTAGCACCTAAGGATCTTTCTTCATAACCTTCGGTTGGCATCGGTGCGGGATCAAGTGGAGCTAGATCAAACTTTTTGGCAATGACTGGGTGGATATCATCATCGATCTTTGCAAAGTCACAAAAAATTTCTTTCAGATAAGTACTTGCCCTTTCAAGTGCTATCTTCATCTTCGGATGCTCTTCACACTTGTTATGGAACACCTTTGCCATCAGGAAAACATCTTCTGGATTCATACAGGGGAAGTCAGCTTGGGTGCGCACATAGTCCTGATTCCTTCGAGTGAGTGTGTATTGCACAAAGTCAGCCTTCAAGAATTTGCGAGATTTGAAGTTCTTGATTGCTGATGGTCTGTCGTTAGACTAGATCTTATCAATAGGAGAGGCATGCTTTGCATAGAATCAGTTTAGTCTCTCGAATTCCATTGGCAGTCTTTTTTTATCAGGATGGCTACGGTCAAATTGCTCAAACACTGTGAAGTATTTAGCATTTGGGGAGATAGGAACATACCAGTAGCCATCAGGGGGAGGTTCATCATATGTGAGGTATGGTATGTAGTCGTCATCCAACAGTCTGCGGTGGGTATTGACCCAAGAGTTTATCAAGGATTCATCCATAATAGTGTCAAAACCGCATTCTCTCCATATGAGCTTAGCAAATTTAGCTAATTTCCAGTTAGCTTTCTTCTGTTTAGTGAAGGGGGAGTCATTTGAGCTTCGAGATGACATATACTTAACAAGATTCTTGAAATGAGGTGGAGTTTCAGGTCGTTCAGGGGAAGGAACGATTTTTTTGTTGCGGTGGAGGAGATTGATGGCTTGGACTCTTGTGATGAGATGGTTGTGGTGAGGCTTGCGGTGAAGGGATTTTATGAGAAGCACTGTTGGATTGACGTTCTTCTTCATGGTGTTCTTCTTCTCTATGGACTTCTTCATTTCCCCCTATTGAGGATTTCAGACCCAGAGCCTCCTGAAGCCATTGTTTAAGTCCATCGACTTTGGCACAAACTTCTTGGAATTGGGATTTGAGAACATCAGCCAGTTGCTGATTGTCAGGGATGGAGATGTTAAAGAGTAGCTGATGAATCTCCTTGGTCAGTTGAAGAATTTCAGGGCCATGGAAGTTGGAGGATAAAGATCATTGGAGTCCGTTGATGGTTGCATGGAGGACTGAAGTAGTGGACTCATATGCAGTGTAAGTCTCAGCTATCAGTTTCTGAGACGGAGTAGATTGGTCCACAATGGCTGTCAGCAAGTTGTCTTTGATTGTTATCCGTAGCATCCATGAATTCTTTGTGATCCGCTTGATGATTGTTATCAAGGGACCGAATTCCTATTTCCACCTTGAGAGATATTCTCCCAGCAGCTAGTCGTTCCCTTGTTTCCAGTCGTTCAATCCTTTCGATCAAGGACTGCGGCACAAGATTGATTTCAGATTACGGGTGAGTAGACTTGACTACGGCCAGAATTTGGTCAACCTTGGATTGAAGATTTAGGAATTCTTTTCTTGAGACGACTATCTTTTTCTTCTTCTTCTACTTCTCTTTAGGCTTAGAGGTAGAGTGATGTAAACCACTTGATTCCTCTTCTTCAATGTACATCATGAGGTCATCATCCGAAGGGCTGGGTTGATTGACCTCTTGTAGATCAACATCGTCAAAACCGAAGGTGGGAGTAGAGCTCACTTTGATTTCTGTGCCTGCATCTTGTGAGTCTCTGGCATTTAGAGATGGAGGAGGCTTTGAAGGAGTCTGATCAATAGTTTCCTCTTGAGCCTTGCGGATGGTATCAACCGTGTTATCTATTAGGGCTTGAACTTTGCAAATAGTAGCTATGGTATTGACATTGTTGATTGCATTTGCCCAATACTTTGCTACGATGTGGATTTCTTGTTGTTTCTGCTAAAGCTGCTTTGTTTGTTTTGCCTTTCTTGCTTGGAATTCCCTACAAAAAGCGGCATATTTATTGGCTTTAACTTCATTTGATGGTTGATACTGACCTCATGAGTCATTCAAATCTATATCGTCAAATCCTTGGTATCGCACGGAGGTGTCCCTCGGGTTCACGGATCCTTGCACATTTGTGCTCACCGTGCCTAAACCACCTATTACTGATGTAAGAAGAGTAGGATTTCCTGATCTTCCTCGGTCTCCTTGACCTAGGGTCAAGTATGGCCTCGTATCAGTTCTAGCAAAGGCTGAAGAATCGCCTTGCGGTGGGGAAGGTGTTTGGAGTGTTTAGGTAACAAAAAAAAGAATGGAGCACAACTCCTCCAGGGAAAAGAAATGAAGACGGGAAGCCCTGGATAACTTAGGGTAGGAGCCAGATCTATCCTCTTGGGATTGACCTAGGGGGAGTCTCCACGTTGCGGTGAAACAGACTCACTTTCTGAGTTTCAGTGGAATTCGATGGTGGTGTCGAATGGGTGTGCGGGCACCCCAAGGACTACCGGAGCCTGTTGAGAGGCTGAGGTATCAGTCTAGTCACACATTTGGTGTGTGGGATTGGTTTTTCTTTTCTTAAGGATTGCAATGGATTGATCATCCTCAATAGAATCACTGCTAGAGGAAGAGGGAGCCTGATGTTTTCTTGGTTCAACATTTGTTATCACTGGTGGAGTGATTTTTCTTTTCTTTCACTGATTGGCTTGTTTTGGAGCATCCTTTTTCTTAAGAGTGACTTGTTTCTTGGTGTTGCGGGGGCCTTGACGGGGTGAGGATAGCTGTTTGTGTCTTTGAGACACTTACAGGTTGGAGAGAGTTGTGGATGATGGGACTGCGGTACTACTTGGGTCAATGATTGCGGATGGGGTTTTAAGATTCAGGGTAGGAAGGTATGGGGCAATACCTTTCATAGCCTCAATGTGATTTGAGACATCAGCAGTCTCAAGACCAAGGGTAGAAAGAATGTGGGTTGGTAGTGTTCTAATTGGTCCAGAAACAATCTGATCAGATGAGGGATAGTACCTTTTAAGATCCTTGGTGACAAAGAAGTTGATATCGTTGCCCATGCTAATTCCTGCATCCTTATGGAGGTTTGAGATGCAGAGAGACCAAAACCCTGCAAAAGTGAGTTCGGTAGTGTTTTCTCTTGGGCTTTCTTTTGGAATGTATTGCAGAAAATCATCCCAAAGAATCTGACCGTAGTTGACATCATGGCCTGTGAAAATGCTCCATACGAGTTCTACGAGCTTTAGTCCCATGTTGTTTGTGCCTTTGGTTATGCAGGATAGATTGTGGATAATGAAATGACAAACAAATTGCCAGACCGTAGGCAATTGGTTTTTCTTGAATTCCCCAATTCCTTTGATTTTCTTCTGATAAACCATTTGGTAGAGCATAGAAAGTATGTCCATCATCAATGGAGTAATGATCTTGATGGATGGATGAATAAGAAGGTTAATGGCTGTGAGAAGTTTCTCTTTGGTCAAAATGACCAAATAATCGTTGACTAGGTTAAGATGCACTTCTTGAAGATTCTCGAGTGGTCGATAGGATGAAAAAGCACACTTGAAGAGGGATGAAAGAGGAAAAACGTATGTGAACGAATTGAAGGGTCCAAACAGTGGGTGATCGGATAGGAACTTGATCATCATTTTTATAGCGGCATTGTATGAGGAATGTTCTTTGAACACAGCCCTGAAGTTGCTTGATGCAATTGTCGGTGTAATTCTTGAGGTAAAGTCTGAACCAATAGGGTTTACTGATCCAGAGGATTTGGAGTGTTTCTTGGATGCACCGGATTTCACCATTGTTGATGTTTGAGGAAGCTTTGAAGAAAGGAAACAGAGTGCAAGAGAAAGGTTTATGGTTTAGAGAGCATAAACTTTTTCTTTGGGAAGAAGAAAGGGGATTTATAATGGCTTAAGGGAGCAGGAAAAGATTTTACCCTAAGTGAATTTGGGTAAAACATAGTGAATTTGGGTAAAACGTTTGGGTGTTTATTTCGAATTAAGAGCGTTAATCTCAGCCACAGATTAAGATAAAGATTCAATCTGTATTTTTAGATTTACCAAAAAGAGGTTTGCATTTAATGAAATTCAGATTTATGATCACGTATGGAGAACGTGTGGTGAGGGTGAGATCAATCCGTTGGGTAAAGGGGAAGTTGTAACGGATTTGATGTTTTATGGTAATAGGAAGAGTCAGATTAAAAGATATGTTTTTTGGAAAATCTTTCTTTTTGTCATCATACCTAAAATAGGCCTGGCACTAGGTTGATTAAAAAAGAATGAGACAGATGCACAAAGAATGTTTTTTTGTTTTTTTTTTTGAGAAAAGTTTTTCTCTATTAAATGAAGGATCATTAAATAGCACACCATATTTTTATTTTAAAAAATAACAGTTTTGAAAATTATTTATGGTGACTGCGGATTGAAACTTCATTGCGGATGGATCATATGCCGTTGGATGACTGCGGTAGAAGAACTAAGAGGAACACTTGAATAAGGATTAGTAATAACAAACAATAAAGACAATTGAAGTATAAGTATGATATATGGTTGCGGTACATAGGATATAACAAAACCATCTATCATAATTAACTTCAAATAGAACTGCAACGGAGACCAAGGATGGTCTGCGGTACCTATTAATTCAAAAAGAATTGTGGGTCCGGGTTCATCATTCCTAACATTTGTAAGAAACTGTTGAGTTTAGTCGAGTCAAGTACCTTTGTAAATACATCAGAAATCTCTTCATGAGTATGGACAAAAATTAGTTCAATGTTACCTTTCATGATGTGGTCTTTGATGAAGTGATACCGTAGTTCAATATGCTTGGTCTTGGAGTGCTGAATAGGATTGTGAGAAATCGCTATAGCACTTTCAGAGTCACAATAGATTGGTATCTACAACATTCTATATCCGTAGTCCAATAGTTGTGTTTTCATCCATAAGACTTGAGAACAACAGCTGGCTGCAGCCACATATTCAGCTTCTGCGGTAGACAATGACACACAATTTTGCTTCCTTGAGGACCAGCTGACTAGTCTTCCACCTAGAAATTGACATCCACCTGAGGTTCTCTTGCGATCAAGTTTGCATCCGGCATGATCCGCATCTGTGAATGCTTGAAGACTGGAATCATTTCCTGTGGGGTACCATAATCCCAGAGTTTGCTTCCCTTTAAGTACCATAGGATTTGTTTGGCTGCGGTCATGTGAGACACTTTAGGGTCATCCTGGTACCTTGCGCATACACCCGTTGCAAAGATTATATCAGGACGGCTGGTGGTGAGATACATCAATGAGCCAATAATACCTCTATAGGTCTTGTGATCAATGGATTTGCTTGAGGGATCTGCAGAAATCTTGTATCCGAAGGCCATGGGGACCTTAGCCGAAGAGCAGTTATCCATAGAATATTTCTTTAACAGTTAATGAATATCCCTTGAGAGACTTGTTTCACTTGAAGTCCTAGAAAGAAGTTGATCTCTCTATTCATGCTCATTTGAAACTTGTTAGTCATGAGCATAGCAAATTCATCCACCATCTTTTGATCAGTTGAGCCGAATATGATATTGTCCACGTATATTTGTACAAGGATAAGGTGATCACCATTTGCTTTTCTAAATAAAGTGGGGTCAATCACTCCTCATTTGTTACCAGACGAGACAAGGAATTCAGAAAGGGTCTCGTACCATGCTCTTGGGGCTTGTTTTAGACCGTAAACTGCTTTTTCAAGCTTGTAGCAATGGTCTGGGAATTCAACACTTTCGAAGCCCGGAGGTTGTTGAAGATAAACTTCTTCCTTCAATTCGCCGTTGAGAAAAGTACTTTTGACATCCATTTGATGAACCTTGATGTTTTTGTGTGACAATCGTCAAATTCTAGTCAAGCCAAAGTCAAGCAAAGTCAACAACTCAATCCGATCAACTAATTTAACCATTGTGTACTAGGGTTTACATTACGTAATTACTAAACAACTAACTTTTTTAATGAGAAAACATCAATTGGTTGACCACCGCCAGGATGGGTGACCCCCTAGGGAGTCCTCGTGTTGCAGACCTCGACAAGACTCCATTAGAAATCATGACCTTCTGCCTTGCATAGATGAATCGGTTGACCAACCGCCAGGAACAATGTACCTTTCAGAAAGGGACTTAAGATCCAAATATCACCAGTTACAAATGTTAGTAAAGGATGTCCCGAGGAGAATCTTCCAAACTCGATGCGGATGCTACGAGTCCGTAGTGATACCCCTCGGATAGGACCAATATGCCCATAGTATTCATGAACTTAATGAATAGGGTACGCCATTCTTACTCGGATCAGTGCTTCATTGTCCTTGTAAATGACTTACTTATCTAGTCTCGCAGTAAGAAGGAAATCATAAAGAGAATCTATGATAAACCATGGAAACATTATGATCAGCAAAGCTCTACGCGAACTTCTCTAAATACGAGTTTTGGAATTGAAGTGTCAAATTCGAAAGACACACTATTAGTGATGTGGGAATTCTTGAGGACCCTTCCGAAAAATCAAAACCGTTGAGAAATTGTTAGCACCGAAGACACTTACGGAGATCCGCCTAATTCTAGGTGTCGCTGACCTACTGTTGAAAGTTCATTCAGAACTCCTCGCGAATTACGGAACCTCTTACGACTTTGACCTAGAAGGGAGTGGCCCTTGATTGGGAAGAGAAGCTAGAGGAAGAAGCCATTGGAATTCCAAGGGAGAGGCCAAATTCTTATGGAAATATCACCCTGGGAAGGCTTGCTACGCTTCGGAGAGCGTAGAAAGCTAAATCCAAGATAGTTAGAACCTCCAAGATTCTTGCCAGAATCGGCGCCGTAACTCACAAGTCCAACCTACCCCACAAACTCAGTAACGTACATTTTACCCTCCACGTCTTGATCATGAAAATGTACCTTTCCGTTAGGACTCTTATAATCCCATTCGATGAGATCGAGATCAACAAGAACCTCTCCTTCATGAAAGGACGATTGTGACCATAGACCGAGAGGTCAGGCGAACGAAGCCAAGTCGCTTCCCATTAGTGAAGGTTCACTAAAACATCAACCGAGGAACCACGTTCACTTGGGAGCGCGAGAATCAATCGATTAAGAAGTATCCCCACTTCTTGGCTCGATTAATCATACCTACTTCCTTACCTAAATTCAAATTTCGGGATAAAATTCCTTCTAATGGGGGGATGATGTGACAACCGTCAAATTCTAGTCAAGCAAAGTCAACAAGTCGAAGCGGTCAACTCAGTTAACCCTTGTGTACTAGGGTTTACGTTACGTAATTACTAAACAACTCGCTATTTTAATGAGAAAACATCAATTGGAAAATCCGTATGTTTGAATTTCCATAGCCGTGAAAATGCTAAACATCGAACCAAAGCGATAAAACACTATTGCACACTCATTGGGAGTGTGTAGGACCTTAAAACCTGTCTTAACGGGGTTTACGAACCTTGCATTTGCGAAGCCGGACACTCAAAAAGGTCACAAACGAAACCTCTCTCAATCGTTTTCAGTCTATTTATTTCTATTTGAAATCTCTCCCAAATATCATTCAAAAGTTCTCGTAACTTGTTGAAGTCATTTGGGTCATTCCAACCCTTAACCGGGTAAAAAATCGTTTAAAACGAGGTTAGAACGGGTAAAATACCCCAAATGATCCGGAATCTCCCCCTAGGACCAAAGCCTCTTAGAGGCCGAACCCTCTTGGGCTGGAACCGCAACAGGCGAGCCGCGACCAGCTTGCCGCCGCCCCGACCGCAGCTAGCGAACTGCAACTTCTCTTTTTTTGCTCAGACCACAACATCTCTTCTTCCCCTGGATCCGCACCTTCTGTTTCGATTCTTGGCTGCTGAGGCTGAAATGTCGCCCAGAATTCCGAAAATTCTTCTTTTTCACCAGGTTTTCGACCACGACTCCGTTTTAAGCCGGTTTTTCATCGTTTTAAAGCGGGATTTTCACCCAAATTCATATTTTGGCATATAAGGACCCATATATTCATAAATTCAACATATTTTTAAGGAAATCTTTATTAAAGAATAAAATCTATTAAATAAGATCTTGTGGTGGAGTGTTGACTTTAACTTTAGTGTGTAACATAAGCAATCCCTCCCATACCCACTCCATGACCAGCTATTGTCCCCCACCAAACCTGGTCATTTAAGGGTACTTTCCCCACCATTTGACCAACCATACTCTTAGTCAAAGGCTGAAAACTCACCCTCTCTCCTTATTCTTACTCATTTCTTTCATTTCCACCAAAGATCAAACACATATTTTCTCTCAAATTCTCTCATATAATTTCGAGATTTCCAAGTCATTTTTCAAGCTTTCCATCTTCATTTGATTCTCAAATATTCAAGTGATCCTTCAAGTGTTCTTGAGTTGAACACTTCATTTCTTTAACATTCACCCACTGAAATCACATAAGGTGAGTTCATACCCCTATATTTTCATTTTTTCTTAAGTTTTAAGAGGGGGGGGGGGGGGGGAATACAAGTTAAAACACCAAGAACACAACAAAACTCATTTAACAACCTTCATCAGAAAAGTTCAACTCCATTCACGGACTGTTTTGGGCAAATTAACATTTTAGTTTTTAAAACTGTTTTAGGTGCATGTAGTTTCAGTTCTTAGCTTTAAAATGACTGATTGCACATCTATACACGATTTTTCTACGATTTATGGTGATTTTTACAAAACTGCCTATCATTTTAGAAACAAATTCGGACCAGTCTGTGAATATGAACATTTTAACACTAGTTAAATACTTCTAAAAATCACAATAAAAGTTATGAATAAACTAGACACATTTTGTGAACTTCTAGAATTTACAGAACTAGTTTTCGACTTCGTATGATTTTTCTAAAACAGTGTAGAAAAGCAAAAATCTAGATAACAGTTTATGACTTTCATCGCACTTTGTAACTTGTTGAGCAAAGTGTTAATATTGAAGATTTCATATTTTACATGTGTTTCTTGATGTGGTATAATTGCATAACAGATAAATACTCACTGAAATGTAATAATCCTCCTCCATTACCATTAGTACAAAACAAGAATGATAAACATAGTTATATTTTGCCATACATTCTACTTACATAGAAAAGGGTTCTTATACACCAAAAACAAACATACCACTCTATACTAGGTATAGTTAGGTCGCATATACATTACAAAAATTTTGATAAGCTATAATAGGTATAGTTTATGTTCATATACATTACAAAAGGTTTTCATATAAATGGGGTACGAATACAAAGTACCGGGTTTATACCAAAGGGGTACATCACAAAGTATCGGGTCTTCATATAAATGGGGTACGAATACAAAGTACCGGGTTTATACAAAAGGGGTACATCACAAAGTATCGGGTCTTCATATAAATGGGGTACGAATACAAAGTAGCAGGTTCATACAAAAGGGGTACATCACAAAGTACTGGGTCTTCATATAAATGGGGTATGAATACAAAGTACCGGGTTTATAAAAATAGGGGTACATTACAAAGTGTTGGTTAATAGTAATATAGTTATAGTGACCCACATAGGGAGTTAACAAAACTTAAAGCATACGGGATTTTATAAATCAAAAAGGGTTTTCATGTTGATCTAAAACCACTTTTAATAACAATAGGTACGGATTTTACTTGTACGCTTTTGGTCTCAGTATCTGAGATCACATAACACAAAACTCACACGCACATCCAGTCTTGGGTTTTAAGACTACATATCGTTTTATAAGGAAAATATTAGATTTTCTTGGTAATATACAACTCATTGCAAAGAGAGACTTTTAAACTCTTACTTTCAAAATCTTATGAACTCACCAACTTAATTGTTGACACTTTTTCAAAACTACCTGTATTCTCAGGAAATCAATGAAACAGGAAAACCAACAACATTTTGAGGATGGGACGTTAAATCGTCAAACAGTTCATTTTGTCATCATAATGTAATTGAGTGAAACATGTAAACATGTACTTTGGTGTAAGTTTTTCAATTATATTTATGATGGTTGTAATTACTTTGAACATTATTATTGTGACAACCCAAGTTTGTTCCGTTACATTACCCCGTTACCGTTAATGGAATATTCCACTGTATAAAGGTTCCGTTAATTAGAGATCGCCAATTAAATAAATATTTCATTTATTTATGTCGTTAAGTCGTGATAAGAGAAATAAAAACTCATAATACACATTTCCATTTAGTTGGAAAAGCTAGTTTTTATTATTACGACCACTAAATCGGGTGCGACCAAAAGCCCCGTTAAACAACAGTATCGGGTAGAATATCACTGAGCTACAACTACCACCCATATATAAGGGGGAGTAAACTCCATTTGAGCCTTTTCCACCCTCTCTCTCTCTATACTCGTTTTTGACCCGAATTCGCAACCAAACGCTTCCAAATCGTAAGTCCACTTACCCTAGCTTGTTCTAAACATTATGACTTGTGATTATACCCCAAAATTCGACCATATAAGCTGTCAAAGAGGAGTTTATGGCCCAGGAACACTCTAGGGCCGTAAACCCCTTAAATGTGGTCAAAATGACCCGAACTTGTCCCATTGAGCCTAGGAATCAATTAAGGAATTTGTCTAGGAGTGTTTAATCATCAAAACATAGGATTTTAGGGCATAAAAGAGAGTTTACATCCCAAGCACATGCTTAGGCCGTAAACACCTCTAAACCTTGTCAAAATTCCCCAAACACACTCCCAAACCACCCTTAGGCTTAATACATGAATTAGGGGCTTGCTATTTTGGGTTTAGATCATTTAAACATAAGGATTTAAGGGGTAAAAGGAGTTTACGGCCCAGACATGTGTGAAGGCCGTAAACACCCTTAAACATGCCAAAACATTGAGTTTTGTTCCCCAAATGGCCTTAGACTATTACCATAAAATGCTAGGAGTGAATTAAGGGCTTAAAACTTCATTAAATCCATGATATAGGAGTTCACAGCCGTGAACTCCCTTAGGGGTGGTTCATGGGCCATGACCTCCATAATGGAGCCCTTAAAGACCTTAAACCCACTCATACCTTATAGTTTTGGACCTAGAATAATTCCATGAACAAGTTAAAAGCCTTAAAACACACTAGAACCCCACACCATGAGTTTACGGCCGTAAACTCATGGTGAGATGTCCCTGGGCCGTAAACTAAGTGTAGAGAGTTTACTCTCGGAAAGCAAACTCCATTCCTAAGCCATTTGAGCCCTTAGTTGTTACGCGGGACACCCCAAACACTTAACCAAAGTGTTTTTCCGCTCCTTAGAGTGCGTATACTTGTTTAATTGGTATATAATATACTAATTGTATGTGAACATATGTTATCATATGTTAAATAGGTCATTGAGTGTGTTCGAGTCTTCATGTGACACCGAACACCCAACCGGCACCTCCGTCGGACCTACTTACACAAGGTGAGTTCATACCCCTGAATGAACCTTTTAATGTTTTTACATGTTTTATAGGGGGGAATACAAGTTAAAATTGTCAGTTATCACATCAATCATATGTGATTGATAACCCGCATGCATAAGATTTTACCACACTGTAAACTGTTTTACCGAGTAGGATACTATAATGGTTTTCAAAACGGTTTCAATTGTTTCAAAACTCTTACTTGTACTGTTATATCTAAAATCATTTCAAACTGGTTTATAAAGGTTCCAAAGATTTCTACAGGTTTTCAAACTTATTTTACCAAAGAATGCCAAAATGCAATTTTTCCTAAGTATAAAGGTTTTCCAAGGTTTTCGTCAAATTTCTCTTTCACGTCGTATACTTATACTTGTTAGTTACCGCTGATTCGCTTTCACTTATTGTAAACTCCTACTTGATAACGCTTTCACTTCTTGATACGCTTATACCTGATATTGCCTCTATTTCGCTTATACTTGTAGTCACTTATACTTGTTAGACGCTTCTACTTCATCAGTTGTCGTTTCCACTTCGTGATACACTTATACTTGGTGCACTTATACTTCACGATTCGATTATCCCACACTGTTTGTTTACACTGTATGATTCAGTTATTCCACACTATTCGCTCACACTGTACGTTATACATTATGATTCAGTTATTCCACACTATTCGCTCACGCTGTATGATTCAGTTATTCCACACTATTCGCTCACACTGTAGGATTCAATTATTCCACACTATTCGCTCACACTGTACGTTATACATCACAATTCGGTTATTCCACACTATACGTTTACACACCACGACCCAGTTTTACATCACGATGCGTTTCCACTTGTTACACACTCAATCGTAATTAGATGTATGTCTGTACTTGTATAGGTGCATATAAATAATGATTGAAGGACTTAGGAAGGTTTGTCCGCCCTATTTCCTTTTCTTCATTGAGATGTGGTCTGGTGGGATCGGATGGTCGTCCGAAGGTCGTTTGGTTCATTTGTTGTATGTTATGTATACGAGTATCGACATATAGGTTTACATTAGTCAGTCCAGTTATGAGTCTCTATCTCTAGTTCAGCACTTACATATGAAACCCACTACCCACTATTTGGGATGTATCTTCGGGATACGGCCTTCTCCGTTGTGT
The DNA here is from genome assembly GCF_052625555.1 of Lactuca saligna. Classification (NCBI taxonomy): domain Eukaryota; kingdom Viridiplantae; phylum Streptophyta; class Magnoliopsida; order Asterales; family Asteraceae; genus Lactuca; species Lactuca saligna. Next base: position 145,595,214 of record NC_136419.1, on the reverse strand, counting down.
AGTTGGTAACCAGAGTCTCCTGTAGAGAGAGCGGACATTGTGTGTATAGATCTATACGAGATTGACATCCCCGCACCCTGACTGCTAGCTATAGTCCACGGCCCACCAAGCCAAGGGGTGACAAATGTCATAATTTATAGAAGCTTGTAGGGCGTCAGGTACTCTAGTGTCGGTTAGTACGGTTACGAGTATCCCAGGTTGCCTTATAATTCATGGCCTTAAGGTAACGGTATTTCACCGACAATTTACACTGTATGCTGGTAACTCATTTTCAGAGTCACACTGTTTTGACCTTGCAAGATGTATCTTTCAATTGATACCGTCTGCGGTCTGCATTCTCTGTTTTGACCTTGCAAGATGTATCTTTCATTTGATACCGTCTGCGGTCTGTATTCTCTGTTTTGACCTTGCAAGATGTATCTTTCATTTGATACCGTCTGCGGTCTGTATTCACTGTTTTAGACCTTACCAGTTGTACCTTTCATTTGGTACCTTCTGGGGTCTGTGTCTCCAATTGTTAGATGGAACCAGGCGTGTCGTTCGTTCGATACTCTCCTGGAATCTATGATTCCTTTGCCTTAGTCAGCAGTCCTCACTGCTGAGGCATATGTTATTTCGCTGACTGCTCTTGCTTCTTTTAATAATCAAATTCAGTATTTTGATAATGATAGCGATTAAGGGAAAACTACTTTTTACCACATAACTCCGTCCAGTCTTGGTAGAAGACTGCTTTTATTAAAGAAAATATATGATTTTCTGGAAAGAACTCTAATACACTGTAAACTCTTAAACTACTACATTATAAAGTTATTTGAATAAAATCTCACTAATTACTTATGAACTCACCATCATTTGTAAAAATGTTGATACTAACTTTTCAAATAACTTGTAATCTCAGGTCAGCATTAGACAGGTACATCCCCAGAGCTGTTGATGAAGATAGCTTAGTACCATGTTGTTCTTATTACATTTACTTGTATTACTTCGATATATTGTAATGTGAACCATGTAAAATTATTACTATTAATGCAATGTTTTGTTGCACTTTGATTACTATAATGCATGTGTTGTGATACTTGACATGACGTCATCCACCCCAGAACGTTTTCGCCGTTCCGGTTTTGGGGTGTGACAATTATACATGTTGTGATACTATACAGGAAGTCCTCAAATCTCGAACATTTCTGCCATCCTTGGTTTGGGGGTGTCACAGATTGGTATCAGAGCATTATTTATAGTGAATTGAGTATATCAAGCCATAAAAGATATACAGACTATAAATACAATGGGATTAAAAATACTTTGACCAAGAGTTTATACTTTTAAATAATAAAATATTTAACTAAGTATACATACCTACATTCATACTAGAATACGTGTCACAATGACAAGAACAATAGTATTACGATTGTTGGATATCACAGGTAAGCTCGGGGATGTATGGTCAATCTTGGGAGTTGCATAGCCTGATCAACTATGCTGGTCCGATGAGTGATTAGCACATGCCCAAGAATGGTTGTGATATGGCGACAAGACTAAAAACTTACCAACGCTACCACAATGAGAACATTAGAACAGAGCATGAGTTTAAAATACTATGGGAGTATTTTGTGTTACTATAAGTATTTAGATGAGAACTAAACAGGTCTCTATCAAGTAGGTCAATAGTTGTTAAGTGGATACGCTAAGGTTATATCAAATTTAGGTGTTATAGACTCAGAATCCGTGACCTATGCTTTACTTCCTGTTCTCGTTGGATTGTGGATTTGGAGTTAGGGTCACCTATTCGAAGGAATATCCTGCCTTGATTTCATATAACTGGTATACACTACCAAAGTATTAACATAAATGATAAAGATCATCTAATAATTATCTAGATAGTTCATCTAATAATTATTTTCTTACACCGATTCTCGCGTAGATAACATGGTTGGACTCCATCCCGACGACAATCCGTACCTTCCGAACGAAGGCAATGCTGGATGGTTTGGAGAAGAACCCGAGAATGATCATCCAATCCCTTTAAATGATCACCATGCCGAAGACCTTTCGGATGATGATAACTCCGAACCCGAGGTTGAGAACCTACCCCCGGTAGTTCCCATTCCAAATCCTAACCCTCGTTCAGCTTTTCATGGCCCGACGCCTCCTTGGGTGGAATGCTTGGAAACATGGAGCGAAGAGCAAGATCAACTTATGCCGTTTAATGAAGACCGAAGCTTCTACAACGTAAACGAAGGGAGCTCAACAGACAGAGTTCTACAAATCCTGATCCCTAGAGTTGCCCGAAACGAAATACAGCGAAGGACGACTCTCCATCATATCGAAGAGGTTAATGCCAATGCAAGAATGCATACCATCCACACCAATCACCTTGAACACCCACGTGAGAGATCTAAGAGGAACCATGAGACCCTGCTGCAAGCCTTAGCTGAAACTCGAGCTAAAGTCATAGAGCTCCGAGTACGCCAGAGGGTGTATGAAAGACACCTGCTTGATATGGAATATCAACTAGCCGAACTAAGGGTTCACCATAGGGGTAACCATCATCAATAGAAAATGCTTTACTTTCCTTCTTTGTTTTGAAGAACCGTATACATGTCGGTGTTCTGTGTAGCACGTTTCTATGTGACTACCTTGTACTGTAAGTACTTTTGGTTAGGCCTTTATACTGTCAAGGACTTTTCTACTCCGGATATGATGTAAGACCTACTAAAAGGTCAATATTCCCAGACTTATTACATCGTAAACATAAATGATATCGATAGTCGGCTAACTTCCGTGTCACTCTTTGTCCAATCACTTTCATCATACTATCGTTGGAGTCTATCTGAAATCCACCCTAGTCAAGTCATTGGACTAGGGTAGTTTAACTCAGGGATCATTCCCAATGCTCTTTCAAAGGATGGATCATGTTATCCACCAACCAATGGTACCCCGTGTTGGACAACAAACATTTTGAGACCATTCTATGAACATACTTCTACTCCGTACTAGGACTGCATCATAGGGATGTAGGTCAAACCTTCTAGAACATACTCCTACCCTTTAGTTGAACGATTAAAATATGTCTAGGGTCAATGGTAGCCCTTACTAGGAATTCTAGTTCATTAAAAAGGATTCATAAGAAGGTTATTATTATGACTTTCCTCGCTTATACGTTCCTGAGTATAAACTAAGTTTTCATGTATAATAACTCATCTCTCAGTTAGAATCAAATAATATAGGTTCAACAGTAATAGCTCACCAACTCCTTTTCTTTCGTATTACAGAATCATGTTGTCATCCAGAAATAGCCCACTGAGCAACGAAACCCCTATTCTTCATATAGACGCTGCCACATTACAAGCCGCGGTAACAGCTGCTGTGACAGCTTTCCTTGCATACATCAACTCTGGCAATGCGAACAAGACTGGCAAAGGAGTCAACAATTCCAATTGTTGTACTGGTCTGGGAAGCCAACAAATGGCAATAGTCACGGACTTGCAAAGCCGTAAAATCGAGAAGAACAAACGAAAACGCCAAGCACGAAAGGAGCGCAAGCAATCCAAGAGACTTGTTATACAACAACAACAAGTAGCAACTTCCGCCATCCCAACATCGACCAGACCATACGAGGGAAAACTTCCGAAGTGTAACAAGTGTAGCTTTCATCATAACGAGGTATGTCATCAAATGCAATGCTATAATTGCTACAAAGTAGAGCACCATGCCCATGGCTGTGGAGCACCGACACGACCTATTTCTCAAGTCTCTGACATAGGGATAAACCCTACACACGATGGTAGTGGTAAAACCGAACCCCATAAAAGGAAAGTTTCAAAGTGGATGAACAAAGAAAACATCCGTGTCCACGTAACTCTGACTCGACACCTCACTTCCACCGCCAATGCTAGTACAAGCCAGATATGTCACCAATGTGGCGAGACTGGACACCTTAAAAAGGATTGCCTAATAACAAAGAACTCCGGCGCAGATGGGAAGATACTAAGAATCACTACCGCAGGAGAAACTACTCCAGAGCCACACTAATATATTTAAGGCGTTTCGTTGTAACAAACCCATAAAACATGTTTTAAACTAGTACCACTTGAGTTTTATCTTTTGCGAGATCCCGACAGTTAAGGGACTCTCGTGCTGTGGATACTTGACTTTTGTAATATACCTTGTCGCAACAATAGCATGGTAGTAAATCTAAAAGTACTGTAACCCTGTTAATAGTTGCACTGTTGTGTTCTGTCTGTAACGCCCTTATGTTCAAATCCAATGTCTTTACTTCCAAGTATGTCCGATATTACCATACAACTTGAGTGAACTCGATCCGCACAATACTAGTTTCATACGCACACATCTCTCTCTCTCTCTCTCTCTCTTTCCAAAATCGCCTTTCTAAGGAAACCGTCATTTCAGAATTCCGAAGTACTCATTCATAGAGTAGCACATGTTTCTTATCCTTCCAAAGAGACCTCAGAAAACCTCCCCAAAGTACCACTCGTACAATACGTCAAGTTCAATCCAAAGACCCATACGGTTTGTCTATCGCTGAAGAAGGTATACATAAGGGTGGCATATAATCAAGGTTCTACAGGTTTAGAATTGATGATTCCACTTTAACCTCTTTTCCTCGTTGGGATGTGAGCTTAAAGAAGAATCATTTATTCGACTACCCTTTCAATCTTAATTATATACGACTCGTATACACGAGACTGTGATTGATGAACCATATATGACTTCTAATGTGAGCTTCAAGATGGAGACTGCCCAAGACTACGAGTAATCGTGTCATCATGCGAACAAACTTAGAAACCAATACGACTTCTGTAACCAGATCGCCCTACAGTCTCACACCGATGGAGACACAAGAACCGTCCGGACAACTTAATGACTACTCAACAATGGAATGATAAGACGAAGCTCCTCACCTTTGAGAGCTCCGGTCTTATTCTTCGAGAAGATAGACTTTAGTGGGTGCAATCATACCAACACAAATGCACCAGATCCCATCAGAAGTCCGCAGTTAAGCGTGCTTGGGCGAGAGTAGTACTAGGATGGGTGACCCCCTGGGAAGTCCTCGTGTAGCAGACCTTGACAAGACTCCATTAGAAATCATTACTTTCTGCCTTGCATAGATGAATTGGTTGACCAACTACCAGGAACAATGCACCTTTCAGAAAGGGACTTAAGATCCGAATATCACCAGTTACGAATGTCAGTAAAGGATGTCCCGAGGAGAATCTTCCAAACTCAATGTGGATGCTACGAGTCTGTAGTGATACCCCTCGGATAGGACCAATACGCCCGTAGTATTCATGAACTTAATGAATAGGGTACGCCATTCTTACTCGGATCAGTTCGTCATTATCCTTGTAAATGACTTACTTATCTACTCTCGTAGTAAGAAGGAAATCATAAAGAGCATCTACGATAAACCATGGAAACATTACGATCAGCAAAGCTCTACGCGAACTTCTCTAAATACGAATTTTGGAATTAAAATGTTGAATTCCTAAGACACACTATTAGTGATGTGGGAATTCTTGAGGACCCTTCCGAAAAATCAAAACCGTTGAGAAATTGTCAGCACCGAAGACACTTACGGAGATCCGCCTAATTCTAGGTGTCGCTGACCTACTATCGAAAGTTCATTCAGAACTCCTCATGAATTACGGGACCTCTTACGAATTTGACCCAGAAGGGAGCGTCCCTTGACTGGGAAGAGAAACTAGAGGAAGAAGCCTTTGAAATTCAAAGGGAAAGGCCAAATTCTTTCGGAAATCTCACCCTGGTAAGGCTTGCTATGCTTCGGAAAGCGTAGAAAGCTAAATCCAAGATAGTTAGAACCTCCGAGATTCTTGCCAGAATCGGCCCCGTAACTCACAAGTCCAACCTACCCCGCGAACTCAATAACGTACATTTTACCCTCCACATCTGAATCATGGAAACGTACCTTTCGTGAAAGAACCATTGTGACCATAGACCGAGAGGTCAAGCGAACGAATCCAAGCCGCTTCCCATTAGTGAAGGTTCGTTGGAATGTCAACTGAGGAACCGCGTTCACTTGGGAGCACGTGAATCAATCGATTAAGAAGTATCCCCACTTCTTGGCTCGATTAATCATACCTACTTCCTTACCTAAATTCTAATTTCGGGATAAAATTCCTTCTAACGGGGGGATGATATGACAACCGTCAAATTCTGGTCAAGCCAAAGTCAAGCAAAGTCAACAAGTCAAACCGGTCAACTCAGTTAACCCTTGTGTACTAGCGTTTGCGTTACATAATTACTAAACAACTCGCTATTTTAATGAGAAAACATCAATTGGAAAATTCGTATGTTCGAATTTCCATAGCCGTGAAAATGCTAAACATCGAACCAAAGTGATAAAACACTATTGCACACTCATCGGGAGTGTGTAGGACCTTAAAATATGGCTTAACGGGGTTTACGGACCTTGCATTGCGAAGCCGCACACTCACAAAGGTCACAAGCGAAACCTCTCTCAATCGTTTTCACTCTATCTATTTCTATTTGAAATCTCTCGCAAATCTCTCTCAAAAGTTCCCGTAACTTGTTGAAGTCATTCGGGTCTTTCCGACCCCTAACTGGGTCAAAAATCGTTTAAAACGAGGTTAGAACGGGTAAAATACCCCAAAGGATCCGGAACCTCCCCCTAGGGTCGAAGCCTCTTAGAGGCCGGACCCTCTTGGGCTGGAACCACAGCATGCGAGCCGCAACTAGCGAGCCGCAGCCCCGACCGCAGCAAGCGAGCCGCAGCCAGCAAGCCGCAGCTTCTCTTTTTCTCCTCGTACCGTAACGTATCTTCTTCCCCCGGATCTGCACCTGTTGTTTCCGTTCTTGGCTGCTGAGGCCGAGACCTCGCCCAGAATTCCGGAAATGTCTCTTTTTCACTCGGTTTTTTACCACGACTCCGTTTTAAGCTAGTTTTTCATCGTTTTAAAGCGGGATTTTCACCCAAATTCATATTTTGGCATATAAGGACCCATATATTCATAAATTCAACATAGTTTTAAGGAAATCTTTATTAAAGAATAAAATCTATTAAATAAGATCTTGTGGTGGAGTGTTGACTTCAACTTAGGTGTTGTTTGATTTTTTGAAGCAAAAATTCATTAAGTCTGCAGACCACCTCTGCAGCCCTTTGCAGTAGAAGAGATGGACCAAACAGTTGCAGACTGTAATAAGAAGCGTATTTGCTTTTTTAACATCTGCATACTGCTGTAGATATTAAAAAATCAAAATAAACTAATTTTATAAATCAAAAATAGTTTTTTAATACGGAAAATTTAATAACGTATAACATTTCGACAAGAATTAATGATAATTCAATAAAAAATAATGATATTTCAACAAAAAAATAAAGATATTTAGTAAAAAAATAATGATATTTCATAAAAAAATTATCATTATTCAATATAAAAAAACGAAAAAAAAAATTTCAACAAGAATAAACAAAAAAAAACGAAAAAAAAAATGAAATAAAATTTCAACAATATATAATAAAAAATTCAGCAAGAAAAAAAGAAGAAGAAGAAGAGGCTAGATGAGGCAGTTCAAGTGTTGCGCCAAACATAGTACACACACATGTTTTTGACTCTGAAGACTTCTAAAAAACAAACAGCTGCGAGATGAAAAGTGATGCGCGTGTGCTGCGCCGCGCAGCAATAAGAGGTCTGGAAAGGTTTTTTTCCAAAAAACAAACAACACCTTAGTGTGTAACATAAGCAACCCCTCCCATACCCACTTCATGACCAACTATTGTCCCCCACCATACCTGGTCATTCAAGGGTACTTTCCCCACCATTTGACCAACCATACTCTTTGTCAAAGGCAGAAAACTCACCATCTCTCCTCATGCTTACTCATTTCTTTCATTTCCACCAAAGATCAAACACATATTTTCTCTCAAATTCTCTCATATAATTTTGAGATTTCCAAGTCATTTTTCAAGCTTTCCATCTTCATTTGATTCTCAAATCTTCAAGTGATCCTTCAAGTGTTCTTGAGTTGAACATTTTATTTCTTCAACATTCACCCACTGAAATCACATAAGGTGAGTTCATACCCCTATCTTTTCATGTTTTTCTTAAGTTTTAAGGGGGGGGGGGGGGGGGTAGGGGGAATACAAGTTAAAACACCAAGAACACAACAAAACTCATTTAACAGCCTTCATCAGAAAAGTTCAACTCCATTCACGGACTGTTTTGTGCAACTTAAACATTTTAGTTTTTAAAACTATCTTAGTTGCAAGTAGTTTCAATTCTTAGCTTTAAAATGACTACTTGCACATCTCCACACGATGTTTCTACGATTTATGGTAATTTTACAAAACTGCCTATCATTTCAGAAACAAATTCGGACCAGTCTGTGAATATGAACATTTTAACACTAGTTAAAGACTTCTAAAAATCATAATGAAATTTATGAATAAACTAGACACATTTTGTGAACTTCTAGAATTTACGGAATCAGTTTTCGACTTCGTATGATTTTTATAGGATTTTTATAAAACAATGTAGAAAAGTAAAAATCTAGATAACAGTTTATAATTTTCATCGCTCTTTGTAACTTGTTGAGCAAAGTGTTAAAATATTGAAGATTTCATATTTTATATGTGTTTCTTGATGTGGTATAATTACATAACAGATAAATACTCATTGAAGTGTAAGAATCCTCCTCCATTACCATTAGTACAAAACATGAATGATAAACATAGTTATATTTTGCCATACATTCGACTTACATAGAAAAGGGTTCTTATACACCAAAAACAGACATACTAATCTATACTAGGTATAGTTAGGTTGCATATACATTACAAACATGTTGATAAGCTATAATAGGTATAGTTTATGTTCATATATATTACAACAGGTTTTCATATAAATGGGGTACGAATACAAAGTACTGGGTTTATACAAAAGGGGTACATCACAAAGTATCGGGTCTTCATATAAATGGGGTATGAATACAAAGTACCGGGTTTATACAAAATGGGTACATCACAAAGTACCGGGTCTTCATATAAATGGGGTACGAATACAAAGTACCGGGTTCATACAAAATGGGTACATCACAAAGTACTGGGTCTTCATATAAATGGGGTACGAATACAAAGTACCAGGTTTATACAAATAGGGGTACATTACAAAGTGTTGGTTAATAGTAGTATAGTTATAGTGACCCACATAGGGAGTTAACAAAACTTAAAGCATACGAGATTTTATAAATCACAAAGGGTTTTCATGTTGATCTAAAACCACTTTTAATAACAATAGGTACGGATTTTACTTGTACGCTTTTGGTCTCAGTATCTGAGATCACATAACACAAAACTCACACGCACATCCAGTCTTGGGTTTTAAGACTACATATCGTTTTATAAGGAAAATATTAGATTTTCTTGGTAATATACAACTCATTGAAAAGAGCAACTTTTAAACTCTTACTTTCAAAATCTTATGAACTCACCAACTTAATTGTTGACACTTTTTCAAAACTACCTGTATTCTCAGGAAATAAGTGAAACAGGAAAACCAACAACATTTTGAGGATGGGATGTTAAATCGTCAAATATTTCATTTTGTCATCATAATGTAATAGAGTGAGACATGTCAACATGTACTTTGGTGTAACTTTTTCAATTATATTTATGATGGTTGTATTTACTTTGAACACTATTATACACGTTGTTGTGATACTATACATGAAGTCCTCCACCCCCGGACGTTTCCGCCATCCTTGGTTTGGGGGTGTGACAATTTTTGTGTTGCGTATGCTAAGAAGATCCATATGGATTCCATTCATGCTACCAGAGCATACGTTTCTGTTGGAATAGTGTCTAAGGCTGCAACTATATTAAGCAAGTATTTGACCCGATTAAGCATGGTCCTTTTAGGTTGCCTTCACCATAGCAACTTGATAGGATGATTTACAATGAGGGTTGAAATATTATAAGGAATAATAATATTGTTATTTGATTAGTATAAGTCATAAATTAAATAGGAATTAATTTGGTGTCTTAAAGAGATTAAGTAAATAGAAGGGCATAAACTGTCAAGTGTATGATAGTTAAACTTTAGGCTATAATTCCTTATGGATAATGTGGTGGACGATTTTAGGGCTTAGGATAGACCTAAAACCCATCCAAGGTTATCATGAAATGGATTAGGATTGCTTAGGGCTTAAGTTATCCAATTAGGGTTTAAAGGTGAAACCCTAGGAGCCTTACAAGTATAAATAGACCCTTGGGGTCATGGAAATCGGCACCCTTGTCTCTAAGGAAACCCTGGCCGATTTCTAAGTCCCTCCCCACTCTATCAAATCATCCTCTTGCTAGTTGGTGTTTGTAAGCCATTAGAGGAGTGACAATTGTGACTCTAAAGCTCTAAGAACAAGAAGATCAAACAAGTGATTCAAGGTAAACTTATAACTCTGATTTCTCTTTGTTATTATGATAAAATGATCATTAGAAGTCTTGGATTCATGCATGTTCAATTAGAGAAACCTAGATCCAAGAATTAGGGTTTGTATGTGCACATAGGAATGTTCATATGGCTAAAAACCCATCAGTGGTATTAGAGCCTAGATTGATTTCTATTGAATTGATGCATTGGTTGCTTGTTTGATGCTTGCAAAATTCGAGTTTTTTGTTTCTGCCTGATGAAATCGGCGATTCCCATAGTGGACTCGACGAGTAGGCCTCAACTCGACGAGTCCATTGCGGTACTCGGCGAGTTCGAGCGTCAGAAAGAGCTAATTTCAGGATTTCTTGTTGTTTATCCTTTTGATACTTACCTTAATCATATTAGGTCAATATAAATCCGATTTTTAGATATATTTGAGTATATCCTTGACCTAATTGAAGATATTTATCAATGAATTGAATATTAGTTTCCTTATGTGATAATTGATTAATTATTTTAATTAAATTGGTAAATTGTTTTGCAAAAAATAATTAAATAAATCAAATATGGATAATTATGTGATTAAATGTTAATTTAGATTATGTTATTTGATCATCTATGTTTTGATAAGTTTAAAACCTGCCCTCAAGTTTTGAAATTTATGTTTTGTGATTAAAAGTTTAATTTAGAGAATTTAAATTTCAAACCCTAGAATTTTACAAGTTTAAAATTCAACCCTATACTAATATAATATTACAAGATTAATATATATATATATATATATATATATATATATATATATATATATATATATATATATATATATATATATATATGATTAAAATGCTAGTCTTACCGTTAGTAGGCCTTATTCACGAAGCCGGTCTATAAGGTGGGTATAAGGTTGCCGCCTATAAAATGACACTTAATGGGTGTACACTCACACCCACCGCTTGCTTGATCGGTGGAGGGTTGTTAGCCGAACGGGTAGGATAGGGCAACCTCATCTCCTCGTTAAAAGTATAATATGAAATACAAGTAACTACATGTTTTTCAAAAATTCCCAATCCTAGTTACTTTAGGAAAAGTGAATTGATGCAATCCCATGAAATTACACTTTGCACCCTTACCAAGAAGTTAGTGGAGTGTGTGTGGTTTACCGCCACACTAATTGGTTCTAAGCAAAGGTGGCAAAGGGTGATTCATTGTTTATCATAGTTCGATGGAGTGTGTGTGGTTTACTGGCACATCGAATAGCTGATTGTTACAATGAAGGCACCATGTGAATTTGCATGGTAATTCACACCCACTTTGTGATCCTCGGTATCGCAGTCACAAACGAGAGGGGCATATCGAGATTTAAACATGCCATTGAAAAGTTTCAATGAATCTCATCCAAACCTAGGAATTCTCAATACATTTAGAAATTAAAGTTATGTTTTCATGGTGCAGAATTAGTGAATCGTCATTCACTTACCTTCAAATTGTTTGCATGTTAGATTACGACATCCCTTTTCTAATATGTAAATATTGTTGTTGGATCCTAGCCCTAATTTTCTTATTGGGTGATAATTAGGGATCCAAATTCTAATCTATCTTTGTCCTTTCTATTTGTAGATATCGAACGCAAACAACGCTGCTGCTAGCTCATTCACATTGATGAGCCTTTGCCAAAAGGTGACTTTCGATGGAACGAATTTTAGCGAATGGATAAGATACATTCTCACGATTGCTCGCTACGAGGACAAGGAGTATGTCCTCGATGAAAAACTCGAGAGGATCAATCCTGAAATCGCTACTCCGGCTGAAATCACCGCTTTTGAAACTCATGAGCATGATGCAACGAAGGTTCATTGCATCATGATAGCCACTATGAACTCTGAATTCCAAAAGTCCTACGAGGACATGTATCCGTACGAAATGCACCAAGACTTGTTGGAGAGATACCACCAAAACGCGAGGCAAGAACGTTACGAGATTTTCACTAACATGATCTCCGCTAAGATGGGTCATGGTGAATCTCTAACCGTGCACCTGCAAAAGATGCAAAGGTATGTCGATCGTCTTCGCAATTTAAATGTTGACTTTGGGGAAGACTTGGCAATCGACATGGTGCTTCACTCATTGCCTCCATGTTACAACCAATTTAGGATGACCTACCACATGAACAAAGAAGAGGTCACCCTAAGTAAGCTCCAAGGTCTCCTTAGGGTTGCTGAGAGCAATCTCAAGGACAAGTTCGTTGCACCCACTCCCAATCCACTCGCTGCTCCTGTTTTGGCCATTGGGCAAGGAAGAGGAAAGAAGAGGAAAGCTCCGTCTAAGAGCCACCGCAAGGGAAAGTCCCGAGATGGTTCCTCTTCTAGTGGGAAAAAAGTTGATCCCGCTAAGCCTACTTCTAATCCAAAGGAGGCAGAGTGCCACCATTACCACAAAATAGGGCATTGGAAGAGAAGCTGCCCAGAGTACCTACAAGCTATCAAGGAACGAATGATCAAGCCATCTTTCGCAGGTATATATACAATTAAATCTAATGATTCATCTCATGCTATTTCCTGGGTCCTCGATACCGGGTGTGGTTACCATATTTGTTCTGAATTGCAGGGACTAAGAAGAAATAGGGATGTGGAGCATGGAAGAATAAATCTAATCATGGGGAACAGAAGATCGTCACATGTGACCAAGATTGGAGTCTATTCTCTAGTGCTTAGGAATGGTTTATGTTTAGATTTGAACAATTGTTGCTATTTGCCAGAAATGGAAAGAAAGATCATTTCATTTCATGGTTTGTTTAGACAAGGATTTAGATTTTCTTTTAATAATGAGAATGGTTCTATTTGTGCTTATCTAAATGGTGTCTTATATTTTGAAGCAATACCATGTAATGGAATTTATGAAACTGTTATGATTTTAGATAACCTAGGAAATGATGTTTTATGCATGGATTCTTCCAATAGTATGGATAGAGCATCCTTGTGGCATTGTCGTCTTGGACATGTCAACAAGAAGCGCATAGCCCAACTCCAAAAGGATGGAGTGTTGGAGTCATTCGACCTTTGGGAAGATGACATGTGCGAATCTTGTTTACTTAGAAAGATGACTAAGTCACCCTTCACTAGCACATGTGAAAGGGGTGAGGGTTTATTGGACCTAATACATACCAATGTATGTGGACCATTTAGATCAACCACAAAGGATGGAAATCGCTTCTATGTGACTTTTACCGATGACTATAGTAGATATGGGTATATCTACTTAATCAAGCAAAAGTCAGAAACATTTGAAAAGTTCCAAGAGTTCAAGAATGAAGTGGAGAATCAATTGGGCAGGAAAATCAAGATGCTTCGATCCGATCGAGGAGGAGACTACCTAAGTCTTGAATTCCACGACTATCTAAAAGAGTGTGGAATAGTTTCACAATTGACGCCACCTAGGACACCACAATTGAATGGTGTGGCAGAAAGGCGTAATCGAACCTTGTTGGACATGGTTTGCTCTATGATGAGTCGTGCTTCACTATCTATCTCATTCTGGCGGTATGCCTTAGAGACTGCCGTCCATATCCTTAACCGAGTCCCTACTAAGAAGGTTACCAAAACACCTCACGAGATGTGGACAGGGAAAGCTCCCTCGTTAGCTCATATCAATTTTTGGGGTTGCGAGGCTTTCGTAAGACGAGACACTCACGACAAACTCGAACCTCGTAGTGAGCGATGTATTTTCATTGGCTACCCGCAGAAATCCTTTGGATATCTCTTCTATAGACCGAAGGACAATGTTGTCTTTGTTGCGAGTAGAGGAGTTTTCCGAGAGAGATAACTCATAAGCCAAGGAGATAGTGGGAGGCAAATCGAGCTTGAAGAGATTCAAGAGTCGATAGATAAAGGAACCTCTACCGCTGGCCATCAACCTGAGGAGGAAACTCCGATTGAACCGATTGACGAGTCCTTACCTCTTAGACATTCCGAAAGAGTTAGAGTTCAACCCCAGTTATATGGTTTTCATATTACTACCGAAGGGGACACGTATATTAGTGATTGTACACTAATAAATCTAGATGAACCTAATAGCTATAAGGAAGCCATGGCAGGCCCGGAGTCTGCGAAGTGGAAAGAGGCAATGGACAATGAGATCCAGTCCATGTATGACAACCAAGTTTGGAATTTGGTTGATAACATGCCCGGACGTAAGACCGTTGGGTGCAAATGGATCTTCAAGAAGAAGACCGACGTGGATGGAAATGTACACACATATAAGGCGCGATTGGTTGCGAAGGGTTTCACTCAAACTCCCGGAGCTGACTATGATGAGACCTTCTCACCAGTTGTGAAGATAAAATCTATTAGAGTGATGCTAGCAATTGCCGCATTTCATGATTATGAGATTTGGCAAATGGATGTCAAAACCGCTTTCCTTAATGGGAAATTGGATGAGGATGTTTACATGGCTTAGCCAGAGGGTTTTGTCGATCCGAAGCATCCAAATAGAGTGTGTAAGCTTGAGAAGTCCATTTATGGACTTAAGCAAGCGTCTCGCAGATGGAACCTTTGCTTTGAGGAGAAAGTCAAAGAGTTTGGATTTGTACGAAGTGAAGATGAATCATGTGGATATGTCAAATCCAGTGGGAGTGTAGTTAGCTTTCCCGTTTTGTATGTGGATGACATACTGCTAATAGGAAACAACATCCCGACACTGCAGGAGATTAAGTCCTGGCTCGGGAAATGTTTCGCTATGAAGGACGTCGGAGAGGCTTCCTATATTCTGGGAATAAGGATAGTGAGAGAACGAAGTAAAAGACTAATAGGACTTAGTCAGAAAACTTACTTAGATAAAGTACTAAAACGTTTTAGTATGGAAAACTAGAAGAAGGGAGAATTACCGATATAATATAATGCCAAGTTGAGTAATACTCAAAGTCCGAGTACCGAAGCCGAAATAGCAGAAATGAGCCGAGTACCATACGCTTCCGCAGTTGGCTCAATCATGCATGCTATGACTTGTACTCGCCCTGATGTAGCCTTTGCTTTGAGCATGGTTAGTAGATATCAAGGGAACCCTGGTAGAGCCAATTAGATTGCGGTGAAGAATATCCTTAAGTACCTTCGGAGGACCAAGGAATGGTTTTTAGTCCTCGGAGGGAGTGATGACTTGAAGGTGAGAGGGTATAGTGACGCCATCTTTCAGACCGACAGAGACAATTACCGTTCGCAGTCGGGCTGGGTCTTTACCCTGAATGGAAGAGCAGTAACTTGGAAAAGTTCCAAACAAGAAATCGTAGCTGATTCAACGTGCGAATCAGAGTACATCTTAGCGAGCGAAGCGTCGAAAGAGGCAATATGGTTAAAGAACCTCATTGGTGATCTTGGAGTTGTACCTACCATAAAGGAGCCCATGGAGATTTTCTGTGATAATGAAGGAGCGATTGCCTTGACCAAGGAACCAAGGGATCATGGTAGATCTCAACATATCGACAGAAAATATCATTTTATAAGACATCGTGTAGAAGAAGGACAACTCTTGGTGAAGAGGATATCATTAGAAGATAACCCAACAGATCTGCTTACGAAGGGACTGAGTAGGGTTAAGCACTTGCAGCATGCTAGGAGCATTGGGCTGAAGGATGATATTAGTATAGATTAGATAATGTTAGAAACGCGTGATAGATAAATGTAATTGACATTTGATGATTAAATAAAAGAGTATTATTTATGAGTAATGTTACTGTCTTATGTTAATTGTTTAACTATTGTTTCACTTTGCATGTTTTGACTTCCAGAATAATTGAGTTTATTAAGAATAATCGAATTATTCAAATTGTCCACAATCGTTGATATGTTGGAAGTAGGTATGAATGAAGATTGTCATGAATTAGTGTGTAGATTGTCTAAATGATATTAGACATAGCAAAAGTTTGCTGCAACGTTCATGAGTGCTTATGAACTAGTTTTGAGCATTGGAACAAACCCGCGCTTGCTGGAATCACCTTATGGAATATGACAAAAAGGGTGATCGCAAGACGATAATATCATATGGTCTTAAAACCTAGATATATGGTTTGTTATTTGTTAATTCGTTGTACATTGATGGTGTGAAACCGCATCAGTAAGTTGATGTTATAAAACACATTGTTGTGTATAGTTGATTAATGAATAAGTAAATGCATATAAGTCGAAGTTTATCAGTTACTTTTATCCTGAGAAGGTAAAAGCGATATCTCGGCCGCTCGATGATTTGATTTGACTTATGTGTCGGGCCCGGTCAGAACTGAATTGATGTGTTCGATTAAGTTCTATGTCAAATAAATCTGAAATCGAGAAACCAAATGCTACACAAGTAGTTCCATTTGATTATCTGCATGATATCTATATAGAGGACTATACGATCCCTTATCTAAATGACAAGATTGATTAGATCAGAGTTTGACAGCATCTTTGAGAGCTACAATTGCTAATCAGTATATATAGTTACTAGACTTATCCAAGTGGGAGACTGTTGGAATAGTGTCTAAGGCTGCAACTATATTAAGCAAGTATTTGACCCGATTGAGCATGGTCCTTTTGGGTTACCTTCACCATAGCAACTTGATAGGATGATTTACAATGAGAGTTGAAATATTATAAGGAATAATAATATTGTTATTTGATTAGTATAAGTCATAAATTAATTAGGAATTAATTTGGTGACTTAAAGAGATTAATTAAATAGAATGGCATAAACTGTCAAGTGTATGATAGTTATACTTTAGGCTATAATTCCTTATGGATAATGTGGTGGACGATTTTAGGGCTTAGGATAGACCTAAAACCCATCCAAGGTTATCATGAAATGGATTAGGATTGCTTAGGGCTTAAGTTATCCAATTAGGGTTTAAAGGTGAAACCCTAGGAGCCTTACAAGTATAAATAAACCCTTGGGGTCATGGAAATCGGCACCCTTGTCTCTAAGGAAACCCTGGCCAATTTCTAAGTCCCTCCCCACTCTCTCAAATCATCCTCTTGCTAGTTGGTGTTTGTAAGCCATTAGAGGAGTGGCAATTGAGACTCTAAAGCTCTAAGAACAAGAAGATCAAACAAGTGATTCAAGGTAAACTTATAACTCTGATTTCTCTTTGTTATTATGATAGAATGATCATTAGAAGTCTTGGATTCATGCATGTTCAATTAGAGAAACCTAGATCCAAGCATTAGGGTTTGTATGTGCACATAGGAATGTTCATATGGCTAAAACCCATCAGTTTCATCATAGTCAATGCCTTAAAGTTGACTATAGCCTTTGGCAACTAGTCTTGCCTTGTTCATGTCAACCACACCAGATTTATCCAACTTATTCTTGTACACCCATCTAGTGCCAACTATGGTGTGGCCCTGCAGTTTTGGAACGAGCTGTGATAACTTATTTCTTTTAAATTCTTCTAGCTCTTCTTGCATTGCGGATATATAGTCTGGTTCAAGTAGAGCTTCTTTGATCGTTTGTAGCTCGACCGAGGATAGAAATGCTGTGTAGTGACAATGATCAGATAAGTCATTAGAAGATCGAGTCTGGATTCTTGAGGATGGGTTGCCGATAATTTGACCTGGTGGGTGATGTCTTGTCCATACGTGTAGACGGGGTTGAAGATGATCAACAGCTGTGGTGGAGGTAATGTCTTCAATGTTAGAAGACTCTGCGGTTGGAGACAACAGTTCCCCTAGATTTGAGAGCATCCTGCTGAATTATCTTGAACTGGGAAGGCGGGATCAGAGTTATATTGGGCAGATGGCGAAGGTTCCCCCTGGAGTGTAGAAGGGAGTTCGCCCTGGATTGCGGATCGGTGGGTAAAAATCCTTGAATCTTTTCTTGTATCAATGTTCTCTATGTTTTCGTCATCCAAATCCGAAGAAACGTTTAATGGTTGAAACTCTCTGCGGATTGGAGCTGCATCTTCTAGTAATGGAATCTCTATGGTTGTTGTTTGGTCCGGAGTTGAATTTTCCCTCTCAACCAGTGAGGTGGAAGTATTTAGCGATACTTCTTCGGACGCGGTTAGACCAGATACATCTACATGTTGTTGCTGAGCTTCTAGAGACACGAGAACATCAGATGGCTTGGCTATATCTGCCAGATCAAAGAGATCGTCATAGTTCACTTCAACTAGATTTAATGGACCAGAAGAGGTAGGAATATCACTTTCTAGAATTGTTGTGGTTTCAGTTGATGGAGTTGAGTTACGGATGTGATGGTCATCAAACTTCACATCGAAGCTTTCAATTATCAACCTTGTACGTCTAATGAGAACTCGCTAAGCAACCTTGTTAGTGGAGTAGCCAAGGAAAATACCTTCATCAGACTTCATTGAGAATTTATTAATGTGATCCCTGTTGTTGATTACGAAGCATCTACAACTAAAAATATGAAAGAATCGAACATTTGGCTTGTGGTTGTTAAGGCCTTCATAAGGTGTTTTGTTGAGACGTTCGCACACAATGCTTCGATTTTGTACAAAACAAGTTGTAGCCATTGCTTTGGCCCATAAGTAGAGAGGAAGGTGTGCAAAATTAAGAATAGATCTGGCAGATTCTACTAGCGTGTGGTTCCTTCGTTCTACTACGCCATTTTGTTGTGGTGTGTAAGGAGAGGAGAAGTTGTGTGTAATCCCTTTGGAAACCAAGAAACTATTGAGAAGATGGTTAGTAAACTCGGTTCCATTATCACTTTGGATACGTCTGACTGGTAATTTGATCTGAAGTTCGATTTCCTTAATGAAGTTGATTAACACTTGCAGTGTTTTTGACTTGAGTCGAAGAAAGAAGACCCATGTGAAACGTGTGAAGTCATCCACAATAACCAGTATATATTTTTTGTGATGAAGACTGGCTACGGTATATGGACCGTAGAGATCAATGTGGAAGAGTTCCAATGGTTTGGAAATTGAGGAATCAATCACCGTGGGGTGACTTGCCTTGAATTGCTTTCCACACTCACATGCAGGACAGAGAGTATCATTGCTAAACTTTAGGATTGGAAGACATCTGACTAGTTCTCCGGTGACCAAGTTGTTGATGTATCTGAAGTTAAGATGAGCGAGTTTACGGTGCCATAGCCAACTAACTTCGGATACAGCTTTGTATAGAAAGCATAACTGCGGTTTCCAGAGGGTACATAGTACCTTCGGATCTGGACTTGATCAGACAAGTGCTTCTATCTCATGTCACTACATAGCAAAATTGGTCATCGAATTCAACACGATGTCCTGCTTTACATAGTTGACCAACACTGATGAGATTGTGTTTAAGGCCTTCCACATAAGCAACCTTTTGATTAGAGAAGTTTCCCGTAATTATAACACCGTAGCCTCGGGTTATCCCATTAGCATTGTTCCAAAAGTGGCATTTACACCGTTGCAAGTTGGCCTAAAATCTCGAAGGTATCCTAAGCTTCCCGTCATGTGCAAGGAGCAGGAACTATCAATTAACCATTCTTCTTCTTGTTCCTCCTTGCACAAGGCTTGAAAATTACACGGTTAGTTTAGGCATCCAAACTGGTTTGGAGCATAGGACAATAGATGAGTTTCTGATTGATGCATGAAAAGAGGTTGCAGGGACTGGTTTCATGTCAACTTTTAATCCTAGTCCTGGGTGTGTGTGAGTTTTTGGAGCGTAGTGCCTTTTTGAAAAGTTACGAGGTTTCTGAAGATGATCAGTTTTGACATGAGAAAAATTTTCTGACAATTACATTGACAATGACATTTTGAAATTTTGTCTTTTGTTTTGACACTTTGTTTGGTCAGCGGTCGGAAGGGTCTGGTTGATTTGTGATTGGTCCGAGGTTGGTAAGATTTGACACGCGAGCTGTTGGATTTAGAAAAAGTTTGTCTCGAAGAGGATGTTGCACGTGTAGATACCTTGGACCTTTTCTTGGGATTTGGTAAAATGCCTTTCCATTTTTTGAAATTTTGATGTGAGTTTAAAAGTGTTGGAGTGGATAAAATACCCTTCCATTTTGGATCATCCGAGGAATAGATTTGAAAACCATTGTTTTGAAAAGACCTTTCTTTCTTTTGGGTTTTTTCAGATGAGTTAGGAATGGATGTTGAAACTGCACATTCCATTTTGCATGGTTTCTTGATGGGAGAGTTTTTCAAAAAATAGTGAGCAAAAACAAACTTTTCTGGACTCTTAGATTTTGGAAATCTGGTATGTCTTTTGTTTTTAGAAAATATTTGTCGATTTGTGCCTTGAGATTGAATATCCTCTTTGAAAGCCTTTTTTGCTAAGGTTTTTGGAGATCCGCAGTCATTAGTGTTCAACTGCGGTTTCCTGAAAGCCTTTGAAATATTTTGTCACCGAGGGCTTGATTCACCAGAACTTGAAAATTCAGGGTTTTAAGAACATTGTCCTACTTCAAAGTTTTCTATGGGTAGCTCATGGTGAATTGGTAGAAGAGTCATGGAACTTTTGATTTTGTAAATAGGTAAGGAAGAGTTAGCTGCCGTAGCGTAAGTCTGAGTTATGACAGAAATGGATTTTTTCTGAAAATCATGGCTGTGGTGAGAGGCAATGTGGTCTGAGGACAAGGGTGGAAAGTCTTGTGAGACTTCGGGACTTTCTATGAAAATTTCTTCATCAACAACAGATGAGGTCTGAGAATTTGTATTGAGTGTGCCATAGATAAGAGGCTGATCACATGTGTGATCCGAAACCTCAGGAACAATTTCCTCAATGACACAATTATTACTTAGATTATGGAGTCTACCGAATTGTTTTCTGATATCTTCGAGAAAAGTCTTGTCATTGACTGGAAAATGAAATTCTCGGGCCGGAGGGACATAAAGTCGATCTTTGTTAAACCGCGGTGAGGAATCCGCTGCAGTAGGATAACCATTGGACCAACCCCAATTGTATGTATTGTCCACTGTTCCATTATTAACTAAATTTTCAATAGCTTCACTTTTATTGAACAAATTTTCTATTAAAAGATTTAAACGTACAATCTCACTCTGAGCTAAATCTATTTGGTTCAAAGCTATTTCTAGTTGTGTTTCACTCAACATTCTTGCATCTTTTTCTAACTCTAAATCTCTTTCTAACATAGCCATTTTGAGTCTTTTGTTGTCCAATCGTCCTCTCACATGAAACATCTCTTGGGACACTATATTCTTCTCATCTAAGGCTTTGTTGTAGTCTGAAAGGATGGCAGCACATTAGTCATTAAGATTTTCTATGAAAGGTTGACAGTCATGCATGTTATAGTTTAGAGTTCGGATCATGAGCTTTACCTATTCGACGATGCTTAGAGTTCCATCCTTTGCCATGTAGCAGTAGTTCCTTTCCAGATTTGTAGACCCATCATCATCAGCAGTTGCTAGCATGCAGATCTTGCCTTTCCCTTTGATGTTGCTGATGTTTTCTTCTTCATCTCCGGATGACCAAACTTGATGGTCTCTTTTGACATGAGCCACATATGCCCTAGCCTTTTCCTTTTCTTCCAGTTCTTGAACCATTCTAAGGTAGAATGCTCTGTCTTTCACTACGTTAGCTTTGCAATCCTTTGCAAATTGATTCTCTTCGTTGCACTTGTGGCATATTACAACATCACTTTCGTCTACTGAAGTGGTACCGGAGTCAGGGGTTTGAATGGACTGCGGTGCCTCCTTTGGTTGAGTGTTTTGAGATTGCGGTTGTGGGTGTGAACTTTTAGGATAATGAGAGTTATTGTTTTTTGGATTGAAACAACAATTGAAATGAGGTTTGTTGAATTGTTGATTTTTGCGAAAGGAGTGAGGTGGTAGTCGGTTGAACTGTTTACTAACTAGATCAATAGCCTTCTGAAATTCTTCTTCATCATCATACTCTGAGTCAGCTTCGTATAACTGAGGTATAGTATCCAACGAGGGAGAGTAAGACTGGTTGTGAGGAGCTTGTGCTACAAGAGCCAGTGGCCTCCGAAGTTAGCACAATCTTTGAGTACGGTGGATTCTTGTGCTTGCAGTTCTCCATATAACTTATAGAGAGATAGGGAATACATTTTTCTGTCTCCTTGAACTATCATCTTGGTAGTAGTCCAATGTCTTTCTAACCCGTTGTTGGGTCAAAATATGGTTTATACTTTGCTTTTCTAGGAAATTGTATTTGAATGTAATATCATATTTGTGTTTCCGGTCAGGATGTGTTTACGGCCGTAAACCCTGTTTACGGTCCAATGGGTGTTTACGGCCGTAAACCCATTTACGACCATAAACCTATTCGGCCAATGTTTCTCATGTGTATATATAGGGGGTGAGGGTGTGAGGAATACGAGGGATGAACACATAGAATAGACATAACTAGGGAGCTTAAGTGTGTACATTCTAAGGTGTGAGAAAAAGTTAGAGAGAAGAGTGTGTGTGTGTGCATGAATCTATGCGTAAGGAGCTTCATTCCAACATTGAATACATCATAGATTCAAGTTACTCTTCTTCCCTTCTCTTCTATTTGATATGACATCATCCAATTGATTGGGATTCCACACCATCAATTGGATCGGATTGATACACAAGCAGATTTGGAGACTTACAAGTGGTATCAGAGCTTGGTTGTATCAATCATTTTTTTTTTCAGATCTGGAGCTTATTTGATCTTATTTTGAAGAGATTTTTGCGTTTTTGGATAGATCTCACAAAAATAAGGGGGGTTTGTTATTCACGTTTTTCCTAAAAACGAGTTTTTGATTGAGTTTTGGAGCAAAAAAGGTGAAAAAAAAAAACGTTGTTTTTCGTCAAGATATGTTGTTTGTGATTATATGTATATTGTATGTATGGGTATTTTGGGGGAACTCACTAAGCTTTGGGCTTACAGTTTTAGTTTTTGTTTCAGGTATATTTAATGATCACGGGAAGGCAAATACGTGATCGTACAGCTCCCCACATTTATGACTTTGTTTCTGGGATACTTTGATATTATACTAATTTCAAAACAAGTTTTGTAATGTTTAATGGTTTTGAAATGTTTTTAAAAAGTTTAAATTTGGCATGATTTTATGGATGTTACAATCTACACGAAATTGAGGCTCCTCGGGGAAGGAGGCAGTCAAATATGGTAGTGGTGGGAGGTTCAAACCGATGCTTAGGCGGAGGTTCGTCCGACGATTGTAGGCAACACAAGTGGCGATGAAGGGGGACAGTTGCGATGTCGTTTCTACCTCCATCGGAACCACAAGATCTGGACTTTGCCACTAAATTGCCACCATCATAAACTTCCTTATGCCCCGATTTGAAATCACCGAGCCTCTTCTTGTCATAGGAGTTAGTGTAACGGAGTCGTCGTACGTGTATCTTGCTTTACACTGCCGAAGAGAGAGAGAGAGAGAGAGAGAGATAGAGAGAGACAGAGGAGAGACAGAGAGAGAGAGAGAGAAGAGAAACAGGGTTAGTGGGTTAGTGGGAGGTAGAGTGTGATAGTTCTTTTTTTTTTAATTAAAATAGTAAGAAAATAATTAAAAGAATTTAAAAAAAAAATATTAGTAAAGACATATTCTTCATTTCAGGTAGGGTATAAACCAAAATCACAAAAAAAAGATATCCAAAATTGAACAATTGATGTACGACCAAACTTTTTTGAACAAAAATCACATATTTATATTTTTTTACAATTTTGATTTTACTTGATTATAAATGTGATTTATTTGTTGATATATATATATTCTTGGCACCGTCAAACAAGCATATTAGTTGCTACAAGCATACGCAAGTTTTCTTTAAAGATTTTGTTTTTTGTAATCTAAATAAAATCACAAATATATATATATATATATATATATATATATATATATATATATATATATATATATATATATATATATATATATATATATATATAGGCGGTGCTCTGACCGATTGAACTACAATCCCAGGTTGGAACCTTAACCTCTTACGGTTGTCGAGAGATCTCAATCTACTACATCTACTCTAAAGGCAATGCAAAGAGTTCACGCCGGATCGAAGGCATGCTCTTAGTTAGCTTATGAGCGAAGGGTACGAGAGTTGTTCGAAAGTATTGGAGCGAAGGTTTGAAGACGCTCGACCAACGGGAGAGGAAGGAAGAAAGGCGAGGTTCGACCGTAACGTAATAAGGGAGGGTGCCTCCTTTCAGAGTGTGATTCGTCGTTTCCAATGCGGTAAGATCAAATAAGAAGGAAATTTTTGGTAGGAAGGTAAGAAGTTTCTTTTCTACATATATTTTTCGCGAACAAACAAAATGAATCATTAGATGATTCATTTGTAAGATGATTCACAAGAAAAAAATTCTCAAAAAAACATCTCGATGATTTATTTATATAATGATTTTGTTGTTATTCACTAAAATTGTCATAAAAGTGGATTTTTTCTTAATTTACTTAAAAATGAATCATATAGATGTTTTTTTGAGAATTTTTTCTTGTGAATCATCTTACAAATGAATCATCTAGTGATTCATTTTTTTTGTTCGTCAAAAAAATATATCGAAAAAAAACTTCTTGCCTTCCTACCAAAAAAATTTTCTTACCGGATCTATATCATATATATATATATACATATATATATATATATATATATATATATATATATATATATATATATATATATATATATATATATATATTTATATGTTCAAGTTCTTTTTAAACCATTCTAATTTTGTGAAACCATAATATCAAATCTAAAAATAATTTTAAAAAAAATCCAAAAATTCTTTTTTTAAATATTGTTTTCGGAACTTGAATTAACAAAAAATAAATATATAAATAAATAAAAAATAAAATAAAAAAAATTCCTTTTTTTTTTTTAAAAATAAGTGAAATATTTTAATAGAATATTACACTGATATATTCTAAAAAATAATTTTAAAATGCAGAATAAATGGAAAAATCTAAAAATTCTTTTTTTTTTAAATATTATCCTTACAAACTTTAAATATTACCTCTATATCCTTATAAATTTTAAAATTACGTATATGTCCGCCTTAAATTATAAAACTCACATCTATATCCAAGCTCATAATTTAATTAGGTTTAAATCAATTTAATATTAAAAACTAAAAATTTCATATGATTATACTAAAATACCCTTTCCAAAATAAAGATTAATATTTTAATTAAGTTTAACTGTTATCGTAATTTACATGATGAAAAACTTCTATTAAAGGTTTAAACTCGATTAAAATATTGCAGATGGCAATGATGGTGGTGGAACTTGATATGCGATCTCAGTAACAAGTTGAATGAGTTTTATATGTTTTTAATTCATTCCTAATGATTATTAATTCTTCCTTTTTGTTCTTCAATTGTTACATGCTTCAATGATTATTAATTCTTCCTTTTTGTTCTTCAATCCGTTACATGCTTCAAAAGAGATAAGGCCTTAAACCAACAATGCAGACATCAACTTCTTCTTTTTCATGTTTCCCTAAACTATAAATCCTAATAATAATAAAAACCAAACCAAGCTTAAAACTTTATCTGGTTTAGAAATTACATAACCAAAATCCATCAACCCTTTTAGCTACTTCAATTCAAGCTCCCACAAGCCCTTGTTTTTGCTTTTCCTCTTTCTTTGTATTCCTGATACTGCACCCTTCATTTTGACATGTAATTCTTGGATTTTTTTTCACTTCCATGTCGCATAAAATGATTTCAAGTTGTGGATTTCGTATCAGAGATGAAACTCTGGTTCTTCGTGTCCAAGAACAATTGATAGATGTAAAATCTGAATTTAATGGTGAGGAAAATTGAGAAATAATAAGTTTTTTTGTTGTATTAGAGATTAATTCTCCGTTTTGTAGAAATCGGGAGGTGTTATATGAGTTTTATTGAAGATTTGGTAAGCAACCAGTAAGAAAAAAAAGATCGAAGAAATGTTGAGTCTCATCTGTCAGTGTATCGGCATGAATGTGGAGGTTGATATTTTTTTTTCTTATTCTTGACCGATGTTCCATTTAGTTGTTGATTCGATTTAATCAGGTTGGAATCTGGTTCCTTCTGAGGAAAGGGTTGGGTTTGGTCACAACAATTGCCGACATTGCTGGTTAACGAAGACGAAGGGGATGGGAGAACTCATCAGCGAAGGGTATTTCATATTTGGGTATAATTCTAATTAAAATAAACTTTAATTTAGAATGCAAGGGTATTTCGGTATAATCGTATGAAATATTGATTTTTTTAATATGTTCTATAATATTAAATTGATTTGAACCTAATTAAATATTAACGTGGATATAAATGTGAATTCCAAAGTTTGAGAAGGATATATATGTAATTTTAAAATTTATAAGGATATATAAGTAATATTTAAAGTTTGCAAGCATATAAATGAAATTTTCCCTATTTTGAAAACTTGAATTAACTAAAAAAAATAAAAATAAATTCCATTTTTTTGAAAAAACGTGAAATATTCTAATACAATATTACACTGACATATTCTAAAAAATAATTTTAAAATGCAGAATAAATGGAAAAATCTAAAAATTCTTTTTTTAAATATTATTTTCGGAACTTGAATTAACTAAAAAAAAATAAAAAATAAATGAAAATAAATTCCATTTTTTTTTGAAAAAACGTGAAATATATTCTAATAGAATATTACACTGACATATTCTAAAAAATAATTTTAAAATGCAAAATAAATGGAAAAATCCAAAAAAAAAACAATTTAAATATTATTTCGGAATTTGAATTAACTAAAAAAAAATTAAAAAAATAAAATAAAATAAAAAAATAAAAATAAAATGTGTCTCACAGTCTCACATGAACCTAACCCTATATATATATATATATATATATATATATATATATATATATATATATATATATATATATATATATATATATATATATATATATATATATATATTTGATGTTCTAACATGGATTGATTGTACATATAAGTAAAAAAAAGTCTTAACAATTCGTATACATCAATAAAAAGCAAGTTAACTTACATGAACATCACAATAAATGCCAAAACAATCACAAGAACCAATAACACATAAAATGCTACTGAAAAACAACTTGTATCGGTTTTCTTAGAAAACCATCTCTCCAACTTTAAATCTTTTAATGTCAACCAAACTCCAGGATCAGTCATATATAATCGGCTTCCAATCATTATAGAATTATTTAACCCCTGAATATTATTATTTACATAGATATTAACACCACAACTATCATTCATCTCACCTGATAACAACCCCGAGCCACCACGGTGAATGATCATTGAGGCCCCAACATTTGTTCCTTCAAGATTTGGGTTTCTGAGATAAGGTGGTTGGAAGGCGACACCACCATAGTCTCTTCGGCTGCTCTCCGATGACATGATCTTTGTAATGAAAGTGGATAGATTGATGGTGGCTTCAGTTTGTTCTTTGTGGTGGTTCATGGTGGCCACTTTTTGTTTCTAGTTTACAATCCAAGAAAGAACCATTACTTTACTTACACAAGGAATACTACTACTATAGTTGATACTTCTCTTTACCCACAAGCCAAAATAATAATTGGTATTTAAAAATAAAGTTATACTGATTTTTTTTATTAAAATATTAAATTTGAAAGTCGATTAGATTATAGCTGGGTATATTGATTTTTGATGAATGCTATTCTTTTAATGCTATTTGATAAATGGCTGGAATTTCTAAAATGCAGTAATAATAAGACTAAGATTACTCGTGAATTTTTCCATCCCAAGTATAATAATAGTAATAATAATAATAATAAACAAAAAAACAAATACTAAAACGAAAAAAATACATAATAATAATAATAATAATAATAATAAAACGAAAAAAATACCAACATAACAATATGAATCGGTCACGAGGCCACAATTGGATTGGTTTGGTCAACCAGTATTGATATTTTTATATTTTTATTTAGTTATTACAAAATGCTAATATATATATATATATATATATATATATATATATATATATATATATATATATATATATATATATTATGATCTTAATAATAATAAATTGATTATAAATAATAACAAATCACCTTAAAAGTTCAATGTCCCAATATATCACTGCTATACGCCTATAATGTATATTTTAGCAAAAAAACATTTACCTACCTGTATTCTTCCGCTGCCTAGCAACTTGCTAGGTTAGTTTATTATTTAGTTATTTTTTTACAAAATACATTAAAAAAATGTTAATAAGATGAGTATGGGTTTTATAAAATTTTCAAACTAAATTGTAACCGAACGCTAAAAATATGTGATTAAGTGGTCCCTCGTATATACAAATTTAATTAATAAACCAACCCAACAGGCCAACAATAGTAGAGACGACTTATTGGTGTGTTGTTGGGCGTAGGCCCAAATTGTGACCGGAGAAGGAGTTTATGACATGTAAAACGGTTTAGAAACCCAAAGTGGTAATTCCCATTATTGTCAGCATAACTCATCTAAGTTTTTATTTTGTTTTAAAAGTCAATAAATTTGTTTTTGTGTCTAAGTTATTGATATCGTAAATAACTTGTTAATAAAAAGCATGTTACCGGTTACCAGGTAAGTTTGTTGATAATGTGGCCTATATTACGACATGTACTAACTAAAAATTTAACTGTTAACTGAAAATCAGTAAGAACCGATCCAAAGATATAGTAAGCCCAGGGCAAAAAGAAAAAATTAATCCCTCAAAATCCTAAATATGCATAACATTATAAAATTCATTATTAATATTAAAAAAATAAGAATATGATCACAAGATTACAAAATGAACTATTTAAAGAAAAATACTATTAACTTTTATATATATATATATATATATATATATATATATATATATATATAGACACACACTCGAAGTTGGGCCCCTTAAAGACATGACCTTGGGCGAACGTTCGGGTTACCTACCGTCTACGTCGGGCCTGAAGTCAGCTGATAGCTGAAAAACTAGTTGTTAGCTAAAAAGTCATCTGATTGCTTAAAAGTTAGTTGGTAAAAAATAATGTTTGATAAAAGTAACTGATAAGCTAGCTGAAAGTTATGAAATAACATACAGGGGCATTAAAAAAAAAAGGTTTTCTATAATAATTAAGGGGTGTATTTGGAAAATTTAAAAAAAGCTCATGAAAAGCAAATCTAAGTAGTTTTTTTTTAAACGCTAGCTTATAAAAGCTACCTTTTGGCTTGTTAACTATGGCAATTTAAAAAAGCTCGATAAATAAGCTAACTTATCAACTAATTGTGACGCGCCAAACATGGCTTATGTCCATATATATGCTACAATTGGACGCTGATATGACATTACATTGATGATGTCGCCTTCTGCTACCATGACCCCCCCCCCCCCCCCATCCATTTGCCTCCATGTCATTTAAACCACCAAACTACGTCTCCCACCACCACCACCATCCGCCTCTCATCACCATCGGCCTCCATGACTTCAAAACCACTGGTACTTGTCTCCTACCACCATTGGCACAGGCTAAACATTTTGGGAGCCTAAATTGGTACTCTACTAGGTAGCTCACCAAAAAGGAAGTTTCAAGTGAGCATGAAGCTTGAAATATTGAATAATGTCCAAAATGCTTTGTGGAAATTCACTCGTGAAACGATTGTTGGAGAAAGAAACCATTACAAACAAAGTACCTCCACTAGAGGGATCTCGGACTTTCTCCAATGAGATTGTTAGAGAAAGCAACCACTGCGAACAAAGTACCTCCACTGTATAACTTCTTAGTGTAACGACCCAATTTTTCAAGTCCAAAAATTTCATTTTCAATTAAACACTTTGTAAAACATTTGCAAATAAACAACATTCGACCATAACATTTCTTAAAACATATTTCATGTCTACAAACCCAAAACATAAGTCATAATAATGTCAGAGTACAAATCACAGAATATCTCGTGATGCGGAGTACGGGAGTGTTTGTATGATGTGTCGCTACCGCGCCAGCTCCTTCCCCTTCGCTGAAGAGGTACCTGAAACCAAAACTGTAAAATGTAAGCACAAAGCTTAGTGAGTTCCCCCATCGTACCACATACCATACAATCACATAGCATACATACTGTCGGGCAATTCTGGGGTGCCCGACGTTCCCGATACGGCCATTCTGGGGTGCCGACCTACCCATGCGGCCATTCTGGGGTATCGTACTACCCGTGTCAAGCCATTCTGGGGTGCTGACCTACCCATGTCATGCTATTCTGGGGTGCTGACCTACTTGTCGGTCCTAACAACCGTACTTGGGGACTATTCCCCTCCTACTACCCCTATCACATATAACATATCACGCCGGCGTACAATCATACCATGACATATTGTCAGAAATATCTAGGGTGCCTAACCTACCCTTCGATCCTAACAACCGAAATCTACTACTATCACATATAACATATCATGTAGTAGCAAACCTAGATGATATCACAAAGACAATCATCTAACATACAACTCCTACTGGTGGGCTGACATTGTGGTCGTAGAGCCACCACTATTGGAAGGTAACTCACCTCTAAAAGTAGCTGCTAAAAGTCTGCTTGCTAGATGACTGACTGCTACACCGGCAATCCTCCGACTATAAATCCATAAACATAGATTAGTCACTCCTAAATACCCTTAGGTCAAATGACTGACCTACCCCTGGTCCAAGGTCAACTCCTTGGTCAAAGTCAACTTCCAGTTGACTGGACTCGCCGAGTCATGGCACAGACTCGTCGAGTCCCTCTTCTACTCGCTTCCAAATCCTCACCAGAGCCTCCATCTTGAGGATTTGGGTTTCTGGGACTATTGCTACACATTAAATTGCTCATCCCGCGTGCAACTAGGACTACACTTAAACCCTTCATAACTCAGTAACAGCTCATATGACTCGCCGAGTTTGAAGAACAACTCGTCGAGTTCCGGGCAAACTTCAAAGGACTCGCCGAGTTGTTCATCCAACTCGTCGAGTCTAAGACCATCTTCATAGAAGTCGTCGAGTCCACTTTGGAACTCGCTGAGTCCCTACAACCCTCCACTCATATAGACCAAATATGAGACATGCAACGGTTCCAAACCATAGATCTAAGCTCCTAGGGTATGCTTATCACGTAAAGTTGCAAACTTTACGTGCATGCATGGTCCTATGAGCTCCAAAAGGCAATTCCAAGCTCTTTATGAGGTCATACACTCATTAGGGACCTCAATCACTTCAACCATAGAGACTTTACACTACTAAGGTGTCCATAAGCTCCAGATCTGAAGTCCTTTCGGGACATAGAGCATAACTACATGGGGTTTAAGGTTTTACGGCTTGAAAACCATCAATTAGGGGCAAAAGGGGGATCTAATGAACTAATGATCAAGGTAGGAACTTTTCTACCTGAATGGAAGCTTCTCACAGTGTAGACTTCGGATCTACTTCCCCTCCTTGCACTCTTCAACCTCCTCCTCCTTCTTCTAAGCTCCAAACTTCCTTCACCAAGCAAAAATCACTCACAAGAACAATATGGGGGCTAGGGTTTCGCTCTATAGCTCTCTGGAAGAGTTAGGGACAAGGGTGTAACAGCCCGGATTTCCAGGTATCTTTTATTCGCATATTTTTTTTAGTGTTTTGTGAGGGAACTCGGCGAGTTGGAGCTCGAACTCGCCGAGTAGGGTCGTGGTTCTGGACGCGGGTTCGCGCCTGGACTCGGCGAGTCCGCGCTGTTTGGTGAAATCCTAATTTCCCGGTCCTAAGCTCTATTTAAAGGACCATATGGCCCTTCATTGCGGCCACCTTGATCCTTGAGAGCACCAAAGTAGCTAAGGGTTCCTGTGAGTGAGATAAGAGGCTATTGTTCACCAAATTTATGTGTATTTGCAAGAAAGGAAGGGGAAAGTCAAGCTAGAAGAGTTAGGAGCTTGGATCTACTTCCATTTCGCCAAGGGAAGCTTCTTGAGGTATCTTTCAGAGCTTATTTCTGTGTTTTTGTTGATATGGTCAAATATAGGGTTTCTTCTTGCCTTATTTGCCTTGTAATTGAAGTGTGAGAGGTCCTATGGAGATATGGTACCTAGATCTGGACCTTAGCAGGTCCAGAAAGTCCCAAATACTATGCTTTATGTCCTTCCTTTTGGGTTGCAGACTAGGGTTGCCATATTAGAGGTCATTTCTCCAAAAAGAGACTTGTAAGTGTTGCATGGTAGCTAAGACTGTGACTTTACGTGATGAATGAGCTTAGGCGGGCCAGATCTATGAGTGTATGGAGCGGATCTGACCTCAGAAGCAAGATTGAGTTGATGCATGGCATGGACTCGCCGAGTCTGAAGAACAAACTCGGCGAGTAGCATGAAGATTGTCCTTAACCACTCAGTGAGTGATCCTGCCGAGTTATGGTTGACTCAGTGAGTCACGGAGAGTTAGAGAGGGATTGACAGGTGGACTGAGTCGAGCTGGAACTCGCCGAGTTGTCCTTGCCACTCGGCAAGTTGAGTCGCGGTGGCCCTGCGATTCATGACCAGGTGGAACTCGTCGAGTCAGGGGAGTACTCGACGTGTCAAAGGAGAATCCTAGCGAGTTGGTGAAAACCCTTAGACTCGCCGAGTCGCTCTAGTGCACTCGCCGAGTCCGGTCAAATTGACCGTTGACTGTTGACCAGAGTTGACCAGTGTTGACTTGAAAGGGATAGTCAACCTTAGTGGTAAAAGTATTAATTAGAGATATATGATGTTATAGGAGGATTATAGCTCGGGGGTTCGAGCACGAGTGATTTCCAGGGTTCGCGAGTTATCGAGATATACGAGGTGAGTCTTTTCACTATACTGTACCCGGAAGGGTTTGACTGTGTGACCGGAAGGTCGAATATGATATAAGATATATGGATTATGTGTGATAAGTTAATCGTTATATGTGCCATGTATGATATGCTTGATATGGGCCGGAAGGCGAATATGTTACGGGCCGGAAGGCGTTGTAATGTGGACCGTAAGGTTGACATGGGTAGGACCGGAAGGTTTACCCGGTCGGGACGGAAGTCCCCTGAGACACATGGACCGGAAGGTCAGGGCCTGGAAAGGCGTATGTGCGTAGGTTGTATTTTGGGGAACTCACTAAGCATTTATGCTTACAGTTGTGTGTTATGTGTTTCAGGTACTAGCGAGGACCATAGGAAGGCGCCGGTGTGATCGTACACATACTCGGGGAAAAACTATTTTTATGATCTTTGTGATGTAATCGGTCGTGACAATATTGTTTACATTGGAATTTAAATTATTACTCGATGTTTTGACGTTTGTAAAAATGAAAAATTGGTTTTAAAATTTACGTCATTACAAGTTGGTATCAGAGCCTTGGTTTGAGGGATTCGGGTACACCTTCGGGCGTAACTGAACTTGAACCGGGGATTTGAGAAATTTTAATTAATAAATCAATAAAAGTTGATAAGTGATTTTTGAAACAACCAAAGAAGAAGGAGTGTGTACGGTCAGCCAACGCCCGAACGGTAAAATCCCCTAAAATACTCTTACAATATGAGCTATGAGATATGATATGATATGATACACATGCTAGTAGGCTAGGTATTCATATTAGGACTAGAGTGGCCTGATTTGTGGTGCCTTAGCCTAGGGAAACCTGCTTCTATGAGGTGCTTTGAGAGCGAGTGAGTAGCTAGTGCATGGAAAGAATAGAGTACTCAGGATCCGGGGTTTAGAGAGGAGGACTTGGGGTGAATGCTGATGCGGTGTAGTTGGTAGTATTGGGCCCATACTACTGAAGACACCGGGTCAGTGGGCAACCCAAGTAAGAATCCCTGGGTATCGGAGACTGAGTAGGGCTGCGTTATCGAGTGCGATTATGCTCGATAGAGTCTCTGATATTTTTATGTTGTATTTCAGAGACATCATGGTTGGACCACGCCACAGACCTGGTACGAGTAGTGTGACTGATGAGAAGCTTCGTCAGATGATTCATGAGGAGGTGGCTGCAGCGATTCGGGCTGAGATTCCGGAGATGTTTGGGTCTTTTAAGACCACACTGATGGAGACATTTGATGAGCGGTACGCCGCGTCGACTGAGGCTGCAGCCGCTGCAACTACCGCAGCTGTGGCCGCTGCCAGACCACAAGGAGGTGACTCGTTGCTGTTCCGGGAGTTCAGCAACACGAAGCCACCTGAGTTTGACGGGACGCAGGATCCGCTTGCTGCGATGAGATGGATTGATGATATCAAGGGATGCTTTTACACTTGTTCATGTCTGGAGCATCTGAGGGTATGGTTCGCCTTGAACCAGCTCCGCCTGGGAGCAAAGGATTGGTGGAAGTTCGTGACGGCGAACTTCACTCTGGCAGAGGTTTCAACTGTGACTTGGGAGAGGTTTACTACTATGTTCAGAGACGAGTACGTTCCCCCGGTAGAGAGGGAACGGTTGGTTCAGGAGTTCTTGACCCTCAAGTAGGGTAATTATTCTGTCACGGTGATCACGCGGAAGTTTCATGAGAGGGCGATGTTCTGCCCCGAGCAGGTGTCCATGGAGCAGGCTCGGATGAGTTGGTATTTGGGAGTGCTGAGGAGGGATATCCAGGAGTTCGTATTGAACTCATCATATCAGACTTTTGCTGAGCTTCAGGCGAATGCTAGGAAGCGTGAGATTGAGTTGGAGACCCAGGCCAGGGAGGAAGCTGAGTCTCAAAGGGTGGATCGGCGGCCGGCTCAGTCTTGGCCGGCAGCCAAGCGGACCAAGTCCGCCGATTCGAGATCCGGAGGTCAGAAGGGCCGCACTTTCGGAAAGTGCGGCAAGAGTCACGAGGGGGCATGTCGATCGGGTGCTTGCTACAAGTGTGGAAAGGAGGGGCACATTGTTAGGCATTGCCCCAAGGGATTCATGGTTTGCTTTCATTGCAACCAGACAGGACATCGGAAGGCCGAGTGCCCCCAGCTTCGCCAGGGATCTACGCCTACTGCCAGGGTTACCGAGACTCGGCCAGTGAAGGCCGAGGCTCCGAAGGCTTGTGGGAGAGCTTTCCAGTTGACTGCGGAGAAGGTTCGCGCGGCGCCTGATGTCGTAGCCGGTATGTATTCTTTCATGTATTTACTTTTATGCTGAGATATTGTGCTTATATTATGATATGCGTAGGTACTTTTCTTGTGAATTTTGTACTTGCTTTGGTATTATTTGACTCGGGTGCGAGTCGGTCTTTTGTATCGTTGGCTTTTAGCCAGCACATCGGTATTGATCGGGAGGTGATGAGTCGACCTCTACGAGTTTCTATAGCAGATGAAAAAGCGGTATACGCCACTGATGTGATTCGAGGATGCGTGCTCGAGATTTTTGGGGTCGAGTTCCCTATAGACTTGGTTCCTATAGCTATGGGGGATGTCTGCGTTATCGTGGGCATGGACTGGTTGAGTAAATTTGGGGCAGTTATTGACTGAGAGAGACAGCTGGTAACGATTCGAGACCCTAGTGGGGGAGTGCTTACGGTTTATGGCGAGGGGACCCGGTGTGGGTCGACATTTTGTTCGGCTGCCAGGGCAAGGCAGAGTTTGCAGCAGGGCTGCAATGGATTCATAGCCTACGTGGTGGATACTCGAGTGGCCGCGGGGAGGCCCAATTCGATTGATGACGTTCCTGTTGTATGCGAGTTTTCGGATGTGTTCCCCGAAGAGTTGTCGGGTGTGCCTCCGGAAAGGCAAGTGGAGTTCCGTATCGATTTGGTTTCGGGAGCGGCGCCCATCGCCAAGGCGCCTTATCGTCTCGCTCCACTGAAAATGCAGGAGTTATCCTCGCAGCTTTAGGAGCTGTTGGGAAAGGGGTTTATTCGACCAAGTAGCTCACCTTGGGGAGCGCCGATTTTGTTCGTCAAGAAAAAGGATGGTTCACACCAGATGTGTATCGATTACCGGGAGTTGAACAAGTTGACGGTTAAGAACCGGTATCCGTTACCTAGGATCAACGAACTGTTCGATCAGTTGCAGGGGGCATCTTGGTTCTCCAAGATAGACTTGAGGTCGGGTTATCATCAGATGAGGGTTCGGGATGAAGATATCCAGAAGACTGCTTTCAGAACTCGTTATGGACATTATGAGTTTGTGGTGATGCCTTTTGGGCTCACCAAAGCCCCGGCTGCGTTCATGGATCTTATGAACCGGGTGTGCCGGCTGATGCTGGATCAGTCGGTGATCGTATTCATTGATGATATTTTGGTGTATTCGAGGTCTAGGGATCAGCATGAGGAACATTTGAGGGAAATTCTTGGGGTATTGAGATCAGAGAGGCTGTATGCCAAATTCTCCAAGTGTGATTTCTGGTTACGAGAGCTCCAGTTCCTCGGGCATCTTGTTAACCAGAAAGGGATATTGGTCGACCCAACCAAGATTGAGGCGGTATTAAGGTGGGAGGTGCCGAGATCGCCCACTGAGATCAGGAGTTTTTTGGGTTTGGCTGGATATTATCGCAGGTTTATCAAAGATTTCTCCAAGATTGCTGTGCACTTACTAGGATGACCCGGAAGGGTGCTGTGTTTTCATGTGGACCGGAGCAGCAGTCATCATTCAAGACGCTTCGTCAGAAATTGTGCGAGGCTCCGGTGCTCGCACTCCCGGAAGGGATGGAGGATTTTGTGGTGTACTTTGATGCATCTATATCGGGTTTGGGGGCGGTGCTTATGCAGAGGGGTCATGTGATATCGTATGCTTCGAGGCAGTTGCAGCCTCATGAGTCGAGATATCCCACCCACGACCTGGAATTGGGGGCTGTGGTGTTTTCCCTCAAGATCTGGTGGCATTATCTTTATGGGGCTCGGTGTACCATCTACACGGACCACAAGAGCCTGAAGTACTTGATGGATTAGCCAAATCTGAATATGCGACAGAGGAGGTGGTTGGATGTGGTGAAGGATTACGATTGTGAGATCCTGTACCACCCAGGCAAGGCTAATGTGGTAGCCGATGCGTTGAGCTGTAGGGCGGAAAGCGCCCCGATCCGAGATATTTGTATGAGGTTGACGGTAATGACCCCGATTTTGGATACTATTCGAGGAGCTCAGGCTGAGGCTGCAAAACCAGAAAACCAGAAGAAGGAGCGGGATGTAGGTCAGGTATCAGGATTCGTCACGGATGGTCGAGGGCTTATGACTTTTTAGGGTCGAATTTGGGTACCGTTTGTGGGCGGTGCACGTGCTATTTTGATGGAGGAAGCGCATCGATCGAAATTCTCGATTCATCCCGGGGCTACGAAAATGTATTTGGACCTAAGGAAGGAGTATTGGTGGCCCTGTATGAAATGGGATGTTGCATGGTTTGTTGAGAGATGCTTGACTTGTCGGCAGGTCAAGGCTGAGCACCAGCGACCGCACGGTAAATTGCGGCCGCTAGATATTCCCGAATGGAAGTGGGAACAGATTACCATGGATTTTATCACCAAATTGCTGCGGACTGCGAGGGGAGTCGATGCGATTTGGGTGATCGTAGATAGATTGACGAACAATGCTCATTTTCTAGCCATCAGCGAGAGCTCTTCTGCGGAGAAGTTGGCGGAATTATATGTGAGGGAGGTAGTATCGCGGCATGGGGTGCCGATCTCGATTGTTTCTGATCGTGATGTGCGTTTCACTTCCAGGTTCTGGAAGAAGTTCCATGAGGAGTTGGGTACTAGACTGCATTTTAGTACCGCATATCATCCCCAGACAGACGGTCAGAGTGAGCGGACGATTCAGACGCTTGAGGATATGCTCCGAGCATGTGTTTTGGATTTTGGAGGGAGCTGGGACACCTATCTACCTTTAGCAGAGTTTTCGTATAACAACAGCCATCATTTGAGCATTGGTATGCCAACCTTTGAGCTGTTGTATGGGCGGAGGTGTCGCACCCCCATCTGCTGGGGTGAGGTGGGGCAGCGGGTGATGGGTAGCACGGAGATTGTACTCCAGACGACCGAGCAGATTCAGTAGGTCAGGCAGAGGTTGTTGACCGCTTAGAGCCGACAGAAGAGTTATGCAGACAGACGTCAGTTCGAGCTCGAGTTTCAGGTCGGCGATCTTGTACTCCTGAAGGTCTCTCCTTGGAAAGGAGTGATTCGATTCAGGAAGAGGGGCAAGTTGGGGCCCCGATATATTGGTCCTTTTCGTGTGATCGCAAGGGTAGGCCGGGTAGCCTACCGTTTGGATTTTCCAGCAGAGTTGGGGCAAATTCACGACACTTTTCATGTGTCGCAGCTGAGGAAGTGTATAGCCGACGAATCGTCAGTGGTTCCATTAGAGGATATTCAGGTAGATGCGAGCCTGAATTATGCCGAGAGACCTGTGGCCATCAGAGATCGGAAGATCAAGGTTTTGAGGAACAAGGAGGTACCCCTGGTGTTGGTTCAGTGGCAGCATCAGAAGGGATCAGAGATGACCTAGGAGCCGGAGCGTGAGATGTGTGAGCAGCATCCGGAGCTATTTGCAGAGCGAGACTTCGAGGGCGAAGTCTAGTTCTAGTGGGGGAGAATTGTAACAGCCCGGATTTCCAGGTATCTTTTATTCGCATATTTTTTTTGGTGTTTTGTGAGGGAACTCGGCGAGTTGGAGCTCGAACTCGCCGAGTAGGGTCGCGGTTCTAGACGCGGGTTCGCGCTTGGACTCGGCGAGTCCAAGGGATGGACTCGGCGAGTCCGCGCTGTTTGGTGAAACCCTAATTTCCCGGTCCTAAGCTCTATTTAAAGGGCCTTATGGCCCTTCATTGTGGCCACCTTGATCCTTGAGAGCACAAAAGTAGCTAAGGGTTCCTGTGAGTGAAATAAGAGGCTATTGTTCACCAAATTTGTGTGTATTTGCAAGAAAGGAAGGGGGAAAGTCAAGCTAGAAGAGTTGGGAGCTTGGATCTACTTCCATTTCGCCAAGGGAAGCTTCTTGAGGTATCTTTCAGAGCTTATTTCCGTGTTTTTGTTGATATGGTCAAATCTAGGGTTTCTTCTTGCCTTATTTGCCTTGTAATTGAAGTGTGAGAGGTCCTATGGAGATATGGTACCTAGATCTGGACCTTAGCAGGTCCAGAAAGTCCCAAATGCTATGCTTTATGTCCTTCCTTTTGGGTTGGAGACTAGGGTTGCTGTCACACCCCAAAACCGATAACGGCGGAATACGTTTCGGGGTAGATGACGTAGTGTACGGTATTATCACAATTGCATAATAGTAAAAGCAAGAAACATACAACCATTTCATTTACATAGTAAGTGTATTTACAAGTGTGTTTTGTAATGTTTGACAAACACCAAAAGTAAAAAAAAAATAAGAGATGGGTCTTGCATGCTCCATCTTCTCCAAAATGCTGCAATTGTACATGTCTATCATTGACCTGAAGATACAAGTTATTTTGAAAAGAATATCAGCATAAATCTGGTGAGTTCATAAGAGTTTAGCGTGAGTTATTATATAAAAAGCATTAGGATCATTAGTATGAAAGCTAAAGTTTATAGTCATAAGTAGTGGTAAAACCTAGAAAATCCTATATTTTCCAGAAATGTATAGTAAGTGAAAACCTTTAAGAATTATGATATTTCCCATCTTTGAAAACCATTTATCGTAGAAGTATAATAGTGACTCACCAATAAGTAAAGGAGTATGGTAATATATACTTGAAGTAAATAATAGTGGTGCAGCCTCCTTTAGTATTAGATACTTGTTTACTTCGGGATATTAACTATATCTTTTGATTAGCGTTTTAGGACGGTTATAGTGTATTTCTTGTATGTTGCCAATAGTGTGAGTAATAGTGGACCCCCATGACCTTCCCGGTCATGTATAGTGTAGTGGAGTAAAGGCATCCCTGGACCTGTGCGGCTCGGACTGAAGTTATCAGTCGGGATGTAATAGCGTCTGCCCCGTATAGATCTATACACATAGTGTCGTCTTCCTATCGGAAAACTTCGGGAGTAGTGTGTAGCGAATAGAGTATCTCGTAGTGGGTAAATGAGTTATCTTATGATTTGTACTTTCTCTTGTATTATAGTGGAGTAGTCTTTAGTATAACTTGTATTGTATTCTCTTATTAGTGTATAGTTTCATAATAGAGAGAATTATAGTAGTGTAGAGTAGTATTTAAAACGAGTGATAGAGACCTTAACTATACCTATTATAGCTAACTTAGTGTGTGTGGTTCTAATCAAGTTAGTGAGTTAGGCATCT
Organism: Lactuca saligna; assembly: GCF_052625555.1. NCBI lineage: Eukaryota > Viridiplantae > Streptophyta > Magnoliopsida > Asterales > Asteraceae > Lactuca > Lactuca saligna. The sequence goes on along the minus strand of NC_136419.1, from coordinate 145,554,729 downwards.
AGTGAAATAAGAAATGCTTGTAATCCATACTAATATACAAAATATATAACTAAGAAATCAATGACAGTCGGATGGATAACCACTACCCTAAGCCCACAATCAAACAAGAACAGGAAATAAGGCGAGCTATCGGTCCTAAGTCCTTCAAGTCTTACTTATATAAATATATCAGTGTGGTCACATTTTTATAAAGAGATTCATTAAATAAAAGTATTGTACAAAAGAAACATTTAGAACTTGTTTGTTCATCCAAAATAGTTTTGAAAACAAATGATTGATTTATAAGGCATAGTGATAAATCACATGTGATTTGAACTACAGGTAGAGAATCACATGTGATTAATTATGTAACATGATTAGCTGCCTTGTATAACTTTTCATAAACATGTATATTCAACTTGTATCTCCCCCCTAAAACATATAAAACATTTGAAAGGTTCATTAAAGGGGTATGAACTCACTTGAATTCGCGTAAATCGGGTGAATCGGGTAAAAGTGTCGGTTGAGCGTTTTGTTCCAAACAATGACTTGTACACCTTTTAGGACCCTAATTTCATATGAAAATATGTGTTTTACAAGAAATTAATCATTTTATGCTTTCCGTTTAAGTATTGAGGCATTCTAGCATCAATTCGGGGTTTTAGGGCCTAGAAAGGGTTCCCGGGAGTGGTTTAAGGCTAAGAAGGATTTACGGGAGGGTCCATGAGCTCAATCCCTTGGAGTTTACGGCCCAAAGGCCACTCCTTGGGAGTTTACGGCCGTAATCCCCCTAGGCTTGGCCGTAAACTCATGTGGTTTTCCAAAATGCATGTTTAAGGCCTTATTTCACTTCCTTAATTTAGTGGTATGTGTCTTGGACCAATATGGAGGGATTAAACCCTCATTTTGTGACATTTTGGGGAGTTTACAGCCAAGACTTGTTCTTGGGCCGTAAACTCCATTTAATCCCTCAAAATGGATGTTTAAATGGTACAACATGCTCTTATTCACCTTAGGTAAATTCTAGAAGGCCTTAAAATGAGTGTTGGGACATTTTGGCATGAAAATTGGGGAGTTTATTGCCCAAGAATATCCTTGGCCGTAAACTCTTCTTTTGGCCTCAAAATGGGAAGTTTAATGGTACAACACACATCCAAGGACCTTAGCTAAATTCCTTACATGCATTAGATAAGTTTTGGGACTTGTTTGACACAAAAACTTGGGTGTTTATGGCCCAAGCTTAGCCTTGGCCATAAACTCCTCTTTTTGCCCTCAAATGATGTTGTTTAATGCATTTAAACATTCTCTAGTGTCAAAAATAAATTACCGAACACCCTAGATGAGTTTTTGGGGCTTTTAACAAGTGTTTGTGGGGTGTTTAGGGTGTTTACGGCCTAAGCATAAGCTTGGGCCGTAAACTCCTTTTTAAGCTTCAAATCCTTGTGTTTTAATGTCCAAACTCTCCTAGGTATATGTCTTAATTAGTCCATAAGCTTAAAGGAAGGAAAAATGAGGTCTTTGGCATGTTTTTGGGGGTTTACGGCCTAAGGGGCTTCTTAGGCCGTAAACTCCTTTTTGGTCCTTGTTTTCCATGATTTTGGCCTCTAAATACAGTGAAGTATGTTTAGACTAAGATAGGGAATGAGTCCTTACGTTTGGAAGCCGGAAATTCACGGATTTGGGGTCGATTTCGGGTCTAGAGAGAGAAAGTAGTGAGAGAGAGGTAAAGGTGTGGTAAAAGAGTTCAATTGTAGTGTCTATTTGTTTATATATGTCTCGGGTATTGCACCCGACACACGGCTACCTGATGCTAAAGTTTAACGGAGTTAAAACTTTTTACCCGGGTGAAGTGGTTGAAAAGTAATATAACTCTATTTAGTTAAACGGGGTTAACAATTTACAAGTTATAATTACTTATGATAATATCAGAACCTATACTTAACTAGATATTTGTTTATTGACGAATCCAAACATTACCGAAAATAACATATAGTAACGCATTCCGTTAGTGAAAATAGGGTTTGTAATGGCAATATATTTGGGGTTGTCACATCATCCCCCCGTTAGGGGAATTTCGTCCCGAAATTTAGAATTCATATAGATAATAATTACAGTACTACTACGCGAAGAGATGGGGGTATTTGAGTTTCATTTGGTCTTCGCGCTCCCAAGTGAATTCCGGTCCTCGTTTGGCGTTCCACCGAACTTTCACAATTGGGATACGGCTTTGTTTCGTTCTTTTTACTTCTTGATTCATAATCTCCGCAGGCTCTTCCACGAAGTTGAGGCTCTCATTGACCCCAATCTCATTAAGGGGAATTAGGAGTGTCTCGTCTGACAGGCATTTTTTCAAGTTCGAGACGTGGAAGGTAGGGTGTATGTTGCTTAGTTCGTGAGGTAGGTTGAGTTTATAAGCTATGGGGCCGACTCTGGCGAGAATCTCAAAAGGCCATATGTACCTTGGGTTCAGCTTTCCACGCTTTCCAAAGCGTATCGCGCCCTTCTAGGGTGAAACCTTCAACAAGACTCGATCTCCCACCTGGAATTCCAAGGGTTTTCTTCATTTGTCGGCATAGTTTTTTTGTCGATCCCTAGCGGCTTTTAGTCGTTCACGTATATGTACAATCTTCTCGGTCGTCTCTCGAATGATCTCCGGACCAGTGAGAGAGCTGTCAGGAAATCTTCCTCTAGCTAGCTGAGTGTCACCCACCTCAGCCCAACACAGAGGGGATCTGCACTTACGGCCGTATAGGGCTTCGAACGGAGCTGCCTTGATACTTGTATGATAACTATTATTGTAAGAAAATTCCACAAGGGGTAAGTGTGTGTCCCATGATTTGCCGAAGTCAATCACACAAGCTCGCAGCATATCTTCTAAGGTTTGGATCGTCCTCTCACTCTGTCCGTTGGTCTGCGGATGGTAGGCTGTACTCATGTCCAACCTTGTTCCTAGTGCCTCTTGCAACGATTGCCAAAACCTAGAGGTGAATCTGCTATCTCTGTCTGAGATAATAGATATAGGGACACCATGTAGTCGTACTATTTCTTTAATGTATATTCTAGTGAGTTTCTCCATCTTGTCCATTTCTTTGATGGGTAGGAAGTGTGCGGACTTGGTCAATCTGTCAACGATGACCCAAATGGTATCTAATCCACCCACTGTCTTGGGTAGTTTGGTTATAAAGTCCATTGTGATCCGCTCCCACTTCCATTCTGGTATCTCGGGTTGTTGGAGGAGTCCTGATGGCTTTTGATATTCGACCTTGACCTTCGCGCAAGTAAGGCACTTACTCACAAAGGTGGCGATCTCCGCTTTCATGTTCGGCCACCAGTATAGCTTTTTGAGATCCAGATACATCTTATCTGAACCCGGGTGGATGGAGTAGCAAGTGTTAAGCGCTTCCCTCATAACCAAATCTCTAAAACCTCCATGGCGTGGAGTCCAGATTCAGTCCATGAAGTAGTAGGCTCCGTCACCCTTAACCTCCAGATTTTTATCCATTCCGCGCAGAGATTCTCCCATCACGTTCTCGGGCTTTAAGGCTTCTAGTTGAGCCTCTTTGATCTGTGTGGATAGATGTGAATGGATAGTCATCGCCAACGACTTGGTCTTTCGACCAGTATACTCGTTCCTACTCAGTGCGTCTGCTACTACGTTGGCTTTTCCCTGGGTGATATCTAATTTCACAATCGTAATCGTTAAGTAGCTCGACCCATCGCCGTTGCCTCATGTTGAGTTCTTTTTGGTTCAGTATGTGTTGAAGGCTTTTATGATCATTGTACACCACACTCTTCGTCCCGTATAAGTAGTGTCTCCAGATTTTTAGTGCAAAGACAACCGCTCCTAACTCGAGGTCGTGAGTTGTGTAGTTCGCCTCATGGGTCTTTAGCTGTCTCGAGGCATATGCGATAACCTTACCCCATTGCATCAAGACACAACCGAGCCCCTGATTGGATGCATCTCAGTATACAACAAAATCTTCTGTCCCTTCGGGAAGGGATAATACTGGTGCGGTGCATAGGGCTCGCTTCAGGGTTTGGAATGCCTTCTCCTGTCTTTCTTCCCAGTCGAACGATACACCTTTCTGTGTCAGCATAGTGAGAGGCTTCGCAATCCGAGAGAAGTTTTGAATGAATCTACGGTAGTAGCCAGCAAGGCCTAGAAATTGACGAATTTCCGTAGGCGTCTTCGGTGCTGACCAGTTCTCAATAGCTTTAATTTTGGAGGGATCCACATGGATTCCGTCTTCACTAACCACGTGACCAAAGAATTACACTTTTCGGATCCAAAACTCGCACTTATAGAACTTTGCATATAACTTTTCGGATCGCAACGTTTTCTAGGACTCGTCGTAAGTGATCCCTGTGTTCTTCCTCGCTCTGAGAGTAAACGAGGATATCATCAATGAAGACGATGAAGAACTGATCCAGGTATGGACGACACACCCTATTCATCAAGTCCATGAAGACTGCGGGGGCGTTAGTCAGTCCAAAGGGCATCACTACGAACTCAAAGTGTCCGTAGCGGGTTCGGAAAGCTGTCTTCGGGACATCTTCCTCAAGTACCCGTAACTGATGATACCCAGACCTAAGATCAATCTTGGAGAAGTAACTTGCTCCTTGTAGTTGGTCGAATAGATCATCGATACGAGGGAGAGGGTAGCAATTTTTAACCGTGAGTTTATTGAGTTCTCTATAATCGATGCACATCCGAAACGATCCATCCTTCTTCTTCACGAACAAGACCGGAGCTCCCCAAGGTGAGAAACTCGGTCTTATAAAGCCCTTGCTGAGCAGTTCGTTGAGTTGACCGGATAGTTCTTGCATTTCGGCGGGCGCTAGACGGTAGGGCGACTTAGCTATGGAGGTAGCTCCTGGAATTAGGTCGATTCTGAACTCAACCTAACGTTTGGGAGGTAGGCCGGGAAGATCCTCCGGGAAGACATCAGGGAAATCGCATACTACGGGAATGTCTTTTGGATCTTTCGATTTCTGGTTAGTGTCGACGATGTGAGCAAGAAAGGCGCGGTATTCCTTGCGTAAGTATTTCTGAGCCTGAACACTGGAGATGATACAAAGACTCGTACTCGGCTTATCTCCATATATCAATAGGGTTTCGTGATTCGGAAGGTTCAGGCGAATGGCTTTGTCAGAACATAGGATATCAGCGCGATGGAGACTCAACCAATCCATACCAACAATGACATCGAAATTTTTGATTGAGACTGGTATAAGATCGATTGGAAATGAGTGATCTTCTAACATGAGAGTGCAACCTATGTAGATTTTGCTAGAGCTTTTTGTTTTCCCATTAGCCATTTCTACGACGAATGTTTCTTTTAGTGGTTGAGGGGTTTGTTTGAGTAAGCGTTTAAAGTTATGATTTACGAAGCTTCTTTCTGCACCACTATCAAATAAGACACATGCATAGGAGTTGTTGAGAAGAAACGTACCCGTGACTACCATGGGATCTGCTACCGCTTCATTGTGACCGATAGCGAGTAGCCTTCCAGTCCCTCCAACATTTGTGGTCTTTGGACAGTTTCTCTTAAAATCACCCGCCTCTCTGCAGCCATAACAAGTTGGGGTCACTCCCGTACCAGGAACCTGCGTGATAGGTTTGGGAGGGGCCTTACAAAATCGGACAGTATGGCCCTTTCAACCGCAGTTGGAACACTGCAGTTCACGGCAGGGGCCGTTGTGGTGGAAAGGGCACTTGGGACACTTGGGCAAGTTTCCACTGTAAGCTTTCGGCGGAGCTGGAGCAGTTGGAGTGGCTGGGGTGGTGGCAGCATGGACCGCCACAATTTGCTGGTCCTTTGACGAGGTTTGAGTTTTCTTGCCCTTCTTCTTAGCTCATCGCTTCCTCTTTCTGTCAGATGAAGCGGGTGGTGCAGTGGTTGTTGTGGTTGCTGTTGCTGGAGTGGAGGAGATTTCGTGGTTGATCAGGCTCTGGGCCAATTCCTTGGTGCTATCAAAAGTGGTAGGGTGTGAAGCTAGAACATTTCCTCGATACGGAGGCACTAAACCCCATATGTATCGTTCAATCTTCTTGCTTTCAGAGGGGATCATATTGGGACACATTGCCTCCAAGTCGCAAAACCTGGCCGTATAAGCCGTTATGTCAGTCCCCTTCATCTTGAGGTTCCAGAGTTCTTCCTCAAGTTTCTGAACTTCGCCCCTAGGGCATTACTCTCCTCTCATAAGATCTTTCAGAGTGTCCCAGCCCATAGCATTGGCTGTGACCAAGGAGAGTGAACTGACATGGCCGTTCCACCATGTGAAGGCCCTGTTAGTAAGGGTAGCAGTGGCGAATTTGATTTTGCTCTCTTCGGGGCAAGAGCACATTTCAAATACAGCTTCGGTTCTTTCGAACCATTGAGATAATGCCAGAATTCCTCCGGTACCGTCGAAGAAGGTAGGTTTACAATTCATGAAATCCTTATAAGTGCAATCCTGCACCCTATGATGGACTTCGCCGAACCTGGAGTTACCACCGCTCGCATCCCCAGAGTTCATTTGGGCCATGGCTGCTGTCACGGCCGCGGTCACCGCTGTTTGGAACAACACCGGGTCGATCTGTGGAGGAAGAGGTGGTGGAGTAGGGGTTTGAGTTGCGGGTCTTCCTCTGCTGGGACGCTTTCGTGGAGGCATCCTTTACTGGAAGAATTATAGAAATGATAGCAATAGTAAGAGTCTATTGCGAATATAAATAGAGTGTTTCGTGGATTAAATCAACATAATCCAAGATCAGGATAAGAGTTATAGCAATAGAGAAATCAACTGCCAATATATTGGTATTAATGATGCAACACAAGTTCATGAAAATTGACCTAGCAGTAGGTCTTACATCATACCATAGAGAAAATGTTGGCAGTTTAGAGGTTTAACTAGAGTGCTTTCAAGCTAGGAATGTTTACAGATAATAGATCTATGGAACATAGAGTGAAAAGGCTAATCCTTTAAACAAAAGATTGAGGTAACTAGACTTCTTCTACTGGCGACGGTTAATTGTTGGGAGAATCCTCAGATCTGCTAGCTGACGCATAACTTCTTGAAGGTGTCGATCATACGTCCTTTGGCGTGTACGAAGTTCCCTAACTTCGGCTCGGGAGATGCTGCAGAGCCTCGTTGGCCCTCCTTGTCCTGTCCATGGCTTCTTCGAGTTGACGGATGCGAACCGTGTTGAGATTTGAGTTGGCATCCACTTCTACAACTCGACCTATAGCAGCTTGACCCTGCTCGACGTTCCTGGCAATCCTTCGGATCATGATGGGCAGGACCCGATCTGATGATCCTCCTTCGTTTATGTTGTAGAAGCTTCGGTCTCCATTGTATGGCATGGGCTGACCCTGCTCCTCGCTCCATCTGTGCAAGGATATGGCCCACATAGGAGTGGGACCCTGAAATGTCGGACGGGGGTTGGGGTTCAGAGCTCCGAGAGGTAGGTTATTAACTTCTGGCTCGGTGTCGGAGTTATCCGGAAAGCCTTCTGCTCGGTGGTCATCCAGAGGGATTGGATGATCATCGTCCGACTCTTCGCTGAGCCATCCTCCATTACCCTGGTTTGGGTAGTACGGGTCGCCAGGAGAGTGGAAGCCAGCCATGATATCTATACGAGAAAAGGGAAAAGAAGATTAATAGGCGCACTAACCTAAATTACTTATAAGATGGTCGTCACGAGTTAGACCAATACTTGCATAATGCATACTAATTACATGTGACTGGGGCAGGATAGTCCGTCGAATAAGTGACCCTAACTCTAAATCCACAACCAAACAAGGAACAGGAAGTAAAGCAAAGATCACAGATTCTAAGTCTATAACGCCCTAGTCACATGTAACCGGGAAGTATCCATTTAGCAACTATTGCTCCATCAGTAACGAACTTTTTTTTTTGTTCTCACAGATGTATGTTTTTAGAGGTACAAAATACTCCTATAGTATTCTAATGTTAACGTTATTGTGGTAGTGTTTGTAAGTTTTAGACTTGTTGTAACACCACAACCAAGCTTAGGCACATGCTAGTCACTCCCAGGAAAACGCAGTTGATCAGGCTACATCCCCCTAAATGTGACTATATGTCCCTAAGCCCAATTGTGCTATCCAACAATCTTAATACTTTTGTTTTGTTCTAGGATAATACTGACTTCTGCGTTTTATAGTGATGTTTGTATATACATATATATACTTAGTTAAATCCTTTAGATACATAACAATATATATTCTTGGTCAGAGTGTTTTAGTCCCGAAGTGTTTATAGTTCGTATATCTTTTATAGGTTGATATACTTGATTCACTATAAACAATGCTCTGATACCAATCTGTCACACCCCAAAACCGATAACGGCGGAATACGTTTCGGGGTGGATGACGTAGTGTACGGTATCATCACAATTGCATAATAGTAAAAGAAAGAAACATACATCCATTTCATTTACATAGTAAGTGTATTTACAAGTGTGTTTTGTAATGTTTGACAAACACCAAAAGTAAACAAAAATAAGAGATGGGTCTTGCATGCTCCATCTTCTCCAAAATGCTGCAATTGTACATGTCTATCATTGACCTGAAGATACAAGTTATTTTGAAAAGAATATCAGCATAAATCTGGTGAGTTCATAAGAGTTTAGCGTGAGTTATTATATAAAAAGCATTAGGATCATTAGTATGAAAGCTAAAGTTTATAGTCATAAGTAGTGGTAAAACCTAGAAAATCCTATATTTTCCAGAAATGTATAGTAAGTGAAAACCTTTAAGAATTATGATATTTCCCATCTTTGAAAACCATTTATCGTAGAAGTATAATAGTGACTCACCAATAAGTAAAGGAGTATGGTAATATATACTTGAAGTAAATAATAGTGGTGCAGCCTCCTTTAGTATTAGATACTTGTTTACTTCGGGATATTAACTATATCTTTTGATTAGCGTTTTAGGACGGTTATAGTGTATTTCTTGTATGTTGCCAATAGTGTGAGTAATAGTGGACCCCCATGACCTTCCCGGTCATGTATAGTGTAGTGGAGTAAAGGCATCCCTGGACCTGTGCGGCTCGGACTGAAGTTATCATTCGGGATGTAATAGCATCTGCCCCGTATAGATCTATACACATAGTGTCGTCTTCCTATCGGAAAACTTCGGGCGTAGTGTGTAGCGAATAGAGTATCTCGTAGTGGGTAAATGAGTTATCTTATGATTTGTACTTTCTCTTGTATTATAGTGGAGTAGTCTTTAGTATAACTTGTATTGTATTCTCTTATTAGTGTATAGTTTCATAATAGAGAGAATTATAGTAGTGTAGAGTAGTATTTAAAACGAGTGATAGAGACATTAACTATACCTATTATAGCTAACTTAGTGTGTGTGGTTCTAATCAAGTTAGTGAGTTAGGCATCTAGTGAAATAAGAAATGCTTGTAATCCGTACTAATATACAAAATATATAACTAAGAAATCAATGACAGTCGAATGGATAACCACTACCCTAAGCCCACAATCAAACAAGAACAGGAAATAAGGCGAGCTATCGGTCCTAAGTCCTTCAAGTCTTACTTATATAAATATATCAGTGTGGTCACATTTTTATAAAGAGATTCATTAAATAAAAGTATTGTACAAAAGAAACATTTAGAACTTGTTTGTTCATCCAAAATAGTTTTGAAAACAAATGATTGATTTATAAGGCATAGTGATAAATCACATGTGATTTGAACTACAGGTAGAGAATCACATGTGATTAATTATGTAACATGATTAGCTGCCTTGTATAACTTTTCATAAACATGTATATTCAACTTGTATCTCCCCCCTAAAACATATAAAACATTTGAAAGGTTCATTAAAGGGGTATGAACTCATGTGGTTTTCCAAAATGCATGTTTAAGGCCTTATTTCACTTCCTTAATTTAGTGGTATGTGTCTTGGACCAATATGGAGGGATTAAACCCTCATTTTGTGACATTTTGGGGAGTTTACAGCCAAGACTTGTTCTTGGGCCATAAACTCCATTTAATCCCTCAAAATGGATGTTTAAATGGTACAACATGCTCTTATTCACCTTAGGTAAATTCTAGAAGGCCTTAAAATGAGTTTTGAGACATTTTGGCAAGAAAATTGGGGAGTTTACGGCCCAAGAATATCCTTGGCCGTAAACTCTTCTTTTGGCCTCAAAATGAGAAGTTTAATGGTACAACACACATCCAAGGGCCTTAGCTAAATTCCTTACATGCATTAGATAAGTTTTGGGACTTGTTTGACACAAAAACTTGGGTGTTTATGGCCCAAGCTTATCCTTGACCGTAAACTCCTCTTTTTGCCCTCATATGATGCTGTTTAATGCATTTAAACATTCTCTAGTGTCAAGACTAAATTACCAAACACCCTAGATGAGTTTTTGGGGCTTTTAACAAGGGTTTGTGGGGTGTTTAGGGTGTTTACAGCCTAAGCATAAGCATGGGCCGTAAACTCCTTTTTAAGCTTCAAATCCTTGTGTTTTAATGTCCAAACTCGCCTAGGTATATGTCTTAATTAGTTCATAAGCTTAAAGGAAGGAAAAATGAGGTCTTTGGCATGTTTTTGGGGGTGTACGGCCTAAGGGGCTTCTTAGGCCGTAAACTCCTTTTTGGTCCTTGTTTTCCATGATTTTGGCCTCTAAATACAGTGAAGTATGTTTAGACTAAGATAGGGAATGAGTCCTTACGTTTGGAAGCCGGAAATTCACGGATTTGGGGTCGATTTCGGGTCTAGAGAAAGAAAGTAGTGAGAGAGAGGTGAAGGTGTGGTAAAAGAGTTCAATTGTAGTGTCTATTTGTTTATATATGTCTCGGGTATTGCACCCGACACACGACTACCTAATGCTAAAGTTTCACGGAGTTAAAACTTTTTACCCGGGTGAAGTGGTTGAAAAGTAATATAAGTCTATTTAGTTAAACGGGGTTAACAATTTACAAGTTATAATTACTTATGATAATATCGGAACCTATACTTAACTAGATATTTGTTTATTGACGACTCCAAACATTACCGAAAATAACATATAGTGACGCATTCCGTTAGTGAAAATAGGGTTTGTAACGGCAATATATTTGGGGTTGTCACAGTTGCCATATTAGAGGTCATTTCTCCAAAAAGAGCCTTGTAAGTGTTGCATGGTAGCCAAGACTGTGACTTTACGTTATGAATGAGCTTAGGAGGGCCAGATCTATGAGTGTATGGAGCGGATCTGACCTTAGAAGCAAGATTGAGTTGATGCATGGCATGGACTCGCCGAGTCTAAAGAACAGACTCGGTGAGTAGCATGAAGATTGTCCTTAACCACTCAGTGAGTGGTCCTTCCGAGTTATGGTTGACTTCATGAGTCACGGAGAGTTAGAGAGGGATTAACAGGTCGACTGAGTCGAGCTGGAACTCGCTGAGTTGTCCTTGCGACTCGGCGAGTTAAGTCGTGGTGGTCCTGCGATTCATGACCAGGTGGAACTTGTCGAGTCAGGGGAGTACTCGACGTGTCAAAGGAGAATCCTAGCGAGTTGGTGAAAATGCTTAGACTCGCTGAGTCGCTCTAGTGCACTCGCCGAGTCCGGTCAAATTGACCGTTGACTGTTGACTAGAGTTGACCAGTGTTGACTTGATAGGGATAGTCAACCTTAGTGGTAAAAGTATTAATTAGAGATATATGATGTTATAGGAGGATTATAGCTCAGGGGTTCGAGCACGATTGATTTCCAGGGTTCGCGAGTTATCGAGATATACGAGGTGAGTCTTCTCACTATACTGTACCCGGAAGGGTTTGACTGTGTGACCGGAAGGTCGAATATGATATAAGATATATGCATTATGTGTGATAAGTTAATCGTTATATGTGTCATGTATGATATGCTTGATATTGGCTGGAAGGCATTATGTTATGGGCCGGAAGGCGAATATGTTACGGGCCGGAAGGCGTTGTAATGTGGACCGTAAGGTTGATGTGGGTAGGACCGGAACGTTTACCCAGTCGGGACGAAAGTCCCCTGAGACACATGGACGGGAAGGTCAGGGCCTGGAAAGGCGTATGTGCGTAGGTTGTATTTTGGGGAACTCACTAAGCATTTATGCTTATAGTTGTGTGTTATGTGTTTCAGGTACTAGCGAGGACCGTGGGAAGGCATCGGTGTGATCGTACACATACTCGGGGAAAAACTATTTTTATGATCTTTGTGATGTAATCGGTCGTGAAAATATTGTTTACATTGGAATTTACATTATTACTCGATGTTTTGATGTTTGTAAAAGTGAAAAATTGGTTTTAAAATTTACATCGTTACAAAGGGAGGCCGAGTTAGAGTGTTTAAATAGGTTGCAAACACCCGGGTAGGGTTTTACTTGTCCAGTATGTACTCGCTGAATCTGGGACCCAACTCGCCGAGTCCCTCACTTAAATCCCATGCCAAAATCGCTCTTACTCGGCGAGTTGGGCCTCCAAATCGCCGAGTCCAAGGCAAAATGAGAAAAATACATAAAAAAGAATCGTACCAGGAATCCGGTGTTACACTTAGTCAGTGTTTAGGTGAGTTTGTTGGAAAAAGCAACCGCTTAAAACAAAGTACCTATACTGAATAAATCCTTAAGCAACATTTTCTGGTGAGTTTGCTCACCTTCCAAATTATTGCATAAATAATATGTTAAATTTATCAACCTCTTAAACTATGATGGTATTCTGTTACTGCAAAAATGTTATTCGCCAAATCTAATGTTAATAGATTAAATAGTTTCCAATCTCCAACAGGATTGAGCCATTTAATAAGTTCCAATATAGATACTAGGACATTAAAGCGGGAAAATTGTTGATTTTTGGAGTTATATCGTCGTTGAAGTTATTACCTCTGAGATCAATGGATTTGAGTCCTGAAAATTAATCTCACCCGACAACCTTCTAATAAAAATGATATTTAGCCATATTAATTTCAGCTATTTCGAACAGTTATCCAAAACCCTAGGCAACTCTTAGATGAGTAAATTATCAACGAGAAGAAAATTTCTAGGTCTCTCAGATGAATGGCAGTATAAGTCCAACTAATCCATTGCTCATCAGGTTATGAACAATAAAGTGACGTTGGCATTGAAGACAATTATTGGCAAATAGTTATATAGAGTTGAAATGGCATTCCAGATTTCCAGTACTTTACTGACAACTATTGCTTGAGGCTAAGTAATATGGTTCGCTCCAAATTTAAGAGCTAATGTGAAATTTCGCAGAAAAACTTGAACAATAAAATGAAGAAAAAAGGGAGAAGAATATGTGAAACGATTTAGTTTGTGACGGAGGCGCTGTGTAACGCTCACAGATTCGAGCTAGTCAATTTAGAGACCATGAGCGTTAAGAATGAATTTTTGATAGAAAATTATTTCGAATAAATAGCCTTAACCAGTGTATAGTATATGTCACAAGGATTCCATACATATAAAGAACACTGAAATACGACATAAAACGAATAAGTTATGATCCGTCGAAGTTTAGCGACAAAACCAGCATGGCTCCGCGTAACGTAAAAAGTGAAGTTTTGATGAAATACTTTTTAGCCTTTGAGATCTAAACAAAAGTCGTAATAGACGTTAAACCGAGAGTGTGCATATAAAGAACGTCCAAATCTGACTTCGTTTGAAGAAGTTATGATTTTTCTAAGATTTAACGTAGCAGTACACAGCCCATAAATCGATTTTTAGATTGATCAATTTTTAGCCAACACAACCTAAATGACAATTAAAGATCTCATTAATAGGAGCTCAACGATATAAAGATATTCAAAAACAGACATCGGATGTCAAACTTATGAATTTTTAACGGACTTTAACTGTCTAAGCCTGTTAAAATCTAACTTTAAAAATAAATTCAAAATTAGCCAACGGAGTCTAAACAAAAGTTGTAGATCTCCTCGATACCTACACATTGATATAAAAAAACGTAAAAAATGAAGCTCGTATGCCAAGGTTACAAATTTTAGAAGATAATTAGTTTTTGGAGTAATCTGCGAGTGACAAGTGGCACGATCTGAGCCACTACTTCCTCACCACGGCTTGCCACCCGATGGTGACACGTGGCATGGGAACGCCTAGAGTTTAGCAAGGGAACGCTCAGCATTCACCCATCATACAACCAGCAAATAGAGGCTCAAATCACCTCATTTCTCCACACCTTCCTAACCTTTCTCTCCCAAATGCCCCCAAATCCTCTAGGCTTTTCCCTGGCATCTCCTAAGTGTTAGAAGCAAGCCCTGGAGTGCCAGAAAGCCCCGAGAAGAAGAGCTTTCGACTCATAAGTTATGCCCGTGCAAAGCCTGATTCCTCGCTAAACTCCTTTGTAAGTGAGTTATGCATACTATACTTTAAGTATAACTTATGTTTAAGTTCATTATCGTTATTATGAACCTACAAACAAGATTTATCAGTGATTCCAAGTTGTTATACTAACTGATCTATCTACAGGGATGATGTCTAGGCTGTGATTTAGTGAGGTGTTTAAAATGAAATTACCAAACTATATACTTTGTATACGAAATGGACACCACTTCTGATATGATCCTACCTGGTTGTTCCTTACTTGAAGATCATGAAATTAGTCTTTGAGATAATGATGAATCTAGACTAATAATTAGTCGCAACAAATAATAGACTAAAAATTAGTGAAAATAATACTAGATTACGTCGACGGAAAAGACAATTCCTAGAAGCGAAGCGCTGTCCAAATTATGAATCATCACTTTAACAAGTGAGCACATCGTTACTTTCATCTTACACATAGATATGAAGTTCTTAATATTGATACATCCTATATTTGCTTATTATCTGTGTTCTTGATACCTATGCTAGATGAACGATTTGTCCATGTTTTACATTATTGAAACCGTATATGCATTTTTATACCTATAAATATATTCGGTAAAGATGGGTAGATGAATGATGAGAGATGAAAGACGATATAGATTATGAGATGTGAAAGATGATGATAAGCCTCGACTTTAATGATGATCCAGTCATCTAGCAGAGTATATATGACAACCACAAACTATTCTACATATTCTAGTGGAACGTTAGCAGGCTCGTAACTTGTAGGTGTTTTTGAACGACGTGTTCACCAGATGTACTCTAAAAACCCTAGCAACTATGGACCTAGTGCCTTACAAATGAACGTTGGCAGCTATGGATTTAGTGCCCTATAGATGAATATTGGAAGTTATGGACTTAGTGCCTAATAGATAACATCGACAACTATAGACATAGTGACTATTAGATAAACCCTGGCAGCGATGGATTTCATGCCTATTCCTTAGGACAATCCTTAGGAATGAATTCATGAAGGATAGACGATTCTTAGGGTAGATCCTTAAGAATAAAGAAGATAATGGGGATGAGAAGTTAGGTTAATTGTTTGATGATTAAACATAATTATTATATTATTGTGGGTTGAAAACCCTATGTACTCACCAGGTTTCCCAACCTGACCCACTCAGTTTATTTGTATCATAGGTATCGATGCAAATATATGTTACACCGAGAGACTAAAGGAGATGTAAATCATTAGTGTAAAGGTCTGTTTATGCCTATGTTTCTGTATTGACGATGAAATCCCACTGGTTTAATATAAATAAAATACACTTCTTCGAAAATGCTTTGATAACATCTTTATCATGTTTTCTGGGAACAAATTTTACAATATTATTCTTCAAAAAGGATACTCTGATTTTTAAATTAGTGTAAATAATTTTTTTTAGAAATGACCGTGAAATTGGATGCATAGTTGGTATCATAGCATTCGTTTAAGCAAACTATGAATTTTAGGAAATTTCTAGACTTTAACTTGGAATGCTAAGCGATGATTATGAGATGAGTGTCTGCTCTATTTAGGATGTATGCCTGAATAGACATGAGCACTACCTTATTTACTGGAGATTCCTAAATTTCTTTTATGTGCTAAATGATTTATGCTATAATATGTCTTATATGCTTTATGATGTTATCGTTTGATCGGATCTATGGTCTGTTGCCGAACGGACCTAGTAATTTTATGTGTTCATATTTCTAAACATTTTATTACGGTATTAGAACTGGCATATAACCTTTTGGGTTGATAAAGATATTTAAACATAATAATTATATTATTGTTGGTTGAAAACCCTATGTGCTCACCAAGTTGTCACACGCCCAAAACCGATGAACGGCAGAAACGTTCTGGGGTGGAGGACATCATGTTCAGTATCACAACAATGTAAAGTAGTAAACAAGCAACAACATCATCCATTGCATTAATAATATAATTTCATACAAGTGTGTTCTGTCAAGTTATATAGACACCAACAATATACATCAAAAATAAAAGAGGAGTCTTGAAAACGCTCCATCTTCACAAAATCCGGCGCCTGTACCTATCTACTGGTGACCTGAGAATACAAATTATTTTGAAAGAGTTTATCAGCTTTAGAGCTGGTGAATTCATAAGTATATTAGTGTCTGAGTTTGTATGAAAGCATTTGTAAGATGTTTTGTATAGGTTTGTAAAGGTTGTGTGTTTGTTTGATCTACTCTAGAAAACCCTATATTTCCTACTAAAAGTAGCCTTCTACCAAGGCATCTAGTGTCTGTGTGTGTATCTCTTGTAAAAGTGTGTATTTTCCCAATTACGACTATCATTAACCAAAAATATAGTTTCTACATTTCCGTGCATCGTGTGAATATCACAAAGTAAAATGTAAAGGGAAAATGTTTTAGTACATTAACATAGTTTTAAGTAACTACTGCTATACTAATTACCTTAAGCCAATTGTATATTTTAAGGTAAAATGTGATCGGCCTGTATCTTGCTACCCACTCAATAGTGAAGTGACAATGTAAGATGCCACAAAAATGACGTTTGGCACCCGTAGACTTGCAAGTCCCACTGTAGCGAGCAACAAGGTGTAGGATAGTCAATCCAGTATAGATCTATACATAAACTCATACGTTCCCCAATTAAGGAGATTCTGATACAAAAACAGTCATGGCAGGTAGTGCCCTGCCCTAATTAATGGCACACATAACTGTGTTTATGTATATATAATGTATACGTAATGTATAAGTGTGCTAGTTGTATTGTGCGTTCTTTCTCTATCTAGCCTGTATGTTTGTTTCTCGTCATAGTGTCTATTGTTTGTTTCTCCTCACTCTATTTCATGTTTGATTTTCATCATGGTATGTATTGACTCATGTATGAACTGACTCATTGTATGTTTCATTGTTCTAGTAATAGTATCTTCCTAAACTACCCCTATGGTAGCTTACTAGTAAAGTATGAACATGTATGTATGCCCTTGCTACCCATGGGCATGGATTTTGATGAAAGAAATAACCTTTTATATCTATATACATATACATAATATATAACTAGGATTTAAGCGACCTTCGGACAACTAACCTTGATACCCTAAGACCACATCAAACAAGAACAGGAAGCAGGGTAGACTAGTAGTCCTAAGTCCTTTCAATGCTACTTATATACCTATATTGATACAGATACACAGTATATAAGTTTAAAAGAGTTTAAGTAACAGTATTTGACCATTTAAGGAGTTTCTAAGACAATTTGAGGTAAAACAGTTTGATAAATAGTTTGGAAAGTAAGTAAACCATTTGCTTGGTAGTCATTAATCACATGTGATTGATATAATAACTATAATTCTTCCATTTGTATTCCCCCCCCCCCCCCATAAAAGCATTTAAAAACATTTCAAAGGTTATTTTAGGGGTATGAACTCACCTGTAGTGAGTGGTTCTGATGACAATGTTGGATCTATTGCTAAGTATCAAGTGGTGACTTGAGTACACACGCGAATCCTATTTAGCATATATTGGCACATATATGAATATAATTAGCATTATGAACAACTAATTTAATGAATTGGGACAACCTTAGGGACTAGTAAACACTTCTCTTGAAGTGTGACAACCATAAATGATTGTACGAAGGGTTAAAAGGCTATACAAGAGAGTGTATGGCCAAAACACACACACTATATGTGTGTGCGGCCATGCATGCGGCCAGGTGTGCGGCTTGGTGTGCTGCCAGAAGTGTGTGTTGCCAGAAAACATGGTGTTCTTGGTGTTCTTGGTGAAAGATGTTACCTTTCTGGATGATACTTGAGAGGATTTTTGAGTCCTAGCTTTGCAAGAGTGTAAAAAATGACCAAAATGACCAAGGATAGTGCTTATAGGAGGGTGTGTGCGGTTGGAGGTGTGTGTGGTTGGCCTGTGTGTGGCTGGCTGGCCGCACACACCAGTTTTTGGTGTGTTTGGCTCGTTTTTCCAATGCTACAACCAAAATAACCCGTCCTCCGACACGTATCTCAGTTATACTAAGGTTTAAGCACTCTTTTAGACCTAATACTTCATTATAAAATAGCAAAATGAAGCTAACTTTGATATAAAAGAAGAATGTAAGCTAGAAATTTCGGGTTGTCACATCATCCCCTCCTTAGAAGGAATTTCATCCCGAAATTAGAATTTAAACAATTACAAGTAATTACAAGAAATTAAGTAAAAAGATGAGGGTATTTCAGTTTAATCTGATCCTCCTGTTCCCAAGTGAATTCAGGTCCTCGCTTGGCATTCCAATGAACCTTCACTATTGGGATACGACTTTGTTTTGTTTTCTTGACCTCTCGGTCCATAATCTCTACTGGTTCTTCCACGAAATTGAGGCTCTCGTTGATCTCGATCTCGTCGAGTGGGATTACAAGAGTCTCGTCGGACAGACAATTTTTCAAGTTCGATACGTGGAAGGTAGAATGTACGTTACTAAGTTCGCTCGGTAGATTGAGTTTGTAAGCTACGGGGCCGATTCTGGCAAGAATCTCGAAAGGCCCAATGTACCTTGGATTTAGCTTTCCACGCTTTCCAAAGCGTATCAAGCCCTTCTAGGGTGAGACCTTCAACAGAACACGGTCGCCCACCTGGAATTCCAACGGTTTTCTATGTTTATCAGCATATCTTTTCTGTCGGTCTCTGGAGGCTTTCAATCGTTCACGGATCTAAACGATCTTCTCCGTTGTTTCCCGTATGATCTCCGGACCTGTGAGAGTGCTTTCAGGAACTCATCCTTTAGCTAACTGGGTATCACCCACCTCAGCCCAGCACAGAGGGCATTTGCACTTGCAGCCATAGAGGGCCTCGAAGGGAGCAGCCTTTATGCTCGTGTGATAACTGTTGTTGTAGGAAAATTCGACAAGGGGTAAATAAGTATCCCATGCCTTCCCAAAGTCGATCACGCAGGCTCGCAACATATCTTCCAAGGTTTGAATAGTCCTCTCACTTTGTCCGTCTGTTTGCGGATGGTAGGCTGTACTCATGTCCAGCCTAGTTCCTAGGGAATTCTGTAGCGACTGCCAGAACCTAGAAGTGAACCTACTATATCTATCCGAGATAATGGATATGGGAACACCGTGCAGTCGTACTATCTCCCTAATGTAAGTTCTTGTAAGTTTCTCCATCTTGTCTGTTTCTTTGATCGGCAGGAAGTGTGCTGACTTGGTCAATCTGTCGATGATGACCCATATGGTATCAAGTCCACCCATTGTCTTGGGCAACTTGGTAACGAAATCCATAGTGATCCTCTCCCACTTCCATTCCAGGATCTCTGGCTGTTGTAGGAGGCCTGAGGGTTTCTGGTATTCGACCTTGACCTTAACGCAAGTAAGGCATTTACTTACGAAGGTAACAATCTCTGCTTTCATGTTAGGCCACCAGTATAACTTTTTAAGATCCGTATACGTCTTATCTGAACCTGGGTGGACGGAATAACGAGTTTTGTGCTCCTCGTTCATGACCAAGTCTCTAAAACCACCTAGTTTCGGGGTCCAGATCCGGTCCATGAAATAATAAGCTCCGCCACCCTTAACCTCCAAGTTCTTATCCATTCCTCTCAGGGATTCACTCGCCACGTTTTCAGGCTTCAAAGCGTCGAGTTGGGACGCCTGTATTTGTGTGGATATGTGTGAATGGATAGTCATAGTCAATGATTTGATCCTACGACCAAAATATTCCTTCCGAATTAGGGCGTCCTCTACTACATTGGCCTTGTCGGGATGATAACGAATTTTGCATTCGTAGTCACTGAGTAGCTCGACCCACCGTCGTTGTCTCATGTTGAGCTCCTTCTGGTCAAAGATGTATTGTAAGCTCTTTTGGTCTGTAAAGATAGTGCTCTTCGTACCGTACAAGTAGTGTCTCCAGATCTTCAGAGCAAACACAACTGCTCCTAGTTCAAGATCATGGGTCGTATAGTTGACCTCATGTGTCTTCAGCTATCTCGAGGCATAGGCGATGACCTTACCTCACTGCATCAAAACACATTCGAGTCCTTGATTCGATGCATCGCAATAGACCACGAAGTCTTCTATTCCTTCGGGAAGGGATAGTATTGGTGCGGTGCACAAGGCTCGTTTGAGCGTTTCAAACGCTCTTTCCTGCTTCTCTTCCCAGTCAAAGGATACGCCCTTATGGGTAAATATTGTAAGAGGCTTAGCTATGCGGGAGAAGTTCTGAATAAACCTACAATAGTAGCCAGCGAGGCCTAGAAATTGACGAATTTATGTAGGCGTCTTCGGTACTGACCAGCTCTCAATGGCTTTAATTTTGGAAGGGTCCACATGTATTCCCTCTTTGCTAACCACGTGCCCTAAGAATTCGACTCGTCGAATCCAAAATTCGCATTTTGAGAACTTTGCGTAGAGCTTCTCCGAACGTAATGTTTCGAGGACTTGTCGTAAATGTTGACCATGCTCCTCCTTACTACGATAGTAGATAAGGATGTCATCGATGAAGACGATGACGAACTGATCTAAGTACGGACGACACACCCTATTCATTAAGTCCATGAATACTGCGGGTGTGTTTGTTAATCCGAACGGCATCACTACGAATTCATTGTGTCCATAACGAGTTCGGAAGGTTGTCTTCAGAACATCCTCCCCTAGCACTCGTAATTGGTGATATTCGGATCTTAAGTCAATTTTTTTTAAAAAGTTCGCCCCTTGAAGTTGGTCAAATAAGTCGTCGATCCGAGGCAACGGATAACGATTTTTGACCGTCAGTTTGTTAAGCTCCCTGTAGTCGATGCACATACGAAATGATCCATCTTTCTTCTTGACGAACAAGGCTGGAGCTCCCCATGGTGAGAAGCTTGGTCTTATAAAGCCCTTGCTGAGCAGTTCGTTAAGTTGACCGGATAGTTCTTGCATCCCTGCAGGCGCTAGACGATAGGGTGATTTGGCTACTGGGGTATCCCCTGGAACTAAGTCGATTCGGAACTCGACTTGACGTTGCGGAGGTAATCCTGGGAGTTCTTCTGGAAAGATGTCGGGAAATTCGCGTACCACTAGGATGTTTTGAATGTCCTTCGTTTCTTAGCTCACATCGACCACATGAGCGAGGAATGCACGACATTCCTTTCGCAAGAATTTATGAGCTTGGATGCTTGAGATGATACGAAGGTTCGTGCCGGGTTTGTCTCCATAAATTACTAAGGTTACGCCAGACAGAAGATTTAGGCGAACAACCTTTTCATAACACATGATATCGGCACGATGACGACTCAACCAATCCATGCCGATAATGACATCGAAAATTTTAATTGAGACCGGCATGAGATCGATCGAAAATGAATGGCTATCTAAAGTTAGGGTACACCCTATGAATATGCTGCTAGTGCTTTCTATCTTTCCATTAGCCATCTCTATAGTGAATGGTTCAATAATTGCTCGTGATTTTTGCCTAAGGAATTGAGCAAATTTTTGGTTCACAAAACTCCTCTCCGCTCCACTATCAAATAGAATGCATGCATAACAGTTATCGAGGAGGAACGTACCAGTGACCACTGAGTGGTCAGCAACCGCTTCCTCATGACCTATGGCCAGAAATCTTGTCGATCCACCGACAAACCCTGCCTTTGGGCAGTTTCTTTTGAAGTGGCCTACCTCGCCACATCCGTAGCAAGTTTGGCCCACTCCAGCGTCGGGGACTTGGGTGATTGGCCTCGCCGGAGCTTTGCAGAAATGGGCAGTGTGCCCCTTCCTGTTGCAGTTTACACACTGCATTTCCCGACAGGCTCCCACATGGTGGTAGTTACATTTGTTGCAGAGCGGTAGGCTTCTAGAATACTGCTTTAACGGAGTAGCAGCAGTGGCAGGTGCTGTCGCCGCATGTACTACCACGACCTGCCTTTTCTTGGTAGCCTTATTCTTTTTCTTGTCATCCCATAATTTCCGCTTGGACTCAGCGGTTCTTGCTGGCTCTGAGATGGCCAGGGTAGTTGTTGTTGTTGCAGCTGGGGTACGAGCCCCATGGTCAACTAGCCGCTGTGCCAATCGCTTGGCACTATCAAATGTAGCTGGATGTGAAGCCAACACATTTCCTTGGTATGGGGGCACCAGTCCCCATATGTATCTCTTGATCTTCTTTCCCTTTGAAGAAATCATGTTGGGACAGAGGGCCACTAGTTCACAGAACCTGGCGGTGTAGGCGACTACGTTGGAGCCCTTCATGGTTAGGCTCCATAGTTCTTCCTCCAGCTTTTGGATCTCGCCTCTCGGACAGTACTCCTCTATTATGAGGTCTTTTAAAGATCCCCAACCCATATCATCTGCCACTATTAGAGATAGTGACTTAACATGGCTATTCCACCATGTTAGGGCTTTATTTTCGAAGGTGCAAGTAGCGCACTTCACCTTGCTATCCTCGGAAGAAGAGCAGATTTCGAAAACCGATTCGGTTTTCTCGAACCATTGCGAGAGGGCAATGACTCTGCCCGTCCCATTGAAGGACAATGGTTTGCAGTTTGTGAAGTCCTTATAGGAGCACTCTCTTGAGCACACAGGGGCTTCAACTTGAACAAAATGAACAGGGGTTCCTCCTCCAGTGGAACCTGATGAATGTTATTGAGCCATGGCTGTAGCCACAACTGCAGCTACAACAACATTCAAGGCTGTCGTGTCGAACTGAGGAGTAGGTGGTTGAGGGGGTGGTGTTTCGTTATTAGGGTTTCTCCTTGGATTTCTGCGAGGCGGCATCTTTGATCTATAAGTTTATGAAGATGAAAATATTGATAAGAATTTAATGGAAGAATTTAGGAATATGAATCGTGGACTAACTCTACATAGACCAACAATACGATTTAATGTAGGTCTAGAACTAATAGATGATGACATTTGGATAATAATTCCCATAAGATTAGGTATCTGTCAATATTACTGGAATTGTAGATGTAACAAGTTTGGGAAAAACAGCCAACATAAAGAGGCCTTACATCAACCATAATGGAAAATTTTGACAGACTACGACCTAATCAAGACCTAATGTCACACCCCAAAACCGGAACGGCGGAAACGTTCTGGGGTCGATGACGTCATGTCAAGTATCAAAACACATGCATTATAGTAATCGAAGTACAACAACCATTGCATTAATAGTAATAGTTTTACATGGTTTACATTACAATACATCAAAATAATACAAGTAGTTATATAAGTGCAGCTTAGCACTAAGCTATCTTCATCAACAGCTCCGGGAATGTACCTGTCTACTGCTGACTTGAGAATACAAGTTATTTGAAAAGCGAGTATCAACATTTTTACAAATGCTGGTGAGTTCATAAGTATTTAGTGTCATTTTAATCAAATAACTTAAATAAAAGTGGTAGTTTTATGGTATCCATTACATTAGTGTCTTTTCCAGAAAATCCTATATTTTCTTTAATAAAAGTAGTCTTCTACCAAGACTGGACGGAGTTATGTGGTAAAAAGTAGTTTTCCCTTAATCACTATCATTATCAAAATACAGAATTTGATTATTAAAGAAAGCAAGAGAAATCAGGGAAATAACATATGCCTCAGCAGTGAGGACTGATGACTAAGGCAAAAGGAATCATTGACTCCAGGAGAGTATCGAACGAATGACACGCCTGGCTCAGTCTATCAAAAGGAGATACAGACCCCAGATGGTACCAAATGAAAGGTACAACTAATAAAGTCTAAATCAGAGAATACAGATCGCAGACAGTATCAAATGAAAGATACAGCTTGCAAGGTCTAAAAACAGTGTGACTCTGAGAATGGGTTTCCAGCATATAGTGTAAGTTGCTGGTGAAATACCGTTACCTTAAGGCCATGAATTATAAGGCAACCTGGGATACTCGTAACCATACTAACCGACACTAGAGTACCTGACGCCCTACAAGCGTCTATAAAATATGACATTTGTCACCCCTTGGCTTGGTGGGCAGTGGACTGTAGCTAGCAGTCAGGGTGCGGGGGTGTCAATCCCGTATAGATCTATACACACAATGTCCGCTCTCCCTACAGGAGACTCTGGTTACCAACTAGACGACGGAGAAATACGCATCCCGAATATGCATCCCAAAGAGTGGGTAGTGGGTTTCATATATAAGTGTTGAACTAGAGGTAGAGACTCATAACTGAACTGACTAGAGTAAACCTATATGTCTATGCTCGTATACATAACATACAACTAATGAATAAAATGACCTTCGGATGGCCATCCGATCCCACCAGACCACATCTCAACGAAGAAAAGGAAATAGGGCGGACACGCCTTCCTAAGTCCTTCAATCATTATTTATATGCACCTATACAAGTACAGGCATACATCTAACTACGACTGAGTGTGTAACAAGTGGAAACGCATCATGATGTATAAATGAGTCGTGGTGTGGTAACATACAGTGTGGAATAACTAAATCATAAAGTGTGAACGAATAGTGTGGAATAACTGAATCATAAAGTGTGAACGAATAGTGTGGAATAACTGAATCATAAAGTGTGAACGAATAGTGTGGAATAACCAAATCGTAAAGTGTAAACAAACAGTGTGGGATAATCGAATTGTGAAGTATAAGCGTACAGTGTGGAATGACCGAATCGTGAAGTATAAGCGTCAACTAATATAAGTGTATCACGAAGTGGAAACGTTAACACGCAGGAGTGTAAACCAAGTAGAAGCGAGGCAGTGGTGTCTAACAAGTAAGAGCATGCGACATGAAAGAGAACTTTGATGAAAATCCTTGGAAAATCCTTTATACTTAAGACAATGACCACTTGGTATTCTTTGGTAAAATAAGTTTGAAAAACATTTAGAAATTCTTCGGAAACCTTTCATAAACCAGTTTAAAATGAACTTTGATAAAACCGTATAAGTAAGAGTTTTAAACAAGTGAAAACATTTCAGAAAACCTTTTATAGTATCCTACTCGGTAAAACAGTTTACAGTGTGGTAAATTCTTGTGCATGCGGGTTATCAATCACATGTGATTGATATGATAACTGACACGTTTAACTTGTACCCCCCCTATAAAACATGTAAAAACATTTAAAAGGTTCATTCAGGGGTATGAACTCACCTGTTGTAAGTGGATCCGACGGAGGTGTCGGTATAGGATGCTAAGCGTCAAGTGAGGACTTGACCACACACGCGAATCCTTTTTAACATGTAATGATACGTTTAAGTATCTAATTAGTCATTTAATAACTAATTAAGCAAGTAAGCATGTCTTACGACATAAAAACACTTTGCTACAAGTGCTAGAAGTGTCCCGGGTTGCATAGGAGATGTGTATGGACTCACATTGGAGTTTACTCCTCAAGTGAAGGCCCTTATAGGTATTTATAGTTTCAAGACCCTTTCCCCCATGATTATACGGCCGTAAACACATGATTTTATGGTAGTAAACTCATGTTGGTCCATTTCCTTTGTTTTTTGATGGTTCTAACTCGTCTAAACAAGGTTCTAGTGGCTTTTAGAGGCATATGAAGGTGTTTAGGGAACTTAAACACCTTGGGAAGGTGTCTATGGTCTAAGGAGATACACTTGGGGAGTTTACTACCTTAAACACATGATTTTATGGCGGTAAACTCATGTTGGTCCCCAAATCATGCGTTTTTGTGGTTGTAGGTTAAGCATACGAAGTTCTAGGTCCAAATCCAAGCCATACAAAGTGTTAAGGGCATTTTAACACCCTTAGGGGGTGTTTATGGTCTATGAATGGGTGTTTATGGTCCAAGATCCTTCTTGGGCCGTAAACTCATGTGTGACATGCTTTTTGTATGCTTTGGTGAATAAAATGAAGGAAAGTAAGGTTCTATGCACCCTAGGAAGTTCATGGAAGCCCTTGGAGGTGTTTGAGGGGTAGTTTGACACCATAAAAGGTGTCTATGGTCCATGAACATGGGTTTACAGTGCAAGAACATTCTTAGACTGTAAAATCATGTTTACTCCCCATTTGGTCCGATTTTGGTGTTCTAAGTCATTTCGGGTAAGCATCTAAGCCATTGCTAAGCATGAGAAGTGGTTTTGAAGGGTTTTTGAGCATAAAAACCCTTTTATGAGTGTTTACGGTCCATGAAGGTGTTCATGGGCCGTAAACTCATGTTCTTGAGGTTTCTAGATGTTTAAGTCTCGAATTCGCAAGCTAGGTAAGTTAGATAACAACCTAGGAAGGTGAACTTACCGATTTGGAGCTTGGATGGGTGATTTTTGACCAAAACCCGTTTGTAGAGAGAGAAAGTAGAGAGAGAGAGAGAGTGTGTCTAAGGTGGCAAAAAGGTGGGAGTGAATCCCACTCCTCCCTTATATAGGGTGGGGCTTATGGCCTGGCCGGGGTTCTCCTGACACCAACCGCGATCGGGTTTTTCACCACTTCCTTAATCACGACAAATTTTAAAATTATACCGCCTTAATTTTTGATCGCTTGACGAATATTATTTAAAATATTCCAACGGGTTTAATTTAGGTCAAAAATATTTTCGGGATAAATTTGGCTAATTTTTCATGGGTTCAATGTCCAGTTATGAAATCCTTGAAAAAAGAGGATAAATCGAAATATAGCTGCTACACCAAAACTAGGCGCAAAGAACCAACCAGACTGA
This sequence comes from Lactuca saligna, assembly GCF_052625555.1. Classification (NCBI taxonomy): domain Eukaryota; kingdom Viridiplantae; phylum Streptophyta; class Magnoliopsida; order Asterales; family Asteraceae; genus Lactuca; species Lactuca saligna. The sequence goes on along the minus strand of NC_136419.1, from coordinate 145,527,810 downwards.
CCTAGTGGATAAATCAGGAATACAGAAACAAAAACGGCAATTGGACCAGAGCTCACTCTTTTCCCACCGATGACAGACTTGTTCAAGCACTATAGACATCCGATGCCAGACTTGTCTTCGACACGGGCAGGGTTGCTTTATAGACAGACGAGTATGCTCTTTCTCTTTTTGCTATTGATGGGGCATCTTCAACTGGCGTACGTGAAGTAAGTCCCCCTTATTCCCGACATGCTATGGTGCCCGGGGGCTGTCTCGCGAAGATCTTCGATCCGAACCTTCGCATCTACTCTCTCTTAGAGTATGAACCACGCCTTCCCCTCGCTACTGCTAAATCTCGCTATCGCAAGAACTAACGGAAATCTTTGGGTTGTCACATCATCCCCCCGTTAGAGGGAATTTCGTCCTGAAATTCATGTCTAGGCAAGGAAGGAGGTATGAATGGCCGAGTAGAGGCAGGAGGGTACTTCCTATTCTGTTTTTCCTTTCCTTCCCAAGTGAACTCTGGTCTGTGTTTACCATTTCAACAAACCTTCTCTTACGGGATGTGGATTCCGTCTTGTGTAGCTAGTGGGTTCCGACTAGTGTATCTATGAGGTTAGGGTTCTCAATTGTTTCTATCAAGATGAGTGGGATACGAAAAGTGATGTCGGGCAACACTGATCAAGTCTAAGGAGTGGATCGATCTAGGATGAAGCTTGTGGAATATCCAGAAGTAGTAGTGGTTTTACGAGGGTTGGACCAATTCGTGGAACACCTAATAGTCCAATGAATCTCTAAGACTTTGGTTTATTCTAGTGTGGAAAGCGCATGCTCCTGCATAACCCCTCGACTAACACCAAGGCTGGTGTTAAGTCTATAATCTCTTCAGGATCTGGGTCATGAGGCTTAAGGCAACAACTTTCGCACTTCGATCAAGTATTCTTGGCTACGGAGGTTATCCTATGGTTCTCGGTATTCTAGTGTTCGCTTCGGAGAATGTAGTCTATCGTCTACAGGGCGACAACGATTTTATCCATGCGAGAGGGTGGAGAGTCCTAGGCACTACTCGTCTGTAACGGGGTCGACGAAGTGCCTGAGTAGTGCTAGCATCTACTGCAACTACTCTTCCGAAGGTTCTGGGTTTTCTCGGTCTAGGTCAAATCTAGTGAGTATAGGTTCCCATCACTCGGAACCTTAATCTCTATACTAACTGAGGGTGTTAGCTACTATGTGGGCTTAATCGATATGACAACAAATTTCAGATTTGTGGTCATTATAATATCTCAACCCACAGTGGTTCTCTTGACTCCAGCTCCTATTTTATGGAATAGGATGAAGGGCTTTGCTATGAGGTTCGTGGTAGAGCTCATACTTGGCTTAACCACTAATACTTGGTGTATGCAGGCCATATATAATTGAGGTCGGCAGGACGTTCGATTGTGTGACTCCACCCTAGATCCACAACCCAACGAGGAACAGGGAGTGGGGAGGAAGTACACATCTTAAATCTTTTTGATCTCAACTATATACCACCTTTATGCATATACCTGGTTATAGTGGTCATTCCCATGAGTCCTATCCTTTGGGTTCACGAGCCTGATTTGCGAGATACGAAGGGTCTTTCTGGGGAATCTACGGAGTATGCTTCGGATGGTTATCGTCTTCTGGAGTATCTTGCAGTGTCTTTCGCTTCGGTTTCCATCAGTCTAATAGGGGTTTGTCAACAGCGCGCGGTACCCTTCTCTTGGGTACTTCGGAAGGCTTGAGATAAGAGGGACGACTGACGGATCGTATTAGGTTTGATTATTTGTATTATGTTTAGGCTCAAAAGAACCTTTATCTGTCGAAATGCTTACGGAGAAAGTTCTTTTTATACAACACTAAGGATTTACACATGGTTCCACAAGGTCTAACCATGATCGATAGAGCCGTCGAAGTTTGCACACTTCGACATTATATAACATGAAGATCGATAGAGTCATGCGCCGAACAGGCACACAAGTTCTAGGCGTTTCGGGTTTCGTCCTATGTATCACTGCCACGGATACTTGGACCGATAGAGTCGACACAGAACTATAGAGAGTCCTAAGTGTTCCCGAGTGGAATACTTTCTCATGAATGGATTTTTACAAGGCATTTCTAAAATCGCATAACATATACTAGTCATGTATAATTAAGGTGGGGAGGACTGTTGACTGAGCGACTGATATTGCCATATTTATACTTATTTTTAGGCAATATTTAAGTACATTTTTATTAAGAAGTCGGTAATTTGTTTAGAATAATGGTACTTATGAGCTTAAATGTTGTTTACAGCCAAAAAAAGAAGACATTTTGAAGAAAAGGGGACTGAAAACGTTAAAGAAAGAAACTTTGGGAATTAGAAGAGTAAAAGTGAAGTAAATATGAATTAAAGGTTATTCACGACGTGAGAATTAAAGGATTCACGACGTGAGTCGTTGGTTCTAGAAGATATGTACGCGGGTGAAGAAATCCTTGACGGGCACGGTTATCTACGACTCACGACGTGAATTTATGATTATTCACGACGTGAATTTATGGATATCAGCAATTATATAGATCCTTGACCTTTACGAATAGAGGGACTTTTGGCAGAAGAAAAAGAGTTCCAGGAGACGTTTCAGAGAGAAAGAAAGGTCCTGGAAGAGGGATTTCAACACCAAAAGAAGTAAAGTTTTATATTTTAGTTAATTATGAACATGTCTTTCATTAGTTTTAGCTGTGTTAGTTTAATTACTATGATGAGCAGCTGAATCTAGCTACTCTTGCTTAGCTAGATGAAGCTTTGAACTTATGAATAGTTATATGTTTATGGATTAATTTGAGTTGGTAAAAAAATTGCTTGTGTTTGATTTGTATGACCTAGCATGTTATTATTTGTTTATCTAATTGCTTGATTGCATGTTCTGTGTAGCTTAGTGACCATGAAACTGCATGAACCTGTTTACCTAATAATTTAGTGAACATTGAATTGCTAGAGCTAGGATTGACCAATCTTAGTTAGTAATTAGACTGAATAAATCTTAGCTGTGCTAGAGAACGTGAATTGTGACCATAATTGCGTTTATACAACAAATCTTACATAACATATTTACATTCATAATTAGTTATGTGTTTAATTATGTGTGAACATACATGTTTTGACATGAATTAGTTACTTATTGGTAAGATAGAACTAAATTACTAAAATAACTAAAAACCAACTTAATAACCTGTGATCATTAGCTAGCCATAAGGGAGAAGTGGATTCAACTAAGCAAGAGTGTGTTTTTATTGAATTTGATTTAAGTTCATGTGATCTTGCAAAATCAGATAAAACCCCTTATTAAATTTGTTAATAAATTAGGTTAATTTAATAGTAAGTAGATTAATTAGTAACACCGTTCCCTGTGATCGACACCCGACTTACCTAAGCTATATTGTAATCTGACTAGGTACACTGCTTATAAGTGCATAGATAGTCTAAGTTTGTTAGGTTATAAATATTAAAATTAGTGGGTACTTTTGTGCTCATCAAGTTTTTGGCGCCGTTGCCGGGGAACGGCGCAAATTATTAGTTTATTTAGTTGCATTAGATTAATCATTTTTTTTTTAAAATTTGCAGAAAGTTTAATTGGTTATTTATTTAGCTAGCTTATCTTAGTTTAATTTTTTTCTGTTTGTCACAACGTTCACGACGTGAGATTTAGTACACTCACAACGTGAAATATGAGAGTTCATTTTTAGTTTTTCTTATTTTAGTCCAGTTTTACGTTTTAGTTTAGCAAGTTGCAGGAGTTAATGACTAGAGGCTCAAACACACCATTGGTGCCACCACTAAAAGATCCCGAGTCTGCAATTCACAAGAAAAAGACGCACTTGCAAGAATTGAAGTCAGCCTTCTCTAGGAAGTCGGGAAAGAAGACAGGAGTGTCAAGTTCATCAGCAAAGCACGAGAGTAATCTTGAGCATTTGGATCATACACCCGTGCAAACCGAGTCCGAAAGCGATACCGAGCCAGAATTTGAAGAACACACGAGTGAACCCGAGAACGAGCCAAGGAACGAGATGGCAACAATTGAAGAAATGTCCATGGGAGCTTACAAGGAGCGGATCCGAGAAGATGTGGGTCCCGGATTAGTCCAACCCGCAATACCTGCCAATGCCACATTCGAGCTGAAGGGACACATATTGACTGCCCTGAAGGACATTCCATTTTTTGGGAAAGATCATGAAGATGCTTTTAAGCATCTAGATGAAGTCAATGACATTGCAGACTACTTCAATGTCCCACATGTCAGCAGAAACACAGTTTTGCTTAGGATGCTTCCCATCACTTTCAAAGGAGCTGCTAAGGAGTGGTTAAAAGCAGTCCCACCGGGTACAATCACCACTTGGGCTCAAATGCGTGAGAAATTCCTGGATCAGTTTTGCCCGCCATCCAAGATAGCCAAACTCAAGAAGGCAATAGCCAACTTTGAGCAACAGTCGGGGGAGTCACAATACGAAGCATGGGAGCGGTACAAGGGCTTACTTAGAAATTTCCCACAACATGACCTAAATGTGCAGCAAGAGATGTCAATCTTTTATGATGGGGTCAACGTGATGACGAGACAACTCCTTGATTCTGAAGGACCTTTGACAAAGAAAAATCCAAGGGAGGTCAAGGAGCTAATTGAAGAATTCGCGAAACACTCCTGCGAATACCACAAACCGAGGCAAGAAGGAATCAAAGGCAGAGGAGGGTCCCAAACTGAAGAAATAGCAGCGGTCATGGCCATGTTAAATAATATGGACCGCAGGATAACACAGATGGACCAATCGATACATGCCATAAGAGTGGGTTGCGAGAGATGCCGTGGTCCACACTTGACAAGGGACTGCAATGTAGATGATTATGGGAACAGGAAGGCTCAAGTATGCTACTCTAGTGGGGATAAATTTGATGAGGACTGGAGGAAACCGAAGAAGGAGTGGCTGCCATATGAGGAGTATAAGAAGCAAAAAGAAGAGAAGTATTGGCAGACAGGTCGAGGCCTCTATCAAAAGGAGCAGCCACCAGCCGAGAAGAAACCCGACCTAGAGAGCATTTTAATGAAGTTTATGGAAGCATCCGAAAAGCGACACGATGCCACTGATTCTTCTATTCTAGAACAACAAACTTTGATAAAGAATCAGCAAGCCTCCATCCATAACCTTGAAGTACAATTTGGTCAACTAGCAACTCTAGTTCATGAAAAATTGTCCCCAGAGAGCCCGAAGTAAAGAACCAATCTCATGTAATGGCCATAGACACCGAAGAAGAATCCATCTCGGAGTTCCTGGAAGCATTGGACGAAGAACCAAGGAAGCTGGATCAAAAGATGAAGAAGATCAAGCTCGAAAATCATGAAGCTGCTGAGTTCCAGAATTCACGACGTGAACCTTATATGTTCACGACGTGGGCCCGTCATGAACAGAAAAATTCTGCAGTCAGTTCGGTTTATGAGCCGAATTTGCCTTTTCCTTCCCAACCCACCCTTAGTCCACTGGAGAGAGAGCATAGAGAGTTTGTCAAGCATGTGAAGGGGATCCCAATTAATACCCCCTTTGTCGAGTCTTTATCTAAAGCTCCCGAGAACCAGAAATTACTGCAAGACTTGATAGACACTCGAAGGCAATTAAAGAAGCAGTCTACAGTGATTCTAGGTGAACAAACTTCAAAAGCTATGTTGGGAGAAACACCAGAAAAGATGGGGGATCCTGGACGCCTCACTCTTCCATGTGAGTTCGGGAATAAAATGAAGGTTAATGCTTTAGCCGATTCTGGGGCTAGCATTAATCTGATGCCTTTTTCATTTTATAAAAAATTGGAGATTCAGAAAATGAAGACTACAAAAATGAAGATTCACATGGCGAATTGTGCGGTGACACAACCCCGAGGCATAGTGGAGGATATTTTGGTAAAAATTGGAAAATTTATTTTTCCGATAGACTTTGTAGTCTTGGACATGAAAGAAGATCCAGATGTTACGATAATCCTTGGTCGGCCATTGCTCAACACTGCTGGTGCCCTTGTTGATATCCGCGAGTCTAAGCTAACTTTGAGGGTTGGATATGAACAAGAAGTCTTTGGGATAAAGGATGACTTTCAAGAAAATAAAGAAGAGGTGTTCACAATTAATGAAGAGAATGAACTAGAAGAACTGGAAAAGCTTACGGAAGAAGAGATAAAGGTAGTTCATCAAGTCAAGAGGACAAAACCAAAGGCATCTGTTCCATATTTGATTGAAGTCATAGTTTACAAGAGCCCGCCTTCTTGGGTAAGCAAAGAGGATGAGGAAATAACAAGTGATGAAGAGGAGGTCACTTCAAGAGTAACAAGGCCGGTGGTGAAAGAGGAAGAGAATGACATAAAGTACAAGGAGGAAACCAAGGGCACAAAACGCAAGCTTGAAGAAAAGGGAAAAGCTAAAAAGGAGAATTCAAAGAAGGCATATAAAAGGCGAGTTCAAGCTTACAATAGGCGGTTCAAGGAACAAAAGATCTTTGTGGAGGACTCTTCCGAAGACTCAACGTAGGAGGCACGGAGTCCAGCTCAAGACTCCAAGAAAAAGAAGCGCTTCTCGGGAGGCAACCCGAGTTTGGTTTGAAATTTTTTTTCTCTTTCTTTTTGCATTTTAGTTTTGAAAACTTAGATCGAGTCATCCAACTCTATTAGAACAAAATGTGGGGACCTTAAAACGGAAGTAGTAGTAATTAAGAACTTAGTTCAAACTCAAAAATTGATTATCCAGACTTTATTCACGATGTGAATAGTTAGCCGTTCACGACGTGAATTGTGAATGAACCGGACACATAATCCATGATATGGCTTAACCCATTAGACTAGCAAGCCCAAGATCAGTCCGTGAGTACATGGCCCAAACGTAAGCCCATGAACTATTCACGACGTGAATGTTTAAAAGTACGGGACCACATGTTAAGTCCCTGGAAACTAGTAAACCTTTTCATTTGTTTATTGTTCACCAAGTGGAAACAGAAATTGGCCCCCCTTGGTCCCCATTGCTGCGAATTTAGCCGACAATTCTACTAATTACCATTGTGCTTATGTAATACTTCCAACAAAGGTACCAATTATTGATTATTAAGTTTAATTTTTGGTTCTAGTAGAGGAACTTAGGGTTAGGGTTTGTTAAATGACGAAATTAATTCTTTACAGTTTGTAAATAACCTTGGAATGTTCATGCTAAGTGTTTGGAAGTGGTATAGGAGTAAAACCCAAGGATATTTTGACTGGATTTTCCCCGATTGTAAAGATTCTGCCTTCTGCGGTTGCGAACTCACGACGTGAATCGTACATGATTCACGACGTGAATTCTGGGGCTAATCAGAATTCATTTTTCTTCTATGTTTGATTTGTGGATATTTGTTTTGGCTGTTTCTTTTTCGTGTTTTTGCAGGAATGGCTCCAAGAAGAAAGGTTCTAGCTGGGGTTGCGGGTTTACACCCGTTTTACAATTTTCCCGCGATGACGGCCCGTGATGTTTTGACCCGTTGGAACAACATATTGGGGTGGCTTTACAACAGGGAAATTGTAGTTGCTCCAATAGTCAATTGGACAAGATTGAGGGAAGTAGGGCTCGTAGACCAGGTGGGCCCATTCTTGACAAAGACATTTATTGGAGATGGGTATTCGTTCACCTGTTCTGGTTGGCAAAATCTGTTCCGGGTGCAAGAGCGGGTCTACAAGGAATTTTGTGTTGAGTTTTTCACAACGGTGACGTTTCAGGAAACGGTCCAAGATTCACATTGGCCACAGGCGTTGGTATTTCGATTGGGGGATGAGTACCGGGAGTGCAGCCTAGTTGAGTTATCTTGGAGAGTGGGACTGTATGATCGACAGGAGGCTGTGACTCCCGAGTTTGGCATGTTTTTGGGAGGGGCTGCTAGAGGATATACGCAGGGTGTCATGGGATATTCTTTTTGGCATAACATTGCCTTCGGGATGTTTAATTCCGGAGTATCTCCTGAGAGCAGTATTCGGTCCCCGATCCATCGTTTACTCCACCGGTTCATTACCTTTTCCATCAACCATAAGAGGCATGGAGACAAAGTGACTAAGCAGAACTTATTTTTCTTATGGTGCATCTTACAGCCTGGTGTCTGTTGTAACATCCCGTATTTTCTATCCCGTTTTCTGGCTGGGTCTGCCGCGAGTTCGCGCCCTGGGAGCCCTATTTTTTGGGGGCATTTTGTTACTTGTTTGGCCCGTTCTTATCATCTGATTGTTCCCGATATTATTAGATCCATGATGTGTGTGGACGAGCATGACTTTGGTATGGGATATTTGGAGACTATGCGGGTGGTCAGAAATTTTGGATCGCACTGGGGAATAGTTCCATCAGATGTTGAGGGTGAAGATGAGGATGATCAGCCAACCGATCAACCTGCACCAGAGCCGAGACCGAGGCGCAAGAAGGTGAGAGGAAGGGGAGACCGCGGGCAGCCGATACACCCACCTGCTTCCATGGTTGGTGCACCTTTTGGGGGTGATATGGCTGGTTACTTTGACCACTTATCGTTGAGTGTGAATTGGAAAGGTGGCACGATGGAAAATGTGGTTCGGCATCTTGGGGTGGACAGCCGCCTCATTTAGGATATCATTACCCGATTTGCCCACGATGGTCGGAGTATGGTGGTCGTGGAGGTGATCGAGCTGCTACTAGTGGAGCGCATGAAAATGAGGAGGATGATTGATCGTTATTTATTTTGTTTGATTTGTGTTTAGTTTGTTTTTTTTAGTTTGTTTTTATGGGATTGTGAGAACTACTTTGAATATTATGTTACTTTTATTCTTTGTTGCTGATTGTTTCTCAGAAATTGCTACGGAGTGCTTAGGAGGGATAGCGAGTTATGAATGCGTACGTTTTTAGTTGGGAGTGTTTAATTCCGAGAGTCGGGGCCTATATTTTCAAAATAAGTTTGGGGTGAGTTAATGGAGTGGAGTGTCAGCGAATGAGTCATAAACTGATGACTTTGGAAGAGTCTTAATACATTAAGACATTAGAAGAAGGATTGAGCAATGTTTTCTACTTGTCCAGTTCTAACGACGTGAACATTTCTAATTCACGTCGTGAGTCAGTTATCAGGAGGTTCTCAGGATACGTTCAGTTCGATTTCACGTCGTGAATTATTCCACACTCACGTCGTGAATATTAGATTTTTATGAGATTCAAGGCCCTTGACATTTTAATCTTCTCTGGGTTGATGCTGTTCTTCTTGTCAATATATTCAAGATTATATTTGGCTCATTTTTTTTACCACCATGCAATGTGGCGTATGCTTTCCCACATTGGTCATTCTACTTTTGGAGACTTACACCATATTTGAAGATGATTGAAGGCTCGATTTCATGTATTGCCGGTACACTCCTTATTTCGTGAGTTCAAGAATCAAGTTTCTATTTTTGGAGTCCATATTCAAGATGCACGTTTCCCGCACTTTTGGAGATCGTCATGCCACTATCCCAGGGGAGTTTGTTCCTTTTTCTCCCTATTCTTTAAGTTTTTTTTTTTTTTTTTTTTTTTTTTTTTTTTTTTTAACTTTGATGCATACAATGAGGGCATTGTATGAAATAAGTGTGGGGTAGGGGTAGAAGAAGTAAATTGCTAGAAAATCATATAATAGTAAAGACTGAAAATTTTGAAAATTTCAAATTTTTAATAATTGAATCTAGTAATAATAGTTTGAGCTATAATTGCTAGTATTATGCAGGATGATCCGATGAAAGTTCAAATGTTTAGTTGAGCCAATATACGTTATAGTGTATTTGTGGCCTCCCTTATTTTAGTGAAATCATGGAACAAAAACATAACCCCGCTCGGTTTGAAGGATGCAATATGTTTAGCAGCCTAAACCTGAAATGTATCCAGGAAAATTATTATCATTAACCAATAAAGGTTGAGGTTGAGCGCCTCTGCTTAAGCATGCAGGTTTTGAGTGAAAAAAGAGAGGTACATGTAAAAAAAAAGAGAGAATTACGAAAAAGTTTGAAGAATTTTGGAGCAAATAAAGTGAAGATCAAAAGATCAAAATTCCAAGAAATCCAAAAAGTTGAAGATACCAAGAAATCAAATTAAATAAGGTGATGAATTCAAAGAAATCAAAGATCAAATGTCAAAGAATTGAAGAATTCCAAAAGAGCTCCATAGTGGTATCGAAAAGTTGTAATTCTAGATTATGTATGCTTAGGTTGCTCAACTAAAAATACCTTGAGGTTAGGAGGTTTTCTGCGGATGGATTCGGAGGGTTGCATAAAATGAGCAATGTTCGGAAAAAGTGGGCAAGTGTTTATGAAGATTGTGAGCATTTAAAGTATGGGGGGTACTTTAGGAAAATTTTAGACACAAATGCATGCGTTGAGGTCTTGGCATAATGGCTGAATTAGAGTCGGATTGTTCAATGTAATGTTAGTTTAAATTTGCTTGAGGGCAAGCAAAGCCTAAGTGTGGGGTATTTTGATATTGCCATATTTATACTTATTTTTAGGCAATATTTAAGTACATTTTTATTAAAAAGTCGGTAATTTGTTTAGAATAATGGTACTTATGAGCTTAAATGTTGTTTACAGCCAAAAAAAGAAGACATTTTGAAGAAAAGGGGACTGAAAACGTTAAAGAAAGAAACTTTGGGAATTAGAAGAGTAAAAGTGAAGTAAATCTAAATTAAAGGTTATTCACGACGTGAGAATTAAAGGATTCATGACATGAATCATTGGTTGTAGAAGATATGTACGCGGGTGAAGAAATCCTTGACGGGCACGGTTATCTACGACTCACGACGTGAATTTATGATTATTCACGACGTGAATTTATGGATATCAGCAATTATATAGATCCTTGACCTTTACGAATAGAGGGACTTTTGGCAGAAGAAAAAGAGTTCCATGAGACGTTTCAGAGAGAAAGAAAGGTCCTGGAAGAGGGATTTCAACACCAAAAGAAGTAAAGTTTTATATTTTAGTTAATTATGAACATGTCTTTCATTAGTTTTAGCTCTGTTAGTTTAATTACTATGATGAGCAGCTGAATCTAGCTACTCTTGCTTAGCTAGATGAAGCTTTGAACTTATGAATAGTTATATGTTTATGGATTAATTTGAGTTGGTAAAAAAATTGCTTGTGTTTGATTTGTATGACCTAGCATGTTATTATTTGTTTATCTAATTGCTTGATTGCATGTTCTGTGTAGCTTAGTGACCATGAAACTGCATGAACCTGTTTACCTAATAATTTAGTGAACATTGAATTGTTAGAGCTAGGATTGACCAATCTTAGTTAGTAATTAGACTGAATAAATCTTAGCTGTGCTAGAGAACGTGAATTGTGACCATAATTGCGTTTATACAACAAATCTTACATAGCATATTTACATTCATAATTAGTTATGTGTTTAATTATGTGTGAACATACATGGTTTGACATGAATTAGTTACTTATTGGTAAGATAGAACTAAATTACTAATATAACTAAAAACCAACTTAGTAACCCGTGATCATTAGCTAGCCATAAGGGAGAAGTGGATTCAACTAAGCAAGAGTGTGTTTTTATTAAATTTGATTTAAATTCATCTGATCTTGAAAAATCAGATAAAACCCCTTATTAAATTTGTTAATAAATTAGGTTAATTTAATAGTAAGTAGATTAATTAGTAACACTGTTCCCTGTGATCGACACCTGACTTACCTAAGCTATACTGTAATCTGACTAGGTACACTACCTATAAGTGCATAGATAGTTTAAGTTTGTTAGGTTATAAATATTAAAATTAGTGGGTACTTTTGTGCACATCAGCGACCCCATCTAAATCCACAACCAAATGAGGAACAGGAGAGGAGGCGGCATTCACTGACTCTAGGTCTATCCATCTTAACTATACATGGCCGTAACGTATATGTTTAGCCATTATAGTTTTACCTAATGGTTTTTTTTTTTTAATTTTATAACAGTGCTGCGACTTTCGCCTTAATGGAAAGGTTTTTACATTTGAATTAGTCTTTTAATGTTTTCGGTTTAGTTATCTGAGATCGAAAGACGTACCAAAAATCTACCGAGTTCCTTTGATGCTTCTCCTAAGCAGTAGAGTTAGGCTCCTCCTGTGTCTTTGATGTTTCCTTCAGTTGGGCAATCTCTTTTGAAGTGTCCAATATCACCACATAGACGGTAAACTGGATTGGTCGTCACATTGGTGATTGATGCAATATGCTCCACCCGAGTTCTGCATACACGAGCAGTATGCCCCTTCATGTTGCACCTAGCACATAAGAGTTCCCGACATATACCATGATGATGGTAGCTACACTTGCTGCAGTGGGGAAGGTTTCCTAGGTATGGTCTTCTTGAAGTCAGGAGGGAAGGATTGACAATGGTATTGACTGTCTCAGCTCGTTGCCCTTCGGAAGGTCCTTGAGCTGAGGTACTTCCCTCTTCGATCTTGATCTTTCTCTTCCGTGGATTTGAGTGAGGTTCTTGGGTGGCTGGGTATGCAGAGGTTGGTTGTTGTTATCCACTACTAGGATCAGAATTTCCGATAGGGCTCTTGCTAACATTGGCGTTGTTAGCATTCAGTTGAGCCATGACAGCTGCTACGGCTGCCGAGACTACAGCTTGGAACGTTGCCTCATTGAATAAGAGAGTAGGTTTCTTGCTTGTGGACTGGTTATGCTTCTTCGGAGGCATGGTTTTTCCTACACGGAAAGGAACACAAGATAATACGAGACGATGGCTAACCCTGGACATATCTGTCCTGACTGTATTAGGCATAAATTTTTCCCGTTCCTCGAGTACTGGTTGTCTGAGTGTCGACCTACATACCTATGATGTAGTCCTGGTGTACAAGGTAGGATTATGGGTATCGAAAAGGCCATAAGATGCGAGTCGTTCATACTAAGTTACATCTATACTGGGAAAGGTTTCACTCTCCGACCTGGAGAGATTTGAGAACCGTTCGGAACGAACACCGCAGGAAGAGTGGCTCATGAAGACTTATGGCTAAACAACTATAATAGAGGTGTGGGGATCCGCTCTAAGCATATTACTGACAACGGGAAAAGACGAATTTCCTAACACATAGCGTGAGTAGTGTAACCACTAACTCACTAAATTGTATTATTTTATGGGTGTATTAGCATGACTAACACGAGGAAAAAGACACTTCTCAGGTTCCATGTACTGGTTGTCTCTGTCTACCTCGTATTCTTTACTAGGACCGACATTGGTTTCCTTCGGGTAGTAACCTAGGGTTCTCTCCTCGTATGGACTTATTGAATTTCTACTCCGCCTTACTTCCGAATCCGACTCCGAGTGTCACCACTTCATGATAGACGACTGGGGATCTCGGAAGCTTAGGTGAATTTCTTCACCGATGTCCCTAAAAGATATAGGCACTTGGTGAAATCAATAGTCTCGACCTAGTTCATTCGTTTCCGAGCTGGAAATCTTCCAAATGAACTTCTTCAGGGTCGTAATCAATTCTTCTGCCGAGTACCGAAGTGGATAGGGTTTTCTACAGGGTTCGTGTGAGAATGGAAATGTCTAAAGAATCCTAAGGGATTATTAACATTCCACTGTGTGATCCATATCGAGTCCTGCTACAATTACACAGGGTATACAAATCATATATAGCTTAGATCCGATAGGCCTTCGAATATGTGATACTACTCTATATCCACATCCAAACAAGGAAAAGGAAATAGGGCGAAACCACACATTCTTAGCCTATGAGATACTTATTATATATAACCTTGGGAGTATACTCTCTGTATTTGTAGGTATATCAATAAGGATCTTTTTAGTTCTTCACACAAGGTAAGTTATGGATCCTAAAATACCCCTATGGTATTTTAATTCTTGTTTGTTTCTTATCTTCTGATTATGATTATGGGATTAGTGTGAGTCTTTTAGTGTTCCAAAATACTCCTATAGTATTTTAAACTTTATGTTTGGCTCTAGCATTCCTAGTTGGTAAGTTTCAGACCTGTTGCAACACCATTATCACTCCCAAGCACACGTTCATCGCATCTTGAATAAATGTAGTTGATCAGGTTACATTTATTCCAGCTTACGATTACGTAACTAGCCAGGTTTGACGGCAATGCTCAACATCCGAAGACTTTTATTCTTATTCATCTTGTGATACTTGTGTTCAAGTGTTTAGATTATGGATGTTCTTATACTTTGGTAAAATATGGTTATATTTTAAAGTATAATTCTTGGTCAGAGTGTTTTATCCCTATGTATTTATAGGCTGTATATCTTTTATGAATTGACATACTTAGCTCACTATAAACAATGCCCTGATACCAATCTGTCACACCCCAAAACCGAAACGATGGAAACGTTCTTGGGTGGATGACGTCATGTCAAGTATCACAACACATGCATTATAGTAATCAAAGTACAACAACCATTGCATTAATAGTAATAGTTTTACATGGTTTACATTACAATACATCAAAATAATACAAGTAGTTATATAAATGCAGCTTAGCACTAAGCTATCTTCATCAACAGCTCCGGGAATGTACCTATCTAATGCTGACCTGAGAATACAAGTTATTTGAAAAGCGAGTATCAACAATTTTACAAATGCTGGTGAGTTCATAAGTATTTAGTGTCATTTTAATCAAATAACTTAAATAAAAGTGGTAGTTTTAAGGTATCCATTACATTAGTGTCTTTTCCAGAAAATCCTATATTTTCTTTAATAAAAGCAGTCTTCTACCAAGACTGGATGGAGTTATGTGGTAAAAAGTAGTTTTCCCTTAATCGCTATCATTATCAAAATACAAAAATTGATTATTAAAGAAAGCAAGAGAAATCAGGGAAATAACATATGCCTCAGCAGTGAGGACTGCTGACTAAGGCAAAAGGAATCATTGACTCCAGGAGAGTATCGAATGAACAACACACCTGGCTCAGTCTATCAAAAGGAGATACAGACCCCAGACGGTACCAAATGAAAGGTACAACTAATAAAGTCTAAATCAGAGAATACAGACCGGTGACATTATCAAATGAAAGATACAACTAGCAAGGTCTAGAAACAATGTGACTTTGAGAATGGGTTCCTAGCATATAGTGTAAATGGCTGGTAAAATACCGTTACCTTAAGGCCATGAATTATAAGGCAACCTGGGATACTCGTAACCATACTAACTGACACTAGAGTACCTGACGCCCTACAAGCGTCTATAAAATATGACATTTGTCACCCCTTGGCTTGGTGGGCCGTGGACTGTAGCTAGCAGTCAGGGTGCGGGGGTGTGAATGCCGTATAGATCTATACACACAATGTCCGTTCTCCCTACAGGAGACTCTGGTTACTAACTAGATGACGGAGAAGGCCGCGTCCCGAAGATGCATCCCAAAGAGTGGGTAGTGGGTTTCATATATAAGTGTCGAACTAGTGGTAGAGACTCATAACTGAACTGACTAGAGTAAACCTATACATCTATGCTCGTATACATAACATACAACTAATGAATCAAACGCCCTTCGGACGGCCATCCGATCCCATCAGACCACATCTCAATGAAGAAAATGAAATAGGGCGGACAATCCTTCCTAAGTCCTTCAATCATTATTTATATGCACCTATACAAGTACAAGCATACATCTAACTACGACTGAGTGTGTAACAAGTGGAAACACATCGTGATGTATAACTGAGTCGTGGTGTGTAAACATACAGTGTGGAATAACTGAATCATAAAGTGTGAACAAATAGTGTGGAATAACTGAATCATAAAGTGTGAACGAATAGTGTGGAATAACTGAATCATAAAGTGTGAACGAATAGTGTGGAATAACTGAATCATAAAGTGTGAACGAATAGTGTGGAATAACTGAATCATAAAGTGTGAACAAATAGTGTGGAATAACCAAATCGTAAAGTGTAAACAAACAGTGTGGGATAATCGAATCCTGAAGTAAAAGTGTACAGTGTGGACTGACCGAATCGTGAAGTATAAGCGTCAACTAATATAAGTGTATCACGAAGTGGAAAGGTTAACAAGTAGGAGTGTAAACCAAATAGAAGTGAGGCAGCGGTATCTAACAAGTAAGAGCATGCGACATGAAAGAGAACTCTGATGAAAATCCTTGGAAAATCCTTTATACTTAAGACAATGACCACGTGGTATTCTTTCGTAAAATAAGTTTGAAAAACATTTAGAAATTCTTCAGAAACCTTTCATAAACCAGTTTAAACAAGTGAAAACATTTCAGAAAACCTTTTATAGTATCCAACTCGGCAAAACAGTTTACAGTGTGGTAAATTCTTGTGCATGCGGGTTATCAATCACATGTGATTGATATGATAACTGGCATGTTTAACTTGTATTCCCCCCCCCCCTATAAAACATGTAAAAACATTAAAAAGGTTCATTCAGGGGTATGAACTCACCTGTTGTAAGTGGATCCGACGGAGGTGTCGATATAGGATGCAAAGCGTCAAGTGAGGACTTGACCACACACGCGAATCCTATTTAACATGTAATGATACATTAAAGTATCTAATTAGTCATTTAATAACTAATTAAGCAATTAAGGATGTCTTACGACATAAAAACACTTTGCTACAAATGCTAGAAGTGTCCCGGGTTGCATAGGAGATGTGTATGGACTCACATTGGATTTTACTCCTCAAGTGAAGGTCCTTATGGGTGTTTACGGTTTCAAAACCCTTTCCCCCATGAGTTTACGGCCGTAAACACATGAGTTTACGGTAGTAAACTCATGTTGGTCCATTTACTTTGTTGTTTGGTGGTTCTAACTCGTGTAAACAAGGTTCTAGTGGCTTTTAGAGCCATATGAAGGTGTTTAGGGCACTTAAACACCTTGGGAAGGTGTCAATGGTCTAAGGAGATACACTTGTGGAGTTTACTACCTTAAACACATTAGTTTACGGCGGTAAACTCATGTTGGTCCCCAAATCATGCGTTTTTGTGGTTGTAGGTTAAGCATACGAAGTTCTAGGTCCAAATCCAAGCCATACAAAGTGTTAAGGGCATTTTGTATGCTTTGGTGCATAAAATGAAGGAAAATAAGGTTCTATGCACCCTAGGAAGTTCATGGAAGCCCTTGGAGGTGTTGAGGGGTATTTTGACATTATAAAAGGTGTTTATGGTCCATGAACATGGGTTTACGGTCCAAGAACATTCTTAGACCGTAAACTCATGTTTACTCCCCATTTGGTCCAATTTTGGTGTTCTAAGTCCTTTCGGGTAAGCATCTAAGCCATTGCTAAGCATGAGAAGTGGTTTTGAAGGGTTTTTGAGCATAAAAACCCTTTTATGAGTGTTTACGGTCCATGAAGGTGTTCATGGGACGTAAACTCATGTTCTTGAGGTTTCTGGATGTTTAAGTCTCGAATTCGCAAGCTAGGTAAGTTAGATAACAAGCTAGGAAGGTTAACTTACCGATTTGGAGCTTGGATGGGTGATTTTTGACCAAAACTCGTTTGTAGAGAGGGAAAGTAGAGAGAGAGAGAGAGAGAGAGAGAGTGTGTGTGTCTAATGTGGCAAAAAGGTGGGAGTGAATCCCACTCTTCCCTTATATAGGGTGGGGCTTATGGACTGGCTGGGGTTCTCCTAACACCAACCGCGAACGGGTTTTTCACCACTTCCTTAATCACGGAAAATTTTAAAATTATACCTCCTTAATTTTTGATCGCTTGACGAATATTATTTAAAATATTCCAAAGGGTTTAATTTAGGTCAAAAATATTTTCGGGATAAATTTGGCTAATTTTTGACGTAACTAACTTCGACGTTAATTTTTTACGTTAACTTCGACGTTAACTTCAACGTTAAAACTAACGGAAATCTTTGGGTTGTCACACCTAACAGGTCTAAGATTTACAAGGATGGGAATTTAGCCTAAAGTTTTTACATAAATAGGTTATATCCAAAAGAAAAGTTAATAAGATCCTATCAGCGACGAGAACCGTTAGAGTGAGTCCTCGAATCCGACAGAAGAGGCTCGATGTCCCTTATACGCCTATCCGATCTTGCCTGCTGAGTTCAAAGTTCCCTGACTTCAGCTCGGGTTTCAGCAAGCTCCCTATGAATCATTGCATTGTTGACCTGAGCCCTTTCCTGTGCAGACTCTAGTTGGCGAATGTGTACAGTGTTAACACCAGTGTTAGCATCAATCTCCAAAATTCGATTGATAGATGATTGCCCCATTATCGTGTTCTGAGACATCCTTCTAACCATGATGGGTAGGACTCTGTCAGCAGAACCCCCATCAGTGAGGTTGTAGAAACTTTTGTCTCCATTGTAGGGAATGGGTTGACCCTGTTCATGGCTCCAAGTATTCAAGTTGGTTGCCCACAGAGGTATGGGTCCTTGAAATGCAGGTAGCGGATTGTTATTCGGGGCTTGGCCTACCCGAGGTAGATTGTTGACTTCGGGTTCCGAGTCAGAACCATCAGAAAAGCCTTCAGCTTCATGATCATACAAAGGGATCGGGTGATCATCTTCCGGTTCCTCTTCTAGCCATCCTGCATTGCTGTGGTTGGGGAAGTACGGGTCTCCGGAGATATGGAATCCAACCATTTGATCTATGTGAGAATAGGGATAAGGAAATAAGTAATAGACAAACTAACTAGATAGTTATTAGATGATCTTTATCAGTTACTCCAATACTTGTTTAGTGCATAGCAACTATATATGCTCATGACAGGATAGCCCTTCGAATAAGTGAATCCTAACTTTAAGCCCACAATCAAACAGGAACAGGAAGTAAAGCAAAGATTTACAGATTCTTAGGCTATGACATCCTAGGCAAATATACTCGTAACGTATCCATTAAGCAACTATTGACATACAAATAAAGATATTTAATTCTCACATAAGCGATTATTGTAACACAAAATACTCCTGCAGTATTTTAAGTTTAGTGTTCTGTTCTACTGTTCTCGTTGTAGTAGTGTTGGTAAGTTTTTAGACTTGTTGCAACTTCACAACCATACTTAGGCACATGCTAATCACTACTCGGATAATGTAGTTGATCAGGCTACATCTTCCCAGGGTTGACCATATGTCTCTAAGTCTACTTGTGCAGTCCAATAATCGTAATACTTTTGATCTGTCCTAGTGACACTGATTTTAGTATGAATGCAAGCACGTATACTTAATTAAATATTTTATTATTTAAAAGTATATACTCTTTATCAGAGTATTTTAATCATGCTTGTGTTTATAGTTCGTATATCTTTTATGGGTTGATACACTTGATTCACTATAAACAATGCTCTGATACCAATCTGTCACACCCCCAAAACCGATGAACGGCGGAAACGTTTTGGGGTGGAGGACATCATGTTCAGTATCACAACAATGTAAAGTAGTAAACAAGCAACAACATCATCCATTGCATTAATAATATAATTTCATACAAGTGTGTTCTGTCAAGTTATATAGACACCAACAATATACATCAAAAATAAAAGAGGAGTCTTGAAAACGCTCCATCTTCTCAAAATCCGGCGCCTGTACCTGTCTACTGGTGACCTGAGAATACAAGTTACTTTGAAAGAGTTTATCAGCTTTAGAGCTGGTGAATTCATAAGTATATTAGTGTCTAGAAAACCCTATGTTTCCTACTAAAAGTAGCCTTCTACCAAGAAAACCCTATGTTTCCTACTAAAAGTACCCTTCTACCAAGGCATCTAGTGTATGTGTGTGTATCTCTTGTAAAAGTGTGTATTTTCCCAATTCCGACTATCATTAACCAAAAATATAGTTTCTACATTTCCGTGCATCGTGTGAATATCATAAATGTAAAATGTAAAGGGAAAATGTTTTAGTACTGTAACGTAGTTTTAAGTAATTATTGCTATCCTAATTACCTTAAGCCAATTGTCTAATTTAAGGTAAAATGTGATCGGCCTGTATCTTGCTACCGACTCAATAGTGAAGTGACAATGTAAGATGCCACAAAAATGATGTTTGGCACCCGTAGACTTGCAAGTCCCACTGTAGCGAGCAACAAGGTGTAGGATAGTCAATCCAGTATAGATCTATACACAAACTCATACGCTCCCTAATTAAGGAGATTCTGATACAAAAACAGTCATGGAAAGTAGTGTCATGCCCTGCTTAATGGCTCACATAACTGTGTTTATGTATATATAATGTATACGTAATGTATATGTAATGTATAAGTGTGCTAGTTGTATTGTGCGTTCTTTCTCTATCTAGCCTGCATGTTTGTTTCTCGTCATAGTGTCTATTGTTTGTTTCTCCTCACTCTGTTTCATGTTTGATTTTCATCATAGTATGTATTGACTCATGTATGAACTGACTCATTGTATGTTTCATTGTTCTGGTAATAGTATCTTCCTAAACTACCCCTATGGTAGCTTACTAGTAAAGTATGAACATGTCTGTATGCCCTTGTTACCTAAGGGCATGGATTTGGATGAAACAAATTACCTTTTGTATCTATATACATATATATAATATATAACTAGGATTCAAACGACCTTCGAACAACTAACCTTGATACCCTAAGACCACATCAAACAAGAACAGGAAGCAGGGTAGACTAGTAGTCCTAAGTCCTTTCAATCCTACTTATATAACTATATTTATACAGATACACAGAATATAAGTTTAAAAGAGTTTAAGTAAAAGTATTTAACCATTTACGGAGTTTGTAAGACAATTTGAGGTAAAACAGTTTGATAAATAGTTTGGAAAGTAAGTAAACCATTTGCTTGGTAGTCATTAATCACATGTGATTGATATAATAACTATAATTCTTCCATTTGTATTCCCCCCCCCCCCCCCATAAAAGCATTTAAAAACATTTCAAAGGTTATTTTAGGGGTATGAACTCACCTGTAGTGAGTGGTTCTGATGACAATGTTGGATCTGTTGCTAAGTATCAAGTGGTGACTTGAGTACACACGCGAATCCTATTTAGCATATATTGGCACATATATGAATATAATTAGCGTTATGAACAACTAATTTAATAAATTAGGAAGACCTTAGGGACTAGTAAACACTTCTCTTGAAGTGTTACAACCATAAATGATTGTACGAAGGGTTAAAAGGCTATACAAGAGAGTGTATGGCCAAAACACACACTATATGTGTGTGTGCGGCCATGTGTGCGGCCAGGTGTGCTGCCAGCACATGTTTACGACCAGGTGTGCGGCCTGGTGTGCTGCCGGAAGTGTGTGCTTCCAGAAAACATGGTGTTTTTGGTGAAAGATGTTACCTTTCCGGATGATACTTGAGAGGATTTTTGAGTCCTTGCTTTGCAAGAGTGTAAGAAATGATCAAAATGACCAAGGATAGTGCTTATAGGAGGGTGTGTGCGGTTGGAGGTGTGTGTGGTTTGCCTGTGTGCGGCTGGCTGGCCGCACACACCATTTTTTGGTGTGTTTGGCTCGTTTTTCCAATGCTACAACCAAACTAACCCATCCTCCGGCACGTATCTCAGTTATACTAAGCTTTAAGCACTCTTTTAGACACAATAATTCATTATAAAATAGCAAAACGAAGCTAAATTTGATATAAAAGAAGAATGCAAGCTAGAAATTTCGGGTTGTCACACAAGTTTCCCAACCTGACCCACTCAGTTTATTTGTATCACAGGTATCGATGCGAAGATACATTACAC
The DNA here is from genome assembly GCF_052625555.1 of Lactuca saligna. Taxonomy (NCBI): domain Eukaryota; kingdom Viridiplantae; phylum Streptophyta; class Magnoliopsida; order Asterales; family Asteraceae; genus Lactuca; species Lactuca saligna. The sequence goes on along the minus strand of NC_136419.1, from coordinate 145,506,151 downwards.
TGAAATATTAAAGGATATGTAAATCGTTACTGTAAAGGTATGTTTATGATTATGTTTTCGTATTGACGTTGACATCCCAATGTTTTAATATAAATAAAATACATTTCTTCGGAAATGCTTTGATAACATATTTATCATGTTTTCTGGTAACAAATTCTGCAATATTATTCTTCAAAAAGGATACTCTGATTTTTAAATAAGCATAAATAAATTTTTTAAAAATTATCGTGGAATTGGGGATGTCACACGGTGACACTATTATCATTTAACCGTCGATGAACAAATGTCTCTAAAATATGAAGAACAAGGTCATTAGGACTTGTTCTAGTCCGAAGGATATTAAATGAAAGTAGCTGAAAATGGTTGTGTCACTTGGTGTCAGTAAGAAGTAAGGTATGTGGCAATGGTATTATGATGATGGTATGGTAGGCTTGTGGTGATGATCATCCTGAACCGTCGATACCTTCTTTCACTAGGACTAGATACCCCACTGTTAAGGCCTGTTTGATATGTAGCAAGTCGTGTCTGTTCAGCTCTTTTGGATGACTTGGTCTGGTCAACTTGTTTGATAAAGGGCTAATCATGTCTATCTCGATCCAATGGGTTGATTCGGTAATGAGAAAATGTGTGATTCGATCCTAGGTAAAAGAGGCATGGACTGGAACATTTCCTTTATTGCTCTGATGCTTTCAACACTCAATCATGAGCAACCCAACCTTTTATCCCTCTCCCACTTCTATCTTCACCGGTGTTTTCTCCCCCATCTTCCATCATCGGTGCAACCGTCCTCCTCCACCCAACGATGCAACTTGGATGACTGAACATACTCCATTATAGATCATCGATCATCTTTGTCCTCCATCTCTTCCGATAAGTTCTACAATCAAACATGGTATTTTTCCTTAATTGGTTTAAAGATTGATTTGAAGAATCATTGTTTGATTTTTGATTTGTTAATTATGGATGTATTTGATGAGCTCATTGGTTTGATGGATGGGTTTTGATTTCTTGTTTATGGATGGATTTCGATTTCTTGTTTATAGATGTGACTGAATTTGAAATTCAAATTGAACTTGATTATTGATTCTTGATTTAATACGTGAAATTACTAATAGAACATGTTCCTGAAGGCATTGTATTTTAGCTATAATTGTTACTATTTTATTAAGAAGTAAACAGACTTTGACAGATGTACAAGCAATTGGTCATAACGGTTTCAAATTTTCTGTTATTTATTGATTTGGATTGGTATGATTACATTGAGATTTTGTGATTTTATTGGCTAATTAAATGGTGTGGTTTAGTGTTCATGTGGTTTTCCTGTATTTATCCTTTCATCCTTTGTTTGGATTTTTTAAGTTGCAAACTAATCACAAAATTATCACTAAACATATGAGGTTGTTGCAATGACTTTGGATGGTAAATATTGTTCATGGTTATCATGCGCTAGAGGTGTATATTTTGTTGTTAAATTTCATACATGCATTTAGAATTGTATGTTGGTATTTTTGGTGTGTTTTATGTATGAAATCAGGATTGCATGTTTATTACACTTGCATTGGCCGAAGAGAATGAGAAGATCAAAGTTAATATTGAAGAATTGAAGGTGTGGAAACCAAAGATTGTTCATTAAAGGCAAAGATAGATTGTTGAGTATAAATATGTTGGAATATTGTTTGTTTGAATGTTTGGACGTGGGGTTTGAGAAGTAATGTGTAACACCCAAAATCTTGAGGAATAATCATTGAGAATAAATCCCATTTAGAGGGTTGGACACGGTGAGTGACAACCCGATATTTCAACTACATGTAAACGACCTAAAAAGTCAAGTAGTGTAACCGCGTTAGTTGTAATAAAATTTACTTCGAAAATAAAATATCGAAAAATCACTAATTAAATTACCTTTTATGATAGATGTCATAAAACCGTGATCGTACGTAAAAAGAACGCTCAAATCCAACTTCGTATAAGAAAGTTAGGAATTTTTCAAGTTCGGCTTAACGGCAGACGGCTCAAAACTCGAATCAGAGATCGGGCGACTTTTGGCCGGAATGACCTAAATGAGAATCGAAGGTCTCAACAATGGTATTTCAGCGGTAAAAAGTCTGGCAAAAACCGACGTCATATAAAGAAGTTATGAATTTCTAAAGAAATTTTCTTACCGCGACCTTTTAAAAATAAATAATAAAAATAATTTCGGAATTTGCCGACGGAATCTAAACAAAAGTTGTAGAGTATAGTCTCACCTTCGCGGGGATATAAAGAACGTCGAAAACGGAGTTCGTATGAAGAAGATATGAATTTTTGAAGTTTGCTAAATAATTAATATATAAATTTAATTCAAAAATTCGGTATTATCCGAAGGGGGAGTCACCGGGTTCATCCGAGTTACGCGCCGCGTAACCCCGTACGCCCAGCGTACGCGAGACCTTGGCCTCGGTTCATCCACGTCGTTCCTATGTGAGCTACCCCGACCCGTCCCATCCGAAGCCGAGGCAGTCGAGGACTCGGTCACGCATGACGCACGAGTACGCCCCGCGTACCGAGGCCTCTCAACCCCCTATAAATAGAGATGCGAGGGTTCCGGGAAAACACCCCATTTCTCTCGTTTCTCTCACGATCTTGCCTCATTTTCTGTGCCTGTGCTACCCCGAAGCCCCGATCACTTTGCTCGAGTCCCGAAGGTCGTTTGTGGCACCGAGATTCCCGAGAATCCCGAGGAAATCCACTTTCGCGAGCCGAAATTCTGTCCGGTTTTCATCCCGCAACCTCCGATCTTACAAGTGAGTTCATACCCCTATAATTCACACTTTTAAATGTTTTATGAGTACTTTTACATGCTTTTAGGGGGGGGGAATACAAGTAAAACACTCGATTATTATCGTGTGTTATATTAACTTTCACTATACGCGTTTTATCAAAGGAATCACATGTGATTTAAAACTATTATAAGGAAACTTTCATATGCAAATTATACCACGACAACATTTTATCTTTTGAAATGAGAAACGATTTATGTATTTATATAAATCAGATACTTGTTTATACTACCTTTCCGTGTGTCGGTTTTGACACTGCAAAAACTACAATTTTCATAACAAGTGATCATTTTTACTAAGGGTTTATTATACACGAAACAAACTTTTAGGAAACTATAATACGTATAGTTTCACGAGAATACTACGAACTTTTACATACATGGAAATACTATTTCAAGAAGCTACTTTCATATACAATAACGAACGAACGTTTTCACACGTAAATCAGTTTTATACTATGTTTTGTGAGACATTAACTTCACGTACGTTCGAGTACACATTTCAAGTCCTGTATTATATACCAGAATCCCTTGGAGGGGGATCATGGTGTTTGTGTATAGATCTATACGGGCTTGACAACCCGCGCCCTGACTGTTAGCTACAGTCCACCATTTGGGGTGACAAACGTCAGAACATTCCAAGGCTTGAAGAACGTTGTGTATAGGCATTCCTTGTCAATAGCATGGTTATAAAACTCACATGGAGTATTAAAAACACAATGATTTACGGGGTTTTTCAGACATATTGGAATTTTTATACGTACATACATTTACTAGAAACAAACATTTGTCCTGAAAGAAGGCTACATATATGCTAGTAGAAAATATAGGATTTTCTAAGAACATGCAAACAAAGAACAAAAACATTTCATTTCATACAAACATTGTCATTAAATACTTATGAAACTCACCAGCTTAAATGTTGATCTACTCTTTCAAAACTACTTGTATGTCCCAGGGATTCAGTAATTACAGGTAACAAACGGATTTTGGAGAAGGGACGTTGCGGCGCCAATTTAATTTCATATTTTGACATCATAATGTAATTGATTTTGAACATGTACAATTTTAAATAATGTAAACTTTCAATTATATATATATGATGGTTGTATTGCTTTCTTTACTATGTATTCATTTGTTACGTTACCACATGAAGTCATCCGCCCCCGAACGTTTCCACCGTTCCGGTTTGGGGGTGTGACAGATTGGTATCAGAGCAATGTTTATAGTGAACTAAGTATATCGAACCTCATAAGATATACAAACTATAAATGCTTAGGGACTCAAAGTCTCTGACAAAAGTTTTCGTACCTAAAATCCTTATTTCATATAAATAGATTATTTTAGGTTATGAAAATCCAAAATACATGCATACAACAACACATTTTTATGATAAAAACTATACAAAAGTATTAAGAAAAGTTGGACACTACGATTAGTTCTCGAGATATGTAATCAAATTTGGGACGAATATAGCCCGATCAACTATGTTTATCTGAAATTAGACTAACGTATATCGAGGAATGATCGTAGTGAGCAACAAGTCAAAACTTAATAAAATACACACTAGTATCTAACGTACAATTTAAATATTATAGGAGTATTTGGTGCATACAATAGATTAATTAGTATTACATGTCTCAAGTTTTGTTCCAATCTTATAACCCTATTCTCGTATAGTCAAATGGTTGTATTTCACCCGCATGGGGACCCCTACTACCCAAACCAAGGCAACAGAGGATGGATTGAGGAGGATCTGGAAGAGGACAATGAGCCTATCGAGTTGGATGGAGGAGATGACTCTGGTACAGACTCGGAACTAGAGATAATAAACCCTCCAGCAATTAGGAGGAACTTCCAAGGACCGACTCCCGTTTGGGGAAGTCACCTCGTCCACTTGAGCCAACAACAAGGGATACGCTCTCCCTAGAGTATGTGTCGAGACTTCTACAACATCAGGGACGGAGGTTCAGCCGACCGAGCACTTCCGGCGATGGTAAGTAAACTGGCCAACCAGTCCTTCCAATCGGGGGTCCAAGCAAACCGAATCCGAGAGGTCAACGTGAAGTACAAGTCCACACGGCCGATATCCACCGCCTGGATATGTTGCAGAATGACATCCACCTCCGCGCCGAAGCATTCCAAGCACAAACGAATGCTGCCCTCGCAGAGTTGAGGGAACAACAAGCCACCTTCGATAGGTGTCTTATGGAGTCGAAGCAATCAGATGCGGAATCGAGCTCCAAGCGCAACACACGTTGCAAGTAGTACTTGCGAAAACCTCAAATTTTGTTATAAGATAGGACTTCGGCTAAAAGTTTTTACTCCCTTTAAATTCTTGTAATCGGAGACCCTATTAAGGGTGAAATTTTTGTGATCGTTGTATCATCTATCATATTAATATAATTCGCACGCTATAACTACTACGTTGAGTATCGTGTTCAATCTTTAAAATATTATGGAAAAACCATATGCTTGTTCATATATTCGGACTTACGAATAACCTTCACTCTTTTATCTGTGAGACTCATACTATCATCTGTTGTTGAACTATATCAATTTAGTTCATGAGACACATTCATTATTCATTTATTCTTATCCATATCATCATCTTTTAAACGTATAGTTAAAGATGCCGCCACGCAGGGATCCCAGGCGTAACCCTAACAACGAAACACCGATACCACCACCACCTCCACCTCCTCAATTTGATGCTGTCATGTTCCAAGCAACAGTTACTGCAGCTGTGGCAGCTGCCATGTCACAGATCAATATCCCAGTCACTACGGGTTCAGGAATTGACATACATCCTTCCAACCATGGCGATAGTCATGGACAACCCCGGGAGTGCACCTATAAAGACTTTACGAATGCTAAGCCTCGGATGTTTAATGGAACGGGGTGTGTGATGGTTTTAAGGTAGTGGATTGAAAGAACGAAATCAGTATTTGAAATCTGCTCCTGCCCCGAGCACAGCAAAGTCAAGTTTGCAACTTACACATTTACTGATCGGGCTTTAACTTGGTGGAATGGCCACGTTAAAGTACTTACCCTGATATTGGCAAACTCGATAAGCTAGGAGAGCTTGAAAATCATGTTGATGAGGGAGTATTGTCCACGAGGAGAGATTCAAAAACTCGAGCACGAACTTTGGACTCTGGGAATGATTGGTACCGACATAGCAACTTATACCAATAGATTCTGCGAGCTGCCAATCCCTTGCCCAGATATGATTGCTCCCGAGAGCAAGAAAATAGAGCGATACATTTGGGGACTGTCGCCCCAAATTCAGTCAAGCGTGCTAGCTTCAAAACCTGACACCTTTGAAAGTGCCAAGGAGCTGGCACAATCGCTTATTGATTACGGAAATCATCAACACTCAACAACTTCTGCAACAGAACCACACAAGGGAAACAACAATAACAACAACAACAACAACAACAAGAGAGGGTGGAATAAGGGAAAGGGTGGATCTTCCCAAGAATCCTCGAAGAAACAACAACTGGTTGCCATAAACGCTGCAACGGTACCTACTACTGTTCCTACAAATCTCTACCCAACAAAGCCTTATGTGGGAAACCTCCCAAAGTGCACCAAGTGCAATTACCACCACCATGGACCGTGTCGGGAAATGCGGTGCTCTAACTGCAACAGAAAGAGGCACACTGTCCATTTCTGCAAGGCCCCTGCAAAACCGATCACTCAAGTTCCCGGTGCTGGTGTAGTCCAAGCATGCTACGGTTGTGGCGAGGTGGGCCACTACAAAAGAAACTGCCCAAAGGCAGCAAATACCGGCGGAGTGGGACGAGTACTAGCTATTTGTCATGAGGAAGCCGTAGCTAATCCTACAGTAGTTGCTGGTACGTTTCTTCGCGATAATTCATATGCATGCATCCTATTCGATAGTGGAGCAGAGAGAAGCTTTGTGAGCCAAAACTTTATTCACTTACTTAAACGTAAACCTAGCATGTTAGAAGAATCATTCATTGTAGAAATGGCAAATGGGAAAACGGAAAACACTAATTGCATATACATGGGTTGTACATTAACTTTAGACGGTCACTCTTTCCCAATCAACCTTATGCCAGTCCAAATAAAAAGTTTCGACGTTATAGTTGGTATGGATTGGTTAAGTCCTCTTCGCGCCGACATCATGTGCTTTGAAAAAGTCGTTCGTCTAAATCTCCCTAACCATGAAACATTAGTGATCTACGGCGACAAATCAAGTACAAACCTTCGCATCATTTCGTGCATCCAAGCTCGAAAGTGTTTGCGGAAGGATTATCAGGCATTTCTTGCACACATTATCGATACGAGTCGGGAGGTAAAAGATATAAATAGCATCCAGGAGGTACGGGATTTCCCCGATATCTTCCCTGAAGAACTACCGGGATTACCACCACAACGCCAAGTCGAGTTCAGAATCGACTTAATTCCAGGGGCTACCCCTGTAGCGAAATTGCCCTATCGTCTGGTACCAACAGAGATGCAAGAACTTTCCAGTTAGCCTAATGAACTTCACCAAAAAGGATTCATCGGACCAAGTTTCTCACCTTGGGGAGCACCGGTCTTGAGCAATCTAACACTTCCTAAGTGTGAATGCAACCCTAATAAACCTTGGATCTATGTTTGTCTAAATACATGCAAAATAATAATTTTCCAAGGTTTATAACCTATCAAACATGGCATGGGGAACATTTCAACATAAAAGAGTTAGAAGAGATTACATACCTTTTGGTGAGTTTGGTTCTAAGGAGTTTGAGGGCCAAGCACCAATAGTGTGAATGCCTCAAATGGAATCACAAACACCACAAACTCTTGGAAAACTTTGAGAGAGTATACACCCTTGTATAAAATCGGCCACACACATGCACACACACACTAGTTCACTAGTTTTCTCTTAGGCTCCATTTCATGCTCCATAAGCATGCTTATATAGTGTACATGGTTAGGGTGAAACCCTAATAACCCATGTCTTTTCCTTTCCAAGGATCCATGGGTTAAAAGCTCCATGGATCATCCATGGACTTCCACATAAGCCTAGCCCATTAACAAATGAGTATTAGCCCACACTATATAAAACAAATAGCCCATAATCTAATTAGTCTTCCTTTTAATCTCTAAATTAATTCATAATTAATTTAAGACTAAAACTAATTAAATAACGTAACTTCATATTAATATATTATAACTCATAATATGTTAATAAACATATGTGTATAACTCTCATAAAATTGTCCATAATAGTTTGGATGAGATGCAACCCAAATGGACCATGTCGGTCGGCTCAAGTATATACCAATTAAGTTATGGACTTAGACACCTTATCCAACAGACTCCCACTTGGATAAGTCTAATAACTATATTTGCCTATAACTTCAGGAACCAACCAGCAATCGTAGCTCTCGAAAACTCCCTCGAACTATGAAGACTTTGTTGAACTATGAAGCGCCATTTGAGATAAGTGATCACATAATCCTCTGTTCTCATGATATCAGCCGGACAAACACATGGAACTATGTCTTGCTTATTGTCTAGCAGTTGTTTCTCGATTTTCCGATTTGTTTGACGAAGAACTTCACTGAACACATCGGTTTAGTTCTGACCAGGCCTGGTACATGGGTCAACACAAAATCATCGAGGGGCCCAGATATCGCTTCTATTTCTAGAAGGAACAGATAAACTTCGACTAATATGCTTGTTCTACTACTTATTGAATTGTACACAAAGGCACGTTTTATAACATCAAGTTACTGATGCATTTACGTGCAATCAATGCACAACCAACTTATAGGTAACAACTCATATCTCTAGGTTTGAAGATTTATATGATATTATCGTCTCACGATCACTCGAGATAAATTCCATGAAGTGATACAAGTGAGCGTGGGTTTATACCAATACTCATAACTTATGAGTACTCATGAATGTTGCAGCAACCATTGCCATGTCCAAACACCTTTAAGGCATCTACAAACCCAATTCATGACAATCTTGATTCATACCTACTTCCGACGTATGATCGATTGTGGAGGTTTGAATAAATTAATTATTCTGGAAGTCAAAACATGCAAAACTGAAACAATAGTAAATAATTGACAATGATAGTAACACTTTACTCATAAATAAATCACAAATTTTATTCATCATCAAACGTCGATTACATTTTACAAGTTTCAGGAAAACTATCTAATCTGTAAAACTAATATCGTCCCTTAGCCCGATGCGTCTCGCATGCTGAAAATGCTTAACCCTCGTCAGTCCCTTCGTAAGGGGATCTGCAGGATTCTCATCCAACGATATCCTCCTTGTCACAAGGAGTCCTTCTTCAATCTTGTGTCTTATGAAGTGATATTTTTTGTCAATGTGTCGAGATCTGCCATGATCTCTTGGTTCCTTGGCTAAGGTAACTGCACTATTGTTGTCACAGAAAATCTCTATAGGTTCCTTAATAGCTGGTACAACGCCAAGGTCTCCGATGAAGTTCTTTAGCCATATCGCCTCCTTCGCTGCTTCACTCGCTGCTATATACTCTGATTCACAAGTCGAATCAGCCACCGTCTCCTGCTTGGAACTCTTCCAAGAAATTGCCCCTCCATTTAAGGTAAAGATCCAGCCCGACTGAGAGCGGAAATTATCCCTATCAGTCTGAAAACCAGCATCACTATACCCTAATACTCTCATGTCATCACTGCCACCAAGGGTAAGGACCCAATCCTTAGTTCTTCGCAGGTACTTGAGAATGTTCTTTACCGCTGTCCAATGAGCCTTGCCAGGGTTCCCCAGATACCTGCTGACCATGCTCAAAGCAAATGCCACATCAGGACGGGTACAAGTCATAGCATACATGATCGAGCCAACTGCGGAAGCATACGGTAATTGGCTCATCTCAGCTATCTCTGCCTCGGTACTCGGACTCTGAGTCTTACTCAGTTTGGTATTGCTTTGGATCAGTAAATCTCCTTTCTTGGAATTCCCCATGTTGAACCTTTTCAACACCTTATCCAAGTAGATACTCTGACTAATTCCAATTAGTCTTCTACTCCTTTCTCTTAATATCCTTATCCCTAGGATATAGGTAGCCTCCCCTAGGTCCTTCATAGCAAAGCACTTCCCAAGCCAGGACTTAACCTCCTGCAAGGTTGGGATGTCATTTCCTATGAGTAGTATGTCATCCACATATAGTACCAAGAAGCTAACTATACTCCCACTAGATCTGACATACACGCAAGACTCATCTTTGCTTCTCGAGAAGCCAAACTCTTTTACCTTCTCATCAAAACAAAGATTCTAGCTACGAGATGCTTATTTTAATCCATAAATGGATTTCTCAAGCTTGCATACTCTATTAGGGTACTCTGCACTGACAAAACCCTTTGGCTGATTCATGTACACATCCTCAGCCAACTTTCCGTTGAGGAAAGCGGTTTTGACATCCATTTTCCATATTTCATAATCATGAAATGCTGCAATGGCTAACATAACCCTAATAGACTTAATCTTTGCTACTGGCGAGAAGGTTTCATCATAATCAATACCTTGAGTTTGAGTAAAACCCTTCGCAACCAGTCGAGCCTTATAAGTATGCACTTTTCCTTCCATGTATGTCTTCTTCTTGAAGATCCATTTGCACCCGACTGTTTTACGGCCTGGTACATTGTCAACCAAGTTCCAAACTTGATTGTCATACATGGACTGTATCTCACTGTCCATAGCCTCCTTCCATTTAGCAGACTCTGGGCCTGCTAGGGCTTCCTTAACACTGCTAGGTTCATCCAAATTTACCAATGTACTATCACTGATGAACATATCACCTTCCGTAGTAATATGAAAACCATAATAAAACGAAGGTGTGTTCCTAACCCGTGTAGAACGCCTTGGAGGTACAGACTCATCAGCTGGATCAACAGGAGTTTCCTCCTCAGGTTGATTGCTAGTGTCTGAGGTTCCTTCACCAAATGATTCTTGAATTTCTTCAAGATCAATCTGCCTCCCACTGTCTCCTTGGCTTATAAATTCTTTCTTGCGAAAGATCCCTCTTCGTGCTACAAAGACCACATTCTCACTGGGTCTGTAGAATAGGTAACCGAAGGATTTCTGTGGGTAGCCGATGAAAATACACCTTTCACTTCGGGGTTCAAGCTTATCATGAGTTTCACGCCTCACGAAAGCCTCGCAACCCCAAATTTTGATGTGGTCCAAATTGGGAACCTTCCCAGTCCACATCTCATGAGGTGTTTTGGTAACCTTCTTTATAGGGACTAGATTAAGGATATGGGTGGCAGTCTCTAAGGCATACCCCCAAAAAGAGATTGGTAACGAAACTCGACTCATCATAGAGCAAACCATGTCCAACAAGGTTCAATTACGCCTCTCAGCTAGACCATTCAGCTGTGGTGTCCTGGGAGGAGTCAATTGTGAGACAATCCCACACTCCTTAAGATAGTCAAGGAACTCGGTACTAAGATACTCACCACCTCGATCGGATCGAAGCATCTTAATGTTCCTGCCCAATTGATTTTCTACTTCCTGTTTGAATTCCTTAAACCTTTCAAAGGTTTTTGACTTATGTTTGATTAAGTAGACATACTCATATCTACTAAAATCAGCAATAAAAGCCACATAATACCGATTAGCGTCCCTTGTGGCGGTTTTGAATGGCCCACATACATCAGTATGTATTAGGTCCAACAAACCCTCACACCTCTCACAAGTTCCAGTGAAGGGTGATTTTGTCATCTTCCCAAGTAGACAAGATTCACAATTATCATCCGATTTAAGGTCAAATGATTCCAAGACTCCACTCTTTTGGAGTTGGCCTATGCGTTTCTTGTTTACATGTCCAAGACGACAATGCCACAATGATGCCTTATCTAGGCTAGTAGAAGAATCAATATACAACACATTATTTCCTAAGTTGTCTACAATCGACACAGTTTCATACACACCATCACAAGGTAATGCTTTAAAATAAAACACATTTTTAAAGAAAGCATTAATACCACTACATTCATTATCAAACGAAAAGGTAAAACCTTGTTTGTACAAAGCATGAAAAGAAATAATATTCCTCGCCATTTCAGACGAGTACACACATTTATTCAAATCTAATTTTAACCCATTATTTAGCAACAAAGTATAAACTCCAATCTTGGAAACAGGTGAAGCCTTCCTATTCCCCATGATTAAGTTTATCTTTTCGTGCTCCACATCCTCACTTCTTCTTAGGCCCTGCAAATCAGAACATATGTGAATACCACATCCTGTATCAAGCACCCAAGAGTTAGAATATGCTGAGTAATTAGACAATATAGTGTAAATACCTGCATGGGTGTTGGAAGACATCTGAAAGAAGAAAGTTAGTTTAGATTAGATATTTAGGATCCTTAATGTCATCGTGGCCACCATGTAACCAAGAAGACGTCTTCATGAACCTCCTTAACCCCCTTCTTTAAACGAATTGAAACAAACCAAGATAACCAATTAACATAAGACATCAACACCGAAAACCCCACCACCTAAGCACCTACAAGATCACCGACATGGGTATGGAACATGAAAAGAACAAGTGAGAAAGACTCGACACTATTATGTAAAAAGACCTAAAATTAGAAGAACCTAATGTCGCCTTATCAATAAAAAGTCTAGCTGACGCCATAGTAAAAAGACCTGAAGGATCAAGCATCCAAATCCACCTATCAGGAAATGAAAAAAGAGACACGGAAGACAACAAATTACGTAGATCCTCCCACTGCTCAGCCTCAACACCTCCATTAGGCATTCTACGAAAAGAATGATAAAAATGATCACATTGCCATTTGATTTAGATTGAAATATTAGGATCATTTTCAAGAGCGAACAACATTGAAAAAAGATAGTTTAAGCACCCTATCATCTATCCAAAAATCTTCCCAATAACGTGTTTGTGCCCCATCACCAAGTTTCCTTTGACAATACTGGATCAGATTCACCCTTTTTCTTCTAAGAAGCATGAAACTTCAAACAATATCAAACCAAGTCAATCTCTGAATAGGAGGATTACGATCTAGAAAACCATGAAGCCTATAGATGGCTCTAGTAACCCGAGACCATAAACCATTTTCAGCATGACGAAATCTCCAAAACAACTTAAAGAGAAGCGACTGATTAACAGCAAAGAAACTACTCACCCCTAGACCACCATGCTCCTTCGTGATATATACCTTATTCCAACTAACCCAAAACATTTTTTCTCCATCTTTCTAAGAACACCCATTGGCACTTTCTAATAAAAAAATGTCAAGATAGAGCCCAAAAGCGATTTTAGAATAATTAATCCCCCACTAATAAAAAGAGTCTTAACTTTCCAACGAGATAATTTATCCACCATCTTCTGAGTCACACCCTTCCAGTTATTAAGTCTCGCCATGTTCGCACCAACAATAACTCCAATGTAAGTAAACAGAGTTTTCAAGGGAGCACATCTCATAAAGTCTGGCGTACGATAACCCAACAATTTGCTCTTCTGAAAATTTATTTTATGACCAGACACCAAAGAAAACATCTAAGAATATTAGTAGTGTTCCTAAAATTCAATGTGTTCTACTCTCCAATAAAAATTGCATCATCTGCATAAAAAAGATGTGAAAAATGCTTATATTCGCCTACTATATGATTAAGAAATTATCATGCTTAAAACCTCTTTTATTATATACATGACACATTAGCTCGATCTGATTTAGCAAAAAAAGTTATCGTTCTTTTATCAAGTACAAATTTATAGTTTGGGATTAAATTCATCATCATTTGATTCATACGTCAACCGATATAAGAAAAAGTAAATGGAACAAACTCATATAATAAATATGAAAATATTTTTAGCTTTGTAACCATTGTTAAACCAATTTATGTTTGGATGCTTATTTTGTTGAATCACTTTGTCCAAACTTTTGAGCGTTAAGTATATTGGATTTTACCTTGTAGATACAAAATTTACTTAGAAGGTAATACCACATACTATTCAAAATTAGTTGTGGTGCACTTAAACCGGCCCAAACATCCTTGTTAGAAAAGACATTCCATTAAAAAAAATAGAACTAAAATTGATATTTTTCATTGTTACTTACCTCAAAACAATATTAATCTTATGCACTAAACTACAAATAAGGATCAACTTGCAGGACTTTTTTTTTCTAGTTGTCTACAAAATGTCAATATTGACATATTTTATGACGGTTTTGGTACCCATGGCCCTATCTTACTCCATCATTGGATGTTAAGTTTGTTAAACTGATTATTTCATTCAAAAAGAAGATTTAACACCCCCCCCCCCCCCCCAAAAAAAAAAAAAAAATTTGATGGATAGGTTAAACAAAAAGGTTAAGGCCATAGGGTACGACACATATTTTGAACTGTAATGGTCGATGTGGCAGGGATGATCACGAGTGAACACCGCCCCCATAGTGGCGTAGGGGTGATCATAGGCGGATCCACATTGGAGCCTGGGGTAACCCAAGATACCCCTAAAAAAATTTCAGTGGTATATTTCATTTATGTTGAGCTTGAAGTGTCTTCTTCCCCACTAAAACCCAAGCCGTCCTTAATTGTTTTTCAGTTTTTTCTCTCGGGTTTGGTAGCTAAGAGGGAGGGAGAAGCGATTCAAATGGTCCAAGTGAATGTTATTATGAGTAATGGTTAAGAGGTTTTCAAAGATTTGAGCACTTATATGTTTAAATTGAGCAAAAAAAAATCGTGAATACGCAGCTGCGATGGCTGTTATCAAATAGATAAAGATATTACGTTTTTGACACAATTGACCACTCGAGTTTAAGGATATAAATGGAATCTACCATTAAGCCAATTTATTTAATTAAAGTAGTTTTTGGAAATTGCGATTTGCCCCCTTGATATATATATATATATATATATATATATATATATATATATATATATATATATATATATATATATATATATATATATATATATATATATATATATATATATATATATAAAAGGTTTTCTCAAAGAATAATGATTTAATTCTATTATGACTATGAGTATTACTTTTATTATTATTATTATTATCTTTTATAACAATTAAAAGAATTAATTATCGGAATCGAAATGGATGTTACAAATATAGATTATCACTCTTTGCAATTAATCGATTTCGTAAAATGAAAAAGTGAAGAGGTGAACTTTAAAACGTAACTTTGTTATGGAAGTTGAACTTTATGTCTAATGAAATTCCGGTTTTATTTTTATTTTTTTCTTATTGTATATGACATGACTTTATTATTATTATTATTATTATTATTATTATTATTATTATTATTATTATTATTATTTACGGGGATACCCTTTTACTTTGACACTGACTCCATCACTAGGTGTGATGCAAATTGACTACAATCACAAATTGTCACTGCTAATTGAATCCTATAACCTCAAACATTCAAAAATACATTGTTGAATGCATTTTATCATTTTGTGTATATATAAAAATTACTTTTCAAATTTAAAAGAAACACTTGCATTATAAATACCAACAATTTTTTTTAACCATTTCACACCTCAAAAACACTCAAATCTATTTATATTTTCTCATCTCTTCTTGAAAGTATGGATCCAAATCAAAATAACTTACCTACTCCAAACACTCCAAATGATCTATATTCACATCTTAACTGCATGCAAATGTTATCATCCACAATCCAATAATAACTTTTGTTTACCAACATTCTATATCACCTAAACTACTACTAACAACAAATACCAAAACAATTCAATCAACTCAAATTCCAAGCTTTTCAACAATTTAAACCCCAACCTTTGCAACTTCAACATCTTCAACCACAAACTTCTCAACCTCAACAATTTCAAACACAATCATCTCAAGTCATATTTTCTCAATCCCAACTATAAACATTGACGATGACGACGACAAAAGGGTCCAAAAAACACAACAACCATCTAGAAGAAGGTAACTAAAGGAAAAAGCTACAAAAAAGTGGTACAACTTGGAACGAAGATGAGCATGAAGCTTTATTAAAAGCTTGGATTTTCATATCGTGTAACTCAAGGACGGGCAACACACAAACGGGAAACAGTTTTTAGCTTCGTGTTTTAGACCACTTTCACTCACTATCAAGAAGGTAAACAGATCAAACGTATGATGCAGTCAATGGAAAATGGCATGAACTACGAATGGCTTGCACCAAGTTTAGCGATATATTTGAAAATCTTAAAAATATGCATAAAAGTGGTAGCAACCATTTCAAGATTTTATCAACCACATGCCAACAATACAAGGTTACCAACGGCAGTAAAACATTCGACCACCAAAAAAATGGAGAGTTTGTCATAAGGATCCAAAATGGGTCCTTAATCCGGAGACGTCACATTCACATTCAACCACGACTCCAACAAAAAGCCAAGAACTTCCAAGTCGGATGTGAATTTTGGCGTCAACCTCAAGGAAGACTTCGATGGCACCAAGGGGGAGGGTCCATTGGAAGTACAACTTCATTGACCAGCGGGAAGGGACAAAGGGAAAAAAGGCGGCTTCTTTAAACATAAAATCGAGTAGCAAAGACGTACTTACGGAAAAAATAGACAAAACTCTAAGTTTTTTAGCAAAAATATGAAGCTACAGAGGAAGTTCGTCGCCGAAAAATAGCATTTAGCGATCTTCAAATTATAAATACAAAGTCCCAATCGGATCTCGACCCGAAAAATCTAGCGACATTTCTAAAAAGGGTTATCTATAGAAAAGTTCCAAACTTTTTTCAAAAGTTTCAATAAAATCCTAATCTTTTTTTTAACAGAAAAGTCTAAATATTTTGATGTTTTGCCTAAGTTAACTAAAAAATTATTTTTTATATTTTAACAACAAATAATATATTATATGATTTTTCAAAATCTGTTCAAAAAACTTTAGATTTTAAGGTTTTTAATTTATATGTTTATTATTATTTTTTTTTTTTTTATGTTTTTAAGTAATTTTCTGTAGATAACCCTTTCTAAAAATTCAACAAGTACGCAGAAAATACGAAAATTAGGTTTTAAGGTTTTTAATTTATATGTTTAATTTTTTTTTTTTATGTTTTTAAGTAATTTAGGTTTAAATTTCTATGGTTTTATTTGTTTTTTTTAATAATTTAGTTTTGAAATTTTATATTATATGTTTTTTTAGTAATTTAGGTTTAAAATTTAAGTTATGTAATGTGTTTTTAAGTAATGTGAAATATTAATTTATGTTTATTAATTATGTTTTTTATTTAATTTAAATGTCAAAAAAATAATAATAATGTGGAGCGGTAATCATTTCCAAAGGCTAGTGAACATGTAAAAAATGTAAAGTGATATATAGATGACATAAATTTTCTAATGGATTGATGGTGACCATAGCCTAAAAAGTAAATTACACGAATGGTCCTTGTGGTTTGGAGTAATCTGCACGTTTGGTCTTTAATTTTTTTTACTCAGAAGGTCCCCCAAACGTTAGTTTGATGCCTCTTTGGTCCCTATCAGACATAAAAAGATTATTTTGCGGTTAATATATTTCTTTTTGATTTTATATTATTTATTTATTATTTTTAAATTTAAAAGAAAAAAATAAAAAATAAAAACCATCAACCCATTCATTTCTCTTTTCCCATATCTTTTCTCTCTATTCTCTGAGACTCCATTGTCTCCTTCTTACCACCCCCTTTATTATCTTCTCCGTCCCTCGATCGCCACTCCTCCATGGATAATTTTCATTGCCATAACACTGATATCACACCATTAAAGACTTCGTTTTCTCTTAGAGCTTTCATCTCCCTTTTCTCTACGGCATGTCAAACCCTAATCATTGTTAGGACCCTTCTTGTACATCTTCGATGCTTCGTCAATATGCACCAACTGGGTACCAAAGTTGAACCGGAGGGGTGTCGATATGCCCTAGTCGTCGACCACCATCGAACCGTCGATATCCATAGATCTTTTCTTTTCCATCATTCCTGCTGCTAGACCATCTTCCATATTTCTTGCTACATCATCGATCTTTTTGCCATATGGGTTTCAAAAATTAATATTGTGAAGGTTTTGGATCTATTGTCTTTTTACCAGATTTTGATATTGGTTTTGGTTTTGAGGTTTATAAATCCATATTTCCTACTGCTTCATCAATTATATGAATCCAGATTTTGATATTGATTTTGGTTTTGAGGTTTAAGATTGTAAAGGGTTTTGGATCTATCGTGTCTTTCCATTTCTTGTGAAGTATGGTTTGATGATTGTGCTTTGTCAGTCTTGTACCGAACTCCCATCGTCAGAGGTACGAAGGAAAAGAAATAAAAAAGTGTTTTTTTTTTTTTTTATTTCCTTTTCCATATTTTGATTTTTTGAAGTTTCAATTTCAATGTTTGTACTGGTTTGGCTTTGAGGTTCAACTAATATGATTTTGAGATTTGTATTAATCATGGTTGTTGGAGATGAACCGAATGCCCGATTGTAAATGTTGAAATTAAATTTGTTACCTGATTTTTGAAAGAGGTGCTGACAGTGTGGGATGTGGGATGAGAATAATGATCCAATAAAATAAATAAATTAATTAATAATTTAAATAATAATAAAACTAAAAAAATATTTTTAAGAGCAAAATAGTCTCTTTATACGTTATAGGGACCAAACACGTTAGGACGTTCCAAATTAAAAAAACGCAGATCATCCCAAACCACAAGAACCATTCTTGTAATTTACTCTAGCCTAAAAGTCCAAAAAGAAACACAAAAAAACGTGCAAGTATAGGGACCATTTTTGGCGTTATTCTAAATATTAAAGAGATTTATGATGCATAATTTGACATTTGATGAGTAATTTTTTTTTGTTTCGATATTATTTGGAAAAATAGAAAATAATTGGCGTTGACATTAACGTGTTTGAGTGTGACATACGGAAACAGATTAATTAATTTATTTGAGATTTGAGAAAGCCAAAGCCAAGTTGCGAGTCGAATTTGTCAGCGGAGAAACCACGCTGAAGCAACCCCATCCATAGCAATTCCCAACTCTCGATTTCGCATCTTCAGCCATCATCCCCATAAACATTTGTTTAAGCAAAATGCTCTTCATTTGATACCTTTCCTATTAATCAATCTTATCGTGTTTACGAATCTTCATCAGCATTTGTTCTTTGTTCTTGTTCTTCCATTTGATCCGTCGTTATGTACCCACAACAACCACCGCCATCGTCTTCATCGTCCTCCTCCGATCCGGCAGCCAATTATTGGGAGACTCACGTCATGGGAACACCGGTACCCCCTTCCTCCAACCAAAACAACCCCCACGCTCCTCCCAATCCCTACGCCCAATACGGCGCCCCTCCGCCTCAACCTCCGCCCAACAATATCGATAACGTCAAGAAGAAACTTAATACGTGGGGCAACAAGGCGGAGGTCGCCGCTACCAACATCTGGAGCAATTGTAAGTCCCTTTCTCTTCCCTCCATTTAATTTGCATGTATGTGTGTGTGCCTTATTCATGGTTTTCTGTGATTGATTCAGTGAAAACAGGGCAATCTGTAACCGGATCTGCGTGGGGGAAAATGAGTTTGACAGCGAAAGCGTTAACTGAAGGTGGATTTGAATCCCTTTACAAACAGAACTTCACGACTTACTCACACGAGAAACTCAGCCGGACTTTTGCTTGTCACTTGTCGACGTCCACCGGACCTGTCGCCGGAACTCTTTATCTCTCTAACATTCATGTCGCCTTCTGTAGCGATCGCCCCTTGTCTTCCATTCAACCCAACGGCATGGAGGCTTGGATCCACTACAAGGTGAAGTTGTTAAGTTAATATAAACTTTTACATTAATATAAAGTATGTATTTTTTCTTATTAGTATCTTACTTTGGTTTTTTTTGTTAAGTAATATAAAAATAGAAAAAAGGAAAAAGGTGAAGTTGTTATTTCTTTTCTGTAGCTGTTGGTTATCTGATTTTGATTATTTAATATAACTGAAACAGGTAATAATCCCATTGGAGAAGATAGCCACAGTAAACCCAATCACAATCCCAAGCAAGAAACAAATAGACAAGTACATTCAGCTCTCTACAATCGATAGTCAAGATTTTTGGTTTATGGGTTTTGTGAATCATGACAAAGCATCAAAACATCTTCTTGCTGGTGTCTCCACTTGTGTTAAATCAGTCCCAATTCATCAATAAACACGAATATAAAATGTGGGTGTTTGTATGGTATTTCTTTACTATTTTATTTGATGGATAAACACACATTAATTGCCCATGGCTATGTTGATATCTGTTACTATTGTTTTGTTTACGTGCATTGGTTTTACTAATAATGCTTTTAATGGTCTGCATATAATTTTTTTATGGAGGTAGACACTATAAACTATGAGAAAAAGGAGCAAATGCAAGATATAACAATGTACATTTATTAATTTGTGTATTATAACATCCTACTTTTCTTTTTTCCTATTATAACATCACACTTTCAATTTTGTTTTTCTTGTTTGAAAAATCTGTCCAATTATGCCATTGTACTTTCAAAAAAAATTCTTATTCAGACATTCCACTTTCCATTTATACCTTGATTTTTGGACAATTACAAGAAAATAGTAACGCACTTTCATTTGTTTTGCATCTTGTAGCATTCTACTTCTCTTTTTCCATTGAAGCATTATACTTCCAATCTTTTTTTCATAATAAAATGGTGAAATACATTGCTATCTTTTGCATTTAAGCCTTGAAAAAACTACCATATAGATGAAGCTAGGAGTGATTAAGAATCTCAAATCTTCTTCACCAATCATCTTTTTTTAAGAAGATTTTACAAAACAATTCCACCAAAACAGAAACAATTTTTTTAGGCGTGGGTTCATAGATTTTGTCACATGACATGACATTACACAGAATAATAAAAATCAACGCCTCTTCTTAATTCCCTTTACAGCATTGGACTTATTAGGTGGGGTTATCATTAGATACACGAATAAAACCACAAGGAAGATTACGGATACTAGGTTTCCATATTTCATCATCAGGCTCTGAACATTTACCAAAAAACACACAAAAGCCTTCAGTTTGAACTTGTGTAATATTTTGAAAAATCTACACACACTTGTATCATTATACTTTTGATATATTTCTATTAAGGACATTAGGGTTTGGAAGATCTACCCAAATAATAACAGTGAAAATTGTTTTGTATAAATGACATTGCTCTAATTAGGTAGATATTTAAAGTAAATCACTATTTCTTGCATTCAACTTCGTACATTTGTTTAGAACCTCATACTGAAAAAGGGATGCCATACAGTTTCTAAAACTACATAAAGAAAAGGTAATGTAAAGAAATGCATTGATAAAAAGAAATAAATAAATTTAAAAATTAAAAACTTGTACCTTAACCTTAAAGAGTAGCAGCCATCAAGCAAGAATCCATGCTCAATAACAGCAATGTGTTAACAGTGAGAAACAAAAACACATCTAGAAGGATTAAATGCAAAAAAAAAAAAAAAAAAAAAGAAAGAAAAAAGAAAAGCAACATACTTTTTTTTGTCTATTATAACATCCTACTTTCATTTCTTCTTATTCCATCATTTTACTTTGAAAAATCTATGCAATTATAACAATTAGATTTTTCAAAGTACAATGAAGTAATACGAAAAAAAACTGAAGGTAAAAAGTTATATTTAGGTAGATTTGTTATAGAAAAATGCCTTTTTATTAAGAAATGAAAGTGGGATGCTATAATACACAAATAAATAAAAGTATAATGCTATTTTTTGCATTTAGCCAAAAGTTGGTTTATAAAGTATTATTTTATGGTAAACAACTTACAATACCAAGTGTACTTTTGCGTGGCTTATCTGATAGGATTTCAAGTGGCAGAAGTGGGGTTGAATATGCCTCCTAAAACAGTAAAAAAGATTGTAAGACTATAAATAATAATAAAAAAAATAAAACTACTTGAGGATCGATATCCATGAATCTAACCTGTAGTTCTTGAAAAGCTGTTACAGGAATGAAAATGTATAGAATTATATACTTTACAAAGTAAAGGAATTCTTTTTATTTGACGTAAAAAGATATGCTGAAATGCTTAATCTTGCAACTAATTTGAGATAAAGGGCTTCTTGCAAATTGATTACAGTCTTACAGAACATATCCAGACCATAAACACTACTGACCATAAATGGAGCATACTAAATAACAACTGAAATTGTGGGGTATGATCAGGAATAACAGTTTTGAAAATGGAAATGAGGAATAATAGGTTTAAAAGTTGGATGAAAAAATTCATTTTTGATTGAAATGCTCTTCAGTACTAATTCTCATGTTCTATATTTTCAAAAACTAATAATATATGCTACCAACTGTTAGTGATACTGATAGAAGGCGTCAAGTATTCACAGTTCATGACACATAGAAACTAGGAAACAGTAAATGGACATCAATGGAAAGTATTTTTCCTATTGAAGTTAAGTGGAAGTCGTGAACTCTATAATATATAATAACATCGAATTAACAATCTTTTGTTAACAAGTCAAATGAACAATAAGAAAACAAAGCTTGCAAAGTTAACCACTCTTAAATCGTAACAAAAATCCAAAAGGTACCAATCTCTACCAACGTTTGAGATTGAAATACGCTCTAAGCAATATCAAAATGCAACCAAAACACTGAATCTACGAGCAATTACATGTTACAGAGCTGACGAGACAATCAATTCACATCAATATAAATATAGTAACCAAACATAAGAAAAATGAATTCAGATACTTGAAGTACATGCATGCAGATGCATATCATGAATCGGAACTATGGAGCAAAGAATCAGAGGTAGATGTAAACAACAGAATATAAAAGGAGGTGATTGCGTACACAGATCCTTTGTTATAGATGTTGATGGAAACGGAGAGTTTTTTGACGGCGGAATTGACCCTACTGAGTGTGGCTTTCTTGTGTGCGAAGATGAACGGAGCACCGGATCTGAAATTTACCATCGATGCGATCAAGAAGAGAACTGCAAAGGAGAGGAAAGAAAACATGGTGGTGAACTTGGACATTTCTGTGATTTGATCGTACTAGCATGGATTCCAAATTAGGCAGGGTTTTTGTACTTCAGAGAAACTGGGTTTAGGTGGGGCTTGAAATAGATGGGTATCCGGCCCGGATATTTGATTTCGGCTCTGATCCTGAAACAAAATGGAGTGTCTATACTTATGGACTTATTGAAGGACCGATCCCCGTCTTGAAGGCCTAAATATTTACTGAAATTTAAGTCGAGATAATCTTTTTCTCTTTCTTTTTAGTAAAGATAATCAAGAAACATATTTAAAAACTTTATAATTTATTACATAAATAAAAGCCAATACTTTTTTCATGATTTAATCATTTTGTCAGCCAAAGCCATCATACTTTTACAATCCTTTTAAGTTGACCGTTTTGACATGGCTAAAAAAGGTTACTCTAAAATTAATGTAAATGTTTAGTGGTTTTAATAAAATATTTTACACTAAACCATTAAATTTTTGATAAAAAATTTTGTTATAGAAGGTTTAAGCATATCAAAATGGTTGAAATAGAAAATATTGTCGAATTTAAGCGACGAAACTGATATATACAGTGGTTATCAGTCTTTTATGAATTTTGCTTTTTATTATTTAGATAAATACAAGAAATAAGTCATTTTTCAAATGTATTTTTTCTTGTTAGTATCTTTGGTTTTATTTGGTTAGTAATATAAAAGTACAAAAGAGGAGAAAGGTGAAGTTACTTCTCTTCCATAACTGTTGGTTATCTGATTTTGATTATTTAATATAACCGAAACAGGTAATAATCCTATTGGAGAAGATAGCCATAGTAAACCCAATCACAATCCCAGGCAAGAAACAAATAGACAAATACATTCAGCTCTCTACAATCGATGGTCAAGATTTTTGGTTTATGGTTTTGTGAATCATGACAAAGTATCAAAACATCTTCTTGATGGTGTCTCCAATTGTGTTAAATCAGTCCCAATTCATCAATAAACATGAATTTCAAATGTGGGTGTTTGTAATGTGTTTGTATGGTATTTCTTTACTATTTTATTGATAGATAAACTGTAACACCCCGAATTCAAAAGGTCAAGAAAAGAAAGAAAAATCCCAAGTCAAGAGGTCTACTCGTCGAGTCCAGAAGGGAACTCAATGAATAGGAGAGGATTCTCGTCGCGGGATTAGTGACCTACTCGACGAGTCGGTAGACTGACTCCATGAGTTGGTATGGGTTTGGGAAAACCCTAAATTCGGACTTTGTGCCCTATCTAAGCATCTCATTCTTAAGGCCTCGCCCATGTCTTGCAACTGATGAGTCATGGAACCCCGTCTACGCTCCTACTGATAGTGAGATACGGGCCCGGCCCACACTCACTCCTTCCCTAACCTGGGCCTCACCCCTACTCTGCTACTAATGAGATATGGAACACCGTCTATACTCTGCTGATGGTGAGATACAGGACCTCGCCCACACTCACCTTCCTACCAGGCACATATATGTATCACACAGACAACAAGTATAACTATCATGCACTATTCCTTGGGCACCCACCCACTAACATTGGACCTCGTCCTGAATATCATACTAGCATACTGTGCCTAGGGCTAACCCCCAGGTCTTCCTACTCATGACTACATGGGCCGACATTATGGCCGTAGACCCATCCACACAAAAGGGAAACTCACATGCACTTGCTGAACTTGTTGATACCTCTCTGGCTGCTGCCCGAAAACTCTCTGAACTGCGGCTCCACTAGCTCCCCGAGCTACCAATACTAATATAACACTTAGTCTAATAGTCCTTCGAAAGTCAACTAAGTCAACTCTCGTCACAGTTAAAGTCCTGGTCAAGGTCAACCTTCCAGGTCAACCCTACTTACCGAGTATGCCTACTGACTCGCCGAGTTCACACGCTCAGAGTTCTTCCATTCACGACTCGACTCGCTGAGTCAGACCATGACTCGCCGAGTCCACCGATTTCCGAGTCCTGTCGTGTCCAACTCACTGAGTCTCCACCCGACTCACTGATTCGAGTCTTACCTCGAAGGGTTCGGGGTTTCCCGACCTGACTCGCCGAGTCCAAGGCAAATTTCAACAGACTCGTCGAGTTGCTCATTTAACTCGTCAAGTTCCTCCTAATCTTCATGCTACTCGCCGAGTCCACTCGAAGCACTCGTCGAGTTTATTCAGTCTTTCATACATTCAGAAGCTTTTTGAGTCATGCAGGGACTCCAAGCTACAGATCCATTCTTCCAAGGCCTATTCCTCACGTAAAGTTGCGAACTTTACGTATAGCTAAGGAGATCTAGGCTAAACACACCACAAACTAGGGTTTAAGACAACCATACATCACCTACACTCTCAAGGCTGATACTTTATGACTCTCTGGGCCAAGACACAATTGGAGCTAAAGGGATTCAGCTTGGGGACGTCCAAATCCGAAATGTATCATACTTGGTCCAAAATCTCATAAAGAGGGACATGAAATGATCCAACAATTAACAAGGCAAGGAAAGAACTTGATTACAAAAATGAGCAGCTAAAGAGATGAATCTTCTGGATCCACAACCTTCCTCTTGAACCCTCAACTCCTTCTTCTCCTTCTAGGCTTCAAGAGCACTAGGGTTTCGTGGAATAGCTTCTGGACAATGGGAGCAACAAATGAGGTTGATAGAAGGAGAATAAGATGCTTAAATAGGGTACAAGTCCCGGAATTAGGGCTTTCTCAACCCATACCAGACTCGCTGAGTCAGTCTCCCCGACTCATCGAGTCAGTCACTTAAACCGCGACACGGATCACGCTCCGACTCGTCAAGTTCCTCCCTGGACTCAACGAGTTGACCCTTTGACTTAGGGTTTTCT
This sequence comes from Lactuca saligna, assembly GCF_052625555.1. Classification (NCBI taxonomy): domain Eukaryota; kingdom Viridiplantae; phylum Streptophyta; class Magnoliopsida; order Asterales; family Asteraceae; genus Lactuca; species Lactuca saligna. Next base: position 145,480,440 of record NC_136419.1, on the reverse strand, counting down.
TTACTTACTTGGCCTTTCTGATCTTGGGTGTTACAATATTAGGGGTGAGGCCCGTGATAAGAAGGGAGTGAGTGTGGGTAGGGCCCGTATCTTACTATTAACAGGAGTATGGACAGGGTTCCACAACTTCAGTAGCAGGACAGGGTCGAGGCCCTAGTTAGGCGAGGCCTTAGATCGGGGAATAGTTAAAGAGTGTTTATTTGTTAGTATGCTATTTGATTGTATGTATGTGTGTAGCGGGAGAGGACCGAAGATAGGCGGGGCCTAAGAGAGACAGATCCGTATACCGAGTGGGGCTCGAAGCCAAGTGGTACCTGATGCCAGGTGGGGCCTGATGTCGGGCAAGGCCCGATGCAGTGGGCGGGGGCCCAGTACGTGGTTATGTGTTCATGGTTATGCGTATATGGCATGTGGTAGGTTGGGGGAACTCACTAAGCTTTGTGCTTATGGTTTTCAATTTTGGTTTCAGGTACTTTCGGTAGAGGAGGGAAGAATTTGGGGTGATCGCACGTCACACACACCAAAGGAGTTTTAGCCTAGGATGTTTACTCTGATAAAACGAACAAGTGTTTTGAAATGATACTCTGATTTGTTATATAATCCTTTAGTTTTGGTTGAAATGATTTAATACTTATGGTTTTATTAATGTTGTAAAAAGGAATTTTTGGTCATGATTTTTGGGATGTTACAAGTTGGTATCAGAGCCTTGGTTTGACGGATTCGGGCACACTCCTGGGTTTGTCCGAATGTAAACTGAGTACTTGGTATGATAATTTTCAAAAGAGAATCATTTTTATAAAAGAGATTGGGAAAAAAGAAAAGACTTTTTGAGAAAAGAAAAGAACCATGAAAAGTGCAAGAAACTTTGAAAAAAGAGAAAGGGTGTGGTGCATGCAATCAGTCGAGCTCAAGTAAGTTCTTGCAAATTACCCATTCAGGTTTATGTTATGATATGATTGTGTGATCAGCATGCTAGATATAGGGCTAAGGATCTAGGAGGATGCCTTATATTCCTGTTATATGTGTTTATTAAGTTGCATGCTAGTATCGATTAGACAGTGGTAAGATAGCTTGTTTAGGTTATGCCTGATTTTATGAGCTTAGAATCGCATGCTAGCACAAATTCTTGTTATGTAGATAGAATTGCTTGATTATGTTCTGGTTAGATTTCCCTTTTTTTTTTTGAATTCTACTTGCTTTGTACTTTGTGGAACTCTGAGTGATGGGAGTTAGCTATTAGGTGAATACGTCAAGTCACATGTGATCAGGGTTGAATAATCTCAGAGTGATGGATTTGGCCCTATTGCACAGCTCTTGTCTGAGTCTAACCATTGTAGGGACGAGTCCTTTACTCGAAGGATTATCTGAGCCTCATCACATGTGATGGTATTCAGGTAGTGGCTAATTGGCATTATGAAGATGCCTTCAGTAGCTGAAGACTAGGTTCGGGTTGGAGGTTACCCTAGGGCAAGCGTAGGATGAGAGTAGTGTTGGGAGCAGTAGTAGTAGTAAGGGACTTGGTGGAGTCGAGGCAATTCTTGAGGAAAGTAAGGATAGATGTGGAAGGTAGTATGGGCCCGTACTACTGAAAGTAGAGGATTCGTACTCAATTCAAGGAGGGCTGAGATAAAACTAAGGAACTTGTAGTGTGTGTGATCCCACAATAGTGATGTGTATTTTGATGGTTGTTATGATATGTTTTCAGCATGGTAACGTTGTGGGAGAGACCAGTGATCGGATCAGGTGCTGGAGAGGGATCAGGCTCAGGTTCAGGAACTGAGCAGATGAGGGAGTTTGTATCAGCCGAGATTACGTGCAGTATTCATAAAGAACCCTAAGAAGAAGATCTATGTATTCATAAAGCAAGGTTGAGACTTTTTACCAAAAATGTGCCAAAATGCAACCAGAAATCAAGATCTAGCAGCTCCTTCTTGTATCACCAAGCTTCCCTTTCTTCCAATGGCTTCAAACACACACAAAACACTCAAAATAGCTCAAAAACACTCAAAAGTGCCTTAGAGTTTCGAGGTTAGGGTTTAGGACAGTGGAGGCTGGAAATGACGCCAACACTTGAGACTTAAGGTGTTTAAATAGGGTGCAAAACCCTAAAATTAGGGTTACCTAAACAGCGCCCAACTCGTCGAGTTGGCTACTCTAACTCGCTGAGTTGTCTCATTAATCTCGCGACCAAAATAACTTTTACTCGCCGATTTGAGGCTCCTCAACTCGTCGAGTAGAACCAATAAATCCTCACGATTCTTCATTTTCAACTCGTCGAGTTCAACTTGAAATTGGCATAATTCCACAATTAACCTTCTAGATTTCGGGTGTTATAACTCTCCCCCACTTCAATTATATTTCATCCTCGAAATCGCTCCTTATTAATACTCATAACAAAATGAACAACATGCAGAACACAATCAAAATATTATGCGCATAGAAAAACCTTCCCAAGGCAACCAAAACCCAAACCAAAACTTCCCACTTGAAACCAACATTCAATCTTTCAGCCCTTACAACCCACTTCTACCTTTCCGAGACCTAAAATCTATGATGGTCTGGCTCCCTGACAGACCGCTCATGCAGAAACCACTCCCAGCCAAACTTTCAACGAATAATAGACTAATCATAACAATTCCAACAATGATCTATCCAGATCTCCCGAAACCAACCTTAGAATAGTCCTTCAATCCCGATGAAGAACGAATCCTCAATCCCTTGAATAAAAACCAATCCTTTACTTCTCACATACACATAACCCAAAACACTAATACTGCCCGAAACACTGATACTGCTTTCCAAAATCCATCGAGACCTCCTTGGTCCCAACTTGTCTGCCCATTACCTGATATACAGAATTTTCACCCAGCCGCTAAGCTAAATGACACTTCCACGGTCGTCTCTCACGACTTCCGAAGGAAAGCCTCACAGGCACTAACTACCCAAACCATCTCGACACTAATCTGATGCAAAACTACACGCTATAGGACTAACTGTAGTCCTTTCTCATACTCGGTCTCCCACGACCTACCATAACCTGATTCCAAACATATTTTGGCCCTCTTACAGCCTTGCGAATTGACCCACCCTGGCCTAAACCTTCCGAAGAAAACCGTGAGTAAAACACAGGTTTGCCACAATCTCACCATTGAACGAGGACAGGTGAATGCTACGGGCCACCCCACATTCTTACAACACTTCTACACTAACCATAATCGCAGCCGACTACTTTACCCCTAATCTATCAAATTGAACACACCCAGAGTCGAGTACACACTCGATCGAAAGCTCAAGCTGAACTCGAGCCATGTCTGGAACCCCAACCTAGTTCCCCAAATCCTGCTATCAAGCACCCAGAGAACACGACCTCAATGTTGGTAAGTTTCTCGAACTTCCAAATCAGACAATCCTCAACCAAACAACAACTTGGGTCGCCTTTCTCCCTGACGGGGATGCGAAACTCATCCTAGTTTTAAAATCTATTTTGCTCCTGAATCCCTGGATGATTCTCCCCCACTTTGATTTGACTAAATTCTCACAACACACGGGAACTAAAGAAGTCCCAATCCTTCTCACTTTCCAACGATCGATCCGCTGACAACCGGTGCTTATTCTCACTAATAATCCCTTACTAGGCAACTCAAAAGACCACATAACCCCTGGAGACCAGCTAAACACTTCCCGAATCCCAACAACGCTGATGATTCCAAACACTTGAACGATATGCCACTCAAATCTTGAAATTTAAAGAATGGATTTTCCAACCTAAATATCAGCAACAAACCACTTCCCTCGGCACCTCCAAAACCAATCCAAGCATAATTGCTAAAACCACTAGATCCTAGCGATATTGGACAACTATCTCGCTGATTCATGACCATAAACCTTCCTCATAATGCCCCCAATATGATTTCGACTACTGTAACATACACGTTTTGAAACCGTGTTTCGTAATAAATAAAATTGTGAAATACTATGTGAAATTGAGTGTTGAGTTCTAACAGATGGTTTTTAGTAGAAATAAAGTAAAACTATGTTTAGAATCACTCAGAAAATATTGGAAGTCTTATGAGATTCCAATTAAAAGCCAAATAGTGAAATTTAGAGAAAATATAAAATTTTAAATAACTAAAATTTTATTATTTTATGTTGTAGAGAATCTCGTTAGAAACTTGTAGGCGAAAACCTCGTCGAAATACGAGTTATAACGAAGAAGTTATGACCAACCGAAGATCCGCAACAAAACCGGCACGACGCCGAATGACGTAAAAAGTGAGTTTTTGATAAAATACTTTTTATCTTTAGTAATCTAAATGAAAGTTGTAGTATTCGTTAAACCGAGAAATTCGATAAAAAGAACGCCAAAATTTGACTTCGTATGAGGAAGTTATGGTTTTTCGAAGTTTCAACTTAGCAGTAGACAGCTAAAAACTCGAATTTTAGATCGAGCGATATTTGGTCGATACATCCTAAACGAGAATTGAAGGTCTCATCATTTGTAGTACAACGGTAAAAAGTCTGATGAAAACGGATGTCGAATGAAGAATGTTATGAATTTTTAACGGATTTTCCTGTCCCGGTCTGTTAAAAATAATAATATTAAAAATAAATTAAAAATTAGCCAACGAAGTCCAAACGAAAGTTGTAGAGCGTAATTTTAGCTATGCGTGCATATAAAGAACGTAAAAAATGGAGCTCGTATGCAAATGTTATGGATTTTAGAAGTTCGGGGCCCGAAAACCGAGAATTTTCACATGAATAGTGTTCGGACACGTCACCTCGCACGAAGAAGCAGCGTCACCGGAGACGTGGCCAAATCCGAATCCGGAGTGTGTCACAAGTTGATTCGCCGAGGCCGAGGTCCAGCAGGAACGAGACACGTCTCGCATCGGTGGCCAGTCCGACGCGAGACACGTCTCACCTACCAGCCTCGCATCCGAACCATACGCGTGTCCGAGCCTCGCACCGCCACCTGCCTTTCCTTCCTCACATGCGAGCCACGTGCTCGCTTCTCCTAGCTCCGGATCCGAGCGCCTCTCCTATAAAAGGGAGGCCTGCGAGCCTTCCCGGGTAACTTTTAAAATTTGACACTTTTTCACCCTAATTTCATATATTCACTATTTTGACTTTCCCCGAAGCCCCGGTATGAATTTTAGCACCCGAAACACGTCCTGAGACCCCCGAGAAGCCCGAAAATTTTATCTTTTTGGTTTTGAAGCCCCGCCTTCGCAGAGCCCGGTTTTCAATTAAGCTCCCGGTTTTCAACATAGAAAGACATATTTAAAGACGAAGTGTTGTCCAAATTACTATTTTAACCCCAGGCTAACTTAAAGTGAGTTCAATATATAGGAACAATTGTATGTTATGTGTTATATGTGCTATGTGCTTTTCAGTGTTATTATTCTGAGTTATTTTCCCGTGTGATTTTATTCGCTATGTTTATAGCAATTGTAATACCTTTGACCATGTGATCAGTGAAAGGACTTAGATTCACATTGGTACTGGTACGTAGCCTCTGGCCATGTAGAGCATGTCTCCGTAAGAGAATGAATTCTATTCTATGGCATTGGAAAATGATTAGACAAGACTATAAGCCTAAAATCTAACAAGATGATAATCAAAAATTGCATGTCTTCTATGCCATTTGGGCCAAAGTCTTATTGATGTATATCAAGAATTTAAAAGTATATCTTTGAGTAAATTTTTTGATTGATATGAATGCTTGTCACATGATCTCACATACATCTTGTTGTTCCGCTTTGCTTTTTCCATATTGAAGTATATATATGGCATAACGTTATATTGTATCTATTATTGAACTCACTAAGCGTCACCGCTTACCCTATCAATGTTTAACAATTGCAGGTGATAAGTAACTAGTATGTTCACATACTATTAAAAGATTTAGAATAGTTTGTAATAGTACTTTTGTACTACAGTTTATGTTTGTATAAATTACAATATCCTGGGTAGTTATGTAATATATATAACACTTTGTAATAGACGGTTTGTATCCAATAGTTTGTAATTCCCTTTATCAATGTAAAATATTGCTTTTATGAATATGCAAATAGCATGTTTTGGAGTAATGATATTGTGAAGTATGAAAGTTTGGGTCTTTAAAAAATATGAAAGTTGGGGTCTTTCAACCATGGTATCAGAGCAGTAGTTTAAGCGAACTAAATTCCACGGATTGGTATTTAGACTTAAACTATAGGAAGGTCAATATATGAACTTAATCATTGTAAGTATATGGATGCAAACCATAGGAAATATATAAGTAAAAGTATTAGGTAATAGTAAACCCTAATATTCTAAAATACTATCTTACTCCGTATTTCAGATCGATGGCTGAACAAGTAAGTAGCCATACCCATGAGGTTGGTGGAGATCCTTAACTCGAGGAAGTGAATACTCCAGTATCTCCTCGTGAGGAGCGACTCTTAGGTAAACTTACTGGTGTTATTCAACAGACTCTCTAAGAACACAAGAAGAATGATGATAAAGGAAAAGGGAAAGTAACTGGAGAATCTTCAAGTGGAAAGGTGAAGCATCCCTCGTTCAAAGATTTCAAGAGTAGTGGTGCTACGGAGTTTTCTGGTGTCCTTAATCCTATAATTGTTCTAACTTGGATTCAAAACACCGAGAAAGTATTTCATGTTTCTCATGTGGATGATGAAGACACGACTATCTATGCTTCTGCAATGCTCATTGGAGAAGCCTTAGTCTGGTAGGAAGCAACATATGAAGCTCTCGATGGATGTGACCATGAGAACTTATCCTGGGAGTTGTTCAAGACTCGTGTGCTAGAGAGGTATTGTCCTCTAGATATGAGGAGAAGAATGGAGAAGGAATTCCTCGAGCTTAAATAAGGAGGAATGACTGTGAATGAGTATGAAAATCAGTTTAATCAAAGAGCAAGGTTTGCTACGAAGTATATTCCAATTGAAGACGAGAAAATTCAGTTATTCATGGAGGGACTACAACACGAAATCCATGATTTTGTTGTCAACTGGGATGTTCTGTCATTCGATATAGCTGTTGAGTATGCTCGAAGGCGTGAGCATGACTTAGAAATACGTGGTGCCACTCTTACTGTTCCAAAGCATCCACGTACCGAAAGAACTACTCCAGCTTCCACTATTCCACCACCTCAATCTATTCGAACTGATCCTAGCAAGCAAGCACAATCTCAGAGTGTTTTCGTGGCCGCGGTAGGTCACAATCTTTTTCTATTCAATCGCCTTCATGTCGCGTTTGTGGAAGGAATCATCCGGGTAAATGCAAAATAGACAAGGAATCCATTGTCTGTTATGGGTGTGGAGAAGCAGGTTATATAAAGCCAGCTTTCCCAAGGAAGGATGTGACTTGTTATGCATGTGGTATTACTGGCCACAAGAAGCGTTTTTGCCCTACTCTTACCAGCCAAGTGACGAGAAGTCAAGCTTCTGTTCAACAACCGGCGAGAAGTCAAGTCCTTGTCCAACAACCGAAGAGTACTCCAACTAAAAAGGAGGAGGTGCCAAAAGCTAAAGGTCGTACATTCCAGATTACCGCAGAGGAAGCAGGAGAGGACCTGAATGTCATGACGGTTACATTTCTTGTCAACTCTAGACCTGCTCACATCTTATTTGATTCTGGTGCCTCAGATTCTTTCGTATCTTATGAATTTGCGCATTCTTTTCAAACTGTTTGCTATGCACTCGCGCAACCATTTCACGTAGATACTGCAGGAAGTATATCATTACTTGCTGATAAAATCTATAGGGATTGTGTCATAGAAATTAAAGGCTATAGTTTTCTTGCTAACCTAATCCCTATCTCCTTGCCCAATTTCGATATCATTCTCGGCATGGATTGGTTGTCAAAGAACCATGCAGAACTCTTGTGTTATGAAATATGGTACGCATTCCTATTGAAGGGGAAGATCCTATTCATGTCTACAGTGAACAAATGATCTTAAAAATAATCTATTTCCTCAAAGCTCGTAAATTCATATCGAAAGGTTGTTCTATCTATCTGGCCTATACATTTGATATCTCAAGAAAGGAGAATAAAACTGTAAATGATATTCCCATTGTTAACAAATATCCCGATGTTGTCCCCGATGATCTGCCTAGACTTCCTCCGGACAGACAAGTAGAATTCCGAATTGAGCTTGTGCCCGGTGCTGCTCCGATTGCAAAGGCTCCTTATCGTCTTGCGCCAGCCAAGATGAAAGAAATGATGATCCAACTGCAGGAATTACTTGACAAAGGCTTTATTCGACCGAGCACCTCTCCCTAGGGTGCTCCAGTATTGTTTGTCAAGAAGAAGGACGGATCAATGCGAATGTGCATTGATTATCGTGAGCTGAATAAAGTGACTATCAAGAACAAGTACCCGCTACCTCGCATCGACGATTTGTTCGATCAACTTTGGGGTGTTAGCTATTTCTCAAAGATCGATTTGAGATCTGGCTATCATCAGTTGAAAGTACAAGAGCGAGATGTACCGAAGATTGCTTTCTGTACTCGTTATGGGCATTTCAAAATCCTTGTCATGCCATTCGGTTTGACAAATGCTCCTGTCATATTCATGGATATGATGAATCGAGTATGTCGTCCAATGCTCGATAAGTCTGTCATCGTATTCATTGACGATATTCTAATATATTCCAAGTCTGTAGCCGATCATGCCGTTCATCTTCGTGAAATCTTAGAACTTCTTCGAAAGGAGAAACTTTATGCTAAATTCTCGAAATGTGAATTTTGGCTTTGTCAAGTTTAATTTCTCGGCCATATTATTTCTAGTGACGGTGTATCTGTAGATCCTATCAAAATCGAAGCCATTCAAAATTGGAAAGTGCCCCGTAATGCTTCCGAAATTCAAAGTTTCTTAGGTCTCGCGGGATATTACCGGAGATTCATTAAAGACTTTTCTCGTATAGCCATACCTCTCACAAGTCTTACACGGAAGGAAGTGAAGTTCGAATGGGGTGAAGCTCAATAAAAAGCTTTCTCAACTCTAAAAGATCTTTTGACTCATGCTCCCATCTTATCACTCCCAGAAGGTGATGATGATTTCTCCGTATATAGCGATGCTTCAAGATTGGGACTCGGTTGTGTGTTGATGCAGCGTGGTAAAGTGATAGCCTACGCCTCAAGACAACTGAAAGATTATGAAAAGAATTATCCCACCCATGATCTTGAACTTGCTGCAGTAGTATTTTCCCTAAAACTTTGGAGACATTAGCTTTTTGGTACGAAATGCCAATTATTTACCGACCACAAGAGTCTCAAGTATATATTCAGTCAGCAAACTCTGAATATGAGACAACAACGAGCCATGGAGCTGATCAAGGACTATGATTGCGAAATCCTGTACCATCCTGGAAAGGCTAATGTGGTTGCAGATGCACTTAGCAGGAAAGTTTATCGTAATAGTATGTGTTATACTATTACTCACACTACGGTGAAGTTCACTATTCTTGATGAACTAGAGAAGTGGCAAGTTGAGGCCTTAAAGCCAAAAAATGTGAAGAATGAAGGAATGATACATTATACTGATGTTTTACTTGATGATCCACAAGGATTAAAAGTATTTAAGAATCGGCTATGGATTCCAAAGATTGGTGGATTAAGACAAAAGATTTTAGATGAAGCTCATAATTCTAAGCTATCAATACATCCTGGTACAAGTAAAATGTACTATGATGTAAAAGCGGATTATTGGTGGCCTGGATTAAAGAGAGACATTGGAAGATATGTACAGGAATGCTTAGTATGCTTACAAGTCAAAACAGAGCACCAAAAGCCTTATGGAACCCCAGAAAGTCTTAGTGTTCCTGTATGGAAGTGGGAAAAGTTGTCCATGTATTTTATTACCAAATTGCCAAAGACTGCTAGACAGCATGATAGCATTTGAGTAATCGTTGACCGCCTGACTAAGAGTGCACATTTTCTCGCCATGTGTGAAACGGCTCTAATGGAGAAATACGCACAAGTATACTTGGATGAAATTGTTGCAAGACATGGTGTGCCACTAAAGATCATTTTCGATCGCGAGACTTGCTTCACTTCTCACTTTTGGGCGAGTATGCAATGCGAATTGGGATCTCGAGTTTCTCTCAGCACCGCTTATCATCCCCAGACAGATGGTCAAACGGAGAGAACAATCCAAACAGTAGAAGATATGCTTCGTGCATGTGTCTTGGAGTTCGGTGGTAACTGGGATAAATACTTACCGCTTGTTGAATTTTCGTATAATAACAGTTACCACACTTCAATCAAAATGCCACCATATGAAGCATTATATGGTTGCAAATTTCGTACGCTGTTATGTTGGCGTGATGTAGGATAGAAGATCCTTGGAGGCCCTGAAAAGATTCAAGACACCACCGACAAGATTCAAATCGTACGAGAAAGAATGAAAGTGGCCAAGGATCGAAAGAAGTCCTATACAGAAAAGAGAAGACGACCTATAGAATTCCAAGTGGGTGATTTCGTGATGCTGAAGGTATCCCCATGGAAAGGCCTTATGCGATTTGGGAAGAAATGAAAGTTGAGTCCTAGATTTGTTGGTCCTTTCAAAATCATCCAGAGAATTGGAAAGCAAGCATACCGCTTAGAATTGCCTGAAGATTTGGCAGGTATTCAAGATGTGTTTCATGTAAGTTATCTGTGCAAATGCTTGAGCATCTAGGATGAGACAGTTCCGTTATCCGAGGTGAAATTGGATAATAAGTTAAGATATGTTAAAGAGCCAGAAGAAATCAAGAATGAAAGAACAACTAAGCTACGCAATAAAGAAGTAGAATTGGTGCTTGTCAAGTGGAAACACCATCGAGGCCCAAACTATACTTGGGAGAATAAGATTGAGATAAAAGCAAAATATCCCCATTTATTTTAATCGATGTAATTTCGGGGACGAAATCCTCAAAAGAAGGAGTTATTTGTAACATACACGTTTTAAAATCGTGTTTCATAATAAATAAAATTGTGAAATACTATGTGAAATTGAGTGTTGAGTTCTAACAGATGGTTTCTACTAGAAATAAAGTAAAACTATGTTTAGAATCACTCAGAAAATATTGGAAGTCTTATGAGATTCCAATTAAAAGCCAAATAGTGAAATTTAGCGAAAATATAAAATTTTAAATAACTAAAATTTTATTATTTTATGTTGTAGAGAATCTCGTTAGAAACTTGTAGGCGAAAACCTCGTCGAAATACGAGTTATAACGAAGAAGTTATGACCAACCGAAGATCCGCAACAAAACCGGCACGACACCGAATGACGTAAAAAGTGAGTTTTTGATAAACTAGTTTTTAGCTTTAGTAATCTAAATGAAAGTTGTAGTATTCATTAAACCAAGAAATTCGATAAAAAGAACGCCAAAATCTGACTTCGTATGAGGAAGTTATGATTTTTCGAAGTTTCAACTTAGCAGTAGACAGCTAAAAACTCGAATTTTAGATCGAGCGATATTTGGTCGATACATCCTAAACGAGAATCGAAGGTCTCGTCATTTGTAGTACAACGGTAAAAAGTCTGACGAAAACGGATGTCGAATGAAGAATGTTATGAATTTTTAACTGATTTTCCTGTCCCGGTCTGTTAAAAATAATAATATTAAAAATAATGTCAAAATTAGCCGACGAAGTCTAAACGAAAGTTGTAGAGCGTGACTTTAGCTACGTGTGCATATAAAGAACGTCAAAAAAAAGCTCGTATGTGAATGTTATGGATTTTATAAGTTCGGGGCCCGAAAACCGTGAATTTTCGCATGAACAGTGTTCGGACACGTCACCTCGCACGAAGAAGCAGCATCACCGGAGACGTGGCCAAATCCGAAGCCGGCGCGTGTCGCAAGTTGATTTGCCGAGGCCGAGGTCCAGCAGGAACGAGACACGTCTCGCATCGGTGGCCAGTCCGATGCGAGACACGTCTCGCCTACCAGCCTCGCATCCGAACCATACGCATGTCCGAGCCTCGCACCGCCACCTGCCTTTTCTTCCTCGCATGCGAGCCACGTGCTTGCTTCTCCTAGCTCCGGATCCGAGCCCCTCGCCTATAAAAGGGAGGCCTGCGAGCCTTCCCAGGTAACTTTTAAAATTTGACACTTTTTCACCCTAATTTCATATATTCACTATTTTGACTTTCCCCGAAGCCCCAGTATGAATTTTAGCACCCGAAACACGTCCTGAGACCCCCGAGAAGCCCAAAATTTTTATCTTTTTGGTTTTGAAGCCCCGCCTTCGCAGAGCCCGGTTTTCAATTAAGCTCCCGGTTTTCAACATAGAAAGACATATTTAAAGCCGAAGTGTTGTCCAAATTACTATTTTAACCCCCGGGTAACTTAAAGTGAGTTCAATATATAGGAACAATTGTATGTTATGTGTTATATGTGCTATGTGCTTTTCAGTGTTATTATTCTAAGTTATTTTCCCGTGTGATTTTATTCGCTATGTTTATAGCAATTGTAATACCTTTGACCATGTGATCAGTGAAAGGACTTAGATTCACATTGGTACTGGTACGTAGCCTCTGGCCATGTAGAGCATGTCTCCGTAAGAGAATGAATTCTATTCTATGGCATTGGAAAATGATTAGACAAGACTATAAGCCTAAAATCTAACAAGATGATAATCAAAAATTGCATGTCTTCTATGCCATTTGGGCCAAAGTCTTATTGATGTATATCAAGAATTTAAAAGTATATCTTTGAGTAAATTTTTTGATTGATATGAATGCTTGTCACATGATCTCACATACATCTTGTTGTTCCGCTTTGCTTTTGCCATATTGAAGTATATATATGGCATAACGTTATATTGTATCTATTATTGAACTCACTAAGCGTCACCGCTTACCCTATCAATGTTTAACAATTGCAGGTGATAAGTAACTAGTATGTTCACATACTATTAAAAGATTTAGAATAGTTTGTAATAGTACTTTTGTACTACAGTTTATGTTTGTATAAATTATAATATCCTAGGTAGTTATGTAATATATATAACACTTTGTAATAGACGGTTTGTATCCAATAGTTTGTAATTCCCTTTATGTCGCACCCCCGGCCAAGGCGGAACACGCCGAGAGCGGGACTAAGTTCATGGATCACAGATAATGTCACACCCCCAAACCAAGGATGGCGGAAACGTCCGGGGGTGGAGGACTTCATGTATAGTATCATAACCACAATTTCAATAGTAATTTAAGCAAACACAACCAACATATATATAATTGAAAAAGTTACATCACTTGTATGAATTACATGTTTCAAAATCAATTACAATATGTTGACAAAATATGAAAAGTTTGACGCCTTAAGTCCCATCCTCAAAAGCACTTGATTACCTGTTTAGTGATTTTCTGAGAATACATGTTGTTTGAAAAGTGTCAACACGAAGGTTGGTGAGTTCATAAGTTTTTGCTATAAAACTTAATAGAAGTCTTTCTCATGTAAATGTCACGTTTGTTTCAGAAAAATCTGATATTTTCCTTAAAATCCCTATAATGTAGCCTTATGACCAAAGACTAAAATGTATAAGAAATCATTCTTACTTAGTAGAAATGTCATGAGTTTGAATTGATATAAAAAGTGAATTTAAATCAACCTAAAACCTACTTAGGTTTTATGAAATCCTGTAAACTTTATGAATTGTTATCTCCCTATGTGAGTCGCTATAATCATACTATGACTATGTGAACCTGCCACGACGTTTCTTAGGCGTCGTGAAAATGAAATGACATTTGTCACCCGTAGACCTGCAGGTCCCACTGTAGCTAGCAGCAAGGTGTGGGGTGTCAAACCCAGTATTGTAACATCCGAAAAATACAACCAATTTAAATTTTCCAAAAAACCACCCGATATTCATTAAATTGTTTACAAAAAGGTTTTCAATACAAATCATTTAGAGTATCCCCAGAATCACATTGCTACAAAATCATGAGGAGCGGTACGATCGCGCCTTCGCCTTGCCACGGTCTCCTGAAGAACCTGAAAAACATTAAACCACAACCGTAAGCCCAAAAGCTTAGTGAGATACCCCCAAAATACCAACCACGTATACACCTTTCCAGGCTGCGACCTTTCGGTCCAAAACATATTGCCTTCCTGCCCATAACATATAAAACATACATAACATAACAGAACATAGAACAACCATGCATATCGGGTCTACTTTGTGACTGGTCCGCCGTATCGGGCCTTCAGTCCATCGGATCCATCCTCCAGGTCTAGTCATGTCCTTCGAGTCTACAGTGGGGTTGGTCCGCCCGCATCGGGCCTTCAACCCACCTGGTCCACTCTCTGAGTCTACAGTGTGACTGGTCCGCCCGCATCGCGCCTTCAGTCGGCCTGGTCCACTCTACGAGCCTCAGCGCGTCTGGTCCGCCCTCGTGGGGCCTACAGCCTATCCGGACCGCTCGCTGGGCCTTCGGAATAACCGGTCCACCCTGGGTATCTTGGCCTACAGCACAAAGCAGGACCCGCCTCAACCCATCTCTATTCCAAACAACCATGTGCACAAAACATACAATCATATAACAGTCATAGCCAACAAACCGAACAAACAGATCACATAGCATATCATTACCCTACCCAAGTTACCGACCTAACCGGTCACTAGCATAGCATCACTTTATATATATCGGGAAACTGACCTTAACAAGGTCTCCTAGCATGTACCATCCTAGCTACCAGGATGCAGACACATCAAACAATAACATAATAACCATATCTGAATCTCAATCCAATAAAGGGCCGGCCTTGGTGCCCTAGACCCTGTTGATATAGTGAGGATAACTCACCTCGAAACTGCCGGCTGAAAGGATAAGGTCCCGCTGCTCCGAACTCTGACACGAACTCCTCCACTGAACATCAAAACATACAACTCAATAAATACCCTTAATTACCAAAATACCCCTAGAAGACAACTGGTCAACCTTGGACAAGTCAAAGTCAACCCCTGACTGACCCTACTCTCCAAGCCAACCCGATGACTCGCCGAGTCCTTATGCTCAGAACTTCCCTCAATCAGCAACCCAACTCGCCGAGTCGCCCCAAGACTCGTCGAGTCCAACAACTCTGAGTCCACTCGCACCCAACTCACCGAGTCATCCCTTGACTCACCTATTCCTCGACTCAACCAGAAATATTGGGACTTCCTCGACAAGACTCGCCGAGTCCAAGGCTATCTTCAACCTACTCGCCGAGTTGTTCTTCCAACTCGTCGAGTTCCAGGCCATCTTCAAGCAACCCGTCGAGTCCACCCATGTGACTCGTCGAGTACCACCGGTCTGAATCCATACAGAAGCATCTCAGGCCATGCAATTGATCCAAAACATAGATCCAACCTCCTACAATCCATCCATCACGTAAAGTGGCAAACTTTACGTGAATCTAAAGAGATCTAGGCCTTATTCACCTTAGAACCAAGGTTTGGTACATGGTAGCTCCATTAACAACACAAGAACAGGGGCTTTAATGCTCTTAAGATCTTCTCCACTCCAGATCTGAGGTAGCAACCTCAGATCCATCCTCCAAACATCAAGATGCCACACAACTAAGCTCCCCACACAACCCCAAAATGAGAAACTAGGAGGACACAACCCAAGAACGAAAGTATTACCTCCAAAGGATGCCTCAACAGCAATGAAACTCGAATCCAAGCAAAGCCCTTTGATCCAAGCCACTTCTCCTTCAAGATTTCTTCAACCAACTCCTCTCCAAGCTCTAATTTGCTCAACAATGGGGCTCTCCACGAAATTAGGGTTTCTGGGACTCAAGGGGGGGATAGAGGAGGCTGTGGAGGGGCATAATGATCTTTATATAGGGCTCAACCCCGAAAATTAGGGTTTTCTCCACACAGCACCTACTCGCCGAGTCCATCTTTGGACTCGCCAAGTAGGCCATTTGATACGCGACCATAGTCGCGACCCGACTCACTGAGTCTATCCATGGACTCGCCGATTCGCCCTCCGAAACTTACACTTTTAGCCCTTCAACTCTACTCTTGCGATTCCGGGATGTTACAATTCTCCCCCACTTAAATTAGGCTTCGTCCTCGAAGCCTACGACATCTCATCTTCAAATTACTTCCCACGACGCGCCACCTGACCTTGACCGAACCCAGTCCCTCAAAGCACAACCATAGAAACCAGAAGCTCACTTTCTCCTTCCATACGGTGCCTCAACCACCTACTCAACCCGGGCACCAGCTGTACCCTCCGATAACCGCACTCAACAATCGAGAATTACCCATGATGCCTCACTGCTCCAATTCTCATCTTTCACTCGACTCATATGGCTAGAAAACCATGAACCATCGGATCCCCGATCCGAATCCCACTCTATCCATTCCATGATGACAGAAAGACCCATTCTTCCATTCCGGAGCAACTCCCTCGAGTTCTCCTCTCGCAATCACACACACATGCTGATCTAGCTCTAGCACCCTCAGGTTTGGAAAACCCGATACATTGATGATATCCTCAAACATCCTTCCAGGATGAACCGCTAATACATACCCAAAACCCTAATCAGAATCTCACTGAGAGTCCAAGACTCTCTCTCTGCATCCCTTCCGAACTCCTCTCCCTGGCTCTACGCTTGCGGTATTCCCTTCGCGCCCTGAGCAAACATATCAAGTCGAATGAGCTTTTATTCTACCGCCGCAACACGCTACTCAAAGACCATCGACGGACCACTCCAATCATAACTCTACACTGCCGCTTTCACTTCCGTGAATTCGCACTCCCCTTCGGAATTTCATTCCCCCCTCTTTCCTTACCAAGGAAACCACTCGTCCGCCCTGTCACCATGACAAGCACTATGGTGCTCATCCCACGCTACATTACCTCTTTAAAGCGTACCCGACATCCATGCATCACCACTACTCTGACTCTCATCACAGGGACTCTCATGCCCATGCACTACCTTCACTGCTCAAGATCGCTACCCGGGGCCAGACCTCCCAATGTAATCACACTGCAACATACGCAACCCATAACCTCGAACCGATCCAACAGTACTCGCAGAGTCTTCAGCATGACTGGACCGCCTCCCCAGGCCTTCAGCCAATCTGGACCACTCTTAGAACCTTCAGCCAATCTGACTGGACCGTCCTCCGAGCCTTCGGCCTGACTGGTATGCCTACCGGCCTTCAGTCTATCCGGACCGCTCAACTAGCATTCATCATTCCGAACTATCCCTTCGGTAAATCCTCCCGTGCATACCGTTCTAGCCCTCTAGGGGTTCCGAACTCTATCTCCATCATACATACTCGATCCCGGCCAGCTCCCATGCCTTCCACAATCAATTGCTCTAGGTCTGTATTCCGCCCCGCACGCCTGTTACTCACCCATATGAGCCTGCTCTCGGCTGATAGAAATACCGCTGAATTCCCCAAGTAGCTAAACAATCTCTCGGGCCCAACGATCATCCGGAGAATTTCCAATTCTCCCCCACTTAAGACACTGACAATTAATCACCGGTCGCCATCACCGATCTCCCAAAGCAACCTTGCAGAAAATCAACACTTACACGCAAAATGTTTCTCACCAGCGCTAACAACATTCATAAAAATCATGTTTCCACACTGAACAACCCGCTCAAAAGGAACCCAATCTTCAAATATCCATTCCTCAGACTGCAGAATCTACCCGGCCCTCAAACCAACACCGCATCCGCCACCAATCCTCACAAAGATAATCAACGATAGCTCGAAGTACTAATCCATAACCATATCGATCCTTCAGGGAACAAAGGATACCAAAACAAAATCTCGATCACAACTCGCCAAACCCTCAAGGAACAACGGATACCACATGAAAACCCGAAACGCAATTCCATAACCAACCAACGAAACTAGCAGATAACAATACTCCACAATAATCATAAATGATCAAAAACAACCATAAGAAACATACCCGCAGCAGCAAGCAGAAAAACACGACCCTAAGCCCTTGGGGGCTCCACGAAATTAGGGTTTCTGGGACTCAAGGGGGGGGGGGTAGAGGAGGCTGTGGAGGGGCATAATGATCTTTATATAGGGCTCAACCCCGAAAATTAGGGTTTTCTCCACACAACACCTACTCGCTAAGTCCATCTTTGGACTCGCCGAGTAAGCCACTTGATACGCGACCATAGTCGCGACCCGACTCGCCGAGTCTATCCATGGACTCGCCGAGTCGCCCTCCGAAACTTACACTTTTAGCCCTTCAACTCTACTCTTGCGATTCTGGGATGTTACAAATATAGATCTATATACAAGTATCACGTTCCCCCTCCAGGAGACTCTGATTATAACTACCAGGAATTATATTCCGCACTCGGACGTACGGAAAGAGAGAATGTCTCACAATTTAAGGTAACAAGTTTACGTATAATGTGTGTGAGTGTAAACCTTTTCTGTATGAATGTACTCTTTTAGTACGAGTGTGTCATGCAATATATCATAAACTATACCTATTATAGTCTATCTAAAACGTTTGTAATATGTAAGAACTCTTTTATGGAAATGTATTAGTGTTATGAATTTATTAAACTATACTTTTTAAAGTTTAATATATGTGTTCTAAAATGAATGAATAATATTTATTATGAATGACTTAGTTTCAGTTCATGATGATAAACTAACAAAGAAACACATTCAATAACTAGAACTTATGATTATACACTTTGCTCAACATAATACAAAGTGTTATGATATTTACATGTTGTTGGCTAACTTTAGCCATTCTGCACTGTTTTGGAAAAATCATAGAAAAATCATACGAAGTCGAAAACTAGATCTGTAAACTCTAAGAGTTCACAAAATGTGTGCAGTTTACTCATAATTTTTATCATGATTTTTAATGATCTCCAACTTGGGTGAAAAAGTCCATAATCACAGATTGGTCCGGATTGTTGTTTGAAATGATAGGCAGTTTTGTAAAAATCACCATAAATTGTAGAAAAACTGTATGGAGATGTGCAAGTAGTCATTTTAAAGCTATAAACTTAAAATATTTTCACCTTGTACAGTTTTGAAAACAAAAATGTTTAAGATGTCCAAAACAGCCCGTGAATGGAGTTGAACTTTTCTGATGAAGGCTGTTAGAAAAGTTTAGTTATGTTCTTGGTGTTTTAACTTGTATTCCCCCCTGAAAACTTGAGAAAACATGAAAATGTAGGGTTATGAACTCACCTTAAGTGATTTCAGTAGATGATTGTTGAAGAATGGAAGTGTTCAACTCAAGAACACTTGGAGATGCCTTGAAGATTTTCGAGAATCTAACATCATAGTTATGGAGTTTATGTAAGAAATCAATGATTTGAGTAGAATGAAGTGAAATAATCATAAGGAGGATGAATTATACTTACTAAGAGTGGAAGAACACTTGAAAATCAGCCTTGAATCTCGAAATTGGTGTATAAAAAGTTTGAGAGAAAAGTGGTGTTTGATACTTAGTGAAATGAGAGCAAATAAGAGAAATGAGGAGAGAGGATGTTTGTTCCAACTCTAAAAACATGGGAATGAGTGTAAATTGAGTGTAAGGTACATTGAAGTGACCTAGGTAAGGTGGGGAGGTGTGGCTGGTCATAGAGTGGGTGTGGGGTGGTTGCTTGTGACATAAGTTAAGGCAAGATCAACACTCCACCTTAAATAAATCCCCCATTAGATCTTTATTATTTAGATAATGATTTTCATCAAAATATGTTTAAATTATGAATATTTAGGGTTTATTATGTTAAAATATAATTTCTGGAGAAAATCCCGCTTTAAAATCACGAAAAACGGGCTTAAAATGTTAAAAATATCAAAAAGGGGCTAAAAGTGACAATATTCCGAATTCTGGTCGAGGTTCGGCCTTCTGATGCTAGGACCGAGAGGAGAGAGGGAAGAAAACGAGAGGGGAAGAGAAACCAAGAGAAGGGAAGAGGGGGAGCAGAGACCGAGAGGAGGGAAGAGAGAACAGAGAGGCGCGAAGAGACAGATAGGAGAGAAGGAGACAGAGACCGAGAAGAGGGAAGAGAGAACAGAGACGGAGAGAAGAGAAAAGAAAGCAGAGACCGAGAGAAGAGAAGAGAGAGCAGAGACCGAGAGAAGGGCATGGGAACCGAGAAGGGACAGAGACCGAGAACAGAGGCTCTGTCCTCGTGAGTTTCGGCCCGAGAGGCCTCTCTTCTTGGTTTCGGTTCCTAAGAAGGTTTCGGTTCCTAAAGCCTATTTTACTTGTTTTCACTCCGTTTTGAGCCGTTTTTGACCCGGTTAAGGGTTGGAATGACCCGAATGATTCTAAAAAGTTACGGGAACTTTTGAGAGAGATTTGGGAGAGATTTCACATACTTGGACAGATTTGGGAGAGATTTGACATTCTTGGAGAGATTTCTCATACAAAGAGATATTTGAGAGATGTTTCACATACTTGGAGAGATTTGACATTCTTGGAGAGATTTCTCATACAAAGAGATATTTGAGAGAGATTTCACATACTTGGAGAGATTTGGGAGAGATTTGACATTCTTGGAGAGATTTCTCAAACAAAGAGATATTTGAGAGAGATTTCACATACTTGGAGAGATTTGGGAGAGATTTGACATTCTTGGAGAGATTTCTCATACAAAGAGATATTTGAGAGAGATTTCACATACTTGGAGAGATTTGGGAGAGATTTGATATAGAGAGAGATAGAGTGAAAACGATTGAGAGAGGTTCCATGTGTGACAATTGTGAGTGTTTGGCTCCGCAATGCAAGGTTCTTGAGCCCCGTTATGTCATGATTAAGGATCCTACACACTCCTGATGAGTATGCAACATAGTTTTATTAGTTTAGTTCATTGATTAGCACTAAGGCTCAGGAAATTTTAACACAAGACTTTTCCCAAGTGATGTTTTCCCATTAATATAGCAAGTTATACAATATGTACATAACACAAACCCTAATACACAAGGTTTAATCGGGTTGACCGGTTTGAATTGATGACTTGACTTGACTGAAGATTGACGATTGTCACATCATCCCCCTGTTAGAGGGAATTTCGTCCCGAAATTTAAATTCGGCTAGGACTTCAAGGGTTTGGGAAAAGATACGGATACTTTTGCTTCATTTGATCTTCGCGTTCCTAAGTAAACTCAGGCCCTCGTTTCGCGTTCCAACGAACCTTCACTATGGGAATGCGACTATGTTTCGTTCTCTTGATCTCTCGATCCATGATCTCGACGGGTTCCTCCACAAAGTGGAGATTTTCATTAACTTCGATTTCGTCGAGCGGTATTACGAGTGTCTCGTCAGACAGACACTTCTTTAAGTTGGATACGTGGAAGGTAGGGTGTACGTTACTAAGTTCTTGTGGTAGTCGGAGTTTGTACACCACAAGACCAATCCTGGCAAGGATTTCGAACGGTCCGATGTACCTTGGGTTTAGTTTCCCACGTTTACCGAAACGTATCATCCCTTTCCAGGGGGAAACTTTTAGTAGTACTCGGTCTCCGACCTGGAATTCTAAAGGTTTGCGTCGCTTATCCGCGTAACTCTTTTGTCGATCACGAGCGCCTTCAGTCTTTCCCAAATTTGAATGATCTTTTCTATGGTTTCCCTTATGATTTCAGGCCCAGTAAGGGTGCTATCAGGGATTTGCCCTCTGGCTAGCTGAGTATCCCCGACTTCGGCCCAACACAGAGGTGATCTACACTTACGACCGTAGAGAGCTTCGAATGGAGCGACTCCAATGCTAGTGTGATAGTTGTTATTATAAGAGAGTTTGATAAGCGGCAGATGGGTATCCCATGCCCTACCAAAATCTATCACACAGGCTCTCAGCATGTCTTCCAATGTCTGGATGGTTCTCTTGCTTTGCCCGTCGGTTTGTGGATGGTAGGCCGTACTCATGTCAAGCCTAGTTCCCAGAGACTTCTGTAGGGACTGCCAAAACCGTGAGGTGAATCTACTATCTCGGTCAGAGATAATGGATATAGGTACACCATGCAGTCGCACAATCTCTTTAATGTACGTCCTGGTTAACTTCTCCATCTTGTCTGTTTCCTTTATTGGCAGAAAGTGCGCGGACTTGGTCAATCTGTCCACGACAACCCATATGGTGTCCAGCCCACCTGATGTCTTAGGCAGTTTGGTTATGAAGCCCATGGTTATTCACTCCCACTTCCACTCGGGTTTATCCGGTTGTTGAAGTAGTCCTGATGGCTTCTGATATTCTACCTTGACCTTGGCGCAAGTGAGGCACTTGCTCACATAAGCAACAATTTCAGCCTTCATGTTTGGCCACCAGTATAACCTTTTGAGGTCTAGATACATCTTATCTGACCCAAGATGAATGGAGTATCGAGTCTTGTGGGCCTTGTTCATTACAACGTCTCGGTACCCACCGAACTTCGGTGTCCAGATTCGGTTCATGAGATAACGAGTTCCATCCTCTTTGACTTCCAAGTTCTTGTCCATTCCTCTTAGTGCTTTGTTTTCCACGTTTTCTGGTTTCAAGGCTTCTAAATGGGCATCCTTGATCTGCGTGGCCAGTTGGGAGTGGATGGTCATGACTAGGGATTTTACTTGGCGACCCGAGTATTCTTTCCTGCTTAAGGCATCGGCTACTACATTGGCCTTGCCTGGGTGGTAGCGAATTTCACATTCGTAGTCATTCAGCAATTCTACCCATCTTCTTTGGCGCATGTTCAGTTCTTTCTGATTGAGAATATGATGAAGACTTTTGTGATCAATGAAGATGGTGCACTTGGTGCCGTAGAGGTAGTGCCTCCAGATTTTCAGGGCGAACACCACTGCTACCAGTTCAAGGTCGTGGGTGGTATAATTAACTTCGTGTGTCTTAAGTTTCCTTGATGCGTAAGCGATGACTTTTCCCCCTTTGCATGAGCACACAGCCAAGGCCTTGATTCGAAGCATCGCAATATACCAAAAAATCATCGGTTCCTTCTGGAAGAGACAATACTGGTGCGCTGCATAGGGCTTGCTTTAGTGTCTGGAAGGCGGCTTCTTGTTTATCTTCCCATTTGAACACCGCACCTTTCTGAGTCAAGATGGTGAGGGGCTTGGCGATCTTGGATAAGTTTTGTATGAATCTTCGATAGTAGCCTGCGAGTCCTAAAAATTGCTGGATTTTTGTTGGCATTGTAGGTGCTGACCAATCTTCGATTGCTTTGATCTTTGAGGGATCCACATGGATTCCTTCCTTGCTTACTACATGGCCAAGGAATCCTACTTCACGGAGCCAAAATTCACACTTTGAGAACTTGGCGTAAAGCTTCTCAGTTCTTAAAATCTCCAGAACTAGACGTAGGTGTTGTCTGTGCTCTTCTTCGCTTCTCGAATAGACCAAGATATCGTCGATGAATACGATGACGAATTTATCCAAGAAGGGTCGACACACTCAGTTCATCAAATCCATGAACACCGCAGGCGCGTTTGTTAATCCGAATGGCATCACTACAAATTCGTAGTGTCCATAGCGAGTTCTGAATGCCGTCTTGGGGATATCCTCTTCTTGAACTCGTAGTTGATGATAGCCCGACCTCAGGTCGATTTTTGAAAAGTAGCTGGCTCCTTGGAGCTGGTCGAAGAGGTCATCGATTCAGGGTAGGGGATAACGGTTCTTGATAGTGAGTTTGTTTAGTTCTCGGTAGTCTATGCACATGCAAAAAGATCCATCCTTCTTCTTTACAAATAGGACTGGTGCTCCCCAGGGTGAGAATCTTGGCCTGATGAATCCTTTGCTCAACAGTTCATTCAACTGGCTGGACAGTTCTTGCATTTCTATCGGTGCTAAGCGGTATGGAGCCCTGGCGACGGGGGTAGCTCCTAGGATTAAGTCGATCCGAAATTCGACTTATCGTGCGAGTGGTACACCTGGCAGATCGTCTGGGAATACATCAGGGAAGTTGCATACTTCTGGAATTTCTTTGATGTCCTTCACCTCTTGTTTCTTGTCTACGACGTGGGCTAAGAATGCATGGTAATGTTTTCGGAGGTACTTTTGGGTTTTAACACAAGAGATGATTTGTAGGTTCGCAGTAGGTTTATTGCCATAAACGGTGAGGATGTTGCCATTCGGCAGATTGAGGCGGACGACCCTTTCGTAACATAGAATGTCGGCACGATGAAGGCTTAACCAATCCATACCAATGATTATGTCGAAACTTTTTATGGTGACCGACATAAGGTCAATTTTGAACAAATGGTTGTCTAGAGTGAGAGTACACCCTATATAAATATCGTTAGCGCGCTCAACCTTTCCATTTGCCATTTCTACGACGTAAGAATCTTCTAGTCGCTAGGAATTTTGCTTAAGTATATGTTTGAATTGGTGACTTACGAAACTTCTTTCTGCCCCACTATCGAAAAGTACGCATGCATAAGAGTTATTGAGGAGGAACGTACCAGTAACCACAGAGGGATCCTTGACTGCTTCTCCATGCCCTAAAGTTAGGACCCTTCCTACACCCCCAGCATTAGGGGCTCATGCCTTGGGGCAGTTCCTCCTGAAGTGTCCCGTTTCACCACACCCATAGTAGGTTTGGCTTGCTCCGGTGCTGGCGGTCGTAGTGGCTTGAGCGGCGGGTTGGGTAGTCGCTCTACAGAATCGTGCAGTGTGTCCCTTCTTGTTGCAGTTATTGCAGCGTAACTCTCGACAAGCACCATTATGGTGGTAGTTACACTTGTTGCACTTGGGAAGAGTTCCCGTGTACTGTTTCGGCAGCGCTGGAGTGACAGCAGTAGTGGCGGCACGGACAGCAACAATCTGTTGCTTTTTGGCGGGGTCCTGCATCGGTTGTTTCTTTTTATTGCCCTAGAATTTCCTCTTGTTGTTCCCTCCTTTTGTTCGGTCGGTGGTGGTTATCACAGTACCACGGCTAGCCCTGTGATCTATGAGTTGTTGTGCCAATTCCTTGGCACTCTCAAAGGTAGTGGGTTTCGAGGCCAATACACTATCTTGAATCTGGGATGACAGCCCCCAGAGGTATCGTTCCACCTTCTTCTCCTCTGGAGTGACCATTGTTGGACAGAGGAGTGCTAGGTCATTGAAACGGGCAGTATAAGTTTCAAGATCGGTGCCCGACATTCTGAGGTTCCAAAGTTCCTCTTCAAGTTTTTGTACTTCGCCCCTCGGGCAATATTCCTTTAACATTAAGGCTTTCAAATCCTCCCAGCTGATAGCATTAGCTACTGCAGGAGTAAGTGATTTAACTCGGCCATTCCACCAAGTAAGTTCTTTTCCAGTGAAAGTGAATGTTGCATACTTGACCTTGCTCGCTTCGGGACAAGCGCAGATTTCGAAAACTGCCTCGGTCCTTTCGAACCATTGCACCAGCGTGATGACGCCCCCGCTTCCATTGAAAGGGTCGGGTTTGCCATTCGTGAAGTCTTTCTAAGAGCACTCCCTCGTACGCCCCGTGCTATCCCCATGAATGGAATTGGTAGCTCCGGATCCAGAACCGCCAGAACCATTGGTACCCATTTGTGACATTGCTGCCGCCACGGCTGCCGTTACTGCACCCTGAAACATCGCAGGATCAAACTGCGGAGGTGGTGGTGGAGGCGGCACTGTGTTGTCGGAAGGTCTTGGTCTTCTCCTTGGTGGCATGGTTCTGTCATAATAAAAAAATGACCAGTCGGTAAGACTTCAATAGTGATAACGAGTCGAGTGTTACTGGTTTCATCCCTCTTGTATTTTATCAAAGCTTTATTATTCGTAAACTGTTTGTGTGATCAGGTTATGATGTCTAGTGCTAAACATTCAATAAATAAAACGCATGCCAAATTTCATTGATAACTTTTAGTACATAACGTTTAGAGGGAAAAGTTTGACTGCATAAGGGTCTACATTACATCGTTACAAAAGATAGCTTTGACATTACAAAAGACCTTTGAATAGTGTAATCACTTAGTCGCAGGGTCGACCTACATACAAAGAGTAGCACCAACGCATACTCATAAAATTTTACTACCAAGACGTGAGAATAGTAACGAGTTCTAATCACGACGACCCTTCTTCGACAAATTCTGCGATGATGTTGATGCGCCCTGTAGTTCTGCCAATCTCCGTTCGGCTGCAACCATTCTCTCTTCGAGTGCCATGTATATTTCCTGATACTCTCTTGTTTCTGCTCGAGCAGCGAGAAGGTCTTGAATGAGTGGGTCTCTGTGGTGGGAGTCTCGTTCCAGGTCTTTGGTACGATCAGTGGTAGACTGTACGATGGCGCTTAGTTCCCGGACCTGATTGATCGTCGTCCTACCACGATTATCCATACTTGCTATTCGCTGTATCGTGACGGGGAGGGCTCTGTCAGCCGGTCCACCACGAGTGAGATCATAATAACCTCGTTGGTAGCCATATGGTGACCGCTGGCGTTGTTGTCGGCTCCACCTTTCGATCGTTGTTACCCAAGGGGGTTCAGGTCCATTGTATCCAAAACGGTGTGCGGGTACCCTCGCGATGTAAGGAGGGTTGAATACTTCTGGTGGTTCCTCCATTTCATTCCCAAACATGACTATCTCATCATCTTCCTCTTCTTCTTCTTCGTCTTCCTCCTCTTCTTCTTGTTCGTCTTCCTCTTCTTCCTCTTGTTCGTCTTCCTCTTCGGGATCCTCCTCGGGATCCTCTTCGATTTGTTGCTCGGGCTCATCATTGATCCACCCCGCGTTTCCCTGATTGGGAAAGTATAGGTCCCCGGGTATGTGAAATCCTGCCATGTCGTCTGCACGAGAAACGGGGGGGTTAAGAAGCACATATCGAAAAATAATAACATGGCGCTATCGAAACGTACAAATACTCCTATAGTATTTTTAAATGTTTATATTTGGTTCTTAGCGTGTTCTTTATAGAGTGTAGTTAGGTTATCAGATTTGTCGCTCATTACGACTATTCCTTAGTGTGCATAAGTTACTTCTCGGACGGATATAGTTGATCAGGCTATATCCTTCCCAGAACTGATTACACATGCTAAGGCGTACTAGTAATGTTCAACTCCTCCTTTTTCAATTTATGTTCTCCTTAGTTATGACACTACGCGAGTATATAATGTATGTAAGTATACTTTAAAACAAGAAATTATTTGTTTTCTAAAAGTACAACTCGTTAAAGCGTTTTAAGAATCAGAGACTTTTACTCCCAAATGTGTTTATAATTTGTATATCTTATGTGGTTTGACATACTTAATTCACTATAAACCGTGCTCTGATACCAATCTGTCACACCCCCAAACAAAGGATGGCGGAAACGTCCGGGGGTGGAGGACTTCATGTATAGTATCATAACCACAATTTCAATAGTAATTTAAGCAAACACAACCAACATATATATAATTGAAAAAGTTACATCACTTGTATGAATTACATGTTTCAAAATCAATTACAATATGTTGACAAAATATGAAAAGTTTGACGCCTTAAGTCCCATCCTCAAAAGCACTTGATTACCTGTTTAGTGATTTTCTGAGAATACAAGTTGTTTGAAAAGTGTCAACACGAAGGTTGGTGAGTTCATAAGTTTTTGCTATAAAACTTAATAGAAGTCTTTCTCATGTAAATGTCGCGTTTGTTTCAGAAAAATCTGATATTTTCCTTAAAATCCCTATAATGTCGTCTTATGACCAAAGACCAAAATGTACAAGAAATCATTCTTACTTAGTAGAAATGTCATGAGTTTGAATTGATATAAAAAGTGAATTTAAATCAACCTAAAACCTACTTAGGTTTTATGAAATCCCGTAAACTTTATGAATTGTTATCTCCCTATGTGAGTCGCTATAATCATACTATGACTATGTGAACCTGCCACGACGTTTCTCAGGCGTCGCGAAAATGAAATGACATTTGTCACCCGTAGACCTGCAGGTCCCACTATAGCTAGCAGCAAGGTGTGGGGTGTCAAACCCAATATAGATCTATATACAAGTATCACGTTCCCCCTCCAGGAGACTCTGATTATAACTACCAGGAATTATATTCCGCACTCGGACGTACGGAAAGAGAGAATGTCTCACAATTTAGGGTAACAAGTTTACATATAATGTGTGTGAGTATAAACCTTTTCTGTATGAATGTACTCTTTTAGTACGAGTGTGTCATGCAATATATCATAAACTATACCTATTATAGTCTATCTAAAACGTTTGTAATATGTAAGAACTCTTTTATGGAAATGTATTAGTGTTATGAATTTATTAAACTATACTTTTTATAGTTTAATATATGTGTTCTAAAATGAATGAATAATATTTATTATGAATGACTTAGTTTCATTTCATGATGATAAACTAACAAAGAAACATATTCAATAATTAGAACTTATGATTATACACTTTTCTCAACATAATACAAAGTGTTATGATATTTACATGTTGTTGGCTAACTTTAGCCATTCTACACTGTTTTGGAAAAATCATAGAAAAATCATACGAAGTCAAAAACTAGATCCGTAAACTCTGAGAGTTCAAAAAATGTGTCTAGTTTACTCATAATTTTTATCACGATTTTTAATGACCTCCAACTTGGGTGAAAAAGTCCATAATCACAGACTAGTCCGGATTGTTGTTTGAAATGATAGGCAATTTTGTAAAAATCACCATAAATTGTAGAAAAATCGTATGGAGATGTGCAAGTAGTCATTTTAAAACTATAAACTTAAAATATTTTCACCTTGTACAGTTTTGAAAACAAAAGTTTTTAAGATTTCCAAAACAATTCGTGAATGGAGTTGAACTTTTCTGATGAAGGCTGTTAGAAAATTTTAGTTATGTTCTTTGTGTTTTAACTTGTATTCCCCCCTGAAAACTTGAGAAAACATGAAAATGTAGGGGTATGAACTCACCTTAAGTGATTTCAGTAGATGATTGTTGAAGAATGGAAGTGTTTAACTCAAGAACACTTGGAGATGCCTTGAAGATTTTCGAGAATCTAACATCATAGTTATGGAGTTTGTGTAAGAAATCAATGATTTGAGTAGAATGAAGTGAAATAATCATAAGGAAGATGAATTATACTTACTAAGAGTGGAAGAACACTTGAAAATCATCCTTGAATCTCGAAATTTGTGTAGAAAAAGTTTGAGAGAAAAGTGGTGTTTGATACTTAGTGAAATGAGAGCAAATGAGAGAAATGAGGAAAGAGGATGTTTGTTCCAGCTCTAAAAATGTGGGAATGAGTGTAAATTGAGTGTAAGGGACATTGAAGTGACCTAGGTAAGGTGGGGAGGTGTGGTTGGTCATAGAGTGGGTGTGGGGTGGTTGCTTGTGACATAAGTTAAGGCAAGTTCAACACTCCACCTTAAATAAATCCCCCATTAGATCTTTATTATTTAGATAATGATTTTCATCAAAATATGTTTAAATTATGAATATTTAGGGTTTATTATGTTAAAATATAATTTTTGGAGAAAATCCCGCTTTAAAATCACAAAAAACGGGCTTAAAATGTTAAAAATATCAAAAAGGGGCTAAAAGTGACAATATTCCGAATTCTGGCCGAGGTTCGGCCTTCTGATGCTAGAACCGAGAGGACAGAGGGCAGAAACCGAGAGGGGAAGAGAAACCAAGAGAAGGGAAGAGGGGGAGCAGAGACCGAGAGGAGGGAAGAGAGAACAGAGAGGCGCGAAGAGACAGATAGGAGAGAAGGAGACAGAGACCGAGAAGAGGGAAGAGAGAATAGAGACGGAGAGAAGAGAAGAGAAAGCAGAGACCGAGAGAAGAGAAGAGAGAGCAGAGATCGAGAGAAGGGCATGGGAACCGAGAAGGGACAGAGACCGAGAACAGAGGCTCTGTCCTCGTGAGTTTCGGCCCGAGAGGCCTCTCTTCTTGGTTTTGGTTCCTAAGAAGGTTTCGGTTCCTAAAGCCTATTTTACTCGTTTTCACTCCGTTTTGAGCCGTTTTTGACCCGGTTAAGGGTCGGAATGACCCGAATGATTCTAAAAAGTTACGGGAACTTTTGAGAGAGATTTGGGAGAGATTTCACATACTTGGACAGATTTGGGAGAGATTTGACATTCTTGGAGAGATTTCTCATACAAAGAGATATTTGAGAGATGTTTCACATACTTGGAGAGATTTGGGAGAGATTTGACATTCTTGGAGAGATTTCTCATACAAAGAGATATTTGAGAGAGATTTCACATACTTGGAGAGATTTGGGAGAGATTTGACATTCTTGGAGAGATTTCTCATATAAAGAGATATTTGAGAGAGATTTCACATACTTGGAGAGATTTGGGAGAGATTTGACATTCTTGGAGAGATTTCTCATACAAAGAGATATTTGAGAGAGATTTCACATACTTGGAGAGATTTGGGAGAGATTTGACATAGAGAGAGATAGAGTGAAAACGATTGAGAGAGGTTCCATGTGTGACAATTGTGAGTGTTTGGCTCCGTAATGCAAGGTTCTTGAGCCCTGTTATGTCATGATTAAGGATCCTACACACTCCTGATGAGTATGCAACATAGTTTTATTAGTTTAGTTCATTGATTAGCACTAAGGCTCAGGAAATTTTAACACAAGACTTTTCCCAAGTGATGTTTTCCCATTAATATAGCAAGTTATACAGTATGTACATAACACAAACCCTAATACACAAGGTTTAATCTGGTTGACCGGTTTGACTTGATGACTTGACTTGACTCAAGATTGACGATTGTCACAGATAAACTAAATATATAGCACAAGTACAACGATAAACAAAACAACATTTATATTCCATCATTAAGGTTTGAATACAAGGTTCTTACAAGTGATAATAGATAGTAGTAGCCTTAAACAAGTAGGAAGATACCAAAACTAGATAGCTAAGTCGTCTGAAATCCACGACAAATCTTCCGTCTGAAAGCTTGTCAAAGGATCCCCTGAGAATACATGTAAGTTTGAAAGTCAACACAAAGGTTGGTGAGTGTCACAAGTTTTCTGCTAACGCGGTAATACTTTTAATAAGTCTAAAAAGTATTATCTTTGTATGTATAACAACAGTTAAAACAGTGTTTGCAATGAGTCTTTAAAAGCCAAAATGTATAGTTTGTATAAGTAAACCCATACGTAAAATTGTGTTTGTAATGAATCTTTGAAAGCCAAAATGTTATGTTCCATAAGTAATTACATACTTAAAACTGTGTTTGAAAGCAACCAAATCCATGGTTGTACGGGTAACGAATAAAGTTTTCTGCCAAGGGTGTACTTAACAACCGTAGATACGGATAAACAAACATATGGATATATGGATACAGTTATCTGCTAAGGTTGAACTCAACAACCGCATATAAGGATAAATAACAAGTATATTTGATAAGTATACACGTAAAGTGTATGATACTTGTTTAAACAGTTGACAAAACTTAGTATAGTGTACACAAGCACATGTATGAGCCTAAGATACAAGTTCTATAACTTGTATAAATGTATAAACCTATATATTTATGTCATAAACAGACATACGGATATACGGATAAAGTTATCTGCCAATGTTGAACTTAACAACCGCAGATACGGATAAATAGGTAATTGATAAGTATTTTTGATAAGCGTACACATTGAAGAGTACGATACTTTTTTTTAAACAATTGATAAAACTTTGAGTACATGCACATAAATGAGTCTAAGAGACGAGCTCTATAACTCGTAAAATATATAAACTTGTATATTTTTGTGTATGTATGAGGTATAATGAAACTACCAAGTTGATAACTGGCTATACAGTCATAGCACAATTTTAGTTGGAACGTATATGTTATTTTTATTAGTTGTATTATCTTTAACAACATAACATATGTAGCTATTGAGGTTTAAAACGATTTTTGTTTACTTAACATGTAAGCGTTTAAACAATTATTTCTAAAACTGGTAAAGTATTTACACAAAACAATGATATAATGTTTGTGTATTTCGTATGATAAATATTACTTAGTACACGTACTATCATGTACAGACGAGGGCCAGACATGAAACACCGAGGGCAAGACCATTTTGGCATTATAGCACTTCTGAAATCCAGCAACCCATTCGGCCCTTCAAACCAGATTCCCTGTACCGTAAATAGTAGTGTAATAAATACTATTTCCGTGTGATTTATATTGTATAAAAATGGTGATGTTGTTTGTTTAAACAAAGTATTTATAAAATAGATATATATTAGATATACAAGTACTACATGTTCCCCCCCCCCCCCCCCTGAAAATATGTAAAAGTGGGGTCATAACACTCACCTTAATGTGTGGTTGCCGAGTAATTGTTGCGAGAAAAAGCGAGATATACTGTCGTGAATACGAATCGTCGAGATTTATTTAGTTTCCTAGAAATATTAACATAAATTAATATGTGAAGAGTTGTTTGGAAATTTAACCAACGTATGGGATCCATTCACAAATTTAAATATATTAAATAGACTAAGGTTGTTAATAATTTCCAAATAAGGGACTAAAATTGTTTATTTAAATTCTAGGTTTGAGTTAGGATTTATTTTGCGAATAAATATCTACAGAGGGGTTAAAATAGACAAAGGTTTGAGACTTGGGACTTGTTTTTGTAAGAGGTTTCCAAGGAGGGTAGGTTTTGAACATTTTAAATGATGTTTTAGAAACCTATGACTAGTTTTGTAAACAAATTCTTTGGGAGGGGGCTAAGAATTATTTTGGAATTGAAGTTTGGGACTTAGGGTCCTATTTGTAGAAACCTTTGAAGTGGAGGGGAGGATTGTGTAAATTTTGAAATGGACGTATAAGGGGTGGGGGTTGATTTTGTAACATCAACAAACTTTGAGGGCATTGTTTAAGTAAAATGTAACAAACAGTAAAATCAATTAAACTCAATTGCACAGTAGGTAATTTACCTTGTATGTCTTTCTACATGAAGTTTCATCAACGATAAAAAAAAATGATTCAGGACCTCGTCAAGGTTGGATCATAAAAAATAAATAAATAAATAACAAAATGTTGGGGATGAGTACTTACAGCGACAGTATCGACGACATAAGAGGTGGTGGTTTATGATGGGGTTGTGGTGGTTAAGGGTGATGATCAAGAAATCAATAGGAATAGAGAGATAAGGAGGGAGAGAACTTGAGAGAAGTGGCTGTGAATTGGTGACTTTAATGGCTTCTAAGAGCTCTTATTTATACTAGAAGAGGGACACACACTATTTTGTGACCATACTTCCAACCAAGCATTGTACCGTTTTTGATTGACTTGCACACAAAGAAGAAGAGAGGGGGAGGAAAGAAGAAGGTGGGGAAGAAGTAGAAGGGAAGAAAATCTGGACTTTTTACCTTCTTGTGTCACAGTGGGCCCCACAAAAACACACAAAACCGGGTGCCTCGGGATCTGTGCATCAATTTTTTTTTTTTCGAAAGTACCGTTAGATAGAGTTTAATTCAAGTATTTCAAAAAATTAAACGGATTAATTTTTGGAGTTACGGAACTCCGGCAAATCACATTTAAAGTTTTGCGTTTAAACGGACCGCGGTGTCCGTTTTTGTTTCGTAAAAATTATTTCGAGTGTGAAATTAAATAATAGACTATAATCTGAGTCCAAAAACGCTCTCGGAAATCTCGTCGGCAAAGCATAAGTGCCTCAACGGATTGATTCGGTTTTACGCGATTAAATAAAAATAGTGTTTTACTGTCTGTTTTCTTATAATTGTCGTATCTTTTGCATACGAACTCCGTTTTGGACCTTCTTTATATTTTCGGAAACAGGGGAACATGTAATATAATATTTTAATGTTTGTTTTGCTCAAAACTGCTTAATGTAAAATTTCAGTTTTTCTAACGCATTAATTAGCATTGTCGTTTAAGCGGTTTGATTTGTTGTACATTTGAAAGTGCAATATCATCTAGTATCGTATTATAGTTAGAATGAAATTACTCGTCCTTATTAAGATACACTAAAACTCAGTAATTCAGATATAACATGAGATTCACGGATAGATTAACGGTTATAATAATAGCCCTAAATTTCGGGTTGTCACACTTTATCAATGTAAAATATTGTTTTTATGAATATGCAAATAGCATGTTTTGGAGTAATGATATTGTGAAGTATGAAAGTTTGGGTCTTTCAAAAATACGAAAGTTGGGGTCTTTCAACTACCACCGAGATAACACGAAACACTCCCAACCCACTATCAGAGAAATAACCCGTTACCAAACCACTAACGATTCATGGCATGCAAATGACATATAACATTTCTTGAAGATATAATTGAAACATAAGCAGAGAAATAAACCATGGATACACTTATCCAAACCGATGCAAGATCCCAATCAACAAAATGCAAAAAAAACTGAAAGAAAGCAAAAGATACATACCTATAATGTCGCCTGGAGAAACCCTGAATCCCTCTTCCTACTAAGGTGCCAACGATGAAACCCGGGTTGCCCCAACCACTAAGCGGGGGCAACTTTCCATGATATGACTAGGTTGATGGCAACGATGGCATAACTCTACTTCCACTATGCATTCTTGACGGGTGTGACCCTTCCACCCGCACCTGTCACACTTGGACCTGTTGAGCTCATCCCAATGCACCCCTTCACCCTATGTGTAACCACCACGACCCCTTGGGGATCTGACACCAATAAAGATAGCGACCAACTGCTCAGATTGACAAGCCAGACCGGAAGTCCGCTTCCTCTTCCCCAACTGTCCATCTAAACCAATCTTCTGCTCTTGGGTTACCCCGACCACCCCATTGACCCCCCGAGTAACTGAGGCCCGCTCCTCGAATCTGGAAACCGCTCTATCAATGACACGCCGAATGATGTCGGGTAACTCCTCGCGTAGGGATCGCAAAAATTCTGTGACAATCCATTCCTTTGGTTGACCCTCCTGGAGACATGGTGAACTAATCACATCCGATCCCAAATGACAAGAGCTAACAATAGAATCCTCCTTCCATCAACTTCTTAGATTCTTCAATAATTTCACCGATTCAAGTATGGATCATGTTCTTTCAGTAGTACGGGCTCAATACTACCATCCACACCTATCCATATTGTCCTCAGCAATCCTCCTGAATCCCCTAAGTCATTTCCTCAAACCAATGCACCAAGACTCACTAAACTGCACCACTAACCCACAGAAGAATATCCTAGGATTTCCTAGGTTCCCTCTCTCAGACGTTGAAGGATTCCCTTTAATTTCAACTAGCTACTTCATGAATATAGTCACATGCAAAAGAGATCAGATAATCCTTTGAGTAAAAGACTCAGTCCTAGAACGGTTGGACTCAAATGAGAGTTGCACAATAGGTTCAAGTCCATCACTTTGAGATTATCCAGCCCGTGCCATATGTGACTTAGCATATTCACTTAGTAGCTAACTCACATTCCTAAGAGCCCCACGAAGCACAAAGCAAGCAGCATTCAGGAAACAAAAAATCTAACCATCATACTCTATACAGGCCATTCCATCGACTTATCAGATTTACAGACTAGCATGCAATACTAAAGCTCATAGAGTCAGGCTCATAAAAGGTATCTCTCCTATCATATAATACTGAGCAGATCCTTAGCCCTAATCTAGCATGCATTTCTCATAATCATATCATATATCATAATAAACATGTATTGATATTATGGGAACCACTTACTTCAGCTCGGTAGATTGAACACATCACACCCCTTTATTTTATTAAGGTTCCTTTTTAATCAAATGTTTTATTTATTAAAAATTTCACCAAGCCCTTAATTTGAGTTCAGGCACACCCGAGAGTATGCCCGAGTCCCTCAAACCAAGGCTCTGATACCAACTTGTAACGACCCAAAAATCCAAGGTAAAAAAATTCATTTTTATTATAATTAAAACACTAATGTAACTTGTTCAAAATTTTGAAAAACACTTCAAATAAAACAATTATCAGAGTCCGATCCCAAAGATCAAATGTTGCAGAAAACACGGGTGTATGCGCTGCAATCGCCCCAAGCTCTTTTATTTGAAAACCAAAGTACCTGAAACATACACTGAAAACCGTAAGCATAAAGCTTAGTGAGTTCCTTAAGATACCACATACCATACATTCAATAAACATATAGAGGGCCCCGCCCAGCTTCGGACTCCGTCCGGCATCAAGCCCCGCTCGGTATATAGATCTGTAAGTCATCAGGCCCCGCCTGGCATCGTGGCCCGCCCGGTATACATATAAACATATAACATGTAAACACATAAACATATAACACACCACACATTCAAAAATAACAAAGATAAATAGCATACATACCGGTCATCAGGCCCCACCCGGCATCGGGTCGTACCCGGTAATCATGAAAACACATACAGGTAACTAGCATAGAAGATACTCATCAAGCCCTACATGGCATCGAGCCCCACTCGGTAAACATAAAATACATACCACATGAAAGAGTCACGTAGACAATCAAGCATACTAAGCATAACATACTATGGGTCGGCATTGGTGCCTTCGACCCGCTAAATACAATGAGGAGACTCACCTCGAATGCAGAAGCTCCCTGGAATAAATCCCTAGATACTGCCCTAACGACGCCTCCAATCTATCAGATCAGAATAACAATAAATAAAAAATTGGATTCCATTCCCAGGCCCACTAACCATAATTGGGGTAAAATGACCATTTTACCCCTAACCCCAAACAAGAATCCAAACTGAGGCCCAACTCCTAAAACCAAAAGATCCACAAAGGCCCACTAATGGCCCAATTATCCAAATTGGGCCCAATCCCATATGGGTCTTATCCTAAGCTCATATTTTCCTTAATACAATTCATATTATCTCAAACACCCCTTGGGACAACTTGGTCATATGTATAAGTCAAAAGTCAAAGACAACGCTCCGAGTTGACTCAATTCACCGAGTTCACCCATGAACTCGTCGAGTTCTTTAGTCAGCAAAACCTTTTAATCTATTAAGCCGCCATTCCCGAAACTACAGGCTCCACCACTCAAATCTCAACTGAAATAACGCCTGGAAGGGTAAAGTTTCCAACTTTACCCTTACAAACCATTCAAATGGGTCAAAAAACCCAAACACTAAGCTTAAGAGGCTAAGGTCTTAATCATTAATCACCAAATCATCAAAACAAAGCTCATGGATACAGAGCTGGACCTTAAAGGCTGAAACGTCAAGTAAATTTCCAACTTTACTCTCATACAAAGCTAGAAGAGGCTCAAAAGCGCAAAAGAGTCCAAAAGAAGGGTTTAATGGATGCATGGAGCCCTTAAGACCATAAAGTTGGCACCTTTATGCCACAAGAGCTCCCAAGAACCCTAGATCTGAAAGAATAAAAACGTACAACTCCCAACAACCATTCCATTAGAACCAAAACATGCAAAAGAACCCTAAGAAGAAGATCTATGTATTCATAAAGCAAGGTTGAGACTTTTTACCAGAAATGTGCCAAAATGCAACAAGGAATCAAGATATAGCAGCTCCTTCTTGTATCACCAAGATTCTTTTTCTTCTAATGGCTTTAAACACACATGAAACACTCAAAATAGCACACAAACACTCAAAAGTGCCTTAGGGTTTTGACGTTAGGGTTTAGGACAATGGAGGCGGGAAATGAGGCCAACACCTGGGATTTAAGGTGTTTAAATAGGGTGCAAAACCTCAAAATTAGGGTTTCCTAAACAGTGCCCAACTCGCTGAGTTGTCTCATTAATCTCGTGACCAAAACAACTTCTGCTTGCCTAGTTGAGGCTCCACAACTCGTCGAGTAGACTCACTAAATCCTCATGATTCTTCATTTTCAACTCGCTGAGTTAGCTTCTCCAACTCGCTGAGTTGAACTTGAAATTTGCATAATTCCACAATTAACCTTCTAGATTTCGGGTGTTACAGTGTGTACTGGATTTCGGAGGGAGTTGGGATACTTACCTTCCACTAGAAGAGTTGCACTACAAGAACAGTTATCATGCTAATATTGATCAACCACCTTTCGAGATGTTGTATGGAAGGAGGTGTAGGACCCCGGTTTGTTGAGGGGAGGTCAGACATCGGGTCATGGGGAGTACTGAGGTGGTACTTAAGACCACTGAGTTGATTCAATAGGTACGCTATAGACTGCGGGTCACACATAGTCAGCTGAAGAGTTATGTTGACCGACGCCGTTCGGATCTCGAGTTTTAGGTGGGAGACTCTGTGTTGCTTAAGGTGTCATCCGATTTGGGAAAAGGGGAAAACTGGGTCCCCGATTTATTGGTCCATTCGGATTTATACCTGTGTTCGAATGCATGCATACCGACTGGAACTTCCTGATGAACTCAGTCAAATCCATAACACTTTCCATGTAACCCAGTTGTGGAAATGTGTAGCCAATGATTCTGCAGTGATTCGTTAGATGATATTCAGGTGAATGAGTGCCTGAATTATGTGGAGAAGACCATTTCAATTCTTGAAAGGAAGACTAAGACCCTACATAACAAGGTGGTGAATCTGGTGAAGGTGTAACGGCAACGCCGAAAGGGGCTCCAAGTGGAGGTAGGAGTCGAAGGGCAAGATGAGGGATCACTACCCAGAATTGTTTGCGGTAGCAGACTTTGAGGACGAATTCTAATTCAAGTGGGGAAGATTTGTAACACTCGGATTATGGTATGGTACCTTTTAGTCCATGGGATATTAATTTTATTGCAAAAGAGGTCCATACATATGTTGGTCGTACGTCTATGTACACTTAGCGTACATGTGCATGCAAAATTGGGATAATGAGCCACGTGCGCAGGGCGTACATAGCAAATTACCAAAACCCTAATTTTAGGGAATGAACCCTATTTAAACATACTTATGACCTTTAGACCCTCACTCTTACCAGCCTCACTTGCTTTTGAACGTCCCTAAAACCCTAGTTGCCATTGAGAGTGACCTTGGAGCTTGAAAGTGAATTTATGGTCTTTTTAGTGTGTTTGCAAGAAGAAGAAGTTGGTGAGAAAGCCTTGGACATGGTTGAGCTTCAAGATCCTAAATATACATCATCTTAGGGAGATTTTGAAGGTAAAAAGATCATACATTGTTGATCCTTCTCATAGTTAGAGTTAGGGTTTGTTTATGAGTCATTTTTGGTCCATGGATTCTCCTTTTTGAGTTTGGGCAACTTCAGGAGCTAGTAATGCTAGATCTCAGTCCCTTTGGCATGTTAGAAGCATAAACATGTTATCTTGGTGGTAGATATGAAGCAATGCTTGAACCTAGGTCCTTTAAGTGAGTCTTTGATGGTTTTTGAGCATAATAAATCACATACTAGGCCCCCGCCCTGCTTTGGTCCTCGCCCAACATTAAGCCCCGCTTAGCATACAAATCTATTAATCTTAGACCCCGCCTAACATCGGGACTATACACATACAACATATATCATATAATCATGCTAACACATACAATGATCATAAAACAATAGCATACGATTCAGTTATTGGGCCTCGCCCGACATCGAGCCCCTCCCGGTATACATAGCAGCACATAACACATTCAAGGGTCAGGAAAACTCCTAGAATCCTAACATAAAAAATAAGGGTTGGAATTGGTGCCTTAGACCCGTTAAACCCAGTGAGGAAACTCACCTCAATCGACTGATAAAAGATCCTACAATCGCTGTTGCTACGAACCGATGAATCCTCGAGCTATCAATACCAAATAACATCAAATTAATAACTGGATTCCAATCCATAGCCATCAGTCCTCATTTAGGGTAAAAACACCATTTTACCCCTGACCTAGTTTGGACCAAGACTTAGGCTCAAATCTATAATCCAAAAGGCCCAAAATCCAACTAACCGTTTAAGGCCCATACTTGGGCCAGTTTTAAAAAATGGGCCCAAACCCTTACATGGGCCTTACCCTAAGGCCCACTAATTCTCCTGGTCCAAAAGACTTGCACTTAGATGTCCCAACAAGATCCCAAGCATCCAATCCCGATAGAATGGCCCAAAATTAAAGCCCAAAACACTAAGCTCAACAGACTGAGTACATGGGGCGTACTCAGTTTTACGCTAAGAGTACATGCTAAATGGATTGTACGTGGTGCGTACAGACTTGTATAGCAACGTACTCACCCATTCAGCCCAAACCCACTTAAGCACTTAATGCTTAAGACCAGAAGTCCAAACCACATATCTAGCCCTTAATAAGCGTCTAGAACCATAAAGTCACTGACTTTGTGATTTTGCATGCCCTAAAAGGACCCAACTTCAAGATATAATAGTCTACTTTCACTAAATTGACATAATCTCATGTATGGGTGATTCTAAAACCTAAAGGTGCCAACTTTATGGACTTTGAACCTCAGAAACACCAAGAGTGGCAACTCATAACTCCTGGAGTGGTGTCAAACCAGTAGATCTCATTCATGGGGTCAAAAAGGTCAAAACCCTTATATACTAGATCTAAGCTACTAATGAACAAGATCATAGTTTTTTACCTCAAACAAGCTGGAAATTGAGTAGAGAATTAGGATCCACAAGCTCTTCCTTGATCAACAACCTTGCACCAAGCTCCTTCTTCTTGATTATGAACCAAAGCACATTAAAAGGAACACAATGAGCTCAAAAACACAATGGAGAGGTCTAGGGTTTTGAAATGAGGTTATAAGGTCAGTGGAGATTGAAAAATGAGGGTAATTTTAACCAAAAGTGTGATTATATAGTGTCCAACCCCATAAATTAGGGTTTCACTAAATGACATACGCCTCGCGATGCGTACTCCCCGCGTATGTGTCCGGAGTCCTGACCAAGCCACTCATCAGTACGCTAAGTGTACCATGTGTTAAGCCCCACGTACTGGCTTCTCAGCTAGTACACCAAGCGTAGCATGTGGTATGCCCCACGTACTACTCAAGGACCAAATGTTCAAATTTTCAACAATAAAGGGAAATAATGAAACATACCAAGATCCAAGTGTTACAGATTAAACACTTAATGGCTGAAAATGGTTAACAGCTCAGTATGTTGGGTATACTAAGATGTACAACACACATACCACTTGAGATTGAGTACGCCAAATGTACTGGTATTACGCCGCGCGTATGCTCCCAAAGAGCTTTTGGGCTTGTGTTGGGTTTTTAGATCATTTGGGCCCTATTTAGTTTTGGGCCTTGATCTGTTTAGAGTAGGTGGCTCTCAGGTTTTTTTGTGGGCCATAAGTGTTAGGAATTAGGCCTCTTGGTCCTTAGCGCCCATTATTGTGTTTTGTACCAGGGTTGAGTAAGTCTATTATGGTTATGGTGAAAGGGGCCCTGACCTTAGGGTTGGATTGGAATTTAGGCCCATAGTCATGATTGTTAACCCATTCCTAATTAGGGCAATTTGTGTATGTTCAGTGTGGGATTTTCCGGATCAGTAGCCAAGCAGTTAGTATTTATCAGCAGACCAAGGTGAGTTTCCTCCCTGTATCCATGGGTCGAAGGCACCAATGTCGGTCCATTATTCGAATATGTAGAATGCTAGCTGATGTGCTATTTATATTTATGTTTGTATGATCGAGTTGAAATATATGCCAGGGCAGGGCCCGATTTGGCATGTCGGGTTGAAATATACCCCAGGGCGGGGCCCATTATGGCATGTTCGGGTTGAAATATACCCAGGGTGAGGCCTACTGTTGAATGATCTGGTTGTAATATACCCTAAGGCGGGGCCCATACTTGCTTATTGGGTTGGAATATACCCTAGGGCTAGGCCCAATTGTATGTTTGGTATGTGGTAATTTGGGAAAACTCACTAAGATTTTGCTTACAGTTTGTATTGTGGTTTCTGGTACTTCCGTTACTAAGGGGAAGGGCCCGACTTGATGGCGCAACATTCACTCCCCACTACTTTTCACACTTATTAATATTATCACTTTGATGATTTAATATGATGATTTATGTAATGGATTTTGGAACCGAACTTATGATTGTAAATCTTAATTAAAAATGAAAAATGTTCTCCTGGTTTTTGGGCTATCACATAAGTCACCCTTTAGAATTAGATTTGAGAGTTTAGCATCTTATCCTAATCGATTAATTGCTTAATGGAGTAAAATGGTGATCTTGGGAGTACGTTGGGCGTACCCACTTGGTATGTTGCGCGTACTGACCCCAGAATGAGTACGCTAAGCGTACGAGCTAAGTATACCCCGCGTACTCAACAGATGGACTTTGGGCTTGGTGATTCTCGGTTTTGGGCCATACTTTGGACTTTTAATTATGTACCTTGTTGGGCCATTAGACTTCTGATTTTAGGTTTTTTCTAGTATTTTGGGCTCTTTTGATTTAGGCCCATGACGGGTTTTGGGCCAAATTTAGAAGATTGGGCCATATTGGCTTTGGGTTACCATTTAGGATTTGGGCGTTTTAAGTAATTGGGCTGGGCTTTGGTTTTGGGCCCTGTAATAAAAAGGGTGAAATGGTCTTTTACTCTGGTTATGGGTTAAGTAGCTTAGATTCTTTTTTATGGATCGAGATCCAATGATTAATTGGATATTATTTTGTTGATGTTAGCACAGGGACTTTCTGAACCAACAAACGAGATTCATTTGAGTGTTTCAACAGCTAGAGGTGAGTTTCCTCATTGTGATTAGCGGGTCGAATGCACCAATGTTGGCCCATGATTTGTTACATTTAGGATGTTAAATGTTTGCGTGACTCTTACATATGATATGTTTTTGCATGATTATCGGGCGGAGCCTGATGACTGTTTTGTATGCTACTTGTCTTTGTGATTATTGCATGTGTTATGTGTTTATATGCTTATATGTTTATATGTATATCGGGCGGCGCCCAATGATTAACATATTTGTATACTAAGCGGGGCTCGATGCTGTGACATCCCCAAAATCACGGCCAGAAAAGACCAGTTTAATTTATGATTTTAAAATAATTTCAGAGTAATCCTTTGATTAAAAGAGTTGTGGAATTTGTTCCCAAAACCAAATATGATAAAATAAGATTTACTAAAGCGTTTCTTAAAGAAATGTATTTTCATTATATAACAAAACCCGGGATGTCATGTTCCGATAAACAGACCAAAAGCATAAACATTACATTACAAACCTTACAACAATTATATAAAACAACAGGTCCATAATCCAAAAATAACTTGACAAGTCATCCAACTTATGTTCTAGCGTCACTACCTGTAATACAAAGAAAACTGAATGGGTCACGCTTGGGAGCCTGGTGAGCATATAGAGTTTTTAACCCACAATAAATAATTATTTTTAATTCCATCAACCAACAAAAACCCAATTACCCATTCCCGTTATCCTCACTTTACGTCCCTAAAACATCTAACACAAGGGACCTAGTCTAAGAATATTTCATTGGGGCAACAACACATGCATTCGGGGGTTTCCCAGCAATATATGTCAAATAAGGCAACCATGAGAGGGATGGAGTACAGCGAATGCACACCCAAGTTCATTGACACCTACAGGTGGCGAGCCTGCTAGCGTTCCACGGGACTCTCTAGAAAAGTCTGTGGTTGTCATCTAAACTCCGCTAGATGACTGAATCAAAACAACAACATCGAGGCCTCTCTTCATTTTAACACACATCAACTATCTACCCATGTTTTACCCAACACTTTTGTAGATAAAAATACATATACAGTTTAAAATTTGTATAAAACATTTATTTAACACTTATTTCAAATAAGCAAATAATGTATAAACACATAACACATATTTTATATAGAATACTTTGTATTAGTGTGTTAAAAGAAAAGGAATATACACTCACTTCAAATAAACAACAATATATATACACATAACACGTATTTCAAAGCAAATACTTCATATTTATGTGTTAGAAGAAAGTAATCACACACTCACTTGATCAGAAGATGATCGAACAGTGCTACGACTTGTAGGAGTAGTATTCTTCGGTGAATCCGGGATATCTTCACACACCGAACTTCTTACGGGCAAAGCTTCGGCTCGGAAACTCTTTTCTTCGCGGGATCTTCGGTGCTTCGAGACTCGCTTCGGGTCTCGGGATGATACCGGGCTTCGGGGGTTTTTATAAGGCTTAGAGAGGGTATTAGGAGTGGGAGAGTAAGAGATGAGCAACCTAAATCGGCTGACCCTTGATTTCTATTTATAGGGTGATTTTTTACGGGTTCACCTCGTGAGCTTGATACGTCATTGCGTTCATCATAGCCACTTGCCCTGGAAGACGTCCATCATCTGTTCACCTCGTGAGCTACATATGCTCACTTCGTGAGCTTGATACAGCCTTGTGGTTCACGCCCCGAACTTCAGAAATTCATAACTTTCGCATACAAGCTCCGTTTTCAACGTTCTTTATATCCACGTGTAGGTGAGATTATGCTCTACAACTCTCATTTAGACTTCGTTGGCTAATTTTAACTTGATTTTTAATATA
The DNA here is from genome assembly GCF_052625555.1 of Lactuca saligna. NCBI lineage: Eukaryota > Viridiplantae > Streptophyta > Magnoliopsida > Asterales > Asteraceae > Lactuca > Lactuca saligna. The sequence continues at coordinate 145,436,138 of NC_136419.1, read as the reverse complement.
TTATAAATATATTATTTTTAGTAGGCCGGGACAGAAAAACTTTGTTATAAATTCATAACTTCTTCATCCGACGTCCGTTTCATCTGTCTTTTCACCGTTGCACTACTATTAACAAAATCTTCGATTCTCGTTTAGATTGTTTCAGCTAAAAATCACTCGATCTCATTTTCGAGTTTCGAGTTGCATACTACTAAGTCGAAACTTCGGAAAATCATAACTTCCTCATATAAAGTCAGATTTGGGTGTTCTTTTTATGCACGCTATCGGTTTAACGAACTCTACGACTTTTGTTTAGATCACTAAGGCTAAATATCGCTCCATCGTAAATTCGTATTTTACGTCATTCAGCGTCGTGTCGGTTATGTGACGAAACTTCGACACGTCATAACTTCTTCGTTATAACTCGGATGTCGGCGTTCTTTATATCTCCGGAATCCTTATTTCAACCACTACAACTTAATGTGAAGATATCGGACTTATCTCACACTTTAATTTTGAGGCTTATTTTATTCTTAATTCATTAATTTATAATAATTAAGAAAATAAACACATAAATCACATAATAATTAATCAAATATTTCATCACTAATACTTCAAAAAGAGTTACAAAGGTTAACCTAGACTATTACATCAACAATAATTCCTAGCCTGGAAACGTGAGCGTTACAGATGCCGGGTGGGGCCCATTACATGTTTATTATGTATGGTATGTGGTATTCTGGGGAACTCACTAAAATTTGTGCTTACGGTTTTCAGTTTATGTTTTCAGGCACTTCTGGTTCGAAGGGGAAGAGCTCGAGATGATTGCAGTGCACACACCACTTTGCTCCGCATTTTATATTACTCTAATGTTTTATGATATTTGTTGATACACTTTTTTTCACCATGATTTTTATGATGATGTTTTGAATAATAATTTTATTAATTTAAAAACGAAAATTTTTAATCTTAATTTTTGGAACGTTACACATATAAGGAAATGATTTAGATTGTGATTAAATCCATTCAAATCTTGGTTTGTCACTAAGTTACCTAAACTATAAATAGGACCCCTTTGGGCTAGGATTTTCATGGTTATTCTTTCTTAGAAGTATATGAACAAAATTTCCTTCTCCTCATCTCTCCTCAATTATTTTCTAGTTCTAAGGTTTGGGTGTCAGACATTAAAGTTAATAATACTGTATTATCAAAATTTTGAAAGGATATAGAAATTTAGTAGAAATTTAAAGGTCATGTTAGTTTCATAAGCATATAAGCATGGTTATGAAATATTATTATTATAAACATGTTTGTCCTCAAAAGGCAAGTTGGCAAATATTTAGCCCGGAAATTTTGAGGTGTTCCAAGTTGGTATCGACATGTAGGTTTATGTGTATATGTTCTTGACTAATACATAAGGTTATTATTCCGTGACCGTTTTCGTATGACAATCGGACTTAACTAATACATAAGTACCACCATAATTTCGCCATATGATTGTAAGTATAAGAATGAGATTTATTTCCTACTTATTTGGACAATGTCTACGATAATTTCACCATAGGATTGTAAGTATTAAGTATGAGACTTATATCCTCCTTATCTGGACTATGTCATGAAGCCGGGAATATTGAGACCGAGTCCAAGGCAAGTTGTGGTAGAAAATGAATGCTTGGGGATTATTTGTGTATTGCTTTTCCTATATACATGATATAATATTGTTTATTTTGATATTATCTATAATAAAATGATTTTTTTTTTTAAATGTCGCTAGTTTGTCGGGTTTTGTAATTTGTTAACTTTGTATTCTTTTATTTTTTCTGAATAGAGTTTGTTGAAACTGTGTCTTTAAAAAAAATGGTTTTTTTGAAGTGATTTAAAGAGAAATTTATAACCAATACTTGACTTATCGATATCATTGATAGATGAAAATGTAAGAAAATCATGAAGGTCCAATTGTGAATCAAACCTCTCCGAATGCCAAATCCGAACGGAAATCAATAAGGAAATGAGTAAATTACTGAAATTGTCCTTATGGTTTGATTAAAATTGCACGTTTGGTCTCTAACTTTTCTTTTGCATTCGGACTGTCCCTGTTGTTTGATTTTGTTGCATTTTTCGCCTCTGTGGTTTGATTTTGTTGCGTTTTCCGCCTCTTACATACATAAAGTTAAGGACCAAACATGCAATTTTGATCAAACCATAGGAATGAAAAATACAACAAAATCAAACCACATGAACGATCAGAGTGCAAAATAAAAATTAAGGACCAAATATGCAATTTTAACCAAACCACAAGAACAATTTCAGTAAATTAATGAGCTTTTATCCACACGATTTAGAGGAAAATTTAGGAACCGAATTTCCTTGGGCATAAGTAGAAATTTTTGAAAAAAGTTTGATAAGAAACATTAATTTGTAGATGCAGTCCGAATCCGATTACTTATCATTATGGCTTATGACTCTCGTTTGATGGGTTTGGCATGTGTGGACATGTGAGTAATTTCAAACTCCAACAAAGACACAACATGTGAAAGAATGTGGAAGTAGATTTTTGCAATTCATTGACTTATCATGAAGAATATTCATCAGTTTTATTAATATTACCATAAAGTCAAACACAATTCCCTTAGAGAAATCATCCCTATGATTTGGTCAAAATTTCACGTTTGTTCCCTAACTTTTCTTTTGCATTCGGATCGTCCCTGTAGTTTGATTTTTTTGCGTTTTTCATCCCTTATATACATAAAATTAGGAACCAAACATGCAATTTTAACCAAACTATAGGGATGAAAATCACAACGAAATCAAACCATAGGAGGCTAGGAGCAATCCGAGTGCAAAAAAAATAAGTTAGGGACCAAACGTAAAATTTTAACCAAACCATAGGGACGATTTTAGTAATTTACTCTTTCCCTTACAAAGTTTAAAGTTATTCAGGTTATACCTTGAGCAATGTTTTGAGTCATAACCTATGTCTAAAAGATTTGGAACTCCAACAAAAATAAAAACATAACACCTAGTTAATGCAAATTAATTAATCCGTAATCAACTCTTTCACATATATGAAAACATAAGACTACAAAGCCTCTCAAACTATCTCCTTGAAGACATTTAACAAAAAAACTGAGTCTAAAACAAAGGTTACATCAAAACCTCACACATCATCAACGCTTCTTCTTGCTTCCCTTTGCAGCACCTGCCTTTGATGGAGTTGCCACCAGGTACACAAATAGCACCACTATGGAAATCACCGACACTAATGACCCGTATTTCGCCAATAACCTCTGCAAATACATAATTCAGGGTTAAAAACGACATTTTCACATTTGCCCAAATTTCTAAAACCAGATAAAAAGAGTATTCCATACCTTAGCCTAAAAGAGTAGAATCCATCAAAGCACACATTCATGCAGAAGAACACATACACATCAATGCATTATTATTATTTCAATTCTGAATCATTTTATAAATTTGTTTTAAAGAGTAAAAGACTTACAAGATCGAATGTGTTCTCACGTGGCTTATCTGATAGGATTTCAAGAGGAAGAAGTGGGGTGGAATATGCCTCCTGCATCAGTAAAAAAGATTGTAAGACTTTAAATTATAAATAATAATAAAATTAAAATTACTTGAGAATAGATATATCCATGAATCTAACCTGTAGTGCAGCTTTTGTGGGGACACGGAATGTAATAACAGCAGGAGTGCTGTAAAAGACAGATTTCACTGTTGACTCTAACTCAAAAGAGTGTGATACAACAGCACCACTGACAACATAACAAGTAATCATTGTGAGAATTAATTCAAGAAAAGAAAACATCGATTCAAGAATATGATGATATGATACATACACATCGAGTCTTTCCCATGAAGTTGAAGTGTTCCCTGAGACGATGCTGAATATCTCAGAAGACCAGCCATCATCGCTGAGGCTAACATCATAACCCGCTCTGGATGGAAAAGATGGTGAAAGTATGAGGCTATGTAAGAAATAATTTGATATATTTGTCAAAACTTTATATAAACAAACAATGAAATGATAGTGCTTCATGGTAATATGCCTAAAATCATAGTTAGCTAGCTATATGTACTTTTACTCATTGGTAACATTATTGAATTACAGTGAAATTTAGGTCAAATATCTTCTCAATGATCATATTGCAATTTGCAAGTTGCAATTGCAACACTATTTCTGCATAGATTCTAAGAGGAAATAAACAACGCGATCACCATAGTTCAAAATATATCTTTGGCAAAAACAAGAGAAAACTATTGACTTGTCATTAAATTAACAATTTTTTTCTACCTGGAACAAAATTTTGCATAAAGGTAGCTTAATTAACATCTCTTGCTAGAAATTTAAAAGGCTTAATTCGTCATTCATAGCTAAAGAATATATCTGTCTAATCAATCTCAGATTGTAACAAAAACACCGGATCCGTAAGTAATTAGATGGCCTGAGCATAGCAACTCCATCGATCTATTCAGATCGATAGTATAAGAAAGTAACCGAAGGCGTAAAACATGGATCGGAATGTGCAGATGGCAAATCGAATTTGTGGAGCAAAAGCATGTAGAGATAGATGTAAAGTAAATAAGAGAGAAAAAAAAAAAAAGGTGGAAACTACATACGCAGATCCTTGGTTGTATATGTCGATGGAAACGTAGACTTTTTCGGCGCCGGATTTGAGTCTGTTGAGTGTAGCTTTCTTGTGAGCGACGATGAAAGGAGAATCGGAGCCAGCAATTGCCGATGATGAGGCTATGAAGAAGACTAATACTAAAGAGAGGAGAGAATTCATCATCGTGATCTTCGCCATTTCTCGGTTTGAGGTGAAGGTTGAGATTTTGTCTGATCTTAAAACTATTTCAATATATATTTATTTTCTGAGATCCAGTTAGGAATCAGGATGATCGCAATTGTGTAATTGGAGATCAAATTCAAAGAGTAGGGTTTCAGTCTCGGAAATCAGATTCGACCCACTCACTTGGTTTGGTAGGTGTTTAAGCCCATGAAAGCCCGCTCAACCCAAAGCTTTTGTATCCAGCAAAGTATTTGATTCGGATTTTTCAATATCCGGTCAGATAATAAGTAAACTGGATATATCCTACCCGATGGATATCAACTGGATCCACCAAAAATATCCAATAAATCGGATATGGTCGTTGGTCACGGAAAACTGTATTTTGTAAAAAAAAAAAATTAAATATTTTCATATTAGATACTCATAAACAAAACAATGGCACGTGGAATCCATTATTTTTTTTTAATCATCACTCTTGATTTACACATTTGTATTGATCTATGATATAAATATTGATAAAAACAAAAGATAGGAATATATTTCCGAAAAGGCATATAGCCGTTTGAATCCTTAAATGGATCATTTGCTACTCTATAGTTGGTATAAATAGGTGTATATTGGTTTCAATATGCTCAAAAAGCACTTAATATTCTCGAAGTATTTTTTTTTTTAACCATTGACTTCCTTCTTCAATTTTAAAAAACTGGAAATGACATCCTTACAAATTCTATATGAATACGGATGTAACATCAAAAAATTTATATGAATACTAATGTGGTGGAAATAAGACTAACTTACCAAAACCTATATATTCGGTGTAATTCTGATTATTGCATTCTGAACCACAAAGCAAAAACAAACTTGATGCAAAAAATGTGGGATTTCTATCATGCATAACTAATACCGATGAGTGTTTGCCAAGTGGTGAAACGACGTAATTTCAATCATGCATAACTAATATCGGATCTTGGTTTGTTTTTCAACACGACAAGATACGAATAACGTTTGCAAAGTTGTCATCCAATAAGATCTTCGATTATTTCAACAACTCATGTCTTACAAAAATTATTTGAGTGAGACTTCAATCATGTTATAATCCAGTAAACCGCATGAGATGTAATAAAACTTTAGATCGAAACAAACAATTAAATAATTTTAGGATTTGAGCATTATAATTATGTTTTTTATTTGACATGTAAAATTTCGACCGCTTGGCATGAAAATGTGAAGTCCTACCTAGCTGTTATGGCGTATTGGTTCCATCCGCAAACATGGCAATGGTGAAATGAACAACTTCGTTTATATTGTTTGGTTATCCGCATAGCAGTTAAATTAGATTTTTTATTTTTTTAACTTCATTTAATAACTCTTTAAATAATAATATCACCATTCGTAACACTTAAATCCTGGTATGTATTTAAAACCCTAATTTATTCTTTTTTCATACAGCAACTCGATGAGTTGGTAGCCCCAAACTCGTCGAGTAAAGATTGCTTAGGCCACGGGTTTTAAGAAACCTACTCGACGAGTAGGCTGGCAGATGTGAAACCCAAATCTCGGGGTTTTACACCCTGTATATACATCTTAAACTCTAGGGTTTCCAGCCTCCATTGTCTAAACCCAGAGTCCAAAAACCCTAATGCTATTGTGAGTGTGTGGGAGTCAATTAAAGTGTTTTAGTGTGTGTTTTGAAGCCATTGGAAGAAGGAAGAGCTTGAGGGCACAAGAAGAAGTTTGTAGATCCAGAATCCTAGCTTCATCCTCGACTTTTTGCTGGTATCAAGTCTGAACCTTTCCTTGTAGTTGTTTAGATATTCTTTTGGGGCTATTTTGATTGGTTTTGATCCAAGTTTCATGGTCCTTGGGAGTTGGACGTCCCAAATAAGTTTATACTTCGGATCTGAGTTCTAGAAGGGTTTCCATGGCATAAAGGTTCCAAATCTATGGTCATGGAAGTCCCATGCAACCCCTAGACCATCATATTGGCCTTTTGGAGCTTCTAATGGCCATGCATGTAGAGATAGTTGGGACTTTACATGCCCATGTAGTCCCTAAAGTCCAGATCTATGATCGCATGGTCTATTGTGTAGTTTTGGTTGTCCTTGGATCAAGACTTTGGCCTTTTTAGGGTTAGGTTTGAGCTCAACCTCTTTAAGAAGAGTATTAGCAGGTAAAGGTGGAAACTTTACCCTCCTAGGGTCATTTCCAGTTTAGATCTGGAGTATAGGGTGTGGATTTGAAGAATAAGGGTTTAATACATTAAGAAGGGTTAACAGACTAAAGAACTCGACGAGTTCATAGAGGAACTCGACGAGTTGGTTCAAAATATCCCAATTCTATGATAGGGAAGACCTCGACGAGTTGGAACGCGAAATCACAATTATGTGATGTATAGTAACTCGTCGAGTTGAAGAGTAACTCGACGAGTTGAGTCAACGTGGGGCGTTGACTTTGACCTTAGCGTTGACTTTGACTTTGACTTGGACTTTGACTAAGGTTGAAATTTAAAGGGAACCGAGTATGGAATGGTGATTATCTTGGATTAGGTGTCTAAGCCCATAACTATAATTGGTATATACTTGACCCGAGAGTAGCATGGTCCATTTCGGGTTACATATCACCAGGGCAATTTGATAGGATGGATATTTGAGAAAGAGGTTAATATGATTTATTGATATATTATAAGTATAATATATTAATTAAGGGATCATACTATTTAATTAGTATTGATCAAGAACTAATTTAGTAATCAAAAGAGACTAATTAAATATATAGGGGCTGATTGTGTAAATCAATGATATATATATATATATATATATATATATATATATATATATATATATATATATATATATATAGGTTGGGCTAATAATCCATGACTGATTAGTGATGGGATAAGCTTATGTGAGAATCCATAAAGTGTTAGTCTATTACAAGCCCAAGTGTAAGAATTAGTGTAACGACCCAAAATTTAAGACCAAAAATTTCTTTAATAAATCATTACTTAAAGTAAAGTCATCATTCCAAAACATAATATGAGTATAAGTTTTCAAAACACATGTTCGTTATCAGAGTAAACATTCTCAGGCTGTCTAATCTATGGTGTGTGCATGCGATCACCCCGAGCTCTTTCCTCCGCTACCGGAAGTACCTGAAACCAAAACTGAAAACCGTAAGCACGAAGCTTAGTGAGTTCCCCACCCTACCACATACCATGCATAACCACATACTGCACATACTGGGCCACGCCCCCTATCTTGGGCCTCGCCCCCTACCTCGGGCCTCGCCCGCTACAACGGCCCCGCCGCTCCAGGCCCCGCCTGGCTTCGAGCCCCGCTCGAATACAGATCTGTTTTACTTAGGCCTCGCCTGTCACAGGGCCTCGCCCGTCAACAAATAATAACACATACACATTTCACAACACATAACTGACACATGCAACTAGTTCTGTCCTAAGGCCTCGCTTATCCTGGGCCTCGCCCATGTCCTGCTACTGATGAGTCATGGAACCCCGTCCATGCTCCTAATGGTAGTCAGGTACGGGCCTAGCCCACTCTCACTCCTGTTCTAGTTCGGGCCTCGCCCCTAATCTGCTACTAGTGAGATATGGAACCCCATTCACACTCTGCTATTGGTGAGATACGGGACCTCGCCCACACTCACCTCCCTACCAGGCACATACATGTATCACACAGACAACAAGTATAAACTATCATATATAAACAATTCCTTGGGCACCCGCCCGCTATTACTGGACCTCATCCTGCAATCAATACTAGCATATTGTGCCTAGGGCTAACCCCCGGGTCTTCTACTCATAACTACATGGGCTGGCATTGTGGCCTTAGACCCATTCACACAAAGGGGAAACTCACCTGCACTGGCTGAACTTGCTGATGCTTGCACTAGTTGCTGCCTGACAACTCACGGAACTCCTGCTCCTCTTGCCCCCCGAACTACCAATATCAATGCAACACTGAGTCTAACTGACCCCCGAAAGACAACCAAGTCCACCCTGGTCCAAAGTCAAAGTCCTGGTCAAAGTCAACCTTCCAGGTCAACCCTACTCGCCGAGTCACCCTACTGACTCGTCGAGTTCAAAATGATCAGATTCCTTTCATTCCTGACTCGACTCACCGAGTCAGTCCATGACTCGCTGAGTCTACCGATTTCTGAGTCCAGACCTGTCCAACTCACTGAACCTCCACCCGAATCACTGATTCGAGTCACAACTCGAAGGGTTTGGGGTTTCGCGACCTGACTCGTCGAGTACAAGAACAGACTCGCCGAGTACAAGGCAATCTTCATACGACTCGACGAGTCGTTCATCTCACTCGTCGAGTTTCTCCACAACTTCATGCTACTCGCCGAGTCCACTTAAAGGACTCGCCGAGTCCCTTCAGATCTCCTTACATGCAGAGGATTTTAGAGTCATGCATGGACTCCAAACTGTAGATCTACCCTTCCCAAGCCTATTCCACATGTAAAGTTGCAAACTTTACGTGTAGAGAAGGAGATCTAGGCAAAATATGCCATAAACTAGGGTGTAAGGCAAAAGAGCCCCAACAACCACACATAGATCTAGGTGCAAAAAGGGTCCAGGAACTAGTTTATTACCTCCAAGTGCTCAGAATGAACTCACAATCCCATATCTATAGCTCCTTCTTGCTCCTCCAAGTTCCTTCTTCCTTATCCAAGCTTTAATGCACCTTCCAAGGCTCAACTAGGAGATGTGACGGCTAGGGTTTGATATCCAGGGCTAAAGAGGCAGTAAGGAACCCTAGGAAGAAGATTAAGACATTTATATAGGCTCCAAGTCCCGAATTTAGGGTATTCCACGCACAGAACAGACTCGCCGAGTCACCTTGACCGGCTCGCCGAGTCGGTCACTTACGCCTCGACCCGGATCCCGCTCAGACTCGCCGAGTCCCTCCTTGGACTCACCGAGTCGGCCCTTAAATTAGGGCTTTTCTTTCCTTTCTTGGCCTTTGAAACTTTGGGTGTTACAACTCTCCCCCACTTAAACTAAACTTCGTCCTCGAAGTTTACTATACTCTACTGTCGGCGATCAACCTCCAAAGCCCCACCATCCATTCTAGCACCAGCTGCCTAACTTTGTTGGTCTTCCGTTCAGTCATTCAGACCAACGCCAATCCTTACGGATAATAACTTCGGATGCATCCAGACCCTGAACATCTTGGAAACACAACTTACTCAACCGACAATCTTTCTGGTAATATCCGAGTACTGCAACATAGGGGTCCACCCCTTCTTTCCTTGCGCGATTTCCCTGTCTCCCCAAGGCAACGCTCCATAACCATCTATCCCTTCTGCTGCTATGAAGACCCTTTCCTCACCAAATCTTTTACTCCCGCCACTCCCAGTACGGGTCATCGTTGCTAGTACCCTCTGGGCATTCATCCTGCTATCATTTGGTGTCGAGCACCCCACGATCGACTAACTGAATTCCACTATACTCTGCATCCCCGCACTGCTACTGACTAGAAATCCTGCTATTCTTACCTGGCTTCCGAATGAACTGAGATCATCCTGGTCCCTACCAACCTATCAACAACTGGATTACCGACCCTCACCGATTATTGACCCAGCACAACCACTAGTCGCCCTCAGCGACATTCGAAGATACTTCCGCCACCTATACTGCTTAATCTATTCTACCATGCTGGCACTACAATTTCCTGGGATCCTTGATCCCCTTGCCTAGACGCTAAGATCCTTACCAGGTCCCACCTGTGCTGCTAAAGCTCACGGGCCTCACCCACGGGTCTCACCCAACCGTACTACTGAGCCACCCTGCTCTCAGGTTTCACCTACACTGCTATCCTCATACGGGCCTCGCCCATGGGTCTCACCCGACTATATCCTAGAGCGGCCTCTTCCAAGGCCCCATCTCTCAATGGCTAAACCGGCGACGCCATACCATTCTCATCCATTCCCATTCCCGATCCATATCTGAATGCTAGGAGATAAGGGCCTCGCACCGACTCCGCCAACGAAGCTACTACGAAATGCTACGGCTGCCCTGTAGTCTGACAATACTTCCACCACTGACAGCTAGCACGAAAACATCTCCTGCAATTTGACCTCAAGATCTCCATTCCTACTCACACGAGTTCTACATGCGGCCCTTTAACCTGAATCCGAACCACATACCCGCCATTACCCTTTACACGCACGCACTGATGGGAAGTTCTCAAACTCCCAACCCTGAACTACTCGATTCGTCAACCGCTGAACTACCTTCTTTCCTTCTCAGAATCATATACCCGATCTGGATTCGCGTGCTGTCACACCCCAAAACCAAGAATGGCGGAAACGTTCTAGGGCGGAGGACAACATGTAAAGTATCACAACACAGTAAATGTAAATAAGCAAACAACATCATCCATTGCATTAAATATAAAATTTTAATACAAGCGTGTTCTGTACAGTTTTAGACACCAAAAATATAATTTAACTCAAAATAATATGATGAGTCTTGAATGCGCTCCATCTTCTCAAAAGCTAGCATCGGTACCTGACTACTGATGACCTGAGAATACAAGTTATTTTGAAAGAGTTTATCAGCATTAAGCTGGTGAATTCATAAATATTTTAGTGTCGAGGTTTGTTATCAAAACGTTTGAACCTGTCGCAAGTATGAGTTGTAAATGTATGTAAGTGTTTGTAAAAGTTTGAATCTCTCAGAAAAACATATATAATCTGTTAAAGTAGCCCTCTACCAAGGCTTAATTGTTTTGTATGCTCGTTTGATGTAAAAGTGTGTAATTTCCCAAGTGTAACTATCATTTAACAAAATATAGTTTGTACATTAAAGTTTAAGTGAGGTTATCACCAAAATGTAATGGGTAAATTATTGTAGTACGGTAGTTTTGTTTTATATGAACTACTGCTGTACTAACTACCTTAAACCGGGTTTATATTAAGGTATCATGTGATAAATTGCACCATACTATCGACTGGTAACATCGACAACGTATAGTCGAAAAATAAGGTATGACGTTTGGCACCCGCAGACCTGTCGGTCCCACTGTAGCTAGCAGCGAGGTGTAGGATAGTCAATCCAGTATAGATCTATACGTAAACTCATGCTCTCCCTCCAAGAGACTCTGGCTACAACTCGGGTCATGTCAATTAAGACATGCTCCCATACAGTGGATCACAATTGTTAACGTATTCGTGTATATGCAATATAATGTTACTTGTTCTAGTATCGTTGTATATGTTCTCTTAGTAATAAGTATTGACTCCTGAATGAACTGACTCGTTGATCTAGAAATTGTAGTAGTATGATCCCGTGTTACCCCGATGGTAACTTACTAACGAGGTGCTGATAAGTATGAATATGGAAGTACTTTTATGTCAATACATGTATATATGATATATAACTAATATTGAAACGACCCTCGGATGGTCACCCGAAATTCCACCAGACCACATCCAAATCGAGGAAAAGGAAATAGGACAGGTGGCTTTCCTAAGCCCTTTAAACATTATTTATACAGCTATACATATATGGGCATGCAAATTTATAGGTAGTAAAACAAAGTTTACAATAAAGCATTTGATAAGTAAAAGAGTTTGTAAAACATTTTGAAGTAAAACAGTTTGAACAGTGATAAAATCATTGGTTTCCTAGTTATTAATCACATGTGATTAATGCAATCACATGTGATCGAAGCAATAACTATAAGTGTTTAACGTGTATCCCCCCCCCCCCATAAAGTATTTAAAACATTTATAAGCATTTCAAAGGTTGAATAAAGGGGTATGAACTCACTTGGAAGTTTGAAGATAGCGAGATCGAAAACCGGGCAGAGTTTCGTCTCGGGAAACGGATTTTTCTCGGGATTCTCGGGAGTAAAATCGACCCTCGGGACTTGAGCAAAAAGACCAGAGCTTCAGGTTTGAACGGGCACGGAAATCGAGGCAAGATCGTGAGAGAAAGAGAGAAAATGAACAAATTTTTCGGAAAGGCTCGCATCCCTTTTATAGGGGTGCTGAACCGCCTCCGAACGCGGGGCGTACGGGCGTACGCAACACGTACCCGTACGTCATCGCTTACGTATTTCGGATGGAGCGGGTCGGATAGCTTCGCATAGGGCGACGTGGACGATCCGAGGCCGTGCCCTCGAGTACGCAGGGCGTACGAGGGTACGCGGCGCGTACTTCGGCCCTAGGCTGACTCCTCTTCGGATAATACCGATTTTTTAATAAAAATTATATATAAATTATTTATCAAACTTCAAAAAATCATATCTCCTTCATACGAACTCCGTTTTCGACGTTCTTTATATCCCCGCGAAGGTGAGACTACAATCTACAACTTTTGTTTAGATTCCGTTGGCAAATTCCGAAATTATTTTTATTATTTATTTATTAAAATGACGTGATTAAGGAATTTCTTTAAAAATTCATAACTTCTTTATCTGACGTCGGTTTTTGCCAGACTTTTTACCGTTGAAATACTATTATCGAGACCTTCGATTCTCATTTAGGTCATCCCGGCCAAATGTCGCTCGATCTTCGTTTCGAGTTTTTAGCTGTCTGTTGCTAAGCTGAACTTGGAAAAATCATAACTTCAATATACGAAGTCGGATTTGGGCGTTCTTTTTACGTATGATCATGGTTTAATGAGATTTAAACATAGAAGAATTTAAATAGAAACTTTTTGGACATTTTTGTTGGGTTTTAGCCATAAGAACTTTCCTATGTGCGCATGCAAAACCCTAATGCTTGGATCTAGGCTTTCTAATAAACATGCTTTTGAATCCAAGACTTCTAATGGCTAATTAGGTTAAACAACAACATTAAAACAGATCTAGAATCATACCTTTGAGTTCCTTGTTGATCTTCTTGTCTTGGAGCTTCTAGAGTCACAAATGTCACTCCTCTAATGGCTTACAAACACCAATAGCAAGCAAGATGATTTAGGAGAGAGGAGAGGGGAGGAATTCGGCCAGAGTATCCTTGCTTAAGGTTGTGTATCGAATTCCCTCACCCATAGGGTCTATTTATACTTGTAGACTCCTTAAGGGTTTCACCCTAAACCCTAATTGGATAATCTTCTCTTAAGGCTATCCAAATCCATTCCATAGATATCCTTATGGACGATTTTGAGCTATCCTAAAGCTCTTAGAATCCGTCCAAAGTCAACCCTAATGGATTTACAGTCTAAAGCTTAACTATCAAACAATTGACAGTTTATACCCTCTTATTTAATTAATCTCTTTAAGTCACCAAATTAATACCGATTAATTTATGACTTATATTAACCAAATAGCTAAATATTATTTCTTATAATATTTACTCTCTCTTAACAAATCATCCTTCAAGTTGCTATGGTGAAGGCAACCCAAAAGGACCATGCACAACCGAATATAGTTACAGCCTTAGACACTATTCCAACAGTCTCCCACTTGGATAAGTCTAGTAACTATACAAGTACAATTCGGTTTGCAATCGTAGCTCTCAAAGACGCTGTTAACTCTGATCTAATCAATCTTGTCCTTTAGATAAGGGATCGTACAGTCCTCTGTTAGATATCATGCTGACAATCCTATGGAACGGTTAGTCTAGCATCTAGATTTCTCGATCTTCGATTTATTTGACATAGAACTTAATCGAACACATCAATTCAGTTCTGACCGGGCCCAGCACATAAGTCAAATCAAATCATCGAGTGGCCAAGATATCTCTTCTATCCTCTTAGGATAAAATTTACAGATAAACTTCGACTTATATGCATTTACTTATTCATTAACCAACTATACACAACAATGCGTTTTATAACATCAAGTTACTGATGCGTTTTCGCATTATCAATGCACAATCAATTAACAAATAATAAACCATATATCTAGGTTTTAAGACCATATGATATTATCGTCTCGCGATCACCTTTTATATCGTATTCCATAAGGTGATTCCAGCAAGCGCGGGTTTATTCCAATGCTCAAAACCAGTTCATAAGCACTCATGAACGTTGTAGCAACTCTTGCTATGTCTAACACCATTCAGACACTCTACACACCAATTCACGACAATCTTCATTCATATCTACTCCCAACATATGAACGATTGTGGACCATTTGAATAATTCGATTATTCCTAATAAACTCAATTACTCTGGAAGTCAAAACATGCAAAGTGAAACAATAGTTAAACAACTAACATGTGATAGTAACTTTACTCATAAATAAAACTTCTTTATTTATTCATCAAATGTCAATTACATTTATCTATTATACGTTTCTAATACTATCTAATCTATGCTAATATCATCCTTCAGCCCAATACTCCTAGCATGCTGTAAGTGCTTAACCCTACTCAGTCCCTTCGTAAGCGGATCTGCTGGGTTATCTTCTGATGATATCCTCTTCACTACGAGTTGTCCTTCTTCTACACGATGTCTAATGAAGTGATATTTTCTGTCGATATGTCGAGATCTACCATGATCCCTCGGTTCCTTGGTCAAGGCAACCGCACCTTCGTTATCACAGAAAATCTCCATGGGCTCCTTTATGGCCGGTACAACTCCAAGATCACCGATGAAGTTCTTCAGCCATATTGCCTCCTTCGACGCTTCGCTTGCTGCGATGTACTCTGATTCGCACGTTGAATCAGCTACGGTTTCCTGCTTGGAACTTTTCCATGTCACTGCTCCTCCATTTAGGGTAAAAACCCAGCCCGACTGCGAACGATAGTTGTCCCTGTCGGTTTGAAAGCTGGCGTCACTATACCCTCGCACCTTCAAGTCATCACTCCCTCCAAGGACTAAGAACCATTCTTTCGTCCTCCGAAGGTACTTAAGGATGTTCTTCACCACAATCCAATGTGCTTTGCCAGGGTTCCCTTGATATCTGCTAACCATGCTCAAAGCGAAGGCTACATCAGGGCGAGTACAAGTCATAGCGTACATGATTGAGCCAACTGCGGAAGCGTATGGTACTCGGATCATTTCTGCTATCTCGGCTTCGGTACTCGGACTTTGAGTCTTACTCAACTTGGCATTTCCTTGTATCGGTAGTTCTCCCTTCTTTGAGTTTTCCATACTAAAACGTTTTAATACCTTCTCCAAGTAAGTATTCTGACTAAGTCCAATTAGTCTCTTACTTCTTTCTCTTACTATCCTTATTCCCAAAATGTAAGAAGCCTCTCCGAGGTCCTTCATAGCGAAGCACTTCCCGAGCCAGGACTTAACCTCCTGCAGAGTCGGGATGTCATTTCCTATGAGTAATATGTCATCGACATATAGAACGAGGAAGCTTACTATACTCCCACTGGCTTTGACATATACACAAGATTCGTCTTCGCTTCGTACAAATCCAAACTCTTTGACTTTCTCATCGAAGCAAAGATTCCATCTGCGAGACGCTTGCTTAAGTCCATAAATGGACTTCTCAAGCTTACACACTCTATTCGGATGCTTCGGATCCACAAACCCCTCTGGCTGAGCCATGTAAACATCCTCAGCCAACTTTCCGTTAAGGAAAGCGGTCTTGACATCCATTTGCCAAATCTCATAATCATGAAATGCGGCAATCGCTAGCATCACTCTAATAGATTTAATCTTCGCAACTGGTGAGAAGGTCTCATCATAGTCAACTCCGGGAGTTTGAGTAAAGCCCTTCGCAACCAATCGCGCTTTGTATGTGTGTACGTTCCCATCCACGTCGGTCTTCTTCTTGAAGATCCACTTGCACCCTACGGTCTTACGTTCGGGCACGTAATCAACCAAATTCCAAACTTGGTTATCGTACATGGATTGGATCTCGCTATCCATCGCCTCTTTCCATTTCGCAGACTCCGGGCCTGCCATGGCTTCCTTATAGCTATTAGGTTCATCAAGATTTACTAGTGTACAATCACTAATATACGTGTCCCCTTCGGTAGTAATATGAAAACCATAAAACTGGGGATGAACTCTAACTCTATCGGAACGTCTAAGAGGTAAGGATTCGTCAATCGGTTCAACCGGAGTTTCCTCCTCGGGTTGAATGCCAGCGGTAGAGGTTCCTTCATTTATCGATTCTTGAATCTCTTCAAGTTCGATTTGCCTCCCACTTTCTCCTTGGCTTATGAGTTCTCGCTCTCGGAAAACTCCTCTCCTTGCAACAAAGATAACATTATCTTTCGGTCTATAGAAGAGATATCCAAAGGAAGTTTGCGGGTAGTCGATGAAAATACATCGCTCACTTCGAGGTTCAAGCTTGTCGTGAGTATCTCGTCTTACGAAAACCTCGCAACCCCAAACCTTGATATGTGCCAACGAGGGAGCTTTCCCCGTCCACATCTCGTGAGGTGTTTTGGCAACCTTCTTAGTAGGGACTCGGTTAAGGATATGGGCGGCAGTCTCTAAGGCATACCCCCAAAAGAAGATAGGTAGTGAAGCACGACTCATCATAAAGCGAACCATATCCAATAAGGTTCGATTACGCCTTTCTGCCACACCATTCAATTGTGGTGTCCTAGAAGGCGTCAATTGCGAAACTATTCCACACTCCTTGAGATACTCGTGGAATTCAAGACTTAGGTACTCTCCTCCTCGATCGGATCGAAGCATCTTGATTTTCCTGCCCAATTGATTCTCCACTTCATTCTTGAACTCTTTGAACTTTTCAAAGGTTTCTGACTTTTGCTTGATTAAGTAGATATACCCATATCTACTATAGTCATCGGTAAAAGTCACATAGAAGCGGTTCCCATCCTTCGTGGTGGATCTAAAGGGTCCACATACATCGGTATGTATTAGGTCCAATAGGCCCTCACCCCTTTCACAAGTACTCGTGAAGGGTGACTTAGTCATCTTTCCAAGCAAACAAGACTCGCATGTGTCATCTTCCCTAAGGTCGAATGACTCCAACACTCCATCCTTTTGGAGTTGGGCTATGCGTTTCTTGTTGACATGTCCAAGACGACAATGCCACAAGGATGCTTTATCCATACTAGTGGAAGAATCAATATTCAAAACATCATTTCCTAAGTTATCAACAATCATAACAGTTTCATATATTCCATTACATGGTATAGCTTCAAAGTAAAAGACACCATTTAGATAAGCCAAAATAGAACCATTCTCATTATTAAAAGAAAATCTAAAACCTTGTCTATATAAACCATGAAATGAAATGATGTTTCTAGCCATTTCTAGCGAATAGCAACAATTGTTCAAATCTAAAACTAAACTATTCTTAAGCACTAAAGAATACACTCCAATCTTGGTCACAGGCGACGATATTCTGTTCCCCATGATTAGATTGATTCTTCCTTGCTCCACATCCCTACTTCTTCTTAGTCCCTGCACATTAGAACAAATGTGATAACCACAACCGGTGTCAAGAACCCAAGAAATAGCATGATTAGAATCGTTAGATTTTATTGCATATATACCTGCGAAAGATGGCTTGATCTTTCCTTCCTTAATGGCTTGCAGGTAGTCCAGGCAGCTTCGCTTCCAATGTCCTATCTTGTGGCAGTGGTGGCACTCTGCCTCCTTCGGGTTAGAGCAGGGCTTAGAGGGATCAACTTTGGTCCCACTAGAAGAGGAACCATCTCGGGCTTTCACCTTTCGATAGTTATTTGAAGAAGCTTTCCTCTTCTTTCCCTTCCCTTGACCAATAGCCAAGACAGGAGCAGCAGACGGATTGGGAGTTGGTGTAACAGACTTGTCCTTGAAATTGCTCTCAGCAACCCTCAAGAGACCTTGGAGTTTACTTAGAGTGACCTCCTCTTTGTTCATGTGGTAGGTCATCCTAAATTGATTATACATTGGAGGCAAAGAGTGAAGCACCATGTCGATCGCCAAGTCTTCGCCGAAGTCAACATTTAACTTGCGAAGGCGGTCGACATACCTTTGCATCTTTTGCAAGTGCACGGTAAGAGATTCTCCATGACCCATCTTAGCGGAAATCATGTTAGTGAAGATCTCGTAACGCTCTTGTCTCGCGTTTTGGTGGTACCTCTCCAACAAGTCTTGATGCATCTCGTATGGATACATGTCCTCGTAGGACTTTTGGAATTCGGAGTTCATGGTGGCGATCATGATGCAATGTACTTTCGTCGCATCTCGCTCATGAGTTTCAAAGGCGGTGATTTCGGCGGGAGTAGCAATTTCGGGGTTGATTTTCTCGAGCTTCTCATCGAGGACATACTCTTTATCCTCATAGCGAGCAATGGTGCGAATGTATCTTATCCATTCGCCAAAGTTCGTTCCATCGAAGGTGACCTTTTGGCAAAGGCTCATCAACGTGAAAGAACTAGCAGCAGCGTTGTTTGCGTTTAACATCTATAGAAAGGACAAAGATAGATTAGAACAAGAATCCCTAATTATCACCCAATAAGAAAATTAGGGCTAGGATCCAACAATAACATTTACATACTAGAAAAGGGATGTCGTAATCTATCATGCAAATAAATTGAAGGTAAGTGAATGACGATTCACTAATTCTCCATCACAAAACTTAAACTTTTAGTCCTAAGTGTTTTTGAGAATTCCTAGGTTCGGATGAGATTCATTGAACTATTCAATGGCATGTTTAAATCTCGATATGCCCCTCTTGTTTGTGACTGGGATGCCGAGGATCACAAAGCGGGTGTGAATTACCATGCAAATTTACATGGTGCCTTCATTGTTACGATCACCTATTCGATGTGCCGGTAAACCACACACACTCCATCGAACTATGATAAACAATGAATCACCCTTTGCCACCTTCGCTTAGAACCAATTAGTGTGCCGGTAAACCACACACGCTCCACTAACATCTTAGCAAGGTGCAAAGTGTAATTTCATGGGATTGCATCAATTCACTTTTCCTAAAGTAACTAAGATTGGGAAATTTTAAAAGAAAGTTTAGTTACTTCGTATTTCTTTATTATACTTTTAATGAGAGGATGAGGTTGCCCTATCCTACCCGTTCGGCTAACGACCCTCCACCAATCAAGCAAGCGGTGGGTGTGAGTGTACACCCATTAAGCGCCATTTTATAGGCCGCAACCTTATACCCACCTTATAGATCGGCTTCGTGAATGAGGCCTACTAGCGGTAAGACTAGCATTTAGTTATACATATATATATTATCCTAGTAATATTATATAAGTATAGGGTTGCATTTTAAACTTTTCAAAATCTAGGGTTTGAAATTTAAGTTGTCTAAATTAGAACTTTTAATCACAAATATGAATTTCAAAACTATAGGGTAGGTTTTAAACATTTAAAACATGGAGGATCAAATAACAAATAATTTCAATTAACAATTAATATCTTAATTATCTTTATTTGATTTATCTTTGATTTCTTTGAAGATAATTACCAAAAATAATCAAAATAATTAATTAATTATCATATAAGGAAACTAAATATTTAATTAGTTGATAATTACCTTTAACTAGATCAAGATAACACTTATATTTATCAAGAAATCGGATTCATATTGATCTAATTAGTTTATGGAAAGTTTGGATAAGATAAACACAAAGAAATCCCGAATTTGGCCCTTCCTGACGCTTGGACTCGCCGAGTGCACAAAGGGACTCGCCGAATCAGGCCTACTCGACGAGTCCACCTTGGAACTCGACGAGTCAGTGACTCAAAACCCAAAAAATCGAATTTTGCAGGTTTGTTACAGTTATTCAAGCAACAATTTAAAGAAAACCAATCTAGGCTCTGATACCACTGTTGGGTTTTAGCCATAAGAACTTTCCTATGTGCGCATGCAAAACCCTAATGCTTGGATCTAGGCTTTCTAATAAACATGCTTTTGAATCCAAGACTTCTAATGGCTAATTAGGTTAAACAACAACATTAAAACAGATCTAGAATCATACCTTTGAGTTCCTTGTTGATCTTCTTGTCTTGGAGCTTCTAGAGTCACAAATGTCACTCCTCTAATGGCTTACAAACACCAATAGCAAGCAAGATGATTTAGGAGAGAGGAGAGGGGAGGAATTCGGCCAGAGTATCCTTGATTAAGGTTGTGTATCGAATTCCCTCACCCATAGGGTCTATTTATACTTGTAGACTCCTTAAGGGTTTCACCCTAAACCCTAATTGGATAATCTTCTCTTAAGGCTATCCAAATCCATTCCATAGATATCCTTATGGACGATTTTGATCTATCCTAAAGCTCTTAGAATCCGTCCAAAGTCAACCCTAATGGATTTACAGTCTAAAGCTTAACTATCAAACAATTGACAGTTTATACCCTCTTATTTAATTAATCTCTTTAAGTCACCAAATTAATACCAATTAATTTATGACTTATATTAACCAAATAGCTAAATATTATTTCTTATAATATTTACTCTCTCTTAACAAATCATCCTTCAAGTTGCTATGGTGAAGGCAACCCAAAAGGACCATGCACAACCGAATATAGTTACAGCCTTAGACACTATTCCAACAATTTTATTATCAAAGTTAATTTTATTAACTCAAAAATGTTTACAATACTTGACCTATTAGGCCATTACAAAGAGTTGAGATATCGGGTTGTCACATCATCACCCCGTTAGAGGGAATTTCATCCCGAAATTCAAAGTAAGAGAACACTCGTGGATTAGGGAAATAGATGTGGGTACTTGTGTTGCATCTGATCTTCGCGTTCCCATGTGAATTCAGGTCCCCACTTAGCGTTCCAGCGAACCTTCACGATGGGTATGCGACTTTGTTTTGTTTGCTTGACCTCTCGGTCCATGATTTCTACTGGTTCTTCTACAAAATTTAGGCTCTCGTTGATCTCAATTTTGTCGAGTGGGATTACGAGAGTCTCGTGGGATAGACACTTTTTCAAGTTAGATACGTGGAATGTAGAATGTACGTTACGAAGTGCGCCTGGTAGATCGAGTTTGTAAGCTACGGGGCCGACTCTTGCAAGAATTTCGAAAGGCCCTATGTACCTCGGATTAAGCTTCCCACGCTTGTCGAAGCGTATCAAGCCCTTCCAGGGTGAGACTTTGAGAAGGACTCGGTCTCCCACCTGAAATTCCAAAGGTTTCCTTCGTTTATCTGCGTAGCTCTTCTGTCGGTCTCTAGAGGCTTTCAATCGTTCACGGATTTGAACGATTTTCTCTGTCGTTTCCCGAATGATTTCCGGACCGGTAAGAGTAATGTCGGAAGCTTGCCCCCTTGCTAGTTGGGTATCACCCACCTCAGCCCAGCACAGAGGGGATCTGCACTTTCGGCCGTAGAGGGCTTCAAATGGAGCAGCCTTGATGCTCGTGTGATAACTGTTATTATAGGAAAACTCGACAAGGGGTATATGAGTATCCCATGCCTTCCCAAAGTCAATCACACAGGCTCGCAACATATCTTCCAGTGTTTGGATGGTCCTCTCACTCTATCCGTCGGTCTGAGGATGGTAGGCTGTGCTCATGTCTAGCCTTGTTCCTATGGAATGTTGTAGTGATTGCCAAAATCTTGAGGTAAACCTACTATCTCTATCGGAGATAATGGACATAGGTACACCATGTAGCTGTACGATTTCCCTAATGTATGTTCTCGTAAGTTTCTCCATCTTGTCGGTTTCTTTGATAGGTAGGAAGTGTGCAGACTTGGTCAATCTATCGACGATGACCCATATGGTATCAAGTCCACCCGCTGCCTTGGGCAACTTGGTTATGAAATCCATAGTGATCCGCTCCCACTTCCATTCTGGGATCTCTGGTTGTTGCAATAAACCAGAGGGCTTCTGGTACTCGACCTTAACCTTTGCGCAAGTAAGGCATTTACTCAAGAAGGTAGCAATCTCTGCTTTCATATTAGGCCACCAGTATAGCTTTTTAAGATCCAGATACATCTTATCTGAACCTGGGTGGACGGAATACCGAGTGTTGTGCACCTCGGTCATGACCAAGTCTCGGAAACCACCGTGTTTCGGTGTCCAGATCCGATCCATGAAATATAAGGCTCCGTCACCCTTGGCTTCTAAATTCTTGTCCATTCCTCTGAAGGATTCACTTGTCACCTTTTCAGGTTTCATGGCTTCAAGTTGGGCCGCCTGAATTTGATTAGACAAGTGTGAATGGATCGTTATTGACAATGACTTGATTTTGCGACCAGAATATTCCTTCCGACTTAGGGTGTGTTCTACTACGTTGACTTTACCCGGATGATAACGAATATCGCATTCGTAATCACTGAGTAGCTCGACCCACCGTCGTTGTCTCATGTTGAGCTCCTTTTGATCGAAAATGTGTTGTAAACTCTTGTGGTCGGTAAAGATAGTGCTCTTCGTTCCATACAAGTAATGTCTCCAGATCTTCAGAGCAAACACAACTGCTCCTAGTTCAAGATCGTGGGTCGTGTAGTTAACCTCGTGTGTCTTCAACTGTCTCGAGGCGTAGGCGATGACCTTACCTCGCTGCATCAGAACACACCCGAGCCCTTGGTTCGATGCATCGCAATAGACTACGAAGTCTTCTATCCCTTCGGGAAGGGATAGTATTGGTGCGGTGCACAAGGCTCGTTTGAGCGTTTGGAACGCTCTTTCTTGTTTCTCTTCCCAGTCAAAGGCCACGCCTTTCTGGGTCAGGGTTGTGAGAGGTTTCGCTATTCGGGAGAAGTTCTGAATGAATCTGCGGTAGTAGCCAGTAAGACCTAGAAATTGACGAATTTCTGTCGGCGTCTTAGGTGCTGACCAGTTCTCAATGGCTTTAATTTTGGATGGGTCCACGTGGATTCCCTCTTCGCTTACCACGTGTCCTAAGAATTCGACTCTCCGGATCCAAAATTCACATTTGTTGAACTTCGCATAAAGCTTCTCTTTTCGTAATGTCTCTAAAACTTGTTGCAGGTGATCTCCATGCTCTTTCTTACTTCGGGAGTAGATCAGGATGTCGTCAATGAAAACGATGACGAACTGATCCAAATAAGGTCGGCATACTCTATTCATCAGATCCATGAAGACTGCTGGCGCATTGGTCAATCCGAATGGCATCACCATGAACTCGTAGTGTCCGTAACGAGTTCGGAAGGATGTATTTGGAGCATCCTCCT
Organism: Lactuca saligna; assembly: GCF_052625555.1. Lineage (NCBI taxonomy): Eukaryota > Viridiplantae > Streptophyta > Magnoliopsida > Asterales > Asteraceae > Lactuca > Lactuca saligna. Next base: position 145,412,333 of record NC_136419.1, on the reverse strand, counting down.
CTAGTACCCGTAACTGGTGATATCCGGATCTCAGATCAATCTTAGAAAAATAGTTCGCCCCTTGCAGTTGGTCAAATAGATCGTCTATGCGAGGCAGAGGGTAACGATTTTTGACCGTTAGTTTGTTGAGTTCTCTGTAGTCAATACACATACGGAATGATCCGTCTTTCTTCTTAATGAACAAGACCGGTGCTCCCCAAGGTGAGAAACTCGGTCTTATAAAGCCCTTGCTGAGTAGTTCGTTAAGTTGACCAGAGAGTTCCTGCATCTCAGCTGGTGCTAAACGGTAGGGCGACTTGGCTACTGGGGTAGCTCCTGGGACTAAGTCGATTCTGAACTCGACCTGTCGTTGCGGAGGTAACCCGGGTAGTTCTTTTGGGAAAATGTCGGGGAAGTCGCTCACTACTGGGATGTTCTTTAGTCCTTTCATTTCGAGGCTCGTGTCGACGACGTGAGCAAGGAATGCATGGTATTCCTTACGCAGATACTTCTGTGCTTGAATACTTGATATGATGCGAAGACTTGCACCGGGTTTTTCGCCATAGACTATAAGAGTTTCGTTAGACGGAAGGTTTAGACGGACTGCTTTCTCGTAGCACATGATGTCAGTGCAATGAAGGCTTAACCAATCCATGCCAATGATAACGTCGAAACTTTTTATTGAGACTGGCATGAGGTCGATTGGGAATGAATGGTTATCTAGAGTTAGGGTACAACCTAAATATATGCTACTCGTACTTTCAGTTTTTCCATTAGCCATTTCTACTGTGAATAGTTCTTTGAGTGCGTGCGGTGGTTGATTAAGCATGCGAGTAAATTTATGGTTTACGAAGCTTCGCTGCGCCTCACTATCGAATAGAATGCATGCATAGGAGTCATCGAGGAGGAACGTACCAGTCACCACTATCGGGTCAGCAACTGCTTCTCTGTGGCCTATCACTAGTACCCTCCCTGCTCCGCCAGCATTTTTCGCCTTGGGGCAGTCCCTCTTATAGTGGCCTGTTTCGCCACATCCATAGCAGGTCGGGCTCGCGCCAGAGCCGGGGACTTGGGTGATCGGTCTCGCCGGAGATTTATAGAAACGGACTGTGTGTCCTCTCCTGTGGCAGTTAGAGCACTGCATTTCATGGCAGGGGCCATTGTGGTGGTAGTTGCATTTGTTGCACTTGGGCGAACTTCCAGCATACCCACCCACTGGAGTAGTAGTAGCAGCAGCAGGGGTTATTGCGGCATGTATTGCCACAATTTGCTGCTTTTTGGCAGCCTGTTGCTTCTTCTTTTCATCCCAGAATTTCCGCTTAGTAGCAGCGGGTTTGGAGAGTTCCGGGATGGCTAGGGTGGTTGTGGTTGCAGGGGTTTTGACTCCATGGTCAATGAGTCGTTGTGCCAATCGTTTGGCACTGTCGAAGGTAGCGGGGTTTGACGCTAGAACATTCCCCTGATACGGAGGCACAAGCCCCCATATGTATCTTTCGATCTTTTTCCCTTCAGTGGGAACCATATTAGGGCAGAGGGCCACCAGTTCGCTGAATCTGGCGGTGTAAGCGACAATGTTGGTGCCCTTCATGGTCAAGCTCCAAAGCTCCTGCTCTACTTTCTGAACCTCGCCCCTCGGGCAGTATTCCTCAATCATGAGGTCTTTCATCGTTTCCCAGCCTATGCCGTTGGCTACGACAAGAGTTAGAGATTTAACGTGGCCATTCCACCACGTCAGGGCCGTTCCTTCAAAGGTGCATGCGGCATATTTCACTTTGCTCGCAGCAGGGCATGAACATATTTCGAAGACCGCTTCAGTCTTCTCGAACCATTGCGAGAGGGCAATGACTCCGCCGGTCCCATGAAAGGACTTCGGCTTGCAGTTGGTGAAATCCTTGTAAGAGCACTCTCTCGAGCGCACAGGGGTTTCAACCGGGATTGATTCCACAGGGGTTCCACCTCTGCTGGCATCAGAAGAGTGATACTGAGCCATGGCAGTTACCACTGCTGCAGCTACGACAACATTTAGGGCTGCAGTATCGATGACCGGAGGCGGAGGAGGTGGTGGTGCAGGATTATTCCTGGGAGATTTGCGAGGAGGCATCTTTCAGCTATAAGTTTATAAAGGTAAGAAAAATGGTAAGAATCATTTTGTAAGCAACGTGAGAGTGATACATGGACTAACTAACCATAGCCCAACAGTTGAATGAGTGTTTGAAATCACAACAAGAAATATTAGTAGGAAAACACAAGTGTATAGATTTTTCCCACAATTTAGATAGATTTCAATAATACTGGTATTACTGATGTAATAAGTTCAAGGAAAAATCGACCTAACAGTAGGTCTTACATCATACCATATAGAAAAGTTTGACAGTTCTTAGATTCCTAATTAGAGTACTGAAAGTTAGGAATATTTTACAGACAAGTGCTACTGAGAACACAGATGTTAAAGGCTAATCCTTAACCCTAAAGATAATGATGTACTAGAAATCATCTAACGACGATGAATATTCCTCGGGAGAACCCTAAGGTCTCTCATTTGACGGACCACCTCTTGAAGGTGTTGCTCATGAGCACTTTGACGAGCTCGGAGTTCCATGACTTCAGCTTGAGAGGCAACCAGATGTTGTTGTAGGGTTTCATTGGTTCTTCGGGTCCGTTCCATGTCTTCTTCAAGACGGCGGATGCGGACTGTGTTGACACCTGAGTTGGCATCAATCTCCATGACCCGGTCGATGGCTGCTCTACCTTGCTCGACATTACGAGCTATTCTACGGATAATGACAGGCAGGGCTCGATCAGCAGAGCCACCATTGTTGACGTTGTAAAAGCTTCGGTCCCCAAAGTATGGTAAGGGTTGACCCTGTTCATCACTCCAACGATTCAAGTTGTTTGCCCATAAGGGAGTAGGACCTGGAAAAGCTGGTCGAGGGTTGTTGTTCGGGGGTTGACCTACGAGCGGTAGGTTGTTGACTTCAGGCTCAGAGTCTGATCCATCTGAGAAGCCTTCAGCTTGATGATCATCCAACAGAATTTGGTGTTCATCGTCAGACTCTGCTTCGAGCATTCCTATGTTGCCTTCATTTGGAAAGTACGGGTCGTCGTGATGGAATCCAGGCATTTAAATCTACGCGAGAAGAGAGGTATAAAGATATAGTATGTATGTAGTTAATAGCACAAAATACACCTATAGTATTTTAAGTTTAAGTTCTACTGATCTTTTTGTGGCATTGTTGGTGAGTTTTTAGACTTGTTAACACATCACAACTATTCTAGAGCATATGCTAATCACTCCTCGGACTAGCATAGTTGATCAGGCTATGCCATTCCCAGGACTGACCATACATCCCCTAGCTTACCTATGATATTTAACAATCGTAATACTCTTGTTCTTGTCGTTGTGACACTGGTTTTAGTATGAATGCAGACTAGTATACTTAATTAACTATTTTAGTATTTAAAGTATAGACTCTTGGTCAGAGTGTTTTAATCCCAACTGGGTTTATAGTTTAGTATATCTTTTATGGGTTGATATACTTGCTTCACTATAAACAATGCTGTGATACCAATCTGTCACACCCCAAAACCAAGAATGGCGGAAACGTTCTAGGGCGGAGGACGTCATGTAAAGTATCACAACACAGTAAATGTAAATAAGCAAACAACATCATCCATTGCATTAAATATAAAATTTTAATACAAGCGTGTTCCGTACAGTTTTAGACAACAAAAATATAATTTAACTCAAAATAGTATGATGAGTCTTGAATGCGCTCCATCTTCTCAAAAGCTAGCATCGGTACCTGACTACTGATGACCAGAGATAACAAGTTATTTTGAAAGAGTTTATCAGCATTAAGCTGGTGAATTCATAAATATTTTAGTGTCGAGGTTTGTTATCAAAACGTTTGAACCTGTCGCAAGTATGAGTTGTAAATGTATGTAAGTGTTTGTAAAAGTTTGAATCTCTCAGAAAAACCTATATTTTCTGTTAAAGTAGCCCTCTACCAAGGCTTAACTGTTTTGTATGCTCCTTTGATGTAAAAGTGTGTAATTTCCCAAGTGTAACTATCATTTAACAAAATATAGTTTGTACATTAAAGTTTAAGTGAGGTTATCACCAAAATGTAATGGGTAAATTATTGTAGTACGGTAGTTTTGTTTTATATGAACTACTGCTGTACTAACTACCTTAAACCGGGTTTATATTAAGGTATCATGTGATAAATTGCACCATACTATCGACTGGTAACATCGACAACGTATAGTCGAAAAATAAGGTATGACGTTTGGCACCCGCAGACCTGTCGGTCCCACTGTAGCTAGCAGCGAGGTGTAGGATAGTCAATCCAGTATAGATCTATACGCAAACTCACGCTCTCCCTCCAAGAGACTCTGGCTACAACTCGGGTCATGTCAATTAAGACATGCTCCCATACAGTGGATCACAATTGTTAACGTATTCGTGTATATGCAATATAATGTTACTTGTTCTAGTATCGTTGTATATGTTCTCTTAGTAATAAGTATTGACTCCTGAATGAACTGACTCGTTGATCTAGAAATTGTAGTAGTATGATCCCGTGTTACCCCGATGGTAACTTACTAACGAGGTGCTGATAAGTATGAATATGGAAGTACTTTTATGTCAATACATGTATATATGATATATAACTAATATTGAAACGACCCTCGGATGGTCACCCGAAATTCCACCAGACCACATCCAAATCGAGGAAAAGGAAATAGGACAGGTGGCTTTCCTAAGCCCTTTAAACATTATTTATACAGCTATACATATATGGGCATGCAAATTTATAGGTAGTAAAACAAAGTTTACAATAAAGCATTTGATAAGTAAAAGAGTTTGTAAAACATTTTGAAGTAAAACAGTCTGAACAGTGATAAAATCATTGGTTTCCTAGTTATTAATCACATGTGATTAATGCAATCACATGTGATCGAAGCAATAACTATAAGTGTTTAACGTGTATTCCCCCCCATAAAGTATTTAAAACATTTAAAAACATTTCAAAGGTTGAATAAAGGGGTATGAACTCACTTGGAAGTTTGAAGATAGCGAGATCGAAAACCGGGTAGAGTTTCGTCTCGGGAAACGGATTTTTCTCGGGATTCTCGGGAATCTCGGGAGTAAAATCGACCCTCGGGACTTTGAGCAAAAAGACCAGAGCTTCAGGTTTGAACGGGCACGGAAATCTAGGCAAGATCGTGAGAGAAAGAGAGAAAATAAACAAATTTTTCGGAAAGGGTCGCATCCCTTTTATAGGGGTGCTGAACCGCCTCCGAACGCGGGGCGTACGGGCGTACGCAGCGCGTACCCGTACGTCATCGCTTACGTATTTCGGATGGGGCAGGTCGGATAGCTTCGCATAGGGCGACGTGGACGATCCGAGGCCGTGCCCTCGAGTACGCGGGGCGTACGAGGGTACGCGGCGCGTACCTTGGCCCTAGGCTGACTCCTCTTCGGATAATACCGAATTTTTAATAAAAATTATATATAAATTATTTATCAAACTTCAAAAATTCATATCTCCTTCATACGAACTCCGTTTTCGACGTTCTTTATATCCCCGCGAAGATGAGACTACAATCTACAACTTTCGTTTAGATTCGGTTGGCAAATTCCGAAATTATTTTTATTATTTATTTATTAAAATGACGTGATTAAGGAATTTCTTTAAAAATTCATAACTTCTTTATCTGACGTTGGTTTTTGCCAGACTTTTTACCGTTGAAATACTATTGTCGAGACCTTCGATTCTCGTTTAGGTCATCCCGGCCAAATGTCGCTCGATCTCCGTTTCGAGTTTTTAGCTGTCTGTTGCTAAGCTGAACTTGGAAAAATCATAACTTCAATATACGAAGTCGGATTTGGACGTTCTTTTTACGTACGATCATGGTTTAATGAGATTTAAACATAGAAGAATTTAAATAGAAACTTTTTGGACATTTTATTATCAAAGTTAATTTTATTAACTCAAAAATGTTTACAATACTTGACCTATTAGGCCATTACAAAGAGTTGAGATATCGGGTTGTCACACGTGCCCTTACCCTTATACACTCGGAGGATTCTCCCCCACTTGGATCCTGCTTACACCTCGATGATCGATGAGAAGAAATCCCAATCCTTGCTACCATAATCAATCCGCTGAGGAATCCCAGCTTACCATAGCTAAGGATCCAACCTATCCATCCTAAAACTTATACGGCTCCGAACTAGCGAGACATACCGAGTCCCACCAAGGCATGCTACGGATACTGCACTCAAAGTAACCCTCTTCGATACAACTCATCCCTTAATTACTAACCAATAACCAAGGTATGCAAATGGCATAAAACTCGATCACAATGAACCCGCTCGAAAATAAAATGCTCAACCGCTAATGATGCAGAACCATAACAATATAATCATGCACAAAATAAAAGAACTGAAAACGGAAGTCGCATACCTGCAATGTCCGGCGTTGCTCGCATCTCCAAAGTAGCCATCTGAAAAGCCCTGCCTCCTACCGCAGGCGCCTCCGCACGGCCCTGACGGTCGTCTGTGATCCTCAAAGTTGCAGGGGCGGGTGCCATCACCCGTCCTGCAGAAAACAAACTAAGGCACTGGGCCTTCTTGTGACCCCGCTGATTGCAGTGAAAACATATCAAGTCTGATCCCTGAGTGATGGTAGCAGTATAATCTCTGCTAAAATGACCAGTCCGACCGCACCTGAAACAGCCAGACTCACCACCACTACCACTCCTGCACGCGCCCCCGTGCGTCCTGCCACACCTTCCGCATCGACTGCGGTCCTGATAATCCCTCGACCTCGAATCCGTTCCCTTGGGCCTTTTCCCGAACTCGCGGCTACCTGAACCTCATCCGGCTTCCTCTTCCGGATCTGCTCCAAATCAATTTCCCTCTCCCTGGCCCGAGAAATCATATCCTCCAGGGTCTTACATCCGGACCTGCTCACGAACTCCCTGATGTCATCCCTCAGCATCTCGTGATATCGTGCCTTCTTCATCTCCTCATCCGCGACATACTGCGGAACAAGAAGGGCTCTCTCTCTGAACTTGGCGGTGATCTCTGCCACAGTCTCAGTAGTTTGCGTCAAATCCTGAAACTCCCAGGCCAACTGCTGCACCTCAATAATCGGCGAAAACTCCGCTTTAAACCTCGTTGAGAAATCACTCCAAGTCATCGCGTCCAACGCGGCATCATCACCCAAAGCGTGACCAATCTCCTCCCACCAATCCCTTGCTCAGTCCTTCAGAAGACAGGAAGCGAGTCTGACCTTGTCCTCCTTAGGACACCGGCTCGTACGGAATGCATTGGCAACATCAGCCAACCATCTGCTGCTAGCGATGGGGTCCCTAGCCCCATGATAATCTGGTGCCCCGCAAGCCCTGAACTCCCGAAATGTCAAGGTACGCGCTCCCAACAAAGCCATCATCTCAGTGCGGAAGGCTCCCAGCCTCTCATCCAAAATCTCCAATATACCCTCCTTGACCGTGCCAAAGATGACAGGAGTCTGAGCTAGAATACTGCGCGTAACCTCCGCTGATATCAACTCTCTCATCCGTTCCTCGAGCTGCTCGGCCCTAAACCCGAGCCTAATCCCTATCCAGCGCCTGATCCGCCCGCTGGTCCCTCTTGCAATGTCACTATACTGAAACATATAACATAACCACTATCAGAATACTCCTCACTGCTGCGAGACCAAACATACACACTACCAGGTTCCCGGTCTTGTCTCGGCCTTTCCCGAATCGAGTACGGATCCTCTGCTTTCAGTAGTACGGGCCCATACTACCTTTCACATCTATCCGTACTTTCCTCAAGAACTGCTTTGACTCCACCAGGTCCCTTTTCTACTTCTACTGCTCCCAGCACTACCTCATCCTAGGCTTACCCTAGGGAAACCTTTGACTCAACTCAACTAGTCCTCAGCTGCTGAAGGCCTCCTCGCAATGCCAATTAGCCATCACCTGGATACCATCACATGTGACGAGGCTCAGATAATCCTTCAAGTAAAAGACTCGTTCCTACAACGGTTGGACTCAAACAAGAGCTGCGCAATAGGACCAAATCCAACACTATGAGATAATTCAACCCTGATCACATGTGACGTGACGTGTCCACCTAATGGCTAACTCCCATCACTTAGATTCCCACAATGCACAAAGCAAGCAACATTCAGACAAGGGAAAATCTAACCATAACATACTCAAGCAATCATATCCACATAGAAAGAATCTGAACTAGCATGCAACACAACTCATAAACTCAGGCATAACCTAATCAGGCTATCCTACTATTGACTATTCAGCACTATCATGCAGATCAAAAGCTCATATAACAGACACATAAGGCATCCTCCCTAGATCCTTAGTCCTAATCTAGCATGCTGTTCTATTAACTGATAATCAAAACATAAACTTGTATGGGTATTTTGGGGTACTTACTTGAGCTCGGTTGATTGCATGCACCACACCTCTTTTCTCTTTTCAAAGTTTTTATCTTTCCGAATTCTTTTTGCTTTTCTAAAACTATTTCGTTTCTCAAAACTCTTTTTACAAAACTATCTTTTTATTTTGAAAACTTCCTTACCAATTCCTCAGTTTGAGTTCAGACACACCCTAAGAGCATGTCCGAATCCCTCAAACCAAGGCTCTGATACCAACTTGTAACGACCCAAAATTTAATACCAAAAATTTCTTTAATAAATCATTACTTAAAGTAAAGTCATCATTCCAAAACATAATATGAGTATAAGTTTTCAAAACACATGTTCGTTATCAGAGTAAACATTCCTAGGCTATCTAATCTATGGTGTGTGCCATGCGATCACCCCGAGCTCTTTCCTCCACTACCGGAAGTACCTGAAACCAAAACTGAAAACCGTAAGCACGAAGCTTAGTGAGTTCCCCACCCTACCACATACCATGCATAACCACATACTGCACATACTGGGCCACGCCCCCTATCTTGGGCCTCGCCCCCTACCTCGGGCCTCGCCCGCTACAACGGCCCCGCCGCTCCAGGCCCCGCCTAGCTTCGAGCCCTGCTCGGATACAGATCTTTTTTACTTAGGCCTCGCCTGTCACAGGGCCTCGCCCGTCAACAAATAATAACACATACACATTTCACAACACATAACTGACACATGCAACTAGTTCTGTCCTAAGGCCTCACCTATCCTGGGCCTCGCCCATGTCCTGCTACTGATGAGTCATGGAACCCCATCCATGCTCCTAATGGTAGTGAGGTATGGGCCTAGCCCACTCTCACTCCTGTTCTAGTTCGGGCTTCACCCCTAATCTGCTACTAGTGAGATATAGAACCCCATCCACACTCTGCTATTGGTGAGATACGGGACCTCGCCCATACTCACCTCCCTACCAGGCACATACATGTATCACACAGACAACAAGTATAAACTATCATATATAAATAATTCCTTGGGCACCCGCCCGCTATTACTGGACCTCGTCCTGCAATCAATACTAGCATACTGTGCCTAGAGCTAACCCCCGGGTCTTCTACTCATAACTACATAGGCCGGAATTATGGCCTTAGACCCATTCACACAAAGGGGAAACTCACCTGCACTGGCTGAACTTGCTGAAGCTCGCACTAGTTGCTGCCTGACAACTCACGGAACTCCTGCTCCTCTTGCTCCCCGAACTACCAATATCAATGCAACACTGAGTCTAACTGACCCCCGAAAGACAACCAAGTCCACCCTGGTCCAAAGTCAAAGTCTTGGTCAAAGTCAACCTTCCAGGTCAACCCTACTCGCCGAGTCACCCTACTGACTCGCCGAGTTCAAAATGATCAGATTCCTTTCATTCCTGACTCGACTCGCCGAGTCAGTCCATGACTCGCCGAGTCTACCGATTTCTGAGTCCAGACCTGTCCAACTCACTGAACCTCCACCCGACTCACTGATTCGAGCCACAACTCGAAGGGTTTGGGGTTTCGCGACCTGACTTGCCGAGTCCAAGAACAGACTCGCCGAGTACAAGGCAATCTTCATACGACTCGACGAGTCGTTCATCTCACTCGTCGAGTTTCTCCACAACTTCATGCTACTCGCTGAGTCCACTTAAAGGACTCACCGTGTCCCTTCAGATCTCCTTACATGCAGAGGATTTTAGAGTCATGCATGGGCTCCAAACTGTAGATCTACCCTTCCGAAGCCTATTCCACATGTAAAGTTGCAAACTTTACGTGTAGAGAAGGAGATCTAGGCAAAATATGCCATAAACTAGGGTGTAAGGCCAAGGGGCTTCAAAATCGACTTAATGGCTGATACTTTATGCTTCTCCAGGCCTTAACACACTTGGATCTGAAGTAGCAACTCCAGATCCGGCTTCTAACCCAAAATAATAACATTATGGAAAAAGAGCCCCAACAACCACACATAGATCTAGGTGCAAAAAGGGTCCAGGAACTAGTTTATTACCTCCAAGTGCTCAAAATGAACTCACAATCCCATATCTATAGCTCCTTCTTGCTCCTCCAAGTTCCTTCTTCCTTATCCAAGCTTTAATGCACCTTCCAAGGCTCAACTAGGAGATGTGACGGCTAGGGTTTGATATCCAGGGCTAAAGAGGCAGTAAGGAACCCTAGGAAGAAGATTACGACATTTATATAGGCTCCAAGTCCCGAATTTAGGGTTTTCCACGCACAGACCAGACTCGTCGAGTCACCTTGACCGACTCGCTGAGTCGGTCGCTTACGCCTCGACCCGGATCCCGCTCGGACTCGCCGAGTCCCTCCTTGGACTCGCCGAGTCGGCCCTTAAATTAGGGCTTTTCTTTCCTTTCTTGGCCTTTGAAACTTTGGGTGTTACAATTAGGGTTACATATGACTCTTGGAATTCTAAACTATATATAAGTAACCCCTAAGCCAAAAATCGTGTACTAGTGTATTCTATGAAGACCTAGACGGTTTTGTGTCTCCAAATCTCTCTCTCAAGTTCCTCCATTTGTTCATGGTGTGTTATGAATCGTTTAAGGCATCACACTTGAGGTGCTAAGCTCTTGAAATGCCAAATTCAACAAGCTGCAACAAGAGGTAATCTCCTAACTTACTTTTATGTTTCATATGTCAAATTGTATGCTAATTGTAGGCTTCATTCTTTGGAAAAAAAACTTTGCATGTATAACTAGAGAAAACTTAGATCCAAAGCATTTAGGGTTGTATGTGCACCATAGGGATGTTAGAGTATATAAAACCCAACAGATTATGTTTAGGGGTTGAGTAGAGCCAGTCGCAAAGCAGAGACGTTCAATTTTCCATCCGACATTCGAGGTGAGTTTCCTCTTGGGTGAACGGGTCTAAGGCACCAATGTTGGCCCATATATGTGTATGATTGTATGTTTCTAGACTAAGTTCCGATGCCAGAAGATACCCGATTAATGTTTGTATGCTTTCCGGATAATGTCATATGTCAGGTAATGCCCGAGGAATGTTTGTATGCTTGATGTCTTCGTGATTCTTGCATGTGCTTGTATGTGTATGTTTTTGGATTTCGATCCGATGTCGGGCAATACCTGAGGAATGTTTATATGTTTACCGGATTGCGGTCCGATGTCGGGCGGGGCCTGAGGAATGTCTATATGACTATACTTGTGATATTGTATATGTATTGTTGATATGTATATATGTATACCGAGCTTTGCACGATGCCAGGCGGGGCCCGATGTTGGCCACTGTCTGATGTCGGGCGGGGCCTAATGAAGGGTGGGGCCCACAGTACATGATTATGTGTATGGTATGTGGTAGTATGGGGAACTTACTAAGCTTCGTGCTTACGGTTTATAGTTTTGGTTTCAGGTACTTCTGGTTGCAAATGGAAGAGTTCGGGATGACTGCATTTCACACATCATGATATTTCAGTCTGGGATGATTTACTCTTATATTTTTGATATGTGTTTGACATGATACATTGATTGTGTTGATTTTGGATATTTGACTTATGTTTTGATGAAATGCTTGATAACTATGGTTTTATTAATAAATTAAAGGGAAATCTCCAATAAAGTCCAAAAATTTTAGCCCGGTTTACGTTTTAGTCATAAACTAGTTTTTGTTTACGAAAAAAATCCTAAAAACCGGCAATAGTATGCATTTTGATTCTTTTTGACCGATTGGAACCGGCAATAAATTAATTTGAGACTATTTCATAAACTGACATAAAATATTGAGACTATTTCACAAAATGACCCAAAATATTGGGACTTTTCTACAAAAAAAAATATTAAGACTTTTCTGCAAACAAAAACCATATTATTATTATTATTATTATTATTATTATTATTATTATTATTATTATTATTATATCAAAATATAAACAAGTATACTAAATTTTAAATTCATTATTATTAATATTTTTAATAATACATATAAATACACTTAAATAAAAAATATATTAAAGAAATTATTTAAAGGTGAAGGTGATGGTAATCCTTTAAGCATTGAAATCATGAATATCTGTTTATATATCCTCACTTTGTATATGATCATTTCACATTTCTTATTATTGTTTTCAATTCAAAATATTAACACTTAACAATTTAAAAGAAGTTGTCTATTTGTAAAATTGTGTATAAATAGTTTAAGATAAAAGGTTTTCTCACTTTGTATATAAAATTTCTTAAGGTAAAAATGATTTCTTTTCAAATCCAACAGATCCACAATAAATATTTACATTGGTGGCCCATATCAAAATTCGAAAATATTAATTAAAATATCTTATTTAATAGAAAGTAATATGACTTGTTTTACTTTATCACACTATATTTGCTATTTTTCCAAAAAAACCACAAGGATAAAATAATGAAAAAGATCAACACACATGTTGATAATTCAAATACATACACACATATCACATGTTCACTATTTGTAAACAATTTGAAAAATCAGTAGCTTCTTTTAAATTGTTAAATGTTAATATTTTGAATTAAAAAAAAAATAATAACAAATGTGAAATGATCATATATAAAGTTAGAATATACAAACAGACATTCATGATTTCAAAGCTTAAAGAATTATTATCTGCTCAACCTTCACCTTTATAAAATGTCTTTAATATTTTTTTAATTTAAATGTATTTATATGTATTATTAACAATATTAGTTATAACAAATTTAAAAAATAGTATACTTATTTATATTTTTAATATAATAGTAATTATTATTATAATAATAATAAGGTTTTTGTTTGCAGAAAACCCCTAATATTTTTGTTTTTGTAGAAAAATCCTAATATTTTGAATCAATTTATGAAATAGTTCCAAGTTAATTTGTCACCGGTTCCAACCAGTAAAAAATAATCAAAATGCAAACTTTTACCGGTTTTTGGGATTTTTTCATAAAAAATTTTTTGTTTAGGACTAAAATATAAACCAGACTAAATTTTAAAACTTTATTGGAGATTTCCCTAAATTAAAAACGAAACTTTTGGGTTTTGGTTTATCAATGTTTCACTATTAACTGAAATGGAATACACATTTTACACTATGTTTTTTTTGTAAGTGCATGATGTGTTGCACACATTATCAAGACAATTGTACAAACCAGACCATTATTTTACGAAAATTTAATATTAAATTTTAGAGGTGTATTATCTATAATTTATGGTTGATTAATAAAAGGCAAAAAAAAAAAAAAAAAAAAAAAAACCTTTTGTAACGAATGCAATGAAACTCTATTAGGACATAACTATGACAATAGTACTAGTTGGAACATTTAATATGTTTGAAAATGTGTTACAACAACAAATTGAAACTCCACTACGACCCAACTACGACAATAATACTGAGTGGAATTCAACTTATAATATGTTGTGAAAATATGTTACACCAAAAATGGTTTTAATAGCTTTTGATGGTATATTAGCGGAAAAAAGCAAGCCCAACAATCCAAGCCTCCGATTCGGTTTGAGATTTAATTTTACTCAAACAATTATGCGAATTTTTACTAGTTTTCAAAGAAGCAACATCATTTATGCTATTCATGTAAATAGTCGTCATTTTATTAAATTCCACCTAATAAAATAGCCATTAGTGCAACTATCCCTAAAATGGGTGTTACGCTTGACAATTTAACATTTGGTATTGTTATTTTCTGAAACTTTTGATGTTTAACATGTTCTCCATTAACAAAAGAAACTGATACAACAATTATACCATATCATCTCGCTGACAAATCAATTCAACTTGTAGAAAAAAGTATTAATGCAACGATAATTAAGGTGGCATTCACACAAGAAACAACGTTCTAATCAGACATAACAACTTGATACTGAGATCTCAAGTATAAACCCAGAAAGTTTTTCAGATGATAAAAAATAGCAACGATATCACATAATAAATACTTTAGAAAGTAAAAACCTATTCCATCATAGGGATTGATCCACCAGCTTTCAGAATCTGTTTCTCCAACTACATCATAAGACAAAGTAGGTCAAAATCCAAACAAGGGTAAAAACGTAAATGACCATGTTTTGGTAGCACACATACATACCTTGAACAAGGCTTTGAATTTGCTCCTAACAAGAATGTATTCGTGAGTTGCTTGCTGCAGACACCACAAACACCTGAAATTACCAGAAGCCGAAAGATTTAGAAAGCAATTATCGATAATATATTACACAAGGGTAAATCAGTAAGTTCACATTTAGAATAACGAAAGATAATTAATTACTACTACTCACCCATCAAGATTTTTCTCCATGCAGTAGTTTATAAAGAGAATGCACACACGCATTAGTCGATGTGCCCCTATGCTGTTTCAAAAACCAATTAAACAAATTGTCAAAATCTTTATTAATTCAACTATTTGGAGAATGGAGAGAGGGGAAAGAAAACTGACTTGGAACTACTACCCTTGAAGCGGTGAACATGGAGAGAAATTTGTTTATAATCCACCGTCTTCTGTTGACTTTTTGGTCAAAAAACTCAAAACAATAAGGAACCAAACACAACAAGTAAAGAAATATGAAATTATGACACAATCTTACAAAGCAGTTGTCAAAGTGTCAAGAAGCTTTTTCGAGTCATCTACGAAAACAGACACCAACCCAACCAAAAACTCCGGGTCACTCTCGTCTTGCAACTTCTGAAGTTGCATGAATTGATCGTTAAGATATCCCTAAAAAACACCCGAAAATCAATCCATAAATTAAAAATAGAAATACTAATCCCCACTTTTCAAATGCGTGATACATAATTCGCACATTTTCCTTTTAGGTAAAGGGTTACATAACAACATATTATATGTCGATTCCTTTCTATTAAACCATTGTGCTTTCAATGTTTTACTTATTAAGGCATTCTCTTTTTAAAAACTACCCAATTATAGGAGTGAAAATTGCTTTGTATTTGTATCACGTTGTGGTTTCTTACATTTAAGCTAAGTTAAAAGACATCACAAACCTCATGATACAAAGATGTTGTATACTCGGCATATTGTCTTTGCAATTGAGTGACGGAAACCATGGTTTCTTTTATTCTTGAAGAACACCGTTCACTTTATATTGTTCTTGATATGAAAGTATCTGCAAAATTAGCAAATTTTGGTTCATATCATTTATACATTACATATGCATATGTCATATTCAAAGGCATGAAGATCGAAACTTAATACTTAAAAAAAAAGTAAAACTAGAGTCAAATGCAAGAAATAACAACCTACTTTAAGTAAGTTGTTTATTATAGCTTCATACTTTCATTTCTTCCGATTACAACATTATAGTTTGAAAAAATCATCTAATTACCAAATAATATTTTTTTTGTTGCCAAAAGTGACACAAGAATTGTAATCCCACAGTTAAGTTTTTGGTGGAGCATCGAAATCACATTCAATGGCTTTAATCATGTGAATTATTCAATGATTTCATTGCAAAAGCATCTATGGTTTCTTTAGATTAGAAGAGTGAATTACCAGTAGTCAAATAAGATATGTGATAATCTTGACGAATGGAGCTAAAAGTTCATTTTTAAAAGTTACAAAAACTCTGCTACTTATATACTATATTATATTGCATAATTTAGCATAAAATCAAATCTTGTAAATTCCACCTACTAAGAATCGACATAAAATTATTATGCAAAACTTGAGATATTACTGGGTCCCACTACAGCAACTCTAACCCCTGGCCGACATCGGTCAAGGAATCTACAGAAACAAAGACTTTTAGGTTATCGAAAATAATATGATTTCATTTTCATCAAACCAAAAGATTATAGTTTGTACAAATTAGGGTTAAACTAACAGATTACAGTAAACAATCAGATGGGATAAAGGAGGAAGAGTTACCGGCTGAGTTGTTGGGTTACTCCGGTGAAAATGCGGCGGAAATCGGCGGAGAGATATTGGCCAACTTGGTGTGGTACGAACAACCAGGATAGGGATGGTGGTCGGCTGATTCCAATCCTGGAAGATTTCGGTTTCATCTTCTCTTATAAATTCTATAAAATTAAGGGTTAAATTTGGAATATTATCTATTACCATATATAACGCATATTGAAATTGATTTGAAAAAAGTCTTGATTTTTATTTGATTCGATATCAAGGTTTCTCCAAATAAATTACCTCAAACTTAAGGGGTGTCCAAATTAGCAAAAATCAAAAGTTGTGGATGAGTGGTCACCACAATTCCGGCCACCTAGGGCTTGCTGACGCCGCCGTGGTCGCCTTCTTCTGCACCTCTTCCAACTGCTTCTTCTCATTCGCACACAACAAAAACAAAGATTTTCGACTCTCGATCGCAAAAACAGAAGAACACAACGCACGAACACCTTGCTCCTTTTACCAAGTGATGGAGGTTGAAATCTTGATAGCTAAAACATGAGCCTAATATGTAAAAAATTTAATAGTTATGGGTTGGTTATTAAAAGAAAAAGAAAAAGAAAAAGAAAAAGAAAAAAAAAGGCCACAATCCCTCCTAGCCGTATAGAAGCTCCGGCCCTGCTCTTGATTCGTTGAACGGAACTGGCATAATGTCGGTTTTACCTTTTTTATGGCTTATAACCATGTAATCTTTGACAAATTAAAACAATATAAATATATAACATAACACGGTGAACAAAACATTTTTGAAATAATCGTGTATTGGTGGCCGTGTATGAAGAGAGATAGTTTGTAATGTTGAAAAGTGTTTGATCTGTAGGATGGTCAATACTGAAAGTATCAGAGGTCACATGTCAAACTGCGGCCTTTGGATGTTCCTATGTGGAAGTGAAAACAAATCATCATTAAGTTTATCACCAAGTTGTCGAAAACTGCCAATGGTTTTGATGTTATATAGGTCATCATGGATCGATTGACAAAGAGTGCCTACTTTTTGGACACTCGGGAGAGCTCTTCGGCTGAAAAGTTGGCCGATGTGTATGTTTAGGAGATTGTTGTTCGTCATGGGGTTCTAGTCTCCATTGCATTAATCTGAGATGTTCGGTTCACTTCCCGATTATGGTAGAAGTTCCACGAGGAACTGGGCACGAGACTACATTTCAGCACTGCTTATCATCCGCAGATCGACGAACAGGGTGAGCGGACCATCCAGACACTTGAGAATATGTTGCGGGCTTGCGTTATAGATTTTGGTGGGAGTTGGATTCCTACCTACCTCTTGTGGAGTTCTCCTACAATAATAGTTATCACTCCAGCATTGGTGCCCCGCCTTTTGAGCTCATGTATGGTCGGATGTGTCGTACCCTAGTTTGTTGGGGGGGGGGGGGGGGGGGGAGGTTGGCCACAGAGTCATGGGAAGGACTAAGGTAGCCCTTCAGACCACAGAGCTTATTCAACAAATCAGGCAGAGACTGCAGACGGATCAGAGTCGGCAGAAGAGTTATGCCGACCGACGTCAATCGAAATTGGAATTTCAGGTTGGTGAATGGTATTACTAAAGGTCTCACCATGGAAGGGTGTGATATGCTTCAGGAAGAGGGGGAAATTAGATCCCCAGTATATTGGACCGTTACGAGTGATCGTCAAGTTAGGCAGGGTGGCCTACTGGTTGGAATTGTGAAGTGAGCTCAGCTAAATCCACATCACTTTCCATGTTTCGTAGTTACGGAAGTGTGTGTTGGACGATGAGGCAGTGGTCCCCTTGAATAATATCCAGGTCGATGAGCACCTGAATTATGTAGAGAGACTGGTAACGATAGTGGAAAGGAAGATGAAGATTTTGTGCAACAAGGAGATACTTTTGGTAAAGGTTCGGTGGCAACATCGGAGAGGCTCCGGGTGGACCTAGGAGCTGGAGGCTGAGATGCAGGAGCATTATCTCAAGTTATTCGTGACGATCGAATTCGAGGACGAAGTCTAGTTCAAGTGGGAGAGAATTGTAACATCCAAATGTCAAGGTAATTTCAATTTCAACCTAATGTTTGAACAATATTATATATTAGCCCTTGGGTTTGAAAGGATTGCAAGATGGCTCATAGTGGCAATATGGTAATTTTTTCCAGGAGTAGTACATTGAGTATACGTTGTTACACTAAGCGTACACCTCGTACGCAAGGTGTACGTAAAGAAAGTGTAAACCCTAATTTTTAGGGTTTGGTCCATATTTAAACATCATTATAGCCTCATTTCTCATTCCTTCATCAGCCTCCCTCTGTGAAAAATGACCCTAAGCAAACCCTAAGTGAGAAGAGTGCATTTTGAGCCAAGTGGAGTGTTTTGGTGGTGTTCTTGAAGAAAAAGAAGGTGGTGAGAAGAGCTTGGATATTGGACGTGTGACAACCCGAAACTTCTGTCTTGTACCTTAGTCAAATTCTATCAATGATAAACTCGTTTCAACTATCTTTTAGCATTGTTTTGAGCCTATTTGGATGATTTAAAGCCTTATTCAACCAAAGTTTGAATTAGGGATGGGTTGGTTTAAGATTTAGGGTTTCAAATAGGCCAAACACTCCATCAAAAGGAGTGTGTGGCCACACACATGAGTTCGTGGCCGCACACCCGAGTGTATAGCTGCACACATGAGTGTGTGGCCGCACACCCGAGTGTATGGCTGCACACATGAGTGTGTGGCCGCACACCCGAGTGTATGGCCGCACACATGAGTGTGTGGCCGCACACACGAGTGTGCGGCCGTACACCCATCCTCCAGCCGCACACTCATCCCTATTTATATAGGGTGACCCCTTCACTCATTCCTTTCACTTAGTTGCACTCTACTTTCTCTCTCTATAAACTTCATCCAAGAACACTGTAAGGGCCTAAAAAACCAAGAAGAATTCCATCATTTAGCTTGTTATATAGGTAAAACACCTAAATCTAAGCCTGAAACTCTTCATGTTCTTCATCACTTGAAGGTGTACGACCGCACACCTTCATAAGGTGGCGGTACACACCTCAAAAACCCTCCAAAGTGAGAGTTTTGGCCCTCTATCTCTTAGTTGGACTTGGTTTGAGCCTTGAAACACTTGAAAATTGACGTTTGGAGCATAAACAAAGAGTGTACGGCCGCACACACACCCTGGCTGCACACACCCTTTGTACGGCCGCACACTCCTGTTTGCAACCGCACACACAACCTGGCCGTACACCCTGGTTGCACACACAGCCTGGCAGCACACCCTGGCCGCACACACACCCTAATGACCATACACCTCCTTTGTTTGATCACATAAGGTCCCAAAAAGCATTTCTGTCACACCCCCGAACCAGACGACAGAAACGTCCGAGGGCTGTTGTGCTCAATTGAATACCATTACATTGAATATACATGAAACATAACATCATTCATCACCATGCATTGAGATAGTACAACTGGTAGAGTTTACACTTAGTACATTGTTTTAAACATTACATCCCCAAAAGTAAATTGTTCGATAATAGTTAAACAAACAACATGACGTCACTGAATACATTTTTCCCTTCGATTTACCTGTTACCTGAGAATACAAGCATTTTGAAAAACGTCAACATATGAAATGTTGGTGAGTTTATAAGTAACGTTTGAAATAAAACGTTTTATATTGTTTTAAAAACCACCAGAAAATCCGATATTTTCTGAAAAGAGTATCGTATAAAAAGTGTGAAGATCCGTAAGTATGCTTGTTTGTTTCTATAAATGTAAAAAAAAGAATTTGTTGTACTTGTTATGCATCTCGTAGTTGTATGTATTGAAAAACCCTAGGAAAACCCGATGTTTTCCTAATACTTTGAATTACGCTTTTTGTGTGGTGTTGTATCGTTGCGACATGTGAAGTCAATGATTCTAGGTGACATTGAATTAAATGTGAATTGTGAATTGTTATAAACACGCGTTAATAGAAACGACTAATTTCCAACCATACTAACGATCCCTTAGGCATCGTCCGTACTATTCACTTAATCCAACCACTCTGAATTCTCGTAGCCCCACAACCGATGAGAAAAAAGGGCACGAAGACCTCAATAATTCCATAAGTCGTTCAAGGCTATAGTGAATGCGAAGGGCCCTTGGCTCGACCCGCATTTTTGTGAATTCTCGACTTTACTAGCCATACCAAAGGACCCTTGGGGCCCAATAGCCTAAAAGCCATTGAAAGTCCTTTTACACGGAGTTAGGTCATGTAAGACCCAACAACCATGTAAGTAAGTTGTCTTCGGGCCTAAAGATCAGGTCATTGGGCTAGCTAGGCCCAACAAGCAAGATTTGACACTTTTGGGCCCAAAGATGGTGTATCGACGTCTGTGTATTCCCACGTATGTATTGAACTCCCGAAATGTCCGCGTGTGTATTGAATATCATCGTGTTAGTAGTTTCAGATTCGTTATTGATTCGAGACCGAATCAATTTATATAGTAACGATTTTTGGTGTTGATGGTGTATTAGGTTTTGTTGGTAGTCGCGGTACCAGTATTTTATCTCAACGGATCTATTGTTTAAACTTTGGAGTTTTTCTGTTTGCAGCCCCTTTCTTTTATGAGTTTACCCTTTTAACCCTTTGAATAGAAGAATTTCCAATTTAGTCCCTAGACCATTTTTCTTGACATTTTAATATCAAAACTTGTTGAAAATGGTATTTTTCAGCTCATATTTATTTGAAAACAGTTTTAGTCCCTCAAAATGAAGTTTTCTCGGTTGAATCCTCATTTTTTGCAACTTTTACACTTTTGGCCCAAAATAGAAATTTTTTGCATCTTTGGTCCTTTTTAAATATGAAAAGTGTTTTAACCCTTGAAATGGACTTGAAGCACTAGTAGTCCCCTGTTTTACAGAAAAATACAGTTTCAGCCCTTCAAATTTGAAAATCTCGCATATTGGGCTTTATTGGGCCGAAAATTCCATTTTTGGCCCATTATGCTTAATATTTTACATTTTAATCCCTCAAAAGAATATATTTCCAGAAAATACCTTATTGAAACTGTTTTGACATATTTCAAACATCAAAATTTGTATCTTGTCATTTTGGGCCCTTTAACTTTATATTTTTAATATTTTAAGCCCAAAAATGAGTTTTTAGCCCAAAGAAGTTAATATCAAACCACTTGGTTATTTTTCTAAAAATGATATGTATGTAGTAATATAATTTGTGCTAGTATCATATAACTTGATGCAAATCTCGGTTTTAAGGACTTTTGACTAGATCTAACATCACAATCACATAAAAAACACAAATATAAACATAGAAATCACATAAAGCATACATGTACACATAGATCTACACCTTTGCTTGTATTCCCCCCCCCCCCTCATAAAACTTGTAAAACTGAAAAATAGGGAGTATGAAGCTCACCTTTGGGTGTGGTTTCGGTTTTGGAGAAGAGATGGAAGAAAATGAGATGATTTTCGGTCCTAGCAACACTTTGATGAAGATCTCAAATTTGAGGTGATTCTAGGATGCAAGATCATGATTTCTTATGAGTTAAGAAGAGATATTTGATAATTCAAGGAACCTAGATCATAGATTTAAGTATAAACTTACCTTAGATGGTGATTCTTGTGAAAAATCTCCTAGAAATGCCCTTAAGTCTCGAAAATTTGATAAAGGAAGGTGATGATGTTCTTTGAGAGAGTTGGTTTAAGAAAATTGGATGAAGTGTGTATGTTTGGGAGGCTCTCGGCCGAATGAAAAGAGAGAGGGGGAAGACATGAGCTTGCCTTGATATATGAAACTATGCATGGATATATGGGAGCTAATTCTTGGAGATATGTTGGATATTCATGAGGTGTCAACTTAAAAGCCAACTCCTTTAATTTCATTCTCTTTTTTTTTGTTTATCCCACTTGGGCCGAGAATTTGAGAAAAAGAAGTGAGTTTTAGGCCTTAAAGGCTTAAGCCCAATCTCTTGATTATGTTGAGTGATTTTTGGTCCAAATAACCATAAATATGATCCTTATGACCTATTAGGGCTACATTAGGTTAAATATGGCCCAAAAATGGTTCATATAATTGATTTATTTCATTCTAGGCCCAATATGGCCCAAAACATTGAAATAATTAGAAGTGGGTTCAATTAGAGCCCATTTAAGAGTTCTAAGCCCAAGATGGTCAAATTGGAAGCTTACTGGTCCATTGGGCCCAATAAGGAAGTTCTAGACCAAAATGGACCTAAACAAGAACTTCTAGGGTTTCTAATTGCTTGTTGACTATTTGTAATGCTTGTATGGTGTATTTGATTGCAATTTTGTTGTTATAGAGTAAGTATCATGCATGCTTTCATGTCTTGGATTCATAATTCTTTCTTGAGTGTTGTGATTACAAGGCACAAAATTTCTAGTTGTGACATCGTCCCCCCGTTAGAGGGAATTTCGTCCCGAAATTTTGTTTGAAAGCTACATTTGAGAATACTAGAATAGGTGAGGGTACTTTTGCGTCATTTGGTCTTCGCATTCCCACGTGAATTCTGGCCCATGCTTTGCGTTCCACCGTACTTTCACAATCGGGATGCGACTTTGCTTAGTACGCTTCACCTCCCTGTCCATGATTTCAACCGGTTCTTCAACGAACAGGAGATTCTCGTTGATTTCGATTTCTTTAAGGGGAATGACG
The DNA here is from genome assembly GCF_052625555.1 of Lactuca saligna. Taxonomy (NCBI): domain Eukaryota; kingdom Viridiplantae; phylum Streptophyta; class Magnoliopsida; order Asterales; family Asteraceae; genus Lactuca; species Lactuca saligna. The sequence continues at coordinate 145,389,339 of NC_136419.1, read as the reverse complement.
AGTGTTTCATCCGATAGGCACTTCTTTAGATTAGAAACATGGAACACGGGGTGTACACTGTTTAGCTCTGCGGGTAGTTGCAGTTTGTATGCCACTGGACCTATTCGGGCGACGACTTCGAAAGGTCCAATGTACCGTGGGTTCAGTTTTCCCTGCTTCCCAAAACGAATAACTCCTTTCCAGGGTGAGACTTTTAATAGTACTCGATCCCCGACCTGGAATTCTAAGGGCTTTCGCCATTTATCGGCGAAGCTCTTTTGTCGGTCGCGCGATGCTTGTAATCGAGCTCTGATTTGAATGATCTTTTCCGTGGTTTCACGAATGATCTCCGGTCCCGTTAGAGCCTTGTCCGATGCGAGTGTTTTTGCAAGTTGGGTATCGCCCACCTCAGCCCAACATAACGGTGATCTACACTTACTCCCGTATAGTGCTTTGAAAGGAGCGACCTTGATGCTCGAATGGTAACCGTTGTTATACGAGAATTCAACCAAAGGTAAATGGGTATCCCAAGACTTCCCAAAGTCTATCACACATGCGCGAAGCATGTCTTCGAGCGTTTGAATGGTTCGTTCACTTTGACCATCCGTTTGTGGATGATAAGTGGTGCTTATGTCGAGGTGGGTTCCGAGTGCTTTCTGGAGTGATTGCCAAAAACGTGAAGTGAACCTAATGTCTCTATCCGAGATAATAGACACTGGTACTCCATGGAGTCTCACGATTTCTCGAATGTATAAGCGTGTCAATCTCTCCATCTTATAGGATTCTTTTATTGGCAGGAAATGGGCAGATTTCGTCAGTCGGTAGACTAATACCCATATGGTGTCTAGTCCATCCGACGTCTTGGGTAGCTTGGTCACGAAATCCATAGAAATCCCTTCCCATTTCCACTCAGGGATTACCGGTTGCTGCAATAACTCTGAGGGCTTCTCGTACTCCACCTTCACCTTGGCACAAGTAAGGCACTTACTAACACAGGTGGCGATTTCCGCCTTCATGTTAGGCCACCAATAGTGTTGTTTAATATCCAAATACATCTTGTCCGAGCCGGGATGGATGTAGTATCGCGTCTTGTGAGCTTCCTTCATGACTATCTCCCTAAATCCTCCGAGTTTAGGGACCCAAATACGGTTCATGAAGTAGTATACTCCGTCTTCTTTTACCTCTAGATTCTTCTCCATTCTGCGTAGTGCTTCGCTTGCTCTGTTTTCCGTCTTCATGGCCTCCGACTGGGCTACCCCAATCTGAGTGGTTAAGTGGGATTGGATGGTTATTGAGAGATTTTTCGCACGATGATTAGAGTACTCCTTCTGGCTCAATGCATCAGCTACCACGTTGGCCTTGCCTGGGTGATACTTGATTTCACACTCGTAATCGTTTAATAATTCAACCCATCTTCGTTTCCTCATGTTCAACTCTTTCTGGTTCAAGATGTGCTGAAGACTTTTGTGGTCCGTGAAGATGGTGCACTTTTTACCATAAAGGTAATGCCTCCAAATCTTCAGAGCAAAGACCACTGCTCCTAATTCCAGATCATGGGTTGTATAATTCGCTTCGTGCGTCTTTAGTTGGCGGGATGCATAAGCTATCACCCTTCCACGCTGCATGAGAACACAACCTAAACCCTGATTTAACGCGTCACAGTAGACTACGAAGTCTTCCGTTCCCTCCGGTAGAGATAGTACCAGGGCACTACAGAGGGCTTGCTTTAAGGTTCGAAACACAATCTCTTGTTCGTCTGTCCATTTGAATGGTACGCCTTTTTGTGTAAGTGAGGTAAGTGGCTTGGCGATCTTAGAGAAGTTTTGAATGAATCTCCGGTAGTAGCCTGCTAGGCCTAAGAATTGACGAATTTCTGTGGGCGTTGTCGGGACGGCCCATCCTTCGACGACTTTGACCTTGGAAGGATCCACATGAATTCCTTATTGACTAACAACATGCCCTAGGAAGTTCACACTACGGAGCCAAAACTCACACTTGGAGAGTTTTGCGTATAGCTTTTCCGATCGCAGAGTTTCTAGAATTTGTCGGAGATGTTGACCATGCTCTTCCTCGCTTCGGGAATAGACGAGAATATCATCAATGAAGACAATGACAAAGTTGTCGAGGAATGGTCGACATATTCGGTTCATCAGATCCATAAATGCGACAGGGGCATTTGTTAGACCAAAGGGCATTACGACAAATTCATAATATCCGTAACGAGTTCGGAAAGCGGTTTTTGGAATATCCTCTTCCCGGACTTTGAGTTGATGGTATCCGGACCGTAGATCTATCTTAGAAAAATAACAAGCTCCTTGGAGCTGGTCAAATAGATCGTCGATTCATGGGAGTGGATAGCGATTTTTGACAGTGAGTTTATTTAACTCTCTGTAATCGATGCACATTCTAAAAGATCCGTCCTTCTTTTTGACAAAGAGGACTGGAGCTCCCCATGGCGAGTAACTAGGTCGGATGAATCCCTTATCCAAGAGTTCACTGAGTTGGGTGGACAATTCCTGCATTTCAGCAGGAGCTAGCCGGTAGGGTGATTTAGCGAGAGGAGTTGCTCCTGGAACGAGGTCAATTCGGAACTCCATTTGTTTCTCTGGGGGTAGTCCAGGAAGATCTTCAGGAAACACGTATGGGAACTCACGTGCTACAGGAATGTATTGAACGTTAACCTCTTCCTTGGTTTTATCCACTATGTGAACCAGGAACACCAAATTATTCTTTCGTAGATGTTTCTGTGCCTGGATGCACGAGAAGATGCAGAGGTTCGTGCTAGGTTTGTCTCCGTAAATTACTAGGGTTTCGTGATTGGGGAGGTGAAGGCGAACGACCTTCTCGTGACACATAACTTCAGGATGGTGGGGGCTTAACCAGTCCATGCCGATAATCACATCGAAACTCTTAATGGAAACCGGCATTAAGTCTATTCGAAAGACGTGTTGTTTTAAGGTTAGGGTACATCCGGTGTAGATTTCCCCAGTGGATTCGGTTTTCCCATTGGCCATTTCCACCGTAAAGGTTTCATTGAGCTTCTGGGGTTGTTGTTTTAATAAATGCTTAAATTTATTGCTTACGAAACTTCGCTCTCTCCGGTGTCAAATAGGATGCATGCATAAGTGTGGTTTAGGAGAAACGTACCGGTAACAACAGCGGGATCCTGAATTGCTTCTCCCTGACCCATGGTCAGCACCCTTCCTGTTCCTCCATTTCCGGGATTGTTGTTGTTAGGGCAATCTCGGCGGAAATGCCCAGTCCTCCCACACCCATAGCAGGTGTGGCTAGGCCCTGCATTGTTGCCGCCGGTGTTGATGTTGTTGTTGTTGCGGTTGTTGTTGTTGTTGTTGTTTCCCTGTTGTTGGTTCTGGGGAGGGTAAGTCCTGTAGTACTTTACCGTGTGTCCCCTTCGATTGCAACTGGTGCACTGAAACTCCTTGCATTCTCCATTGTGTTGGAAACCGCACTTGTTGCACTTGGGAAGATTACCGGAATAAGTTCTGGGAGCATTTGAAGCAGCTGAGGCTGGAGCATGTGGTGTGGCTGGAACTGGTGCGGTGGCAGCATTAACTGCCACTGTCTGCTGCTTCTTGGAGGTCTCGGGGCCCTGACGCCCCTTCCTCTTGTTGTTCTTCCCTTTCTTTTCATCACCTTCCTTCTTGCCTTCAGCCTCCGCTGGTTTCTCACCCTTCTTGTTGTTGTGGTCATACAACTTCTTCGCCAATCTTTTTGCACTGTCAAAAGTTTCGGGGTTTGCAGCTATCACATTTCCCTGGATCGGTGAGGTTAGTCCCCAGATGAATCGCTCAATCTTCTTTCCTTCCAAGGTAATCATACCCGGGCATAACAGAGATAGTTCACTAAATCTCGATATGTAGGCATCGATATTCGCATTCTGCACAGTGAGGTTCCACAGCTCTTGCTCCATTTTCTGAATTTCACCTCGTGGGCAGTATTCGGCCATCAGCATTTCTTTCATTTCCGCCCACGGCATGGAGTTGGCTACCGGGAGTGTCATGGCTTCCACGTGTTCGTTCCACCAAGTGAGCGCTTGATCAACAAAAGTGCAGGCTGCGAACTTCACCTTCATTCCCTCGGGTCAATCGCATATCTCGAATACCGATTCCACCTTCTCGATCCATCGCTTTAGAGTGATCACCCCTCCAGTGCCGTTAAAAGTTTGTGGTTTGGCGTTTGTGAAGTCCTTGTAGGTACATGTTTTGGTGGGTCCTTTATTCATTCCGTTGTTCGAACTTCCGGCTCCTTGCCCGTTGCCTCCTCCGTTGTTCCCTTGGTGAATTTGTGTCATAGCTGCGGTGACCGCAGCAGATACAGCCGCCTGGAATGCAGTGGAGTCAGCTTCAGGTGGGGTTGGTCCAGGGTTTCTGCGAGTAGGTCGGCGAGGCATCTTTCTGTCATGAAACAGAAAGATGTTGAGTGTACGTGGTTTCCGTGAGGTTATGATCCTACTGACTAAGTGCGTGGTACGAACGTAAACACTTCTACCATTTAGCACACAATCATAGATTCTCAACACATAGCAATTTGTAATGTCATAATAAACACGCAAAAGTTCATTAATATTATCCGCATTTGATACATGAAAATTTTGCTCGCGAGAGCACACATAAGTGACACTAGTTCGACAGCATAACGGGTCTATTAGTAGTGTAGTCACTTAAACATAGAGTCGAGGTACATAGCATAGTTCCTAATGATCTATTAAGATAAGTCTATCCCTAACTGCGATGAGCTGTGTTCGGGGGTGGTGCTGAGGACGTAGATGCTCCCTGAAGACGAGCCACCTGTCGTTCTGCATCCTGGAGTCGAGACTCCCACCTCACCTGCCTCATGTGGAACTCTCAAAGGACGTCACGTGTCTCGTGTTCCGCACAGTCGACCCTAGTCCACAACTGGCGTACCTGATCAACATTGCCCTGAGCAAGGTCGCCAGTGTTCCGTAATCATCTCACCATGACTGGAAGGGCTCGATCAGCCGGTCCTCCGTCCCTCAGGTTAAACAACTCGCGTGACATACCGTACGGGGGTCGCTGTACCTGCTGTCTGCTTCATCTCCAAAGATCAATACCCTAGGGAGGTGTAGGACCAGTGGGGCCCACCCGGTACGCAGGCACCCTGATCGGGTAAGGGGGTTGATGACTTCGGAATCCACGTCCGAATCACCCCCTTCATTGTCATCGGGTTCCTCCTCGAATCTTCCTTCATCTTCTTCTGGTTCAGCAGGCTCGCCCTCGACTCCTGCCTCCGGTTCCCCGTCAGATCCCTCTTCAGGGTCTTCCTCAGGCTCCTCGTCTAACCATCCGTTTTTCCCTGATTAGGGAAATAAGGATCTCCGGGGTGATGAAAACCAGCCATGCTGTCTGCGAGAGTGTGTAAGTATGCTAACATTATTCCTAGGATGCTACAACTATTGTATCGACTATGCAGACGTTCTTCTCTTTTGGTGATATAGGGGTTTGTTTTTAGGTTCCCTAGTTATCGCGATCTCATCGGAACATGTGTTAATTATACCTAGGAGGGAATGTAGTTGATCAGGCTACATTCACTTCTTGATATCGCTAAAACAGTTCTGAATTAACCCGGATACTAGCATTATCTTGTTTGGTTCGGCATTATGTTCTTATTCCTAATGCAAGCAAGGGTGTTTTACTTGTTTTGTTCAGAGTTATGTTAGTCCCTCTTTTGGTTTATATTTGCATATCAATGTGTGGTTAGATATGCTAGTTCACTATAAACAAAGCTCTGATACCAACTTGTCACACCCCCGAACCAGACGGCGGAAACGTCCGAGGGCTGTTGTGATTCAATTGAATACCATTACGTTGAATATACATGAAACATAACATCATTCATCACCATGCATTGAGATAGTACAACTGGTAGAGTTTACACTTAGTACATTGTTTTAAACATTACATCCCCGAAAGTAAATTGTTCAATAATAGTTAACCAAACAATATGACGTCACTGAATACATTTTTCCCTTCGATTTACCTGTTACCTGAGAATACAAGCATTTTGAAAAACGTCAACATATGAAATGTTGGTGAGTTCATAAGTATCGTTTGAAATAAAACGTTTTGTATTGTTTTAAAAACCACCAGAAAATCCGATATTTTCTGAAAAGAGTATCGTATAAAAAGTGTGAAGATCCGTAAGTATGCTTGTTTGTTTCTATAAATGTAAAAAATAAAGAATTTGTTGTACTTGTTATGCATCTCGTAGTTGTATGTATTGAAAAATCCTAGGAAAACCCGATGTTTTCCTAATACTTTGAATTACGCTTTTTGTGTGGTGTTGTATCGTTGCGACATGTGAAGTCAATGATTCCAGGTGACATTGAATTAAATGTGAATTGTGAATTGTTATAAACACGCGTTAATAGAAACGACTAATTTACAACCATACTAATGATCCCTTAGGCGTCGTCCGTACTATTCACTTAATCCAACCACTCTGACTTCTCGTAGCCTCACAACCGAGGAGAAAAGAGGGCACAAAGACCTCAATAATTCCATAAGTCGTTCAAGGCTATAGTGAATGCGAAGGGCCCTTGGCCCGACCCGCATTTTTGTGAATTCTCGTCTTTACTAGCCATACCAAAGGACCCTTGGGGCCCAATAGCCTAAAAGCCATTGAAAGTCCTTTTACACGGAGTTAGGTCATGTAAGACTGTCACAACTGGAAATTTTGTGTCATGTAATCTATACATTCAACCTAATGTGAATCAAAAACTTCAATCAAATACAAGATACAAGTACTATAAGTAGTCATCAAACAATTGGAGACCCTAGAAGTTCTTGTTAAGTCCATTTAGGACTAGGACTTCCTTATTGGATCCAAATGGACCAATGAATTTCCAAATTGGACTATCATGGGTTTAGGACCCTAATTGGGTTCTAATTGGACCCACATTCGTTTATTGCAATATTTTGGGCTAGGTAGAACCTAGAATGAAATAAAACACAAGTTTTGATCCATAATTTAACCTAACCTAGCTTAATAAAGCATAAAAATCACAATTTTATTTTAAAGGCCAATAAATACCCTAAACTACCTCTAATGTTGGGCTTAGGGGCAAAAAGCCCAATTTTTCCTTCTTCCCTCCCCATTCTCGGCCCAAGCCCAAGGAAAAGGGAGAGTTGACCTTGGGTTGCCACCTCACCTTTACATGTTGGACTTCCATGCATATAACTCATGTTTCCAAGCAAGCATCATATCAAGGTCACTTCTCTTTCTCTCCTCTCTCTTTGTTTCGGCCGAGAGCAACACCACACACACACAAAACACTCACAAACACTCTCTAAAATTCACTCAAGGCTTCTTCTTCTTCCCTCTCCAAAAATCTCGAAAATTAGGGACTTTCCAAGAGGATTTTGCAAGTAAATCATCATCTAAGGTAAAATTTATCCATAGATCTATGGTTTAAATTCTTTTGTTATCAAAATCCTTTCCTAATCCATGCAAAAATCGTGATCTTGCACCCTAGAACCATCTCAAAACTCGAGATCTTCATCAAAGGGAGCCAAGGCCAAAAACACTTCATTTTTCCTTCCATTTTCCTTGCAAAACCGAATCAACACCCCAAGGTGAGCTTCATACCCCCTATTTTCTGTTTTTACGAGTTTTGTGGGGGGGGGGGGGGAATACAAGTGAAAGTGTAGATCTATATGTGTTTGTATGCCTTGTATGATTTCCATGCTTATATGTATGCTTTTATGTGTTTTTATGTTGGATCTAGCCTCAAAACTCATCAAAACCGAGATATAACTTGTGCTACATGATTTTAACTTCAAATATATTTCTAAACACAAAGTGCTTCAAGAAAAATTGGCTAAGTAGTTTAGCAATAATTTCTTTGGGTTAAAAACACAAATTTTGGGCCTAAAATGTGAAAAATGCAAAAATAAGGGCCCAAATCGACATGTCACAGATTCTGATGGATGAAGTGTGCCAAAACAGTTTTCATAAATAAATTTCTGGAAATATACTCATTTAGGGGACTAAAAACATAAATTTTAAGCTTAATGGGTTAAAAATGTAACTTTCGGCCCAATAGGGCCCATTATGCGAATTTTTCTGTCTTGGAGGGCCAAAACTGTAACTTTCTGTAAAACAGTGGACTATAAGTGTTCCAACTCCTTTTCAAAGGTTTAAAATGCTTTTTAAATTTAAAAAGGACCAAAGTTGCAAAAATTTTCCAAATTGGGCCAAAATTGTAAAAATTGCGAAAAGAAGGGGTTAAAACCGTGAAAACTGCATTTTCAAGAACTTGAACTGTTTTTATGAAAAATATGTTGAAAAATATTAATTTCAATAATTTTTGGTGTTAAAATGTCAAGAAAAATAGTTTAAGGACTAAACCGGGAAGTATTTAATATAAAGGGTTGAAAATGTAAATTTTACAAATGATGAGGGGCTGAAAACAGGAATATTTCAAGGCTAGTTCAATATACCCAATTTGATCAAATGATGGCACCACGACTATCAACGGAATACAATACATTACAATACCAAAAGTCGTTGTTAAACGAATTGGCTCGGTCTCGAGCCAATAGAAATCTACAACTACTAACACTACGACACTACAATTCATACAAGTAACGTTTGGTTATACATACACATGCGAGTGTGCACAGACGTCTATGCACCATCTTTGGGCCCCACAAGTGTAAAATCTTGTTCGTTGAGCCTAGCTAGCCCAATGACCTGATCTTAAGGCCCGAAGACATTTTTTTTACGGAGTGTTGGGTTTTACCGATCCGACACAACGTAAATGGACTTTCAATGGCTTGTATACCACCGGTCCTTAAGGGTCCTTTGGTCTTGCTAGTAAGGTCTACATTTCATGCGAGGCGGGTCTGGGACCCCTCGTACATTTTATCCCCAACCGGCTAATGGAGTTACCGGGGTCTTCGTGACCTCTTTCTCTTCGGATGTGGGACTTCACCTAGTCAGGGCGATTGGATAACGCGATTAGTATTGACGACGCCTTCAGAGTCGTTAGTATAACTATAAACTGGGCGTTTGTGTAACGCGGGTTTGTAGTAAATAATCCTGCTCGAAAACCTTCCAACGTCGCCCGGGACTGACACTATACGCTATGCAATGGTTTCAATGTAACATCACGTAATTCAAGGAACTAGGAGAACATCGGGTTTTCCTAGGGTTTTCAATACTTACAAATTTGAAATGCATACATTCTAAACGAACATTTTTTTTACAAGTATAGAAACAAACAAGCATACCTATGGATCTTCACAAACGTTTTCGGAAACTTATCTTTTCAGAAAATATCGGATTTTCTGGTGGTTCTTCAAACAATACAAACATTCGATTTCAAACACTACTTATGAACTCACCAACATTTCATATGTTGACGTTTTTCAAAATACTTGTATTCTCAGGGAGCCAGTGAATCAAGGGAAATCATATCCAGTGACGGTTGCGGTTTATTTTTGTATGAATTAAACAACTTAATTTTTGGGGAATGTAATGTTTAAACAATGTATGTTATGTAAACACTACTGGTTGTACTATGTTGATGAATGGTGACGAATGTTGTTATGTTTCATATGTATTCAATTGAGTCACGACAGCCCCCGGACGTTTCCGCCGTCTGGTTCGGGGGTGTGACAGGTTGGTATCAGAGCTTTGTTTATAGTGAACTAGCATGTCGAGCCATACATTGATATGCAACTATAAACCAAAAAGAGGGACTAACATAACTCTGAACAGAACGAGTAAATAAAACACACTTGCTTGCATTAGGAATAAGAACCTAACGATGAATCAAACACAATAATACTGGTATCTTGGTTAATTCGGGACTGTTCTTAGGGATACTAAGGAGTGAATGTAGCCTGATCAACTACGTTCTCTCCAAGGTAAAACTAACACACGTCTTGATGAGATCGGAATAGCCAGGGAACCAAAAACTATACCCTTATCACCCAAAAAGAGAATGTTGCTTAGTATGTATGATGGATATAGCATCCTAGGATAATGTAGTATATTTACGTACTCGCGCAGACAACATGGCTGGTTTTCATCACCCGGGAGACCCCTACTTCCCTAATCAGAGAAACAACGGGTGGCTAGAGGAGTCCGAGGAGGAACCTGAGGAGGAGCCTGAGGAGGAACCTGAGGAAGAGCCTGAAGAGGAACCCGAGGAGGACCCCGAGGAGGAACCTGACGGGGAACCGGAGGCAGAAGCCGAAGGCGAGCCTGTCGAACCCGAAGAAGACGAAGAGCATTTCGAAGAGGAGCTCGATGATAGCGACGGGGGTGATTCGGATGCGGAGTCCGAAGTCATCAACCCCCCTTACCCAATCCGGGTGCCTGCATATCGAGTGGGCCCCACTGGCCCTACACCTCCCTGGGGTATGGACCTTTGGAGATGGAGCAGACAGCAGGGACAGCGACCCCCGTTTGGCATGTCACGTGAGTTCTTTGACCTGAGAGACGGAGGGCCGGCAGATCGAGCCCTTCCAGTCATGGTGAAACGGTTACGGAATACGGGCAATCTTGCCCAGGACACTGCGGATCAGGTACACCAATTGAGGACTAGGGTCGAGCGTGCGGAGCAGGAGACGCGTGACGTCCTTCGAGAGTTTCACATGAGACAGGTTCGGTGGGAGTCTCGACTCCGGGACGCGGAACGCTTGGTTGCTCGTCTTCAGGGAGCATCCACATCTTCGGCACCACCTCCTGACACAGCTCATCGCGGTTAGGGGTAGACTTATCATAGTAGATCATTAGGAACTATGTTATGTACTCCGGCTCTATGTTTAAGTGACTACACTACTCATGGAGCCGTTATGCTGTCGGATTAGCATTACTTATGTATGCTCCTACGAGCAAATTTTCTTGTACTAAATGCGGATAATATTAATAAACTTTTGTGTGTTTTGCTATGATATTCTCAGTTGTTATGTGTTGAGACGTTATGATTGTATGCTGATGATAGTAACGTTTAGGTTCGTACCATACACCTAGTTAGTAGAGTCGCCACCTCACGGAAATCACGTACACTCAACATCTTTCCGTTTCGTGACAGAAAGATGCCTCGCCCAGCTACTCGCGGAAATCCCGAACCAACCCCGCCGGAAGTTGACTCCACTGCTTTCCAGGCAGCCGTGTCTGCTGCAGTCACGGCAGCGATGGCACAACTTCACCGAGGAAACAACGGAGGAGGTAACGGGCAAGGATCTGGAAGTTCGAACAACGGGGCGAACCAAGGACTCACTAAAACGTGCACCTACAAGGACTTTGCGAACGCTAAACCCCGAACTTTCAACGGTACCGGAGGAGTGATCGCCCTGAAGCGATGGATCGAGAAGGTAGAGTCGGTATTCGAGATATGCGAGTGCCCCGAGCAGATGAAAGTGAAGTTCGCGGCCTGCACTTTTGTGGACCAAGCACTCACTTGGTGGAATGGTCATGTAGAAGCTATGACACTTCCTGTCGCCAACTCTATTCCCTGGGCAGAAATGAAAGAGATGTTGACGGCTGAGTACTGCCCCCGAGGCGAAATACAGAAGATGGAGCAGGAACTATGGAATCTCACGGTGCAGAATGGGAACATCGATGCTTACATATCGAGATTCAGCGAACTATCTCTGTTGTGCCCGGGTATGATCACATCAGAGGGAAAGAAGATTGAACGATTCATTTGGGGACTGACATCCCCCATTCAAGGGAACGTGATAGCTGCGAACCCTGAAACTTTTGACAGTGCGAAGAGATTGGCAAAGAGGCTATACGATCATAACCACAAAAAGGGCGAGAAACCGGTAGAGACTGAGAAGAAGAAGGAGAGTGATGGTAAGAAAGGATGGAACAACAAGAGGAAGGGGCATCAGGGTCCCGAGACCTCTAAAAAGCAGCAAACGGTGGCAGTTCACGCTGTCACTGCGCCGGTACCAGTCACATCACATGCTCCAACCTCAGCTGCTTCAAATACTTCAAAACCCTATTCCGGTAATCATCCCAAATGCAACAAGTGCGATTTCCATCACCAAGGAGAATGTAGGGAGTTCCATTGCACCAGTTGCAACCGAAGGGGACACACTGCAAGGTTCTGCAGGACTTATCCTTCTCAGAACCAGAGTCAGGGAAACCACCAAAACAACAACAACAACCACCGCAATACCAACAACACCAATGCCGGCGGCAACAACGCAGGGCCTAGCCACACCTGTTTCGGGTGTGGAAGGACGGGACATTTCCGTCGAGACTGCCCTAACAACAACAACAACTCAGGAAACAGAGGAGCAGGAAGAATGCTGACTATGGGTCAGAGTGATGCAGTTCAGGACCCCGCAGTTGTGACCGGTACGTTCCTCCTAAACCACGCTTATGCATGCATCTTATTTGATACCGGAGCGGAGCGAAGTTTCGTAAGCGAGAAGTTTAAACATTTATTAAAACAACAACCCCAGAAGCTAAATGAAACCTATACGGTGGAAATGGCCAATGGGAAAACCGAATCCACTAGAGAAATCTACACTGGATGTACCCTAACCCTTAACCAACACGTCTTACGAATAGATCTGATGCCAGTGTCAATTAGGAGTTTCGATGTGATTATCGGCATGGATTGGTTAAGCCCCCACCATGCTGAGGTTTTGTGCCACGAGAAGGCCGTTCGCCTTCGTCTCCCGAATCACGAAACCCTAGTAATTTACGGAGACAAGCCTAGCACGAATCTTCGTCTTATCTCGTGCATCAAAGCACAAAAACATCTGCGAAAGAACAACTTAGCGTTCTTGGCCCACATAGTGGACAAGACCAAAGAAGAAATTAACATCCAAGACATTCCAGTAGCGTGTGAATTCCCGGACGTGTTTCCTGAAGATCTCCCAGGAGTACCCCCAGAGAGACAGGTTGAGTTCCGAATCGACCTCGTCCCAGGAGCAACTCCTCTCGCTAAATCACCATATCAATTGGCACCTGCTGAAATGCAGGAATTGTCCAGTCAACTCAGTGAGCTTCTGGACAAGGGATTTATCCGACCTAGCTACTCGCCATGGGGAGCTCCGGTGCTCTTTGTCAAGAAGAAGGACGGATCTTTCAGAATGTGCATCGATTACAGAGAGTTGAATAAACTCACTGTTAAAAACCGCTACCCACTCCCTCGGATCGATGATCTATTCGACCAGCTCCAAGGAGCTAGCTATTTTTCTAAAATTGATCTACGATCCGGATACCATCAACTCAAGGTCCGAGAAGAAGATATCCCTAAAACCGCTTTCCGAACCCGCTATGGACATTATGAATTCGTCGTAATGCCCTTCGGTCTAACAAATGCACCCGCCGCATTTATGGACCTAATGAACCGAATCTGTCGACCGTTCTTGGACAACTTCGTCATTGTGTTTATCGATGACATCCTCGTCTATTCTCGAAGCAAAGAGGAGCATGGCCAACATCTCCGACAAGTCCTAGAGACGCTGCGATCGGAAAGGCTTTACGCCAAACTCTCTAAGTGTGAGTTTTGGCTACGGAGCGTGAATTTTCTCGGTCACGTAGTTAGCCAAGATGGAATTCATGTGGATCCCTCTAAGGTCAAAGCTGTGGAAGGATGGGCAACTCCGACTACGCCCACAGAAATTCGTCAGTTCTTAGGCCTAGCAGGCTACTATAGGAGATTCATCCAAAACTTCTCTAAAATCGCCAAGCCACTTACCTTGCTTACGCAAAAGAGTGTGCCATTCAAGTGGACAGACCGACAAGAGATTGCGTTTCGAGCCTTGAAGCAAGCTCTTTGTAGCGCTCCTGTACTATCTCTACCCGAAGGGACGGAAGATTTTGTAGTTTACTGTGACGCGTCAAATCAAGGTTTAGGTTGCGTTCTCATGCAACGTGGAAGAGTGATAGCATATGCGTCCCATCAACTAAAGACGCACGAAGTAAATTACACAACCCATGACCTAGAACTGGGAGCCGTGGTCTTCGCCCTAAAAATTTGGAGGCACTACTTGTACGGTACAAAGTGCACCATCTTCACAGACCACAAGAGCCTCCAGCACATCTTGAATCAGAAGGAGCTGAACATGAGACAACGAAGATGGGTGGAGTTGTTAAACGACTACGAATGCGAGATCAAGTATCATCCAGGCAAGGCCAACGTGGTAGCTGACGCATTAAGTCGGAAGGAGTATACAAACCGCCGTACGAAAACGCACTCGATAACCATTCAGTCTCATCTGACCACTCAAATTGCATCAGTCCAGGCAGAGGCTATGAAAACGGAAAATAGAACTAGCGAGGCATTACGCAGAATGGAGAAGAACCTGGAAGTCAAAGAGAATGGGGTATACTACTTCATGAACCGTATTTGGGTTCCAAAGATCGGAGGATTCAGGGAGATCGTTATGAAGGAAGCCCACAAGACACGATACTCCATTCATCCTGGTTCGGACAAGATGTATTTGGACATTAAGCAGCACTATTGGTGGCCTAACATGAAGGCGGAAATCGCAACTTATGTTAGTAAGTGCCTTACGTGTGCCAAGGTAAAAGTGGAATACCAGAAACCTTCCGGATTGTTACAGCAACCGGCAATCCCTGAGTGGAAATGGGAGGGGATTTCTATGGACTTCGTGACCAAGCTGCCCAAGACGCCGGACGGTTTGGACACCATATGGGTAATCATCGATCGACTGACGAAATCTGCCCATTTCCTGCCCATCAAAGAGTCCTACAAGATGGAGAGGCTGACGCGTTTGTACCTACGAGAGATTGTAAGACTTCATGGAGTGCCAAAATCTATCATCTCGGATAGGGACAGTAGGTTCACGTCACGCTTTTGGCAGTCGCTCCACAAGGCCATGGGAACTCATCTTGATATGAGCACCGCGTATCACCCACAAACGGACGGTCAAAGCGAACGAACCATTCAGACGCTTGAGGACATGCTTCGTGCATGTGTGATAGACTTCAGAAAGTCTTGGGATACCCACCTACCGTTGATCGAGTTTTCATATAACAATAGTTATCATTCGAGCATTAAGGTGGCCCCTTTCGAAGTACTGTACGGGCGTAAATGTAGATCACCGTTATGTTGGGCTGAAGTAGGTGACACCCAGCTAGCAAGAACACGTACGTCAAACAGGGCATTAACGGGACCGGAAATCATTCGCGAGACCACAGAAAAGATTGTCCAGATCAAAGCTCGATTACAGGCATCGCGTGACCGGCAAAAGAGCTACGCTGATAAACGGCGAAAGCCCTTAGAATTCCAGGTCGGTGATCGAGTATTGTTGAAGGTCTCACCCTGGAAAGGGGTTATACGTTTCGGAAAAACGGGGAAAGCTGAACCCGCGATACGTTGGACCTTTCGAAATCGTCGCCCGAATAGGTCCAGTAGCATACAGACTACAACTACCTGCAGAGCTAAACGGTGTACACCCCGTGTTCCATGTTTCTAATCTGAAAAAGTGCCTGTCAGACGAAACCCTAGTCATTCCTCTTGACGAAATCGAAATCAATGAGAATCTCCTGTTCGTCGAAGAGCCAATCGAAATCATGGACAGGGAGGTGAAGCGTACTAAGCAGAGTCGCATCCCGATCGTGAAGGTACGGTGGAACGCAAAGCGTGGGCCAGTATTCACGTGGGAACGCGAAGATCAAATGAAGCAGAAGTACCCTCACCTATTCTAGCATTCTCAAATCTGGCTTTCAAACAGAATTTCGGGACGAAATTCCCTCTAACGGGGGGATGATGTCACAACTGGAAATTTTGTGTCATGTAATCTATACATTCAACCTAATGTGAATCAAAAACTTCAATCAAATACAAGATACAAGTACTATAAGTAGTCATCAAACAATTGGAGACCCTAGAAGTTCTTGTTAAGTCCATTTAGGACTAGGACTTCCTTATTGGATCCAAATGGACCAATGAATTTCCAAATTGGACTATCATGGGTTTAGGACCCTAATTGGGTTCTAATTGGACCCACATTCGTTTATTGCAATATTTTGGGCTAGGTAGAACCTAGAATGAAATAAAACACAAGTTTTGATCCATAATTTAACCTAACCTAGCTTAATAAAGCATAAAAATCACAATTTTATTTTAAAGGCCAATAAATACCCTAAACTACCTCTAATGTTGGGCTTAGGGGCAAAAAGCCCAATTTTTCCTTCTTCCCTCCCCATTCTCGGCCCAAGCCCAAGGAAAAGGGAGAGTTGACCTTGGGTTGCCACCTCACCTTTACATGTTGGACTTCCATGCATATAACTCATGTTTCCAAGCAAGCATCATATCAAGGTCACTTCTCTTTCTCTCCTCTCTCTTTGTTTCGGCCGAGAGCAACACCACACACACACAAAACACTCACAAACACTCTCTAAAATTCACTCAAGGCTTCTTCTTCTTCCCTCTCCAAAAATCTCGAAAATTAGGGACTTTCCAAGAGGATTTTGCAAGTAAATCATCATCTAAGGTAAGATTATGCATAGATCTATGGTTTAAATTCTTTTGTTATCAAAATCCTTTCCTAATCTATGCAAAAATCGTGATCTTGCACCCTAGAACCATCTCAAAACTCGAGATCTTCATCAAAGGGAGCCAAGGCCAAAAACACTTCATTTTTCCTTCCATTTTCCTTGCAAAACCGAATCAACACCCCAAGGTGAGCTTCATACCCCCTATTTTCTGTTTTTACGAGTTTTGTGGGGGGGGGGGGGGGGGAATACAAGTGAAAGTGTAGATCTATATGTGTTTGTATGCCTTGTATGATTTCCATGCTTATATGTATGCTTTTATGTGTTTTTATGTTGGATCTAGCCTCAAAACTCATCAAAACCGAGATATAACTTGTGCTACATGATTTTAACTTCAAATATATTTCTAAACACAAAGTGCTTCAAGAAAAATTGGCTAAGTAGTTTAGCAATAATTTCTTTGGGTTAAAAACACAAATTTTGGGCCTAAAATGTGAAAAATGCAAAAATAAGGGCCCAAATCGACATGTCACAGATTCTGATGGATGAAGTGTGCCAAAACAGTTTTCATAAATAAATTTCTGGAAATATACTCATTTAGGGGACTAAAAACATAAATTTTAAGCTTAATGGGTTAAAAATGTAACTTTCGGCCCAATAGGGCCCATTATGCGAATTTTTCTGTCTTGGAGGGCCAAAACTGTAACTTTCTGTAAAACAGTGGACTATAAGTGTTCCAACTCCTTTTCAAAGGTTTAAAATGCTTTTTAAATTTAAAAAGGACCAAAGTTGCAAAAATTTTCCAAATTGGGCCAAAATTGTAAAAATTGCGAAAAGAAGGGGTTAAAACCGTGAAAACTGCATTTTCAAGAACTTGAACTGTTTTTATGAAAAATATGTTGAAAAATATTAATTTCAATAATTTTTGGTGTTAAAATGTCAAGAAAAATAGTTTAAGGACTAAACCGGGAAGTATTTAATATAAAGGGTTGAAAATGTAAATTTTACAAATGATGAGGGGCTGAAAACAGGAATATTTCAAGGCTAGTTCAATATACCCAATTTGATCAAATGATGGCACCACGACTATCAACGGAATACAATACATTACAATACCAAAAGTCGTTGTTAAACGAATTGGCTCGGTCTCGAGCCAATAGAAATCTACAACTACTAACACTACGACACTACAATTCATACAAGTAACGTTTGGTTATACATACACATGCGAGTGTGCACAGATGTCTATGCACCATCTTTGGGCCCCACAAGTGTAAAATCTTGTTCGTTGAGCCTAGCTAGCCCAATGACCTGATCTTAAGGCCCGAAGACATTTTTTTTACGGAGTGTTGGGTTTTACCGATCCGACACAACGTAAATGGACTTTCAATGGCTTGTATACCACCGGTCCCCAAGGGTCCTTTGGTCTTGCTAGTAAGGTCTACATTTCATGCGAGGCGTGTCTGGGACCCCTCGTACATTTTATCCCCAACCGGCTAATGGAGTTACCGGGGTCTTCGTGACCTCTTTCTCTTCGGATGTGGGACTTCACCTAGTCAGGGCGATTGGATAACGCGATTAGTATTGACGACGCCTTCGGAGTCGTTAGTATAACTATAAACTGGGCGTTTGTGTAACGCGGGTTTGTAGTAAATAATCCTGCTCGAAAACCTTCCAACGTCGCCCGGGACTGACACTATACGCTATGCAATGGTTTCAATGTAACATCACGTAATTCAAGGAACTAGGAGAACATCGGGTTTTCCTAGGGTTTTCAATACTTACAAATTTGAAATGCATACATTCTAAACGAACATTTTTTTTTACAAGTATAGAAACAAACAAGCATACCTATGGATCTTCACAAACGTTTTCGGAAACTTATCTTTTCAGAAAATATCGGATTTTCTGGTGGTTCTTCAAACAATACAAACATTCGATTTCAAACACTACTTATGAACTCACCAACATTTCATATGTTGACGTTTTTCAAAATACTTGTATTCTCAGGGAGCCAGTGAATCAAGGGAAATCATATCCAGTGACGGTTGCGGTTTATTTTTGTATGAATTAAACAACTTAATTTTTGGGGAATGTAATGTTTAAACAATGTATGTTATGTAAACACTACTGGTTGTACTATGTTGATGAATGGTGACGAATGTTGTTATGTTTCATATGTATTCAATGTTATGGTATTCAATTGAGTCACGACAGCCCCCGGACGTTTCCGCCGTCTGGTTCGGGGGTGTGACAAAGACCCAACAACCATGTAAGTAAGTTGTCTTCGGGCCTAAAGATCAGGTCATTGGGCTAGCTAGGCCCAACAAGCAAGATTTGACACTTTTGGGCCCAAAGATGGTGTATCGACGTCTGTGTATTCCCACGTATGTATTGAACTCCCGAAATGTCCGCGTGTGTATTGAATATCATCGTGTTAGTAGTTTCAGATTCGTTATTGATTCGAGACCGAATCAATTTATATAGTAACGATTTTTGGTGTTGATGGTGTATTAGGTTTTGTTGGTAGTCGCGGTACCAGTATTTTATCTCAACGGATCTATTGTTTAAACTTTGGAGTTTTTCTATTTGCAGCCCCTTTCTTTTATGAGTTTACCCTTTTAACCCTTTGAATAGAAGAATTTCCAATTTAGTCCCTAGACCATTTTTCTTGACATTTTAATATCAAAACTTGTTGAAAATGGTATTTTTCAGCTCATATTTATTTGAAAACAGTTTTAGTCCCTCAAAATGAAGTTTTCTCGGTTGAATCCTCATTTTTTGCAACTTTTACACTTTTGGCCCAAAATAGAAATTTTTTGCATCTTTGGTCCTTTTTAAATATGAAAAGTGTTTTAACCCTTGAAATGGACTTGAAGCACTAGTAGTCCCCTGTTTTAAAAAAAAATACGGTTTCAGCCCTTCAAATTTGAAAATCTCGCATATTGGGCTTTATTGGGCCGAAAATTCCATTTTTGGCCCATTATGCTTAATATTTTACATTTTAATCCCTCAAAAGAATATATTTCCAGAAAATACCTTATTGAAACTATTTTGACATATTTCAAACATCAAAATTTGAATCTTGTCATTTTGGGCCCTTTAACTTTATATTTTTAATATTTTAAGCCCAAAAATGAGTTTTTAGCCCAAAGAAGTTAATATCAAACCACTTGGTTATTTTTCTAAAAATGATACGTATGTAGTAATATAATTTGTGCTAGTATCATATAACTTGATGCAAATCTCGGTTTTAAGGACTTTTGACTAGATCTAACATCACAATCACATAAAAAACACAAATATAAACATAGAAATCACATAAAGCATACATGTACACATAGATCTACACCTTTGCTTGTATTCCCCCCCCCCCCCCCCCATAAAACTTGTAAAACTGAAAAATAGGGAGTATGAAGCTCACCTTTGGGTGTGGTTTCGGTTTTGGAGAAGAGATGGAAGAAAATGAGATGATTTTCGGTCCTAGCAACACTTTGATGAAGATCTCAAATTTGAGGTGATTCTAGGATGCAAGATCATGATTTCTTATGAGTTAAGAAGAGATATTTGATAATTCAAGGAACCTAGATCATAGATTTAAGTATAAACTTACCTTAGATGGTGATTCTTGTGAAAAATCTCCTAGAAATGCCCTTAAGTCTCGAAAATTTGATAAAGGAAGGTGAGGATGTTCTTTGAGAGAGTTGGTTTAAGAAAATTGGATGAAGTGTGTATGTTTGGGAGGCTCTCGGCCGAATGAAAAGAGAGAGGGGGAAGACATGAGCTTGCCTTGATATATGAAACTATGCATGGATATATGGGAGCTAATTCTTGGAGATATGTTGGATATTCATGAGGTGTCAACTTAAAAGCCAACTCCTTTAATTTCATTCTCTTTTTTTTTGTTTATCCCACTTGGGCCGAGAATTTGAGAAAAAGAAGTGAGTTTTGGGCCTTAAAGGCTTAAGCCCAATCTCTTGATTATGTTGAGTGATTTTTGGTCCAAATAACCATAAATATGATCCTTATGACCTATTAGGGCTACATTAGGTTAAATATGGCCCAAAAATGGTTCATATAATTGATTTATTTCATTCTAGGCCCAATATGGCCCAAAACATTGAAATAATTAGAAGTGGGTTCAATTAGAGCCCATTTAAGAGTTCTAAGCCCAAGATGGTCAAATTGGAAGCTTACTGGTCCATTGGGCCCAATAAGGAAGTCCTAGACCAAAATGGACCTAAACAAGAACTTCTAGGGTTTCCAATTGCTTGTTGACTATTTGTAATGCTTGTATGGTGTATTTGATTGCAATTTTGTTGTTATAGAGTAAGTATCATGCATGCTTTCCTGTCTTGGATTCATAATTCTTTCTTGAGTGTTGTGATTACAAGGCACAAAATTTCTAGTTGTGACATCATCCCCCCGTTAGAGGGAATTTCGTCCCGAAATTCTGTTTGAAAGCTAGATTTGAGAATACTAGAATAGGTGAGGGTACTTTTGCTTCATTTGGTCTTCGCATTCCCACGTGAATTCTGGCCCACGCTTTGCGTTCCACCGTACTTTCACAATCGGGATGCGACTGTGCTTAGTACGCTTCACCTCCCTGTCCATGATTTCAACCGGTTCTTCAATGAACAGGAGTTTCTCATTGATTTCGATTTCGTCAAGGGGAATGACGAGTGTTTCATCCGATAGGCACTTCTTTAGATTAGAAACATGGAACACGGGGTGTACACTGTTTAGCTCTGCGGGTAGTTGCAGTTTGTATGCCACTGGACCTATTCGGTCGACGACTTCGAAAGGTCCAATGTACCGTGGGTTCAGTTTTCCCCGCTTCCCAAAACGAATAACTCCTTTCCAGGGTGAGACTTTTAATAGTACTCGATCCCCGAACTGGAATTCTAAGGGCTTTCGCCATTTATCGGCATAGCTCTTTTGTCGGTCGCGCGATGCTTGTAATCGAGCTCTGATTTGAATGATCTTTTCCGTGGTTTCACGAATGATCTTCGGTCCCGTTAGAGCCTTGTACGATGCGAGTGTTTTTGCAAGTTGGGTATCGCCCACCTCAGCCCAACATAACGGTGATCTACACTTACGCCCGTATAGTGCTTCGAAAGGAGCGACCTTGATGCTCGAATGGTAACTATTGTTATACGAGAATTCGACCAAAGGTAAATGGGTATCCCAAGACTTCCCAAAGTCTATCACACATGTGCGAAGCATGTCTTCGAGCGTTTGAATGGTTCGTTCACTTTGACCATTCGTTTGTGGATGATAAGTGGTGCTCATGTCGAGGTGGGTTCCGAGTGCTTTCTGGAGTGATTGCCAAAAATGTGAAGTGAACCTACTGTCTCTATCCGAGATAATAGACACTGGTACTCCGTGGAGTCTCACGATTTCTCGAATGTATAAGCGTTTCAATCTCTCCGTCTTGTAGGATTCTTTTGTTGGCAGGAAATGGGCAGATTTCGTCAGTCGGTCGACTATTACCCATATGGTGTCTATTCCATCCGACGTCTTGGGTAGCTTGGTCACTAGATCCATAGAAATCCCTTCCCATTTCCACTTAGGGATTACCGGTTGCTGCAATAACCCTGAGGGCTTCTGGTACTCCACCTTCACCTTGGCACAAGTAAGGCACTTACTAACATAGGTGGTGATTTCCGCCTTCATGTTAGGCCACCAATAGTGTTGTTTAATATCCAAATACATCTTGTCCGAGCCGGGATGGATGGAGTATCGCGTCTTGTGAGCTTCCTTCATGACTATCTCCCTAAATCCTCCGAGTTTAGGGACCCAAATATGGTTCATGAAGTAGTATACTCCGTCTTCTTTTACCTCTAGATTCTTCTCCATTCCGCTTAGTGCTTCGCTTGCTCTGTTTTCCGTCTTCATGGCCTCCGACTGGGCTACCCCAATCTGAGTGGTTAAGTGGGATTGGATGGATATTGAGAGAGTTTTCGCACGACGATTAGAGTACTCCTTCTGGCTCAATGCATCAGCTACCACGTTGTCCTTGCTTGGGTGATACTTGATTTCACACTCGTAATCGTTTAATAATTCAACCCATCTTCGTTGCCTCATGTTCAACTCTTTCTGGTTCAAGATGTGCTGAAGACTTTTGTGGTTCGTGAAGATGGTGCACTTTGTACCATAAAGGTAATGCCTCCAAATCTTCAGAGCAAAGACCACTGCTCCTAATTCCAGATCATGGGTTGTATAATTCACTTCGTGCGTCTTTAGTTGGCGGGATGCGTAAGCTATCACCCTTCCACGCTGCATGAGAACGCAACCTAAACCCTGATTTGACGCGTCACAGTAGACTACGAAGTCTTCCGTTCCCTCCGGTAGAGATAGTACCGGGGCACTACAGAGGGCTTGCTTTAAGGTTCGAAATGCAATCTCTTGTTTGTCTGTCCATTTTGAATGGTACGCCTTTTTATGTAAGTGAGGTAAGTGGTTTGGCGATCTTAGAGAAGTTTTGAATGAATCTCCGGTAGTAGCCTGCTAGACCTAAGAATTGATGAATTTCTGTGGGCGTTGTCGGGACGGACCAACCTTCGACGGCTTTGACTCTGGAAGGATCCACATGAATTCTTTCTTGACTAACAACATGCCCTAGGAAGTTCACACTACGGAGCCAAAACTCACACTTGGAGAGTTTTGCGTATAGCTTTTCCGATCGCAGAGTTTATAGAATTTGTCGGAGATGTTGACCATGCTCTTCCTCGCTTCGGGAATAGACGAGAATATCATCAATGAAGACAATGACAAAATTGTCGAGGAATGGTCGACATATTCGGTTCATCAGATCCATAAATGCGACAGGGGCATTTGTTAGACCAAAGGGCATTACGACAAATTCATAATATCCGTAACGAGTTCGGAAAGCGGTTTTTGGAATATCCTCTTCCCGGACTTTGAGTTGATGGTATCCGGACCGTAGATCTATCTTAGAAAAATAACTAGCTCCTTGGAGCTGGTCAAATAGATCGTCGATTCATGGGAGTGGATAGCGATTTTTGACAGTGAGTTTATTTAACTCTCTGTAATCGATGCACATTCTAAAAGATCCGTCCTTCTTTTTGACAAAGAGGACTGGAGCTCCCCATGGCGAGTAACTAGGTCGGATGAATCCCTTATCCAAGAGTTCACTGAGTTGGGTGGACAATTCCTGCATTTCAGCAGGAGCTAGCCGGTAGGGTGATTTAGCGAGCGGAGTTGCTCCTGGAACGAGGTCAATTCGGAACTCCATTTGTTTCTCTGGGGGTACTCCAGGAAGATCTTCAGGAAACACGTATGGGAACTCACGTGCTACAGGAATGTATTGAACGTTAACCTCTTCCTTGGTTTTATCCACTATGTGAACCAGGAACGCCAAATTATTCTTTCGTAGATGTTTCTGTGCCTGGATGCACGAGAAGATGGAGAGGTTCGTGCTAGGTTTGTCTCCGTAAATTACTAGTGTTTCGTGATTGGGGAGGTGAAGGCGAACGACCTTCTCGTGACACATAACTTCAGGATGGTGGGGGCTTAACCAGTCCATGCCGATAATCACATCGAATCTCTTAATGGAAACCGACATTAAGTCTATTCGAAAGACGTGTTGATTTAATGTTAGGGTACATCCAGTGTAGATTTCCCCAGTGGATTCGGTTTTCCCATTGGCCATTTCCACCGTAAAGGTTTCATTGAGCTTCTGGGGTTGTTGTTTTAATAAATGCTTAAATTTATTGCTTACAAAACTTCGCTCCGCTCCTGTGTCAAATAGGATGCATGCATAAGTGTGGTTTAGGAGAAACGTACCGGTAACAACAGCGGGATCCTGAATTGCTTCTCCCTGACCCATGGTCAGCACTCTTCCTGTTCCTCCATTTCTGGGATTGTTGTTGTTAGGGCAATCTCGGCGGAAATGCCCAGTCCTCCCACACCCATAGCAGGTGTGGCTAGGCCCTGCATTGTTGCCGCCGGTGTTGATGTTGTTGTTGTTGCGGTTGTTGTTGCTGTTGTTGTTGTTGTTGTTTCCCTGTTGTTGGTTCTGGGGAGGGTAAGTCCTGCAGTATTTTGCCGTGTGTCCCCTTCGATTGCAACTGGTGCACTGAAACTCCTTGCAGTCTCCATTGTGATGAAAACCGCACTTGTTGCACTTGGGAAGATTACCGGAATAAGGTCTGGGAGCATTTGAAGCAGGTGAGGCTGGAGCATGTGGTGTGGCTGGAACTGGTGTGGTGGCAGCATTAACTGCCACTGTCTGCTGCTTCTTGGAGGTCTCAGGGCCCTGACGCCCCTTCCTCTTGTTGTTCTTCCCTTTCTTTCTATCACCTTCCTTCTTGCCTTCAGCCTCCGCTGGTTTCTCACCCTTCTTGTTGTTGTGGTCATACAACTTCTTCGCCAATCTTTTTGCACTATCAAAAGTTTCGGGGTTTGCAGCTATCACATTTCCCTGGATCGGTGAGGTTAGTCTCCAGATGAATCGCTCAACCTTCTTTACTTCCGAGGTGATCATACCCGGGCATAACAGAGATAGTTCACTAAATCTCGATATGTAGGCATCAATATTCGCATTCTGCATAGTGAGGTTCCACAGCTCTTGCTCCATTTTCTGAATTTCACCTCGTGGGCAGTATTCGGCCATCAGCATTTCTTTCATTTCCGCCCACGACATGGAGTTGGCTACCGGGAGTGTCATGGCTTCCACGTGTCCGTTCCACCAAGTGAGCGCTTGATCAACAAAAGTGCAGGCTGCGAACCTCACCTTCATTCCCTCGGGTCAATCGCATATCTCGAATACCGATTCCACCTTCTCGATCCATCGCTTCAGAGTGATCACCCCTCCAGTGCCGTTAAAAGTTCATGGTTTGGCGTTTGTGAAGTCCTTGTAGGTACATGTTTTGGTGGGTCCTTGATTCATTCCGTTGTTCGAACTTCCAGCCCCTTACCCGTTGCCTCCTCCGTTGTTCCCTTGGTGAATTTGTGCTATAGCTGCGGTGACCGCAGCAGATACAGCCGCCTGGAATGCAGTGGAGTCAGCTTCGGGTGGGGTAGGTCCAAGGTTTCTACGAGTAGGTCGGCGAGGCATCTTTCTATCATGAAACAGAAAGATGTTGAGTGTATGTGGTTTCCATGAGGTTGTGATCCTACTGATTAAGTGCGTGGTACGAACGTAAACACTTCTACCATTTAGCACACAATCATAGATTCTCAACACATAGCAATTTGTAATGTCATAATAAACACGCAAAAGTTCATTAATATTATCCGCATTTGATACATGAAAATTTTGCTCGCGAGAGCATACATGGGTGACACTAGTTCGACAGCATAACGGCTCTATGAGTAGTGTAGTCACTTAAACATAGAGTCGAGGTACATAGCATAGTTCCTAATGATCTAGTAAGATAAGTCTATCCCTAATTGCGATGAGCTGTGTTCGGGGGTGGTGCTGAGGATGTGGATGCTCCCTGAAGACGAGCCACCTGTCGTTCTGCATCCTGGAGTCGAGACTCCCACCTCACCTACCTCATGTGGAACTCTCGAAGGACGTCACGTGTCTCCTGTTCCGCACACTCGACCCTAGTCCACAACTGGCGTACCTGATCAACATTGCAGGGAGGTGTAGGACCAGTGGGGCCCACCCGGTAAGCAGGCACCCTGATCGGGTAGGGGGGGTTGATGACTTCGGACTCCGCATCCGAATCACCCCCTTCATTGTCATTTGGTTCCTCCTCGAAGCTTCCTTCATCTTCTTCTGGTTCAGCAGGCTCGCCCTCGACTCCTGCCTCCGGTTCCCCGTCAGATCCCTCTTCGGGGTCTTCCTCAGGCTCCTCGTCTAACCATCCGTTATTCCCCTGATTAGGGAAATAAGGATCTCCGGGGTGATGAAAACCAACCATGTTTTCTGTTAGAGTGTGTAAGTATGCTAACATTATTCCTAGGATGCTACAACTATTGTATAGACTATGCAGGCGTTCTTCTCTTTTGGTGATATAAGGGTTTGTTTTTAGGTTCCCTAGTTATCGCGATCTCATCGGAACATGTGTTAATTATACCTAGGAGGAAATGTAGTTGATCAGGCTACATTCACTTCTTGATATCGCAAAAACAGTTTTGAATTAACCCGGATACTAGCATTATCTTGTTTGGTTCGGCGTTATGTTCTTATTCCTAATGCAAGCAAGGGTGTTTTACTTGTTTTGTTCAGAGTTCTGTTAGTCCCTCTTTTGGTTTATATTTGCATATCAATGTGTGGTTAGATATGCTAGTTCACTATAAACAAAGCTCTGATACCAACCTGTCACACCCCCAAACCAGACGGCGGAAACGTCCGAGGGCTGGTGTGACTCAATTGAATACCATTACATTGAATATACATGAAACATAACATCATTCATCACCATGCATAGAGATATTACAACTGGTAGAGTTTACACTTAGTACATTGTTTTAAACATTACATCCCCAAAAGTAAATTGTTCGATAATAGTTAAACAAACAACATGACGTCACTGAATACATTTTTCCCTTCGATTTACCTGTTACCTGAGAATACAAGCATTTTGAAAAACGTCAACATATGAAATGTTGGTGAGTTCATAAGTAACGTTTGAAATAAAACGTTTTGTATTGTTTTAAAAACCACCAGAAAATCCGATATTTTCTGAAAAGAGTATCGTATAAAAAGTGTGAAGATCCGTAAGTATGCTTGTTTGTTTCTATAAATGTAAAAAAAAAGAATTTGTTGTACTTGTTATGCATCTCGTAGTTTTATGTATTGAAAAACCCTAGGAAAACCCGATGTTTTCCTAATACTTTGAATTACGCTTTTTGTGTGGTGTTGTATCGTTGCGACATGTGAAGTCAATGATTCCAGGTGACATTGAATTAAATGTGAATTGTGAATTGTTATAAACACGCGTTAATAGAAACGACTAATTTACAACCATACTAATGATCCCTTAGGCGTCGTCCGTACTATTCACTTAATCCAACCACTCTGACTTCTCGTAGCCTCACAACCGAGGAGAAAAGAGGGCACAAAGACCTCAATAATTCCATAAGTCGTTCAAGGCTATAGTGAATGCCAAGGGCCCTTGGCCCGACCCGCATTTTTGTGAATTCTCATCTTTACTAGCCATACCAAAGGACCCTTGGGGCCCAATAACCTAAAAGCCATTGAAAGTCCTTTTACACGGAGTTAGGTCATGTAAGACCCAACAACCATGTAAGTAAGTTGTCTTTGGGCCTAAAGATCAGGTCATTGGGCTAGCTAGGCCCAACAAGCAAGATTTGACACTTTTGCAGCCCCTTTCTTTTATGAGTTTACCCTTTTAACCCTTTCAATAAAAGAATTTCCAATTTAGTCCCTAGACCATTTTTCATAACATTTTAATATCAAAACTTGTTGAAAATGGTATTTTTCAGCTCATATTTATTTGAAAACAGTTTTAGTCCCTCAAAATGAAGTTTCCTCTGTTGAATCCTCATTTTTTGCAACTTTTACGCTTTGGGCCCAAAATAGAATTTTTTTGCATATTTGGTCCTTTTTAAATATGAAAAGTGTTTTTAACCCTTGAAATGGACTTGGAGCACTAGTAGTCCCCTGTTTTACAGAAAAATACAGTTTCAGCCCTTCAAATTTGAAAATCTCGCATATTGGGCTTTATTGGGCCGAAAATTCCATTTTTGGCCCATTATGCTTAATATTTTACATTTTAATCCCTCAAAAGAATATATTTCCAGAAAATACCTTATTAAAACTGTTTTGACATATTTCAAACATCAGAATTTGTATCTTGTCATTTTGGGCCCTTTAACTTTATATTTTTAATATTTTAGGCCCAAAAATGAGTTTTTAGCCCAAAGAAGTTAATATCGAACCACTTGGTTATTTTTCTAAAAATGATATGTATGTAGTAATATAATTTATGCTAGTATCATATAACTTGATGCAAATCTCGGTTTTAAGGTCTTTTGACTAGATCCAACATCACAATCACATAAAAAACACAAATATAAACATAGAAATCACACAAAGCATACATGTACACATAGATCTACACCTTTGCTTGTATTCCCCCCCCCCCCATAAAACTTGTAAAACTGAAAAATAGGGAGTATGAAGCTCACCTTTGGGTGTGGTTTCGGTTTTGGAGAAGAGATGGAAGAAAATGAGATGATTTTCGGTCCTAGCAACACTTTGATGAAGATCTCAAATTTAAGGTGATTCTAGGATGCAAGATCATGATTTCTTATGAGTTAAGAAGAGATGTTTGATAATTCAAGGAACCTAGATCATAGATTTAAGTATAAACTTACCTTAGATGGTGATTCTTGTGAAAAATCTCCTTTAAATGCCCTTAAGTCTCGAAAATTTGATAAAGGAAGGTGAGGATGTTCTTTGAGAGAGTTGGTTTAAGAAAATTGGATGAAATGTGTATGTTTGGGAGGCTCTCGGCCGAATGAAAAGAGAGAGGGGGAAGAGATGAGCTTGCCTTGATATATGAAACTATGCATGGATATATGGGAGCTAATTCTTGGAGATATGTTGGATATTCATGAGGTGTCAACTTAAAAGTCAACTCCTTTAATTTCATTCTCTCTTTTTTTTATCCCACTTAGGCCGAGAATTTGAGAAAAAGAAATGAATTTTGGGCCTTAAAGGCTTAAGCCCAATCTCTTGATTATGTTGAGTGGTTTTTGGTGCAAATAACCATAAATATGATCCTTATGACCTATTAGGGCTACATTAGGTTAAATATGGCCCAAAAATGGTTCATATAATTGATTTATTTCATTCTAGGCCCAATATGGCCCAAAACATTGAAATAATTAGAAGTGGGTTCAATTAGAGACCATTTAAGAGTTCTAAGCCCAAGATGGTCAAATTGGAAGCTTACTGGTCCATTGGGCCCAATAAGGAAGTCGTAGACCAAAATGGACCTAAACAAGAAATTCTAGGGTTTCCAATTGCTTGTTGACTATTTGTAATGCTTGTATGGTGTATTTGATTGCAATTTTGTTGTTATAGAGTAAGTATCATGCATGCTTTCATGTCTTGGATTCATAATTCTTACTTGAGTGTTGTGATTACAAGGCACAAAGTTTCTAGTTGTGACAATTTCCAAGTCTTTAGGGTGGTTTCCTGTCATGTTTTGTAATGGAATACCTAAATCTAATACATATATGTGCTATTATATGTTACTAGGATACACTTGAGTGCGAAACCTCAATTGACACTCAACACTCGTAACCGATCATCCGCTCGAATCATCCGTCAAACGGTGAGGTCATACCCCTACATTTTTTCGCGCTTTTAATGTTATCAGGGGGGGGATACAAGCCAGACGCTAAGTATTTTGTTATATGTTGAGCATAATGGAAACTTCTAGAAAGGTTTTACAAAGCATTTTCTATATCAACCTTAATAAGCTATAATGGGTATAGTTTGGGATACCACTCTAGGCAGTCTCTACCAAATCAGATTTCATAAATGAATGTGTATAAACTATTGCATATTTAGTTTATGTTATATATTTTCTCAGGGGTATAAAGTACAATTATTCAATAATAATTACTGTTTATATTGTTTTTCCCGCTAGTGAACTAGATTATACCGAATTGTGAGGTGCTTTTTCAATATTGTACCCTTAGGTGTACATGGATAAATCCTTTTAGTATAACTAGAGTCTCCTGGAGGGAGAGTGTGAGATTTGTGAATAGATCTATTTGGGACTGACAATCCCGCACCTGAACTTCTAGCTACAGTTAGGCGGGCACGCCTGTGGTGAACAAATTTCATTTAGATGAATGCCTGAAGAACGTTGTAAAGGTCTCTCGGTCATATCAAGTATGGTTATACAACTCGCAAATAAGTATAAACTAACTTTGTTTACAGACTTTACCCTTCATGAGTTTTATTTTGAGTAATAAAACTACTTAAATATACAGATAGTATTCAAGGATTTCTAAACTAGCATCTCTACCTCTAGGACGAATAACATGATTTCTAAAACTGATGGTTTATCTTTTACTAGTAGATACTCTTTCAACACTACCTTTCATAAGAAAATATAGGATTTTCTTGAGGAACACTTTTCAAAAGAATCAAAGAACATTTTTCTCTAAAAACTAAATGCTTATGAACTCACCAGCTTTATGCTTATATTTTTTTTTTCAAACTGCTTGTATTCTCAGGGAATTAGTAGACAGGTACTTCTAGGAATTTGGTGAAGCCGGAGCAATAAGAGTCATGTTTTATATATTATACATACATTTGATGTATTTAAAACAATTTTCAAACTGATGTAAACATTTTTCATATTTGTATTCAATGTTTGGTTGTGTTTACTATGCTTGCTATACAAATGTTGTGATACTACACATGACATCCTCCACCCTGGAACATTTCCGCCATCACGGTTTCAGGGTGTGACAAATTGGTATCAGAGCCATTGTTTATAGTGAACTGAGTATACTGAACCTTACATGGTATACAACTATAAATATGAAGGGGCCTAAGTGCTCTAAACTAAAAGTATACTTTCAAAAATACAAGTCTTTTTATAAAAAAAAATATATAAGCATACCCGAGTATCAGAATCCATGTCGTAAGTAGAAAAAAACAAAAGTATTTGGATGTTGGACACTGTGGGCGGTTATGTAATCATGTCTAGGGTGAATATAGTTTGATCAACTATGTTCAGTCAAGACATGACCAACATGTGCTTGGGAGTGACTGTGGTGTTACAGCAGGCCTAAAACTTACCAAAATCTCACGTAAAATACATTAGGAGTATTTTAGCTAGATCTAAACTCAGTATACTGATTCAATCTAAGTGTTGCTACCTCTTCTTCCTTAAGCAATAACTTACTTGCATTAGTAAACTTTCTGTGCTTATCGCTGGGTAGAACACTAGTATAATCAGGATGAGATATATATTATTTTTATATATCTCGAGGACTTACCATCCTCGTCTTCTTGATTGTTTCTAGAACAAGATGACTCCCCGACCAAGACCCATCAGAAGGAACGACGACACTCCACTGCTACCACCACCTCCTCAATTCGACCCAGTCATGTTTCAAGCAGCAGTTACAATCGCCGTGACTGCAGCAATGGCACAAGTGAATGTTGGTGGGCTGGGGGTGGAACCGACCCTCAGAGACAAGATGGAAGTCAGGGACATCAAAAAGAGTGTTCCTATAAAGTCTTCATGACTGCAAAGCCCAAATCCTTCGATGGAAATGGAGGTGTCATCGCTTTGAATCGATGGTTCGAGAAGATCGAATCCATCTTCGAAATTTGCATCTGTTCTGAAGCAAACAAGGGGAAGTTTGCCGCCTGCACCTTCACTGATAGAGCTTTGACCTGGTGGAATGGCCGAGTCAAAACCCTAACCCTGCTAGTGGTGAATGCCATGGGTTGGGAAAGACTGAAGGAACTCATGCTTGTAGAATACTGCCCGAGGGGCGAAGTGCAAAAGTTGGAGCACGAACTCTGGAACTTGAAGATGTTGGGTTCTGACATCGCTGCCTACACCGCGAGATTTCGTGATCTGGCTCTCCTCTGTCCGGGAATGGTCACCCCGGAAAGCAAGAAAATTGAGAGGTACATTTGGGGACTAATGCAACCAACCAAAGGGAATGTCTTGGCTGCTAGGCCGATTACTTTCAAAAGCGCCAAGGATCTGGCACAGACTCTGATCATCATGGAATCGATCTGGATGAGGTGGCAGCTATCTCCAAGCCATAAAAGGAGAGTGGTGAGAGGAAGAAGAAATTCAGGAACAAATGCAAGGGTTAGTCTTCGTAGGAGCCCTCCAAGAAGCAACAAACAGTGGTAGTCCACGCTGCTACTATTCCTACTGCTATTCCCACTGCTGTTCCAACCACCCAAGCTCCCACCGGTGGTTATTCAGGGAAACTACCTCTATGCAACAAGTGTATTTTTCATCATCACAGACCATGCCGTGATTTGAATTGCAACAACTGTGGGAGGAAGGGACACACGACCCGATACTGCAGAGCACCAGCCCAACCAACCAATCCGACTCCTGGAGCGGATGCTAGCCAAGGCTGCTATGGATGTGGAGAAGTTGGGCATTTCAAAAGAAACTGTCACACCCCCAAATCAAGGATGGCGGAAACGTCCGGGGGTGGAGGACTTCATGTAGAGTATCACAACAATGAGTATAATAGTGCTCAAAGTAAATACAACCATCACAAATATAATTGAAAACGTTACATCAAAGCACATGTTTTCATGATTCACATCAATTACATTATGATACAAAATGAACTGTTTGACGATTTATCGTCCCATCCTCAAAACGTTGTTGATTTCCTGTTTTCACTGAATTCCTGAGAATACAAGTAGTTTTGAAAAGTGTCAACACAAAGGTTGGTGAGTTCATAAGAGATTTCGTTAGAAAAATAAACCGTTTTCCTTGTAAAAGCGTTAGAATATGTATCCAGAAAATCCGATATTTTCTTTAAAATCTGTGTAATGTAGTCTTATGACAGAAGACCAAAATGTATAAGTAACCTTTCTTACTAATAGAAAATGTTATGTGTTTAAATGGACATGGACGCGTTTGAATTAAATGAAATTTCCGTATATTCTCATGTTTGTTAATACTTTATGTATATGTAGTCCTAAATCCGAGGACCGAGAAAAAAACAAGTATTGACTATACTTAAAGGTATAAATGTGGTTTCAAATGATGTGTAGTCATAACTACCAAAACCAAAAGTGTACAGTAATATCTGTACTCATTGAGATAAAAAGTGATTTTAAATCGACATAAAACTCATTTAGGTTTTATAAATAAAATCCCGTAAACTTTATGGATTGTTATATCCCTATGTGAGTCGCTATAATCATACTATGACTATGTGAACCTGCGACGACATTTCTCAGGCGTCGCGAAAACTGAAATGACATTTGTCACCCGTAGACCTGCAGGTCCCACTGTAGCTAGCAGCAAGGTGTGGGGTGTCAAACCCAATATAGATCTATATACAAGTATTACGTTCTCCCTCAAGGAGATTCTGATTATAACTACCAGGAATTATATCCCGCACTCGGACGTACGGGGAGAGAATGTCTCACAATATAGGTTAACAAGTTTACGTGAAATTTGTGTGAATATAAATCTTTTCTGTATGAATGTACCCTTTCTGTACGAGTGTGTTGTGTGATGTATCATAAACTATACCTATTATAGTTTATCTAAAACGTTTGTAATATGTATGTACTCTTTTATGGAAATGTATTAGTGTTATGAATTTATTAAACTATACTTTTTATAGTTAAATATACGTGTTCTAAAATGAATGAATAATATTTAGTAGGAATGACTTAGTTTCAGTTCATGATGATAAACTAACAAAGAAACACATTTAATAATTAGAACTTATGATTATACACTTTGCTCAACATAATACAAAGTGTTATGATATTTACATGCTGTTGGCTAACTTTAGCCATTCTGCACTGTTTTGGGAAAATCATAGAAACATCATACGAAGTCGAAAACTAGATCCGTAAATTCTGAGAGTTCAAAAAATGTGTCTAGTTTACTCATAATTTTTATCACGATTTTTAATGACCTCCAACTTGGGTGAAAAAGTCCATAATCACAGACTGGTCCGGATTGTTGTTTGAAATGATAGGCAGTTTTGTAAAAATCACCATAAATTGTAGAAAAATCGTATGGAGATGTGCAAGTAGTCATTTTAAATCTAAAAACTTGAACTATTTTCACCTTGTACAGTTTTGAAAACAAAAATGTTTAAGATGCCCAAAACAGTCCGTGAATGGAGTTGAACTTTTCTGATGAAGGCTGTTAGAAAAATTTAGTTATGTTCTTGGTGTTTTAACTTGTATTCCCCCCATGAAAATGTAGGGGTATGAACTAACCTTGAGTGATTTCAGTAGATAAGTGTTGAAGAAGAGAAGTGTTCAACCCAAGAACACTTGAAGAATCACTTGAAGATTCAAAGCTCTGACACAATTATGATGGAGTTTGTGTAAGATATCCATGATTTGAGTATAAGAAGTGAACTAATCATAAGGAGAATGGATTATGATTACCAAATGTGGAGGAAAAACCCAAGATCATCCCTTGAATCTCGAATTTCTAGAGAGAGAAAGTGAGAGAGGAAAAAGTTTGATCTTCTTGGTGAAATGAGAGCAAATGTGAGAAGTGAGGAGAGAGGATGAATATTCAGCTCTCAAAAACATGGGAAAGAGTGATAATTGAGTGGACAGGACATTGATGTGACCTAGGTAAGGTGGGGAGGTGTGGCTGGTCATAGAATGGGTGTGGGAGTGGTTGCTTGTGTCATAAGGTAAAGCAAAGTCAACACTCCACCTCTTTGTACTTTACCCACTTGCTTTTATTATTAAAATAAAGATTTTTATGAAAATATGATTAAATTGTGAATATTTAGGGTTTATTATGTTAAAATATGATTTTGGGTGAAAATCCCGCGTTAAAATAATTAAAAACGGGCCTTAAACGAAAAACTACGCGAAAACCGGGAAGAAAAGCATTCCCAGCGAGACCTCTCGGTCCTTGCTGGGGGCTGTAGCCGGAAACGAAACGAACAGAGAGAAACGAAGGGGGCAAGGAAGCGAAGGGAGGCGAACCGGAAGCGAGAGGCGAAGGCGAGGGGGTTCGGTCCGGAGATAAGAGGTGAACGTGTCCGACCGAAATGAGCCGAATGAACAGTGGTGAACAGTGCCTTCGGGTTCGGGTGGTGCGCGAGGTTCGGTTCCTCCTGGCTCGGGTTCGGTTCTTCCTTGCTCGGGTTCGGTTCCTCGTTGCTCTCGGGTTCGGCCCTTCTTGCTCTCGGTCCCTAAGAGGACCTTCGGGTCCTAAGAGGCTTCTCTTCTTATAATGAGGTTTCGGTTCCTAAGGACAATTTTTCTCGTTTTTACCCCGTTTTAAGCCGTTTTTGACCCGGTTAAGGGTCAGAATGACCCGAATGACTCTAAAAAGTTACGGGAAACTTTTGAGAGAGATTTGGGAGAGATTTCACATACTTGGAGAGATTTGGGAGAGATTTAACATTCTTGGAGAGATTTCTCATACAAAGAGATATTTGAGAGATATTTCACATGCTTGGAGAGATTTCTCATACGAAGAGATATTTGGGAGAGATTTGACATTCTTAGAGAGATTTGGGAGAGATTTGACATTCTTAGAGAGATTTGGGAGAGATTTGACATTCTTAGAGAGATTTGGGAGAGATTTCACACACTTTGAGAGATCTTTCATACAAAGAGATATTTGAGAGATATTTCACATGCTTGGAGAGATTTCTCATACGAAGAGATATTTGGGAGAGATTTGACATTCTTAGAGAGATTTGGGAGAGATTTGACATAAAGAGAGATAGAGTTAAAACGATCGAGAGAGGTTCCATGTGTGACAATTGTGAGTGTCTGGCATCGCAATGCATGGTTCGTAAACCCTGTTAAGCCTTTTTTAAGGATCTTACACACTCCCGATGAGTATGCAACATTGTTTTATCGGTTTGGCTCGCCACGTACCACAGTTTTAGGTTAAGAAGATCTAGATGTTCGCACTTTTTGCTTTATGATTTCTCATTAGGATAGAGAGTTATGTAGAAGTTTCATGATGTAGATTCTAGTACCCATGGGCAAATTGAGTCAAACGGTTTGACTTGGTGACTTCGGTTGACTTTGTCTTGACCGAAAGTTGACGGTTGTCACAGAAACTGCCCCAAAGCGACAACAGGTGGCAATGTAGGAAGGGTGCTGGCAATGGGCCGGAGGAAGCGGTTGCTAATCCTACCGTTGTTACGGTTACGTTCCTCCTTGACAACTCTCATGCATACATTCTTTTCGATTCTGGTGTGGAGAGGAGTTTTGTTAGCCATGCATTCAAACATCTAATCAAATGTAAATCCTAACCTTTAACCGAAACATTCACCGTCGAGATGGCTAGTGGAAAGAAAGAGAGTGCGAACGATAGATTCATAGGCTGTACTCTTACCTTAGAAAATCATTCCTTCCCTATCGATCTTGTGCCTGTATCTATTAAGAGTTTCGATGTCATCATCAGTATGGATTGGTTGAGCCCCAATCATGTTGATATCCTTTGTTTCGAAAAAAGCTATTCGCCACAACCTTCCCTCTGGCAAAGCCCTAATGATTTATGGTGATAAACTCAGTTCAAACCTTCGTATCATCTCGTGCGTCAAATCTTAGAAGTACTTGCGGAAGGAATGCCATGCGTTTCTAGCTCATGTCGTTAATGAGACACAAGAAGGTAAAGGCCTCAAGAGTATCCACAAAGTCTACAACTTTCCTGATGTCTTTCCTGAAGATCTCCCAGGAATCCCTCCCGAGCGTCAAGTCAAGTTTCGCATCGACTTGATCCCCGGAGCTATTCCTGTAGCTAAGTCTCCTTACCATTTAGCGCCAGTGGAAATGCAGGAATTATCCAGCCAGCTTAATGAGCTGATCAACAAAGGATTCATAAGGTCGAGTTCCTCACCCTGAGGAGCTCCGATCTTATTTGTGAAAAAGAAGAATTGATCCTTTTGGATGTGCATTGACTACCGAGAGATGAATAAGCTGACCATCAAGAACCGATATCCCTTACCCAGAATCGACGATCTCTTCGACTGACTTCAGGGAGCTAGTTATTTCTCAAAGATCGATCTAAGATCAGAGTACGATCAGTTGCGAGTTCACGAGAATGATGTGCCCAAGACAGCATTCCGAACTCGCTATGGACACTACGAGTTTGTGGTAACGCCCTTTGGTCTGACCAACACGCCGAAAATATTCATGGACCTGATGAATCGGGTGTGCCGCCCTTTCTTAGACAAGTTCGTGATTGGGTTCATCGACGATATACTTGTCTATTCGCAGAGTGAGAACGATCATAAACAACATTTGAGGCAGGTGCTGGAAGCCTTAAGGGCAGAGAAGCTATATGCAAAATTTTCAAAATGTGAGTTCTGGATCAGGAAGGTGAATTTCCTTGGTCACGTGGTTAGCAAAGAAGGCATACACGTGGACCCTTCCAAGATCAAAGCGATAGAGAATTGGTATGCACCGAAGACGCCCACATAAATCCGACAATTCTTGGGTCTCACTGGCGATTATCGCAGATTTATCAAGAATTTCTCCAAAATTGCCAAACCCTTAACCACTCTGACTCAGAAAGGCGTACCCTTTTGTTAGAGTGAGAAGCAAGAAACTGCGTTCCAAACGTTGAAGCGGGCCCTATGCAGCGCACCTATCTTGTCCCTTCCTGAAGGGACGGAGGACTTCGTTATCTACTGTGATGCATCTAATCAGGGCCTAGGTTGTGTGCTCATGCAACGAGGAAAGGTCATCACCTACGCCTCGAGACAGTTGAAAACACATGAGGTCAATTACAAGACTCACAATTTAGAGTTTGGAGCAATGGTCCTTGCGTTAAAGATCTGGAGACATTATCTCTATGGAACCAAGTGCATTATCTTCACTGACCATAAAAGTTTACATCATATCTTCGACCAGAAGGAGCTAAACATGAGGCAACGATGATGGGTTGAGTTACTCAGTGATTATGAGTGTGAAATCCGCTACCATCCTGGCAAGGCCAATGTGGTGGCAGATGCCCTCAGCCGAAAAGACTACTTAGGTCATAGAGTGAAGGCACTAACCATGACTATCCATTCCCATTTATCCACGCAAATCAAGGAGGCTTAGCTGGAAGCCTTAAAACCAGAGAGCATGCCGAGTGAAGCCTTGAGAGTAATGGAAAAGAACCTAGAGATCAAGGGAGACAGAGTCTATTATTTCATGGACCAGATCTAGACCCCAAAGTTCGGTGGTTACAAAGAGGTTATAATGAACGAAGCTCACAAGACCAAATACTCCGTTCATGCAGGTTCGGACTGATGGGTTTTGAGCATACTAACACTTCCTAAGTGTACATGCAACCCTAATAACCTTGGATCTATGTTTGTCTAATTTGTCATGCAAAGTTGAATTCCAAGGTTATATTCCTATCTAGCATACATGGGGAACAATTTAAACATAATGTATAGATAGAATAACTTACCTTGTTGTTGCTTGTGTTCCTTGAAACCTTGTGAGCCTAGCACCTCAAGTGGTGATGCCTCAAACGCTTCACACAACACCAAATGCTCTTGGAAGAACTTATGAGAGTATACTCACTTCTTCAAATCGGCCAAGCCCTCTTTTCTTTGTTGCAACCGATTTTGGTGGAGATTATGCTTCTTATATAGTGTTGACACATCTAGGGTTAAACCCTAATGTGTCATGACTCTTCATTTCCATGACCCATGGGTTTGTAACTCCCATGGAGCATCCATGGAGCATCCTATGGGTGGAACCCAACTTGATGATCCATGGAGCCTTTTAGCCCACTATACAAGATATGGATGATTTACTTAATCAATCCATATATTTAATTAGTTATCTTTTGATCACTTAATTAATTCTAAATTAATTCTTGATCAAACTAATCAAATAATATTATTAATATATTAGAACTTATAATATATTAATAATCTCCAAGCATTATTTCTCTCATTTAGTTTATCCAATTGCATGGTGCCATGCAACCCAAATGGACCATGCCGGGTCGGGTCAAGTACATACCAGAAATAGTTATGGACTTAGACACCTTATCCAACAGTCTCCCACTTGGATAAGTCTAGTAACTATTACTGCAAGTATGACTTCAGGAACCGATCGGCAATCGTAGCTCTTTACAAGGTTTCTCGAAACTTGAGAAGACGATGGTACGCCATTTAAGATAAGTGATCATATAATCCTCTGTTCTAGATATCAGTCGGACAAATACATGGAACAATGTCTTACTTATTGTCCAACATTTGTTTCCCGATTTCCGATTTGTTTGACAAAGAACTTTATTGAACACATCAATCTAGTTCTGACCGGGCCCGGTACATAGGTCAAAACAAAATCATCGAGGGGCCCAGATATCAGCTTCTAATCCAAGAAGGAACAGATAAACTTCGACTCATATGTTTGTTCTACTACTCATTGAATTACACATAAGAGCACGATTTTATAACATCGAGTTACCAATGCGTTTTTCGTACAATTAATGCATAACCAACTCGTAAGTAACAAATCATATCTCTAGGTTTAAAGACTTATATGATATTACCGTCTCACGATCACTCGAGATAGAATTCCATGAAGTGATTCCAGTGAGCGTGGGTTGTGTCCAATGCTCAGAACTTATGAGCACTCATGATTGTTGTAGCCTTGTCCCAGACCTCTACAAT
Source organism: Lactuca saligna (assembly GCF_052625555.1). Lineage (NCBI taxonomy): Eukaryota > Viridiplantae > Streptophyta > Magnoliopsida > Asterales > Asteraceae > Lactuca > Lactuca saligna. Next base: position 145,349,568 of record NC_136419.1, on the reverse strand, counting down.
CAAACATGACAGTCTTGATTCATACCTACTTCCGACATATGACCGACTGTGGAGGTTTGAATAATATGTTATACCAAACAAAATTATTCTGGAAGTCAAAACATGCAAAAGAAATATAGTAAACGATCGACAAGAGATAGCAACACTTTACTCATAAATAAAACACTTTTATTCATCATCAAATGTCAATTACACTTTACAAATTTCAAGATTATCTAACTACTAAATCTAATATCATCCTTCAGCCCTATGCTCCGAGCATGCTGGAGATGCTTAACCCGAGTCAGTCCCTTCGTGAGGGGATCTGCTGGGTTCTCATCCGATGATACCCTCTTTGCCACGAGGAGTCCTTCTTCGATCCGATGTCTGATGAAATGGTATTTTCTGTCGATGTGTCTGGATCTCCCGTGATCCCTTGGTTCCTTGGCTAAGGCAACAACACTTTCACTATCACAGAAAATTTCCATCGGCTCTTTAATAGCTGGTACAACTCCAAGGTCTCCAATGAAGTTCCTCAGCCATAACGCCTCCTTTGCCGCTTCGCTAGCTGCAATATACTCTGATTCACAAGTAGAATCTGCCACTGTCTCTTGCTTGGAACTCTTCCAAGAAATTGCTCCTCCATTTAGGGTAAAGACCCAGCCCGACTGAGAGCGGAAGTTATCCCTATCAGTCTGGAAGCTAGCATCACTATACCCTACAACTCTCAAGTCATCACTCCCACCGAGGGTAAGGACCCAGTCCTTAGTCCTTCGTAGGTACTTGAGAATATTCTTTACCGCAATCCAGTGTGCCTTGCCAGGGTTCCCCTGAAACCTGCTAACCATGCTCAAGGCAAAGGCTACATCAGGTCGAGTACACGTCATAGCATACATGATCGAACCTACAGCCGAAGCATAAGGTAATCGACTCATTTCTGCTATCTCAGCCTCAGTGCTAGGGCTTTGTGTCTTACTCAGCTTGGCGCTACTCTGGATGGGCAACTCTCCTTTCTTGGAGTTTTGCATTCTGAATCTCTTCAGAATCTTCTCCAAGTAGGTACATTGACTAAGTCCAATTAGTCTTTTACTCCGATCTCTCAAAATCCTTATCCCCAGAATATAGGCAGCTTCACCAAGGTCCTTCATAGCGAAACACTTTCCAAGCCAGGACTTTACTTCCTGCAAGGTTGGAATGTCGTTTCCTATGAGTAGTATGTCATCCACATACAATACCAAAAAGCTAACTATACTCCCACTAGCCTTGACATATACACAAGATTCATCTTCACTCCTAGAAAAGCCAAATTCCTTGACCTTTTCATCAAAGCAAAGATTCCATCTGCGAGGTGCTTGCTTTAATCCATAAATGGATTTCTCAAGCTTACACACTCTATTAGGGTACTCGTTACTGACAAAACCCTCTGGCTGACTCATGTAAACATCTTCAGCCAACTTTCCATTAAGGAAAGCGGTTTTGACATCCATTTGCCAAATTTCATAGTCATGAAATGCGGCTATGGCTAACAGAACCCGAATAGACTTAATCTTGGCTACCGGAGAAAAGGTCTCATCATAGTCCACTCCAGGAATTTGAGAGAAGCCCTTTGCAACCAGCCTAGCCTTATAAGTGTGTACTTTACCATCCATGTCGGTCTTCTTCTTGAAGACCCATTTGCACCCTACAGTCTTTCGACCTGGTACATTCTCAACCAAGTTCCAAACTTGATTGTCATACATGGATTGTATCTCGCTATCCATAGCCTCTTTCCATTTGGCAGACTCAGGGCCCGCCATGGCTTCCTCGTAGCTGTTAGGGTCATCATGACTTACTAGTGTCTCATCACTAATAAGTGTCTCACCTTCTGCAGTAATATGGAATCCATACTAATGCTCAGGTGCACTCCTAACTCTCGTGGAACGCCTCAGAGGTACAGATTCGTCAATTGGCTCAACAGGAGTTTCCTCCTCAAGTTGAGGGCTAGAGTTTGAAGTTCCTTCATCACTTGACTCTTGAATTTCTTCAAGATCAACTTGCCTCCCACTGTCTCCTTGGCTTATAAACTCTCTCTCTTGAAAGACTCCTCTTCTTGCTACAAAGACCACATTGTCACTAGGTCTGTAGAAGAGGTAACCAAAGGATTGCTGTGGGTAGCCGATGAAAATACACCTCTCGCTTCGGGGTTCGAGCTTATCATGAGTCTCGCGTCTCACGAAAGCCTCGCAGCCCCAAATCTTGATGTGGTCTAGTTTAGGTACTTTACCAGTCCACATCTCGTGAGGAGTTTTGGCAACTTTCTTTGTAGGGACTAGATTAAGGATATGGGCGGCAGTCTCTAAGGCATACCCCCAGAATGATATTGGTAGCGAAGCTCGACTCATCATGGAATGAACCATGTCCAACAAGGTTCGATTACGCCTCTCAGCCACACCATTCAACTGCGGTGTCCTGGGAGGTGTCAATTGTGAGACAATCCCACATTCCTTTAGATAGTCGAGGAACTCTGAACTAAGATACTCACCACCTCGATCGGATCGAAGCATCTTAATGTTCCTGCCCAATTGATTCTCGACTTCCTGTTTAAATTCCTTAAACTTCTCGAAAGTCTCTGACTTATGCTTGATTAAGTAGACATATCCATATCTACTGTAATCATCGGTAAAAGTCAAATAATAACGATTAGCATCTCTTGTGGCATGTTTGAATGGTCCACACACATCCGTGTGTATAAGGTCCAACAAACCTTCACCCCTTTCACACGAGCCTGTGAAGGGTGACTTTGTCATTTTTCCAAGTAAGCATGATTCGCAACTATCATTTGACTTTAGGTCAAACGACTCCAAGACTCCATCCTTTTGGAGTTGGCCTATGCGTTTCTTGCTTATATGTCCAAGACGACAATGCCATAACGATGCTTTATCCAAGTTATTATTATTAGTAGAATCAATACACAAAACATTATTTCCTAAGTTATCTACAATAGATACAGCTTCATACACACCATCACAAGGTAATGCTTTAAAATAAAGTACATTATTAAAGAAAGCATTAATCGAACCAACTTCATTATCAAACGAAAAGGTGAAACCTTGTTTGTACAATGCATGAAAGGAAATAATATTTCTTGCCATTTCTGGCGAATAACAACACTTATTCAAATCTAAATTTAACCCACTACTTAGCGATAAAGTATAAACTCCAATCTTGGTGACAGGTGTAACTTTCCTATTCCCCATGATTAAGTTTATTCTTCCTTGCTCCACATTCTCACTTCTTCCTAGTCCCTGCAAGTCACAGCAAATATGAATTCCGCAACCTGTATCAAGGACCCAAGATTTCGAATGGGGTGAGTTATTAGAAATGATAGTGTCAATACCTGCATGGTTGGGTTTGACTTTCCCATCCTTTACATCTTGCTGGTACTTTGGGCAGTTCCGCTTCCAATGAGCTTTCTCGTGGCAATAGAAGCATTCCGCCTCTTTTGGGTCAGAAGAAGGAGTAATGAAACCTTTCTTGGTTCCACTTGAAGAAGAGCCATCAAGGGTCCGAGCCTTGGTACCCTTTGAAGATCTCTTTCTCTTCCTCCCTCGACTCTGCCCGATTGCCAAGACCGGAGTTGTTTCTGGAGTAGGAGTGATAGCAACCGACTTCCCCTTAAGACCTGTTTCTGCGGTCTTGAGAAGTCCCTGAAGTTTGCTGAGGGTGACCTCTTCCTTGTTCATGTGATATGTCATGCGGAATTGATCATAGCACGATGGTAAGGAGTGCAAAATGATATCTATTGCAAGCTCCTCAGGGAAGTTCACATTGAGCTTCAGCAACCGATCCACATACCTTTGCATTTTCTGCATGTGGCTCGTGACGGACTCTCCGTCCTTCATCATGGTTGTTATCATGGAGCAGATGACTTCGTACCTCTCTTGTCGTGCACTTTGATGGTATCTTTCCATCAAATCTTGGTGCATTTCATAAGGGTAGAAGTCTTCATAAGACTTTTGGAGTTCAGCTGTCATGGTGGCTAACATGATGCAAGCCACCTTGGTTGCATCTCTTTCATGAGTATGAAAGTCAGCGATCTCCTGGGGAGTTGCAGTAGACTCGTCAATTTCCTTAAGCTCCTTGTCAAGGACATATTCTTTGTCCTCGTAGCGAGTAATCATCCTGATGTTTCTGATCCACTTATTGAAGTTGGATCCATCATAGGTGACTTTCCCGCACAGACTCATAAGAGTAAAGGAGCCATTAGGATTCGAGCCAAAAGCATTATTTGAAGACATCTGAAAGAGAAGAACAAGTTTAGTTTAGATTTAAGAGAGTCCTTAATAAAACACCCAAATGTAATATTAAGGCTAGGATCCAATCACAATATAATATAACTTAGAAGAGGTATGCCGTAATCTAAGCTATACCATATTTGAAAGGTAGGTGAATGACGATTCACCAATTTCCACCACGAAAACCGAAATATTAAATATTTAGTTTTTATAGGTTTTAGAAATTCCTAGATTCTTTGAGATCCAATGAACTTTTCAAAGGCATGTTTCGATCTCGGGAGTGCCCTCCAGGTTTTGTGACTGGGATGCCGAGGATCACAAAACGAGGTGTGAAGTAACCATGCAAATCACTTGGTACCTTTAAAGTTTATCACTCAATCGATGTGCCGGTAAACCACACACGCTCCACCGATACTATAATAAACTTTTAAGTCACCCTTTACCTACCTTGTTAAGTCCAAGTTAGTGTGCCGGTTAACCACACACGCTCCACCAACGACTCAGACAAAGTGTAAAGTGTAATTTCATGGATTAGCACCTTATTCACATTTTTCCTACAGTAACTAAGATTGGGAATTTAATAAACATTTAGTTACTTTATATATTCATCATACTTTGAATGAGAATTTATAAGTCCTTGTCTTACCCGTTCGGCTAACGACCCTCCACCAGTCAAGCAAGCGGTGAGTGAGAATATACACCCATTAAGTCACCATTTTATAGGCAACAACCTTATACCCACCTTATAGACCGGCTTCGTGAATGAGGCGTACTAGCGGTAAGACGACTTGTTCTTATACATATATATATAATTATTAAATTATCATAATATAAGTATAAGGGTTGAATTTTAACTTTTAAAATTCTAGGGGTTGGAACTAAAGTTTTATCTTAACTTTACTTGTTCCAAAACTTGAGGGCAAGTTTTGTAACTTTCAAAACTTTTCATTTCTTGTAACTTATGAGTTTAATAGAGTCATAAAATGAAGACTCTTCATTTTATAACTCTTGTGTTTTCTTAATGGTTTTTTTAACTCAAGTGACTCTTGGTTTTCCATAACTTAAGGATAAGTTATGGACTCCATTAAAACACATTATGATCAAGAATTAAACTACCAAATAGGTTACAAATAATTCCTATGATCATCTAAAACTTCATAAGAACAAGAACATGAATATGAACATAATCAAAAATTACATAAAACTTTGTAATTTTGATAACTAGTTGTTGTAAATGAATTAGCAAAACATTACACCATCAAAAACAAGTTTATATTTACTAAAACAGTTTAGGGTAATGTTTCTAATTCATTTTCCAGCAACTGAATCAAAATTCTGCACTCATTCGACCCTACTCGCCGAGTGCATGAACATGACTCGCCGAGTTGGTTGAAGATACACATGGACTCGGCGAGTCCCCCCTATGGACTCGGCGAGTCCGATCGCAGACAGCAAATTTTCGATTCTGTTTTCAACTTTTAAGAACAAATAAGAACAAACAAGCCTAGGCTCTGATACCACTGATGGGTTTTGAGCATACTAACACTTCCTAAGTGTACATGCAACCCTAATAACCTTGGATCTATGTTTGTCTAATTTGTCATGCAAAGTTGAATTCCAAGGTTATATTCCTATCTAGCATACATGGGGAACAATTTAAACATAATGTATAGATAGAATAACTTACCTTGTTGTTGCTTGTGTTCCTTGAAACCTTGTGAGCCTAGCACCTCAAGTGGTGATGCCTCAAATGCTTCACACAACACCAAATGCTCTTGGAAGAACTTATGAGAGTATACTCACTTCTTCAAATCGGCCAAGCCCTCTTTTCTTTGTTGCAACCGATTTTGGTGGAGATTATGCTTCTTATATAGTGTTGACACATCTAGGGTTAAACCCTAATGTGTCATGACTCTTCATTTCCATGACCCATGGGTTTGTAAATCCCATGGAGCATCCTATGGGTGGAACCCAACTTGATGATCCATGGAGCCTTTTAGCCCACTATACAAGATATGGATGATTTACTTAATCAATCCATATATTTAATTAGTTATCTTTTGATCACTTAATTAATTCTAAATTAATTCTTGATCAAACTAATCAAATAATATTATTAATATATTAGAACTTATAATATATTAATAATCTCCAAGCATTATTTCTCTCATTTAGTTTATCCAATTGCATGGTGCCATGCAACCCAAATGGACCATGCCGGGTCGGGTCAAGTACATACCAGAAATAGTTATGGACTTAGACACCTTATCCAACACGGACAAGATGTACCTCGATCTCAAGAAACTGTATTGGTGGCCGAACATGAAAGCAGAGATCGCTACCTTCATGGGCAAGTGCCTGACTTGCGCCAAGGTGAAGGTCGAATATCAAAAGCCCTCAAGTCTACTCCATTAGCTAGAGATACCTGAGTGGAAGTGGGAAAGGATAACGATGGATTTTATCACCAAGTTACCCAGATCTCTGAGTGGGTACGATGCCATTTGGGTATTTGTTGATTGGTTGACGAAGTCCGCACACTTCCTGCCAATCAAAGAAAACTTCAAGATAGAGAGACTCGCACGAATCTACATTCAAGAGATAGTTCGCCTTCATGGGGTACCTGTATCCATTATCTCCGAACGAGATAGCAGGTTTACCTTGAGATTCTAGCAATCAATACAGAAGGCTCTTGGAACTAAATTGGATATGAGCACGGCTTAGAAGATATGTTGAGAGCCTGCATCATCGACTTCAGCGCATCATGGGACACTCATCTTCCTTTGGTCGAATTTTCCTACAACAACAGCTACCATACCAGCATCAAGGTTGCACCGTTTGAAGCCCTCTATGGCCACAAGTGCAGATCCCCTCTATGTTGGGCTGAAGTGGGTGACACGCAGCTAGTCAAGGGTCAAGTCCCCGACAGCACTCTCACTGGTCCTGAGATTATCCAAGAGATGACTGAAAAGATCGTGTAAATCCGAGAACGACTGAAAGCCTCATGAGATAGACAAAAGAGTTACGCCGATAAACGACGAAAACCCTTGGAATTCTAGGTTGGTGACCGCCTCCTTTTGAAGGTCTCACTATGGAAAGGCATGATACATTTCGGAAAACATGGAAAGCTAAACCCAAGGTACATTGGACCATTCGAGATCCTTGTTAGGATCGGTCCTATAGAATACAAACTCCAGTTACCCCGAGAACTCAGCAACATCCATCCAATCTTCCACGTACCAAACCTAAAGAAGTGTCTGTCCGACGAGACACTTGTGATTCCTCTCGACGAGATCGATCTGGACGAAAGTCTATGTTTTATGGAAGAACCTGTTGAAATCATGGACCATGAAGTCAAACGTACCAAGAAAATTCGCATCCCGATAGTGAAGGTCCGCTGGAATGCCAAGCGGGGTCCTGAATTCACTTGGGAGCGTGAGGATTCAATGAAGCAGAAGTCTCCTCATCTCTTTCCAAGTTCATGATTGTACTCTATTCTTGAATTTCGGGACAAAATTCCCTCTAACGAGGGGAATGATGTGACAACCCGAAACTTCTATCTTGTACCTTAGTCAAATTCTATCAATGATAAACTCGTTTCAACTATCTTTTAGCATTGTTTTGAGCCTGTTTGGATGATTTAAAGACTTATTCAACCAGAGTTTGAATTAGGGATGGGTTGGTTTAAGATTTAGGGTTGCAAATAGGCCAAACACTCCATCAAAAGGAGTGTGTGGCCACACACATGAGTGTGTGACCGCACACCCGAGTGTATGGTTGCACATATGAGTGTGTGGCCGTACACCCGAGTGTATGGTTGCACACATGAGTGTGTGGCCGCACACCGAGTGTATGGTTGCACACATGAGTGTGTGGCCGTACACCTGAGTGTATGGCTGCACACATGAGTGTGTGGCCGCACACCCGAGTGTATGGCTGCACATATGAGTGTGTGGCCACACACACATGGCCGTTCACTTGAGTATATGGTGTTGGGTTATGAGCATTCTAACACTCCTAAGTGTACATGCAACCCTAAATACCTTGGATCTATGTTTTCTCTATTATACATGCAAATATGAACATCCAAGGTATTATCCTAATCTAGTATACAAAACTATCAATATAAAATGATAGAATACATACCTCTTTGATGTAGAATGTCTTCATGAAGCTTGAGTGCCTAGTGCCCCAAGTGTGACACCTCAAATGGTTCACACAACACCAAATACACTTGGAATAACTTAAGAGAATTCTACACTTCATGAAATCGGCTAGCCCTCTCTTACTCTTTTTAGTGGCCGATTTTGATCAAGAATAAGATGCTTATATAGTTATACAATTAGGGTAAACCCTAATTGTCATGACTTTCCATTTCCTTGGATCCATGGGTTCAAATACACCATGGAGCATCCATGGAGCATCATATGGGTTTTGGCCTAACTAGATAATCCATGGAGCATTAGCCCACTATATAACTATGGATGATTTGCACAATCAACCCATATATTTAATTAGTCTTCTTTTGATCACTTAATTAATCCTAGATTAATTCTTGATCAATACTAATTAAATAATCTTATTATTCTTATTATTAATATACTATAACTTATAATATATTAATAACCATAAGTGTCTTATTTCTCTCATTATAGTCTATCCAAGTGCATGATGCCATGCAACCCAAATGGACCATGCCGGGTCGGGTCAAGTCTTACCAATTATAGTTATGGACTTAGACATTAATCCAACAGTCTCCCACTTGGATAAGTCTAAAACTATTATTGTGTATGACTTCAGGAGCCAACTGGCAATCGTAGCTCTCAAAAGCTTCTGTCGAACTCTGACCTTGTCGATAAACGCTGACCTTTGTCAATGACTTGTCCATTAGATAAGGGATCATATTCCTCCATTCTAGATATCATATGGACTGAGACATGGATTATAATCATTCTCTCTGTCCATTTGTTGTTTCCCGATTTCCGATTTATGACGACTGACTAATTGAACAAATCAAATCAGTCCTGGCCCGACCGAGCACTTCCATTTGTCATCATCAAATCATCGAGGGGCCCACAGATATCGCTTTTATCCCGAAGGTAAAAGGAATGGATAAACTTCGACTCATATGGCTTGTTCTACTACTTGTTGAATAATACACAAAGGCACGTTTTATAGCACTGAGTTACCAAATGCGGTTTCGTGCAATCAATGTACAACCAACTCATAGTAACAACTCATATCTCTAGGTTTGAAGAATATAAGATATTATCGTCTCATGACCACTCGTGATAATATCCATGAAGTGATTCCAATGAGCGCGGGTTGAATCCAATACTCAGAACTTATGAGCACTCATGAGTGTTGTAGCCATTTGTCCAACACCTTAGACCTCTACAAGCCAACCCATGACAGTCTTAATTCATATCTACTTCCAACGTATGACCGACTGTGGATAGTTTGAATAACTTAGTCATTCCGGAAGAATAACCTAGTTTATTCGGGAAGTCAAAACATGCAAAGTGAAACACAATAATAATTGAATCCAATATGGTATCAAAACCTATGAACATAAATAAAACACATTTTATTTATCACCATATGATTACACATTATTCATTGTATACTGTTTCAGCTATCAACTTTATTCTTGAATTTAAAACAATAGTTGTCCCATGCTCCAAGCATGTACACTATGTTTTTCTAAACACTAGTCATGCCACACACCAAGTATGCATACTATGTTTGTCTATGATCTTTACTTTGTGAACTAGATCAATTGAACATAACTTCAATGATTCTCTTTTCACACTCCCAAATCCTTACTGCAAATGCAAGAATTCCAAATTCATGCCATTTACTGAAATCTGTTAGATTCTAAACTTATATGCATTGACCCTCTTGTAATGATTATGCACAAAGTTAGAAAGACTTGGCAATAATCATTACAGAGTATTCCAAAGGAGATCAATTCCTTGGAAACATCCTTCTTGCATTAAGTTTCCTTAATCTTACACATATTGAAATTTCTGACTTTGAAACATTTCCAGATTCCATTTTGACTATCACTTCTGAACAAGAGTTGCCTCCTTACAGATTATGTCAATATGATCCTTCCAGAATTATCACTATACTTCCAACTGTCCTTGAGCAACCAATCTTTGGTAACCCTTAGATTGTCCTCGACAATTGTTTAATCCTTTTAGTCATATCCAGTTCTAAACCTTTTCCCTTCTTAATGCCCCAGGCATTTGGAAACTTTTAGAAAGGATGAATATAGCACATGTAATCGATCCTATATCCGAAGCATATGGGACACGATTCATGATGTCTCACATAAAGACTAAACCAGTCTTTTGCTATAACATTTCCATTTATATATGCCAAGTTCTCATAATTCAGATTATGAAAAGGGATGCCGTAATCATAATCGAATTTAAGAACGCAAATAATGGACCCATATACAGAATTTCCTTATGTTGAGCCATTCCAACATGAAATTCATATATATCCTTGACTAAATGATTAAAACCTCACGATCTAAGCTTTTAGATTTGAGATGAAGTATTCCTCTCCCTTAATTATAGCAAAACAACTTTTTCCAATTGAAACCTTTTGTTTTCTATAATTAACATTGCTAACTTGCAATACTTATCATAATTATCATGCTCCCAAAAACATGATGATTATTAGCATAACACTTATGCTCCCACTAGCTTTGACATGTACTCAGAAAGCTCGACTTCTAGAAATCAATACTTTATTGACTTTATTACCAAAGTTCAGATTTCCGATACTAGATTGTTTTGATAGAACTTTATCAAAAGCATACACCTTCCCTTAGATAGCACACTTGTGTGTCTAAACAATTATGAAGAGGGATGCCGTAATCATAATGGTTAGACCTTTTTGCTACTTCTCACAAGTCCAGGTTAGTGTGCCGGTAAACCACACACGCTCCACTAACGACTTTGAGAATGCAAATATCACAATTGCTATCTAACTAAAATCTACTTAGTGAAAGTGTTTCCTCACCATCATTTTCATGAATCGGAGAGAAACCTTATGACACTTAGATTTAATGGTGTATGTGTTCTTATCCATGTGAATTGTCAAAACCATAGTCACAAGACAAGGATAATGACAAATCCAAACTCATATGGACTGAACTCAATCTTAACTTCTTGCCACCTAGCAGCTCAAGGGCCTGCCATTGCTTCCAAGTTGTTGTGCAACAAACTGAGAACGCTAGGAACTCATATGCAAAACCAACTTTAACTGGAATGGGCACATAATATGTCAACACGATAGGTTATAAACCTCAAGTCGTGTGCTAGTGAAGAACTTTAGGTTTTATTCTTGATTAGTTCTTGAGACTTTCAGGACCTTTAAGACTCCCACTGTCCTCTTGACCTATAAGACTCCCTTGTCAAACATCCAAGAGATAGTGTGGATTCTAATCAAGACAAACACTTCACACATTTGGCCTAAGTTGGTCTTTGTTTTATCTAAAACATCACAACTTACCAATTTCAAATGTACAAGAGTAGAAAACTTTTACTCTTACATTTGATAAGTATTTTTAAACCTTCTTAAAGACATGTCACTCAAATTACAATCTTGAAGTATGACTCTAAGACTTGTATTGGAACGAAGTATGACTCATCTTCTTGATTTAACCATTTCAACAATTCAAGATCCCTTCTTCTTAGTCATAAGAATGCACTAAGACTTCCTTAGAGAACTAATTTTGATATGGTTTCTTAATCATTAAGATGATCACAAAGATGATACTAAAGTACTCTCCCATCTTTTCAGATTTGAAAAACTTTTATCCTTCTGCCTAATTTGATTCTTCTTATCCGCTCTGCCATGCATTGGAACCTTTTCCAATGTCTCAGAGTTACCCTTAAGCTTGTAAGTATAATCATATTTACTGAGCTTTAGTAAACTATGACGAATAGCCTTATATATTTTGTGGTGGACTTAATCAGTGCACATGACTATGTACTCAATCCCTTAGTCCATTACTTGACTCACACATCCATGTGAACAAGTAATTAGTCTTAATTTTTCCAATACTTGAAAGTTCTCATTCATCATGCTATACAACTTGCATGATTCCAAGTTCCGATCCAATTGAGACTTGGGTGATGAGAATCTTTCCTTATTTGGTAAATTTAGACATTACCACAAATGAAAGAATCAATTTCATATTTCCACTCTTGCTATTAATGGAATCATATAAGCAACAAAATTTCCTCAAATGCCATTGTAAGGATATTTTAAAATAAATAAAATCAAAAATTTTTCTTTTATTTTAAAACTTTGCGGAAAAACTTATCCTTACAATCCATATGAAAAATTGTTGTTATCTATTCCTAAGCAGTATCTCATAACTCCTAAGAAGTAGCTCAAGAATCCGATCTTCAAACTACGCGATAGAAATCCATCTATGCGATCAGATTCAACATATTCTTTCTTTAAGTTTCTTCACTTTTCTTTGATTCTTAAAACATCAACATGTGACCCAGTCACATCATGTAATAAGAATCTCAGAATAGAAACTTAGCAGAGTTAGATAGTGGACTTTACCTGAAGTAGAGTCAAACTTATTGACTTTAACATCCTTAGGTAAATTTGGCAGCTTCGCAACTAATGACCCTTACTTTGGCAATATAAACATATGGACCCTTTGATAATGGTACACGGGACTATCACAGACTTAGCTTTTCTCTTTACCATTTGTTCAACCGAGTTGACTATGGCCGATCCCTTTCCATTGGGAAGAGAATGCTTTTCTGGATTTCCTGTGTCACTATTGTCAATGTCCATCAAGTTTTTTGAGGAAGTTGATCTTAACAAATAAATAAGATCATTAAGGGTCTTGTCATAGTCTGTTTCATAGGTGTTCCAAAAGAACTCACTATGTGACTTAGAAAGTAGTTGAACCACCGACTTTCTCAAGACTTTGACACCCAACTCTCCCGGCTTGTCAATATGTGACTACATCTCCAAGATGTGATCACACCTAGACCTTGCCTTGCCAATAGGTCTTGAGTGACCTTAAACTTTTCAAGAACTTGTGGGTTAGGGAGAATAATTGGAGGAGATGAAAGAAGTATGATTTCCATGGGACATCATCTTCATTTAGGAAAGCTTGTTTCAAGAGATTTGGGAAGATCATAAATGTCTAAACCAGACATCTTTTGGGAGATATTCAAGATAGTTGATCTAAAGTCCTTAATATGACACCCAATATGAAATATTAAGGCTAGGACCCAACAAACTATTTTATAACTTAGAAGAGGTATGCCGTAATCCAAGCTATAAAACAATTTGAAGGTAGGTGAATGACGATTCACCAATTTCCACCAAGATAAACGAAATGTATTATTAGGTTTTAATTGGATTTGAAACTCCTAGATCTTTTGAGATTCATTGAACTGTTCAATGGCATGTTTCAATCTCGAGTGTGCCCTTCAGGTTTTGTGACTGGGATGCCGAGGATCACAAAACAAGGTGTGAAGTAACCATGCAAATTACTTGGTACCCTTAAGTGTTTACCCCTTAATTGATGTGCCGGTTAACCACACACGCTCCATCGATACTATGATAAAGATTAAGTTACCCTTTGGCTACCTTGTTAAATACGAGTTAGTGTGCCGGTTAACCACACGCGCTCCACTAACCGACTCAAACAAAGTGCAAAGTGTAATTTCATGGATTAGCACCTTATTCACATTTTTCCTAAGTAACTAAGATTGGGTATTATTAAGAGTTTAGTTACTTAGTATTTATCATTAATACTTTTAATGAAGGGAGAATTATAGTCCTGTCAAACCCGTTCGGCTAATGACCCTCCACCAGTCAAGCAAGCGGTGGGTGAGAGTGGACACACATTAAGTTGCCATTTTATAAGCAACAACCTTATACCCACCTTATAGACCGGCTTCGTGAATGAGGCGTACTAGCGGTAAGACCGACTTTACTCTTATACACATATATATATATATATATATATATATATATATATATATATATTATTAACTTATAATATTATAAAGTATAAGGGTTGAATTTTAACTTTTAAAATTTTAAGGGCTAACTTGGAATTAAAGTATTCATATGATAAAACTTTCAAATTCCAAAACTTGAGGGCAAGTTTTGAACTATTCAAAACTAATTAATTCCATAACTTATGTATTTAAAGTAGTTTTAATCCAAAAACTCTTCAAGTTCCATAACTTGTGGACAAAATATGGAAGACTTTAAACTAATAAAGAATTAACTTTTCTTTATTTTATAACTTATGGAATTAATTAAGGTTACATTATTTTTTTTATTTTTTTATTTAATGAAGAGACTCTTGGTCCTCCATAACTTGAGGACAAATTATGGAGTCATAACTCCAATTAATTAGAACTAGACTCTTCATTTTTGTAACCTTTGCCAACTTTTATGAGTTTTATGAAACTTAAATGTGACTTTTCATATAACTTGAGGACAAGTTACAAAAACACATTTTAGAATCAACTCTTAGATTAATTTGGATTGAAAACAACTATTTCATTCAACTTTTCTATTAATCTAAGCAACTCATAAGAACAAGATAATTCAAATCAAACTTTTTCATGTAATTAGTCTAACCTTTAAACTAATACAAAACATGAATCTATTGACAATTATCTTTGAAAATGGATTAGCATGAACATTACCACATTAAAAAACAAGTTTATAAGTTCAAAAACAACTTAGGGTAATGTTCCTAGTCCATTTCTAGCCAAAAACCTCGAAGATATGCTGTCTGGGGTCCAACTCGTCGAGTGCATGAACAAAACTCGGCGAGTTGGATGCATTTTGCCTTGGACTCGTCGAGTCTGCTGGGCTGACAGCATCAAAACTCGATTTTTCAGCTCCATTTGCAAGTATAACAAGAAAACAAGCCTAGGCTTTGATACCACTGTTGGGTTATGAGCATTCTAACACTCCTAAGTGTACATGCAACCCTAAATACCTTGGATCTATGTTTTCTCTATTATACATGCAAATATGAACATCCAAGGTATTATCCTAATCTAGCATACGAAACTATCAATATAACAAGATAGAATACATACCTCTTTGATGTAGAATGTCTTCATGAAGCTTGAGTGCCTAGTGCCCCAAGTGTGACACCTCAAATGGTTCACACAACACCAAATACACTTGGAATAACTTGAGAGAATTCTACACTTCATGAAATCGGCTAGCCCTCTCTTACTCTTTTTAGTGGCCGATTTTGATCAAGAATAAGATGCTTATATAGTTATACAATTAGGGTAAACCCTAATTGTCATGACTTTCCATTTCCTTGGATCCATGGGTTCAAATACACCATGGAGCATCCATGGAGCATCATATGGGTTTTGGCCCAACTAGATAATCCATGGAGCATTAGCCCACTATATAACTATGGATGATTTGCACAATCAACCCATATAATTAATTAGTCTTCTTTTGATCACTTAATTAATCCTAGATTAATTCTTGATCAATACTAATTAAATAATCTTATTATTCTTATTATTAATATACTAGAACTTATAATATATTAATAACCATAAGTGTCTTATTTCTCTCATTATAGTCTATCCAAGTGCATGATGCCATGCAACCCAAATGGACCATGCCGGGTCGGGTCAAGTCTTACCAATTATAGTTATGGACTTAGACATTAATCCAACATATGACTGTACACATGAGTGTGTGGCCGCACACCCGATTGTATGGCCGCACACATGAGTGTGTGGCTGCACACCCGAGTGTATGGCCGCACACATGAGTGTGTGGCCGCACACCCGAGTATATGGCCACACACATGAGTGTGTGGCCGCACACCCATCCTCTAGCCGCACACTCATCCCTATTTATATAGGGTAACCCATTCACTTATTCCTTTTACTTGGCTGCACTCTACTTTCTCTCTCTCTCTCTCTCTCTCTCTATAAACTTCATCCAAGAACACTCTAAGATCCTAAAAAAACGAGAAGAATTCCATCATCTAGCTTGTTATACAGGTAAAACACCTAAATCTAAGCCTAAAACTCTTCATGTTCTTCATTACTTGAAAGTGTACGGCCGCACACCTTCATAAGGTGGTGGTACACACCTCAACAACCCTCCAAAGTGAGAGTTTTGGCCCTCTATTAGTTGGACTTGGTTTGAGCCTTGAAACACTTGAAAATCGACGTTTGGAGCATAAACGAAGAGTGTACGACCACACACTCCCATGTGCAGCCGCATACACACCCTGGCCGCACACTCTGGCCGCACACACCCTCTGTACGGCCGCACACTCCTGTGTGCAACCGCACACATAGCCTGGCCGCACACTCTGGCCGCACACACACCTTAATGACCATACACCTCCTTTGTGTGATCACATAAGGTCCCGACAAGCATTTCTAAGTCTTTAGGGTGGTTTCCTGTCATGTTTTATCGTTGAATACCTAAATCTAATACATATATGTGCTATTATATGTTATTAGGATCCACTTGAGTGTGAAACCTTAATTGACACTCAATACTCGTAACTGATCATCCGCTCGAATCATCCGTCAAACGGTGAGGTCATACCCCTACATTTTTTCGTGCTTTTAATGTTATCAGGGGGGGGGGATACAAGCCAAACGCTAAGTACTTTGTTATCTGTTGAGCATAAAGGAAATTTCTAGAAAGGTTTTACAAAGCATTTTCTATATCAACTCTAATAAGCTATAATGGGTATAGTTTGCGATAACACTCTAGGCAATCTCTACCAAATCACATTTCATAAATGAATATGTATAAACTATGGCAGATTTAGTTTATGTTATATATTTTCTCAGGAGTATAAAGTAAAATTATTCAAGAATAATTACTGTTTTATATTGTTTTTTCCGCTAGTGAACTAGATTATACCGAATTGTGAGGTGCTTTTTCAATATTGTACCCTTAGGTGTACAGGGATAAATCCTTTTAGTATAACCAGAGTCTCCTAGAGGGAGAGCGTGAGATTTGTGAATAGATCTATTTGGGACTGATAATCCCGCACCAGAACTGCTAGCTACAGTTAGGCGGGCACGCCTGTGGTGAAAAAATGTCATTTAGCTAAACGCTTGAAGAACGTTGTAAAGGTCTCTTGGTCATATCAAGTATGATTATACAACTCGCAAATAAGTATAAACTAATTTTTTTTACGGACTCTACCCTTCATGATTTTTATTTTGAGTAATAAAACTACTTAAATATACAAATAGTATTCAGGGATTTCTAAACTGGCATCTCTACCTCTAGGATGGATAACATGATTTCTTAAACTGATGGTTTATCTTTTAGTAGTAGATACTCTTTCAACACTACCTTTCATAAGAAAATATAGGATTTTCTTGAGGAACACTTTTCAAAAGAATCAAAGAACATTTTTCTCTAAAAACTAAATGCTTATGAACTCACCAGCTTTATGCTGATATTTTTTTTCAAACTGCTTGTATTCTCAGGGAATTAGTAGATAGGTACTTCCAAGAATTCGGTGAAGCCGGAGCAACAAGAGTCATACTTTATATATTATACATACTTTTGATGTATTTAAAACAAGTTTCAAACTAATGTAAACATTTTTCATATTTGTATTCAATGTTTGGTTGTGTTTACTATGCTTGCTATATAAATGTTGTGCAATTACGCATGACGTCCTCCACCCCGGAACATTTCCTCCATCACGGTTTCAGGGTGTGACAGGAAGCATCTTGGATCTAAGATTATCATCTTGTTAGCAACCTTCAGGAGGTATAAAGTTCACAACTTGATCACTCCATTTTGTAGATCTTGCCATTTCATCCTTTAGGGTACTTTTATTCCCAAATATGGCGATTCTTGAGGATGGCATGTTCTTGATCAAATAAGTCGTCTTTTCAGACCTTATGTGGGGTCTTAAGTCATAAAAATGTGGTCTTGATGGTTAGTTTCACTCCATGCATGCTATAGAAGGTCTTAATGCATTAAGATGTTGAGATTTTGCATTTTAAGCACTTAATGGACATGCAATGTCATAAAGTTGGAAACTTTATGACTCGTGATTGTGTTTTAGCCTTGGATCTGCAATTGGATGTGATAATTTGAAGAAATAAGTGCTTAATGGGCTAAGAGGAGGTTTGTTGCGTATGTTGGGCGTACTGCAGGGTACGCTTTACGTACACAGATCTGGCCCCGATGCCTCGGACATGCTTGTACGCCCCACATATGAAGCCTGAGTAAACTCGACTATGTCGACCCGTTGACTTTGACTTTGACCAAGGTTGACCAAGTTTGACTTAAGGGTATTTTGGGTATTTTGAGCTATAGTTGAGCCTTGGTCTCTATTTGTTGAATAGGTGACCTGTAGAGCCCGTACTTGGAGCAGTTTATCGTTCAGCTTTTTGTCAGACTGTAAGGTGAGTTTTCCTCATTGTACTTATGGATTGAAGGCACTAAGGCCGGCCCAATTGGATTGTTATCTTGGTATACCTTGATTGATGATATTTTGAGTATGGGGTAAATCTATATGATTATATGATAACTGCTGAGATGCGTAGGTTGGTAGATCTATAGGACTACATATGATTATTGTCTGCATGATTATATGTATGTTGAATATGTTTGTTATCTATTATATGTCGACATATTGTGTTGGGTTGAGACTTTATTGCTATATGCGTAAGTCAATAGACCGGGGGTATTCCAGTCCGATGACTGGGTGGACCCGAGTGTATTCCAGTCCGATGACTGAGTCGACCCGCTGTATATTGGTATTCCGGTCCGATAACTGAGTGGACCTGTTGTATATTGGCATCAAGTCCGATGACTGATTGGGCCAGGGGTAATCCAGCCTGATGGTTATGGACCTGTGGGTATTCCAGTCTAATGACCGACCGAACCCAACATGCTTGTTTGTATGTGATATGTGTATTGTGTTGTGGTACCTTGGGGTAACTCACTAAGCATTGGCTTATACTTTTAGTTTTGTTTCTGGTACTTCTGAGGACTATGGCAAGGCGAAGGCATGACCATATACATCCTTGGATTTATGTTGCTTATCTTGGGAGACTTTGATTTTAAATAATGTTTTGGAAACAATCGTTTTGTAAACATTTTTATTAGTAAATGGGTTGTTTTGAAAAGTTTAAATTGGTTGTGATTTTTGAGATGTTACAAGTTGGTATCAGACCCTTGGTTTGAGCGAATTGGAGGAACATCCGTGTGAATCCAATCTCAAACTAAGGAATTGCAAAACTTTTAAAATTGTTTTCAAAATTAATCAATGAATGATGTGATGTGTAGGATCAGCTGGAGCCAATAAGTAGACCTTAAGTTACCACACTTTATTTGATATTATGTTATGATAGAACACCATGCTAGTGATATGTTAGGGATCTTTTGGAATTGCATGATAGAATTTCCTGATTATATGATGCCTGATAGCTTAGGGTTTCTTCCTTATATGGCATTGACATCATTATTGTAGTTGCTTAGTGTATGCATCAAAAGTATACATAACTAAGATTTTATAGCTTAAGAATGTTTGATTTGGCCTTATTTACTATTCCTTGTTTGGTTTTGGGCATAGGGTAGAATCAAGTTGTGACATCCCCATTTTCACGGCCAGAAAAGACCGATTTTGTTTATGCTTGTTTGAAGATCAAAGAAATATTTTTCATAAAAGTGTTGTAGAATTTGTTCCCAAAATAAAATATGATGAAGATTTATCAAAGCATTTCCATAGAAATGTATTTCATTAAAAATACTCGGGATTTCATGTTCGATACAGATCAAAAGCATAAACAGTACTATATAAGCCTTACTACATTATTTCATATCTACATGCCTATATCAATAATCCCTCATCCAAAACATCACATCTATGCTCGAGTGCCACTACCTGTAATACATGAAACTGAGTGGGTCAGATTTGGGATCCTGGTGAGCACATAGGGTTTTCAACCCACAATAAATAAGTTTATTAACTTCATCAACAACACTAACCCCATTACCCGTTCCCGTTATCCTCACATTACATCCTTAAAACACCTATCATAAGGGACCTAAACTAAGGATCAACATCGGTGTAACATCCCAAAAATCACGACTAAAAATTTCTTTTTAAAACATAATTTTCAAACCATAAATAAAATCATATCATAAATCAGAATGTTAATTCCAAAGCATATTTCCATTATCAAAGTAAAACATCCTAGGTCGCCTAACTATGGTGTGTGTCATCCAATCAACCCAAGCTCTTCCCTCCACTACCGAAAGTATCTAAAACCAAAACTGAAAACTATAAGCACGAGGCTTAGTGAGCTCCCCCAAACTACCATATACGATACAATAACATAAAAAAACATATTGGGCCTTGCCCAATGCATCAGACTGAAATCCGGAACTAACCAGGGCCTTGCCCTCTGCATCAGACCGAAGTCCGGAACTAACCAGGGACTTGCCCTCTGCATCGGACCAAAGTCTGAAAACTGCATCGGACCGAAGTCCGAAACTAACTAGGGCCTTGCTCTCTGCATCGGACCAAAGTCCGAAACTAACCAGCGCCTTTCCCTTTGCATCGGACCGAAGTCCGGAAACTGCATCAGACCAAAGTCCAGAACTGACTGAACATAGCATAGCATAAGCATAACAAATCGCATAAACACATGTATTGCATACTGCATTAGACCGAAGTCCAGAACACATAACACAAAGACATGCTTGAATCACGAAGACATCAAGCACACTAAACTACTACATCGGACCGAAGTCCAAAAACTACTGCTAACTAAACGGGTCGGCATTGTGGTCGTAGACCCATTTCTACTGGAAGGAAACTCACCTGCACTGATGAACTCTGTTGATAACCCTCTGGCTACTATCTGACAACTCCCCGAACTGCTATTCCTCCAGCTCCCTGAGCTACCAATACCAATAACAACACTCAGTCCCAAAATGCCTTCCAGAAATCAAACTAAGTCAAACTCTGGTTAAAGTCAAAGTCAACGGTCCATGGTCAAAGTCAACACTTTCAGGTTACTGGACTCACCAAGTTGCTCCATCAACTTGCCGAGTTCTCAAGCTCAGAATCCTAAATCGTGAACCAACTCTTCGATTTCTCCTTTGACTCGCCGAGTTCCCTTACTGATCCAACTCTTGATAAACCAAGTCAACTTGCCGAGTCATTCTTTGACTCGTCGAGTTCTAACGCGACTCAACTCGGGACAACCCACTCCAACTTGTCTAGTTCTCCGTAGACTCGCCGAGTTACTATGTCTTTTGGGCTATCTTAATGGATTAAGCCCTTCCATTCCAGATCCAAGACTAAAACTTAGAATACTAACTGGAAATGACCTCTTGAGGGTAAAGTTTCTAACTTTACACATTAATACCCCCACTTAATGGTTTTCCATGAAAACCCTAACTCTTAAGGAAATAGATATTGGTTCACAAGCCACCATACCACAAACTCAAGCACCAATAGACAGATCAGGACCCAACCACCTCACAACCATGCAAAGATCCTACCTTTTTCCTCCATACATGGGCCTTTTGGGCTAGAAAGGCCAAAACAACATCCCATAAGCTTCCATTGGGTCTCTGATGGCATAAAGCTTGCACCTTTATGCCATAACAACCCTCAATGGTTCTAGATCTGAAGACATAATCCTTTGGGACGTCCATTCCTCACATGTTAGGGTTCTTGGACCAAAAACCACCAAAAATGACAAAGAAGAGATCTATCAAAGTAAAGGTCAAGATGAGAAATTGATTACCAGAAAATGATGAGGATGAGATGCGATTTCTAGATCTACAACACCTCCTTGAATCCTCCAACTGCTCCTTCTTCTTCAAAACTTCAAGAACACTTAAGAACCCTCAAAAATGGTTTACAATGCATGGAAGGCACTAGGGTTTCGTTCTGGACTTGAGGGAGTATCATGGAGGATGAAGAGAGGCTATAATGTTCGTTAAATAGGGTACAAGGCCCGCATTTAGGGTTTTCCCAAAACATGACCAACTCGCCGAGTCAGTCCTCTGACTCGTCGAGTAGGTCACTTAACTCGCAACACTATTTGTGCTCCTACTCGTCGAGTCACTCCATCTACTCAATGAGTCCCTTCCTTAATTTGGGGTTTTCTTTTCCTTTGTTGGTGTTGCTGGGTTAGGGGTGTTACAATTCTCCCCCACTTATTCAAGATTTCATCCTTGAAGTTTCCTACTGCCAGCTATCCTGCAGTCTGCTTATCATGTCCCTATTTTGTGGATACGTTTCTTACTAGGTCTGATTCTCACATAATCGCTTCCATCGGCCCTTTGCCCGATCATCGTGTCATAACTAATCCTTGCCGGTAATACCTCGCGAGCACTCTAATCTCCAATCATCCTGGAACATGACTCTTATCCAACCGACCTTCCTTTTGGTACTCCTCGAGTACCCATGCTGGACATCCTAGGGGTTTACCCTTTCTTCCTTACACGTCGTCTGGCCTTCATAAGGCAACTTCCCTTAAACAACTACCTTTTCTAACTCTGTGAAGGTCATATCTTTGTTATAACTATATTTCCAGTCACCTCCAGTGTTGGTTACTTCACTGACTACAACTGAATGCTTCCTCTTACTCTGTCCTGGTGCTGGCATTCTATCCCAGTGAATGGATCAGATAATCCTTTGAGTAAAAGGTTCATCTCTGCAACAGTTAGACTCATACGAGAGCTGCACAACAGGCTCAAACCCTTCCCTCTGAGATTATTCAACCCTGCCATGAGAGGTGCAACTAGCTGCTCCATTCCGAACTTCTCTTATCATTATTTACTTCTGATTGAAGTTTCAGCTGACTCTTATCTGCCTTCTGGATGAATCGAGACCACCCTGGTCCCAACTAATCTGCCCTCCACTGGGTTACCGGACTCTTACTGGTTATTGAACCCTAACTCAATCGCTCAGTCGCTCTCAGCGACCTTCGAAGGAAGCTTCGGTTATCCAAACTGCTCTATCTACCCTTCCACTATGGCTCTACGAGTCCTGGGATCCTCGGTCCCCTATGTTAACTCTAAGGTCTCTAGCAGGTCCCACCTGTACTACTATAATCATGCGGGCCTTGTCCACGGGTCTCACCCAATTATAACCTGGAGCGGCCTCTCCCTAGGTCTTATCTCCCTACTCCATACTACATCTCAACAAACTATTCTTTCCTGATCCTTACCTTGCTAACTATGAGATACGAGCCCTCTCCCACACTCCTCTGCCTTAGGTGATACGAGCCCTCGCCCACACTCCTCTAAATGACCTCCACTGAAATGTTGGGGGTTCTCCCGCAGTTCTATCACACTCTCCATACTGTCTCTGCTACTTGCTACTAATCCGAAAGCACCCCATGCCGGTCGTTCGTACACTCTGCGTCTTGACTCACTCGAGTCCTGCTATCAATCCTTCAACTTGGTTTCCCAAACCAGCTGTCAACTGACGACTGACACTGTCCTCTTGCGGTCTCACCACACTTCCCACACCATCTCTCTTTACTGATGAATGCTACAACTATCTCGTAGTCTTACATCCTAGTTATACTCACATTCTGTCGAGAAAATCTCTAGCTTGGTTCTCCAAAACCAATCGTCTACTAATCATAATTACATGAACTCAATGTTGGGGAAGTTTCTCAAACTCCCAACTCCTGCACTTCTTTGTTCACGCAGCCCCTTGTCACGCTTTCCTCCCCTTCTCGAAGATTAATAATCTTTCGAGTTTAGCATGCTACTGTATTTGAATACTTGGAGGGTTCTCCCCCACTTTGATCCAGCTAATCCCTTACCGCTCTCTGTCTGAAACAGATTCCCAATCCTTTTCTCCATCTAATGGTTGATCTGTTGACAACCAATACTTACTATTGCTGGTGCTCCAAAACTGACCAATACTAAATCTGAACCACTCTAAAAGACTAACAGAATACCTCCCAATTCCCCTTCACACTTGCTACAGTGACTGCATGCTAAAAACCTGCTCAAAGGAAAACATCTTCGAACTACTGCTCCAACATTCATGGTAAGCATATGGCATATAACTTTAGCATAAGTAGGAAATATATTATTCTAAAATATACTTACTAACATCGATGCAGTACCATAACAATAAAATCATAAGCAGAAGCTGAAATGAAATACATACCAACGGTCTATTACGGCTCAATCTTGACTTCCTACGGGACCATGGGAGCTGGAACTTGGACTACCTCTCCCAGCTGGAGTATCTGCAATGAAACTGGAGCTGCCTTAACCCATATACGGGGGTAATTCACTCTGATGTGTCCAGGTTGATGACAACAATGACACAACTCTTCCTCCAATGTGCATTCTTGACACTTGTGACCCTTCCACCAGCACCTTCTGCACTTAGACCTACTATGAACATCTTTTTGTACCACTTCGCCCTTTGGGTTTTTGACTCCTGCTGCAGTCGAACTCAACTGCTCGGTTGGTTGACTCAAACCATGCTCCCGCTTCCTCTTTCCCAGGTGCACATCTAAACCAATCTCTTGATTCCGAGTTACCCCGGCTACCCCACCAACGGCCTGCACAGTCGCTGCCTGATGCTAAAACCTAGCGGTTACCCTGCCAGTAACACGCTCAATAATGTCGGGTAACTCCTCATGCACGGCCCGTGAAACCTCCACAACAATCCAATCCTGAAGTGTACTCTCCTGGAGACAAGGTGCGCAACCCACCTCGGATCCTTGATGACAAGAGCTGATAATAGGACCCTCCCTTCCGAGGGATCTTAAAGATCCATAAACATTGGGCCCTAGATGAACCCCTAACATAGCCGCCATCTCAGCACGAAAGGCTCCCAGCCTCTCATCCAAAATCTCCAATATACCCTCCTTGATCGTACCAAAGATCACAGGGTTCTAATCTAGGATACTGCGTGTAATCTCTGCTAATACTAACTCTCTCATCTGCTCCCTGAGTGGCTCGACTCTTGAACCTGACCCTGACTCCTCACTGGCACCTGAACTGCCCACTAGCCTCTTACGCAAGGTCACCATGCTGCACTGCTGCGGGATCACACATACACGCACTACAACTTTCCTGGTCTCATCTCGACCCTTCTTGAATCAAGTACGGATCCTATGCTTTCAGTAGTATGGGCCCATACTACCTTCCACATCTATCCGTACTTTCCTCAAGAACTTCCTCGACTCCACCAGGTCCCTTTTCTACTACTACTATTGCTCCCAGCACTACTCTCATCCTAGGCTTGCCCTAGGGTAACCTCCATCCCGCACCCAATCCTCAACTATTGAAGGTATCATTGTAATGACAATTAGCCACTACCTGAATACCATCACATGTGACAAGGCTCGGATAATCCTTCGAGTAAATGACTCGCCCCTACAACGGTTAGACTCAAACGAGAGTTGCACAATAGGTCCAAATCCAACACTTTGAGATTATTCAACCCTGATCACATGTGACATGACGTATTCACCTAATGGCCAACTCCCATCACTCATAGTCCCACAAAGCACAAAGCAAGTAGCATTCAGACAAAGGAAACTACTCAAGCAAATCTATCCTCATAACAAGAAACTATACTAACATACAATGCTAAGCTCATACTATCAGGCATAACCTAAACATGCTATCCTTCTACTGTCTACTCAATACTAACATGCAATTCTCATAAAGCTGAAACACATATAGCAGGCACATAAAGCATCCTCTTAGATCCTTAGTCCTATTCTAGCATGTTGTTGTACCGATACTGAAACTAATAATCATAACATAAACTTGTATAAGTAATTTGGAAGTACTTACTTGAGCTCGGCTGATCGCATGCACCACACCATTTTTTTTAAAAACTCTTTTCTTTTTACATTTCTTTTTCTAAAATTTCTTTCAAAAGTGCTTTTCTTTTGAAAACCTCATACCATTTCCTTAGTTTGAGTTCAGACACACCCGGAAGTGTGTCCGAATCCCTCAAACCAAGGCTCTGATACCAACTTGTAATATCCCAAAAATCATGACTAAAAATTTCTTTTTACTACATTACTTAAAACATAATTGTCAAACCATAAATAAAATCATATCATAAATGAGAATGTTAATTCCAAAGCATATTTCCATTATCAGAGTAAAACATCCCAGGTTGACTAACAATGGTGTGTGCCATCCGATCAACCCGAGCTCTTCCCTCCGCTACCGGAAGTACCTGAAACCAAAACTAAAAACTATAAGCACGAGGCTTAGTGAGCTCCCCCAAACTACCGCATACCATACAATAACATATAAACACATACTGGGCCTTGCCCACTGCATCGGAACGAAGTACATAACTAACCAGGGCCTTGCCCTCTGCATCGGACCGAAGTCCGGAACTAACCAGGGCCTTGCCCTCTGCATCAGACCGAAGTACAGAACTAAGCATGGCCTTGTCCTCTGCATCAAACCGAAGTCCGGAAACTGCATCGGACCGAAGTCAGGAACTAACCAGGCCTTGCCCTCTGCATCAGATCGAAGTCCAGAAACTACATCAGACCATAGTCCGGAACTAACCAGGGCCTTGCCCTCTGTATCGGACCGAAGTCCGGAACTAACCAGCGCCATGCCATCTGCATCGGACCAAAGTCCAGAACTGACTGAAGATAGAATAGCATAAGCATAACAAATAGCATAAAAACATATACTGCATACTGCATCGGACCGAAGTCCGGAACACATAACATAAAGACATGCTTGAATCACGAAGACATCAAGCACAGTGAACTACTGCATCGAACCGATGTCCAAAAACTACTGCTAACTAAACGGGTCGGTATTGTGGTTGTAGACCCGTTTCTACTGGAAGGAAACTCACCTGCACTGCTGAACTCTGCTGATAACCCTCTGGTTGCTATCCGACAACTCCCCGAACTGCTGCTCCTCCAGCTCCCCGAGCTACCAATACCAATAACAACACTCAGTCCCAAAATGAATTCCAGAAGTCAAAACTAAGTCAAACTCTGGTTAAAGTCAAAGTCAACGATCCATGGTCATAGTAAACTCTTTCAGGTTACTGGACTCGCCAAGTTGCTCCATCAACTCGCCGAGTTCTCAAGCTCAAAATCCTAAAATCGCGAACCAACTCTTAGATTTCTCCCTTGAATCGCCGAGTTCCCTGATTAATCCAACTCGTGATAAACCGAGTCAACTTGCCGAGTCATTCTCTGACTCGCCGAGTTCTAACGCAACTCAAGTCGGGACAACCCACTCCAACGTGTCTAGTTCTCCCTGAACTCGCCGAGTTCCTATGTTTGTTGTGCTAACTTAATGGATTAAGCCCTTCCATTCTAGATCCAATACTAAAACTTTGAATACTAACTGGAAATGACCTCTTGATGGTAAAGTTTCTAACTTTACCCATTAATACCCCCACTTAATGGGTTTCCATGAAAACCCTAACTCTTAAGGAAATAGATCTTGGTTCACAAGCCACCATACCCCAAAATCAAGCACCTATAGACAGATCAGGACCCAACCACCTCACAACCATGCTGTCACACCCCGAAACCGAAGGCGGAAACGTTCCGGGGCAGAGGACGTCATGAATATCGCAACCAATGTACATAGTAAGCAAAGTAAACAACCATTACATTACATTACATATTGAAATTTACATTTGTTCAAAAGTAAAGTTATACAGTGTTATACATATGTATATATAAACAAAAGCAGACGTGTCTTTGATGCACTCCGTTTTCAGCAAAAGGATCATCGGGTACCTATCTAATTCGGACCTGAGAATACAAGCAGTTTGAAAATCAGCATAAAGCTGGTGAGTTCATAAGCGGTTTTGTTTTCTGAAAATGTACGAGTTTCCTTTTAGTTTCTGAAAATGTATGACTTTCCTTTTAGTTTCTGAAAATGTTCAAGTTTCCTTTTAGTTTCTGAAAAAGTTACGACCCAAGAAAATCCCATATTTTCTTAAAAGAAATGTTTGGTTAACTGTTATATTGTACGGTTCCGTTTATGTTCAATTGTTATCCCAGGAAAATCCTATATTTTCCTAAAGTGTTTGTGAAGTGTTATCAAACCTGAAAGTAACGTACAAGTATCTACCATACTTAAAGTGTGTGTGTGCAAAGTTTCCTGAAAGTTTGGTTACCTTTAAGTGTACATTAGTTTTATGACGTATATAAAACTAATAACTAAGTATAAAGTTTTCATAATCTTGATTGCGAGTTCCATAACCATACTACAGACTAGATTTGACTCGAGTCGGGGCCAATATCTTCTATGACTTTTGTCACCCTTGAACCTTTCGGTTCGGCTGTAGCTAGCAGCCAGGTGCAGACTAGTCAGTCCCGTATAGATCTATACACTCAAGTCAAGCTCTCCCCTTTTCGGAGATTCTGGTTACAGGGGGCGGTCCTCCACTTTCGTGCCTAGGAAGTGTTGCAAAGGACGTGTCTCCAATCTTTAAGATTCATGAATTTAAAACTGAAATTATCAATACGGAAATCTTGTTCTATTGGTGCTATACTCTCGTGTCTAGTGGGAGTACTAACTAGGACCTGACTAAGTTCTAATGATACATGTCCTTCACACTCGTATCTAGGGGTGTTTTATTAAGGACAATACAAAAGTTCTATCTACTATCCTCCACTCGCGTATCTCTGTGGGGTGTTACCGAGGACAAAACAATATATTAAGTTTCCTATTCAAAGTTCAAAGATTATGTTTTTAACTATTTAAAATGGAAACCATTTGTGAAAATATAAAGTATAACAATTTATAAGGTATTTCACAAATAACATGATAATGTGTTCTGTAGGTTCAAACGGTTATTTGTTACGACTGTCAGTGTTAAAAGCATATATAATATGAAACACCATGTATGTAAAACAAGTTTTGAGTACAAGTATCACTTGTACGTTGCTTGTATTCCCCCTGAAAACAGTGAAAACATTGAAAATGGGTAGGGGTATGAACTCACCAGGCGATAAAATGTGACGTTTTGGATACTATGTGTCGGTTCGGGGCCTGATAACGCGCGAGGTTCCTATGTAATATCAAATGGTATACAAATATATCTAATTAGATTTTAAACTACTAATTAGATATGAATATACACTCAATGAGCCGAAACACTTCAAATTAAGTGTTTGGAGTGACCCGGGTGACATCTACGGACGTGTGGGACTTGGGAATTGAGTTTACTCTTCAAGAGTAAACTCCTTATGGAGTTTTTGGCCCTAAGACCATAACCACATGAGTTCACGGCTGTGAACTCACGGTTGGGGGTTTTATGGTGCTAAATGGCATGCTAACACTTGGGAAAATTAGCTAGGTTTAATTCTAGGGCCTTGGAATGGATTAAACTCACTTAAGGACCATTTATTGGAGTTTACGGTAGTAAACATGGAGTTTACAGCCATAAACTCCCCCATTCTCAATCCTTAATTTATTTGGTGAAGCTAGGACAATCACATGAGATTCAAACTAATTTTCCAAGCCTTGGGATGAATTTTAGGCACCATTTGACCTATGTAAAGGAGTTTACGGCCCTGGAACTTGTTCTTGGGGAGTCATGGCCGTAAACACTCAAAAGGAAGGTATTTATCATGTTTAAGATCCCAAAACTAATTTTGGTTGGTTCTAGGATTTATTCCAAGGCTAATGGTGTGTTTACATGGCTTTTAAACACTAGATTTTTGAGTTTACTCTCCATGAGGATGGGTTTACGGCCCAAGCATGTTCTTGGGTAGTAAAATCATATTTAATCCTAAAAAATGATGATTAGGGTGTTCTAAGTCCGAATTGGTAAGCTATATAGTCGTATCTAAGTCCCAAAATTGGTTTGGAGGGGTTTAAAGGCATAAAAACCCTCTTATTATGTGTTTACGGCCCAAGCATGCTCCTTGGCCATAAACTCATGTTTGAGGTCCAAAATCAAAGATTAATCACAAAATTGAAGGCTAATGGTACTATACTATGAGTTAGGGAAGTTACCTTGAAGATTTGAAGCCTAAATTTGATGTTTTTGGACCCTAGATTTGGTTTGAGGCGAAAGGTTAGAGAGAAAGTAGTGAGAGAGAGTAAAAGCTTCAAATGGAAGCTTAAACCACCTTAAATATGTTCTAAGTTATGGACACAGTGGAATTCTACCCGATACCGGCGTTAAACAGGGCTTTTGATCGCACCCAATTAAGATGTCGTAACCTGATATCGTCGAAACTAAAATGTTTCCGATTAATAACATAGAGTGATAAAATGAGTTTTAATCATGTTTAGACATCCATTAAATCATAATAGAAGTCTCCAAAATAATGACTTAATTTATAACTTAAACCAAAACAATTCGAAAAAGGCGAATTTTGTGGGCGGAAACGGGTTACGGCGAGGGAGTAAACTTTGTGTCGTCACATTATCCCCCCGTTAGAGGGAATTCCATCATGAAATTCAAGTCTTAAATACGACTCAAGGATTTCGAAAGAGACACGGATACTTTGATTTCATCTGATCTTTACGCTCCCAAATGAACTCGTGTCTTAGTATGGCATTCCGGTGAACCTTCATTATCGGGATACAGTTTTGGTCACATCGAAGGGATTACTAGGGTTTCTTCGGGTAGGCACTTCTTATGAATAAAGATGTGGAATACTGGATGGTTGCTGCTAAGTTCTGAAGGTAGTCGGAGTTTGAAGGTTACGGAATTGATACTGACGTGGATTTCGAAGGGTCTAATGTACCACAGGTTAAGTTCTTCGTGCTTTCCAAGGCGTACCATGTCTTTCCAAAGTAAGACCTCCTACAAGAGGGTACATCTTCCGATGTCAGAATGGTTAAGGTTTTGGTGATTCCGGAAAAATCCTGGATGAACCTGCAATAGTAGTCAGCGAGACCTAAGAATTGACGGGTTTCTGTGGGTATCTTCGGTGCCGACTAATTCTCTATTTCCTTGATCTGAGGAGGATTTCATATGTATGTCTTCATTGTCTACTTCATGACCAAGGAAATTGGTTTGATCGATGGACATCACCGCGAACTTATAGTGATCATATCGAGTCTGGCATACTGTCTATAGAACATCACTCTCATGGATTTGTAGATGTCGGTATCTTGACTTAAAGTTTATCTTTGAGAAGTGGCTGGATCACTGAAGTGGATCAAAAAGGTCATCTATTCAAGGAAAAAGGATATTGGTTTTGACGGTCGTTTTGACTACTGAAATAGTTCCAGGAATTTGGTTGATGCGAAATTCAACCTGAGGTTCGGAAAGAATTCTCGGAAGCTCTATAAGAATACATCAGGACAGTCACAGACTTCGGGGACGTTCTTGAAATTTCTAACTTCCTTTTTCCCGCGGATCACATGGGCTAGGAATGCATGACACTCCTTTCGGGGAAAGCTCTTGAGTTTTGATGCACGAAGTGATACGAAGGTCGGAACCGAATCTATCGCCGTAGATCACAAGGGTTTGAACAGAGAGGATATTGGAACGGATGGTTTTTTCAATACTAGGGTATTGGCATGATTGGGACTCAATCAGTATGCGTCACAGATAACGCCAAAAGTATTTATGGAAACTAACATAGGATCAATGGATGAAGAGTGATCGTTCAGAGCAAAGGTACCTCTATGGATGTATCGATAAAGTTCTCTTTCCTAGTGTTAGTCGTCTCGATGGTGAATGTTTCATTTACTAGTGAAGGGATAAGATTAAGAAGATGTTTGAATGAATACTTAGCAGATTTTCTTTTAGTACTATAATCAAAAAGGATTGCAAGCGTAAGAGTTGTTGAGGAGGCGTATACCTGAGGCGATGGTGGGATCAGCGGCTGTCTCCTCTCGTCCTATTACTAGAACTCTTCCGGTGTTGCCAGCCATTGCTGTCTTGGGGCAGTTTCACTTGTAATGCCCTACTTCTCCGCAACCATAGAAGGCCTGACCAATGCCCGCACCGGAAGTCTGATTGATTGATTGAGTTGGTGTCATGCAATTCTTTGCAGTGTGACCCTTTATGCCACAACTGTTGCAAAACACCTCTATACAGGGGCTGGAAGTGAGGTGATGATAGTTGCACTTGTCACAACTAAGGAGGGTTCCAGTATACTTACTGGTAGGTTTTCGAGCTGAGGATCCAGCAACAGAGACAGTTGCAGGGGTAGTAGCAGCGTGAACTGCCACAGTTTGCTACCTATTCGAAGACTCCTGCGATATCTGACTTTCCTTCTTCTTCCTAATTTTTCTTTTCTCACCACTCCTCTCTGTCGGTTCAGGAGTCGTAGCTGCTTCTTCAAATTCATCACTATGGTCTATTAAGATTCGTGCTAAACATTTGGTATTGTCATATGTATCTGGCCTCGCAGCTATGACGTTTCCTTTCGTTGGCTGGGTCAGCCCCCAGATGAATCTCTCTATCTTCTTACTCTCCGGGGTAACCATTCCCGGACAGAGTAGCGCTAAGTCATCGAACCTGGAAGTGTAAGCGACAATATCGGAACCTTTCATCTTCAAGTTCCAGAGTTCGTGCTCTAATTTCTGCATTTCGCCCCGAGGGTAGTACTTAGCCAACAGAAGTTCCTTCATGGCCTCCCAACCCATAGCATTTGCTACAGGTAAAGTTAGGGATTTGAATCGGCCGTTCCACCAAGTCAGAGCTTTGTCGATGAAGGTGCAGGCGGCGAACTTCACCTTATCAGATTCTGAGCAGGCACAAATTTCAAAGATTGATTCGATTTTCTTGAACCATCGGGTGAGGGAAATGACACCTCCAGTGCCATCAAAGGACGTGGCTTTTGTGTTCATGAAGTCTTTATAGGAACCCCCTTTTTGGTATCCCTGGCTATCTTCTGGGTTCTGGGGCTGGGGACCACCTCTTGAACTACCGGAGTTTCTTTGTGACACGGCGGCTGTCACTGCCACAGTAATAGCTATTTCAAGCGTTACGAGGTCAATCTGAGGAGAAGGGGGTGGCGGAGGGTCGTTGGTATTTGAACTGGGTCTCTTTCTGTTGGGTTTTGAGCATTCTAACACTTCCTAAGTGTACATGAAACCCTAATAAACCTTGGATCTATGTTTGTCTAAGATACATGCATATAATTAATTTTTCCAAGGTTTATATCCTAGCTAGCATGGCATGGGGAACATGAATCAAATAAAGCTAGAAGAAATACTTACCTTGAAGTTGTATTTGATTGCTTGGAGTTTTTGAGCCTAGCACCAATAGTGTGGATGCCTCAAGTGGAAATCACAAATCACCACAAACTTGGAACTTTGAGAAAATAGTCACTACTATCTTGAAATTTGCCCTCACCTCAACAAGTGTCAACTAGTCACATTTCAAGAACCAAAGCCTCCTTTATATAGTGTGGAGGATTAGGGTTACATCCCTAAAACCCATGCCTCTTCATTTCCATGAGATCCATGGGTTAAAGCTCCATGGAGTATCCATGGACTTTTCCATGCAAGCCTAGCCCATTCCAAATAAGCTTTAGCCCACACTATATAAATATAGAAGCCCATATTTAATTAGTAATATCTTTGATCTCTAAATTAATCCTAGATTAATTATAGATCACTACTAATTAAATAATATGATCTTATATTAATATATTAGAACTTATAATATATTAATAAATCATAACCTGTACTATTCTCAAATATTATCCATAAATTGTTCGGGTGAAGTGCAACCCAAATGGACCATGCTGGGTCGGGTCAAGTACATACCAAATATAGTTATGAACTTAGACACTATATCCAACAGTCTCCCACTTGGATAAGTCTAATAACTATAGTTGCAAGTATGACTTCAGGAACCGATCAGCAATCGTAGCTCTTTAAACTCTGTTGAACTAGAACGCACCATTTAAGATAAGTGATCATATAATCCTCTGTTCTAGATATCAGCCGGACAAATACATGGAACATGGTCTTGCTTATTGTCCAGCTTTTGTTTCCCGATTTCCGATTTGTTTGACATAGAACTTAACTGAACACATCAATTTAGTTCTGACCGGGCCCGATACATAGGTCAAAACATAATCATCGAGGGGCCCAGATATCAACTTCTAATCCAAGAAGGAACAGATAAACTTCGACTTATATGTTTGTTCTACCACTCATTGAATTACACACAAAGGCACGTTTTATAACATCGAGTTACCAATGCGTTTTCGTACAATCAATGTATAACCAACTTGTAAGTAACAAATCATATCTCTAGGTTTGAAGACTTATATGATATTACCGTCTCACAATCACTCGAGATAGGATTCCATGAAGTGATTTCAGTGAGCGTGGGTTGAGTCCAATGCTCAGAACTTATGAGCACTCATGATTGTTGTAGCCATGTCCAACACCTTAGACCTCTGCAACCAATCATGACAGTCTTGATTCATACCTACTTCCGACATATGACCGACTGTGGAGGTTTGAATAATATGATTTACCAAACATAATTATTCTGGAAGTCAAAACATGCAAAAAGAAATAAAGTAAACGATCGACAAGAGATAGCAACACTTTACTCATAAATAAAACACCTTTTATTCATCATCAAATGTCAATTACACTTTACAAATTTCATAATTTATCTAACTACTAAAACTTATGTCATCCTTCAGCCCTATGCTCCGATCATGTTGAAGATGCTTAACCCTACTCAGTCCCTTCGTGAGGGGATCTGCTGGGTTCTCATCCGATGATACCCTCTTCGCTACGAGGATTCCTTCTTCTATTCGATGTCTGATGAAGTGATATTTTCTGTCAATGTGTCTGGATCTCCCATGATCTCTTGGTTCCTTGGCTAAGGCAACCGCACTATTACTGTC
Organism: Lactuca saligna; assembly: GCF_052625555.1. Lineage (NCBI taxonomy): Eukaryota > Viridiplantae > Streptophyta > Magnoliopsida > Asterales > Asteraceae > Lactuca > Lactuca saligna. The sequence continues at coordinate 145,314,467 of NC_136419.1, read as the reverse complement.
ACAGAAAATATCCATCGACTCTTTTATAGCTGGTATAACTCCAAGGTCTCCGATGAAGTTCTTTAGCCATATAGCCTCCTTTGCTGCCTCGCTTGCTGCTATATACTCTGATTCACAAGTGGAATCAGCCACTGTCTCCTGCTTGGAACTCTTCCAAGTGATTGCTCCTCCGTTTAAGGTAAAGACCCAGCTCGATTGAGAGCGGAAATTATCCCTATCAGTCTGGAAGCTAGCATCACTATACCCTACAACTCTCAAGTCATCAGTCCCACCGAAGGTAAGGACCCAGTCCTTAGTCCTTCGTAGGTACTTGAGGATATTCTTTACCGCAGTCCAGTGTTCCTTGCCAGAGTTCCGCTGATACATGCTAACCATGCTCAAAGCAAAGGCTACATCAGGTCGAGTACACATCATAGCATACATGATCGATCCTATAGCAGAAGCATAAGGTAGTCGACTCATTTCTGCTATCTCAGCCTCAGTACTAGGGCTTTGTGTCTCACTCAATCTGGCATTACTCTGAATGGGTAACTCACCTTTCTTGGAGTTATGCATGTTGAATCTTTTCAACACTTTGTCCACATAGGTGCTTTGACTAAGTCCAATTTGTCTTTTACTCCGGTCTCTCAAGACCCTTATCCCTAGGATATAGGCAACTTCACCAAGGTCCTTCATAGTGAAACACTTCCCAAGCCAGGACTTTACTTCCTGCAAAGTTGGGATGTCATTTCCTATGAGTAGTATGTCATCCACATACAATACCAAGAAGCTGACTATACTCCCACTAGCCTTGACATAAACACAAGATTCATCCTCACTCCTAGAAAAGCCAAATTCCCTGACCTTTTCATCAAAGCAAAGATTTCATCTGCGAGGTGCTTGCTTCAATCCATAAATGGATTTCTCAAGCTTACACACTCTATTAGGCTACTCGTTGCTGACAAAACCTTCTGGCTGACTCATGTAAACATCTTCAGCCAACTTTCCATTAAGGAAAGCAGTTTTGACATCCATTTGCCATATTTCATAGTCATGAAATGCAGCTATGGCTAACAGAACCCGAATAGACTTAATCTTGGCTACTGGAGAAAAGGTCTCATCATAGTCCACTCCAGGAATTTGAGAGAAGCCCTTTGCAACCAGTCTAGCCTTATAAGTGTGTACTTTACCATCCATGTCGGTCTTCTTCTTGAAGACCCATTTGCACCCTACAATCTTACGACCTGGTACATTCTCAACGAAGTTCCAAACTTGATTGTCATACATGGATTGTATCTCGCTATCCATAGCCTCTTTCCATTTCACAGACTCGGGGCCTGCCATGGCTTCCACGTAACTGTTAGGTTCATCCATACCTACTAGTGTCTCATCACTAATAAGTGTCTCACCTTCCGTAGTAATATGAAAAACATAGTACTGCTCAGGTGCATTCCTAACTCTCGTGGAACGTCTTAGAGGTACAGAATCGTCAATTGGCTCAACAGGAGTTTCCTCCTCAAGTTGAGGGCTAGGGTTTGAAGTTCCTTCACCACTTGACTCTTGAAGTTCTTCAAGGTCAATTTGCCTCCCACTGTCTCCTTGGCTTATAAATTCTCTCTCATGAAAGACTCCTCTTCTTGCTGCAAAGACCACATTATCACTAGGTCTGTAAAAGAGGTAACCAAAGGATCTTTGTGGGTAGCCGATGAAAATACACCTCTCGCTTCGGGGTTCTAGCTTATCATGAGACTCGCGCCTCACAAAAGCTTCACAACTCCAAATCTTGATGTGGTCTAGTTTGGGTACTTTACCAGTCCACATCTCGTGAGGAGTTTTGGCAACTTTCTTTGTAGGGACTAGATTAAGGACATGGCCGGCAGTCTCTAAGGCATACCCCCAGAATGAGATTGGTAGCGAAGCTCGACTCATCATGGAAGGAACCATGTCTAACAAGGTTCGATTACGCCTCTCAGCCACACCATTCAGCTGCGGTGTCCTGGGAGGTGTCAATTGTGAGACAATCCCACATTCCCTTAGATAGTCGAGGAATTCTGAACTAAGATACTCACTACCACGATCGGATCGAAGCATCTTAACGTTCCTGCCCAATTGATTCTCGACTTCCTGTTTAAATTCCTTAAACCTTTCAAAAGTCTCTGACTTATGGTTGATTAAGTAGACATATCCATATCTACTGTAATCATCGGTAAAAGTCAAATAATAACGATTAGCATCCCTTGTGGCATGTTTGAATGGTCCACACACATCCATGTGTACAAGGTCCAACAAACCTTCACCTCTCTCACAAGAACCTGTGAAGGGTGACTTTGTCATTTTTCCAAGTAAGCATGATTCGCAACTATCATCTGACTTTAGGTCAAACGACTCCAAGACTCCATCTCTTTGGAGTTGGCCTATGCGCTTCTTGCTTATATGTCCAAGTCAACAATGCCATAACGATGCTTTATCCAAGTTATTATTATTAATAGAATCAATACACATCACATTATTTCCTAATTTATCAACCACAGATACTGTTTCATACACGCCGTCACAAGGTAATGCTTTAAAATAAAGAACATTATTAAAGAAAGCATCAATAGAACCAACTGATGGGTTTTGAGCATTCTAACACTTCCTAAGTGTACATGCAACCCTAATAACCTTGGATCTATGTTTGTCTAATTTGTCATGCAAAGTTGAATTCCAAGGTTATATTCCTATCTAGCATACATGGGGAACAATTTTAACATAAAGTATAGATAGAATAACTTACCTTGTTGTTGCTTGTGTTCCTTGAAACCTTGTGAGCCTAGCACCTCAAGTGGTGATGCCTCAAATGCTTCACACAACACCAAATGCTCTTGGAAGAACTTATGAGAGTATACTCACTTCTTCAAATCGGCCAAGCCCTCTATTTCTTTGTTGCAACCGATTTTGGTGGAGATTATGTTTCTTATATAGTGTTGACACATCTAGGGTTAAACCCTAATGTGTCATGACTCTTCATTTCCATGACCCATGGGTTTGTAACTCCCATGGAGCATCCATGGAGCATCCTATGGGTAGAACCCAACTTGATGATCCATGGAGCCTTTTAGCCCACTATACAAGATATGGATGATTTACTTAATCAACCCATATATTTAATTAGTTATCTTTTGATCACTTAATTAATTCTAAATTAATTCTTGATCAAACTAATCAAATAATATTATTAATATATTAGAACTTATAATATATTAATAATCTCCAAGCGTTATTTCTCTCATTTAGTTTATCCAATTGCATGGTGCCATGCAACCCAAATGGACCATGCCGGGTCGGGTCAAGTACATACCAGAAATAGTTATGGACTTAGACACCTTATCCAACAGTCTCCCACTTGGATAAGTCTAGTAACTATTACTGCAAGTATGACTTCAGGAACCGATCGGCAATCGTAGCTCTTTACAAGGTTTCTCGAAACTTGAGAAGATGATGGTACGCCATTTAAGATAAGTGATCATATAATCCTCTGTTCTAGATATCAGTCGGACAAATACATGGAACAATGTCTAACTTATTGTCCAACATTTGTTTCCCGATTTCCGATTTGTTTGACAAAGAACTTTATTGAACACATCAATCTAGTTCTGACCGGGCCCGGTACATAGGTCAAAACAAAATCATCGAGGGGCCCAGATATCAGCTTCTAATCCAAGAAGGAACAGATAAACTTCGACTCATATGTTTGTTCTACTACTCATTGAATTACACATAAGAGCACGATTTTATAACATCGAGTTACCAATGCGTTTTTCGTACAATCAATGCATAACCAACTCGTAAGTAACAAATCATATCTCTAGGTTTAAAGACTTATATGATATTACCGTCTCACGATCACTCGAGATAGAATTCCATGAAGTGATTCCAGTGAGCGTGGGTTGAGTCCAATGCTCAGAACTTATGAGCACCCATGATTGTTGTAGCCTTGTCCCAGACCTCTACAATCAAACATGACAGTCTTGATTCATATCTACTTCCGACATATGACCGACTGTGGAGGTTTGAATAATATGTTATACCAAACAAAATTATTCTGGAAGTCAAAACATGCAAAAGAAATATAGTAAACGATCGACAAGAGATAGCAACACTTTACTCATAAATAAAACACTTTTATTCATCATCAAATGTCAATTACACTTTACAAATTTCGAGATTATCTAACTACTAAATCTAATATCATCCTTCAGCCCTATGCTCTGAGCATGCTGGAGATGCTTAACCCGAGTCAGTCCCTTCGTAAGGGGATCTGCTGGGTTCTCATCCGATGATACCCTCTTTGCCACGAGGAGTCCTTCTTCGTTCCGATGTCTGATGAAATGGTATTTTCTGTCGATGTGTCTGGATCTCCCGTGATCCCTTGGTTCCTTGGCTAAGGCAACAGCACTTTCACTATCACAGAAAATTTCCATCGGCTCTTTAATAGCTGGTACAACTCCAAGGTCTCCAATGAAGTTCCTCAGCCATAACGCCTCCTTTTCCGCTTCGCTAGCTGCAATATATTCTGATTCACAAGTAGAATCTGCCTCTGTCTCTTGCTTGGAACTCTTCCAAGAAATTGCTCCTCCATTTAGGGTAAAGACCCAGCCCGACTGAGAGCGGAAGTTATCCCTATCAGTCTGGAAGCTAGCATCACTATACCCTACAACTCTCAAGTCATCACTCCCACCGAGGGTAAGGACCCAGTCCTTAGTCCTTCGTAGGTACTTGAGAATATTCTTTACCGCAGTCCAGTGTGCCTTGCCAGGATTCCCCTGAAACCTGGTAACCATGCTCAAGGCAAAGGCTACATCAGGTCGAGTACACGTCATAGCATACATGATCGAACCTACAGCCGAAGCATAAGGTATTCGACTCATTTCTGCTATCTCAGCCTCAGTGCTAGGGCTTTGTGTCTTACTCAGCTTGGCGCTACTCTGGATGGGCAACTCTCCTTTCTTGGAGTTTTGCATTCTGAATCTCTTCAGAATCTTCTCCAAGTAGGTACTTTGACTAAGTCCAATTAGTCTTTTACTCCGATCTCTCAAAATCCTTATCCCCAAAATATAGGCAGCTTCACCAAGGTCCTTCATAGCGAAACACTTTCCAAGCCAGGACTTTACTTCCTGCAAGGTTGGAATGTCGTTTCCTATGAGTAGTATGTCATCCACATACAATACCAAAAAGCTAACTATACTCCCACTAGCCTTGACATATACACAAGATTCATCTTCACTCCTAGAAAAGCCAAATTCCTTGACCTTTTCATCAAAGCAAAGATTCCATCTGCGAGGTGCTTGCTTTAATCCATAAATGGATTTCTCAAGCTTACACACTCTATTAGGGTACTCGTTACTGAAAAAACCCTCTGGCTGACTCATGTAAACATCTTCAGCCAACTTTCCATTAAGGAAAGCGGTTTTGACATCCATTTGCCAAATTTCATAGTCATGAAATGCGGCTATGGCTAACAGAACCCGAATAGACTTAATCTTGGCTACCGGAGAAAAGGTCTCATCATAGTCCACTCCAGGAATTTGAGAGAAGCCCTTTGCAACTAGTCTAGCCTTATAAGTGTGTACTTTACCATCCATGTCGGTCTTCTTCTTGAAGACCCATTTGCACCCTACAGTCTTTCGACCTGGTACATTCTCAACCAAGTTCCAAACTTGATTGTCATACATGGATTGTATCTTGCTATCCATAGCCTCTTTCCATTTGGCAGACTCGGGGCCCGCCATGGCTTCCTCGTAGCTGTTAGGGTCATCATGACTTACTAGTGACTCATCACTAATAAGTGTCTCACCTTCTGCAGTAATATGGAATCCATAGTAATGCTCAGGTGCACTCCTAACTCTCGTGGAACGCCTCAGAGGTACAGATTCGTCAATTGGCTCAACAGGAGTTTCCTCCTCAAGTTGAGGGCTAGAGTTTGAAGTTCCTTCACCACTTGACTCTTGAATTTCTTCAAGATCAACTTGCCTCCCACTGTCTCCTTGGCTTATAAACTCTCTTTCTCGAAAGACTCCTCTTCTTGCTACAAAGACCACATTGTCACTAGGTCTGTAGAAGAGGTAACCAAAGGAATGTTGTGGGTAGCCGATGAAAATACACCTCTCGCTTCGGGGTTCGAGCTTATCATGAGTCTCGCGTCTCACGAAAGCCTCGCAGCCCCAAATCTTGATGTGGTCTAGTTTAGGTACTTTACCAGTCCACATCTCGTGAGGAGTTTTGGCAACTTTCTTTGTAGGGACTAGATTAAGGATATGGGCGGCAGTCTCTAAGGCATACCCCCAGAATGAGATTGGTAGCGAAGATCGACTCATCATGGAATGAACCATGTCCAACAAGGTTCGATTACGCCTCTCGGCCACACCATTCAACTGCGGTGTCCTGGGAGGTGTCAATTGTGAGACAATCCCACATTCCTTTAGATAGTCGAGGAACTCTGAACTATGATACTCACCACCTCGATCGGATCGAAGCATCTTAATGTTCCTGCCCAATTGATTCTCGACTTCCTGTTTAAATTCCTTAAACTTCTCGAAAGTCTCTGACTTATGCTTGATTAAGTAGACATATCCATATCTACTGTAATCATCGGTAAAAGTCAAATAATAACGATTAGCATCTCTTGTGGCATGTTTGAATGGTCCACACACATCCGTGTGTATAAGGTCCAACAAACCTTCACCCCTTTCACATGAGCCTGTGAAGGGTGACTTTGTCATTTTTTCAAGTAAGCATGATTCGCAACTATCATTTGACTTTAGGTCAAACGACTCCAAGACTCCATCCTTTTGGAGTTGGCCTATGCGTTTCTTGCTTATATGTCCAAGACGACAATGCCATAATGATGCTTTATCCAAGTTATTATTATTAGTAGAATCAATACACAAAACATTATTTCCTAAGTTATCTACAATAGATACAGCTTCATACACACCATCACAAGGTAATGCTTTAAAATAAAGTACATTATTAAAGAAAGCATTAATCGAACCAACTTCATTATCAAACGAAAAGGTGAAACCTTGTTTGTACAATGCATGAAAGGAAATAATATTTCTTGCCATTTCTGGCGAATAACAACATTTATTCAAATCTAAATTTAACCCACTACTTAGCGATAAAGTATAAACTCCAATCTTGGTGACAGGTGTAACTTTCCTATTCCCCATGATTAAGTTTATTCTTCCTTGCTCCACATTCTCACTTCTTCCTAGTCCCTGCAAGTCACAACAAATATGAATTTCGCAACCTGTATCAAGGACCCAAGATTTCGAATGGGGTGAGTTATTAGAAATGATAGTGTAAATACCTGCATGGTTGGGTTTGACTTTCCCATCCTTTACATCTTGCTGGTACTTTGGGCAGTTCCGCTTCCAATGAGCTTTTTCGTGGCAATAGAAGCATTCAGCCTCTTTTGGGTCAGAAGAAGGAGTAATGAAACCTTTCTTGGTTCCACTTGAAGAAGAGCCATCAAGGGTCCGAGCCTTGGTACCCTTTGAAGATCTCTTTCTCTTCCTCCCTCGACTCTGCCCGATTGCCAAGACCGGAGTTGTTTCTGGAGTAGGAGTGATAGCAACCGACTTCCCCTTAAGACCTGTTTCTGCGGTCTTGAGAAGTCCCTGAAGTTTGCTGAGGGTGACCTCTTCCTTGTTCATGTGATATGTCATGCGGAATTGATCATAGCACGATGGTAAGGAGTGCAAAATGATATCTATTGCAAGCTCCTCAGGGAAGTTCACATTGAGCTTCAGCAACCGATCCACATACCTTTGCATTTTCTGCATGTGGCTCGTGACGGACTCTCCGTCCTTCATCATGGTCGTTATCATGGAGCAGATGACTTCGTACCTCTCTTGTCGTGCACTTTGATGGTATCTTTCCATCAAATCTTGGTGCATTTCATAAGGGTAGAAGTCTTCGTAAGACTTTTGGAGTTCAGCTGTCATGGTGGCTAACATGATGCAAGCCACCTTGGTTGCATCTCTTTCATGAGTATGAAAGTCAGCGATCTCCTGGGGAGTTGCAGTGGACTCGTTAATTTCCTTAAGCTCCTTGTCAAGGACATATTCTTTGTCCTCGTAGCGGGTAATCATCCTGATGTTTCTGATCCACTTATTGAAGTTGGATCCATCAAAGGTGACTTTCCCACATAGACTCATAAGAGTAAAGGAGCCATTAGGATTCGAGCCAGAAGCATTAGTTGAAGACATCTGGAAAAGAAGAACAAGTTTAGTTTAGATTTAAGAGAGTCCTTAATAAAACACCCAAATGTAATATTAAGGCTAGGATCCAATCACAATATAATATAACTTAGAAGAGGTATGCCGTAATCTAAGTTATACCATATTTGAAAGGTAGGTGAATGACGATTCACCAATTTCCACCACGAAAACCAAAATAATAAATATTTAGTTTTTATTGGTTTTAGAAATTCCTAGATTCTTTGAGATCCAATGAACTTTTCAAAGGCATGTTTCAATCTCGGGAGTGCCCTCCAGGTTTTGTGACTGGGATGCCGAGGATCACAAAACGAGGTGTGAAGTAACCATGCAAATCACTTAGTACCCTTAAAGTTTATCACTCAATCGATGTGCCGGTAAACCACACACGCTCCACCGATACTATAATAAACCTTAAGTCACCCTTTACCTACCTTGTTAAGTCCAAGTTAGTGTGCCGGTTAACCACACACGCTCCACCAACGACTCAGACAAAGTGTAAAGTGTAATTTCATGGATTAGCACCTTATTCACATTTTTCCTAAAGTAACTAAGATTAGGAATTTAATAAACATTTAGTTACTTTATATATATTCATCATACTTTGAATGAGAATTTATAAGTCCTTGTCTTACCCGTTCGGCTAACGACCCTCCACCAGTCAAGCAAGCGGTGGGTGAGAATATACACCCATTAAGTCACCATTTTATAGGCAACAACCTTATACCCACCTTATAGACCGGCTTCGTGAATGAGGCGTACTAGCGGTAAGACGACTTGTTCTTATACATATATATATAATTATTAAATCATCATAATATAAGTATAAGGGTTGAATTTTAACTTTTAAAATTCTAGGGGTTGGAACTAAAGTTTTTAACTTAACTTTACTTGTTCCAAAACTTGAGGGCAAGTTTTGTAACTTTCAAAACTTTTCATTTCTTGTAACTTATGAGTTTAATAGAGTCATAAAATGAAGACTCTTCATTTTTATAACTCTTGTGTTTTCTTAATGGTTTTAACTCAAGTGTGACTCTTGGTTTTCCATAACTTAAGGATAAGTTATGGACTCCATTAAAACACATTATGATCAAGAATTAAACTACCAAATAGGTTACAAATAATTCCTATGATCATCTAAAACATCATAAGAACAAGAACATGAATATGAACATAATCAAAAATTACATAAAACTTTGTAATTTTGATAACTAGTTGTTGTAAATGAATTAGCAAAACATTACACCACCAAAAACAAGTTTATATTTACTAAAACAGTTTAGGGTAATGTTTCTAATTCATTTTCCAGCAACTGAATCGAAATTCTGCACTCATTCGACCCTACTCGCTGAGTGCATGAACATGACTCGCCGAGTTGGTTGAAGATACACATGGACTCGACGAGTCCCCCCTATGGACTCGACGAGTCCGATCGCAGACAGCAAATTTTCGATTCTGTTTTCAACTTTTAAGAACAAATAAGAACAAACAAGCCTAGGCTCTGATACCACTGATGGGTTTTGAGCATTCTAACACTTCCTAAGTGTACATGCAACCCTAATAACCTTGGATCTATGTTTGTCTAATTTGTCATGCAAAGTTGAATTCCAAGGTTATATTCCTATCTAGCATACATGGGGAACAATTTTAACATAAATTATAGATAGAATAACTTACCTTGTTGTTGCTTGTGTTCCTTGAAACCTTGTGAGCCTAGCACCTCAAGTGGTGATGCCTCAAATGCTTCACACAACACCAAATGCTCTTGGAAGAACTTATGAGAGTATACTCACTTCTTCAAATTGGCCAAGCCCTCTATTTCTTTGTTGCAACCGATTTTGGTGGAGATTATGTTTCTTATATAGTGTTGACACATCTAGGGTTAAACCCTAATGTGTCATGACTCTTCATTTCCATGACCCATGGGTTTGTAACTCCCATGGAGCATCCATGGAGCATCCTATGGGTGGAACCCAACTTGATGATCCATGGAGCCTTTTAGCCCACTATACAAGATATGGATGATTTACTTAATCAACCCATATATTTAATTAGTTATCTTTTGATCACTTAATTAATTCTAAATTAATTCTTGATCAAACTAATCAAATAATATTATTAATATATTAGAACTTATAATATATTAATAATCTCCAAGCGTTATTTCTCTCATTTAGTTTATCCAATTGCATGGTGCCATGCAACCCAAATGGACCATGCCGGGTCGGGTCAAGTACATACCAGAAATAGTTATGGACTTAGACACCTTATCCAACACCAACTTCATTATTAAATGAAAAGGTAAAACCTTGTTTATACAATGCATGAAAGGAAATAATATTTCTTGCTATTTCTGGCGAATAACAACATTTATTCAAATCTAAACTAAACCCACTACTTAGCGACAAAGTATAAACTCCAATCTTGGTGACAGGTGTAACTTTCCTATTCCCCATGATTAACTTTATTCTTCCTTGCTCCACATTCTCACTTCTTCTTAGTCCCTGCAAGTCACAACAAATATGAATACCACAACCGGTATCAAGGACCCAAGATTTAGAATGGGGTGAGTTATTAGAAATGATAGTGTAAGTACCTGCATGGTTGGGTTTAACTTTCCCATCCTTTACATCTTGCTGGTACTTTGGGCAGTTTCGCTTCCAATGTGCCTTTTCATGGCAATAGAAGCATTCAGCCTCTTTTGGGTCAGAAGAAGGAGTGATGAAACCTTTCTTGGTTCCACTTGAAGAAGAGCCATCAAGGGTCCTAACCTTGGTACCCTTCGAAGAACTCTTTCTCTTCTTCCCTCGTCCTTTCCCGATTGCCAAGACAGGGGCGGAGTTTGTAGAAGTAGGAGTAGTAACAACCGCCTTTCCCTTAAGACCACTTTCCGAGGTCTTTAAGAGTCCTTGAAGTTTGTTGAGTGTGGCCTCTTCCTTGTTCATGTGGTATGTCATGCGGAATTGATCATAACATGAAGGTAAGGAGTGCAAAATGATATATATTGCAAGCTCCTCAGGGAAGTTCACATTTAGCTTCAGCAAACGGTCCACAAATCTTTGCATTTTCTGCATGTGGCCCGTGATGGGTTCACCATCCTTCATGCGAGTTGTTATCATGGAGGAGATGATTTCATACCTCTCTTGACGAGCACTTTGATGGTATCTTTCCATCAAGTCTTGGTGCATCTCATAGGGGTAGAAATCTTCATAGGATTTTTGGAGATCCGCGGTCATAGTGGCCATCATGATGCATGCCACTTTTGTGGCATCCCTTTCATGTGCCCTAAACTCAACGATCTCTTGAGGAGTTGCAACCGTCTCATCAATCTCCTTAAGCTCCTTATCGAGGACATATTCCTTGTCCTCGTAGCGAATGATCATTCTGATGTTTCTGATCCATTCATTAAAGTTGGATCCATCAAAAGTGACTTTCCCACATAAGTTCATAAGAGTAAAGGAGCCATTGGGATTAGAGCCAGAAGCAGTAGTGTTTGCAGACATCTGAAACTGAAGAAGGTTTTAGTTTGGATATAGAGATAGTCCTTAATAAAACACCCAAATGTAGTATTAAGGCTAGGATCCAATCACAATATATTATAACTTAGAAGAGGTATGTCGTAGTCTAAGTAATAACATATTTGAAAGGTAGGTGAATGACGATTCACCAATTTCCACCACCAAAAAACGAAATAGTAAATATAAAGTTTTTTGATTTGGTACTTAGAAATTCCTAGATTCTTTTGAGATTCAATGAACTTTTCAAAGGCATGTTTCAATCTCGAGTGTGCCCTCCAAGTTTTGTGACTGGGATGCCGAGGATCACAAAACGAGGTGTGAAATAACCATGCAAACTACTTGGTACCCTTAATAAATTACCCCTCAATCGATGTGCCGGTTAACCACACACGCTCCATCGATACTATGATAAATATTAAGTGACCCATTACCTACCTTGTTAAGTCCAAGTTAGTGTGCCGGTTAACCACACACGCTCCACTAACGACTTAGACAAAGTGTAAAGTGTAATTTCATGGATTAGCACCTTATTCACATTTTTCCTAAAGTAACTAAGATTGGGAATTTAATAAAACATTTAGTTACTTTATAATATTCATCATACTTTTAATGAGAATTTATAAGTCCTTGTCTTACCCGTTCGGCTAACGACCCTCCACCGGTCAAGCAAGCGGTGGGTGAGAGTAGACACCCATTAAGTTGCCATTTTATAGGCAACAACCTTATACCCACCTTATAGACCGGCTTCGTGAATGAGGCGTACTAGCGGTAAGACGACTTTGTTCTTATACATACATACATATATATATATATATATATATATATATATATATATATATATATATATATATAATTATTAAATCATGATAATATAAGTATAAGGGTTGAATTTTAACTTTTTAAAATTCTAAGGGTTGGAACTAAAGTTTTTTAATATGACTTTACTTGTTCCAAAACTTGAGGGCAAGTTTTGTAAACTTTCAAAACTTTTCATTTCTTGTAACTTATGAGTTTAATAGAGTAATAAAATGAAGACTCTTCATTTTTCTAACTCTTGTGTTCTTTTAATGGTTTTTAATCCAATTGACTTTTGGTTTTCCATAACTTGAGGACAAGTTATGGACTCCATTAAAACACATTATGATCAAAATTAATCTACCACATAGGTTACAAATAATTCCTATGATCATCTAAACATCATAATAACAAGAACATGAATATGAACACTTCATAAATCAAAATTACACTTAAAACTTTGTGATTTTGATAACTAGTTGCTGTAAATGAATTAGCAATGACATTACACCATCTAAAACAAGTTTTCATGTACCAAAACAGTTTAGGGTAATGTTTCTATTCCATTTCCAGCAACTAAAGTCGAAAATCTGCACTCTGTCGACCCTACTCACCGAGTTCATGAACCTACTCGACGAGTAGGTTGAAGATACAAGTGAACTCGACGAGTCCCCCCATGGACTCAACGAGTCCAGCAGTCAGACAGCAAGTTTTTTCAACTTTTTCAACTATATTGCATCAAGTATCAAACAAACAAGCCTAGGCTCTGATACCACTGTTGGGTTTTGAGCATTCTAACACTTCCTAAGTGTACATGCAACCCTAATAAACCCTGGATCTATGTTTGTCTAAGATACATGCATATAATTAATTTTTCCAAGGTTTATATCCTAGCTAGCATGGCATGGGGAACATGAATCAAATAAAGCTAGAAGAAATACTTACCTTGAAGTTGTAGTTGATTGCTTGGAGTTTTTGAGCCTAGCACCAATAGTGTGGATGCCTCAAGTGGAAATCACAAATCACCACAAACTTGGAACTTTGAGAGAATAGTCACTACTATCTTGAAATTTGCCCTCACCTCAACAAGTGTCAACTAGTCACATTTCAAGAACCAAAGCCTCCTTTATATAGTGTGGAGGATTAGGGTTACATCCCTAAAACCCATGTCTCTTCATTTCCATGAGACCCATGGGTTAAAGCTCCATGGAGTATCCATGGACTTTTCCATGCAAGCCTAGCCCATTCCAAATAAGCTTTAGCCCACACTATATAAATATAGAAGCCCATATTTAATTAGTAATATCTTTGATCTCTAAATTAATCCTAGATTAATTATAGATCACTACTAATTAAATAATATGATCTTATATTAATATATTAGAACTTATAATATATTAATAAATCATAACTTGTACTATTCTCAAATATTATCCATAAATTGTTCGGGTGAAGTGCAACCCAAATGGACCATGCCGGGTCGGGTCAAGTACATACAAAATATAGTTATGAACTTAGACACTATATCCAACAGTTTCTTGGAGGCATCTTGATCTAATAAGATAAGGAAAGAGAGGATGATAGGTCCTCCGAATTGAATCGAGAGATATGACAGATATATATTCCGAATAAGTGATAAAGCAGGAAAGAATTATCAAAACAGATAAATTTATCGCTAAAGGAATGCTCAGGGAACAACGCTTGAATGAGGATTTCTACAAAGGATTGGCTCGAGAAATACTCCTATAGTATTTCATGATTCGCTACGACCATGGTTCGATGTTTGTAGTATTTAGGTAAGTTTAGGCATGCCGCACACCACAGTCACTCCCAAGCACATTTTGGCCGTGTCTCGAATGAATATAGTTGGCCATGCTATATTGATCCTAGACACGACTACATAACTGCCCAGGTTTAACCGCAGCGCACAACACCCATTTACTTATGTTTTATTCTACTTGTAGTTACGGATCTCGGTGGTTAGGTATACTTGTATACTTTTGAAAATACTAATACTTTGAGGTATACTTTTTAGTTCAGAGCACTTAGGCCCCTTAGTGTTTATATTCTTATACCATGTAAGGTCTGGTATACTTAGTTCACTATAAACAAGGGCTCTGATGCCAATCTGTCACACCCTGAAACCGAATTCGGAAACGTTCCGGGGCGGAGGACGTCATGAATATCGCAACCAATGTACATAGTAAGCAAAGTAAACAACCATTACATTACATTACATTACATATTGAAATTTACATTTTTTCAAAAGTAAAGTTGTACAGTGTTATACATATGTATATATAAACAAAAGCAAACGTGTCTTCGATGCACTCCGTCTTCGGCAAAAGGATCATCGGGTACCTGTCTAATGCGGACCTGAGAATACAAGTAGTTTGAAAATCAGCATAAAGCTGGTGAGTTCATAAGCGGTTTTGTTTTCTGAAAATGTACGAGTTTTCTTGTAGTTTTTGAAAATGTATGACTTTCCTTTTAGTTTCTGAAAATGTTCAAGTTTCCTTTTAGTTTCTGAAAATGTTACGACCCAAGAAAATCCCATATTTTCTTAAAAGAAATGTTTGGATAACTATTATATTGTACGGTTCCATTTATGTTCAATTCTTATCCCAGGAAAATCCTATATTTTCCTAAAGTGTTTGTGAAGTGTTATCGAACTTGAAAGTAACGTACAAGTATTTACCATACTTAAAGTGTGTGTGTGCGAAGTTTTCTGAAAGTTTGGTTACCTTGAAGTATACATTAGTTTTACGACGTATATAAAACTAATAACTAAGTATAAAGTTTTCATAATGTTGATTGCGAGTTCCATAACCATACTACAGACTAGATTTGACTCTAGCCAGGGCCAATATCTTCTATGACTTTTGTCACCCTTGAACCTTTCGGTTCGGCTGTAACTAGCAGCCAGGTGCGAGCTAGTCACTCCCGTATATATCTATACACTCAAGTCATGCTCTCCCCTTTTTGGAGATTCTGGTTACAGGGGGCAGCCCTCCACTTTCGTGCCTAGGAAGTGTTGCAAAGGACTGTGTCTCCAATCTTTAAGATTCATGAATTTAAAACTGAAATTATCAATACGGAAATCATGTTCCATTGGTGCTATACTCTCGTGTCTATGGGGAGCACTAACTAGGACCTGACTAAGTTCCAATGATACCTGTCCTTCACACTCGTGTCTAGGGGTGTTTTATTAAGGACAATACAAAAGTTCTATCTACTATCCTCCACTCGCGTATCTCTGTGGGGTGTTACCGAGGACAAAACAATATATTAAGTTTCCTGTTCAAGGTTCAAAGATTATGTTTTTAACTATTTAAAATGGAAACCAGTTGTGAAAATATAAAGTATAACAATTTATAAGGTATTTCACAAATAACATGATAATGTGTTCTGTAGGTTCAAACGGTTGTTTGTTACAACTGTCAGTGTTAAAAGCATATATAATATGAAACACAATGTATGTAAAACAAGTTTTGAGTACAAGTATCACTTGTACTTTGCTTGTATTCCCCCCTGAAAACAGTGAAAACGTTGAAAATGGGTAGGGGTATGAACTCACCAGGCGAGAAAATGTGATGTTTTGGATACTATGTGTCGGGTCGGGGCCTGATAACGCACGAGGTTCCTATGTAATATGAAATGGTATAAAAATATATCTAATTAGATTTTAAACTACTAATTAGATATGAATATACACTCCAATGAGCAAAAACACTTCAAATTAAGTGTTTGGAGTGACCCGGGTGACATCTACGGACGTGTGGGACTTAGGAATTGAGTTTACTCTTCAAGAGTAAACTCCTTATGGAGTTTTCGGCCCTAAGACCATAACCACATGAGTTCATGGCCGTGAACTCACGGTTGGGGATTTTATGGTTCTAAATGGCATGCTAACACTTGGGAAAATTAGCTAGGTTTAATTCTAGGGCCTTGGAATGGATTAAACTCTCTTAAGGACCATTTATTGGAGTTTACGGTAGTAAACATGGAGTTTATAGTCGTAAACTCCCCCATGCTCAATCCTTAATTTATTTGGTGAAGCTAGGACAATCACATGAGATTCAAACTATTTTTCCAAGCCTTGGGATAAATTTTATGCACCATTTGACCTATGTAAAGGAGTTTATGGCCCCGGAACTTGTTCTTGGGGAGTCATGGCCGTAAACACTCAAAAGGAAGGTATTTATCATGTTTAAGGTCCCAAAACTAATTTTGGTTGGTTCTAGGATTTATTCCAAGGCTAATGGTGTGTTTCCATGGCTTTTAAACACTAGATTTTTGAGTTTACTCTCCATGAGGATGAGTTTACGGCCCAAGCATCTTCTTGGGCAGTAAACTCATATTTACTCCTCAAAAATGATGATTAGGGTGTTCTAAGTCCGAATTGGTAAGCCATATAGTCGTATCTAAGTCCCAAAATTGGTTTGGAGGGGTTTAAAGGCATAAAAACCCTCTTATTATGTGTTTACGGCCCAAGCATGCTCCTTGGCCGTAAACTCATGTTTGAGGTCCAAAATCAAAGTTTAATCACGAAATTGAAGGCTAATGGTACTATACTATGAGTTAGGGAAGTTACCTTGAAGATTTGAAGCCTAAATTTGATGTTTTTGGACCCTAGATTTGGTTTGAGGAGAAAGGTTAGAGAGAAAGTAGTGAGAGAGAGTAAAAGCTTCAAATGGAAGCTTAAACCACCTTAAATATGTTCTAAGTTATGGACACGGTGGAATTCTACCCGATACCGGCGTTAAACGGGGCTTTGGATCGCACCCGATTAAGATGTCGTAACCCGATATGGTCGAAACTAAAATGTTTCCGATTAATAATATAGAGTGGTAAAATGAGTTCTAATCATGTTTAGACATCCATTAAGTCATAATAGAAGCCTCCAAAATAATGACTTAATTTATAACTTAAACGGAAACAATTCGGAAAAGGCGAATTTTGTGGGTGGAAACGGGTTACGGCGAGAGAGTAAACTTCGGGTTGTCACACATGCAAAGATCCTGACTTTTTCCTCCATACTGGGCCTTTTGGGCTAGAAAGGCCAAAACAACATCCCATAAGCTTGCATTGGGTCTCCTATGGCATAAAGCTTGCACCTTTATGCCATAACAACCGTCAATGGTTCTAGATCTGAAGACATAATCCTTTGGGACGTCCATTCCTCACATGCTAGGGTTCTTGGACCAAAACCCCTCAAAAATGACAAAGAAGAGATCTATCAAAGTAATGGTCAAGATGAGAACTTGATTACCAGAAAATGATGAGGATGCGATGCGATTTCTGGATCTACAACACCTCCTTGAATCCTCCAACTCCTCTTTCTTCTTCAAAGCTTCAAGAACATGTAAGAACCCTCAAAAATGGTTTACAACGCATGGAAGGTACTAGGGTTTCGTTCTGGACTTGAGGGAGTATCATGGAGGCTGAAGAGAGGCTATAATGTTCCTCAAACCTAACCAACTCGCCAAGTCAGTCCTCTAACTCGTCAAGTAGGTCACTTAACTCGCGACACTATATGCGCTCCTACTCGTCGAGTCACTCCATCTACTCGACGAGTCCCTTCCTTAATTTGTGGTTTTCTTTTCCTTTCTTGGTGCTGATGGGTTAGGGGTGTTACAATCGGGATAGACACTAATTCTAAGGGGATTCCTCAGCAATAAATGTCCTTAAGGCAACCATGTGGGGGATGGAGTACACCGGTGAACATGTTGCTCACAAAGTCCTACAGGCTGCGAGCCAGCTAGCGTTCCACTAGACTGTCTAGAAGAGTCTGTGGTCGTCATCCATACTTCGCTAGATGACAGAATCAACAACAACAACAACATCGAGGCCTCTCATCATTTTATCACATATCGTCTTAGTACATCTACCCATGTTTTACCCTAACATTTTTGTAGATATAAAATAGTTATATAGTTTAAATCATTTAAAACATGTATAAAATCATTCATCCAGCATAGACAACAAGTATTCAGATAATATGCACACTTAGCATGTTATTTATATATAATACTTCATATCTATGTGTAAGATGAAAGTAACTATGCACTCACCTGAGAAGGTGGTGACTCGGCGCTTGGACATCACTTCATTACTCTTAACACAATTTTCCTTCGGCAAAACCTAGTATCATTACCTATAGGGTTTAGTCTAACATTCACCGAGACTAATTAATAGTCTGACTATTATTACTATTATATAAGCGTTAAATGATACTAATATAACCTATAATAATATCCCAATTACTTATTATAAGGTCCTAATAACATTACTGTATTAAAACATAAGCTATATTAAAGATAGGTTAGGCGTAGCTCACTTACAGCAGGTTTTTTCTCAAAACCGGGCTTCGGTGGAGCAGCGTTTATGAGCCGAAAGGCTATTTTCTCCGGGCTTCGGGAGCCTTGGGGCTTCCTTCAGGTGCTAGGGGGTTTACCTAGAAATTAGGGGGCTTAGGGAGCTTAGAGAGCAAGAGAGAGAGAGAGAGAGAGAGAGAGAGAGAGAGAGTGTGTGTGTGTGTGTAGAGAGAGAGAGAAAGAAGGCTTGAGATGTGTGAAGAAATGGAAAGACCCGACACATCTATTTATAGTGAAAATATTTGATGGACTCGCCTATTCTTGACACAGACTCGCCGAGTTGGTGCATGTGGCAGCCTTCTAGTGGTGCCATGTTTCCTCTTTCTGGTGGTGCCACATCACCCAAACTCGTGTATCAGCCTCCCGACTTAGAAAAATCATAATTCTCACATACAAGCTCCATTTTCAACGTTCTTTTTTTCCATGCGTAGGTAAAATCAAGATCTACAACTTTCATTTAGACTTCGTCAGCTAATTCTCGACCGATCTTAAATTTAACAGTATGAGCAGTTTAGACTGTTAAATGACCGCGAAGAATTTGTAACTCCTTCATACGGACTCTGTTTCCATCTGTCTTTTTACCGTTGATTTCCTATTAATGGGATATTCAACTCTCATTTAGGTCGCGTAAGCCAAAAACTACTCGAACTAAAATTCGAGTTTCAGGGCGTGCACTGCTAGGCCAAATCTTAGAAAAATCATAACTTCCTCATACTTAGTCAGATTTGGGCGTTCTTTTTATGGACGCTCTCAGGTCAACATATTCTATGAATTTCATTTAGATCACTAAGTCTAGAAGTCACTCTATCATAAATTCACTATTTTTGCATTCCCGGTGCCGTGTTGGTTCCGTCGCGAAACTTCGACGGGTCATAACTTCTTCGTTATAACTCGGAATTCAGCGTTCTTTATATCCCCAAAATCCTTGTTTCGACCACTACGACTTTATGTAAAGATATATGGCTTATCTCACATTTTGATTTTGACGCTTATTTTCTTCTTTATTAATTATACATTTATAATTAAGTTATAAGCACACAAATACACATAATTCACATAGTATTCAAAAATTTCATCTTTATTACTTCAAAAAGAGTTACAATAGTTGACCTAGACTATTACATCATCTAAAATGCTTAGCTCTGAAACCCGGGCGTTACACAAGTTATAACATACACGTTTTAAAATAATGTTTTGTAAATTTTAAAAGTGACTAATATTATGAAGTATTATGTGATATTGAGTATTGAGTTCTAACAAATAGTTTTGACTAGAAATAAAGTAAAACTATGTTTAGAATCACTCGGAAAATATTGGAATTCTTATGAGATTCCAATATAATATTAAAATTTAACGAAAATATAAAATTTGAAATAAGTAAAATTTTATTATTAAATGTTGTAGATAATCTCGTTAGAAACATTTAGGTAAAAATCTCATCGAAATCCGAGTTATAACAAAGAAGTTATGACTATTTGAGGTTTCGTGACAGAACCGACATGAAGTCGAATGACGTAAAAAGTGAGTTTTTAATAAACTACTTTTTAGCCTATATGATCTAAATGAAAGTTGTAGTATTTATTAAGTTGAGAACTTTTATAAAAAGAACGTCCAAATCTGACTTCGTATGAGGAAGTTATGATTTTTCCAAGTTTCAGAATAGCAGTAGATAGCTAAAAACTTGAAATAAAGATCGAGTGAGTTTTAGTCGACACAACCTAAACGAGAATCGAAGATCTCGTCAATTGTAGTTCAACAGAGTCTAAACGAAAGTTGTAGAGTATATTCTCGCCTGTGCGGATATAAAGAACGTAAAAAACGGAGCTTGTACGAAAAACAAATGAATTTTCGAAGTTTTTAAATAAAAATAAATGAAAAATCGAAGCCTTATCCGAGGGGTTACGCCCAACGTTCGTATAAGGGGTCAAAAGCTGCCCACATCTCTCTCTCTCTCTCTCTCTATCTCTTTGCACGACGCACACGTATGGTATAACATTGCCATATCCGAGAGCCGGGTTCCGACAAGAGGAAACGCCTCGCATGTACGCCCAACATACGAAGGCTACACCCCGCCTACTAAGTCGCCTCGGTGTACGCCTAGCGTATAGAGGACTACGCCTAGCGTAGTCCGTAGTTTCGGTCCCCTATAAATAGAGACCGAGAGTCTCTGAAATTATGTTACAAATTCTTACTCTCTTTCACTCTCTAGCCTCACTCATGCCCCTCTAACACTCCCGAAGACCCGATATCAAACCTGACACCTAAAGCAAGTCCCAACACTCCGAAGCTTCCGAGAAAATTATATTTTCAAGTCGAAACTCTGCCCGAGTAAGACCGGTTTTCAACAAAAATCACCAGTTTTCATCACAGAAAGCCATATTTGGAGTCGAAGTGCTGCCCAAATTATCATTTAATCGCTAGTTATTTCACAGTGAGTTTCAATATAGGGATAATTGTATAGTATGTGTTATATGTTCAATGTGCTTTCCCATGTTATTATGATAATGAGCTATATCTTAGGCCATAAAGTGTATGGCATAAGCATCACTTGGGTATTGGTATGTAGCATTTGACAATGAAGTGTATGACATAAGCATCACTTTGGCATAATAGAATACAAAGACATGGCTAAAAGCATGTGTATTCTAGTGAAATGATATTCTGAAATCATATTTTCACCGCCATTTGGCTGAAGTCTTATTGATGTATATCAAGTGTTGAAATTGTTATGTCTCATTGAATTCAAATCTTTGAATCTGATTATTCATTGATATGGAAAGCCTGTCATATGATACACATATGGATATCTTGTTCCTTGTCCCTCTATGCTTCTATCATATTGATATGTACATGGCATAATGTTATATTGTAACTGTTATTGAACTCACTAAGCGTCACCCGTTTGTCCCTCTCAATGTTTAAAACTATTGCAGGTGATAAGAATCCAGTATAATTTCGTACTGGTAGAAGATGTACAATAGATAATATTATAACTTTTATATTGTGTTCCTAGGAAAGTATGTAATATGTGTACAACTTTGTAAAAATCTTAATACTCGTTTTGTATCCAGTTTATGTAAATAAACTATCAATGTAAATTATCGTTTTATAAATATGCATGTAGCATGTTTTGGAGTAACAATATGGTGAATTAGGAAAGTTCGGATCTTTCAGAAATATGATGTAATTATAGAAAGGAATGAAAATATAGGTCTTTCACAAGTATTTAGCTTTTTATAGAATTCCGTGTTATGTATGATTATCATACACAATTGTTGAAGAGTTGGTGGAAGTTTCATGGATGAGTTATGTGGGGTTAGTCGACCAGTCAAGGGATATCTAGCCTTTCTCTAGGAAATGAGAATAGGGTGTATGCGTATTCTATTATGGTGTTGTTAGGGTTGTTATGATGATCTTCTGAGATAAATACGGGTAGGTGTTGAAGGTAGTATGTGTTGGGTTTTGAGCATTCTAACACTCCTAAGTGTACATGCAACCCTAAATACCTTGGATCTATGTTTTCTCTATTATACATGCAAATATGAACATCCAAGGTATTATCCTAAACTAGCATACAAAATATCAATATAACAAGATAGAATACATACCTCTTCAATGGTGCTTGTCTTCATGAAGCTTGAGTGCTTAGTGCCTCAAGTGTGACACCTCAAATGGTTCACACAACACCATAAGCACTTGGAATAACTTAGAGAGAAATAAGAACACTTCATGAAATCGTGTAGCCCTCATACATATACATAGTGTTAGTGTAGTCACGATTTCTTGAGCCATGGGTTTCTTTTATATGGTGGCTATTAGGGTTACACCATGTAACTCATGACTTTACCCATTCCTTATGCTCCATGGATTTTAACCTACATGGAGTATCCATGGGTCACCCCATGGACTTAGTCCAACATAAGGAATCTTGGATCACAAGCCCACATATATAAGAATGAATGATTTACACAATCAACCCATATATTTAATTAGTCTTCTTTTGATCACTTAATTAATTCTAGATTAATTCTTGATCAATACTAATTAAATAATCTCATTATTCTTATTATTAATATACTAGAACTTATAATATATTAATAACCATAAGTGTCTTATTTCTCTCATTATAGTCTATCCAAGTGCATGATGCCATGCAACCCAAATGGACCATGCCGGGTCGGGTCAAGTCTTACCAATTATAGTTATGGACTTAGACATTAATCCAACAGTATGATCTCGTACTACTGGAAGCACAGGAACCGTTCGCATAGCAGGGATGTCACAACCCATAGGGTTTTGTTGGGGAATGGTTCTTATGGTATGGTATGCGTTTTATTTGATATCTCTCTAGTTTATTTTCATTATGGTGTTCGCGAGGGGATTCAGATCATGAACGGGTAGCCAGGATAGGCCAGGGTTTACTGAGGATCAGGTCAGGGAGATGATCTATGCTGAGGTCATTTCTATTGTCTGGGGGAGGAGACTAGAGTTTTTTAGGTCTATCAAGACCGCCATGATGGAGTTCTTTGATGACCGATTCACTGCACTTTTCGAGGTTGCTGTTACTGTAGCCACCGTGGCCATTGCTGATGCAGGGGTTGGAGGGGGAGAGCCTTCCAGTATTGGGACTTTGATAATACGAATACCTTGGTGTTTGACAAGGTTCAGGATCCGATCAATAACATGAGGTAGTTGTCAGATGTTGAGGGATGTTTCTTTACTTGCTCCGTCCTAGCTAACCATAGGGTCAAGTGCGATCTGAACCTTCTTAGGTATGGAGCAAAGGATTGGTGGAGAATGATTATTAGTTTATATACTCCAGAGCAGAGAGTTGTAGTATCATGGGAGCAATTCTATGAGATGTTGCACTCGATATATGTTCCACTGGTGGAGCACGAGAGGCTGGCTCAGGAGTATTTGGATCTGACAAAGGCAACCGAGTTAGTGACGAAGATCACCAAGATGTTTATATAGAGAGCTATGGTTTGCCCTGATTTTGCTGCTTCGGAGCAAGCTCACATGACCCGGTAATTAAGCATGCTCAAGATGGACATCAATCAGTTTGTGTCTACACAGTGTTATGGTTCACTGGTGGAGTTGCAGGAGGCTGTTAGGCGAAAGGAGATCAAGATGGAGCTCCAACAGAGGGAGAAAAGGCAGGCCCCAACACAGTTACAACCTGCAGCAAAGCGGTTCAATGCCGCTATTGTGTGATCTGGGAGTCAAAGAGGTCGCACTTGTGGAAGTGCAACAATATTCATGATGGTGCTTGCCGATCGTCTTGTGGATGCCACAAATGTAGCTGGCAGGGACACATTATGAGGGATTGCTGTCAGCAGGCTCCAATAACTAACATCAGGATTTGCTATCATTCTGACAAAGTGGGCCATGTGAAGGCCAACTATCCTTTGCTTGTTTCTAGACCGGTGCAGGCTCTAGTGCCGGATACTCTGAGGATTACTGATGGGGGCCAGGGTAGGGTGGAGCCCCTGAGGGCTCGAGGTTACGCTTTTCAACTCATAACAGAGGAGGCTAGGGTGGCACCAAAAGTCGAGACTAGTGTGTTTCTATTTATTATTCTGTTGATTATTTTATGGTATGCTTATGTTTATGTTTCTAATAGGTACATTCTTAGTAAACTCTTTGCCTACTATTGTGTTATTTGACTCAGGCACGAGTCGGTTCTTTGTGTCTCGATCATTTAGTAGGGATTTTGGTATCCCCCTCAGTGAGTTGGAGTGTCAGTTGCGGGTTTCTATTGGAAATGAACACATGGTTTCTGCATCCAGAGTGTATTAGGGTTGTGCATTGGAGATTTTTGGGGTGCCTTATTTGATTGATTTGATCCTTATTCTCATGGGGGATGTATGTGTGATAATAAGGATGGATTGGCTGAGCAAGTTTAGTGCTATGATTGATTGCGAGGTTAGTGAGTGATAGTTCGAATCCCAAGTGGGGGAGAACTAGTCATCTACGGAGAAGGTACCAGGGTTTTGTTCAGCGACCAGGGCCCGACAATATATTCAACATCGGTGTGCGGGTTATCTTGTCTATGTGGTTGATACTCGGGTGGGGGAGTAGGACTCGATCTCAAATGTGTCGTTTGTGAGGGAGTTTGCGGATGTATTCCCAAAGTTACCTAGTGTACCTCCCGAAAACGGGTTGAGTTCAGGATTGATCTATGACCAAGTGCGGCTATGATTTCCAAGGTGCCATACCGCTTGGCACCACCTGAGATGCAACAATTGTTTTCTCAACTTCGGGAGCTGTTAGGCAAGCACTTCATCAGGCCGATCAGTTTGTCGTGGGGAGCGTCAATATTGTTCGTCAAGAAGAATGATGGTTCACACTGGATGTGCATTGATTATTGGGATTTGAACAAGTTAACGGTGAAGAAACGTTATCCCATTCCACATATTGATGACCTCTTTGATCAGTTGCAGGGTGCATCTTTGTTCTCTAAGATCGATATGAGGACCAGATATTATCAGGTGAGAGTGGGAGAGGAGGATGTGGAGAAAACATCATTTCGGACTCGTTAAGGGCATTATGAGTTCATGGTGATGCCATTTGGGCTCACCAATGCTCCTACGGTGTTTATGGACTTAATGAATCGAGTGTGCAGGTCAATGCTTAACTGATCTGTTATTGTGTTTATTGATGATATCTTGGTGTACTCCAAGACCATAGAGCAGCACAAGGAGCACTAAGGCGAGAACGACTGTATGCCAAGTTCTCGAAGTGTGAGTTTTGGTTACAAGAGGTCTAGTTCCTAGGACATCTCATTAACCAAGACGGGATTTTTGTCGATCCGACCAAGATCGAGATTGTGATGTAATGGGAGGTTATGAAATATCCCACGGAGATTAGGAGTTTCTTGGGTTTGGCTGGATATTATCTGAGATTTATTTAGGGCTTCTCCAAGATCAAAGTACCCATCACTCACCTGACAAGGAAGGGAGTGGATTTCTTATGGGGCCTTGAGCAAGAGGATGTGTTTGAGATGCTGCAACAGAGGTTATGTGAGGACCCGGTGTAAACCCTTCCAGAGGGTGTCGATGATTTCATGGTATTTTGTTATGCATCCATCATTGGTTTGGGGGCGGTCCTTATGCATAGGGGACGAGTGATTGCTTATGCTTCTCGGCAGCTGAAACCGCATCATGCACGATATCCTACTCATGACCTTGAGTTGGGGGCAGTGGTGTTTTCCATCAAGATTTGGAGACATTATCTTTATGGGGTTCGTTGTACCGTTTACATGGATCACAAGAGTTAGCAATATCTTATGGACCAAGTGAACCTAAACATGAGGCAGCGCAGGTGGCTGGACGTGGTCAAGGATTATGACAATAAGATCCTTTACCATCCAAGTAAAGCGAATATGGTAACGGATGCCTTGATCCGTAAATTGGCTGGATCTTCAGCTGGAAAGATGTGTATAAGGATATCCGTTGATTCTCCACTTCTGGATTTGATCAAAGACACACAGGTAGAGGGAGACGGGAAGGAGAATTGGAAGCAGAAGAGGATTAGGGGTGAGATTGATAGGTTTTTCACCGATTGTCAGGGTTGTTGACCCCTTTTCTATGAATAATATGACTTGTTCGGATAAGGGAGCAATTTATGATTATGATTTTAATTGGAAAAAATGTTTTTTGAAAATTCGATGCTTAGTTTTCGTTGTTTGGATACTTACCAAAAATCCTAGTAG
Organism: Lactuca saligna; assembly: GCF_052625555.1. Lineage (NCBI taxonomy): Eukaryota > Viridiplantae > Streptophyta > Magnoliopsida > Asterales > Asteraceae > Lactuca > Lactuca saligna. The sequence continues at coordinate 145,287,823 of NC_136419.1, read as the reverse complement.
GGTTCCTTGTTGCTTCATCATGTCCTGTTGTTAAACTCCTTCTGCCCCTCCGCCATTCCTATTTATTGGATAATATCTCTTGAAATGTCCCACTTTACTGCATGTGCGACATTTTGGACGTACGACAGTATCTAGGGTTGGGGAGATGCATTGGGTCAGCGTCTTCCAGTAACGGGCGTTGTACCCCTTCTTGTTGCACCTTTTGCAATGTAACTTCCGATAGACTCCATTATAATGGAAGCTGTATTTGCTGCATTTTCGGAGGTTTCCAACATATTGGTTTCTCGGTGTTGTGTTAGTAGGGTCAGTGGGGGTATGGACTGCTACAACTTGTTGTATTTTGGTAGGTCCATCAGTCGACCCGCTCCCTTTCCCTTTCCAGGATTTTCGTTTCTATTTCTTGGTTGTGGTTTGGGGTATCCTTGTAGGAAGCCTGTAGTGACATAAGAACATGGTTTGGCTTGCGGAATTAAAGTTTGCACAATGAACATGGTGATTTGGGTGCAAAAAGATATATTCGATCATAGTAAATGAGTATAGAAATGGATCTACTCTAGAACTACATAAATATCTCACCCACTAATCACTATGAACTACATCTCTCAAGCACACCTCTATAAGTGGTATGAAGCCACCTTATATAGAGGTGTTTACATGTCTCTCTCTCACTCTCTAACTCTCCTTAGTCATAAGGCTTATGCACCACATGAAAGTGGGTCTACAAAAGTCAAACCATTTACAAAGTCATACATGGAGAACTTTGTACCCCAAGATTCTCCCCCTCAAAGTTAGGAATGGATGAACCACTTCAAATCTTCCAAAATCGAGCAACTACACAGTTCGGGCCTCAAAGGTGACACATTTTGAAACGAAGTTCAATCTTCATTTCTTCCATGATTCTTCAATTTGGGCTTTAGGATGTGAGACCATACAAACCGAGCATCAACGAATGATCACGAGCTTCTCAAACTCCAAATCGATCACCCTAAAGTTAAGCACAAAAAAACACCACAAAAATCTTCAATAATTCTAAACCTATTTCGAAAATAAATCATTTCCGAACTTCCAATTGCATCATTTCGTAAGCTTCAAAACTTCAAGATCACTTCGGTCTTCAAATCCACTTAATATGAAAAATTCAAGTTCGAATTTCCATATAAATTTCTACCCCTTTTTATAATCGAAATTTGATTATAAAACCTTCAGGGAAAGAGAACGTGCTCTATTCGGAATTTTTCGTGTCAAAACTCCCCCTTAACATGTGGCATACACTTTGTGCTTCAATCTGGAAAACCCAAAAAATATTCAATTTTTAGCTTCCTTTACGGATCGCCTTTGACAATATTTCTCAAAAATGGTTAGAGATTGTCAATTTCAAAATTCTGCAGTGGCCCGGTGCGCCCAAAACAACAAAATATGCAAAACTCTCCCCCTTTTTCCAAATCTTGGTAAAAAGCATCAATTTGCACAAACTGTAGGGGTCTGAAATGCATTTTCATCAATTTTCAGCAAAAACAATCATTTTTCGAATTTGGGTACGAACAACCAAACATCCGAAACCTCAGGGACTATTTTCGACAAATTTGTCCTTTGTGCTCCAAACATACGAAGATTACCCCAATCATACGAAGCTTCAAAAAAATTTCAAAGTTGGGTGAAAAGTGGCAAACATCCGAAACTTCATTTAATTTTCGAATTGCCAAATATTCGAAGGTGAAGGGACTAAATTTGAAACTTTTGGTTTTCTTCTTCAATTCATACGAAACTTTTACAAAACATACGAAGGTTTTTAAAATGTGTCAACTTGTCGAAATTTTAGGGACTATATTCGAAACTTTGGTCACACCCTTCGTATGAATTTGTCTCCACCCTTCGTATAAAATTTCTCTTTCTTCGTATGAAATACAAATGCATCGTTTTCTTCTTCCCTTCAAATCTCAATCACCAACCCAAAATCAAAGTCCAATTCGTACAGATACCCCTTCGTTAAAAAATTCGACTGTTTGTAGCAACTAAAACCAATCCTTCATTTCTTAATCATGTAAAGCTCTGGACATCAAAACAACCAACTCCAACCCATCGATCTTATAACCAAGACATCGAAACATTTACTTCTTGATATAACATAACGACATTCAAGTCTTTGAATCTTAACCCAAATTGATCATTAACCCTTCGAATCTAAAATCCATTTGCTAGATCCATCAAACAACAATCTTTCGAAATCAACAATCAATTTTCTCATATCCCAGCATCTACAATCAACCCTTCATACATCATCATTCATGTTCGACCATCTGCCAACAACTTCCAGTGAACCGTGGCTTCGCTCGTTTTCAAGAAATTCGACCCCTAGATTACATCGATTCCAAATCAGTAAACCACATCAACATCAACATCGTTTATCAAGAATTGATTTCACAACCTTCGTTCTTAACCATTATCTCATGTAGAATCCAAAATCCACTCACCTTAAACCCATCAATCGACTCCAAACATTTGAAAGTAAATCAAAAATTCGACATTGATGCATCGAAGCAACTAGTCATCCACCCAAGCCTTCACTTGTTCATTCACGAATTGTGAATTCAGTGACGAACGACACCAAGAACCAAAATTCAATCGCTCTTGACTTTTCAAAGATTATGTTGACTTTCAATTGAATCAAATATTATCTGCTTGATCATAATCGACTTTATATTGGTACAAACCAAATACAATCGATTCACAAGACAAACTTTACAAGAATCGATTATTCAGAAAGATCGATAAAATTGAAACATAGGAACGATAATCAGAGTACAACTCGGTTATGCGCAAGATGAAGAATCATGAAACAACGTATCATATATCTGACATTAATAGACTTTTGGGCTTTTTGTTTTAAAGATATTGGATAGAAAATTTGGATAAAAAAATGTTTCATGAACAGTAATGATCAATATGCTTGAATTTGATGTTTGGGCTTATTGAATGAACATAAGATAATCCGATATTGGACTCAAATCACAAATGATAAACAATCAAGCAACAATAATTGTTTTGGACTTCGAATATTGGATTTAATGAACAGGAACGAAAATTTGATTTTGATTTTGGTTTTGGACTTGATCTAAAAAAGTATTGGATCATCAATGGGGTTTTTCAAGGAAAGTTTGATCCAACGAGTTAAATGATCACAATTGAAAAGCGCAACACACGATTCATTGAAATTAAGAGAGATCATAGAGAGAGACTCACCAAAATTGCTTCAATTGTGACAAAAGTTGCTAAACCGAGAATCTTTCTTCAAAAATCACCTTGATCTTGAAGACTCGCTCTGATACCAATTGTAGTGACATAAGAACATGGTTTGGCATGTAGAATTAAATTTTGCACAATGAAAATGGTGATTTGGGTGCTAAAAGATATATTTGATCATAGTAAATGAGTACAAAAAGGGATCTAGTCTAGAACTTCATAAATATCTCACTCGCTAATCACTATGAACTACATCTCTCAAGCACAGCTCTACAAGTGGTATGAAGCCACCTTATATAGAGGTGTTTACATGTCTCTCTCTCACTCTTTAACTCTTATTAGTCATAAGGCTAATGCACCACATGCAAGTGGGTCTACAAAAGTCAAACCATTTACAAAGTCATACATGGAGAACTTTTTACCCCAAAAAAGCCATTCTTTGACGCCATTGGAACTTCGCTACTAGCATTTGACCTTGCTCTTTTGGTTTCTGGTCCATTACTTCTATGGGTTCTTCGACGAAATGATGGTGTTCATTTACCTCAACCTCATCAAGCGGGGTAGCAAGAGTTTCGCCAGATAGGCCTTCGTTATATTGGACGCATGAATGACAAAGCGTACATTGTTGATTCCAGGACGTAGCTAGAGTTTATAAGCCACCAAACCAATCCTAACAAGGGCTTCCAGGGTTCGATGTATCTCAAGTTTAATTTCCCGCGCTTTCTCAAAGCGTATCATCCCTTTCTAAGTGGAGTCCTTTGGTAGTACGCGATTACTGGCTTGGAATCCCAAGGGGTTCTATTGTTGATTTGCATAGCTCTTTTGTTAGTTTATAGATGCCCCTAGTTGTGCTCAAATTTTGGTGATCTCTTCGGTTGTCTCTCTGGTGATCTCGGGCTGGTGACAGTGTCGTCGGGTACTTGCCCTTTGGGTAGCTGTGTGTTAGTCATCTCAGCCCAACACAGGGGTGGCCTGAATTTGCATCCTACATGGTGAGATGAATGGATGGTCATGGCTATTGAGGGTTTGTGTACGTGATGCCCGAACAGTAGTGTCTCTAAACCTTAAGGCGAACACTATTGTCACTAAAGTTAAGGTTGTGTATGGTGTAGTTGGCCACAAAATTCTTAGGTTGCCTCGGGAGTTTCTTCTTGAGAAGTTCTGAGCTAGTGGTATGTCGAATTTCGCTCGTTTCTTAAAGTTGGCTGAATAGGTCTTCGATTCGGAATAGAAGATATCGATCCTTGATGATGGGCTTTCTTAACTCTTAGAATCTAGTGATCCTATGGACTATTAGCATTTCCTCTTTATGATTCGGATGGGTGCTCTCAGAGGTAAGAGTCTTGGTCTGATAATTCCCTTACTTATTGGGTCGTTCCACCGACCGGACACTTTATGTGATTATGTTGGCTCTAGGTGCCATTGGTGATTATGCTATAGGGATGGTTCCAAGAGTTGATTCGATTCTGAACTCAACAAGGCATATAGCTGATATTTCCAAAAGACCTTTTTGGAAGTACTTCAGAAGGTTATAAATCTCTAGGTTACCCTCAGTGTCCTTTGATTCTTGTTTCTTATTTTTACTATTAGGAACTTATGTGTCCGGATGCAAGAGATTGATCTGGAGGTTTGTCGTTATAGGTTGTACAAGTTTCATTAATCGATTAGGTAAGGCGAAAGGACTCTTTGCAGCACATGAAATTTACATGGTGAGGGTTAAGCCAGCCCATGTCAAATGACTACAATGGACTTCTCACTGCAACAAATGTCATGTCGATTCGGAAGGGATTATTGTTTGGAATGACAATGGGTTCTATGTACATGTCATAACACTAACAGTTTCATCCTTGTTACTAGCTCTACAACAATTTTTACCGGGTTTAGGGTGTTCTAGTAGGAACTAGTACTTTGATAAATACTGATGGAATCTTGTAGTATGTTTCCTACTAGGTCTCTCTATGATAGTTTGGTGTAACCTAGTCGTATATAATTAAGATTGAAAATACAGTCGACTGAGTGGCCCTGCCCTAAGTCCACAACCAGAAAAGGAACATGAATTAAGGTAGAATCACGCACCCAAAGCCTCTAGAATCTTATTTATATATGACCACGCATTTATAGTTCAACTACTAGGATCTTTAGTTTTTCTATGAATGATATGACTTGTTCGGATGAGGGAACAATTTATGACTATGATTTTAATTGGAAAAATTGTTTTGTGAAAATTCGATGCTTAATTTTCGTTGTTTGGAAACTTACTAAAAATCCTAGAAGGGTTCCTTGTTGCTTCATCATGTCCCGTTGTTAAACTCCTTCCGCCCCTCCGCCATTCCTCTTCGTTGGACAATCTCTCTTGAAATGTCCCACTTTACCGCATGTGCGTCATTTTGGACATACTCCAGTATCTAGGGTTGGGACGATGCATTGGGTCGTGGTCTTACAGTGGTGGGAGTTGTGCCCCTTCTTGTTACACCTTTTACAATGTAACTTCCGGTAGACTCCATTATGATGGAAGCCACACTTTCTGCATTTTGGGAGATTTCCAGTATATGGTTTTATCGATGTTGTGGTAGTAGGGTCAATGGTGGTATGGGCTGCTACAGGTTGTTGTATTTTGGTAGGTCCTTGTAGGAAGCCATTCGTTGACGCCATTGGACCTTCGCTATGTGACAATCGTCAATCTTGAGTCAAGTCAAGTCATCAAGTCAAACCGGTCAACTCGATTAAACCTTGTGTATTAGGGTTTGTGTTATGTACATACTGTATAACTTGCTATATTAATGGGAAAACATCACTTGGGAAAAGTCTTGTGTTAAAATTTCCTGAGCCTTAGTGCTAATCAATGAACTAAACTGATAAAAAAACCATGTTTCATACTCATCGGGAGTGTGTAGGATCCTTAATCAAGACTTAACGGGGCTCAAGAACCTTGCATTGCGGGGCCAAACACTCACAATTGTCACACATGGAACCTCTCTCAATCGTTTTCACTCTATCTCTCTCCATGTCAAATCTCTCCAAGTATGTGAAGCCTATCTCAAATATCTCTTTGTATGAGAAATCTCTCCAAGAATGTTAAATCTCTCCCAAATCTCTCCAAGTATGTGAAACCTCTCTCAAATATCACTTTGTATGAGAAATCTCTCCAAGAATGTCAAATCTCTCCCAAATCTCTCCAACTATGTGAAACCTCTCTCAAATATCTCCTTGTATGAGAAATCTCTCCAAGAATGTCAAATCTCTCCCAAATCTATCCAAGTTTGTGAAATCTCTCTCAAATATCTCTTTGTATGAGAAATCTCTCCAAGAATGTCAAATCTCTCCAAGTATGTGAAATCTCTCCCAAATCTCTCTCAAAAGTTTCCCGTAACTTTTTAGAATCATTCGGGTCATTCCGACCCTTAACCGGGTCAAAAACGACTTAAAACGGAGTAAAAACGAGAAAAATGGACCTTAGGAACCGAAACCCTTCTCAAGGAGCCGAAGCTCCTTAAGGCCGAGACCATGGACCTAACCGAGCCTCTGCTTGTCCGAACCCGGAGAACTGAACCACTGTAGCGATGACCGAGTCTCGGTCTCTGTCTCTTCCCCTCGCGGTCTCTGTCTCCTTCTTTCCTCTCTGTCTCTTTGCGCCTCTCTATCTCTTCGCACCTCTCTGCTCTCTCTTCCCTCCTCTCGGTCTATGTTCTCTCTTCTCCCACCTCTCGGTCTCTGTCTCCTTCTCTCCTCTCTGTCTCTTCTCTCCTCTCTGTCTCTTCGCGCCTCTCTGTTCTCTCTTCCCTCCTCTCGGTCTCTGTTCTCTCTTCTCCCACCTCTTGGTCTCTGCTCCCTCTCGTCTCTTCTCTCGGTTTCTCCTCCCCTCTCGTTTTCTGCCCTCTCTCCTCTCGGTTTCAGCATCAGAAGACCGAAACTCGGCCAGAATTCGGAATTTTGTCACTTTTAGCCCATTTTTGATATTTTTAACATTTTAAGCCCGTTTTTCGTGATTTTAAAGTGGGATTTTCTCCAGAAATTATATTTTAACATAATAAACCCTAAATATTCATAATTTAAACATATTTTGATGAAAATCATTATCTAAATAATAAAGATCTAATGGGGGATTTATTTAAGGTGGAGTGTTGACCTTGCCTTAACTTGTGTCACAAGCAACCACCCCACACCCACTCTATGACCAGCCACACCTCCCCACCTTACCTAGGTCACTTCAATGTCCCTTACACTCAATTTCCACTCATTCCCACGTTTTTATAGCTAGAACAAACATCCTCTCTCCTCATTTCTCTCATTTGCTCTCCTTTCACTAAGTATCAAACACCCCTTTTCTCTCAAACTTTTTCTCTACCAAATTTGAGATTCAAGGCTGATTTTCAAGTGTTCTTCCACTCTTAGTAAGTATAATTCATCCTCCTTATGATTATTTCACTTCATTCTACCTCAAATCATTGATTGCTTACACAAACTCCATTACTATGATGTTAGATTCTCGAAAATCTTCAAGGCATCTCCAAGTGTTCTTGAGTTAAACACTTCCATTCTTCAACAATCATCTACTGAAATCACTTAAGGTGAGTTCATACCCCTACATTTTCATGTTTTCTCAAGTTTTTAAGGGGGGGAATACAAGTTAAAAAACTAAGAATATAACTAAAATTTTCTAACAGCCTTCATCAGAAAAGTTCAACTCCATTCACGGACAGTTTTGGGCATCTTAAACATTTTTGTTTTCAAAACTGTACAAGATGAAAATAGCTCAAGTTTTTAGCTTTAAAATTACTACTTGCACATATCCATACGATTTTTCTACAATTTATGGTGATTTTTACAAAACTACCTATCATTTCAAACAACAATCCGGACCAGTCTGTGATTATGGACTTTTTCACCCAAGTTGGAGGTCATTAAAAATCGTGATAAAAATTATGAGTAAACTAGACACAGTTTTTGAACTCTCAGAATTTATGGATCTAGTTTTCGACTTCGTATGATTTTTCTATGAGTTTTCCAAAACAGTGCAGAATGGCTAAAGTTAGCCAACAGCATGTAAATATCATAACACTTTGTATTATGTTGAGCAAAGTGTATAATCATAAGTTCTAATTATTGAATGTGTTTCTTTGTTAGTTTATCATCATGAACTGAAACTAAGTCATTCATAATAAATATTATTCATTCATTTTAGAACACGTATATTAAACTATAAAAAGTATAGTTTAATGAATTCATAACACTAATACATTTCCATAAAAGACTTCTTACATATTACAAACGTTTTAGATAAACCATAATAGGTATATTTTATGATATACTGCATAACACACTCGCACTAAAAAGGTACATTCATACAGAAAATATTTACACTCACACACATTATACGTAAACTTGTTACCCTAAATTGTGAGACAACCTCTCTTTCCGTACGTCCGAGTGCGGAATATAATTCCTGGTAGTTATAATCAGAGTCTCCTGGAGGGAGAACGTGATAATTGTATATAGATCTATATTGGGTTTGACACCCCACACCTTGCTGCTACCTACAGTGGGACTTGCAGGTCTACAGGTGACAAATGTCATTTCATTTCGCGACGCCTGAGAAACGTCGTGGCAAGTTCACATAGTCATAGTATGATTATAGCGACTCACATAGGGAGATAACAATTCATAAAGTTTACGGGATTTCATAAAACCTAAGTAGGTTTTATGTTGATTTAAATTCAGTTTTTATATCAATTCAAACTCATGACATTTCTACTAAGTAAAATAGATTTCTTATACATTTTGGTCTTTGGTCATAAGGCTAAATTATACGGATTTTAAGGAAAATATCGGATTTTTCTGAAACAAACGCGACATTTACATGAGAAAGACTTCTATTAAGTTTAATAGAAAAAACTTATGAACTCACCAACCTTTGTGTTGACACTTTTCAAAAACCTTGTATTCTCAGGAAATCACTAAACAGGTAATCAAGTGCTTTTGAGGATGGGACGTTAAGGCGTCAAACTTTTCATATTTTGTCAACATATTGTAATTGATTTTGAAACATGTAATTCATACAAGTGATGTAACTTTTTCAATTATATATATGTTGGTTGTGTTTGCTTAAATTACTATTGAAATTGTGGTTATGATACTATACATGAAGTCCTCCACCCCCGGACGTTTCCGCCATCCTTGGTTTGGGGGTGTGACACGCTACTAGCATTTGACCTTGCTCTTTTGGTTTCCCGGTCCATTACTTATATGGGTTCTTCGATGAAATGGTTGTGTTCATTTATCTTAACCTCATCAAGCGGGGCAACGAGAGTTTTGCCAGATAGGCCTTTCGTTAGATTGGACGCATGAATGACAGAGCATACATTGCTGAGTTCAGGAAGTAGCTGGAGTTTATAAGCCACCAAACCAATCCTAGCAAGGTCTTCAAGGGTCCGATGTACATCAAGTTCAATTTCCCACACTTTCTCAAAGCATGTTATCCATTTCAAATTGGATACCTTTGGTAGTACGTGATTACTGGCTTGAAATCCCAAGGGGTTCTGTCGTTTATTTGCATACCTCTTTTGTTAGTTTCTAGATGCCCCTAGTTGTGCTCGAATTTTGGTGATCTCTTCGGTTGTCTCTCTGGTGATCTCGGGCTGGTTATAGTGTCGACGGGTACTTGCCCTTTGTCTAGCTGTGTGTTGGACAACTCAACCCAACACAGGGGTGGCCTGCATTTGCGGCCTACATGGTGAGGTGAGTGGATGGTCATGTCTATTGAGGTTTTGTGTGCTTAATGCCCAAAGAGTAGTGTATCTATACCTTAAGGCGAAGACTATTGTCACCAACGTTAAGGTTGTGTGTTGTATAGTTGACCATAAAATTCTTAGGTTGCCTCGGGAGTTTCTTCCTAAGAAGTTCTGAGCTAGTGGTATGTTGACTTTCGCTCGTTTCTTAAAGTTGGATGAATAGGTCATCCTTTTGGAATAGAGGATATCGGTCCTTGATGATGGGATTTCTTAACTCTTAGAAATCAGTGATCCTATGGACTATTAGCATTTCCTCTTTATGATTCGGATGGGTGCTCTCAGAGGTAAGAGTCTTGGTCTGATAATTCCCTTACTTATTGGGTTGTTCCATCGACTGGACACTTTATGTGTTTATGTTGGCGCTAGGTGGCATTGGGGATTTGGCTATGGGGATGGCTCCAAGAGTTGAGTCGATTCCGAACTCAACTTGGCATATAGGTGATATTTCCGAAAGACTTTCTGGGAACTACTTCGGAAGGTTATAAATCTATAGGTTACCCTTCGGTGTCATTTGCTTCTTGTTTCTTATTTTTATAGTGGTCTAGGAGAGAGCGTGGTACCTCTTGCATAGGTACTTGTCTGTCCGGATGCAAGAGACTGATTTGAAGGTTTGTCGTTATAGGTTGAAAAAGTTCGTTAATCGGTCGGGTAAGGCGAAAGGTCTCTTTGCAGCACATGAAATTGATATGGTGAGGGTCAATCCAGTCCATGTTAAATGACTATGATGGACTTCTCACTACAACAGATGTTAAGTCGACTTGGAAGGGATGATTGTTTGGAATGACAGTGGGTTCTATGTACATGTCTTTAACACTACCAGTTTCATCCTTGTTACTACCTCTGCGAGTATTTTCTACCGGGTTTAGGGTGTTATAGCAGGTACTAGTACTTGGATAAATACTGATGAAATCTTGTAGTATGTTTCCTACTAGGTCTTTCTATAATAGTTTGGTGTAACCTAGTTGTATATAATTAAAATTGAAAATACAGTCGACTGAGTGGCCCTGCCCTAAGTCCACAACCACACATTGAAAAAGAGTTAAGGCAGAGTCACACACTGTAAGCATGTAGAATCTTATTTATATATGACCTTGCATTTATAGTTCACATGCTAGGAACTTTAGTTTTTATATGAATGATATGACTTGTTCGGATGAGGGAACAATTTATGATTATGATTTTAATTGGAAAAAATGTTTTGTGAAAATTCGATGCTTAAGGCCCAGAAAACTCTACTTCTAGTACACCAGGATCCCCATCCCTAGAAGAACGCTCCAAAGTTCTCGCCCAGAAAGGCCTGATAACTCATAGTCTCCAATTAACCTACGAACCCAATTGCATACATTCCACATTATATGTATTCAACACTCATAAGTGCTGGACCACCGAAGCCCTAGAATTCACACTTGACAAGAACGAAGTAAACAAGAATCCGCACCCCGAAGAGAAGCATGTGTAATAGGCATTGGAAAGGTTTGGGAGACCCACCTATCCCTAAATCACGTACTCGAAGCTTCGGTTAATGCTAGATAAATTCCTAATCAAGTACTCCTATACCAACCACTGCCACCCAAGCATGGGAGTTGTATCCTTCGAGGCCCCGCATGGCCAGAAATGTAGATCATCCTTTGTTGGGTGCAGGTGAGAGACACCCGACAGACAAGAGGACAAGCGCCCATTAGCCCACTCACTAAGACCCGAGGTTATTCGAGAAATCACAAAAAGAATAGTGAAAACCCAAACACGACCCCAAACATCGTAAAGCTGAAAAAAGAGCTATAACAGGTAAAAGTCTTGGAATCTCAAGTAAGGGATCAGGGTATTCTTAAAGATCTCCCTTGGGAAAAAATATCACGATTTGAAAGGAAAGGTACACCAAATCCCCGATGTTGAATCTCTCCAGGTATGTGAAATCACTCCTAAATCTCTCCACGTATCTCAAATCTCTTGCAAATCTCCCTAAGTACCTTCCTCAGTCGAAAACAACTCAAAACCAGAAGAGGAAACCCAAAAGGAACCTCTTGGTCCGCAACCCTCTTGATCCGGACTCCTCTTGGCTCGGAAACTCTTGGTCCTAAACCATCTTAGTCTGGAATGCCTCTTAAGGATCCAAGAGGAATCCCCCATGCTCCGGAACCCTTTTAGTCCGAGCACCTCCTAAGGAACCAAAAAGGTTCTCACCCCGGAACTCCTTGCTTCAGATCTTCTAATGGACTCCCTAAAATGCAAGCTTCGGAAGACCTCGCTTAGACTCCTTCGGAATCCTTAGCCTGCCTCGCACCTCAGTCTGGACCGATGGTTGTACTCCGGATTTCGCATGACCCTCGAATCCGACAAGAAACTTGCAAACCTTGTCTGTGGACTCTGGAATTAGGAGAAGAGCTTCGGAAATTGCCCAACACCTCTGGAACCCCCTTGCCAACCATCTCGGACCCGTACAGACCTAACTTTCACTCCGGAAATTGTGATGTGGCTTTAGAAATTACCCTACGACTCCGGATCTCGCTTGATGACTTCGGAACTTCTCCTAAGAACTTCGGAACCTCGAAGAATTAACCATCCCCTCCGAAATTTGAACTATAGCTTCGGAATTCATCATAGAACTCCGGATTTCACCTTTTAGCCCTGGATTTTGGACTATTTCTGACCTTTTCTCCATTTTGGGGTATTTTGATGTCGGTAGTCCCACCAAACTCGTGTTTTTCTTAACTAAGACCCCTAAAACCCCTATTTTATGCTAAAATGAATTATTTTAAGCATATTTTGTAACGACGTAAATTTTAAAACCAATTTTTTTCATTTTTGTAAACATCAAAAACATCGTTTAATATTTCAAATTCAAACGTGAACAATATTGTCACAACAAAATACATCCCTATGAGCATAAAATAGTTTTTCCCCAACAATGTGTACGATCACGCCGACGCCTTCCCACGATCCTCGCTAGTACCTGAAACACATAACACAACAACTATAAGCATAAATGCTTAGTGAGTTCCCCAAAATACAACTTACGCACATACGCCTTTCCAGGCCCTGACCTTCCGGTCCATGTGTCTCAGGGGACTTCCGTCCCGACTAGGGAAACCTTCCGGTCCTACCCACATCAACCTTACGGTCCACATCACAACGCCTTCCGACCCATAACATATTCGCCTTCCGGCCCATAACATATTCGCCTTCCGACCCATAACATAATGCCTTCCGGCCCATATCAAGCATATCATACATGGCACATATAACAGATAACTTCTCACACATAATACCTATATCTCATAACATATCCGAACTTCCGGTCACACAATCAAACCCTTCCGGGTACAGTATAGTGAGAAAACTCACCTCGTGGAAAGTCTAAGATCTCGCGTTCTTGCTATCACCGAATCCCAATGATGACTCTACCTCGCCTAAACATAAAAATATCATTTAATACACAAAGACTTCCACCACTAAAATTTTACCCCTTATCATCATTCCTTAGAGGGTAAAAGACTATTTTACCCTTCCTTGACCTAAAGTCCCCATGTTGACCAAAACCCTAAAAGTCAACAAAACTCAACTCTGAGAGTACGCGGGGGGTACTGCTAGATGTACGCGGGGCGTACACCGCCAATCCCCTGGATTAGGGTCTCCACCCAGTACGCTGCACGTACTGGAAGTTACACCCAGCGTAACCATCAGAATCCAACACTCTTCATTTCTGGTCTTAATCGGTTAAGCCATTACTCCAACTTCTAGATCCGACTCTTTTAGTGTGTCTAAACCCATAAAGTCGAGACCTTTAAGCCTTGGCATGGCTGTAAAGGCTCCAACATCACATAACAACATTCTATTCCAACTCAAGGACCTAGATCTCATGCATGGTGCAATATCCACGTCCAAGATGTCATTTTTATGAGTCTACAACTCCAATAGATCAGAAATATGAAGTATCTAAGCTTATGGAGGCCATTTGCACAAAAAGTCTCCACCTTTGGGACTTAAACCCTAGAAAATGGTACCTTAAGCATATAACATGAACCAAGTGACAAGATCCGAACTTTTTACCTGATAATGAAGCTTTAACCCTTGCAAAGCTCAGATCTACACTTGAGCACCACTTCTAGCCTCTCCAATAAGCTCTTGTTCTCCTTTGCAACCTTGGAATGGCACCACCAAGCTTACAATACACACACAATGGCTAAAGAACGAATATACACACTTTTTAGGGTTTCACTCTGAGGGATGGTGGCTGAGAAGTCCATCCACACATTCCTTTTATAGCCCTCCAAAGGAAATTAGGGTTTAGATCTAAATAAGTTACGTCGGGCGTAACCTTGGGTACGCCCCGCGTACCTAAGGGTGAACGCGTCCAAAATGAGGCGCGCGAGTACGCGCAGTGTACGCCTTGTACGCCCAGCGTACTCGCCTAACATGAAACCCTAAATTAACAACATAACCCAAAATAGAAGAATACCTGGATTCGGGCTGTTACAATTCTCCCCCACTAGTACCAGACTTCGCCCCAGAAGTCTCATACTGAAAACAACTCTGGATACTGATCCCGCATCTCAGACTCAGACTCCCATGTCAGCTCGGACACCTTCCGATGTTTCCACTGCACTTGTACCATGGGTACTTCCTTGTTCCTCAGAACCTTAACTTTCCGATCCCTGATCGCTACTGGTCTCTCCACATAGTCCAGGCCTGCATCCACCTGAATATCATCTAATGGCACCACTGCCGACTCGTCGGCAATACATTTCCTCAACTGCGAGACATGAAAGGTATCATGGATCTGCCCCAACTCAGCAGGTAGATCCAACCGGTAGGCTACCCGGCCTACCCTAGCAATTACCCTGAAGGGTCCATTATACCGGGGTCCCAACTTGCCCCTCTTCCTGAATCGTATCACTCCTTTCCAAGGAGAGACCTTTAGGAGCACAAGGTCACCAACCTGAAACTCGAGCTCGGACTAACGCCTGTCCGCATAACTCTTCTGGCGACTCTGCGCGGTCAACAACCTCTTCCTGACCTGCTGAATCTGCTCGGTCATCTGGAGTACAATCTCCGTGCTACCCATCACCCACTGCCCCACCTCTCCCCAACAGATGGGGGTGCGACACCTCCTCCCATACAACAGCTCAAAGCGTGGCATACCAATGCTCGAATCATGGTTGTTGTTGTACGAAAACTCTACTAAAGGTAGATAGGTGTCCCAGCTCCCTCCAAAATCCAAAACACATGCTCAGAGCATATCCTCAAGCGTCTGAATGGTCCGCTCGCTCTGTCCGTCCATCTGCGGGTGGTATGCGGTACTGAAATGCAGTCTCGTACCCAACTCCTCATGAAACTTCTTCCAAAACCTGGAAGTAAAACGCACATCCCGATCTGAAACAATCGACATCGGCACCCCATGCCGCGATACCACCTCCCTCACGTATAATTTCGCCAACTTCTCCGCAGAAGAGCTCTCGCTGATGGCTAGAAAATGAGCGCTCTTCGTCAATCTATCCACGATCACCCAAATCGCCTCGACTCCCCTCGCAGTCTGTGGCAATTTGGTGATAAAATCCATGGTAATCTGTTCCACTTCCATTCTGGAATCTCTAGCGGCTGCAATTTACCGTGCGGACGCTGGTGCTCGGCCTTAACATGTCGAAAAGTCAAGCATCTCTCAACAAACCATGCAACATCCCTTTTCATACAGGGCCACCAATACTCCTTCCTTAGGTCCAAATACATTTTCATAGCCCTTGGATGAATCGAGAATTTCGATCGATGCGCTTCCTCCATCAAAATAGTACGCGTACCGCCCACAAACGCTACCCAAATCCGACCCTGAAAAGTCATAAGCCCTCGACCATCCATAACGAATCCTGATACCTGACCTACAACGCGCTCCCTCTTCTAGTTTTTTGGTTTCGCAGCCTCAGCTTGAGCTCCTCGAATGGTATCCAAAATCGGGGTCATCACCGTCAACCTCATACAAATATCTCGGATCGAGATGCTTTCCGTCCTACGGCTCAACGCATCGGCCACCACATTAGCCTTGCCCGGGTGGTACAGGATCTCACAATCGTAATCCTTCACCACGTCCAACCATCTCCTCTGTCGCATATTCAGATTTGGTTGATCCATCAAGTACTTCACACTCTTGTGGTCCGTGTAGATGGTACACCGAACCCCATAAAGATAATGCCGCCAGATCTTGAGGGCAAACACCATAGCCCCCAATTCCAAGTCGTGGGTAGGATATCTCGACTCATGAGGCTTCAACTGCCTCGAAGCATACGCTATCACATGTCCCCTCTGCATAAGCATCGCCCCTAAACCCGATATAGATGCATCACAGTACACCACAAAATCCTCCATCCCTTCCGGAAGTGCAAGCACCAGAGCCTCGCACAATTACTGACGAAGCGTCTCGAATGAGGACTGCTGCTCTGGTCCCCATGAAAACATAACACCCTTCCGGGTCATCCTAGTAAGTGGCACAACGATCTTGGAGAAGTCCTTGATAAACCTGCGATAATATCCAGCCAAACCCAGAAAACTCCTGACCTCAGTGGGCGATCTCGGCACCTCCCATCTCAACACCGCCTCAATCTTGGCCGAGTCGACCAATATCCCTTTCTGGTTAACAAGATGCCCAAGCAACTGGACCTCTCGTAACCAGAAATCACACTTTAAGAACTTGTCATACAGTCTCTCCGATCTCAAAACCCCAAGAATCTCCCTCAAATGTTCCTTATGCTGCTCCCTGACCTTGAATATACCAAAATATCATCAATGAATACGATCACCGACCGATCCAGCATCGGCCTGCACACCCGGTTCATAAGATCCATGAACACAGCCGGGGCATTGGTGAGCCCAAAAGGCATCACCACAAACTCATAATGTCCATAACGAGTTCTGAATGCAGTCTTCTGAATATCTTCATCCCGAACCCTCATCTGATGATAACCCGATCTCAAGTCTATCTTGGAGAACCAAGATGC
Source organism: Lactuca saligna (assembly GCF_052625555.1). Classification (NCBI taxonomy): domain Eukaryota; kingdom Viridiplantae; phylum Streptophyta; class Magnoliopsida; order Asterales; family Asteraceae; genus Lactuca; species Lactuca saligna. The sequence goes on along the minus strand of NC_136419.1, from coordinate 145,270,812 downwards.
CCCCTGCAACTGATCGAACAGATCGTCGATCCTAGGTAACGGATACCGGTTCTTAACCGTCAACTTGTTCAACTCCCAGTAATTGATACACATCCGGTGTAAACCATCCTTTTTCTTGACAAACAAAATCGGTGCTCCCCAAGGTGAGCTACTCGGTCGAATAAGCCCCTTCCCCAACAGCTCCTGAAGCTGCGAGGATAACTCCTGCATTTCCGGTGGAGCGAGACGATAAGGCGCCTTGGCGATGGGCGCCGCCGCCGGAACCAAATCGATACGGAACTCCACTTGCCTTTCTGGAGGCACACCTGGTAACTCTTCGGGGAACACATCCGAAAACTCGCATACTACAGGAACGTCGTCAACCGAATTGAGCCTCCCCGCGGCCACTCGAGTATCCATCACGTAGGCTATGAATCCATTGCAGCCCTGCTGCAAACTCTGCCTCACCATGGCAGCCGAACAAAACGCTGACCCACACCGGGTCCCCTCGCCATACACTGTAAGCACTCCCCCACTAGGGTCTCGAATAGTCACCAGCTGTCTCTCGCAGTCAATGACTGCCCCAAACTTACTCAACCAGTCCATGCCCATGATGACGCAGACATCCCCCATCACTATAGGAACCAAGTCTATAGGGAACTTGACCCCAAAAATCTCGAGCACACATCCTCGAATCACGTCAGTGGCGTATACCGATTTCTCATCCGCTATAGAAACTCTCAAGGGTCGACTCATCACCTCCCGATCAATACCGATGTGCTGGCTAAAAGCCAACGATACAAAAGACCAACTCGCACCCGAGTCAAATAACACCAAAGCAGGTACAAAATTCACAAGAAAAGTACCTACGCATATCATAATATAAGCACAATATCTTAGCATAAAAGTAAATACACGAAAGAATACATACCAGCTACGACATCAGGCGCCGCGCGGACCTCCTCTGCAGTCAAATGAAAAGCTCTTCCACGAGCCTTCGGAGCCTCGGCCTTCACCGGCCGAGTCTCGGTAACCCTGGAAGCAAGCTTAGATCCCTGGCGAAGCTGGGGGCACTCAGCCTTCTGGTGGCCGGTCTGGTTGCAATGAAAGCAAACCATGAATCCCTTGGGGCAATCCCTAGCAATGTACCCCTCCTTGCCACACTTGTAGCAACCACCCGATCGACATGCCCCCTCGTGACCCTTGCCGCACTTTCCGTAAGTGCGGCCCTTCTGACATTCCGACCTCGAATCGGTGGACTTGGTCCGCTTGGATGCCGGCTGAGACTGAGCCGGCCGCCGATCCACCCATTGAGACTCGGCCTCCTCCCTGGCCTGGGTCTCCAACTCGATCTCACGCTTCGTGGCATTCGTCTGGATCTCAGCAAAAGTCTGGTATGACGAGTTCGATACGAACTCCCGAATATCCCTCCTCAGCACACCCAAATACCGGCTCATCCGAGCTTTCTTCGTGGACACCTTCTCAGGGCAAAACATCGCCCTCTCATGAATCTTCCGAGTGATCACCGTAACACAATCATTACCCTGCTTGAGGGTCAAGAACTCCTGAACCAACCGTTCCCTCTCCACCGGAGGAACATACTCGTCTCTGAACATAGCAGTTACCTCTCCCAAGTCACGGCTGAAACCTCCGGTAGAGTGAAGTTCGCCGTCACGAACTTCCACCAATCCTTTGCTCCCAGGCGAAGCTGGTTCAAAGCGAACCGTACCCTCAGATGCTCCAGACATGAACAAGTGTAGAAGCATCCCTCGATATCAGCAATCCATATCATCGCAGCGATCGAATCTTGTGTCCCGTCAAACTTGGGTGGCTTCGTGTTGCTGAACTCCCAGAACAGCAACGAGTCACCTCCCTGTGGTCTGGCAGCATCCACAGCTGCGGTAGCTACAGCGGTAGCAACCTCAGTCATCGCGGCGTACCGCTTATCAAAAGTCTCCATCAGTGTGGTCTTAATAGACCCAAACATCTCCGGAATCTCAGCCCGGATCGCTGCAGCCACCTCCTCATGAATCATCTGACGAAGCTCCTTGTCACTCACACTGCTCATACCAGGTCTGTGGCGTGGTCCAACCATGATGCCTCTGAAATACAACATAGAAATATCAGAGACTCTATCGAGCATAATCGCACTCGATAACGCAGCCCTACTCAGTCTCCGATACCCAGGGATTCTTACTTGGGTTTCCCACTGACCCGGTGTCTTCAGTAGTATGGGCCCAATACTACCAACTACACCGCATCAGCATTCACCCCAAGTCCTCCTCCCCAAACCCCGGATCATGAGTACTCTATTCTTGCCATGCACTAGCTACCCACTCGCTCTCAAAGCATCTCATAGCAGCAGATTTCCCTAGACTAAGGCATCACAAATCAGGCCACTCTAGTCCTAATATGAATACCTAGTCTACTAGCATCCGTATCATATCATATCATATCTCATAACACAGATTGTAAGAGTATTTTGGGGATTTTACCATTCGGGCGCTAGCTGACCATACACACTTCTTCTTCTTTGGTTGTTTCAAAATCTCTTATCAAATTTTTATTGATTTTATTAATTAAAAATTTCTCAAATCCCTGGTTTGAGTTCAGTTACGCCCGAAGGTGTATCCGAATCCCTCAAACCAAGGCTCTGATACCAACTTGTAACGACGTAAATTTTAAAACCAATTTTTTTCATTTTTGTAAACATCAAAAACATCGTTTAATATTTCAAATTCAAACATGAACAATATTGTCACAACAAAATACATCCCTATGAGCATAAAATAGTTTCTCCCCAACAATGTGTACGATCACGCCGGCACCTTCCCACGGTCCTCGCTAGTACCTGAAACACATAACACAACAACTGTAAGCATAAATGCTTAGTGAGTTCCCCAAAATAAAACTTACGCACATACGCCTTTCCAGGCCCTGACCTTCTGGTCCATGTGTCTCAGGGGACTTCCATCCCGACTAGGTAAACCTTCTGGTCCTACTCACATCAACCTTATGGTCCACATCACAACGCCTTCCGGCCCATAATATATTCGCCTTCCGGCCCATAACATAATGCCTTCCGGCCCATATCAAGCATATCATACGTGGCACATATAACGAATAACTTATCACACATAATACGTATATCTCATAACATATCCGACCTTTCGGTCACACAGTCAAACCGTTCCGGGTACAGTATAGTGAGAAAACTCACCTCGTGGAAAGCCTAAGATCTCGCGTCCTTGCTATCACCGAATCCAAATGACGACTCTACCTCGCCTAAACATAAAAATATCATTTAATACACAAAGACTTCCACCACTAAAACTTTACCCCTTATCATCATTCCTCAGAGGGTAAAAGACCATTTTACCCTTCCTTGACCTAAAGTCCTCATGTTGACCAAAACCCTAAAAGTCAACAAAACTCAACTCTGAGAGTACGCGGGGGGTACTGCTAGATGTACGCGGGGCGTACACCGCCAATCCCCTGGATCGGGGTCTCCACCCAGTACGCTGCGCGTACTGGAAGTTACGCCCAGCGTAACCATCAGAATCCAACACTCTTCATTTCTGGTCTTAATCGATTAAGCCATTACTCCAACTTCTAGATCCGACTCTTTTAGTGTGTCTAAACCCATAAAGTCGAGACCTTTAAGCCTTGGCATGGCTGTAAAGGCTCCAACATCACATAACAACATTCTATTGCAACTCAAGGACCTAGATCTCATGCATGGTGCAATATCCACATCCAAGATGTCATTTTTATGAGTCTACAACTCCAATAGATCAGAAATATGAAGTATCTAAGCTTATGGAGGCCATTTGCACAAAAATTCTCCACCTTTGGGACTTAAACCCTAGAAAATGGTACCTTAAGCATATAACATTAACCAAGTGACAAGATCCGAACTTTTTACCTGATAATGAAGCTTTAACCCTTGCAAAGCTCAGATCTACACTTGAGCACCACTTTTAGCCTCTCCAATAAGCTCTTCTTCTCCTTTGCAACCTTGGAATGGCACCACCAAGCTTAGAATACATACACAATGGCTAAAGAACTAGTGTACACACTTTTTAGGGTTTCACTCTGAGGGATGGCAGCTGATAAGTCCAGCCACACATTCCTTTCATAGCCCTCCAAAGGAAATTAGGGTTTAGATCTGAATAAGTTACGCCGGGCGTAACCTTGGGTATGCCCCGCGTACCTGAGGGTGAACGCGTCCAAAATGAAGTGCGCGAGTACGTGCGGCGTACGCCTTGTACGCCCAGCGTACTCGCCTAACATGAAACCCTAAATTAACAACATAACCCAAAATAGAAGAATACGTGGATTCAGGCTGTTACATATTTGCATAAAAATAAAAGGTTTAGGATTTAGGAAAACCTTATCCTAAATCAAGAAAAGGATAAGGAAGTTTGACTTGGTGATTTGATAAAACTCCTATTCCCCATGAAAATCACAGTATCCCATGCTTTAACCACCAAAATATCCATGCATGGACCATTGGATCCCCATGCACCAAAGATTCCCTCCCTTTTCTTATACTCCAAAGCAACGACAGTAAAGGGGTTTAGACTTCAGCTTCTCTCTCACTTTTCCCATTTTTCCTTAAAAACTCATCTTCAAGGCAAGAACAATGATCATGCTGGAAGGAAAATATTCTCAATTTCTTCGTGGAGTTGTAAGGTAAATTCCTCCACTCACCTAATACTTTATTATTTTTCAAGATGAATCCATATTATTTTATTCATAATAATATGTGATGATCATCCTTAGGAAAGCATCCCTCCCAGGGAAGTTCCTCATCTCACCCAAAGTTTAGGCTTCGAATCTCCACTCCACCACTCCAAACATCTCCTCAACTAACTCAAGGTGAGCTTCATACCCCACTTTTTCCAAGTTTTTGTTCTTTTTGGGGGAGAGTACAAGTCAAAGTCTTGTGTAAATCATGAGCTAATTGCTTATTGTGTATGCATGCCATCTTACATGAGCTTAAGTATGATATTTCTTACTCTTAGTCCAAAAACTTGAGATTTTTGGTTAAGTCTCAAGAGTTTGGATTACTTATCACAAAACATGTTTAGAATCAAGAACTAATATATGCCAAGTATAAATCATGAAATTTTTACATCAACTATAAGGAATTGCTTCAAGCTTCACTTCAACAAGTTTTTAGATAAAACATTTTGGAAAATGATTAAAATATGAAAGTAATAATATTTTGAAATCACTGTTGGTAAAACATAAATATAAAGGTATCCTGGAGTATTAATTTATGCTCATGACTTTCACCAGATCAACTTATTAGTTGAGTTTATTTACAAATATTTTAATATGATTAGCTTTATCAAGAATAATATATGAAAATAGAGTTTTTCATGACAAAAATATTTGCATTTCATAAATTGCTATCGAAAAGCCTCCAAGAACATAAATAATGTTCTATATGTCATAAACACTATAAATGTGTATCATAACCGGAAGTTATAAATTTATACAAATTATAACTTGACACTTTTTCTCTTGACTAAAGTGACTTATGGGTTGAAAAAGTTTCTTTAATCGGTCGGGTAAGGGGAAAGGTCTCTTTACATCACATGAAATTGATATGGTGAGGGTCAAGCCAGCCCATGTCAAATGACTACGATGGACTTCTCACTGCAACATATGTTAAGTCGATTTGGAAGTGTTCATTGTTTGGAATGATAGTGGGTTCTATGTATATTTCTTTACCACTACTAGGTTCATCCTTGTTACTACCTCTACGACTACTTTTTACTGAGATTAGGGTGTTTTAGTAGGTACGAGTACTTAGATAAATACTGATGAAATCTTGTAATATGTTTCCTACTAGTTCTCTATATAATAGTTTGGTGTAACCTAGTCGTATATAATAAAGATTAAAAATAAAGTCAAATGAGTGGCCCTGCCCTAAGTCCACAACCATACAAGGAAAAGGAGTTAATGCAGAATCATACATTCTAAGCATGTAGAATCTTAATTATATATGACCATGCATTTATAGTTCACCTGCTAGGATCTTTAGTTTTTCTATGAATGATATGACTTGTTCGGATGAGGGAATAATTTATGATTATGATTTTAATTGGCAAAAATGTTTTTTGAAAATTTGATGCTTAATTTTCGTTGTTTGGAAACTTACTGAAAATCCTAAAAGGGTTGCTTGTTGCTTCATCATGTCCCGTTGTTAAACTCCTTCCGCCCCTCCGCTATTCCTCTTCGTTGGACAATCTCTCTTGAAATGTCCCACATTACCGCATGTGCATCATTTTGGATGTACTCCAGTATCTAGGGTTGGGACGATGCATTGGGTCGGGGTCTTATAGTGGCAGGAGTTGTGCCCCTTCTTGTTGCACCTTTTATAATGTAATTTTCGGCAGATTCCATTATGATGGAAGCCGCACTTTCTGCATTTTAGGAGGTTTCCAATATATGGTTTTATCAGTGTTGTGGTAGTAGGGTCAATGGGGGTAAGGGCTGCTACAGTTTGTTGTATTTTGGTAGGTCCTTGAGTCGACCCACTCCCTTTCCCGTTTCCAGGATTTTCATTTCTTTATCTTGTTTGTGGTTAGGGGTATCCTTGTAGGAAGCTATTTTTTTGATACCATTGGATCTTCGCTACTGGGATTTGAGCTTGCTATTTTGGTTTCCTAGTACATTAGTTCCTTGGGTTCTTCGACGAAATGGTGGTGTTCATTTACCTCAATCTCATCAAGCGGGATAGCAAGCGTTTTTCCAAATAGGGCTTTCTTTAGATTGGAAGCATGAATGACAGAGCGTACATTGCTGAGTTCAGGCAGTAGCTGGAGTTTATAAGCCACAGACCAATCCTAGCAAGGGATTCAAGGGTCCGATGTATATCGAGTTCAATTTCCCATGCTTTCTCAAAGCGTGTCATCCCTTTCTAATTGGATACCTTTAGTAGTACGTGATTACTGGCTTGGAACCCCAAGGGGTTCTGTCGTTTATTTGCATACCTCTTTTGTCGGTTTCTAGATTCCCCTAGTTGTGTTCTAATTTTGGTGATCTCTTTGGTTGTCTCTCTGGTGATCTTGGGTTGGTGACAGTGTCGACGGGTACTTGCCCTTTGTCTAGCTGTGTGTTGGTCAACTCAGCCCAACACAGGGGTACCCTGCATTTGCATCCTATATGGTGAGGTGAGTGGATGGTCATAGCTATTGAGGGTTTGTATGTTTGATGCCCGAAGATTAGTGTCTCTAAACCTTAAGGCGAAGACTATTGTCACCAAAGTTAAGGTTGTGTGTTGTATAGTTGGCCATAAAATTCTTAGGTTGCCTCGGGAGTTTCTTCCTAAGAGGTTCTGAGCTAGTGGTATGTCGACTTTCTCTTGTTTCTTAAAGTTGGATGAATAGGTCGTCGATTCGGAATAGAGGATATCAATCCTTGATGATGGGCTTTTTTAAATCTTAGAAATCAATGATCCTATGGACTATTAACATTTCCTCTTTATGATTCAGATGGGTGCTCTCAGAGGTATGAGTCTTGGTCTGGTAATTCCCTTACTTATTGGGTCCTTCCATCGACCGAACACTTTCTGTGTTTATGTTGGCGCTAGGTGGCATTAGGAATTTGGCTATGGGGATGGCTCCAATAGTTGAGTCGATTCCGAACTCACCTTGGCATATAGGTGATATTTCTGAAAGACTTTCTGGGAACTACTTCGGAAGGTTATAAATCTATAGGTTACCCTCGGTGTCCTTTGCTTCTTGTTTCTTATTTTTATAGTGGGCTAGGAGAGAGCGTAGTACCTCTTGCATTGGTACTTATGTATCCAGATGCAAGAGATTGATTCAGAGGTTTGTCATTATAGGTTGAAAAAGTTTCGTTAATCGGTCGGGTAAGTCGAAAGGTCTCTTTATAGCACATGAAATTGATATGGTGAGGGTCAAGCTAGCCCATGTCAAATGACTACGATGGACTTCTCACTGCAACAGATGCTAAGTCGACTTGGAAGGGATGATTGTTTGGAAAGACAGTGGTTTCTATGTATATGTCTTTAAAATTACCAGTTTCATCCTTGTTACTACCTTTGCAACTATTTTTTACTGGGTTTAGGGTGTTCTAGTAGGTACGAGTACTTGGATAAATATTGATGAAATCTTGTAGTATGTATCCTACTAGGTCACTCTATAATAGTTTGGTGTAACCTAGTGATATATAATTAAGATTGAAAAGACAGTCGACTGAGTGGTCGTGCCCTAAGTCCACAACCAGACAAGGAAAAGGAGTTAAGTTAGAATCACATACTCTAAGCATGTAGAATCTTAATTATATATATGACCATGTATTTATAGTTCACCTGCTAGGATCTTTATTTTTTCTATGAATGATATGACTTGTTCGGATAAAGGAACAATTTATGATTATGATTTTAATTGGCAAAAATGTTTTGTGAAGAATCGATGCTTAATTTTCGTTGTTTGGAAACTAACCTAAAATACTAGTAGGGTTCCTTGTTGCTTCATCATGTCCCATTGTTAAACTCCTTCTGCCCCTCTACCGTTCCTCTTCGTTGGACAATCTCTTTGAAATGTCCCACTTTACCGCATGTGCGGCATTTTGGACGTAATCCATTATCTAGGGTTGGGGCGATGCATTGGGACGGGGTCTTATAATGGCAGTCGTTATGCCCCTTCTTATTTAACCTTTGCAATGGAACTTCCGGCAAACTCCATTATGATGGAAGTTGCACTTGCTGCATTTTGGCAGGTTTCCAGCATATGGTTTTCTCGGTGTTGTGGTAGTTGGGTCAGTGGGGTATGGGTTGCTACAACTTGTTGTATTTTGGTAGGTACTTGAGTCGACCCGCTCCCTTTCACGTTCCAGGATTTTTATTTCTTTTTCTTTGTTGTGGTTTGGGGTATCCTTGTAGGCAGCTATTCGTTGACGTCATTTGACCTTCGCTACTGGCATTTGACCTTGTTGTTATAGTTTCCCGGTCCATTACTTATATGGGTTCTTTGACGAAATAGTGGAGTTCGTTTACCTCAACCTCATCAAGCGGGGCAGCGAGAGTTTTGCCAGATAGGCCTTTCTTTAGATTGGACGCATTAATGACAGAGCATACATTGCTGGTTCAGGAAGTAGTTGGAGTTTATAAGCCACCGGACCAATCCTAGTGAAGGCTTCCAGGGTCCGATGTATCTCGAGTTCAATTTCCCACGCTTTCTTAAAGCGTATCATCCATTTCTTAGTGGATACCTTTGGTAATACGTGATTACTGGCTTGGAATCCCAAGGCGTTCTATCGTTTATTTATATAACTCTTTTGTCAGTTTCTAGATGCCCTTAGTTGTGCTCGAATTTTGGTGATCTCTTCGGTTGTCTCTCTGGTGATCTCAGGCTGGTGACAGTGTTGTCAGATACTTTCCTTTTGGCTAGTTGTGTGTTGGTCATCTCAGCCTAACACAGGGGTGGCCTGCATTTGCATCCTACATGGTGAGGTGAATGGATAGTCATGGCTATTGAGGGCTTATGTACTTGATGCACCAAGAGTCGTGTCTCTAAACCTTAAGGAGAACACTATTATCACCAAAGTTAAGGTTGTGTGTGGTGTAGTTGGTCTTAAAATTCTAATTTGCCTCAGGAGTTTCTTCCTACAAATTTCTTAGCTAGTGGTATGTCGACTTTCGATCATTTCTTACAGTTGGCTGAATAGACCATCGATTCAGAATAGGGGACATCAATCCTTCATGATAAGCTTGCTTAACTCTTAGAAATCAGTGATCCTATGGACAATTAGCCTTTCCTCTTTATGATTCGCATGGGTTCTCTTTGAGGTACGAGTCTTGGTCTGATAATTCCCTTACTTATTGGGTCGTTCCATCGACCGGACACTTTCTATGTTTGTGTTGGCGCTAGGTGGCATTGAAAATTTGGCTATGGGGATGGCTCCAAGAGTTGAGTCGATTCCGAACTCACCTTGGCATATAGGTGATATTTCCGAAAGACTTTCTGGGAACTACTTCAGAAGGTTATAAATCTATAGGTTACCGTCGGTGTCCTTTGCTTCTTGTTTCTTATTTTTACAGTGGGTTAGGAGAGAGCGTGGTACCTCTTGCATTGGTACTTATGTATCCAGATGCAAGAGATTGATTCAGAGGTTTCGTTAATCGCTCGGGTAAGGCGAAAGGTCTCTTTATAGCACATGAAATTGATATGGTGAGGGTCAAGCTAGCCCATGTCAAATGACTACGATGGACTTCTCACTGCAACAGATGCTAAGTCGACTTGGAAGGGATGATTGTTTGGAATGACAGTGGGTTCTATGTATATATCTTTAAACTTACTAGTTTTATCCTTGTTACTACCTCTGCGACTGTTTTTTTACTGGGTTTAGGGTGTTCTAGTAGGTATGAGTACTTGGATATATACTGATGAAATCTTGTAGTATGTTTTCTACTAGGTCTCTCTATAATAGTTTGGTGTAACCTAGTCGTATACAATTAAGATTGAAAAGACAGTCGACTGAGTGGCCGTGCTGTAAGTCCACAACCAGACAAGGAAAAGGAGTTAAGGTAGAATCACACACTCTAAGCATGTAGAATCTTAATTATATATGACCATGCATTTATAGTTCACTTGCTAGGCTCTTTAGTTTTTCTACGAATGATATGACTTATTCGGATGAGGGAACAATTTATGATTATGATTTTAATTGGAAAAAATGTTTTGTGAAAATTTGATGCTTAATTTTCATTGTTTGGCAACTAACTGAAAATCCTAGTAGGGTTCCTTGTTGCTTCATCATGTCCCATTGTTAAACTCCTTCCGCCCCTCCGTCGTTCCTCTTCGTTGGACAATCTCTCTTGAAATGTCCCACTTTACCTCATGTGCAGCATTTTGGACGTAATCCAGTATCTAGGGTTGGGGCGATGCATTGGGTCGGGGTCTTACAGTGGCAGGTGTTGTGCCCCTTCTTATTGAACCTTTTTCAATGTAACTTCCGGCAAACTCCATTATGATGGAAGCTGCACTTGCTGCATTTTGGGAGGTTTCCAACATATGGTTTTCTCGGTGGTGTGGTAGTAGGGTCAGTGGGGGTATGGGCTGCTACAACTTGTATTTTGGTGGGTCTTTGAGTTGCACCGCTCCCTTTCCCGTTCTAGGACTTTCATTTCTTGTTGTTGGGTTTGTGGTTTGGGGTATCCTTGTAGGCATCCATTCGTTGACACCAATGGACCTGCGCTACGATTGGAACTGTCGACACCGATCCTATTTTTGTTTGTGTTGTTAGCGTTGAGTTTTGCCATGACGGCTATCACAATAGCTGTCACTGCGGCTTGGAACGTAGCGGAGTCTATCCGTAGGATCAGTGTTTCGTCGGTGTGCTGGTTGTGTCCATGGAAAAACTTTTTTTTTGTATGATGAGAAGCGAATTCGTGCGTAACTATGGTTATTTCTAGTGTATTTTTTCTACATTCATAGACATACATTTATGTATGCACACATATAAGTCACATGTTTCATTGTACGATTCTTTCTATTTCGATCTACATCCCTATGATGTATTTATGGTAAAGAGTAGAAATAGGCATTGTACGAACGCTAAGTTTATCAAAATAGAATATAGCTATCAATAGAATTAGTGGATTCGGATTACATGGGTTTTTGGAGGGCGTACCTCTCTTGATTTACTACTACTAATTGTGATGAAAGACATAATAAACCTAAGACATGGTGCGAGTAGTGATGGGTTTTGAGCATTGTAACACTCCTATGGTGTGCATGCAACCCTATATGCCTTGGATCTATGTTTTCACTATTATACATGCAAATATACAAAATTCCAAAGCATCATCCTAACTAGCACATTATGGAGCAACTATACTACAAAAGTCTAGTTAGATGACATACCTTTTGATGGAGCTTGAAGTCTTGAACCTTAAGAGCTTAGCCCCAATAGTATGGAAGCCTCAAATGGAATCACAAAAGCACCACCAACAAATGGAATTACTTGAGAAGATGGTTACTTTGGTTCTCTTTAGAAATCGGCTTTTCCCTCTTGTGTATACACACTAGTGTCATTTCTTGAACCATGGGATCCTTTATATAGTGTGGCTCTTTACGGTTACACCATGGACTTTTCATTTCCTTCATGATCCATGGGTTTTAACCTCCATGGAGTATCCATGGGTTACCACATGGGTTACGCCCAACATGAAGGACAATGGATCACAAGCCCACATATATAAGAATGAATGATTTACATAATCAATCCCCATATATTTAATTAGTCTCTTTTGATCACAAAATTAATTCCAAATTAATTCTTGATCAATACTAGTTAAATAATACAATTCCATATTAATATATTAGAACTTATAATATATTAATATAAATCATAACCTTTTCTCACTTGTCTATCAAATTGTTCCGATGCCATGCAACCCAAATGGACCATGCTACTCTCGGTCGAGTACATACCAATAATAGTTATTGGCTTAGACATCTAATCCAATAGTCTCCCACTTGGATAAGTCTAACTATTATTCAAGTATGACTACAAGATCCCGACTAGAAACCGTAGCTCTTAAAGCCGTTGTCGAACTCTGACCTAGTCAAATGACGTGTCCATTATATAAGGGATCATATATTCCTCCATTCTAGATATCATATGGACTGAGACATGGATTATAATCATTCTCTCTGTCCATTTGTTGTTTCCCGATTTCTGATATATGATGACTGACTAATTGAACAAATCAAATCAGTCCAGGCTTAGCCAAACACTTAGGTGTGTCATCACTAAATCATTGAGGGGCCTACAAATATCGCTTTTATCCCTCCAAGGGTAAAAGGAATGGATAAACATAGACCCAAATGTTCGCTTGTACTTACTCATCAAATTACACACAACGATATGTTTTATAACAACTAAGTTACCGGTTGCGTTTACATATATCAATGTGAAACCGACTTGCAACCACAACTCATACGTCTCCATTTGAAGAATATAAGATATTATCGTCTCATGATTCACACCTGATAAAATCCATGAAGTATTCAAATGAATGTTGGTTGAATCCAATACACGAATATCATTCCAGGGGCACTCATGAACACTACAACCACTTTGTCCCAGACAAACTACAGACCCATTCATGGCAGTCTTGCCTCAATACCTACTTCCAAAGTATGATCGACTATGGATGGTTTGAATAACCTAGTTATTCGGAAAGTTAAAACATGCAAAGCGAAACACAAGAATAATCGAATCCAATATGGTCTCATAATTTATGAATATAAATAAAACACCTTTTATTTATCACCATATTGATTACACACTATTCATTGCATAATGTTTTGATTTATTAACTTAAAGCTTGAATTAAAACAATAGTTGTCCCATGCTCCAAGCATGCACACTATGTTTTCTAAACTATAGTTATGCCATACTCCAAGTATGCACACTATGTTTGTCTATGATCCTTACTTTGTGAAATAGATCAATTAAGCATGATTCCAATGATGCTCATTTCATAATCCCAAATACTTACCATAAATGTAAGAATATCAAAAATTTGTCATTTACTATAATTTGTTAGATTTTAAACTCATATGCATTAGTCCTCTTGTAATGACTATGCACAAAGGTCACAAAGACATGACCACAGACATTACAAAGTATTCCAATGGAGACCAATTCCACGGAAACTAAGTCTTACATTCAAAGTACATCCCTTTGAACATCCTTCTTGCATTAAGTTTTTCTAATCTTTCACAAATTTGGAGAATAACTTCTTCCTATGGAAACATTTCCATATTCCCATTTTCACATTTACTTCTGAACAAAATTTTTCTCCTTTCAGAATATGTCAATATGGTCCCTTTCCAAAACTTTACACCATACTTCCAACTGTCCATGAGAAACTAACCTTAGGTAAACCTCGGATTGTCCTTGACAATTGCTTAATCATTTCAGTCATATCCGGTTCTCTTACTTTTTCCCTCTTAATGCCCTAGGTATTTGGAAAATTTAGAATGGATAAATATTATAACACTTGCAATCGATCCTGTATCTGAAGCATACAAAACACGATTCATGATCTCTCACATAAAAACATGATACTTGACCGGTCTTGTACTGTAATATTTTATAATTTGCCATGTTCTCATAATTCGAATTATGAATAGGAATGCAATAATCATAATCAAATATTAGAATGCAAATAACGTAATCATGACTAAATTTGATTAAAATCTCACAATCTAAGCTTTTAGATTTGAAATGAAGTATAATTTCCTCTCCCTTAATTATAACAAAACAACTTTATCAAGCTCTGTAACTTCACGAACTGAAACTTTTGTTTTCTATAATTAACATTGCTAACTTGTAACACCTAACATAATAATCATGCTCACACTAACATGAATTATTAGCATAACACTTATGCTCCCACTAGCTTTAACATGTATCCAGAAATTAGTTGGACTTCTAGAAATCAATACTTTACTGACTTTCTTATCAAATTTCAGATTTCTGATACAAGATGCTTTGATAGAACTTTATCTAAGCTTCTCAAAACCATACACCTTTCCTTAGATAGCTCACATCTGTGTCTAAACAATTTTTAGAACTAAGAAAATGGATGTTGTAATCATAGTCTCAATTGTTTAGACCTTTACCATTTCTCACAAGTCCATGTTAGTGTGTCGATTAACCACACACGCTCCACTAATGACTTTGAGAATGCAAATATCACAATTTCTTTCTACTTAAAATCTATTTAGTGAAATCATTTCCTCACCATCATTTTCATGAAGCGGAGAGAAACCTTATGACACTTAGATTTTATGGTGCATGTGTTCCTATCCATGTGTATGTCAAAACCATAATCACAAGACAAGGTTAGTGACAAATTCAAATTCATATGGACTGAACTTGTTCAATCTTAATTTCTTACCACCTGGCAGCACAAGGGCCTACCATTGCTTCCAAGTTGTTATGCACACATAGATCTCGCATACATAGTCAATTTTACCGGAATAGGAACATAAACATGAATTACGTCAGCACGATAGGTTACAAACCTCAAGTGGCGTGCTAGTGATAAACTACAAGTTTTTATTCTTGATTAGTTCTTGAAACTCTTTCAAGATCTTTAAAACTCCGAATAACCTCTGGATGTATAAGTTTCTCTTTGTCAAATACCATTACGTGACAACAAATATTCAAGAGTTAGTGCGGATTTTTATCAAGACTAACACTTCACACAATTGGCATTAGCCGGCCTTTGTTTTATCCAAAACATCAAAACTTATCAATTTCAAATGTACAAGAGTAGAAAACATTTTACTCTACATTTGACAAGTGTTATAAACCTTCTTTAAGATATGTCACTCAAGTTACAATCTTGGAGTATGACTCTAAGAATTGTTTTGGAAAGAAGTATGATTGTAAGTCCCAAATATGCTTATGTATCAATCAGATCCGCTTGATTATGCAGAATCTCAATTAAGCGGATGATGCCAGATCAAAATAGAAGAGAATGAGAAGAAGAATAATATGAATCTTGTATGATTTGATTAGAATGAAGTTCCCTTACACAAAATTCACACACTTACACACACTTAAGCTCCTTTCTATCTCTCTTGGCTGTACAGTCACACACACATGCACTCCTCACCACTAATACAATATATAATGGACATGGTCTGTGAATGGGTTTACCGTCGTGAACCAGTTCACAGCTGTAAACACCCACCTGGGCCGTGAACACAACCGTACACATATTACACTACAGAAAAATACATTTTCCTAGAAAATTAAAGTATAAACCATAATTTAGACCCAACAATCTCCCCCTTGTTTTATAGCTTTCTTTTCTAATTGACCCAACAAGCTCCCCCTAAAAATGTAGTTGGCTTTTATTGTCAATATTTATTTTGAGCTTGGCCTCAGCTTTAATCTTCAATTTCCTCACAACTTCAAGATGAACTTGATGAATCTTCAATAAATGACTTCATCTAGAGCAGTTGGGATTTTCCTTAGAATTTGAAATTTAACGTACATTAGGTGAGGAGGTTTGATGTACTGATTCTTGAAAGATATCGCTTTCAGCTTGAGAATCTTTAAAGAGAACATTAGAGATAACGAATCTTCTGGATCACTTCAGCATGTTCATAGATAGCAACAAACTGATTGAGGAGGCTTTAATGCAATCCATCACATAATCTTCAAGAACAACTTCACCTTGCTTCTAGGGTTGAAAGATTGAATGTTGAAAGAATAGTCTTCATTTCTTGTTCCTTCGAATGAGAATTCTTCGATAATCATGGATGAAGCATTGGCTTAGAAAATCTTGATACAGTCTCCATGAGTCTCGTCTACATCTGAATGCAATTTTCATGACAAAATTAAACAAAAAAAACTTAGTACACAATATTTTTTTTGGAATTTTCATATTTTCTAAAAAACAAAACAGAAACAAAAATATTTTTGGATTTTTTTAAAAAAAAATTTCTGAACAAGAAATAACACTACTTTTGGATTTTTTTTTTTTTAAATACTACCCCTAAATTTGTGCATAGAGGAAAACTACGAAAAAATTTAATAAAAAAAATATTTGGGATCAAAGTTGTCAGGCAATCCAATATCGTTTATCAGTACACGCCTGCATGTTTGGATCTGGTCAATCACCGGTATTGTGATCCACTTAAGCACAAAAGATGTTAACAATTTGGACAGATTATAAGTGACAATTCATTATGATCTATATTCGTAAATGAACATTTAGGTGACGACGACCAAGAATATTGTTGTCCACTTAAATTAAGCAGCAATATCACAGACAACCTATTAAATAGTTCAATTTTAGATGTACTAGAACATGTTTCCCACTTCCCGATATACCCTGATAATCAAGAACTTCCAACAACTCCTTAATTTAGGTGAGTATTCAATCATTAAGAAAGAAGTCAGATATAGAAGTGCATATGTTGTATCCCAAGTCGGATGTCTTCCAATCACACAGAGGGAACAACATATGACTAACATAGATAGGGGTTAAATAGGTAGTAGAGTGCATATGCAGTGTCCCAGGTCAGATCTTCTGACCACGCAGGGGGGCAACATATGGCTAACAGATAGAAAGAATTGCATAGATATGGATATGCATAGAGATAGAGTTGAATATGTTGCATTCCAGGTCAGATAAGTTTCAATCACGCAAAGGAAGCTACATATGACTGACAGATAGAAAGCAAGAAAATAATTTCCTACAGACCTACTATATCAGAACCCCCCAGTTGTCCTATAAGTACCAGAATTAAGGACATAAGTCCATACATCAAGGAAATGTTGACCCACAGTTCTAGATAATTAACTTTTAGTGTATCTCATAGGTTCCCATGTTTATCTCACTGCTCAATCGAGTGTCGTATTGTCATTCTAAATGAAACTATCTAAGTTCATATTGTCTAGTTCTATCATTTGTCAATTTAAGTCTTGTCCTTTTGAATCCTTTGTGCCTACTAACACATTGAACACATAGTCTAGACAATTTGGCTTTAGTGCATTACACAAATTTTATATTGCCCTTTAGCACTAGACATCATATCACTTCCTAATTAACAAAACAAACGAAAGACTATAAGAAAATAAAAGATTATCTTTAAAACGAATCAATGTAAGAAAAACTCAGGAGTATCAAGAAGAAAACTCAAACAGTAAGTCACCAATTGAATTTGCATCCAGAAGGTCTGAGAACAGCAGACATAATCTCATAACAGATATGAAAATTCTTCACATCGTTAAGTGCAAAACCCCATGTGTGATCCCTTCCTTTCTTCCTTTCCCGCAATGGACACATACTCTCAAACAAAGTTTTGAGTGTTGCACAATTGAGAAATGCCTCCTATCATGTGCCTAGAATAGCCACTACCAATAAACTAAAGTCTAATGATATGTATCCATAGCTACTCTAGCACAGGGCGAAATCAGTTAGTCTTTGGAACCCAATCTATTTTGAAACTGGGTCAACCTATATCATCCTTGCAAGGTACTCTCTCCCATGATATGTCCTGCTTATCACAAACAGAAGATGAAGAAATATTATAGTCATTAGGTGATTTGGGAGAGTGAACCTTCGGAATCCATCTATAGTCGCACAAACAGAAGATGAAGAAATATTATAGTCATTAGGTGATTTGGGAGAGTGAACCTTCGAAATCCATCTATAGTCGGGTTTAACCCATTTCTTGTTTGAGCAGATGGGTGTCTTAGCACTTGATTTTGAACTTGAAGCCGATTGCCGAGATCACTTTGATTTTGGCTTCATGGGTGCATCTCTTGGATTTGGCTTTTTGGCTGGCATTCCCTTCTTGACCTTGGAAATTAAATTATTTCCCTTTGTGGCATTCCAATCACCATTGTTTGAAAGTGTCCTCGAAGGGTTTCTTTTGGAAAATCTCCCTCTTGGCTCGTTCTGCCAACTTTGTGCGTAGTAGGGAATGTACGCGCGATTTGGACAATTTCTGGCAATGTGTCCAGGTGCTCCACAGTGAAAACATGTCTTTTTCTTCACTGGGAAGTTATTTCTTCCTGCCCTTGGTGGTGTGACTTTGCCTCGTCTTTGATTGTTCCCACAATCACACTTGCAGCAAGCACTTGTTTCGCTTGTGTTGGTGGCCTGTATTTACCAATAGCAGGTTGATCAGAAGCAACTGAGTTCGAAACAACAGATTCTGAGTTCAAGGAGTCATTGGTTTGCTCAATAGTGTTCTCCTTGTTCTCATCTTCTGCTACTTTACATGTACAGGAAGTATAAACATTAGTATCTTTCATCTCAACACCAGTAGAAACATTAGTATCTTTCATCTCAACACCCTCATTTGGCCCTGATTGTTCAGTCTTAACTGAGGCTGGTGCAGGGGGTTGGCCATACTTAAGGTGTTCTTTATTTTCTATTTGTTCCTTAGTCAGAGGGGTGAAAGTTTAAGTATGATTGAAAGGAGGAGGAACAATTTCATACCCTGCACCCTTTTGTTGGTTATTTTTAAATTTCAAACAATTGTCAATCATGGACACAACTACTTCACTTGACACATCAAACTTCTTAAAGTTGAATTCATCATCTTTATATTTTGCTTTTAATGCATCAAGTTCAGTAGTCACAACATCAAAATCTTTCTTAAGATATTTACAATGAACACAATTGTCACTGCATGCTGCCTATAATTTCTTATAATCATTTGTCTTGGCCTCTAATTGATCTTTCAATGGTTTTTAGCCTTTCCTAAGTTGGTAAAATTCGTATTTTAGTTCCTCGTTCTCTCTGCGTAGTAATTCGTAATGCACATGTAAATTCTCCAAGGAAATTTAATTGACTTTGATTTTTGAAGAACTCATTATTTACCAAAAATGCCCTTTAACTTGAAAACTCAAAAGTCAACCTTAAAAGTCAAATTTAAAATCAAACTAGTCAAACTTAAAAAGTCTAACTCAAAAGTCAAACCGAAAAGCTAAATTTGAAATTTTGAAAGTTAAACAATAAAGTCAAAGTTTAAAGTCAAAGGTCAAACTTTAAACTTAAAGTCAAAATTTTAAGTCAAAAGTCAATTTACAAGTGGTATCAGAGCTTGGATGGTATCAATCATTTTGGCCAAATCTGGAGCATATTTGATCTTATTTTTGAAGGATTTTTGCGTTTTTGGATAGATCTTTGAAAAATAGGGGGTATGTTCTTTGTGTTTTTGTGAAAACCCAAGTCGTCCCGTTACATTTCCCCGTTACCGTTAACGGAATATTCCAGTTTATAAAAGTTTCGTTAATTAGAGGTCGTCAATTAAATAAACATTTCAGTTATTTATGTTTAACATGCCGTTAAGTCATGATAAAAGAAAATAAAAACACATAACACATATTTCCATTTAATTGGAAATGTTACGTTTTATTATTACGACCATTAAATCGGGTGCGACCAAAAGCCCCGTATAACGGAAGTATCGGGTAGAATTCCGCTGAACTCCAACTCCCACCCATATATAAAGGGGAGTAAACTCCATTTGGAGCTTTTCCACCCTCTCTCTCTATACTCTCTCTCTAGACTCGTTTTCGCCCCGAATCCGCAACCAAACGTTTCCAAATGGTAAGTCTGCTTACCCTAGCTTATTCTAAACATTATGATTTGTGTTTATAGCCCAAAAATCATCCAAGAAGGCAAGGAGTAAGGAGTTTACGGCCCAAGAACACTCTAGGGCCGTAAACCCCTAAAATGATGCCAAACTTGCCTTTAAACTCACCCTTAAGCTTGGAAACTAATTGGGGATCTAACCTAGGAGTATTTAAACATCAAAACACAATTATTTAGGGGGTAAACGAGAGTTTACGGCCTAGGCATATGCCAAGGCCGTAAACACCTCTTAAACATGTCATAAAGCCCCAAAAACACTCCTAAACCACCCTAGGACTTCATACACAAATTAGGGGCTTACCATTTAGGGTTTAGATCATTAAAACATAAAGATTTGGGGGATTAAAAGGAGTTTACGATCCAGGTAGGTACCAAGGCCGTAAACACCCCTAAATGTGCCAAAATGATAGTTTTAATTCCCCCAAATGGCCTCACACTCCATTATAGATTACTAGCAAGGTATTAGGGGCTTGAAACTTCACAAAACTCAAGGAATGAGAGTTTATGGCCGTAAACTCCCTTAGGAGTTGTCCCTAGGCCGTAAACTCCCCTAAAATGCCCTTAGAGGCCTTAAACCCACTCATGCCTTTTTGGAAAAGTACTTAGAAAAATCCCAGGAATAAGCTTGAAGCCTTAAACACCCTAGAACCCTTCACCATGAGTTTACGGCCGTAAACTCATGGTGAGTAGTCCTTGGGCCATAAACATCATATTAAGGGTTTACTCTTGGAGAGTAAACTCCATTCCTTAGCCATACACACCCTTAAACGCTACCCGGGACACCCAAACACTTAACCGAAGTGTTTTCCGCTCCTGTGAGCGTGTATATTTGTTTAAATATACTAATTGTATATGAACATATGTTATCATATGTTAAATAGGTCATTGTGTGTGTGTTCAAGTCCTTGCGTGACACCGAACACCCAAACGGCACCTTCGTCGGGCCTACTTACACCAGGTGAGTTCATACCCCTGAGTGAACCTTTTAATGTTTTTACATGTTTTATAGGGGGGGAATACAAGTTAAACATGCCAGTTATCATATCAATCATATGTGATTGATAACCCGCATGCACAAGATTTTACCACACTGTACACTGTTTTACCGACTAGGACACTATAATGGTTTTCAAAAAGGTTTTCAATTATTTCAAAACTCTCACTTATATTGCTTTGTCAAAGTACATTTTAAACTGGTTTATGGAAAGTTTTCAAAGAATTTCTAAAGGCTTTCAAATTCGTTTTACCAAAGGATACCAAATGTAATTTTCCTAAGTATAAAGGTTTTCCAAGGTTTTCGTCAAATTCTCTTTTACAACGTATACTTGTACTTGTTTATTCCTGCTGCTCCGCTTTACTTATTTAAAACTCCTACTTGATAACACTTTCACTTCTTGATACGCTTATACCTGTTATTGCCTCTATTTCGCTTATACTTGTAGTCACTTATACGTGATAGGCGTCCTACTTCATCAGTTGTCGATTCCACTTCGTGATACACTTATACTTGGTGCACTTATACTTCACGGTTCGATTATTCCACACTATTCGCTCACACTGTATGATTCCATATTTCCACACTATTCACTCACACTGTATGATTCATATTTCCACACTATTCACTCACACTGTATGATTCCGTATTTCAACACTATTCGTTCACAATGTATGATTCCGTATTTCCACACTATTCGCTCACACTGTACGTTATACATCACGATTCGGTTATTCCACACTCAATCATAGTTAGATGTATGTATGTACTTGTATAGGTGCATATAAATAATGATTGAAGTACTTAGGAAGGTTTGTCCGCCCTATTTCCTTTTCTTCGTTGAGATGTGGTCTGGTGGGATCGGATGGCCGTCCGAAGGTCCTTTGATTCATTAGTTGTATGTTATGTATACGAGCATAGCCATATAGGTTTACTCTAGTCAGTTCAGTTAAGAGTCTCTACCTCTAGTTCAACACTTATATTAGAAACACACTACCCACTATTTGGAAGTCTCTACCCACTATTTGGGATGCATCTTCAGGACACGACCTTCTCCGTCGTCTAGTTGGTAACCAGAGTCTCCTGCAGGGAGAGCGGACATTGTGTGTATAGATCTATACGGGATTAACACCCCCGCACCCTGACTGCTAGCTATAGTCCACGGCCCACCAAGCCAAGGGGTGACAAATGTCATAATTTATAGATGCTTGTAGGGCGTCAGGTACTTTAGTGTCGGTTAGTATGGTTACGAGTATCCCAGGTTGACTTATAATTCATGGCCTTAAGGTAATAGTATTTCACCGGCAATTTACACTGTATGCTGGTAATTCATTTTCAGAGTCACACTGTTTTGACCCTACAAGACGTATCTTTCATTTGATACTGTCTGGGGTCTGTCTCCTCTGTTTTGACCTTACAAGGCGTATCTTTCATTTGATACTATCTGGGGTCTGTCTCCTCTATTTTGACCCTACAAGACGTATCTCTCATTTGATGCTATTTGGGGTCTGTATCCACTGTATTCACTGTTTTAGACCTGGCTAGACGTATCTTTCATTTGATATTGCCTGCGGTCTGTATTCACTGTTTTGGGCCTTACCACCTGTACCTTTCATTTGGTACCTTCTGGGGTCCGTGTCTCTATTTGTTAGACTGAGCCAGACGTATCGTTCGTTCGATGCTCTCCTAGAGTCTATGATTCCTTTTCCTTAGTCAGCAGTCCTCACTGCTGAGGCATATGTTATTTCCCTGACGTCTCTTGCTTTCTTTAATAATCAAATTCAGTATTTTGATAATGATAGCAATTAAGGGAAAACCACTTTTTACCACATAACACTGACCAGTCTTGGTAGAAGGCTGCTTTGATTAAAGAAAATATAGGATTTTCTGGAAAGAACTCTAATACACTGTAAACACTTAAACTATTACTTTATGAAGTTATTTGAATGAAATGTCACTAAATACTTATGAACTCACCAACATTTGTAAAAATGCTGATACTCGCTTTTCAAATAACTTGTATTCTCAGGTTAGCATTAGACAGGTACATCTCGGAGCTGTTGGTGAAGATAGCTTAGTACTGCGCTGTATCTATTCGATTATTTGTATTACTTTGATGTATTAATGTAACCATGTAAAACTATTACTATTAATGCAATGTTTTGTTGTACTTTGATTACTATAATGCATGTGTTGTGATACTTGACATGACATCATCCACCCCAGAACGTTTCCGCCGTTCCGGTTTTGGGGTGTGACAGTTTTTGATAAAAACGCGTTTTGGATCGAGTTTCTGAGCAAAAAGGGTGAAAAACATCGGTGTTTTTTAACTGTTGAAGGGTTCACGGCCGAAGAAGGGTTTACGGCCATTTGAGGGTTCTCGACCGAAGAAGCGATTGCGGCTAGGGTTTCTCCGACGTTTACGGCTCAATAGTTTGCGGCCCTCGGGTTCACGGGTTCACGGTCCTCGCTTCGCGTTATCAGCCAGTAGGAGTCCTCGCAGGAGCGTGTGCTTATTAAAAAAAATTGGGGTTGCCTGGGATCGAACCCAAGTCACCTGATTCATCCGTCAAGTGCTCTTTCCATTTGATATAACTTGCCATATGCTTCATTCCTTCTGAATTTAATTCAAAAGGACTCATTTCTTGGTTCTTAATTTCGAAATATTGTCACTTTCAGCCCAAATTTCAATTTTCGTTTTTTAAAAATTCCATTTTCAACCAAAATTTTTGGTTTTTAATTTTTGACTTTCTAATTGTCTTTTGACTTAAAATTTTGACTTTGACTTTCAAGTTTGACATTTGACTTTAAATTTTGACTTTCTCGTTTAGCTTTCAAATTTTTAAATTTAGTTTTTCAGTTTAACTATTAAGGTTGACTTTTTAATTTTGACTTTTAAGGTTGACTTTTGAGGTTTCAAGTCAAAGGGCATTTTTGGTAAACAATGATTTCTTCAAAAATCAAAGTCAATGAAATTTCCTTGGAAAATTTATGTGTGCATTACAAATTACTACGTAGAGAGAACAAGGAACTAAAACACGATGGGTACCAACTTAGGAAATGCCAAAAACCATTGAAAGATCAATTAGAGGCCAAGACAAATGATTATAAGAAATTACAGGCTGAATACAGTGACAAGTGTGTTCATTATAAATATCTTAAGAAAGATTTTGATGTTGTGACTGCCGAACTTGATGCATTAAAAGCAAAATATAATGATGTTGTATTCAACTTTAAGAAATTTGATGTATCAAGTGAGGTAGTTGTGTCCATGATTGACAATTGTTTAAAATTTAAAGATAACCAACAAACGGTTCTGGGGTATGAAAGTGTTCCTCCTCCTTTTTAATCATACTTACACTTTCACCCCCTTTGACTCAAGAAGAAATAGCAAATGAAGCACACCTTCAGTATGGCCAATCCCCTGCTTCAAATTCAGTTAAGACTGAACAATCAGGGCCAACGAGAACACTATTGAACAAACCAATGACTCCTTGAACTCGGAATCTGTTGCTTCAAACTTAGTTGCTTCTGATCCACCTACTATTAGTAAATACAGGCCACCAACACAAGCGAAACAAAGTGCATGTTGCAAGTGTGCTTGTGTGAACAATCAAAGACAAGGCGAGAATACGCCACCAGGGGCAGGAAGAAACAACTTCTCGGTGAAGAAAAAGCATGTTTTCACTGTGGAACACCTGGACATATTGCTAGAAATTGTCCAAATCGTGCATACGTTCCCTACTATGCACAAGGCTAGCAGAACGTACAAAGTGGGGGATTCTTAAAAAGAAATCATTCGAGGTCACAATCGCACAATGGTGACTGGAATGCATAGAAGGCTAAGAATCAAAACCACAAGGCTAAGAATCCAACTCCCAAGAACAAGAAGGGAATGCCGACCAAGAAATCCAATCCAAGAGATGCTCCAGTGAAATTAAGATTAGTTAGCTCAAAGTCATCTTGAAGATCGGCTTCAAGTTCAACATCTTGTGTTAAAGGGCAATATAAATTTCGTGTAATGCACTAAAGCCGAATTGTCTAGACTCTATGTTCAATGTGATGGTAGGTACAAAGGATTCAAAAGGACTAGACTTAGATTGATAAATGAAAGGACTAGACAATATAGACTTATATAGTTTCATTTGGACTGACAATACGACACTTAGGTAGATTGAGCAGTGTGATAAACATCGGAACCTATAATATACGCTAAAAGCTAATTATCTAGAAGTGTGGGTCAACATTTCCTTGATGTATGGACTTATGTCCTTAACTCCGGTACTGATAAGACAAATAGGGGGTTCTGATAAAGTAGGTATGTAGGAAATTATTTTCTTGCTTTCTATCTATCAGTCATATGTTGCTTCCTCTGCATGATTGGAACATATCCGACCTAGAATGCAACATATGCATCTCTATCTCTATGCATATCCATATCTATTCAATTCTTTCTATATGTTAGCCACATGCTATCCCCTCTACGTGATCGGAAGATTGTACCTGGGATACAATATATGCACTCTATTACCTCTTTAACCCATATCTATGTTAGTCATATGTTGTTCCTTCTGTGTGATTGGAAGACATCTGACTTGGGATACAACATATGCACTTCTATATTTGACTTCTTTCTTAATTATTGAATACTCAACTAAAGTAAGGAGTTCTTTGGAAGTTCTTGATTATCGGGTTATGTCGGGAAGTGGGAAACATGTTTTAGTACATCTAAAATTGAACCATTTAATAGGTTGTTTGTAGATCTCACTGTTTAATTTCAGTGGACAACACTTTCCTTGGTCGTTGTCAGCTACATGTCAATTTAAGAACATAGATCACACTGTCTTGTCACTTATAACCTGTCCAATTTATCAACATACTTTGTGCTTAAATGGATCACAATACCGATGATTCACCAGATCCAGACATGCAGGAGTGTACTGATAAATGATATTGGATTGTCTGACAACTTTGATCCCCAAATATTTTTGTTTGTATTAAATTTTTTCATAGTTTTCCTCCATGCACAAATTAAGGGGGAGAATTAAAATTTTAAGAATCATACAAAAATCAAAAATCCAAAAATAGAGTTATTTCTGTTTTATTTTAAAAAATCCAAAAATATTTTTGTTTCTGATTTTTTTTTTCAGAAAATATGAAAATTCCAAAACAAAAAATATTGTGTGATTAGTTTTTCTTTTAGTTTAGTTTTGTCTTGAAAAGTGAATTCAGATGTAGATGAGACTCATAGAGACTGTATCAAGATTTTCTAAGCCAAGGCTTCATCCATGATTATCAAAGAATTCACATTCGAAGGAACAAGAAATGAAGACTATTTTTTCAACATTCAATATTTCAACCCCAGAAGCAAGGTGAAGCTGCAATTGAAGATTATGTTACAGATTGCATTGAAGCCTCCTTAATCAGTCTACTGATATCTATGAACCTGCTGAAGTGATCCAGAAGATTAACTCTCTCTGATGTTCTCTCTAAAGATTTTCAAGATGAAAGCGCTATCTTTCAATAATCTCTACATCAAGACTCCTCACCCAATGTGTGTTCAATGTCAAATTCTGAAGAAAAGCCCAACTGCTCAAGGTGAAGGCATTTATTGAAGATTCATCAAGTTCATCTTGAGGCTATGAAGAAATCGAAGACAAAAGATGAAGCCAAGCTCCAGCTGATGATTGACAAGAAAAGCCAGCTACTTTTTAGGGGGAGTTTGTTGGGTCAAAAGAAAAGAAAGCTATAAACCAAGGGGGGATTGTTTAGTCAAAAATATGGTTTATACTTTACTTTTCTAGGCAACTGTAGTTTTTGATCTAGGACTGAAAACAGCCTTGGGTTTACGGTTGTGAACGTGTTTACGGTCGTGAACATGTTTACGGTTGTAAACATGTTTACGGTTTTAAACATGTTTACGGTTATGAACGTGTTTAAGGTTGAAACCTTTTTACGATTGTGAACGTGTTTGCAGCTACTGTTCTCTATAAATAGTGTCGGTAGATGTCAGAGAGAGATGGTACGGCTAAGAGAGAGAGAGAGAGAGAGAGAGAGAGAGAGAGAGAGAGAGAAAGAGAGAAAGAGAGAGAAAGAGAGAGAGAGAGAGAGAGAGAGAGAGAGAGAGAAAGGAGTATAAGTGTGTGTAAGTGTGTGAATCTTGTGTAAAGGAACTTCATTCTAATCAAATCATACAAGATCCATATTATTCTTCTTCTCCTTCTCTTCTATTTTGATTTGGCATCATCCGCTTGACTGAGATTCCACACCATCAAGCGGATCTGATTGATACACAAGCAGATTTGGGACTTACAAGAGGGTGAGACCGTACGACCAAGAGAAAGAGAAAGGAGTTTAAATATGTGTAAGTGTGTGAATCTTGTGTAAGGGAGCTTCATTCTAATCAAATCATATAAGATTCATATTATTCTTCTTCTCCTTCTCTTCTATTTTGATCTGGCATTATCCGCTTGATTGGGATTCCATACCATCAAGCGGATCTGATTGATACACAAGCACATTTGGGACTTTCAATGACTCGTATTCTTGATTTAACCACTTCAACAATTCTTGACTCCTCTTCTTAGCCATAAAAATGCACTAAGATGTCCTTAGAGGATCAATTATGATATGGTTTCATAATCATTAAGATGATCATAAAACATGATACTAAAGTACTCTCCCATCTTTTCAGATTGGAGAAACTTTTATCTTTCTGCCTAATTTGATTTTTCTCATTTGTTCTGCCATACATTGATACTTTTCCAATGTTTCAAAATTATACTTAAACTTATAAGTATAACCATATTTACTAAACTTTAGTAAATCATGACGAATAGTCTTATCGATCTTTGTGGTGGACTTGACCAGTACACAAGAATGTGTACTCGATCCCTTAGTCCTTCACTTGACTCACATGTACATGTGAACAAGGAATTAGTCTTAATTTACCAAAGATGAAAAATCTCATTCATCACATAATGCTAGTTGCATGATTCCAAGTTTCTATCCAACTGAAACTTGGGTGATGAGAATATTTCCTTATTTGGTAAATTTAGACACTACCACAAATGAAAGAATCAAATTCATATTTTCAATATTTCTAGAAACATACAAACATCAATTTTTCATAAATGTCATTGCAAGGAGATATAAAATACAACAAAAACAAATTTTATTTATTTACAAAATGCAGAAAAAACTTTTCCTTACAATGCAATTACAAGTGAAAAACTATGCTATTACATATTTCCTATCAGTCTATCATAACCCCTAAGTAGTAGCTCAAAAATCCGATCTTCGAACCATGCGATTGAAATCCATATTCGCAATTAGATTCAACATACTCTTTTGAAACTTCACTCCATTTGCAACATTTTTAGGTAAGCAAGTCTCAAAGTTGCTTAATGATTTCTTAGATCTCTTCATTTTACTTTTATGGGGTTTTTGGTCCAAGAGTGTTAGCATTTGGGAAATGGACGTCCCTAGTGAGTATACTTCTAGATCTAGGACCTTGAAGTGTTAGCATTTGGGAAATGTTCAAGTGGTGTCTAGGGTCTAGATCTTAGTTTGTATGCCTTTGCTTGAAGTATAAATGGATTCTGGATTAGGATCTAGCTCTTAAAGAGTTAGGGTTTGAGCTAAATCCATTAAGGAAGTGTATTAACGGGTAAAGGTGGAAACTTTACCCTTAAAATGACATTTTTAGTATGTAGATGAAGTATGGAGCCTAGATCTGAAGGATAGGAGCTTAATCTATTAAGATGGCTTAACAGACTGAAGAACTCATCGATTCTATAGAGGAACTCGACGAGTTGTGCCGAAATTTCCCGATTCTGTAAAAGGAAAAACTCGACGAGTTGACTGGAGATGTCTCGATTCTATGGATAGGAGGATCTCGACGAGTTGAGAAAAACTCGACGAATCAGATCGCGATTTCAGAGTTTTCTGATTTATGGAACTCGGTGATTTGATGGGTCAACTCGGCGAGTTGAGTCAACCCATAATGTTGACTTTGACCGGAAAGTTGACTTTGACCAGGATGTTGAATTTGACTTTAACTTTGACCAAAGTTGACCCTTAAGGGGTTATGAGTATGAAAAAGGTAATTAAAGGAAATCTTTTATGTGTAGGAGTTTGAGTGGGATTGATTTCAGAGCCACGGACAGTTCAGTTACTTCACAACATTTGAGGTGAGTTACCTTCCAGTAGAAGTGAGTCGAAGGCACGAATGCCAACCCACTAGTAGCTTATTATAGTTGAGATGATTGTCTGGTATGCCACTATTTGTTATGATTTATGTGCTAGTATGCTATGATATTATATGATAGTGGTAGGAGGGGTAGGATAGTCCCCAGATATCGGTTGAAAGAGACCGAAGGGGTAGGGCAACACGTAGATATGCTAGGTGGCTACCGGTTGGAAGAGCCCGAAGGGGGTAGGCCGACACCCAGATATGCTAGGCAGTAGGTGAATTGTTTGTATATGCTAGGATATTATGTGGTAGTGGTAAGGGTGAAATAGTCCCCGATTACCGGTTGAAAGAGACCGAAGGGGTAACCAACACCTATATATGCTAGACAGTTACCGGTTGAAAGAGACCGAAGGGGTAGGCCAACACCCATATATGCTAGGTAGTTCCCAGTTATAAGAGACCGAAGCGGTAGGCCAGCACCCAGATATACTAGGCAGTATGTTATTATATGGTGTGTGGTATGATAGGGGAACTCACTAAGTTTTGTGCTTACGGATTTCATTTTTGGTTTCAGGTACTTCCTGTTCGAAGGGACAGGAGTCGGCATGATCTCAACGCATCACACTACATTTTCCACACCGGTGATCCTTGGGATTGTTACTCTGATGTTGTTTTATCATAATATGTTTTGACTATTGATACTTTGGATTTGATATGAGTTGATACTATAGTTGTTTTCAGAAAAATGGTTTTATAATTGTTTATTTAAAAATGAAATTTTTGGTCGGAAATTTTCGGTTGTTACAAGTTGGTATCATAGCCTTGGTTTGAGGGATTCGGTCACACCTTCGTGGTTGTCTGGAATCAAATCAAGTGTTTGAGAAATATTTACAATGAATTTTTTTTTATAAAATTTGAATTGAGGGTTTGAGAAAGAAGAAGGAGTGTGATGCGTGCAATCGGCCGAGCTCAAGTAAAATTTCCCCAAGATACCCGTACATGTTTGTTATGATATATGATATGATTATGAGAACTGCATGCTATATTAGGGATAAGGATCTAGGAAGATGCCTTATGTTCCTGCTACATGTGCTTATCGAACTGTATGATAGTATTGACTAGTCAGTGAGATGATAGCCTGAATAGGATATGCTTGGTTTGGGTTACTCAACGCCCAAATGTTGCTTGCTTTGTCCTTTTAGGAGTCCTAGCTATCTTTAACTAAATAGTAAACGAATATATAAAGTTACATATTACGAGGACTAAATAATTTTGGAAGGTTAGGTTTAGCCCTATTTCACAGCTTTCACCTGAGTCTAATCGTTGTAGGGAGAGACCTCTCATTCAAAGAATTATATGGTCTTAGTAATATGTAATAGTATTCGCGAGCTAGTTAGGGAAAGGTAGTAGGGACTTCTTATGCAGTTGATGGTGGGGAGTGGGTCAGAGATTACCCTAGGGTAAGCCTAATATGAGATTAGCACGGAGAGCAGTAGTAATGAAAGGGACTTGGTGGAGTCAAGGCATTTCTTGAGGAAAGTAAGGATAGATGTGGAAGGTAGTATGGTCCCGTACTACTGAAACCAAAGGATCCATACTCAAATCAAGGAAAGGTGAGATTAAACCAGGGAACTTGTAGTGAGTATGAAGTCTCTCGATATTATGCATGACTCTAATGATTATGTGGTTTGTTTCAGAATGGTGGTGACACGTCACAGAGCAGGAGGTTCAGGGTCTGGGTCAGGTTCGGGTATAGGTTCCGAGCCAGTTGATGATGGATTGCGTGAGTTCATCGCATCCGAGATTACGAGAGGCATCCTTGAGGTAACCCCAGTGATTTTCGGGTCGACTAAGGATGGTATCATTAAGCTGATGGAGGATCGCCTTAGGGAATTCAGGAGTAACATTGCATATGGCTAGTCAGGGACTTGTATGCTCTCCTTCAAGGATTTCAGGGGATGTGGATTGCCAGACTTCAGCGAGGTGAAGGAACCCATTGTGGTGAGACGATGGATCGCAGGCATTGAGTTTACACAGGTGACAAGCTTTTGCCCTGAGGGGTCAACGGTCAGGTTTGCTACTGGTTGTTTAAGAGAGAGGGCTAGAGACTGGTGGGAGGAATTCAGTGATTCTTTGGGAGCTCCAGCCATTGAGGCTATGACCTGGTCAGATTTTGTGACCATATTTCGAGCCAAGTTTGCGCCGGCTGTGGAGATCCAACAGCTAGCCAGGGAGTTCTATGATATGAGAAAGACTACTAGGTCAGTGGCGGAGATTACCACCAAGTTTAGGGAGAGGGCCTTACTGGTGCCTCAATATGTGGGTGATAAGGAGATGAAGAAAACCCGGTACCATGATATGTTCAGAGTTGGCATTGGGAAATATGTCAACTACTCGAAATGCTTGACCCTGGATGACATGATATCGAAGGAGAGGGAGAGGGAGATTGATATAGAGCACATCAGGAAGAGGAAGGTGGAGACTGGGCAGACTTCTGGGGTATCTGGGAAGAAACCTAAGGGATTCAACTCTATGTCAAAGGGCCAGCAGGACTAGAGCCACTGTGGGAAATGCAGCAAGATACATGATGGAGCTTGCAGATTAGGGGGATCAGGATGCTATAAGTGCGAGAAGCTTGGGCACTTTGGCAAGAATTGTACTGCTCCTACCCCCATCCTTTAGACATCAGAGTTGGTTTTCTTTCATTACAATCAGAAGGGCCATAAAAAGGACAACTGACCGAGATTGGTATCATCAGCGCCAGTGGCGGCGCCAGCTCCAGCGACGCTGCAGATTACGGATGGCCAACATGGCAAGACAGATGCTCCAGTGCTTAAGAGCCGAGCCTTCCAGCTAACCACCAAGGAGGCGCGTGCCACACCGAATGTGGTGACAGGTATGTTTTCTTCTCCCTAACCTTTATTACATGTCAATTTTGATTTTTATATTCTATGTGTTCTGTTTAGGATCGTCTTATGTGAATGGTATCCCAGTTCAAGTGTTATTTGACTTAAGGGCTACCCGATCATTCGTATCTCTTGCACTCAGCAAGAAGTTCGTTGAATTTTTAGGCATGTTGGATTGTCCATTAGAGGTCGAGATTACAGACAACTGATCCTTCTGGGCATCAGACGTTCCATAGATTGTGTATTGAGGATGTATGATGAGTGTTACCTCATGGATTTGGTTCCCATTCCTTTGCGTGGGAAGAAGGTCATC
Source organism: Lactuca saligna (assembly GCF_052625555.1). NCBI lineage: Eukaryota > Viridiplantae > Streptophyta > Magnoliopsida > Asterales > Asteraceae > Lactuca > Lactuca saligna. The sequence continues at coordinate 145,238,241 of NC_136419.1, read as the reverse complement.
AATGGCATGGATTGGTTGAGCCCTAATGGGATAGTGATCGAATGTGCGCAACAGTTGGTTCATGTCAGGACCCCAAGTTGGGAAGAGTTGGTTATTCAGGGTGAGAGGTCGCAGTGTAGGCCAACTTTGTGTTCAACAGCGAGGGCTAGACGCTACCTTCAGCAAGGATGAGCATGTTATGTTGCCTATGTTACAGATACCCGAGAGAAGAGTAAAGAGAGCGTGGATGATGCGCCAGTGGTGCGAGAGTATCCGGATGTTTTCCCTGAGGATTTTCCTGGGATATATTTGGGTTGAAATGTCCCGATTCTATAAAGGGAAAAACTCGATGAGTTCAAGGATAACTTGACGAGTTGACTGGAGATGTACCGATTCTATGGATAAGAGGAACTTGACGAGTTGAGAAAGAACTCGACGAGTTGGATCGTGATTTCAGAGTTTTCTGATTTATGGAACTCGGCGGGTTGATGGGTCAACTCGGCGAGTTGAGTTAACCCATAATGTTGACTTTGACTGGAACGTTGACTTTGACCAAGATGTTGACTTTGGCTTTAAATTTGACCAAAGTTAACCCTTAAGGGGTTATGAGTATGAAAAGAGGTAGGTCAACACTCAGATATGCTAGGCAGTATGTTATTGTATGGTATGTGGTATGATGGGGGTACTCGCTAACCTTTGTGCTTACTGTTTTCAGTTTTGGCTTCAGGTACTTCCTCTTCGAAGGGAAAGGAGCCGACATGATCACAACACATCACACTACATTTCTGCACCAGAGATACTTGGGATTGTTACTCTGATGTTGTTTCATCATGACATGTTTTGACTATTGATAATTTGGATTTGATATGAGTTGATACTATAGTTGTTTTAAGAAAAATGGTTTTATAATTGTTTATTTAAAAATGAAATTTTTGGTTGTAAATTTTGGGATGTTACAAAGAGTGAAGCCAACCCAAAAGGACTTGTGCTTCTATTAATTCAAGTATATACCAATTATAGTTATGGGCTTAGACACCTAATCCAACACTATTATTATTTGTAAAAGCCTTGTATTCAAATATCAAGATAGGACACGAATGTTGTTTTGTTTATTGTTGTATTGTGATATATATTCAGTTTATCGGTGATCCATGAACTTAGTTGCACAGGCCGACATGTTCTACCGCGTCGACCCCTGGGGGGGGGGGGGGGGGTGGGGGTGACAGATTGGTATTAAAGCTAAATTGGCTAAAGAGAACTTGTATCCTCGAAATAGGAATTCAAATATAGCAACTAGCTTCTAATAAAATTATTATTATTATTATTATTATTATTATTATTATTATTATTATTAATTACACTATTCTTGGCTACTTACGGTAAAAGGAATATGCTTTGAAGGGCAACATAGGGTTGTTGGATTTCATAATGGCTTAATTGCTAAAATCGTCCTGCCTTCCGGTGTTTCCTGTCTGTACTTAGAGTACAAAACAAAAACTAATAACACTGCAAACCTCAATAACAGTAATTAATAAGAGTTGTTGGATTTTAGAACGACTTAATTGCTAAAATGGTCCTGCCCTCCAGTGTTTCCTGTCTGGCCCTTTTCAGCACTTGGTAGTCTTGGAGTATAAAAGAAAAGCTAATAACACTGCAAATCTCAACAATAGTAATTAATAAGAGTTATATATATATATATATATATATATATATATATATATATATATATATATATATATATATAGACATGCGCACACACCCACACACACTTTGACCCGCGATGAGAACAATTAATAAGATTCTAACATACCTCCAACTAAAACTACAAACTCAACCATTTAGATCAAACACTTGAACTAAGGTTAGTACTACACATAATCCATACCATAAATAAACCTAAAAAGTATGCCTATATTATTTATGGTCGGGCCACTGTACAACCAACCTTGAGCAAGGAGTTTGACAAACTACAATGATTGGAAGTTTTAGAGATTGAAAGATGTTCTTAAAATCAACCTCAAAACAACATATACATTTTAAAAATACTTAAAAATCTAGGATAACGTTCAAATTTTCCTAGTTTGCCTAAACCCAAAAACAAAGAAAGAAACAATAGCTCCGCTACCATCGTAGTAAAGAAACCTATAGTTCCAAATTGATCATTCAATACTCTCTAAACTTCTCTCTCTACCATTTGAAATTGGAGGTGACCTTCTCTAGTGCATGGAACTCATTCACATGATTTGGTACTCCTGATATGTTGTTAATAACCAAGCTCCGATATGTCCGGAAGGAAATCAGTAAATGTAGGAGATCAGACACTACTAGGGAATCAAAACTATTGCTCTAGTTAAAGAAGAGAGTGGAGGATATTAAAGAACTTGCTGAATCAAGAATGTTATCTGAGATAAATTTATATGAAAAAAGTGAATGTAAGTGAAAAATACAAGAGTTGGAGTACTTCATTAAGCTAGACATATAATAAAAGCTAAAATACAGTGGTTAACTTACGGGGACGAGAACACTCGTTTTGTTATTCATAATACTATTAAGAGCAAGAATAGAAAGAACATATTACATGGCTTGACAATTAATGAGGCGTGAAATACTAATCCTATAGACATCAAACATGAAGTACACCAATTCTTTGGTAACAAATTTGAAGAAAAATGACCTAAGACCGAAACTGATCAGTGATAAGTTTAAAACTCTCTCCTCAAAACAGAGAAAATTTCTTGATTTGCCTATCTCATATAAGGAGACAAAACAATCCAGTTGGGGTGTGATGGAGATAAATCTCCTGGACATGACAAATATACTATCAAGGTGTTGAAGCATAAATAGGAATTGATTAAGCAAGATGGTACTCGATTTTTTTCTATACTTTAAAGCTTATGGCCAATTCGCTAGAGGTTGTAATTCATCCTTCATAACCCTCATTCCAAAAGTTAAGGACCCGATGAGTTTGGGAGATTACATACCTATCAGTTTCATAGGTTTCATGTACAAGATTGTATCCAATATCCTTTCATCGAGACTAAAAATAGTGGTAGGATCGGTGGTTGAAGAAGTGCAATCTGCATATACAGAAGGAAGACATATATTGGATGGACCATTAATCATAAATGAAGTATGTTCATGGGCCAAAAAAGCTTAGGAAAGAATTTTCTTATTAAAGGGAGACATCGAGAAAGCTTTTGACTCGATTAATTGGGCTTATCTTGATTCGATCATGGAGTAAATGGGTTTTAGCAATAAATGGTGGGGATGGTACATGGCTGCCTCTCATCCTCTAGTGCCTCTATTCTTGTTAACGATTCCCCGTAAGATAATTTCCCTATCACCAAATGTGTGAGGCAAGGAGACCTACTTTCCCATTTCCTTTTTATTATTGCAATGAAAGGATTGAATGTTACCATCAAATCCGCCCTTAAGAAATCCCTCATGCATGGTCTTCCCCTACTACACAACAGGCCAACCTTATCACATCTGTTTTACGCAAATGACAAGATCATCATTGGTAAATGGAACACGGGTAGTATCCAAAAAATGCTTTCATATTTGCTCTGGATTAAAAGTAAATTTTCATAAATTGAGTTTGTTTGGTGTTGGAATCTTGGATGCGGATCTCCAACATCAGGCACAAGTACTTGGTTGTCTTAAGAGTGCTATAGCTTTCACATATCTTGGGGTCCCGGTAGGAGAAAACATGTCATTGAAGAAAAATTGGAAGTCGATTATTGATACTCGTTTATCAATTTGGAAGGCAAAAACTATCATTTGGGGGCAGACTCACTCTAAAAAAATCAATGCTCAATAATCTTCATACTTATTACTTTTCTCTCTTCAAGGCTCAAAACAGGATCATCAATGAACTTGAAAAGTTGAGGAGGAGATTTCAATGGAGTGGAAAAGATTCCAAATCTAGGATACATTGGGTGTCACGGGCAAAAGTTGTATCTTCCAAAACAGATGGAGGACTTAGTGTTGGATATTTAAAAGCACAAAATCTAGGTTTACTCGGTGGAGACTCAAAGAAAAATCTAGAGGATTAGGGAGATATTGCACAACTAGCATACACAATCTGAGTAGAAAGCCTGTAACTGTTGGTGTGGTTCCTTAACATTACAAGAACGTTTCCCAAGGCTACATAACATGAAGGTAGATAAACTTTGCCTAATATCTGACAACATTGATGGTTCAAGTTTTCACTGGAGATGGAAAGCACAGATCACGAATGGAGATAATCTAGATGACCTGAATATTTAAGCTCTATGCTTCAGGGGGGGTCAATATGAATTTGACAAAGAATGGATTCCGTTTCAACCTAAACCCTGATGGGGTAAACTCTTTACGTCACAAGATTGACTCCATTCCTATCGCCTATCATGGACCAAAGATAAACTGGTCAAAAGCAATTTCACTAAAAATTCGATGTTTTACTTGGAGGGCAGTTTTGGATATACTTCCAATGGCAAGAAATCTCGTGGGTAGAGCAATTAAGGTACTATCAACTTTATGTCCACTGTGCAGTTTGGAACAAGAGACATGATACCATTTATTAATCAGATGTCATGTGGCAAGGGAGGCTCAAGATTGGATTTTAAAATGGTGTGGCATACCTGATGCTTCATTTGATAATGCCAATGAATTTATTAACTTTGCAGCCACATGTGGTAATTGTCCAATGAAGAGGAAAAAGATCATTACAGTGTTCTACGGTCTCTTATGGTTTATCTGGTTGGCCAGACAACAAGGTGTTTAAGGCAATACATACAAATCTTGTTAGGATTGCTGATGAAGTGATCTCTCAAACGTTTTTCTGGTTAAGTTTAGAGCTTCAAGAGTAAATTGTAGATGGATAGAATGAAGCATTCCCTCTTTTTGTTAAAAACTCTATTATCTGTTGTTTCTTTCTCGTTTTTATACCTTGTCCTCAATTTAGTTATTGGCTAAATGTATGACTTTTATTTATTAATATATTTTCCGATTAAAAAAATAATCATACATTGTCAATATCAAAAACATCAAAAGAATAGAATTGATATGGAAATAGCCCATAAAAAATTAATTTCAACTTTTACCATGGATTAAAGACATACAATAAAGGTGACACTAATACACATATATAAAAGCGGAAAAAGCTATCTTGTAAGTTATGATTCCTCAGATAATAAATATGATTACCATAGATAAAAGCGAATTCCAATAATTTGCTGCTAAAAGTGAAAACAGATTAAAAACACGTGAAAAAAATCAACAATTTGTTGTTGATTTAATCTTAGTCAAAATCGGGAGCGTTGACGAAAGCAATAAATATACCACGTAAACAATCCTTTTCGGGCAGAAAAAGCCCCATTTGTCGTTTCCCAAATCCTCTCAAGATTTTTATAACCCTTTATCGTTTTCATCACAAATTCAATCTTCATCATCAATACCCTAAAAGCTTCAGAGATCAGATTATGTCTTGTGTCTGTGATTTCTGTAATCAGAGATCGGCGGTGTTGTACTGTAAAGCCGATTCGGCTAAGCTTTGTTTGTTCTGCGACAACGCCGTACACTCTGCAAATGCTTTATCTCTCAAGCACTTCCGTTCTCAGATCTGTGACAACTGCGGATCTGATGCCGTTTCCGTCGCCTGTTCAACTGATAACCTTCTCCTCTGCACCTCTTGTGATCACGATTTCCATGGCGACTCCTCCGTTTCCTCTTATCACAGTCGTGTGCCTGTTGAAGAGTTCTCCGGTTGCCCTTCCCCTCTTCAGCTGGCCTCGATTTGGGGATTTAATCTAAAACCTTCTGGTTCTAATGGCAATTCGTGTGAAAGTAAGTATTCCACTACGAATTTTCAAGATTTAGCGACGATACATGAGAAAACTCCTTGTTATGATGAGGTTCCGAGCGTTGACTGGAAATCTAGAGGTTCGGGTTGCGGAGTTCATAATAAAGTTTTGTTTAAGCAGCTGGTGGAGCTTGCGAAAGAAAGATTTGACGGGGATGGAGCTGAATTGGGGCCTCAAACCCCGAGTGGATGTGGTCGGCGGGATATTTCAGAAGGTTTCGAGTATGAGGAACAAGACGATAAGGATCTGTTGCATCAGCAAACTCCATTAACGTATCTGCTTATGCCGCCCCAGAATCCCGCGAATTCGAAAGCGAATAATGGGGGTATCACTGAATTTAGTAACATGTGGAGCTATAGCCCTAAACGCCAAACCAGTCAGGTTTGGAATTAAATAACTTGATTAGAAAATTGATAAAAAACATTACCGTATATTACTCTTGATCTTGTTATAAAACAATTAAACAATCACCATCCATATTTGTTCTTACCTTTTTGCTGCGTCACAACAAAACCTAAGAACTTAACATCTTACATTTGCTCTAGTACTGGAGGTGCATAAACACAGCAGCAAATACAATTGGTGTCCATCTATAGTCACCACCAGTCTTGGCTAACTTATTTTGTACTTGTTAAAGATTAATCATCAAGCACCAGAAATTCTTTTTCTTTGTGTATTTCTTTTTATAGATGGAAACTTTTACAAACTATATTTTGATTTCTGCCTTTGTGTCAACTCATGTTTGTTGCCACTTTATTGTGGGGATATAAGATAAGTAGTAGCATGAAGTGGGGTATAACTATAAAGGCTCATCTTTATTACCATTTTGATTTCAGATATGGGATTTTAATCTAGGAAGATCAAGATCTTCTGAGGCAGGAGTTGATAATCTTGGCTTTGCAATAAACAATTGTACTGACCTTGTTGAGGATGCTTCTTTCACAACAATGGAAGTGTTAAAAGAAATGGATGCCATAAACATATCTTTTGGCACCACATCACAAAATGTAAGCATCTTGTACTACTTAGTGTTTTCTCTATCTACTTGCATTTATATTTTATAACCCCAAAGTTATTCATTTGGTTTTGAATTGTAATTAGGGATGGGTTACTCGAGAAACTCATGAAAATTTGCTACTTCTCAAAGACATTGTCTATTTCATTGTTGTTATGTTAACTTTGTGGGATGAAAGTCTTGTTAAGAGGTTTTCATTCACATCAGGCTGGAATTAGATCTGGATAGAATTCTAAGTGTTCTAGAAGTAGAAAACATTGCATTCCCCTTATCCTGATTCATTTTTCTACCTTTGTCCCAAAAGAAGGTTTAATTTTAACCTTTTAAGCCTGTTTCCTCCTAAATGGAAGTAAATTTCTATAGAATCTTTTCTCTTCCTCTTTTCCCTCCTTCAAATATTGATCTAGAAAGATTTGTATCGTATCTTACTCCAAATTTCCATCACCATGTACTTTCAACACATGATGCCCTAATAAGAAAAATAAAATACTGAAAGTACAATGTCTTAATGTAAAAAAAAAATTGAAAGTAAAACGTTTTATGGAAAAATACGAAAGTAGAAAAGTGTAATAAACAAAGTAACAAAAGTACATTGCTATTCCTTTTTCAGAAGCAGATATCAGGTTGCATATCAACTATGGAGAGTGACAACCGACCTGAAACACAAATGATGGAAACCAATAGAAGTAATCCCACAATTGACGGTCAAATGATGGAACACTTTTTAGCAACCAATCAAGGAATGGAAATACCCGCAACAACCAAAGTAGACGCGCAACAACTTGCCCAAAATAGATGTAACGCAATGTTACGTTACAAGGAGAAAAAGAAAACCCGAAGGTACACACTACATGACAAGACAGAATCACAGAACATAACATCTTGTACTGCGTTTGGCGTACATTGGACTGGACAAAAATCTCAATTTTTTTTTTTTTTTTATCCTCTACCCAAAAAAGTGGGATCGGATTGTAGGAACTTGTTTTTATCTGACGTTTATGCAAAAGACGTAAACGCGCTTTATATATATAAAGTTTGTCCAGTCCTGTCTTGTCCAGTCCAGTCTAGTTGTCTAGAATTGGTTATGATGAATAGCGTTAAAATGGTGATAGGTACGACAAGTGCATCCGGTACGAGTCACGGAAGGCGAGAGCGGATACGAGAAAACGAGTAAAGGGAAGATTTGTGAAGAGTATTGAATGAATGAATGAATGAATGATTAAAGTGGTTTGTGGTGGAAGTTAGTTTGGTAAAAGGGTAGGTTTGAGTTGAAAGATAGTATGCCTAGTGGCTAGTGGTAACCTACGACTGTTTGATAAGAAAAAGGTGGCTTGTAATGTATGGCTACGGTGATTGACTGATAATTTTTTTTTTTTTTTCTTATCCTTGAAGTTGGGAAAAGGTGTGCTTTGATGCTTGAGTTGTGGAAATGCAATCTGAGTCGCCATGATCCTTGTCCTGTTGATACTTACCACGTGGCAAAGATTACCTCGTAATTTGAATTCAGATACTATTATGAGTGGAGCTTAAGTGTCTTCGCATTACGTTTAGTAAAAAAGACACTAATTTTATTTTATAGAAGTTTTTTTTGGGGATAAATGTCAACTTAACGTGAAATTGGGATGAGGGTAAATGAGCTACATAGAATATAAAATGGGTACCCGAATACAAACACATAAAAAAAAACTATAAAAATGAAAAAAAAGAAAAGGATATTTGTTCAATTGGATGAAATGAAATGACAAATAGATTAAATTGATTAAATGACCATAACATATATTATGAAACGTATTTGGTTGGCTTATCGGCTATACCGGGTATATGAATGGATCAATGGAAAGAATTTTCATATGGATTCTGAAAAAAAAAATAGGTTTCATTAAAAACTACATAATAAATGTGTTATATTATAAATTTCATTTTTTTACCTTTGTTGAAAAGAAAAACTGAAATAAACAAGTCATATTCTTAAAAAAAAAAATCATTATATTTTACTATACAAATCTTTATATGTTTATATAAGTTTAATAGAATAGATCATTTTATTCTTCCTGGATGGATTCCAACATACCAAAAATATCTCAAAGTTGTACGCTTAGGGATGAAAAGCTTGAAGAAGAACCGTGCAAAAAGGGTGGTATATTCTCTTTGTTGTCATTACATTTCAAAGTATCTTGATAAAAAATAAAAAAAATAAAAAGAAGTTATTGGAAATCATAGGTGATAAAATGGACACAAACAGTTTTAACCAATAAAAACTAAGTAATCGCAAAAGTAAAGATGTTAAGTAGTCAAAAGATATCGAATCAAGGTCATGTCGACACATTTCATCCGATACCTTTTATTTATTTTGCAAGCAAAAGACATTGACAATACATATTTTATTAGTTGTGACATACGACAAAGACTTCTTTTTTCTTTTCTACTTTCTGTTAGGTCGGCTAGATAATCATAATAATTGATCATTGATCTATATTTAAACATGTAAATTTAATTACTACATATACAACATAAATGAAAATAAAATATCTTCAAATTTAAATAACCAACATAATACAATATTAAATTATTTATGACATAATTTTGTTATTTAATAATAGAAAAAAATTGGGGTTATTGTCACAATCATCTTTGACCTATTCGCTACAAAATTGACCGAAGAAGTAATTCTAAGCCATGTCACCCTCATCTACACTATCCAGCTCAAATGTGGAGGTGCAATCTCAACATCATGGTGATTGTATTTTATCTTCTTGAATTCGGTTATCTTGAATAGAAGATATACCCGAAAGAAGGTTTAGGTAGTGTCCTAACGCTATGGTAAGTGACCTTTTCATTAATTGTTAAATTGAACCAACATATGTCATGTACCTTTTTTTTTGTCTTGTTATTGTTTATGTATGATCCAAGGAAAAATGTATTTTTGGGAATGGATGGATCCAAAAATTCTAAGTGGACGTTATCATTCAATTATATTTAATAGTGTTGGAGTTATCCCGAATTGGGTATTATCTCATAGTAAATTTATTTTGAATGTATAGATTAGTCTTATCTTATTAGTTTGTTTTGTTTTCTGATAAGGACTCTCAGATGTATATATACATGTATAACAATTAATTAAAGACATGATTTTCGAGTCTCCAATCTTTACTTGTGTCAATTGTTTCATGGTATCATGTTTGAAATATAACCTAGCGCCATGACTAAATCAGGAGAAGAATCCTGTGGAGCGAATGTTGCTCAGAAAATCGAAGCCAACTCACCATTTTACCTTGGACCCCAAGATTGACTAGGGGATTATATCACGTCGACTTGGCTCCAAGGAGACAATTATGATGATTGGGTTGGTGAAATCCTTGGAAGCATGAAGAAAGTTCGGGTTTCTTGATGGGACGATTATTGAAAGGGTGCTACCTGTTACAGAAGCCGATTGGAATACGATTAATGCAATGTTAGTATCCTCGATTATGAACACAATTGATCCAGAGGTCACGTGTTCCTTTTCTAAATATCGTGATGCAAAGAAGATGTGGGAGACTTTGAAATCACGATATGCTTTGGTCAATGGACCACAAATTCAACAATTGAAGTCATTGATCGCCAAGTGTGAACAAGGCAAAAATATTCCAGCTACTGAGTATTTTGGAAAATTGATTGGATTGTGGGAAGAATTGCATAAACATGAACCTCTTATTGACTGCTCCTATGGTAATGCTTGTACCATCGAATCTAAACATGAAGAAAGAAGAGAAACTGATATGCTTCACATGTTTCTTATGGGGTTGAGCACTGACCTTTTCTCCACTATGCGCACTAGTATCTTGTCATAGGATCCACTTCCATAATTTGATAAGGCATATCTATTAGGATAGTTTGTGTTGTGTCAATTGTATTTTGTGCTAGTATAGTCCATTTTGTAATGGGTTGGGCTTGTCCACCCAGTTTTTAATGATTTTAGGGTTAGACTATATATATAGTGCATGCATGCACCGTATTAGGTATCGATTGTACTTACCCTACCGTGCCTTTACAGTGAAATTATTTATTGAGCTCTTCTAAGGCATTGATTCTAATCATTCAGCACAACTTCGATCATTGTTTTCTTTGTGTGATTTACTTTTCTATTTAGAATCTATCGATCAACTCTTAGTTGTTCTTACAATTGGTATCAGAGCAGGAGTTTGTGTAAATCATAAGCAACTCTTCTGTCGAAGTGTTATTAGGGTTTTTCCGCTTTTATTGGATCTGTTCTTGCTGTCTTCATCGTGTTGATTGTTGATGTTGGATCTTGATCCTTATTACGCTCTAGTCTCGATTTTAGTTCTACACATCTGATTCTTTACAGGTTTTAAGTGAATCTACAACATGCAGCCTGAAGATCCACGTACTCTTTATTTTAATCTTTCTAGCAACATCGGATCTACTACCTGGATCTCTATTCTCTTCCCTAAAGACTATGAAGTCTAGGCTTTACATTTTAAGGATTATGTTCTGGGTATTGAAGCTCATGGAATGACGATTTGGTAAGAAATAACAGAAGGAACACTCATGCACATGGGAACCAGGAGAGTTATCAAAACTTAGGCAGAGTACAATACTCTTCTTATCGATGTTAAAGATATTCCTCAAGATGAGAAAGATAAACTACTGAGCAACGTTAAAGCTATGATGATAATAAGGTTTGCTTTACCCCCGAACACCTTTTGCCTAGTAAGTTCCAGTGAAACAGCGAAGGAGATATGGGATAGATTAAAAGAGCTCTATTCAAGTGACGTAGATTTGGAACACTCCATTCAAACATTGCTTCTTTTAGAGTTCGGTGCCTTTGTTCAGAAGCCAGAGAAAAATTTTGATCAAACGTTCAACCATTACAACCATCTTTTAAGTAGGATGCTGAAGCACAAAATAAAATGTGAATTAATAAAACAAAAGGTTACTTTTATGAATGGGTTACGGTCCGAATGGAAAGCAATAGTTTCAACTGTTAAAGCTCATGAATAATTTAAGAACTATTCATTGGCAAAGCAAGTGGGAATTCTCAAGTCACACGAAGATGAAGTAACAAAGGAAGGAAAAGTTGTTTCTGGAATGGGATCTTTGGCCCTGGTTGCGAAGGGAAAATTTATAGCAAAAGAGGATTCGAAGTCCGGTATCTCATATTGCGAACTTACAAAAGAAGAATGCGCTCTTATGGTATCAAATCCCAGAAAGTTTTCAAAGAAGATCTTTGGACGCCTCAAAAATAGGAAGTGGCGAGGGAATTACAGTTCAAACAAGGCAAAGGATGAAAGCAAACAGAAGGACGAGGCGAAGAAAGAAAACAAGCTGGTTGGAGATTCTGGCTGTGACTGCAATTATTGTCATGGCAAGAATCATTTGACAAAAGAGTGCTTGTTAAAAAGATTGAGTGAGAAGAAGGACGAAGAAGATAAGGATGAAGCTTACTATCTTTGGAAGATAGAAGAGCTTAGAAAGAAGAAAAGTGTTGATAATGCTAAGCCTGCTTTGATTGTGCAGGAAGATGATAACGAGTTTAGAAGAATTGATGTATGGTCAACTGATTCAGAGGATGAAGAGGTTTGCAAACCCACACATGGTGAGTGCTTTGTTGAAAAGGCTGAGGTCCCCGGGTACGAGGGAAAGTGCATGATGGTTCACAATGGAATTTCGAAGCAAAGAGGATACACCACTGATGGCTGCAAGGCTTCAGATAACTACTTTGCTGCAAAACCTGTCTCTGAGCAGGTAAGCAAATATGAGAAAGTGATCAACAAGGTACATTCAATTCTCGAATCTCTTAATATTCTGTTGCACGATATGAAACTGAATTAGATGATTTAAAATTTACAGTCTCTAATTTAAGTGATAGTTTAAAAAGAACCCATTTAAGTAATACTAATTTAACTAATCAAATCAGTAGGATAACATCAAAGAGTGAAGAGAGATGAATGTGGATTGAGAAGTTGGAGTTGGATTTGTCTAGGTCTAGGGATGATTTGATTTATTTACAACGAGATGATTTAGGTCTTTTGAAACAAAAAAACATTTTCTGTTTGATCGCTAAACGTCTTTATTTTAATATTACTCAGCTGCATATTGACTGTGAAATAATCAAGAATATCCATAAAATGATTTTTCCCTTTCTCGAATTGAAAGAGGATGAAATTGATGCAGACTGCTACAAATGCGAATCTATCTTTTCTTCTGACGATGTCTCTGAATCTTATATAATTGGACTAGACAAAATTGAAGATTATATTCACACTAAAGAACATAAAGATATGTTGAAACAAATTCTGAGTGAAAAAGATAAAGAGCAAATTAAATATGATACTGTACATAAATTTGACTCATTATGCACCAAATTAAGTTCAGAAAAAATCTTGATGTTGAAAATGTATCTAAATTTGATGATGAAAGTGACATGAGTGAAATCTCTATGGAGGATGAGATTGACTGTTCTGAATTTGTAAAACATGAAACTGAACCAAACAAAAATCTAATTTTTGAAAACTTTGTTTAGTATGTTCGCATTTCTAAAAATAGTGGTTCAAAGGTTTCAAAAGAAAAGGCAACAGTTTTTCCGAAAGTTCCAACTATTCCAAATCAAGTTTTTGCAACCTTTGGACTGAACAAAAATTAGAGTTTCGAATTATCGTCCCTCGTAGAAAAAGATAACGAAGATGGGTGTGACAAATACTTTTGGTCTACTCCCATTAATAATGCAAATGAAACCAAAGGTTTATCTGAGATGACCTCTTGGAAAAAGAAGGGAAGATACGTGGCGGAACCACTGAACAAGGTCAATTCAAGCTACGAGAAAGGCAATCCGAGTGGAACCAAAAATTTTCCAGATGATATGTCATCCGAACTGACTGACCCTTCTGTTAGAAAAACGAAACCTAGGGCTAGTGTTCATAAATCAGCAAAGGAATTTGTTTCCAAGAAACGTCAACAAAATGCTAGATATAGGAAAAATATGAAAGAGAGAAAGCATTTCTGGAAATCTAAGAATTCCAACTTTATTAATCAAGAACGATCGGTAAATTAGAATGCGAATGTCTCTCCAAATCTAAATCCTAAAAGACTTCCAAAACCCTTTGTCTCCATCGGTTTCAAAACCAAAAGTTTTTCAAACACCATCATTTAAAAAAAATGAAATATTTTGAAAAGACGAAGCCTAATTTCACTCCAAAACCTAACGTTTCGAAATCTATCAACACGTCGAATGATGTTAAGGGCAAAGAAAAGGTTGTTTCAGACTCTAAAACTCCTTTCAAAAAGACCGAAACACACTTGAAATGGGAGAAAAAGAAGTTTGAGAAAAAGGTTGCCAAGTAACAAATTGAAGCTAAACAAAGAAAAATCTCTTTTAAAGAAAATAATTCTAAAGATAACAGGATTGTAGTTTTTAAAATCACAAAAGGAGAGAATTCCACAATGATAAATCGATCTTACTTGGTTGATGAAGCAATAAATTTTCCTGTTTCTATGAAAGTCTTACGAGGACCCAAACAACTTTGGGTTCCTAATTATATCTGATTTTTACAGGTAATTTGTGACGAACAGTTCGCCTTCGAATGGTATATCGATAGTGGTTGTTCACGTCACATGATAGGAATGAGAAAAGAATTGAGGGAATTTAGAGCGTTGAAAGATGGAGGACGAGTCAAATACGAAAATAATTCACTCGGGGGAATCAAGAGATATGTAATTATTACGAATGTGGAATTCTCTATTCGGAAGGTTGCCTATGTAGAAGGCCTGCAACACAACCTCATAAACATATCTCAACTGGTTGTAGGTACTGGTTTGAAAGTTTCGTTTGATGATGAGGGATCAGAGATTATCGAAAAGCAGTCCAAGAAAGTGCTTCTGAAGTCTAAGAGGAAAGTCGAAATGTATCCGTTGAATCTGAATCCTATTGAAGGAAAGCCCGCCATATACCTTCTTACAAAAGCATCTTCGGATGACAGTTAGTTATGGCATCGAAGGTTCTCGTATCTCAACTTCTATGCCGCATGCAAACGCGGGAAAAAGAGTAGAAAGAGTTATTCAACAATCATCATCACCAAAGTGATTGAGCCACTTGAACTATTGCATATAGATCTTTGTGGTCCATCAGCCATCGAAAGCATTGGTGGTAAGAAGTACATTCTAGTAATTGTTGATGACTTTTCTAGGTTCACTTGGGTGTATTTTCTTTAACAGAAATCCAAAGCAACCTCTAAGCTTAAGGACTTTATCAAGTAGATCAAACTTCAACTGCGAAAGATAGTCTAGAATGTTTGCAGTGAACTGGTTCGTAGTTCAAAAACTGTAACAACCCGTCATTTCAGGTCATTAAAGATCGAGTCTTGTAACCTCTTTGAAAAAGGGATTAGAATATCATCGAAAAATGAAGTATTCAAAAGCTCTGTTTGGAGTACGCTATGTAGTAAATATCATCTTAAGGTTTCCAAACATATAAATAGCACAAAAATCCGAGTTATAACGAAGAAGTTATGATCATTCTAAGTTTTTCGACAAAAACCGGCGATACGAAGTTACGTAAAAACGCAAAGTTTCAATAAAACACTTTTTGACCTTAGGTGTCTAAATGAAAGTCATAGATATCGTTAAACTACAAACGTGCATAAAAAGAACGCTCAAATCGGACATCGTATGAAAAAGTTATTAATTTTTAAAGAAATTCCTTAATCACGTCATTTTAATAAATAAATAATAAAAATAATTTCGGAATTTGCCGACGGAGTCTAAACGAAAGTTGTAGATCTTAGACTCACCTACGCGTGGATATAAAGAACGTCGAAAACGGAGTTCGTATGAAGGAGATATGAATTTTTGAAGTTTGATAAATAATTAATATAAATTTTTATTCAAAACTTCGGTATTATCCGAAGTCTGAGTCACACAAGTACGCCCTGCGTACACGAGTACGCCCAGCGTACTCAAGGCCTTGGCCTCGGATCGTCCACGTCGCCCCTATGCGAGCCTATCCCCACGTCCCATCCGAAGTCCGAGGCAGTCGAGGACTCGGTCATGCATGACGTACGTGTACGCCCTGCGTACCGAGGCGGTTCCAGCCTCCTATAAAAGGGATGCGAGGGTTCCCAGAAAAATTGCTCATTCTCTCTCACTTTTCTTGCGTTTGCCTCGTTTTCCGTGCTCGCACTACCCCGAAACCCTGGTCATTTTGTGCAAGTCCCGAAGGTCGATTTTACTCCCAAGAAATCCCGAGAAAATCCGCTTTTTCAAGCCAAAGTTATGCTCGATTTTCGTCACACCTTCTTCAAACTATCAAGTGAGTTCATACCCCTTTCAAACACACCTCTAATACATTTTAAATGCTTTTATACTCTTTTAGGTTGGGAATACAAGTAAACATACGGTTATTATCGTGTATTTTATAAAGTTTCACTTCACTTGTTTTATCGAATAAATCACTTGGAATTCATTACTACTATGGAAAACTCTTGTCATACTTTGCATGTATTAGACTTATACAAAGTATATAGTGATTTCAAAGTACCTTTCGTTGCTAAGTCATTTTATACATTCTAAAAACTTATGATTTATGCTTTGTCAAACATTATGAAAAAGGATAAACTTTGCATACAAAACTATCACTTTAATACAGACTTAGTTGAGAATCCATGAGACGTGTATATCTTCAAACACTACTTTCTTATTAGAAAGTAATGCTACAAGTCCTGTCTATAACCAGACTCTCCCGTTAGGAGAACGTGTCAAATGTGTATAGATCTATACGGGAAGTCATGATCCCGTGCCCTGACTGTTAGTCATGATCCCGTTAGGAGAATGTTGCTACAGGCATATTATGTTTAGTATGGTTATAAAACTCATCGGATACACAATTATTATAGTACTTCTGATTGATGAACGAGTAGTTATTAAAACTATTCTTTATCTAACAAACGGTAGTCCTCTGATAGGTTTTTTTATATAGATCTATGTTTAAAAGCATGTGGCTTGCTTCCAATTTTTATTCTTGAACATTAAACAACTATAGGAAAATAAGGGATTTTCTTGGTTCAACTATCTACATTTTTCAAACACAAATACTCTCATGCATTTCATACTTTTATAAGAAAATAAGGGATTTTGTTGGAAAACATACACCCATTTTGGAATGGCATTCAATTTTTCTAAACCACTTACGAACTCACCAACTTAATTGTTGACACTTTCTCTTTGAAATAACTTGTATTCTCAGGGAACCGCTAAGCAGGTTTGGAAATCAAGTTTTGGGATTAACGCGCTGGCGTTAATTACTTCTTTTGAAAGATGTTTATGTATTTATCTTTTGAACATGTAATGAATACAATTATGTAAACATTTTTTTTAAAACCTTTATATATGTATGGTGGTGTGTACTTTCCTTTCTATGAATTGTTATGATACTGAATATGACGTCCTCCGCCCCCGAATGTTTCCGCCGTTCTGGTTTGGGGGTGTGACAGATTGGTATCAGAGCTTTGTTTATAGGGAATTAAGTATATCAAAACCATTTCTTTTTGGTATACAACTATAAACTAAATTGGGCAAAAACACTCTAAGAAGGGTCATACTTTTGAAATTAAATTTATTTAGTTTTTTTTTTGGTAAGCATGCACTCATTTCATACTAATAACAGTTTCATATCGAATAAATTTAGAAGTATTATAAATAAGTTGTGCAGTACAGGTACGCCTAGGGACATGTAATCGGAACTGGGAAGAATATAGCCTGATCAACTATATTTTTCCGAGAGACGACTAACGTATCCCAAGGAGTGTCTGCAGTGGACAACAATTTCAAAACTTACCAAAAGCACATCATTACATAATACTAAGGGAGTTTTTGTGTTGTCATCAACCATTAAACTTAAGAGTAAGTTTCATGTGCTTTAGCTTATAGTCAATTCTTAACCCTATTCTCGTACTGACTCAATGGCGGGATTCCATCACCCCAATGACCCCTACTACCCCAACCAAGGTAATGGAGGATGGATCGAAGAAGATCCTGAAGAAGACGAAGAGCCTATAGAGTTGGAGGAAGGAGATGACTCTGGTACATATTCAGAGCCAGAAATTATCAATCCACCAATCCCACAACCTCCTGTCCACGTGAGGAACTTCCAAGGACCCACTCCTGTGTGGGGAAGTCACCTCCACCATTGGAGCCAACAACAAAGCTTACGCCCTCCCTAAGGCATGTGCCGAGACTTCTATGATGTCAGAGGCGGGGGATCAACAGACCGAGCACTTCCGGTCATGGTTGGCAAACTCGCCAACCAGTGCTATCAATCCGTAGTGCAAGCCAACCGAATCCAAGAGGTTAATGTGGAAGTACAAATCCACACGGCCGATATCAACCGCCTAGAGATGTTGCAGAACGACATCCACCTTCGCGCCGAAGCATTCCAAGCACAAGCAAATGCAGCCTTCGCAGAATTGAGGGAACAACAAGTTGTGTTTGATAGGCGCCTCATGGAGTCAAAGCAGTCCGACACAGAGTAAAGCTCCAAGCGCAAACCACGCCGCAAGTAGTACTAGCCCGACTCTCATTTTTTGTTATAAATTAGGATTTCGGATAAAAGTATTATTTTCTTTAAAATTTTCTATAATCGGAGACCTTTAGAAAGGTCAAAAACTTTTGTCTAGACTCAGATGTAACACAACTATATGTTTAATATATATAAGGGCATATCCCTTGCTTGTTGTTAATTATGTGTAGTTCGTTCAATTCATAAGTACATCTATTCAAACTTTATTTTCAAGCTCAAAACCCTGTGTTGGCCAAACCAAATTCTTAAACTATTAAAAGTTAACTCAATACGATCCAACTCGCAACCACCAAAACTTATAATCTCTCATCCTTTTCTTTTGACAGTGCGATGCCTCCTCGTAGATCAGCACGTACAAACGCAACCCTACCACCACCTCCACCACTAACTTATGATCCGGCCATGGTCCAAGCTGCTATCACAACAGCAGTAATAGCAGCTCTCTCGCAAATAAACTCCAATGCAAATGGAGGAACAGGAAGCAACACGAATCATTCCAATCGTGGCACCGGCTAGGGTCTAGTAAGGGAATGTACTTACAAGGAGTTCTCCAACTCAAAGCCAAAGACTTTTAATGGCATTGGAGGAGTGTGACAACTGCCAATTCAGGTCATTCTTGGACTCATGCATCTTTATAATAACCATTCATGCACAACATGCCATGACCTAGTAGTATAAATTAGGTCAAAAATCTTGCATAAACTAGGATCCAACTAAGGTCTAGGACTAATATACTTGATACTTACAATTCTAGTAAGTTGCTTAGCTACAATAGGAAATGCCAATACTATAATTAGAATAAAGCTTCAAGCTTTGTTATAATTGAAATAGGGTATAAAACTCTAAAAATAAATTAAAACATTCTAATTATACTTCAACATGTTGTTGAATATCAAACAATATTCCAAAAACCCTAAAGAGCCAAAAATCAAAAGTTATAAATTATAAAGCTTAAAAACTTTATAAAATTTGGCTATAAACTTCCTAATATCAAATTTTATTAATCAAATTATGGATTATACCAATGAACTAGAAATATAAATTACAAGTATTAATCATAAATTATTTGTTGAAAACAAGATTTTTAAATAAATCAAATTGCTTAATAAACATTTTATAAAAATGAATGTTTTTATATAAAATATAGGAGGGAAGTTTATAAAGTTTAAAATTTAGGAGAGAGGAGGCCAAAATGCATGCAAAAACCGGCCATCACCTCTCCCCATGCCCTCTCTCTTCCCCAAAACACAATCATTAAGCTTAAACCCTTACTCCACCTCTTCCCTATTCACTCTCTCACTTCACTCTCTTCACACACTTCACTCTCTTCTTCCCTCTCTCTAAACTCACGAAAATCCTCTCATTTCTCTGCAAAATTTCGAGATTGTGAAGCCCTTGAAGTGTTCTTACTTCTCTCAAGGTCAAAACCAAGGTAAACAACAACATCTTCTTCCATAGTTTCATGGTTAAACCTGTTTTTCTTCTTAGTCTTCTCTACTTTTCGGATTCTATGCCTTTCCATGGCTAGAAAGCTTTATTCTCCCCTTTTGGTTTGTAGATTCTCACCATAACACAATGCATGTGTTAGAGATGGTGAAAATCCGGGATCAACCCATGCAAGGAGTGGAAAAGATGCACATATGATCATGTGACATCAAAACCTAATATTTCATGTTCTTCTCCATTTCTTTTGTGTTCATGCATGAACAAAAGCATTTAAACCATTTCTAGTACATCTTGGATGCTCATTCATTCCATGCATGTGTTAGAAATCGGGCCTTACCAAAGACATGCATGATGTTCTTGTTGAAATACCCTAATAATGCACACAAGCAAACATGCAATCTGCCAGATTACTTTGTTCGACTTTGAACAGTCATAACTCAGTCATTTCTTAACCAAATAATGATATTATTTTTTTATTGGTTAGTTACACGAGTTAACTTTCAAACCCAACTGGTCTCACTGTAAAATATTAAATATCCGATTTTTAGCAGATTTTACAAAAAGGTTGCGCATACAGCTCTTTTTCTGTGATCACTATTTTTATCTTGCTTAAACAATGGCCTTAAACCCAACCATAAATCTGAGGAAAAATACCTTAGAAACTTAACATATCTAGTGAATTATGGTTGAAATTTCGTGGCTTAAAACCTCACTGAATGGGCTACACAAATTCATGAACTTCAGCCACATTTACACTTCATGCATTATTGCATGCAATTTTTCTTAAATTGTTTGAAATCATTACCCT
Source organism: Lactuca saligna (assembly GCF_052625555.1). Taxonomy (NCBI): domain Eukaryota; kingdom Viridiplantae; phylum Streptophyta; class Magnoliopsida; order Asterales; family Asteraceae; genus Lactuca; species Lactuca saligna. The sequence goes on along the minus strand of NC_136419.1, from coordinate 145,217,581 downwards.
CATTTCTCTTCTAAATACATTTTTTTACATTTTTCCTTTTGAAAGCCCTTGCATGCATGAGATAATCTGGAAAATTTCAAGAGCTTTTGTTATTTCTTTGATTTATTAGAATTATTGCTAAAACCAAGGGCATAAATCATATAAAATACTTCCAGAGGTCAATAAATCCTAAATAAATTCATGGATGATCCTTATGGGGAATAATGACCCCTCACCAAATTTCAGCAATTTTTGTTACTGTTTCATATGATTTCTAATTTTCTTTTATTTAGGACATGATAAATTACAAAACCACTTTATAGGATGTGAAAATTGTATCTAACAATTTTCGCATACCTTACCTGTGATGGGTGACTCAAGAAAATAATTTCAAGATTTTCCAACATGTTTTACTATTTTTCCCAATTTTTGGTAATTATAATGGACTAAAAATGGGAGAAATAGTTCTGATTATCCAAAATTCATGAAAATTTACCAGGATATAATATTATAGAGTAGGAGGTTACATAAAAATTTTGAATATTTTTCTCTACTGTAAACTATTTTTCTCTTATTTTCTAAAGTTAATTGCACTAAAATACACTTAAATATACATAAATACCCAAAACCAGTTTATACATTATGAAAACCACTTTTGATATTTTTCCCAGGATATTTATACTGTAAATGATGTTACAAAATTTATTTTAACTGTTTAATATTATTTCTTTAATTAATGACTATTTAAAGGAATAAAGCAAGGAAAAATAGAAATACCCACTAAAAAATATCTTTTATATTTTTTCCAGCCTATTTATGTATAATAACAATTAAATAAAAAGTTTGGGTAATTTTGGAAACTGTTTTCTATTTATTTCAATTTTTATTGAAATAAATGCTCAAAAATCATAAAATATAATTAAACAGCTTGGAAATCCATTTTTATAATTTTCCCAGCTTAGTATTGTGTAATAACAGTTAAATAAAAAGTTTGAGAATTTTTATCCCTCGATTGCTATTTTTGTGAATTTATGTTGTAATAAGGACTTAAAAATTTGGAAAATTTATATTCCAAGGTTGTAATTAATCGCCCGATATATAGAATTTCATTACTTCAGAAAAAGTGTAACTAATTGATATAAAATCCAATACTAAAACATAAATTGGCATTTCCCTATATGTAGAGTTTAGTATATTAGCATTAGATATCGACATGGAAACTCACTAGTGCGTGTGTTTGATGTCGTAGGATCCTGGTAGTAAGACGTTGGTGCATCCCGAAGTACCGCTTGTGTCTACAAAAAACATCGTGAGTATTCACGCACTCCCCTATTTTCAGTTTTTATGTTTTGGGGTGGAAAAGCATGTCCAGAAAAACTACTGTTTGCATGTTGTATTTAAATTGAATTGTATCAAACATGATTGCTATTGTATTGCTATGTTTCTTTATGTATGTCTATGCAACACGGAACATGAGAACTTATCGTACTAAGGCCCTTCCCTTATCTCTAACCATTAACTCTTTGAGCCAATGGTCGTTATGGATAGCGCTATTAGGAATTGACAACTCCTCACTCGCCCGAATCGCTGGAGTGCATGATACCATATTCATCTATGGAACGATAAGCATAGATCTCGATAGGGCTTCAGTCATAGGTTTGGTTGAGACTCATTGTTTTCTCATACACATACAAACTCGTTTCTCGTTATAGCAATAAACTTGTATTCATTAATAGCAATCAACTTGTTTATCATTGAAGCAATGTACTTGTATTTACGAAAAGCCTTATTGTACGCTCGATTTTTATAAACTTGTGATACTCACCAACTATTTTCATAGTTGACGCTCGTTTTACATGCTTTTTCAGGAAGTAATTAGTAAGTGGATGTAAAGATTCATCATCATAGAGCATGCTGCATCGTGTTGAAGCTATTATGAAGCTATATTTTGAACAATGTTATTTTGAAAAACTTGTATTTTGTTTCTTTTGAAGCTATGGGTTGTAAACTTTTAAATACTGCTATGGTGATGTATCTTTATCTTTTGCATTGAAACCGTTATCGCTGTCATACCTTGCGTTTCCGCTTTAGCGGGGTGTGACAGAAGTGGTATCAGAGCTAAAGTTATAGAGAACATCGATTTTTCTTTAAGAAAACACAACCTATAACTAAAACTTATAAAGAAATTCTTTTTACAGCAAACATATTACTAGTATAATTAGGTCGGGAGTTGTATTATTGGACCTTGATTAAACATAGCCTGATCACCTATGTTTAATTAAGAAAAGATTTATACAAAGCTTGAGCTAATTATAATGGGAATATGTTCAACAAAAATATTTGAGAAAACTTTATTTCAAAATTTCAAAAGGTTAATTTTGGTGTGTGTAAGCATTGCATATTATAGGCATGCATTGTCATTTATTTCATATCTCATTGAAACTATGTCACAGTCCACTATGTCAACATTGTCATCTTCCCGCGCTACCGCCTCAGCCGATGAATCCGGCTACGTCACTGTTATCCCTCGACGTAATCCCCCCGCCTCGGTAGAAGAAGACCCATCAGAGGATACGGAAGATACTGGGAACTCGGTGGAGATCAGCAATGACAACGCCCCGAGTCAACGACGCGAGGCATCGCCTTCATCGGTGTTGCCACAGCCACCGCTTTATGGGCTTCGCATTCGGAGGACGGCAAGGAAGAGTGTTCCCATTCCAGGAAGGATAGCCACCAGTACAGCATGACTTGGCACGGTAGGACCTAGCGGAGCAGAACCCAGCGATGCAGGACCGAGAGCACCCTCACCTCAGCAAGTCATAGGGATACTTGTCAGACAGCCAGGTATGACCCCGGAGGAGTCCCGGAGATTGTAGTCGATAGAAGCGGGCCTACGTCACAGTCTCGCTGTGATAGCTGGGCATCGAGAAGTTTTGGATGAAGTCTTGGCAGGAATGGAAATCCTGTATCAGCATTCGATGGAGACTACTGACACTGCTAGTGCTGCTAGACGAGAGGCAGGTCATGCGATGACAACGTATTATGTGCTTGGAGGGCATGTTACGAGTGTGGGAGTACGGATCATCTCCGTAGAGCATGTCCCAAACTGAACAATGGACCTGGTAACAATGGACAAGGCCAATCCAGGAAAAACTTTCAAGGAAATCAAGTTGGACGGCCAAGAGGTGTAGCCTTTGTGATTGGTGCAGAAGAAGCTCGTCAGAACCCTGAAGTGATAACAGGTACGTTCCTCCTGAACAACCATTTTGCATCAGTAATATTCAATGCGGGAGCAGATAGGAGTTTTGTTTCTTTAGCATTTAGACCGTTAATTGGCTTGAAATCGGTAAAGATGAGGAATGCTTATGCTATTGAACTTGCTGATGGGTATGAAATTAGGGCTAGTGATATAATTCCTGGTTGTACTTTGAATTTAGCTGATAAACTCTTTAGCATTGACCTAATTCCTATAGAGCTTGGTAGTTTTGATGTGATAGTAGGGATGGATTGGTTATCCAAAAATAGAGCGGACATTGGTTGTTATGAGAAAGTCATCAGAGTGCCTCTCCCTAATGGAGAAACCCTTATCATACACGGTGAGAAGCCAGGAAGAAGTTTAAACATAGTATCAAGCGTGAAGGTTCACAAGTACCTGAAGAAGAATTGTATTGCATTCATGGCCCACGTGCTAGAAAGAGAACTTGAAGCTAAGCAACTCAAGGAGATTCCAGTGGTTCAAAACTATCCCGAAGTATTTCCGGAGGAATTGCCCGGTCTACCCCCTTATAGACAGGTCGAATTTCGGATAGATTTAATTCCCGGAGCGGCACCGGTAGCAAAAGCACCATATCGCCTTGCACCATCCGAGATGCAAGAACTATCCGGACAACTTCAAGAACTTCTAGACAAAGGGTTTATTCGACCAAGTTCTTCACCTTGGGGAGCCCCAGTGTTATTCGTCAAAAAGAAAGATGGTTCGTTCCGAATGTGCATTGATTACAGAGAATTGAACAAGTTGACAATCAAGAATCGATATCCCCTCCCTAGAATAGATGACTTGTTCGATCAGTTGCAGGGCGCTTCCTACTTCTCAAAAATCGACCTTCGGTCATGGTATCATCAGCTAAGAATTCACGAAGAGGACATTCACAAAAAAACATTTAGAACCCGTTATGGACATTATGAGTTCTTAGTCATGCCTTTTGGACTAACGAACGCACCCGCTGTATTCATGGATTTGATGAATAGGGTCTGTAGACCATACCTAGACAGGTTTGTAATTGTATTTATCGATGACATACTTGTTTACTCGCGGACCAAAGAAGATCACAATAGACATCTGAAGCTAGTGTTGGAGCTGTTGAAGGAACAGAAATTGTATGCCAAGTTCACTAAGTGTGAATTTTGGATTCGGGAAGTACATTTTCTTGGTCATGTGATCGGTGAAAGAGGAATCCATGTAGATCCAGCTAAGATAGAGGCAATCAAGAAATGGGAGGCCCCCAAAACCCCGACAGAAATACGACAATTCCTAGGATTAGCTGGGTACTACAGATGCTTCATTGAGAATTTCTCTAGGATTGCTCAACCATTAACATCTTTGACCCAAAAGGATAGAAAATCTCTCTGAGAAGAGAAACACGAAGAGGCGTTTCAAATCCTGAAAAACAAGTTGTGCAATGCACCAATTCTGGCTTTACCAGAAGGATTAGAGAACTTTGTGGTGTATTGTGATGCGTCTCATCAAGGATTAGGATGTGTGCTAATGCAAAAAGATAAGGTCATTGCATATGCTTCCAGACAACTCAAACCGCACGAGAAGAATTATACCACCCATGATCTAGAACTAGGAGCAATAGTTTTCGCCCTTAAGATATGGAGGCATTATTTGTACGGAACCAAGTGCACCATTTATACCGATCACAAAAGCCTTCAGCATATCCTGGATCAGAAAATGTTAAACATGCGGCAGAGAAGATGGGTAGAGTTGTTTAGTGATTATGATTGTGAGATACGATATCACCCAGGGAAGGCTAACGTAGTAGCCGACGCTCTTAGTAGGAAAGAAAGAGTGAAACCTTCCCATGTGAGAGCTTTGGGAATGGTAATTCAGACAAGCTTGAAATCTCAAATCATTAATGCCCAGGAGAAAGCGTTATGCAAGGAAAATCTTCCAGGCGAAACTTTACATGGTTTGGAAGAAAGATTTGAAACCAAACCTGATGGAGTTCGTTATTTTAAAGACAGGGTCTGGATTCCAAGGGTTAACAACCTGAGAGACATGGTACTAGAGGAGTCTCATCGATCTAAATACTCCATCCACCCTGGAGCAGATAAGATGTACAAGGATCTTAAAGAGTACTATTGGTGGCCTGGAATGAAAAAGGATATTGCCTTGTACGTTGGGAAGTGTTTGACATGCTCAATAGTCAAAGCTGAACATCAGAAACCATCCGGGTTGTTGCAACAACCTGAAATTCCCCAATGGAAATGGGAGCAAATATCTATGGACTTTGTTACCAAAATTCCTAGAACTGCTAAAGGTCATAACTCAATTTGGGTCATAGTGGATCGACTGACGAAATCTGCACACTTTCTCCCCATTCGAGAAGATTTCAAGATGGAAAAATTGGCCCAAATCTACATCGACAAAATTGTTTCTCTGCATGGTGTACCCTTATCTATCATTTCTGATAGAGATAGTCGTTTTACATCTCGATTTTGGTGGATGTTACAGAGGGCACTAGGAACCAAGATAGATTTGAGCACAGCTTACCACCCTCAGACAGATGGGCAAACAGAGAGAACAATACAAACATTGGAAGACATGCTACGAGCGTGTGTCATTGAGTTCAAAGGAAATTGGGATACTCATTTACCCCTAATTGAGTTTTCCTACAATAACAGTTACCACACGAGTATCCAATGTGCTCCATATGAAGCATTGTATGGACGCAAGTGTCGTTCGCCCTTATGCTGGACAGAAATCGGAGACAGACAGTTGACTAGAGTCGAACTTATCCAGGAAACATCCGACAAGATTGCTATCATCAAGGATAAGCTTAAAGCTGCTAGAGATCGTCAGAAAAGTTATGCGGATAATCGTCGAAAACCATTAGAATTCCAAGTAGGAGACAAGGTACTTTTAAAAGTGTCGCCTTGGAAAGGGCTTGTGCGTTTTGGTAAGAAAGGAAAAATAAGCCCGAGATATGTTGGACCCTTTGAAATCCTTGAAAGGATTGGTCCAGTAGCGTATAAACTCCAATTGCCCCAAGAATTAAGCGCCATTCACGACACATTCCACGTCTCCAACCTTAAGAAATGTCTAGCCGACGAAACATTGATAGTACCCCTGGAGGAAATTAAGATCAATGATAAGCTGAGCTTCGTTGAGGAACCGATAGAAATCCTTGACAGGGAGGTAAAACAACTTAAGCGGAGTAAGATCCCGATTGTAAAAGTTCGATGGAACTCAAAACGCGGGCCGGAGTACACCTGGGAGCGCGAGGACTTCATAAAGGAAAAGTATCCGCAACTTTTCCCTTGCGATGACAAGCGATGACATAGAATGAATTTCGGGACGAAATTCTTTTTAAGTGGGGGATACTGTGACAACTGCCAATTCAGGTCATTCTTGGACTCATGCATCTTTATAATAACCATTCATGCACAACATGCCATGACCTAGTAGTATAAATTAGGTCAAAAATCTTGCATAAACTAGGATCCAACTAAGGTCTAGGACTAATATACTTGATACTTACAATTCTAGTAAGTTGCTTAGCTACAATAGGAAATGCCAATACTATAATTAGAATAAAGCTTCAAGCTTTGTTATAATTGAAATAGGGTATAAAACTCTAAAAATAAATTAAAACATTCTAATTATACTTCAACATGTTGTTGAATATCAAACAATATTCCAAAAACCCTAAAGAGCCAAAAATCCAAAGTTATAAATTATAAAGCTTAAAAACTTTAAAAAATTTGGCTATAAACTTCCTAATATCAAATTTTATTAATCAAATTATGGATTATACCAATGAACTAGAAATATAAATTACAAGTATTAATCATAAATTATTTGTTGAAAACAAGATTTTTAAATAAATCAAATTGCTTAATAAACATTTTATAAAAATGAATGTTTTTATATAAAATATAGGAGGGAAGTTTATAAAGTTTAAAATTTAGGAGAGAGGAGGCCAAAATGCATGCAAAAACCGGCCATCACCTCTCCCCATGCCCTCTCTCTTCCCCAAAACACAATCATTAAGCTTAAACCCTTACTCCACCTCTTCCCTCTTCACTCTCTCACTTCACTCTCTTCACACACTTCACTCTCTTCTTCCCTCTCTCTAAACTCACGAAAATCCTCTCATTTCTCTGCAAAATTTCGAGATTGTGAAGCCCTTGAAGTGTTCTTACTTCTCTCAAGGTCAAAACCAAGGTAAACAACAACATCTTCTTCCATAGTTTCATGGTTAAACCTCTTTTTCTTCTTAGTCTTCTCTACTTTTCGGATTCTATGCCTTTCCATGGCTAGAAAGCTTTATTCTCCCCTTTTGGTTTGTAGATTCTCACCATAACACAATGCATGTGTTAGAGATGGTGAAAATCCGGGATCAAACCCATGCAAGGAGTGGAAAAGATGCACATATGATCATGTGACATCAAAACCTAATATTTCATGTTCTTCTCCATTTCTTTTGTGTTCATGCATGAACAAAAGCATTTAAACCATTTCTAGTACATCTTGGATGCTCATTCATTCCATGCATGTGTTAGAAATCGGGCCTTACCAAAGACATGCATGATGTTCTTGTTGAAATACCCTAATAATGCACACAAGCAAACATGCAATCTGCCAGATTACTTTGTTCGACTTTGAACAGTCATAACTCAGTCATTTCTTAACCAAATCATGATATTATTTTTTTATTGGTTAGTTACACGAGTTAAATTTCAAACCCAACTGGTCTCACTGTAAAATATTAAATATCCGATTTTTAGCAGATTTTACAAAAAGGTTGCGCATACAGCTCTTTTTCTGTGATCACTATTTTTATCTTGCTTAAACAATGGCCTTAAACCCAACCATAAATCTGAGGAAAAATACCTTAGAAACTTAACATATCTAGTGAATTATGGTTGAAATTTCGTGGCTTAAAACCTCACTGAATGGGCTACACAAATTCATGAACTTCAGCCACATTTACACTTCATGCATTATTGCATGCAACTTTTCTTAAATTGTTTGAAATCATTACCCTCATTTCTCTTCTGAATACATTTTTTTACATTTTTCCTTTTGAAAGCCCTTGCATGCATGAGATAATCTGGAAAATTTCAAGAGCTTTTGTTATTTCTTTGATTTATTAGAATTATTGCTAAAACCAAGGGCATAAATCATATAAAATACTTCCAGAGGTCAATAAATCCTAAATAAATTCATGGATGATCCTTATGGGGAATAATGACCCCTCACCGCTTGTGTCTACACAAAACATCGTGAGTATTCACGCACTCCCCTATTTTCGGTTTTTATGTTTTGGGGTGGAAAAGCATGTCCAGAAAAACTACTGTTTGCATGTTGTATTTAAATTGAATTGTATCAAACATGATTGCTATTGTATTGCTATGTTTCTTTATGTATGTCTATGCAACACGGAACATGAGAACTTATCGTACTAAGGCCCTTCCCTTATCTCTAACCATTAACTCTTTGAGCCAATGGTCGTTATGGATAGCGCTATTAGGAATTGACAACTCCTCACTCGCCCGAATCACTGGAGTGCATGATACCATATTCATCTATGGAACGATAAGCATAGATCTCGATAGGGCTTCAGTCATAGGTTTGGTTGAGACTCATTGTTTGCTCATACACATACAAACTCGTTTCTCGTTATAGCAATAAACTTGTATTCATTAATAGCAATCAACTTGTTTATCATTGAAGCAATGTACTTGTATTTACGAAAAGCCTTATTGTACGCTTGATTTTTATAAACTTGTGATACTCACCAACTATTTTCATAGTTGACGCTCGTTTTACATGCTTTTTCAGGAAGTAATTAGTAAGTGGATGTAAAGATTCATCATCATAGAGCATGCTGCATCGTGTTGAAGCTATTATGAAGCTATATTTTGAACAATGTTATTTTGAAAAACTTGTATTTTGTTTCTTTTGAAGCTATGGGTTGTAAACTTTTAAATACTGCTATGGTGATGTATCTTTATCTTTTGCATTGAAACCGTTATCGCTGTCATACCTTGCGTTTCCGCTTTAGCGGGGTGTGACAAGGAGTCATTGCGCTAATGCAATGGTTCGAAAAGTCCGAAACATTTTTCGAGATCTGCTCATGCCAAGAAACAAGCAAGGTTAAATTCATTGCTTGCACCTTAATAGATCGAGCCCTCATTTGGTGGAAAAGCAATGTGAATTCGGTGATGCTCACTGTCGCCAACGCCATGAGTTAGGAGGATCTGAAGGTTCTATTACTGGAAGAATACTGCCCAAGGGGCGAAGTGCAAAAGCTTGAGCAGGAGCTCTAGAATCTGAAAATGACTGGGTCTGACCTAGTCGCCTACACAGCTAGGTTCAACGACCTCGCTGCATTGTGACCTACCATGGTCAACCCAGAATCAAAGAAGGTTGAAAGGTACATTTGGGGGTTGTCACCCCAGATTCAAGGGCATGTCCTAGCTTCCAACCCTATTACCTACAATAGCGCTAAAAGCCTGGCTCAACGACTCATCGACTACGAAGTAAAACAGGGTACCATTGCAGCAACCGCAAATCCATCTAAGGAGGCTCAGGGCCAGAGTAGGCCTTGGAACAAGAGGAGGGGACAAACCCTCCAGGAGAACCCTAAGAAACAACAAGTAGTAGCGACCCACACTATAACTGTACCTACCAACCCTGCCCCCACAAGCTCATATAATGGGAAACTTCCTAAGTGCAACCAATGCAACTTCCACCACCACGGCCCTTGCCATGATCTTCAATGCACTAGGTGCAATAAGAAGGGACATACAACCCGCTATTGCAAAGAGCCAACCCAACCATCCGCCCCCACTGCTAATACCGGAGTAAGCCGTGCCTGCTTTGAGTGCAGAGACACGGGGCACTACCGCAGGGACTTCCCAAAGGCAAACAACCTGAATACCGGCGGAAGGGGCCGAGTTTTCGCAATGGGACAAAATGAAGCCATTGCGGACCCTACTGTTGTTACGGGTACGTTTCTTCTCGATAACTCGTATGCATGCATTTTGTTTGATAGTGGAGCGGAAAGGAGTTTTGTGAGTCACGACTTTAAAGGTCTGCTAAAACCAATACCACAATCATTAAGTGAACCTATTCATAGTAGAAATGGCCAATGGGAAAACCGAAGGCACTAAGGAGATATATTTAAACTGCACCCTAACTCTAAACGATAATCCCTTTTCAATCAGCCTCATGCCAGTCTCGATTAAGAGTTTCGATGTCATCGTTGGCATGGATTGGCTGAGTTCTCATCATGCGGACATTTTATGTTACGATAAGGCCGTTCGTCTTAATCTGCCAACCGGCGAAACTTTCATGTTCTTGGGCGACAAACCCAGTACCACTCTTCGTATCATCTCAAGTATCCAAACTTAGAAGTGCCTACGCAAGGAATGTCACGCATTTTTGGCACATGTTGTAGATGTGAAACGTGAAGTCCGGGACGTCAAGAATGTGCCCGACGTATGCGATTTTCCCGAAGTTTTTCCCGAGGACCTTCCGGGAATACCTCCCGTGAGACTAGTCGAGTTCAAAATCGATCTGGTTCCCGGAGCTACCCCAGTAGCCAAAGCACCCTATCGATTAGCCCCGATAGAGATGCAAGAGCTATCCAGCCAACTGAATGAGCTACTTGGAAAAGGATTCATCAGGCCGAGCTTCTCGCCATGGGGAGCACCCGTGTTGTTCGTGAAAAAGAAGGATGGATCATTTAGAATGTGCATTGACTACCGAGAACTCAACAAACTTACGATCAAGAACCAATACCCCCTACCCCGAATCGATGACTTATTCGACCAACTCCAAGGGGCCAACTACTTCTCCAAGATCGATTTGAGGTCGGGATATCACCAGCTGCGAGTCCTGGAGAGTGATGTTCCCAAGACGGCCTTCCGAACGAGATACGGACATTACGAGTTCGTAGTGATGCCATTCGGACTAACCAATGCCCTAGCCATATTCATGGATCTAATGAATCGGGTATGTCGTCCATTCTTGGATAAATTTGTGATAGTATTCATAGACGACATACTCATTTATTCAAAGAATAAAGAAGAGCATAGTCAACATCGGAGGCAAGTCTTAGAGACGTTACGGACTGAGAGACTGTATGCAAAATTCTCAAAATGTGAGTTTTGGATTAGAAAGGTGGACTTCCTCGGTCACGTGGTCAGGAAGGAAGGAATCCATGTGGATCCATAAAAAATCAAGGCTATCAAAAACTGGTCTGCACCAACTACACCAACAGAAATTCACCAATTTTTAGGTCTTGCTGGTTATTATCGAAGGTTCATTCAGAATTTCTCCAGCATCGCAAAGCCTCTTACCGCTTTAAGCCAGAAAGGTGTGACCTACAACTGGGGAGAAAAGCAAGATGCTGCATTTCAGACTTTGAAATAGGCCCTTTGCAGTGCGCCCATCCTTTCTCTTCCAGAAGGGACCGAAGATTTTGTGGTGTATTGCGATGCTTCGAAGCAAGGGCTGGGTTGCGTGCTAATGCAGAGGGGAAAGGTTATTGCATATGCCTCACGACAATTGAAAACGCATGAGGTCAACTACACCACTCATGACTTAGAACTTGGGGCGGTGGTCTTCGCTCTTAAAATCTGGAGACACTACCTATACGGTACCAAGTGCACTATCTTTACAGACCACAAGAGCCTCCAACACATCTTCGACCAGAAGGAGTTGAACATGAGACAGCGACGTTGGGTCGAATTGCTCAACGACTATGAATGTGAGATTCGCTATCATCCAGGAAAGGCAAACGTCGTGGCAGATGCCCTTAGTCGTAAGGAGTACTCTGGCCGAAGAGTGAAGTCATTAGCCATCTTGATCCATTCGCACCTGTAAGCATAAGTCAAGGAAGCTCAAATAGAGGCCTTTAAACCCGAAAATGTGACAGGTGAGACCCTTAGGGGAATGGACAAGAACTTAGAAATCAAGAGTGACGGAGCACGCTACCTCATGAACCGAATATGGACACCCAATTTTGGTGGATTTAGAGAGGTAGTTATGAGCGAGGCGCACAAGACTCCATACTCCGTACACCCCGGGTCAGACAAGATATATCAAGATCTCAAGTAACTCTACTGGTGGCCAAACATGAAAGCGGAGATTGCTACCTATGTGAGCAAGTGTTTGACTTACGCCAAGATAAAAATAGAACACCAGAAACCCTCAGGACTACTCCAACAACCTGAAATACCTGAGTGGAAATGGGAGCAGATTTCCATGGACTTCATAACGAAACTGCCCAAAACTCAGGGTGGCCAAGATACTATTTGGGTAATCGTTGATAGATTAACCAAGTCCGCTCATTTATTACCGAACAAGGAAACTGATAAAATGGAAAAGCTATCGAGAACCTACATCCGAGAGATTGTACGACCCATGGGGTGCCAATGTCTATCATCTCGGACAGAGACATCAGATTCACTTCCAGATTCTGGCAATCATTACAAAAATCTATGGGAACAAGATTGGACATGAGTACAACCTATCACCCCCAAACTGACGGACAGAGTGAGAGGACGATCCAAACCTTGGAAGACATGTTGCGAGCATGTGTAATCGACTTTGGTAAGGCATGGGATGTTCACTTACCTTTGGTCGAGTTCTCTTATAACAATAGTTATCATACTAGTATCAAGACTGCTCCATTTGAAGCCCTTTACGGCCGTAAGTGCAGATCACCTCTGTGCTGGATGGAAGTGGGCGACACACAATTATCAAAAGGTCTAGTCCCTGATAGCACCCTCACTGGTCCGGAGATCATCAAAGAAACTACTGAAAAGATCGTGCAAATACAAGAACGACTGAAATCCTCAAGGGATAGGCAAAAGAGCTATTCCGACAAAAGACGTAAACCCTTGGAATTTCAGATTGGCGATCATGTACTACTGAAGGTCTCACCCTGGAAGGGCATGATACGCTTTGGAAAACGTGGGAAGCTAAATCCTAGGTACATTGGACCCTTCGAAATCATTTCAAGAGTTGGTCCAGTGGCCTACAAACTCCAACTTCCAATCAAGCTTAACAAAGTACATCTAGTATTCCACGTATCGAACCTGAAGAAGTGTTTGTCCGACGAAACACTTGTAATTCCACTTGATGAAATCAAACTAAATGAAAATCTTAACTTTGTGGAAGAACCCGTCGAGATCATGGATAGGGAAGTTAAACGAACTAAACAGAGCCGCATTCCAATAGTAAAGGTCCGATGGAATGCTAAGAGGAGACCTGAGTTCACGTGGGAATGAGAAGATCAAATGCAACAGAAGTATCCACACCTCTTCCTCAGCCCCTAAAACTTTTCTTTTGTATTAAAAATTTCGGGACGAAATTCCCTCTAACAGGGGGATGATGTAACAACCTGTCGTTTCAGGTCATTAAAGATCGAGTCTTGTAACCTCTTTGAAAAAGGGATTAGAATATCATCGAAAAATGAAGTATTCAAAAGCTCTGTTTGGAGTACGCTATGTAGTAAATATCATCTTAAGGTTTCCAAACATATAAATAGCACAAAAATCCGAGTTATAACGAAGAAGTTATGATCATTCTAAGTTTTGCGACAAAAACCGGCGATACGAAGTTACGTAAAAATGCAAAGTTTCAATAAAACACTTTTTGACCTTAGGTGTCTAAATGAAAGTCATAGATATCGTTAAGCTACAAACGTGCATAAAAAGAACGCTCAAATCGGACATCGTATGAAAAAGTTATTAATTTTTAAAGAAATTCCTTAATCACGTCATTTTAATAAATAAATAATAAAAATAATTTCGGAATTTGCCGACGGAGTCTAAACGAAAGTTGTAGATCTTAGACTCACCTACGCGTGGATATAAAGAACGTCGAAAACGGAGTTCGTATGAAGGAGATATGAATTTTTGAAGTTTGATAAATAATTAATATAAATTTTTATTTAAAACTTTGGTATTATCCGAAGTCTGAGTCACATAAGTACGCCCTGCGTACACGAGTACGCCCAGCGTACTCAAGGCCTTGGCCTCGAATCGTCCACATCGCCCCTATGCGAGCCTACCCCCCGTCCTATCCGAAATCCGAGGCAGTCGAGGACTCGGTCATGCATGACGTACGCGTACGCCCCACGTACCGAGGCGGTTCCAGCCTCCTATAAAAGGGATGCGAGGGTTCCCGGAAAAATTGCTCATTATCTCTCAATTTTCTTGCGTTTTGCCTCGTTTTCCGTGCTCGCACTACCCCGAAGCCCTGGTCATTTTGTGCAAGTCCTGAAGGTCGATTTTACTCCCGAGAAAATCCCGAGAAAATCCGCTTTTTTAAGCCAAAGTTCCGCTCGATTTTCGTCACACCTTCTTCAAACTATCAAGTGAGTTCATACCCCTTTCAAACACACTTTAAATACATTTTAAATGCTTTTATACTCTTTTAGGGCGGGGGGAATAGAAGTAAACATACGGTTATTATCGTGTATTTTATAGAGTTTCACTTCACTTGTTTTATCGAATAAATCACATGGAATTCATTACTAGTATGGAAAACTCTTGTCATACTTTGCGTACGTTAGACTTATACAAAGTATATAGTGATTTCAAAGTACCTTTCGTTGCTAAGTCATTTTATACATTCTAAAAACTTATGATTTATGATTTGTCAAACATTGTGAAAAAGGATAAACTTTGTATACAAAACTATTACTTTAATACATACTTAGTTGAGAATCCATGAGACGTGTATATCTTCAAACACTACTTTCTTATTAGAAAGTAATGCTACAAGTCCTGTCTATAACCAGACTCTCCCGTTAGGAGAACGTGTCAAATGTGTATAGATCTATACGAGAAGTCATGATCCCGCGCCCTGACTGTTAGCTACAGTCCGTCCTTTGGAGTGACAGTTGTCATAACGCTACGATGCCTGAAGAATGTTGCTACAGGCATATTATGTTTAGTATGGTTATAAAACTCATCGGATACACAATTATTATAGTACTTCTGATTGATGAACGAGTAGTTATTAAAACTATTCTTTATCTAACAAACGGTAGTCCTCTGATAGGTTTTTTTATATAGATCTATGTTTAAAAGCATGTGGCTTGCTTCCAATTTTTATTCTTGAACATTAAACAACTATAGGAAAATAAGGGATTTTCTTGGTTCAACTATCTACATTTTTCAAACACAAATACTCTCATGCATTTCATACTTTTATAAGAAAATAAGGGATTTTGTTGGAAAACATACACCCATTTTGGAATGGCATTCAATTTTTCTAAACCACTTACGAACTCACCAACTTAATTGTTGACACTTTCTCTTTGAAATAACTTGTATTCTCAGGGAACCGCTAAGCAGGTTTGGAAATCAAGTTTTGGGATTAACGCGCTGGCGTTAATTACTTCTTTTGAAAGATGTTTATGTATTTATCTTTTGAACATGTAATGAATACAATTATGTAAACATTTTTTTTAAAACCTTTATATATGTATGGTGGTGTGTACTTTCCTTTCTATGAATTGTTATGATACTGAATATGACGTCCTCCGCCCCCGAATGTTTCCGCCGTTCTGGTTTGGGGGTGTGACAAAAACCAAGTGTTTGAAGAATTCCTGACTGAAAAGGGAATTGCACATAACTTTTCAGCTTCTTATACTCCTCAGCAGAACGGAGTCGTTGAAAGACGAAACCGTTCTCTATGCGAAGCTACGAGGACCATGTTATCCTTTGCAAACTTGCCATTGTACTTTTGGGCAGAGGCGATTGGAACAACTTTCTTTTCTTAGAATCAATCACTACTCAATCAACGCTTTTCTATAACTCCCTATGAGATTCTAAACAAGCGGAAACCTAATGTCTAGTTCTTTCATGTTTTTGATTCCAGGTGTTTTATTTTCAACTCAAAGGAGCAACAGACCAAATTCGATGTGAAGGCTAAAGATGGAATCTTCCTGGGGTATTCTTTGACTTCTAAGGTATACTGGATTCTCATCAATAAATCCAAACGGATTGAAGAAACCTACTATGTCACGTTCAATGATAATTATTTAAAGAAGTATCAGACTTCCGAACGTCAGTCTGAGGAGATATTTCCTGTGACAAATCCGATGACGATTCCTCTATCAAACCTCTACGAAGAATTCATGAACGTGTTTGACGAACTAGAAAATGCAATCTCTTCGTATTCAATAGCAACATATAACAAAGAAGACGAACTCAATAAGATTATTGATGATGTTGCAAAGGATCTTGGAAACGAACCACTTAGTCTGAAGGCTTTTGAGAATTAACCATCACCACAACCTACGAATGCTCTTGTTGTGGGGGAGGATACAGTTCCTGAAGTCAACTTAGAATTGCCATTCTTGGTGGATGATTTAAATCCTCCAGACAACCACGAAAGTCCAATCCATGGGGAGCATCCTATTCCGAATGAAGATCAACCTCCATTATTCGAGGGGGAGAATGATAATGACAACAATGATTCAGATGTTCATTCAGAATTCAAGGACGTGAATGCATAATTGGATCCATCCTATGATCCAAACTATCCTCTTCTAACCAAATGGACCAAGGATCATCCGAAAACACAAGTAATTAGAGAAAGCATCTTCAGGAATTCTTACGAGAGCACAACAAAAAGCGAAGCAGACTGCACTATTCTTCAAGATGGAATTTTTCATGTTCAATTCATTTATCTCCAAGATTGAGCCCAAAAATGTTAAGATTGCTCTTGATCATTCTGACTGGGTGCAAATAATGCAGGAGGAGCTCAATGAGTTTGAACGTAACAAGGTTTGGAGACTTATTCCAACTTTGAAGGATGTATCTGTTGTAGGAGTGAAATGGGTGTTTCGTAATAAGCTTGACAAAGAAGGAAATGTGATTCAAAACAAAGCTAGATTGGTTGTTAAAGGGTATTTCCAAGAAGAAAGTATTGACTACGAAGAAACCTTCACACCAGTAGCATGGTATGAATATGTTCTCATGTTTCTGGCATACTTCGCTCATAAGAACTTTGATGTTTATCAAATGGACGTCAAGTGTTCCTTTCTAAATGGAAAACTAGAAGAAACAGTTTATATGGAACAACCACCTGGGTTCGTAAATGAGAAATATTCAAACCACTCCTACATTCTAGATAAGGTTGTTTATGATCTGAAGCAAGCTCCGCAAGCATGGTATGAAACTCTAACTCGATTTTTAAAACAATCTAAGATTAAACAAGGCTCGGTCGACCCAACCTTCTTTCACAAGAAAGATGGTGACCATCTGATGATTGTCCAAATTTATGTTGATGATATCATTTTTAGGTATACTAATCCAAGATTAACTATTGACTTCCAAAAATTGATGGAAACTAAGTTTGAGATGTGCTTAATGGGTCCAATTAACTTTTTCTTTGGATTGAATATTAGACAGAGTCAAGGGGGAATTTTCATTAACTAGGAAGCTTATGTGAAGACTTTACTTGTGAAGTTCAGAATGGTGGGAGATTCAATGGTGAAGGTTCCAATGGAATTCAAAATGAAACTTACACTATCATTGGATAAAACGGCTACTGATATCACTCTCTATCGATAAATGATAGGATCATTAATGTATCTAATAGTAAGTCATCCATACATTATGTTTTCGGCTTACTATTATGCCAGGTTTCAGGCAAATCCTCGTGAACCTCACATGAATGTTGTTATGAATATCTTCAGATACTTGAAACGAACCACCTCACTCGGAATTTGGCACCCTTCGAACTTAGGGTTCTTTGTGCAAGCATTCTCTAACGCTAATCTTGGCTGATGTAGTCTTGATCGAAAAAGTACAACTTGGGGATGTTAATTTCTTGATGACAAACTCATTAGTTGGCAATCAAAGAAACAAACATATGTATCCCTTTCGACTACTGAAGCTGAGTATATCGCAACTGCTTCTTGTACCTCGCAAGTGATTTGGATCCAAAGTCAACTAAGGGACTATGGTATTAATATGAAGAAAATACCTTTATATTGTGATTCCGAAAGTACAATTCGCATTTGCCATAACCCAGTACAACATTCCAAGATAAAATATATTGCACTGAGGTATCATTTCATAAAGGATCATGTTGAAGATGACAGATCTCACAAAGTGAATTTTAGCATTGCATGCATGCACCGTATTAGGTATCGATTGTACTTAACCTACTGTGCATTTACATAGAAGTTCTTTATTGAGCTCTTCTAAGGAATTGATTCTAATCATTCAACACAACTTCGATCATTGTTTTCTTTTTGTGATTTACTTTTTTTGTTAAGAATCTATCGATCAACTCTTATTTGTTCTTACAATATCAGCTTGTTATTCAAGATGAGAGGCTAAGGACAACCTATGTAGTAGTAGAAGATAAACCTGTTGATGTGTTAGGGTTAAGCATTTGAGCATCCTCAAGCAAAGGAAGAGGAGGTCGTGTAGAGAAGGTGGACAAATCATCCTTGCACTGCTCCCATTGCAAGAGATCTGGTCTTGATTTGAGTTCGTGTTCTGAGCTGGTCGGATACCCGGAGTGGTGGGAGGACAGAAGATACTTTGAAAACTCATAAATCTCTTTTCCCTCCCTGGTCAATTGAGCGAATATTGAATGAAGCCATTGAAAATCCAAGTGTTCACTGGCTGGAGTCTGTTACTTCGTTTAAATTAGAAAAACACTTTGGATTTGCAACTATATTTTCCTATTACTCCGAAGGCATTCCTGTTTTGGAGTTTTGACAGAGTTGAGAAAGCTCCTGATTCTGATCATGATGCCAATATTTTTCTTATCTTTTTTTTATCTGAAGCATGGCAATCCCCAATATTAAACTTAGAGTTCTAAGAAGATTACAACTGTGAAGGTTTTTGTCCCCATTAAAACTAAAAGCTTCCTGAATGTGAGATTTAAAACAACTAGAGGTGTTGCGAGTTCGATGTTTGAGTTTATGCTCGTAGACCTGCCATGCCTTAACCCATTTGATCGGATATATCTGTTTCATCTCTTGCTAAAGGATGAAATAAATATGAACCAATTATGGCGCATCTAAAAAGGATTCTAATCTCGTACATACAAGAAGTTGGAAAATAGATGTATAGATAGCGCAATTTTATGAAAGAAGCCTGTTGTTAATCAGAAAGAATCTTTGAAGGACATTAACAAGATGAAGCTCGAAAGGATTGAGAAGGACAACTGGAGTGTAATGTTTCAACAAAGTTTGAGAGACAGTTTAAATCCTTGGAAATTTTTGTTCACCCTTTTTGACAAACATCTTTACTCCACTTCCTGCTTGGACTACATTTTGGAGTTGACCGGGCAGTGTAATGCGAATGATGTTGAGAGCAAGAAATGCTTCACAAACACGATCATATGATATATTTTATTTCACAGCTCCCTCCTTGGGATATTTTGTGGCATGTCAATTGTATTTTGTGCTAGTATAGTCCATTTTGTAATGGGTTGGGCTTGTCCAACCAGTTTTTAATGATTTTAGGGTTAGACTATATATATATATAGTGCATGCATGCACCGTATTAGGTATCGATTGTACTTACCCTACCGTGCCTTTACAGTGAAATTATTTATTGGGCTCTTCTAAGGCATTGATTCTAATCATTCAGCACAACTTCGATCATTGTTCTCTTTGTGTGATTTACTTTTCTATTTAGAATCTATCGATAAACTCTTATTTGTTCTTACAATATCAGCTTGTGATTCAAGATGAGAGGGTGAGGACAACCTATGTAGTAGTAAAAGATAAACCCATTGATGTGTTAGGGTTTAGCATTCGAGTAACCTCAAGAAAAGGAAGAGGAGGTCGTGTGGAGAAGTTGGACAAATCATCCTTCCCATTGCAAGATGTTGGGTATTTGGTGTTGTGTCTTGGGCTTGTCTCTTAGCCCCATTTTGTATCTGGTATGGGCCTGTCCAACCGTGACTTGTTTGTTAGGGTTTGTGTATTAATAGATGCTTGCATGCATATTTTTCAAAGAGATAGATCATTTTTTACGTGTTATTTAGAAGATATCTTTTGTAACCCTAAAATCCTCTACAGCGGAAGTTCTTAATCGAGCTCTGCTGAGGATTGAGTGTTCTAATCATTCGACTCATTCAGATCTATACTTGAGTATTGTTTCATTGTTTTACGTTCTTTATCTACCTGTTACAAAGATCTAATCGATCATAGAGTTTATAAATCTCATCAATTGGTATCAGAGCAGGAGGCTGTGTAATTCATACACATCTCTTATGTGAAAGAAGTTATTAGGGTTTATTCCGCATTAACTGATATTTATTGAGCCGTCACTCCATAATTGACGTATCTCACTACTTATTCGTTTTGCCCTAATATTATATATTACAAGTCTGATCTTTCAAACAAGTTAAACGATCAAGCATGGACGATTCTCAATCTAATCCTATCAACATCTCAAACAATATTGGATCAACAACAAAGATTCCTATTCTTTACGCTCAAGATTACGAAGTTTGGGCACATCACTTTGAAGAGTACGTCATCGGATCTAAAGACAATGGGTATCTTATATGGGAAGCTATTGTGTCGGGACCATTTGCTCACTCAGGAACATCCAGAATTATTAAAACTCAGAAAGAGTATAATGATTTGCTAAAAGATGTTAAAGATGTGGCACAAGACGAAAAGGAAAAGTTTCAGTGCAACATTAAAGCTTT
Organism: Lactuca saligna; assembly: GCF_052625555.1. NCBI lineage: Eukaryota > Viridiplantae > Streptophyta > Magnoliopsida > Asterales > Asteraceae > Lactuca > Lactuca saligna. Next base: position 145,196,658 of record NC_136419.1, on the reverse strand, counting down.
GAGACTGATTCGATTTGCTCTTCAATCTGATACATTTAGATTGGTAAGTTCTTGTAGTACCGCTAAAGAAATCCGGGATAGGCTGCGAGAGCTATATTCCACAGATGAAGATTTGGAGCGTTCTATTCAGACCTTGCTTTTGTCTGAGTTTGGTGAATTTAAGCAGAATTCTGATGAAACTGTTACTCAGACGTTCAATTGCTTTAATCATCTTCTTAGCAAGATGATCAAACACGATATAGAAAGGAAGCTGATTGAACAGAAAGTCACGTTTCTGAATGGCTTAAGATCTGAATGGAGATCTGTAGTGTCTACGGTCAAGGCTCACGAGCAGTTCAAGTCTTATTCGCTGGCAAAGCTGGTGGGAATTTTGAAATCCCAAGAAAAGATTGTCATGCAAGAGAAGAATGTAGTCTCAAGTTTGGGATCCTTGGCCCTCCTATCTAAAAGCAAAAATGTAGTAGAAGATGAAGATCTGGACCTAGAAGACTATGATCTTACCTCTGAAGATTATGCAATGATGGTGTCTAATCCAAATAGATTTATCAAGAAGAGATTCCCTATTAATAAGAACCGAAACTGGCAGGGGAGCTATAGTTCTGAAAAGGTAAGGGAAGAGCCAAATACATAGGAACCAAAGAAAGAGGCGAAAGTTGAAGGAGATTCAGGTGTGAGTTGTTACTACTGTGGAGGAAAGAACCACTATGCTAAAGACTGCGTTCTAAAGAAAATCACAGAGAAGGATGAGGAAAAAGATGAAGAGTCCTTGTTAATGAAAAAGCTGGAAGCGATCAAGAGAAAGAAAGCTACTGCTAACCCTTCAATAAATGCTTTAATTGTGCAGGGTTCGGCAGCAGATGATGAGTTCGGTGGCATGCAGGTTTGGTCATCCGACTCAGAAGATGAAGAAGTCAGGAAACCATCTCATGGAGAGGCATATGTTGCAAGAGGTGAAGGAAGCAGTGGGAAGTGTTTGATGGTGACAGATGTATCTCAAATGAGGGGATACAATACGAATGGTGGGAATGAAGACTCCAAGGAGTGAGAGGATCTATGCTTCACAGCAAAACCTCTCAGCATGCAGATCAATGAGCTAGATTAATTGATCAAGAAGGTACAATCCGTTTTTGTTTCATTTAAAGTCCCACAAAATTCATATGAAAAAGAATTAAAAAGATTAAATTCAAGAATCTTAAATCTAGATAGTAGCTTAACTCAAACACGGGTCACCAATTCTACCCTAACTGACCAAATAAGCAGGGTGTCTTCCAAGAGTGAAGAACAGAGGATGTGGATAGAGTTGAAGGAGTCGGAGCTGATTAAATCCAAAGATGATAACATTTATTTGCAAAGAGACAATTTAAAACTTTTGAAATAGAGAAATGTTTTTTGTTTAATTGCTAAACGTCTTTATGCTAACATCACTCAACTTCATCTGAACTGTGAAATAGGGCAGAAAATTCATCGCATGATTTTGCCCTTCCTTGAGTTTAAGGAAGATGAAATCGATGCTGAAGCATATAATTGTGAAAGTGTTGTATCATCTGATGATGTGAATCCCACTTACATGTATGGCCTGGACAAAATATAATCTTTTATAAAGTCCAAGGACCATAAGGACATGCTGAAAAATCTTTTGGTTGAAAACGATAGACTGAAACTAAGGACCGAAACCATACAAAAATTTGACTCATTGAATGCCAATTTAAGTTCGGAAAATAAAATTGATGCTGAAAATGCATCCGAACTTAATGAGGATGATGATATGAGTGTAATTTCTGTAGAAGATGAAGTCGATTGTTTCGAGTTTGTAAAAAGCGAACACGAAAACCACAAAAATCTTATTTGCGAAAATTCTGTGGAGTTCACTCGTCTGTCACAAAATAAGTCCTTGATTCTTAAGGAAAAGGTTGTTGTGTACCAGAAGGTGAGAACAACACCAAATCAGGTATATAAAGTCAAAGGAGTATCCGAACATCAAACAGCCGAACTCACTACCATTGTAAACGAAGATAACGCAGATGGCTGCGATGAGTTCTTCTGGTCTGCTCCTATCGATAATGCCGATGAAACAGTTGGTTTATCAGAGCGAACGTCCTGGAAAACAAAAGGAAGATATATACCAGAGCTGCTGAACAAGCCTGATAACTTTAACGTGCCAAGTACCAGTGGCACTAAAGAAATTCCAATAGAATAAGTCACCTCTACAAATGAAACCTCATCTATAACAAGCGAACCTATTGTTCAAAAGCCAAAACAAAAGGCGAATATTCACAGGCAACCCAGACAGGTGAAAAACCAAAAGCAACAGAGGAATCTAAGATACAAGAAGAATCTCTCAGAGCGAAAACAGTTCTGGAAATCTCAAAATGCTCATTTTTCTGATCATGACAGGAAGTCAGAGAAAAGGGAAGTCAGACCGCAAGAAGGTATTAACAACCGAAAGCATAGGTTCGTTTCAGAGCACACAAGCTACCGAAAGCATAGGTTCGGTTCAGAGGACATCAGCTACCGAAAGCATAGGTTCGATTCCGAGAGCAAAGGTTACCAAGGTTCAAGGTTCGGTCTCACTCATGACCACCAACAAAAGGGTCACCTAGAATCTCAACTCAAGAAAACTTCTCAATCTAAATTCTCTCATTCTAATTCTTCTCAACCCCATTCTAAATCCAATTCTGTTCAAACTCAAAATCCAAAATCATCAACATATTTGAAAGGAAAATCGAAGGTTTCCTCGGTCAAGAGTGATCAAAAGCATTCCAAGGTCCAAACACCTGAACCTGAATTCAAACCAACTGCAACAAATCCCAATAAAATTAAAGTTTACACTATTAAGAGGAAAAATGAAACAACTTTAATAAAAAGAACACATGTCGTTGATATTTCTCTCACTATTCCTGTTCCTGTGAAAGGCTCACGTGGACTGAAGAAACTTTGGGTTCCTAAATCTGCTTAATTTTTGCAGGTTATCAGTGACGAGCAGTTCGATGAAGAATGGTATATTGACAGTGGCTGCTCGCGTCACATGACGGGAAGGAAAGAAGAGCTGAGGGAATTTCGATCACTTCCAAATGGCGGGAATGTCAAGTTCGGGAACAACTCATATGGCATGATTAAAGGTTATGGGATGATAATGAAAGGAGACTTCACGATTAGAAAGGTTGCATACGTTGAAGGACTACAACACAATCTCATTAGTGTATCTCAGCTTGTTGGTGGTACCGGTCTTAAAGTTTCGTTTGATGATTAGGGTTCGGAAATAATAGAGAAGAAAACAAAAAGGGTAATTCTCAAATCGGAGCGCAAAGGCAAAATTTTCCTCTCAATCACAAAACCTATCAAAGGAAACCCAACTATCTGTCTGTTATCCAAAGCACATTCTAATGAAAGCTGGCTGTGGCACCGAAGGCTCTCCCATCTCAATTTCAAGGATATTAATAAACTCGTCATAGGAGGTCATGTTAGGGGTCTTCCATTGCTCAAGTTTGATCGAGAACATTTGTGTGTTGCGTGTGAAATGGGGAAGGAAAGTCGTCAAAGTCACCCATCCATCATAAACACAAAGGTCATTGAACCACTTGAGTTAATTCACATTGACTTGTGTGGTCCATCTTCTATTGAAAGCATTGGCGGTAGCAAGTATATTCTTGTTATTGTCGATGACTTTTCACGTTTTACATGGGTGTTCTTTCTGAAGCACAAATCTAAGGCAACTCTCAAGCTGAAGCTGTTTATCAAGCGAGATGAAGTGCAGCTAAGGAAAGTAGTACGCAACGTCAGAAGCGACAATGGGCTGGAATTCAAAAATAAAGAATTTGAAGACTTTTTAGTGGGAAAAGGAACCAGTCACAACTTCTCAGCTCCCTACACCCCTCAACAAAACGGAATTGTCGAAAGAAGAAACCGATCTTTGTGTGAGGCGGCCAGAACCATGTTGAGTTTCGCTTCTTTACCATTATATTTCTGGGCTGATGCTATTTCTGCAGCATGTTTTACGCAGAACAGGTCCTATCTCAATAAGCATTTCACTCTCACCCCTTATGAGATCATCAACAACAGAAAACCAAATGTCAAATTATTCCACGTGTTCGGCTCACGATGCTTTATCTTCAATTCTAAAGAACATCGTAACAAGTTCGACGTAAAAGCCGATGAAGGGATTTTTCTGGGATACTCTCTTACTTCAAAAGCATATCGGGTCTTAAATAAACGTTCAAGGAAGATCGAAGAGACATATTATGTGACTTTCGATGACAGCTTCGTCAAAAGGATAAAGGCTACTGAAGAAGCAATTGGAGAAATTTTCACTCAAACAGGTCACGTCACGGCCCCGATGGCTAATTTGTTTGAGCATTTTGTGGAGTTATTCGATGAACCTGAGAAAGCTACTCTCTCGGAAGCCAAGGCAGCAGACAACAAAATCAACCATCTGAAGCAAATCGTCGATGAAGCTGCCAAACGACTGGGTGATGGAGAATCAGCTCCAAATGAACCTTCTCAGCACAATGCATCAGTTGAGGGGGAGCACTCTAGTCCTGTAGCACCCGAACGCTCCAATGCACCCGAAGGTACTGTAGCACCCGAACGCTCCACTGCACCCGAAGGTACAGTAGCAACCGAAAGCCAACACTATCAAAGAGATTTTCACCGTCCAAGAGCACAACCACACCCGAAAGTCTTGTTGCACCAGAAACACCAGCCACATCGGAAAGCTCATCACTCGAGGGGGAAAATGCCGATATGTTTTATGATGAAGACAGTCAATCTGAATTGGAAGAGATGGTGAACACTGAATTGGATCCTTCCTATGATCCAAATTACCCTCCTCTTGTCAAATGGACTAGAGATCATCCTGTTTCACAGGTTGTGGGTAATGTCTCTGAAAAGGTGTTGACCCGATCTCAACTGAAGGCAAAGCAAACTTCTTTATTTTCTAAAGTAGAGTTCTGCATGTTTAACTCTTTCGTCTCAAAAGTTGAACCAAAGACAGTAAACATCGCTCTTGATCACTCTGATTGGGTTCAAGCTATGCAAGACGAACTTAATGAGTTCGAAAGAAATAAAGTTTGGTGTCTCATTCCAACTCCTCAAGATGCCTCGGTTGTTGGTCTCAAATCGGTCTTTAGAAATAAAATGGACAAGGAAGGCAATGTAATAAGAAACAAATCTCGTCTAGTGGTGAAAGGATATTGCCAGGAAGAAGGAATTGATTACGAAGAGACTTTCGCTCCAGTTGCAAGGCTGGAATCTGTTCGAATATTTCTTGCCTATGCGGCGCACAAAAACTTCGAAGTCTACCAAATGGACGTCAAATGCGCTTTTCTGAATGGTGAAGTTGAAGAAACGGTCTACGTGGAGCAACCTCCTGGTTTTGTCAATGAGAAGTACCCAAATCACTGTTATATCCTGGACAAGGTAGTTTACGGTCTAAAACAAGCACCTAGGGCCTGGTATGAAACACTAACTAAGTTTTTAAAGATGTCCAAATTCAAACAAGGTTCGGTTGATCCAACCTTTTTTCATAAGAAGGAAGGTAACCACCTTATGATTGTACAAATCTATGTCGATGATATCATCTTTGGCTCAACGAATCCTAGCTTAACAGCTGAATTTAGAAAGCTGATGAAGACTAAATTTGAAATGAGCTCAATGGGTCCGATTAAATTTTTCCTTGGTTTAAATATTAGACAGGGACCCGAAGGCATCTTTATCAACCAGGAAGCATACACCAAAACTCTTCTTGCCAAATTTGGTATGATGGGAGACTCAAAGGTCAACGTTCCAATGGCATTCGGCACCAAACTCACACCTTCCCTGGAAAAACCGGCAGTTGACATTACGCTATACCGCCAAATGATTGGGTCCTTAATGTATCTTACTGCTAGCAGGCCTGATATAATGTTTTCTGTATGTTATTGTGCTAGGTTTCAGGCGAATCCTCGTGAACCACATATGCTTGCAGTGGAAAATATACTCCGGTATCTGAAACGAACCACCTCTCTCGGTCTATGGTATCCATCAAACTCAGGCTTCTTCGTTCAAGCCTTCTCAGATGCAGACCTTGGAGGATGCGGTTTAGACAGGAAAAGCACCACAGGAGGCTGCCAATTCCTTGACGGGAAGTTGGTCAGCTAGCAGTCAAAGAAACAAACCTGCGTTTCTCTTTCTACAGCCGAAGCAGAGTACATCGCAGCCGCCTCTTGTACATCTCAAGTCATTTGGATCCAAAGCCAGCTCCGAGATTATGGACTCAACATGAAAAAGATCCCACTATATTGCGATTCAGAAAGTGTAATTAGGATCTGTCATAACCCAGTGCAACACTCTAAGACCAAGCATATAGCACTGAGGTATCACTTCATTAATGATCATGTGGAGGATGGAAATGTCGAAATTCACTTTGTTCGAACCACTGATCAACTGGCCGATATTTTCACCAAAGCCCTACCTGAAGCAAGTTTCAATAAAATCCTTCAAGGTCTAGGAATGATGGAATTAAAATCGGTACCAAAAACACCATCTCAAAGTTAAAAGTTGGAAGCGAAATGAGCCGAACGCTCGGTCCATTTCGGGTTCGGTTCACATGGGAACCGAAATGAACCGAACGCTCGGTCTATTTCGGGTTCGGTCCCATTGCACATATTTTCACTCAATCTCAAAAAGGTGTTGTCTATTTCGGGTTCAAATTTTTTTTCTCTCTTTTCAAAAACTTAAAATCTCCAAAAATATTTTCTTACCTTTTTCTTCCATTCTTGTTTAAATATCGATGGCACAGGTTTCGTTCTCACACTTTATACTAGTTAAGCATCCCTAGAAGCATACTGCTGCATGTAGTCTAAAGCCTCAACTGATTTTGAATAAAGCCTTAATGACTAGGTATATACAAACCTTGTCTTCCCAATAAGGCTGCTACATTTATTCTAATCCTGAGCTACCTTACTCTTTTCTCATATGGGTTAAGAGTTTACTGCTTGGTCACCATTTTCAGCAGAGGTACTTTAGTTTCTTTTCACCACCTCAATATTTTTCTCCATCATATTTCGGTTCCATATAGTAACCCTTGAGACTCTCAGAAATAACCACTGAGGTTTATGGTTACACAATCTCTGTGTTTATGATCTTAGCCTCGTGTCACTACGTGCTAAGTGAAACCCTAAATTCAATACCTAACATGAATTGACGGTAGACATTTACATTTATAGTTGTATCATGAAATCTCTTTCCGTTGTGAGATTCTTATGATATTGTTATTTACCATAACATTTCTTCCCTTAGAATCCAGTTTTAATCTTTTGAGATTTCACAAACAAACATCTTCAATGAGTCACTATATATATATATATATTCCAACCTACTTGTTTAACAGACCACATCGGTCTCACAGGTACTTCATTTAGTCTCGATCTTATGTCAAGGTCCGGGATTCTAAATTGAAGCGAAAGCCACCCTTTTAAGCCTTATCAAAAGATGCCTTTCAACACTTCTTAACAAGTGATTGATCGTAATTCAAAGGGAATCCATACAGACACTTTAAGGTCTCTCTTGACTTTGAAGAAAGTGATTCGTGCCCGGGATCAATTGTTTTGTGTCTCTATTGACATCACAGATTCCCACATAAATATCGCTTTATTTCCTTATCTTTGACACTCTATGCACGAAAATCTTTGATTTTCCAAAAGTCTAGTTCGGTTCCATCATTATCTTTTGTTTGGATGATAGGTATTTAACAGATAAGGTACTGACTCAGCCGACAGAGTAACAGCTTCAATAGTGAGTTGACGGGCACGCGTGCAATAAGGAACAATTTTTCTCTCTCATGTGTAATCATCGGGGTTGCCAACCATCGCGATTCAGTCACATCCGAAACCATTTTGTGTTTCAAGAAGATTTGGGGGATGATTCTTCTCTCTCCTCTACCCACAGTATTAAAGCAACACTCCTGATTCATTCCACATTTATAGCAATCAAAAAAAAAAAAATTAAACGAGCAAAATTAGGCGATTTATTCTCTACTGTTCATCATCTTCAACATTGCATTCAACAATGGCGGACTCTTCCTCAGTTCAGGAAACCTCTTCTCGCACCAACATTCTTCCCATTCGCGCTCAACAAAGCCTGGTGATCGATCTAAACCCTAAAGTCTACGAGAATTATATGTATCCCATTGTGGAGTGTCTCAAATACTCTCCACTGGTTCTAGCCCTTTCGAAGGTCGAGATTGTGCCCATGGTATGTCTTTCCCAGGTCTTCTCCACTGCTCATTATGACAAATCAGTGGATCGAATCTACTTCGACTTCCTTTCTCACAAGACCTCCATCTCCAAGCAATGATTCTGCTGGCTCCTAGGGTTTGAACCTGATGAATCTAGGGTTAATCCCAACTCCATAACTGTGGGACAGTTATTCTCGATGTTCTACAACATGGGCTACACAGAAATACTCACGACTGTTACCAAGTTCAAAAAGTCGTGTCTTCCTCCTCCATGGAACGACTTCTTCACCATTCTGTTCAAGGGGCCATCTGAGCGAAGTTCTTGTTCTGATGGGGCCAGTAAATTGTTCATGACCATTCTCTATGGTCTATACAATGGCATAATCCTCGACTACGGCCCGGTTCTCTGGCAACAACTCATTCAAAGCCTTGCCTCCTCCTCTCAGCATACTGAAGTGTCCTATGCCAGATTTTGGACACTGATCACCAAGTGGGCAATGGATACGCTTCATGTTCCTACTATTGCCGATTCCCTCCTCTCCTCCATCAGTGTCTTCCACACCACCAAGATCATCGTCACTGATCTGACCATGTTCTCCTTCGTCGGATCCATTCCGGATTCCATGTCCGCTGGTGTGTCTAAGGAGAGTGTTATCATGAAGGCCTACAAGGAGTTTCGTCCTTCGGGCCCACGAGAACTTTCTACAGAAATGGTTCAGTCCATCAATAACGCAGATAAACCAGCTGCTAGAGGGAAGAAACTCGAGAAAGGGAAGATTAAGAAAGCAGCAAAGGGAGCAAAGGGTCCTTCTCCTAAGAAGTGAAAACCCTCAAAGACAGATCTTTCCCCCCAATGAAGAAGAAGAAAACTTAGCCGAAGAGGAAACTTATTCTCTCTTCTTCATCAAGCGATTCAGAGGATAACCAATCTGACTCAGACGAGTCAGCTAGAGGCGATACTCCTCCTCACTCGCCTGCACATGAGGTACCAGTTTCATCAAAACCTCCTTCTCCTTCTCCTATCACCATACCCTCCATTCCCACCATAACCTCCTCCATTTCGATTCCCTCCATATCTAAACCTATTTCTATTCCCCCCATAACTACCTCTACTACCATTCCACCCACAACTACTTCTATACCACCACCAATCTTCACTGAAGCCACCAAAACCACCACCAATGAGATTCCAACCAACGTATCTGATACGGGGGTTCGAACTTCACAACTCGAACCTACTTCTGTACCCGAACCCACTTCCCCTACCGAACCATCTGCTACTCCCTTATCTCCCACTCACTTTGTTGAAACCAAAACCTTTTTGGGAGGGGAGGATATGATCTTTGATTCCATCTACTACAGCCCCTACCAAGTCTAAAGTGATGATGATGATGATGCTCCAGTTACTGAAAAGCACATCAAGGAACTCCACGAGAAGATTGATAATCTTGTGGCTTCTTCCTCTACCTCAAAATCTCACATTTCGGAGGCCGCCTATCAGGGGATGGTGAATCTCTCACCAAAGCACATGAAGCCTCCATTAGCTCAGCTGCTGCTGCTATTGACAAATCCACAAAGGCTAGTGCTGCAGCGACCAAAAAAGTCGAAAAACTATTTCAAGATGCTCAGATTTGGCTGGAGTCTTTGCAGGTGGCATCCGAAACCAATACCAAGAAGATTCGCACGGTTGTGGAGAAGCTGGTCCATTCTCTAGAAACAGAAAAAGACCACTTTGCCAACTTCTGTCAGAACCTCAAAGAAGACAATCAGTCTTTTCAGTCTTCGGTTGCGGACCGTCTTCTCAACTTTCAAGCAACTCTTGCCGCTGTTTCTTCTGCAAAGGATGAGCTTGCTCGTACATCTTTCGAGCTTCATCTTGCCACTCATCAGCTCTCCCAAGCCGAGAAGGATATCGATTCTCTTCGGTCTGAGAAATCTGTGGTTAGGAGTTGTGTTTCGGATGTTCATGGGGCTCTATCCAACATCATCGAAGCCCATGATCCGATTCTTAACTACTCGGTGAGGCGCACTCTTGCAAAGAAGCTCGCTCCTGCCCTTGCCTTGCTTAGTCGCATTGAAGGGATTCCTGAGCAGGAGGAACATCCAAAACAAGGGGGAGAAGGGAAGCCCATAGCTCAATCAAAACCCCCTCCATTTTCCAAAGTTCAATCACTCCCAGTTTCTTCACTAGTTCCTCCGAGAGCACCCAAACCAACAACTGTTCCTGCATCAGGTTTGAGTGCCCAAAGCAAAGACAAACAAATCATCGATGACAGTGATGAAAGTGAGGACCAAGAACCGATTGCCAGCCTTCTGAAGAAACAGACCAGAGAGAAGGAGTTTGATGAAAATGCTCGTATTGCCAAAGAGGCTGAAGCCAAAGAGAGGAAGATAAAGGAGGCTCATGATCTCCTTGAAAGTAGAAAAACTCTATTTCCTCCTTGGATTCTTGAAGAGCTTGTCAAAGAAGCTATCGAGTCCCCCTGCACTCTTTGGCTTGAACCAATGATCTCCTTGGACCAGGTTAATTCGGTGGATTCCCAATTTGACATGCCCTTGACCAGAAAAGCTTTTATCTTCCATGCATTTGCCCACATAGCTGAAGTTCCTCATCCTCACCCAAAGGTTGATAGGGAGCTTGTAGACTTCTATCTGAGGACAGCTCAACCTCAGTATCAGACGTGGAGCGCACAGAAGATCATCAACGTTCGGGTTCTCAAACCTATTCGGGAGGGTAACTTCACCAATGTCAGATTCAAGGTCTTAAGGGGATCCGACAAAACCGAGCATTCCATCTCTATAGCCAATCTTCCCAACTTAAATCCTCATGACTGGATAATCTTGCACAACATTCTTCTCGTTAATGAAGTGGAATATGGTCCGATCATAGATCATTTCAAGAGAATGTTGGTGTGTTATATTTTGGAGGTTGCAAAGCTGGATCAAGAAGTTGCAAATGTTCTTAGGAAGAAGCCCACTATCACTCCAGTCGGTTCTGCAAGTGATTTAAATAGAATGCATATGGGAAAGATTGATCCAAAACGAAACTCAGTCATGTTCACCAGGGCAGAAGGTCAGAAATGCTTATTTGCTTTGGCTGACAAACATCTTTACACCACTTCCTACTTGGAGCATGTTCTGGGTATCATCAATCGATGCAAACAGAACTCAGAGAGTGATAAGAAATACTTCAACGATATGATCAATTGGTACATTCACTTCCGACAAACACTTCTTGCTATAATTCCCTACCTATTCAAAACTGTGAAGAAAGCCAGTGCCGTAGGTGCAAGCAAGCTGGAGTGAGGTCTCGCCCCTATTGACGCAAAGGGGGAGATTGTTGGGTATTTGGTGTTGCGTCTTGGGCTCGTCTCTTAGCCCCATTTTGTATCCGGTATGGGCCTGTCCAACCGTGACTTGTTTGTTAGGGTTTGTGTATTAATAGATGCTTGCATGCATCTTTTTCAAAGAGATAGATCATTTTTTACATGTTATTTAGAAGATCTCTTTTGTAACCCTAAAATCCTCTACAACGGAAGTTCTTAATCGAGCTCTGCTGAGGATTGAGTGTTCTAATCATTCGACTCATTCAGATCTATACTTGAGTATTGTTTCATTGTTTTACGTTATTTATCTACCTATTACAAAGATCTAATCGATCATAGAGTTTATAAATCTCATCACAAGAGATCTGGTTATGATTCAAGTTCCTGTTTTGAGCTGGTCGGAAACCCAGAGTGGTGGGAGGATAGAAGTAAAAGTGATGGAGGGAGTAGAGGTGGCGGTCGTTCAGGCAGACGAGAAAGGGGTTCTCATTGGGCGCACTCTTTGTCTACGAGATAACAACTTGGTCCTACTCAGAGCATTGGGTCAGGCCAGGTGCATACAATAGGAACACCTTTACTGTTTACTGCTGAACAGTGGAAGGCTCTAACAGGTTTAATGAGTACTTCTAAAATTCTTGAAGAACAATTAAACGGTACGTTTCAAAAACGACTTTGGATTATTGATTCTGGGGTAACCCATCATGTCACTGGTGATGTTTCTTGGTTACATAATACACGACAGGTTCCAAAAACTCTTGTCAGATTGCCTAATGGAAAGAAGGTCATAACTACTCATGAGGGTAGTGTTAACTTGTCTGACAAAATTACACTCAAAAGTTTAGTCTTAGTCCCTCATTTGAATTGGAACTTGATTTCGGTGTCACAATTAAATAATGATATGAGATGTGTTACTCAATTTGATTCTCATATGTGTGATATACAAGACCGGTCAAGAAAGCTGATTGGAGCAGGTATTAGACGAGACAGACTGTATTACTTTGGAAAAAAGAGAATCTATTCATCATGTTGCGGTCAATGGGGTTTCGTCAATATTCGAATTGTGGCACAAACGAATGGATTATCCTTCAGAAAAAGTGGTGAAATCCCTCCTTCCTACTAGTGATATAAGGGGTAGTTTGAATAAAGCCTGCGAAGTGTGTTTTCGGGCTAAAAATTCTAGAGATAAATTTTCTTTAAGTAATAATAAAACTAGTTGAATTTTTGATAAAATACATTGTGATTTGTGGGGTCCTTATAAATACCCTTCTAGTTGTGGAGCACGATATTTCTTAACCTTAGTAGATGATTACACTCGAGCTGTTTGGATTTATCTTATGGTTGATAAAACTAAAGGTTTTCAAATAATCATGTCCTGTGTTGCTATGATTGATATACAATGTTCTAAAAAGATTAATATTGTTCAAAGTGATAATGAGACTGAATTCAATTTTTTACCAGATTATTTTACTACTAAAGTGATTATTTTTCAAACCTCGTGTGTTGGTACCCCTCAACAAAATGGTTTTTGAAAGAAAACACAAACACCTTCTAAATGTTGGTCATTCCCTAATGTTCCAAGCTCATTTTCCAGTAACTTTTTGGGGAGAATGTGTGCTCACCGCTTCCCATTTAATCAATCGAACACCGTCTCCACTATTACATAATAAAACCCCTTTTGAAAATTTATATGGTACCACTCTGCCCGATTCTATAATCAAAACATTTGGGTGTCTTTGTTTTGCTCACAATAAAAAAAAGCTAAGGGTGATAAATTTTCCAGTCGAAGTTGTAAACGCATGCTTGTGGGATATCCATTTAGTAAGAAAGGGTGGAAGCTATACGATCTTGATACTAAAACATTCTTTGTTCTAGAGATGTCAAATTTTTTGAAGATAGTTTTCCCTATGTTGACATTAATCTACAAAATTAACCAAGCACACCTACACTAAATGACTTACCTAATTATTTCGAACCAGAGGACCCAATTTCCGATCATCCCACTGTTAAGTCACAACCCACTTCGAAATAGCCCACTCTGGAACAGTATTCTCTTGGACAGCCCATCCTGGAACAGCCTCACAATACATCATCACCGCCATCTTCTACTGCTATAGCCAAAGATCAACTTGGCATGGGCCACCGTGAAAAATTTCCATCGATTCTCCTTCACGAGTTCATATATCATACACATACAATCCCGTCTCACTTACACCCGGCTTCATCGGATTCCTCAGGTAATCCCTATCCTATAACTCATTACATTACTTGTGATAATTTTTCTCCCAAATATGCATCTTTTATCTACTATTGTAGTTGTTCATGAACCCCATTCATTTAAAGAAGCAATGAAACATGATGTTTGGAAACAATCAATGCAATAGGAAATACAAGCACTTCGAGACAATGGTACTTGGAGCTTCTAAACTCTACCCCCAAGAAAGAAAGCTCTTGGCAATCATTAGGTCTTCAAAATCAAATATCTCTCTACGAGTGAGATTGAGAGGTATAAATCACGACTGGTGGTGTTTGGGAATCATCAAAAAGTAGGAATCGATTATAATGAGACATTTGCACCTGTGGCTAAAATGACCACCGTGTGCGTGTTTCTTCCTGTAGCAGCCGCCAAAAATTTGGACCTCCATCAAATGGATGTTCATAAAGCTTTATTACATGTTGATTTGACTGATGAGGTGTACATGCGACTTCCACCCGGATTCAGGTACTCTAACCCTAATCTTGTGTGACGATTACACAAGTCTCTTTACGGGCTCAAACAAGCTTCATGCTGATGGTTTGCTAAACTTTTTCGATCTCTTAAAGATTATGGTTTCCACCAATCATATTCATTTCTTTGTTTACCTACATACGAGGCTCTATTCAAATTAATGTCCTGGTTTATGTTGATGATTTAATTATTTCAGGTAATGACTCTAGTGATATCATATCTTTCAAAACGTATTTCATATGTATTTTAAAATGAAAGATCTTGGATCTATAAATTATTTCTTGGGAATTGAAGTGGCAAGAAGCCCTAAAGGGTTGTTTCTGTGTCAACGCAAGTACACACTTGATATCATTAAAAAGGCTGGTGATAACGTCTATTTTATGCATATATTTATGATGTTTTCTTATTATTTTATACCATGTTTGTATGCTATTTAGAACTAAAAGATACTTAATATGCTTTGAAATATATAATTACAGCTAAAATGGGAGACAGAATGCAAAAGAAAGAGAATGGAGCTGAAAAGATGCAAAAAGGATATTGGTGGCAGATTGACCCCTCTTCCGTGTTTCGGGTATATCTGATGACTCATAAGTCCAACTGACGAGATTCAAAATGTTCTGGAAACTAGATGAAATTTACTACGAATTATGTGAGAGGGACTTTTTTCTAATTCTGAACTTATCTTATCCACAATCGGCCTTGAAGATGAAGCATAAACGCTGGACGGAAATTCCCTCCAAGTTACTTATTCCCCAAGCATCACTTACCTTATTTTTATTTGCTTAATCCCTAAGCCACCATTAGTTTCCTTATTCCAATCCAAATCTAATATTCTATATTAATTCCATATCCCTTCAACTATAAATATCCCACATCATTCCACCATTTTCATAATCTATGATATTCCAACTCGACTTGTACGACAAGAAAACTTCATAACTGTCGTTTTGAGGGTCTAGAAGGCGGCCGGAAGGCTGTTAAGCTGACAGGAGAGAAGATCTAATGGATTGGAGAGTGGATTCATTTCGGTAATCATGTGGGTTGTTAATGTGACCATGCTTAGCATTCCACTGTGATACTATTATGTGTTTACTTTCTAATTTAGGTGTAAAAAACCTTTTACTTTGAGTTTATGATTGAATGAAACCTTGATTATTGGATTAATTGCTATATTGGATTGTTTGTTTATGTTTAATTTATCTTTCCAAGCTTGTTAAAAGATCCTTACGTGTTAATGATAATTATTTGTTGTTAATTGCCAAGTAAATTGAGTTGTATGAACATCTGCTTGATTGCTTGTCTCTTATGATTTTGATGACCATCAAGATTATATGTCTAGGAATAACGAATGTGAAACTAGAGTTAACTCAGAAATAAGTAAGTTAATGTGTTAGCCTTGTGTGATAAACCATCAACAAGAGCTTAATTGAATTAGTAATTTGATTAACTATTATTACAAGTCTTGCTTGATACGAACTGAACACTAGGAAGCATGTTAGTTTAATCAACTGATCACTGTTTGAATTAACTTGTTTGCCAAAGGATTAGTAACAGTGAACGCGAATCTAATCAATTTAGGAATCAGTGAACATGAATAAATGAATTTGTGTATGCAATTGTCTATGCTTTTAAGGTGTAATTTATCTAAACCAAAGTACCTGAAGAGATTTGTTTCCCTGTTAGTTTATCGAGATTTGTTAATTAGTTGTTCATTTGATATTTAATAAACTATTTCTTTACTGCTTTTATGTGTCTTGTGTAACCTATAATCAAATATTTTAAATTAATTTACTACCCTTCCGCATGTGTTCGACACCCTTGCTTATCAAAGCTATACTATACTCGATCAGGTTCACTGCCTGTAAGGTGTGGTTTAGATGCGATAAATTAGGAATTATATATAAAAAAATAGTGCATTAAAAATTGACACCAGCTGGTGTCTTGGGTGCCAAACCGGATGGATTCCCGATGGAACAAAATCACAAATTGGGGCTTTCTTTTGTAGCATTCTTATCTGATCTAGAAGCCTATCGCCGGTTGGTGGGATGACATATTTATTTGGCCGTTTCATGTCCTGATCTTGGTTATTCAATCCATGTACTTTCCCAGTTTATGCAAGCTCCCCGTACAGAACATCGGGTGGGGGCACTTCATGTGGGTAAGTATCTTAAAGGAACTCCATGCCGTTGCATACTCTTTAGTTCTGACAGTAAACTAGTTTTAGAAGGATGGTGTGACTTTGATTGGACTATTTGTCCAACTACTTATCGTTCTTTGACTAGATGGATTGTCTATTTTGCACACTCGCCTATAACATGGGAAACTAAGAAGCAATATACTATCTCACGCTCTTCCGTAGAAGCCAAGTATCGATCTATGGCAGCCATTACATGCGAATTTAAATGCCTTAAAAATCTTCTCTTAAGTTTGGGAGTTCGTCATTCCCAACCTATTAAGCTTCATTGTGATAATCAAGCTGCCCTACATTTGGCAGACAATCCTGTCTTCCATGAATGAACAAAACATATTGAAGTCGATTGCCATTTTGTGCGTGATGCAATTACTGATGGGCGGGTGTCTCCTACGTATGTGCATACTTCTAAACAACTGGTGGATTTTCTAACCATGGCTCTTGGAAAAATTTAGTTTGATCGAATTGTTGAGAAGTTGAGCATTTTGGATACCCATGCTCCAACTTGAGGGGGTATTGGAGTTATCCCAAATTGGGTATTATCTCATAGATAAATGTATTTTGAATGCATATATTAGTCTTATCTTATTAGTTTGTTTTGGTTTCTGATAAGGATTGATGTATATATACATGTATAATGATTAATGAAAGGCGTGATTTTTTGATTCTCCAATCTTTACCTGTGTAAATTGTTTCAAATCTCAATAAAAGTTGATTATAACAAAGAAAGATGAAATGGCAGAAGGAAAATTTGATCTAAGATTGTTGAATTAGAAAATGACATGAATGTTTACAAGATAAAAATTGATAAGGAAAATTAGGGTGTTATAAATGAATTGGATAAATCTAAATAGAAATTATGTACTAGTTGTTCTGGTTAATGTAGTTAGCCTCAATTGAAATGAGTATGTGATGACGTTTCTCAACCTTTGTAATAAAGTCTATTAATAGTTTCAAGACTATGTTACCTTATATTTTCCTCAATGAAATTTCTTGACATTTGTAATAAGGCTTATTGGAGTATAAAGGATACATGAACATGATAAACCATACTATGTCCATTTAGTGGCATACGTATTGAAAGATGTACTAAAATGTATCATGTGTAGAACATGTACCAACAGATGTGCCAAATGTATAAAACTTTATACATAAACATAAGTTATTATTATTATTATTATTATTATTATTATATATATATATATATATATATATGCGTGTGTGTGTGTGTAAAACACACAATAGGATGTGCTTCAAAATATCATTATAAGTATAATGGTTTGTCATGACTACTTCCATATCCATCCTTAAGAAAATCTTTCTTCGTTAGTGTGATGGTACTTATGTGCTTAATTAGAGTTTTTCCTCTCTTTCTTCAAAATTTGACTCACACCACCAACATTTCTCTCATGCTTCTCACAATTTGAGTTTCAACTTAATTTGATTTGCATTAAGAACTTTTATTTACATAGTCGCCTGCCCTTTTTGATGTCGTTAAAAAAAAAGAACTTGGATTTACGGGTGAACCTGGGGGTGGATGAATATTTTTATAGGAAATGGAAGGAATAGAGGAAGAGGATAAGGTCGATTTGGTAGACAGGATTCTCCAATGACTATGAACACCACGACCTACGGTGGGCGCCAAATTGTTTTGGTCAAAAATCGACTAAGTGGACAAGTGAGTTATAAGGAAACCCTTGATCCTTTATAGGATCTCCAACATAAAACCTTGGAAGGTGATAATGATCACCTGTCTTGATATGTTTTATTGATTTTAATCAGAGATTACAAAGATGAGGAAGGTAATACGAGTATAAGTGTAATGGTAGAGCTAATCGTGTGTGTAGTGTGTGAGTTACATGTGTTATTTATAGTCTAAGCTAATCAACAAGAAGTATAAGATTTCTGAGATCCTCCTTGAACAAGTATTTGCACATTGTTTGACTTGGCACTCCGGTTCTTAAGCTTGGTTGAAGTGACTCTCCATTGAGAATGAGTATTGTGTGGACCAATTATGAACATATGAGAAAAATAAAGAAGAATATTGACATTATAAGTGTTAAGAAATATTAGTGATAATAATCAGGATCATGGGATATATTTAAGGATCCCGAGGCTTCAAAAATATCAAGGATCCTGAATATGAGTTAAAGATCATACCCCTAACAAGGACACTGAGGATAAGATCACGAGTTTCCTTTCTTTACATGAAGACATCAGATCATTCAAGTTTGAGTACACTAACCCTCATGAAGGTTCATCTACCACAACTTCAATAGCCATCGGTAGGGATACTTCTTAGTGTATTTATCTATTTCAATATTAGGATCTTGAACTTATAAGCATCTGTAACATCCTAATATTTGGCAGGTATTCCCGAACCCTCTTCTATCATTACCTTGTTATTTATAGTCCATGGGGTTGGAAGTGAAAAGCCAAGATAAGTTTAAGGGCCAAGTTTGCAAACTTAGGCCAAGAGGGATTATGTTGTGCGTACATAAGATTACGCTAAGCATACTAAGGTCCAACTTAATACGCTGGGCGTACTAATGTCAGGGTGAAACCCTGATATTTAGGGTTTGGGGCCTATATAAGTAACATTATGAGCATCAAAACCTCCCTTACCCCAGCCTCCACATATTACATTCGTCCTTCCCAACCCCTAGCCTTTCCTTTGTGTGTTTAAGCTTATTTGGTGTGTTTTTGAGTGCTTTAAGAGGAAGTTATTGCATCAAAGTGTTAGAGAAGAAGATCAAGCTTATAGATCTGAAGTTAGCTTGTGCTCAAGAAGCTCCAGAAGGTATAAAGTTCCAAACTTTATGCATATATGCATAGATCTCAGCATTTTACTTTATTAGAAGCATTTATCGTCCCAAAAGCCATAAGGTGGTGCATGTTGTGATTTGGATGATAAGGGTTGTCCTTCTAGACTCTTGAAGGGACATTGAGTGATAAAAAGGAGATCCCATTAACTGTATGTGTCCATGCATGGAGAAATAAGGTCTTAATGGATTAAGACCAATCATTAAGAACTTTATGGATGTCCAAAGTGATAAAGTTCATGAATTAATGGCACTACTAGAAAAACAGCCTTTTACGACGCTCATTGCGCGTCGTAAAAGGCTCAGACGACGCGCAAATGCGCGTCAAGGAAGGCCCTGTCATAAAGAGAGACGACGCGCATTTACGACGCTCATTAAAGACGCGCAATTATGACGCGCGTTTACGACACGCAATGCGTATCAAGGAAGGCCCTGTCATAAAGGAAGACGACACGCATTCACGTGTCGTAACCTTACGACGTGCGTGTTAATGACACGCAATGCGTATCAAGAAAGCCCCTGTCAAGAAAGGCCATGTCATAAATGAAGATGACACACATTTTTGCGTATTGTAAATTTAAATATTTAAAAAAATATATATTTATATATTTATTAATTTTTAAATTAAATTTGCATTTAATGTGTCATAATAGAAATAAAATACCATATACAAAAAAATACATTCCATGGCATAAACTTTAATGTCATACAATTCTATTTCTTACAATATATAAATTTGCATTCATCTAATCTATTCTATGTTTCATACTAACAATTGAAATGAACAATACAACACTTGCATTTTCAGCATCTTATCTCTTTCGGCTTGAGCTTTCTTTTCCACTTCTAACTCGACAGCTATTCGCTTTCATCAACCCTGTAAACACAACACAAGATCACTTGTCATTTTCATTCTACTTTTATGTTTACTAGTCAATCCTTCAACTTTCTTTACTAATTAGATTCACCTGGCACCAATATTGCTGATGTTTACTAGTCAATCCTTCAATCTATCATATGAAGTATGAAAAATATGAACAATAGGAAATGGAAGTTCAAAATCCTAACCAAAAATCCCAGATATATAACATTATGCCCTCCTGGTGCTTGTCCTCCTGACAACACAACTCCTACCTTCAAGGCAGATCTTGATTCATTAGATTCACCTGGCACCAAATCAGAAAAGAAAACCAACCAAACCATTACATTGTTGTGATTTGCATTTATCCCTACAATTTAACTTTAATAGCATTAAAAAAAATATGTTCAAACAGATCCACCATTGGGGAGAGAAGGAAATGGTGAATGTGTTTCTTGGGATGAATGATACAAGAGAGAGCCTAAATTTATACTAGAGCCTACCTCATTAAACAAGGAAAATACATAACAAGAAAAGATAAGCATTAACTTTACAGCTAATTTACAGCCAATATACAATAAGAGTTTAATGAAAAAACTAAATTCCACAGTTGAGAATCACGTAACTGAGACAAGCGGTGGACGCGTGTTCCAAGCTGATCCAAAAGGGCAGATGGGTAATTTCACCAACAAAAAGGGCATTACTGATGAAAAGTGTGCTAACCTTATTTTAGAAGACAGATCCTTAGATGAATCTGCTTGATGCTCTTGGCCACGACCACTAAAGACATCTTTTGGGTAAGATTCACGCCATATTTTCCAAATACCAATCACACTAAACTTTGACATAAATTCAACCTAAAACAACATAGAAAATATATATAAACTTACAATTGGTGATGATAAAGAATTTTACTTAATTCCAAATAACATAAAAGTAATTGCTTACCATGGACCCCGCATAAAAAGGAGCAAATAGTGCATTGAGGAGGCCATGAACATGTACAGATTAAATTAAGAATCAACAAGAAATGTGAAACATTTTTAGAAAAAAAAAGGAATTGAAAGTAATTATTTTAATGTTTATTTAAGGATATGGTGTAATCGAAGACAATGTAGAAAACGATCACTGGATGTGTATTCCCAAGCTATTGATAATGTTTTCACCTCAAATTATGCAGGAAAACAACAATTAGAAGATCACAGATACGTTTTTTCTTAAAAAATATACGAATATTTCACAAGTTTGGTTTTTAAAGTATTTTCTTCCAAAACTTTAAATTACCTGTGCTAAAATGCTACTGTGTGTATGAACAACTCCTTTAGGTTTCCCAGTTGTTCCACTAGTATACAAAATCAATGTTGGATCATCGTCTGTATGAATAAGACAATTTTATATTATTATTGTATATGAAATTATATATATATATATATATATATATATATATATATATATATATATATATATATTAAAGAACATGGATATATACCTTTTATGTTATTTGCAAATACATTCTCTTTTTGATGTACAACACCATTATCTACTGCTTGTGAAGTCATAGTAGGAACATTTGGTATTAGAGAAAATTGAGCTGTAGTTTTAGCTGCAACTTTTTGCATAAGCTCCCTGTGATCATCAGTACTCAAAATCATGGACACATCCTTCAAAACTCAAATTAACAATGATGTATTATTAGGAGAATAAAATTGTATCTTACAAAGGCCACATAAACCACATTAAAAAAAGGGTATGTTAATTGAATAAGGAGAAAAGAGTCATTTTATTGAATTTCATTTCTTCCTATTAAAGAAATTTTAGCAATATCATCCAAATACAAAGCAATTTCTTCCAAATAAAAAACATAGGAAACTAGAAAAGTTTAAGGTTGTTTTGAGAGCAAACCGAGTCAGTCATGACATGTAACAACTCAGCTTCAGGGTAACTGAGTGTAAGTGGAACAGCTACACCTGCATTTAACCATATTGCAAGTACTCCAGCAACAAACTCAGCACAAGGTTTAGCCACAACACCTATTCTAGTTATAAGAATGAAGAAATAATAGTTTTTGGGATCTATGGTGTTGATATTGCAAAGAAAACAAAGGCCCATTTGATTCACATAATCTATTTGGAAGGAATGGAATATGTCAAAGCAATTGGAATCTGAAAGAATTGCAATCTGTTAATTGTTTGGTTGGCAGAAAATGGGAAGGAAATCAATCACAATCCTTAGTTTAGAAACCAAAAAAACAAAATGGAATTCAAGATTCCAATTCCTTCAGATTCCCACAGAATCCACGAACCAAAACTTATGTTCAATATTCATAATCTATGTTTCCACTAGAAGAAACTACAAAAATGGAATTCAAGATTCCAATTCCTTCAGATTCCCTTTATTTTTCTTTTTCTCTTTATTTATCTTTAAACTCTCTATCACGACCCTTTTCCCTGTCCCTTTCACTCCCAGGTCTTTCTGATCTTGCTTCCACTTCGATGTCGCCTTTTCATCATATTGTTGATGATTTATAACCTGCAAACCACGACAATACATAAGTAGCTCCATTCATCATGGTAAATTTAGAGTTTAGAGTATGATTCCCAAATTAGTTAGGGTTTATCAGTGAAAAAGGAAATATCTTCAAATATTATATGTAAAGAGGAAGAAATAGAAACCTCAGGAGCCATCCATCTGTAAGTTCCAGTCTCTGCTGTCATACTCCCCCTTGACTCAAAACCGGGCAACCCCAAAATCCGCCACCTTTACAACCTAAAATTAAAATGTTAAATTAAATTTAAAAAAACAGAGAAACAGTTAAGAAGCTAATAAGTCAAAGTGTAATTAATGCCTTTATAGTTTTTACATTGAGTGTCGATGAGCAAATTTGCAGTCTTGAGAGCCCTATGAATTATGTTGGTTTCTCATTTGAGGCGTCCAACTCCTGAGAAGGCCTCTGCCTCTGATCAAGAAAAAGTGGAGGAGGGTCAGCAGACAAAGAATGAGTCCCAAGAATTAGCTGGGATGGTGCTTGAAACTGAAATTGCTGGTGAAAGAAACAGTGGTATCGTAAATCAAAACCACTGTAATCGGTGGATTTATTTACAAGAATTAGAAATTATTAACTTACCTCACGTTGACCTTGTAGCGACATAACGTAATTGATGATTTTATCGACCATAAGTGCTTTTCCAGTGACCTAAGAACATGATTTCACATTTTGATTTCACCGACCATGAGTACTTTTCGAGTGACCTAAGAACACGATTCCGAATTGGCGATGGAGACGAACCAGAAACCTTTAGAGGTGGCGACCTGGCGGTGGTGAATTCTCTTTCTACAACACCGGCGGCTCTGATTTTGATAACACTGATGGTGAAGGATTCTCTTTCTATGACACCGGTGGCTCTCAATTTGATTGAGGTAGAAGACGAAGCAGTAAGCGGTGGAATGTATTTAATACTTATGAATGGGCGTTGGGAAGAAGTAGACGATAACGGAGTTGGGGTTGCGTTTCTGGAGGCTTTGTATAGGGCGGTGGTGGTGAAAGGGTTTTGGCTCTGAACAGTAAAGAACAAAGACGGTGAGGTTAGTGTAGTAATTTGGAAGATAGATGGTAATAGGGAAGAACGGTCGTCTTTCATTGGAAGTCGACGGCAGTGGGAGACACTCAGAAGGGGCGAAGAAGCAGCAGATATTGGAAGGCGAATAGAGGTTTGAGAATCAAGAGAGAAGAAAGAAAGAAATGGGGTTTTCGGCGGGGAAGAGCTAGGGTTTTCAGCCGGTGGAAACAAAGCGGGCTTTTTAATTTTTGGATTTCATTTCCCCCTCGGATGAAACGCGTGTTTCATTAAAATTTATAAAGCGACATGGTTAGACGACACACATTTTATTTAAGATGCCCTCCGTGTT
Organism: Lactuca saligna; assembly: GCF_052625555.1. NCBI lineage: Eukaryota > Viridiplantae > Streptophyta > Magnoliopsida > Asterales > Asteraceae > Lactuca > Lactuca saligna. The sequence continues at coordinate 145,172,614 of NC_136419.1, read as the reverse complement.
TTTTTTATTTTTATTTTTTATTAGACACTAATTTAAGGGCGCGCAAAAATCCGTGCCCTCTATGCTTCATATTTTGGAAAACTGACATCAATTTTTAGGGCACGCTCAAATGCGTGTTCTCTATCAGCGCGTGTCATTGATTGCGCGTCGTAAAAGGCTGTTTTTCTAGTAGTGTGGATCCTAGGCATGTTAGGTCTCTGGATCTGATGTTTGGGCTTTAGTGCTTAAGCCATTAAGCACTTAATAAGGTTTTGGCAAACTGTTGTGTATGCCCAACGTAAATCAAACCACCCTGATGGTGGTAAACATCTGGATGAGTATGCCCTACGTACCAGAGGAGTACGCCCCACTTACGTCCTCTGTTGGGCATTTGTGAATGGGCTTTGGAATTTGGGCTTATTATCGACTAAATGGAATTAGGCCTTTACTGGACTTTGTAAATAATATATTTTGGGCCCGGTAATAATAATGGATCATGAGGTGAGGCCCAATTAGGAAGTTAGGCCCAATTTAGTAAATTAGGCTGATAATGGGATATATATGTGGACTTTCAAGTCAAGGACTGGATATTTGGGCCTTGGTCCAATAAAGAGAATGGACTTAATGAAGGGTGTGGACATTTGGTCAAGAAGGTTATTTTGGGTATTAACTTGGTGTTTATTGTATAATAGTTTGGGATTCCCGGAGAGACAACAATCAAAGATTTACTATATATCAGCACTACTTGCGAGGCGAGTTATCCTCAGTATATCAACAGGATCTAAGGCACCAAGGCTGACCCTTTATGGATTGTATCCGGTTATGGCATGATATGTTGATTGGTTTGCATCCTGGTGGTTAGGATGAGGTTATGTTTATGCTTAGTGACATGGTTAGGTCACTGTCCTGGTTATAGGATGTAGCCATGCTATATGATATGTTAGATCAGTTTCATTGTTATATATGTATGCCAGCGTGTGATAGTTATGTGCACATGTTTTTTTTAATTGGGATGGGTTGAGACGGTCCTGCTTTGTGCTGAAGGCCAACATACCTAGGGCGGACCGGATAGACTACAAACCCGAAAGGGTATGGTAGTCAGACCAAAGGCCCAACGAGCGGTCCCGATAGGCTGAAGTCCCTGAGAGGTGGTCCAGAAGTACCGAAGGCACGAAGAGTGGTCCAGATATACTGAAGGCCTGCAAGGCGGTCCAGTCAGGCTGAAGACTCATTATGCATGTTGTTTTGTATTTGTTGATATGATATAATTATGGTTATATGAGGTTGGTATTTTGGGGGTAGCTCACTAAGCTTTCGGGCTTACAGTTTCAGTTTGTTGTTTCAGGTACTTCTGGTGATCGTGGGAAGGCGAAGGCATGATCGTACCGCTCCTCCTGCTGTTATGATTTTATGATTTGATACTAGGATACTCTGATATTTATTATTTTAAAAACAAACTATGTATTGTTAAATGGTTTTAAGTGTTTTGAAAACGTTTAAATTTGGCATGATTTTTATAGATGTTACAAGTTGGTATCAGAGCCTTGGTTTGAGCAAATTGTAGGAAAATTTGTGTGAATCCAGTCTCAAATCGAGGAAAGATTTTCAAAATTGTTTTAAATGGTTTTCAAAATAAGTAAAGGAGGATGCAAGGTGTATGATCAGCCGAAGGCAGTAAGTGAGCCTAAAATACCATACAGTTACTTAATTATGCGATATGTTAGAACAATATGCTAGAACTAGGCTAGGGATCTTTAGGAAATTGCATGATGGAATTGTCTGATTATATGATGCCTACTAGCCTAGGGTTTTCCTTATATGAGATTGACGTCATTACTGTAGTTACTTGTGTATGTATCACGACTGTACATAATTAAGATCTTATATCCCGAGAATGTTTTATTTGGCATTATGTTCTGTTCTTATTTATTAGGGATTAGGGTAGGATCCAATATTCAAAAGTCTATATGGTCCAGCGTTATGTATGGTTAGCATACACTAGTGCTGCAGGGGTTGGTGGAAGTCTCATGGATGAGTGAGGTTGAGTGACCACCATATGCATGTATATTGTTAGGGTGTTATGATGATACTTGAGAAAAATATGGGTAGGTATGGAAGGTAGTATGGGCCCGTACTATTGAAAGCATAGGATCCATATGCTTAGCAAGGAATTCACAACCCCTAAGGTTTAGTCGGGAGTTGGTTCCCAGTAATTTATGCAAATTTTCTGATATCTATTTGTTATATTTTCAACATCGTGGTTATGAGGCGTTTTGTGTCTGGATCCGGATCAGGATCAGGGCAGGGCGATGAGGAGGCCCTAACAGTGCCTGAGGTTATCGCCCAGGAGGGGCTAGTGTTGACAAAGGATCGAGTCAGGGAGATCATCCGCGAGGATGTGGTCGAGGTTGTTCGGGGTCAGATTCCGAAGTTGTTTGGGTCTATCAAGACCGCTATGATTGAGTACTTTGATGACAGATACGCAACCCTTGCGGAGACAACTGCCGCTGCAGCTGTATCAGTTGTAACAACGGTAGGAGGAGGAGGAGGAGCTAGTCGGGGCTTCCAGTGTAGGGACTTTGATAAAACAAAGCCCCCTACTTTTGATGGGACTCAGGACCCGATCAAGGATATGAGGTGGGTTTCTGATTTTCAGGGGTGTTTCTTTACTTTCTTGTGTCCTACTGACCAGAAGGCCAGGTGTGCTGTGAACCTGCTTAGGTACGGGGCCAAGGACTGGTAGAGATTGACGATAGGGTCATACACTGATGATTAAAGAGTTGTTGTTACTTGGGATCAGTTCAGGGATATGTTCCGCACCTGATACATTCCACGGGTTGAGCGGGAACGATTGGCTCAGGAGTTTTTGAGTTTGAGACAGGATGGGGAGTCGGTAACAGAGATCACCTGTTTGTTCATAGAGAGGGCGATGTTCTGCCTAAAGTTTGCTTCCAAGCAGGCTCAGATGACTTGTTATCTGAGCATGCTCAAGATCGAAATCTGACATTTTGTGTCTACCCAACGATGTGATACTCTGCTGGAGCTATAGGAGGCCGCTAGGTGGCGTGAGTTGAAGATTAAGCTGCAGTTGAGGGAGCAGCGGCAGGCCCTGACACAGTCTCGGCTGACACCGAAGTGGTCTAAGACCGCTGATTCTAGGACCGGTGGTCAGCAGAGCTACACTTGTGGAAAGTGCGACAAGGGTCATTATGGAGTTTGTTGAGCGGGTAGTGGGTGCCATAAGTGTGCCAAGGAGGGGCCTATGCTATGGACCATCGCTAGTCCGCCCCTGCATCGAATATGACGATATGCTATCACTATCATCAGGTTGGTCACGTGAAGACCCACTGTCTATAGCTCGCAACCAGGACGACACAGGCTCCATCACCGGCTACATTGAGGATTGCGGATAGGAGGCAAGTTAAGGTAGAGACTCTGAAGGCTCAGGGGCGTACCTTCCAGCTTAAAGTCGAGGAGGCCAGGACAGCACCAGATGTGGTTGCTGGTATGTTTCTATCCTTTATCTCATTTATTAAATATGTGTTATGCTTATCTGTTGTACCTGTGTTTAGGTACATTTTTAGTGAACTCCTTGCCCACATTGGTTTAATTTTACTCGGGGGCGAGTCGGTCTTTCGTATCTCAGACATTTAGTAAGGAGTTCAGTGTACCAGTAGGCGAGCTAGAGTGTCTGTTGTGAGTCTCTATCGCCAATGAACACGAAGTTTATGCTTCTTTCATCTACCGAGGATGCGAGTTGGAGATATTCAGAGTGTCCTTTCCAATAGATTTGATTTTGATTCTCATGAGGGAGGTATGCGTGATTATGGGGATGGACTGGCCTAATAAATTTGGTGCCATGATAGATTGCGTGGTCCAGTGAGTTCTAGTAAGAACCCTAAGTGGAGGAGAACTGATGGTATATGGAGAGGGCACCGGAGTGGGATCAGGGTTCTGTTCAGCTGCCAGGGCTCGACAGTATATTCAACACGGGTGTGCAGGTTATCTGGCGTATGTGATGGATACACAAGTCAGGGATCAGATTTCAGTTTCATAGGCTCCAGTAGTCAGGGAGTTTGCTGAATTGTTTCCGGAGGAATTGCCAGGGATACCTCTTGAGAGGTACGTCGAGTTTTGAATTGACCTGGTGTCGGGTGCGGCCGCTATCGCCAAGGTGCCGTACCGGTTGGCGCCGCCCAAGATACAGGAGCTGTCATTATAGCTGTAGGAACTGTTGGGCAAGCAGTTAATTCGAACTAGTAGTTCTCCATGGGGAGCATCAATCCTCTTTGTCAGGAAGAAGGACGATTCACACTGAATGTGAATTGATTATAGGGAGTTAAACAATATAACGGTGAAGAATCGTTATCCTCTCTTGAGGATAGATGATCTCTTTGATCAGTTAAAGGGTGCATCTTGCTTCTCCAAGACAGATTTGAGGTCGAGGTATCATCAGGTCCGGCTCAGAGAGGAGAACGTGGAGAAGACCGCGTTTCAGACTCGTTATGGTCATTACGAGTTCCTGGAGATGCCGTTTGGGTTCACCAACACATCAACAATATTCATGGACTTGATGAATCAGGTCTACAGACCGATGCTTGATCGCTCGGTCATAGTTCTTATTGATGATATCTTGCTATATTCTAAGACTTGAGAGCAGCACGAAGAGCACCTCAGGGAGTTATTGGGAATTCTGAGACGAGAACGGATATGTGCTAAGTTCTTAAAGTGTGAGTTTTGGTTATGAGGGATCTAGTTCCTCGGGCATCTCGTTAACCAGGATGGGATTTTGGTTGACCTGGCCAAATTTGAGGCAGTCATGTAGTGGGAGGTGCCGAGATCTCCCTCAAATATCAGGAGTTTTCATGGGATTAGTAGGGTACTACCGGAGATTCATACGGGATTTCTCCAAGATTGTAGTACCCCTCACTCGTCTGACGAGGAAGGGGGTGGATTTCTGATGGGGCCTTGAGCAACAGAGGATGTTGAGACATTCCGTCAGTGTTTGTGTGAGGCTCCAGTTTTGACTCTCCTGGAGGGAGTTGAGGATTTTGTGGTGCTCTGTGATGCATCCATCACAGGCTTGGAGGCGGTCCTCATGCAGAGAGGACGAGTGATAGCCTACGCATCACGACAGATGAAGCTGCATGAGACGAGATACCCTACACACGATTTAGATCTGGGAGCGGTGTTGTTCGCTCTCAAGATATGGAGACATTACCTATATTGGGTTCGTTGTACCATATACACGGATCACAAGAGCTTGAGACATATCATGGATCAGCTGAACCTGAATATGAGGCAACACGGGTTGCTGAATGTAGTCAAGGACTACAATTGCGAGATCCTTTACCACCCTAGTAAAGAGAACATGGTGACGGAAGACTTGAGCCACAAGTTAGTTGGGATTTCCACCCCAACGATATGTATGAGGATAGCGGTGGATTCTCCGCTAGTGATTTTGATAAGATATGCTCAGGGTTAGGGCATGCGACCAGAGAATTGGAAGTCGTAGAAGATTAGGGGTGAGAACACCCGGTTTGTGCACGATAGCCGAGGATTATTGATCCGTTGCAATCGGGTATGGGTTCCGATGTCTGGTGCAGTCAGCCAGGCAGTCATGGAGGAGGGTCATAAGTCTCACTTCTCTATTCACCCAGGGTCCACCAAAATGTACAGAGATCTAAGTTCGAGTTACTGGTGGCCATGTACGAAGCGAGAAATCACTTGGTACGTTAAGAGGTGCTTCACATGTAGGATGGTCAAGACCGAGCATCAGGGGCCGCATGGTATGCTACATCCCCTAGAGATTCCCATGTGGAAATGGGAACATATCACATTGGATTTCATTACGAAACTGCCAATGATGACAAAGGGGTTTGATGCTATATGGGTCATCGTATATCGATTGAACAAGAGTGGCCATTTCTTGGCTATACGGGAGAGTTCTTCAGCTGAGAAGTTGGCCGACGTGTATGTTCGTGAGATCATCGCTTGCCATGGGGTTCCGGTCTCCATTGTTTCTAACCGAGATGTTAGATTTACCTCCCGTTTTTGGAAGAAGTTCTATGAAGAACTGAGCACGCGTCTGCATTTTAGTACAACATTTCATTCGCAGACCGATGGTCAGAGTGAGCGAAACATCCAGACCCTCGAGGATATGTTGAGGGCATGTGTTATTGACTTCGGTGGGAGCTGGGATTCCCATCTATCCCTTGCTGAGTTTACGTACAACAACAATTATCATTCCAACATTGGCGCCCCGCCTTTCAAGTTGTTGTATGGGCAGAGATATCGCACCCCGATTTGTTGGGGTGAGGCTAGACACAAGGTGATGGGATAGATGGAGGAAGTATTTCAGACTACCGAGAAGATTCAACAGATTAGGCAACAGCTGCAGACTACTCAGATTCGGCAGAAGATTTACGCCAACAGACACCGATCTGAGTTAGAGTTCCAGATGGGTGATATGGTACTCTTGAAGGTCTCACCCTGGAAGAGTATGGTCCACTTTAGGAAGATGGGGAAATTAGGTCCCCGCTACATTGGACCGTTCATGATTGTTTCTAGGGTTGGCTAGATGGCATACAGGCTAGAGTTATTGGAGGAGCTTAGCCAGATCCACAACACTTTCCACATTTCGCAATTACAATAGTCCATTAAAGATCAGGAGGTAGTGGTGTCATTGGATGATATTCATGTTGATGGGTGCCTGAATTATGTTGAGAGGTCTGTGGCCATATTAGAGAGGAAGAAGAAGGTTCTATAACAAGGAGACACCTTTGGTGAAGGTACAATGGGAACATCGGAGGGCATCCGAGTGGATGTGGGAGCCCAAGTCCGAGATGCTGGGGCATTACCTGGATCTTTTTGCCGCAGCAGACTTCGAGGACAAAGTCTAAGTCAAGTGGGGGATAATTGTAACATCCTGAGATTTGGCAAGTATTCCCGAACCCTCTTCTATCTTTACCTTGTTATTTATAGTCCTTAGGGTTTGAAGTTAAGAGCCAAGATAAGTTTAAGGGCCAAGTTTGCAAACTTGGGCCAAGAGGGAGTACATTGCGCGTACATTAGAGTATGCTAAGCATACTAAGGTCCGCCTTAGTACGCTGGGCGTACACTTGTGTACGTTAGGCGTACTAATGTCAGGGTGAAACCCTAATATTTAGGGTTTCTGGCCTATATAAGCAACATTCTGAGCATCAAAACCTCCTTTACCTCATCTTCCACATATTACATTCATCCGCCCCAAACCCTAGCCTTTCCTTTGTGTGTTTAGGCTTATTTGGTGTTCTTTTTAGTGCTTGAAGAGGAAGGTATTGCATCAAAGTATTGAAGAAGAAGATCAAGCTTATAGATCTGAAGTTAGCTTGTGCTTAAGAAGCTCCAAAAGGTATAAAGTTCCAAACTTTATGCATATATGCATAGATCTCATCATTTTACTTTATTAGAACCATTTCTTGTCCTAAAAGCCATAAGGTGGTGCATGTTGTGATTTGGACGATAAGGGTTGTCCTTCTAGACTCTGGAAGGGACCTTGAGTGATAAAAATGAGGCCCCATTAGTTGTATGTGTCCCATGCATGGAGAAATAAGGTATTAATGGATTAAGACCAAACATTAAGAACTTTATGGACCTACAAAGTGAGAAAGTTCATGATTTTATGGATCCTAGGCATGTTAGGTCTCTAGATCTGAAGTTTAGGCTTCAATGCTTAAGCCATTAAGCACTTAATAAGGTTTTAGCAAACTGTTGTGTACACCGAACGTAAATCTAGTACGCCCAATGTACTAGGTCAATACCCTAATGGTGGTCAACATCTGGACGAGTACGCCCCGCGAACCAGAGGAGTACGCCCTACATTCGTCCTCTGTTAGGCATTTGTCAACGGGCTTCAGAATTTGGGCTATTTATCGACTAAATGGAATTAGGCCTTTACTGGACTTTTTATATGACATATTTTGGTCCCGGTAGTGATAGTGGATCATAGGGTGAGGCCCAATTAGGAAGTTGGGACCAATTTAGTAAATTAGGCTGATAATGGGCTATATATGTGGACTTTCAAGTCAAGGACTGGATATTTGGGCCTTGGCCGACCCTTTATGGATTGTATCCGGTTATGGCATGATATGTTGATTGGTTTGCATCCTGGTCGTTAGGATGAGGTTATGTTTATGCTTAGTGACATGGTTAGGTCGGTGTCCTGGTTATAGGATGTTGCCATGCTATATGATATGTTAGATTGGTTTGATTGTTATACATGTATGCCAACATGTGATAGTTATGTACACATGTTTGTTTTGATTTGGGATGGGTTGAGGCGGTCCTACTTTGTGTTAAAGGCCAACATACCTAGGGAGGACCAGATAGACTACAAATCCGAAAGGGTATGGTAGTCAGACCAAAGCCCCGACGAGCGGTTTGGATAGGCTGAAGGCCCTAAGAGGTGGTCCAGAAGTACCGAAGGCACGAAGAGCGGTCCAGATACTGAAGGCCTGCGAGGTGGTCCAGTCAGGCTGAAGGCTCATTATGCATGTTGTTTTGTATTTGTTGATATGATATAATTATGGTTATATGAGGTTGGTATTTTGGGGGTAGCTCACTAAGCTTTTAGGCTTACAATTTCAGTTTGTTGTTTCAGGTACTTCTAGTGATCGCGGGAAGTGAAGGCATGATCGTACCGTTCCGCCTGCTATTATGATTTTATGATTTGATACTGGGATACTCTGATATTTATTATTTTGAAAACAAACTATGTAATGTTTAATGGTTTGAAGTGTTTTGAAAAAGTTTAAATTTGGCATGATTTTTATAAGTGTTACAGGATCTTTCTCATTATGTAGGATCTAAAACTACTCATTCTAGTGATCGGTTTTCCTGATCTGATCTTGAAGCTGACATGTGTAATGGCCTACTTGTGGTGAAAAAGTAAAATATACCTTCCTTTCTCCCTTCTAAGAGGATTCAACTTGATCTTGCTATGAAAGCACCAACATTTTGTAAGAGGAAATCATCTGATGCCTGGGATCTTGAGAATCTCAGAACATATGAGGTGCTAAAGAAGCTGACCTCCTTCTCACAATCCGTAAGTATTCTTGTGTTCTTTCCATTTAATTTTAAGTAACTTAATGTTGCTCTTCTTAGGTTGTTGATCACTTCTCTCACTCTGAGATGGATGATGTGATTGCGTAATTGAAGAGGAGGGCTTTTGTTGCTAGCTGGGGGGCAAAAGATAAGCTTGTGGAGGATATTGACAATGTGGGATCATAGAATATAGAAGGATGGTATGTAGCCCTAGAAAAGTTAACTAGCAAGATTTTTGATGCCAATTAGGATCCTACATTTCATCCAAAGGAGGGGGAGAGAAGAATAAGATGGATGTGGCTCCGGGTGGCGGTGATCAATTTGCAACTTAAATTTTATTTAGTTAAAAATGACTTTAATATTTTTAGTATGTAAGACAACATTTCACTTTTCTGTAGGGTTGGTGGGTAACCCGTTTCAGTTTCACATCATGGTTTTTTTTATATTCTTGCTTATGTGGTTAATATACTTGACATGATCGTAGTTCTTCTGAGGATCCTTATGTGATCAAGATCTATCACACCCCAAAACCGGAACGACGGAAACGTTCAGGGGTGGAGGACGTCATGTATAGTATCACAACAAAGCATAGTAGTAAACAAGCAACAACATCATCCATTACATTAATAATATAATTTAATACAAGTGTGTTATGTGAAGTTTATAAGACACCAAAAATATAAATTAAAATAAGAGATGAGTCTTGAACGAGCTCCATCTTCTCAAAACTTGGCATCAGTGCCTATCTACTGATGACCTGAGAATACAAGTTATTTTGAAAGAGTTTATCGGCTTAAAAGCTGGTGAGTTCATAAGCATTTTAATGTCATTGTTTGTATGAAAAATGTTTGTTGAAAATATTCACAGTATAAGTTGGTAATAAAAGATTGTAAGTGTTTACTTGTAGTAAAATGTTCGTAAACTGCTTGTACAATGTTCGTATCATCCTAGAAAATCCTATATTTTCTACTAACTATAGTCTTCTGCCAAGACCCAATGTTCAATTTGTTTGTTTGTAAGATTATGTATTTTCCCAATTCTGACTATCGTTATCAAAATATAGTTTGTACTTTATCGTATAATGAGAAAACATTTTAAGATAATTGTATTAGGGAAAAATATTATAGAAGTGTATCTTTGTATGTGGAAACTAACATAGTACTACTTACCTTAAAGCCAACGAATTATAAGGTAAGGTGAGATTTGTAACCATACTGATTGACGACTGTAGAACGCGATGATGAAAGACGTTGAAATAAATGTGACATTGTCACCCCTTAGCTTGGTAGGCTGCAGACTGTAGCTAACAGTCGGGGCGTGGGATAGTCTGTCCCGTATAGATCTATACACATAATGCCCGCTCTCCCTCCAGGAGACTCTGATTACCAACATGACAATGGTGGAATACGCATCATGTAGAAGTAAATCTCATACTCTAATTGTTACGTTGGTGTATGTTCCTTCTGTTTACTTGTAGATGTATATGTATATGTATATGCTCTCTTCTTTGTACTTGTGTATGTATATGCTCTTGTTTATTTCTCATAATAGTAAGTTATGTTTGTTTCTCATCCTAGTAAGTATTGACTCATGTATGAACTGACTCTTTGTATGTTTCCTTGTACTAGAAGTAATGAGTAGTATCTTTCTAAACTATACCTATTATAGTTTACTAGTAGGATTATTGTATAACTAGATGTATTGAAATGAGATAAAAGCTTTTATGTCTTATACATATATACATAATATATAACTAAGGACCAAATGACACTCGGACAAACAACAAGATACTCTAAGTCCACAACCAAACAACGAATAAGAAACAAAGTTTGTTATTAGTCCTAAGTCCTTCAAACCTTACTTATATAACTGTATATGCATTAGACATGGTTTTGAAAATATATATAAGTTTAAAAAGAAGTTTTGTAAAACCTTTTGAAGAGTTTAATAAAAATATTGATGACTTGACGTCACTTTATAAAATGATTTAAAAGTAGTTTGGCATAGAAGAATAAGTTTGATAAAGAGTGTAACATGTAAAAGAGTTTGATAAATCTTTTGAAGTAGTCTGTTTGATAAAACAGCTAAAAGTATAGTAAGTCCATTGGTTTGATAGTTATTAATCATATGGGATTGATATAATAACTATAATGTTTCAACTTGTATTCCCTCCCCCCCCTATAAAAGCATTTAAAATCATTTAAAAGGTAGATTAAGGGGGTATGAACTCACCTGTAGTGAGTAACTCGAATGAAAAATCGATATAGGATTGTTGGGTGTCAATTGGAGTCTTGAGCACAAAGGAATCCTATTTAACATATAATTACACATATATGAATACATTCAATGTATATAACCGCTAATGGTGATAGGGACATGCCTTAGAGACATAAAAACACTTAAAATTAAGTGTTACCAACACACAACACATATGGTTGCACATAAGGGGTGTATGACCCTATATTGGAGTGTAAGGCCACAAAATCATGGTTTTTGTGTGTGTACGGCCAGAATGTACAGCCAAGTGTGTGTGCGGCCGCACGATCACTATGAGGTGTGTCAAAAACGTGTTTCCATGCCTTAGGGATGTTCTAGGGAAGGTGTTTTGACCATTTCTTAGCCAGAATGGAAGTTTGATGCTAATTTGGGCCTTTAAAATGGTGTGTACGGCTACACTTTGTGTGTGCGGCCGTACACATGGTGTGTGCGGCCGTACACACTTGAAGATCATATAAAATCACATTTTTCATGGATAAATTCAAGGGTTCTTAGCTTATATAAAGCTATTACAAGTATATACCTGATTTAGGGGCTTAAAAGTGTGACAACTCGAAATTTATTCCGTCATTTTTAACCCTTTCTTCCATTAATAAGCCTCATTTTATTTAACTGTCCATTAACTTTTGGACTAGTTAATTAACGTGGGACTTTTATAATGACTTGGTAAGGGTTGAAACTGTCACACCCCCAAACCAAGGATGGCGGAAACGTCTGGGGGTGGAGGACTTCATGTACAGTATCACAACGTGTATAATAGTGCTCAAAGTAAAAACAACCACCATAAATATAATTGCAAAAGTTACACCAAAGTATATGTTTACATGTTTCAAAAACAATTACATTATGATGACAAAATAAGTTGTTGACGGTTTAGCGTCCCATCCTCAAAGCGATGAAGTTTTCCTGTTTCACTGATTTCCTGAGAATACAAGTAATTTTAAAGAGTGTCAACACAAAGGTTGGTGAGTTCATAAGAGTTTTGTTTGAAGTAGAAACCGTTTTTCCTTGTAAAATCGATTTAGTTTGATTTCCAGAAAATCCAATATTTTCTTAGTTAAGTATGAATAGAAATAATCCTACATGATGCTGTAATGAACCCTAGAGTAATCCGTAGAGTTCCTCTATAATCGTCCAACATATAAAGTTATATAAGGCTTAACTTAGATAAAACGTTGAATATAGTGGGTCTGCCCTAGGTCCACAACCCAACGAGGAACAGGAGATGAGGCGGGCACCACCAATTCTAGGCCAATCAAGACTAAATTCTTATAAGACTCAACATATACGCTCAGCGACTATAGTTGAAGTCTAACAATTTTAGAGGATGTGTAGTTTTAATATCATAATAGCTTTGTATAGAGACCCGGCACTTTGTATTTGTACCCCTTTTTGTATAGAGACCCGGTACTTTGTATTTGTACCCCTTTTTGTATAGAGACCCGGTACTTTGTATTTGTACCCCTTTTTGTATAGAGACCCGGTACTTTGTATTTGTACCCCTTTTTGTATAGAGACCCGGTACTTTGTATTTGTACCCCTTTTTGTATAGAGACCCGGTACTTTGTATTTGTACCCATAGAGATAAAAGGTGATTTTAAATCGACATAAAACTCATTTAGGTTTTAAAAATAAAATCCCGTAAACTTATGGATTGTTCCCTATGTGAGCCGTTATAATCATACTATGACTATGTGAACCTGCCACGACGTTCTCAGTGTCGCGAAAAATGAAATGACATTTGTCACCCGTAGACCTGCAGGTCCAACTGTAGCTAGCAGCAAGGTGTGGGGTGTCAATCCCAATATAGATCTATATACAAGTATCACGTTCTCCCTCAAGGAGATTCTGATTATAACTACCAGGAATTATATCCCGCACTCGGACGTACGGGGAGAGAGAGAGAGAGAGAGAAAAATAGAGAAACTCACAATATAGGATAACAAGTTTACTTGAAATGTGTGTGAATATAAATCTTTCTTGTATGAATGTACCCTTTTTGTACGAGTGCGTTGAGTGATGTATCATAAACTATACCTATTATAGTTTATCTAAAATGTATGTAATATGTATGAATTCTTTTATGGAAATGTATTAGTATGGTGAATTTATCAAACTATACATTTTATAGTCTAATAATACGTGTTCCAAAATGAATGAATAATATTTAATATTTAATATGAATGTCTTAATTCCAGTTCATAATGATAAACTAACACGGAAACACATTCAAATATTAGAACTTATGATTATACACTTTGCTCAACATAATACAAAGTGTTACGATATTTACATGTTGTTGGCTAACTTTAGCCATTCTGCTCTGTATTTGGAAAAATCATAGAAAAATCATACGAAGTCGAAAACTAGATCCGTAAATTCTGAGAGTTCACAAAATGTGTCTAGTTTGCTCATAAATTTTATCTCAATTTATAATGACCTCTAACTTGGGTGAAAAAGTCCAAAATCACAGACTGGTCCGGATTGTTGTTTGAAATGATAGGCAGTTTTGTAAAAATTACCATAAATTGTAGAAAAATCGTATGGAGATGTGCAAGTAGTCATTTTAAAGCTAAAAACTTAAACTATTTGCACCTTGTACAGTTTTTAAAACAAAAATGTTTAAGATGCCCAAAACAGTCCGTGAATGGAGTTGAACTTTTCTGATGAAGGCTGTTAGAAAAATCTAGTTATGTTCTTAGTGTTTTAACTTGTATTCCCCCCCTGAAAACTTGAGAAAACATGAAAATGTAGGGGTATGAACTCACCTTGAGTGATTTCAGTAGATGATTGTTGAAGAATGGAAGTGTTTAATTCAAGAACACTTGGAGATGCCTTGAAGGTTTTCGAGAATCTAACATCATAGTTAGGGAGTTTGTGTAAGCAACCAAAGATTTGAGTAGAATGAAGTGAAATAATAATAGGGAGGATGAATTTTTACTTACTAAGTGTGGAAGAACACTTGAATCCAGCCTTGGATCTCGAAAATTTGAGTAGAAGAGTTTGAGAGAAAAAGTGATGTTTGTTACTTAGTGGAATGAGAGAAATGAGAGAAAAATGAGGAGTGTGGTTGATTGTTCCAGCTCAAAAACGTGGGAGTGAGTGAAATTTGAGTGTAAGGGAACATTGAAGTGACATAGGTAAGGTGGGGAGGTATGGCTGGTCATAGAGTGGGTGTGGGGTGGTTGCTTGTGACTTTGATTTTTTTTTTTTTTTTTTTTTTTTTTTTTAACTTGCAAGGCACAATGGAATATATTACTCCTATAAAGGAAATTGACTCAATCAAGGACGATTTCACAATTAAAGTTCGGATCATACGTCTTTGGACTCAAAAGTCAAGAACAATGTCTTATAATAGTCTATATCCCATTTTTAGTTTAATTTTCTAAATATATGTGTGGTTGTCTATGTGTGTGTATCTCTTTAAAAATTCTGCAATTTCATCATTTTATGACCCCCCATTTGCGAAGTTGAGTATTTATTTCCAAAAATGCGAAACTCCAGGGACAATATTTGAAATCTTCTGTTTTCTTCCCCAATTCGCATTCTACTGTGAAATACTTCGCATCTTCATTCTTACACCCTTCGCATCCCTTCGCATTAATCACCTTCGCATTTTCATTCTTACACCCTTCGCATCCCTTCGCATTAATCACCTTCGCATTTTCATTCTTACACCCTTCGCATCCCTTCGCATTAATCACCTTCGCATTTTCATTCTTACACCCTTCGCATCCCTTCGCATTAATCACTTTCGCATTTTCATTCTTACACCCTTCGCATCCCTTCGCATTTTAACCTAATTAATCAAATGCGATTCACAAAATTTTTCATTCCAGATGCGAACACAGTTTAGTTCTTGAACTCTAAACTTGCGAAATCAAAATTTTCATATGTTGAACCCATATGCGAATATTAACCCAATTGACTTCAAATTGATTCATAGATGCGAACACTCGATTGTTTTACTTTCGCAAAATGAGCATCAACAACTCCACAATCGAGTTTTTAAATTCTTGCAACCAACAATTTCATAGTCCTTGACTTCGCGTTTTTCTTCATGAATCATCCCTCAATCATCAATCCAATTGCGAATCAAAAACTCATATGTTCTTGCTTTATCGATTCATCGACCTAATACACAAGGTTTAATAGAGTTGACCGGCTTGACTTGATGACTTGACTTGACTCAAGATTGACGATTGTCACAAATTGACCCGAATATGACGGTTGTCACAGAAACAAATTAGAAACACCCTCGGTAATCCTTTGAAAAGGATTAGTTTCAACCAAGTCAAAATACGACCACTAAATCGGGTGCGACCAAAAGCCCCATTTAACAGCAGTATCGGGTAGATTTCCACTGATCCCCAACTCAAACCCATAGGATGAGTAGATTCCATTTGAGACTTTTTCACTCTCTCTCCACTCTCTCTCTCTCTCTCTCTACAACTTATTTTCGAGCCAAAAATGTCCGTTTCGAGCCCCAATCGAGTAAGCAATCTACCCTAACTTGTTGTATAGCTTAACTAACATGCAAATTCGTATTTAAGACATCAAATAGGGGTCAAGTTATATGTTTACGGCCCAAGAACACTCTTGGACCGTGAACACCCTTAAATGGGGTTTTTAAGCCCCAAAACCCCTCAAAACTACCCCTAAGGCTTAGATATGATTTGTGGACTTACACCTTCGAGCTTAGAACACCAAAACCTTTTGATATGGAGATTAAACATGAGTTTATGGCCCAAGAACACTCTTGGACCGTAAACCCCTCTTCATAGGCCGTGAACACCTTTTAAGGTGTTAGAAATGCCCTCAAACACCTCCTATGGCCTTGGAAAATGTTTAGAAGCAACCTCCATTGAAGTAAAGGCTTTAAACATTTAAGAAACCATGGACTTAGGATTTTACGACTGTAAGCCCCCCTAGAAAAGGTCCATGGGTCGTAAACTCCCAAAAGGTGGCCAAATGATGCCCTAACACCCCCATTTGGCTTGGAATAATGTTTAGAACTTTATACTCTATCATTTAAGGCTTAGATTTATGAAAGAAATGACCAAGTGAGAGTTTACGGCCATAAAATCCTTGTTTATGGCTGTGAACTCCTTAAATGGTCCCTTAAGAGCCTTAAACCCCTTCATATGCATTGTATTTGGACCTAGCCTAATTCCTTGAGTGATATAAGACATTTTGGCATCCTAGAACACCCTCACCATGAGTTTACGGCCGTAAACTCATGGGGAGTTAGTCCCATGGCTGTGAACTCTATAAAGAGTTTACTCTTGAAGAGTAAACTCCCTATCTAAGCCATACACACCCTTAGATGTTACCTGGGACACTCCAAGCACTTAACCAAAGTGTTTTCCGCACTTTAGGATGCGTATACGTGTTTAATTAGTATTATATTTACTAATTGTATGTAAACATATGTCATCATATGTTAACAGGTCACTAAGTGTGTTCAAGTCTTTACTTGACACCGAGCACCCAACCGGCACCTTCGTCGGATCCACTTACAACAGGTGAGTTCATACCCCTGAATTAACCTTTTAAATGTTTTTACATGCTTTTAGGGGGGGGGGGGGAATACAAGTTAAACATGCCAATTATCATATCAATCACATGTGATTGATAACCCGCATGCACAAGGATTCATTACACTGTCAACTATTTTACCAAATATGATACTGTAAATGGTTTTCTAAAACATCTTCATGTGTTCAAAGCTTTTCCCAAATTGCCTCTCATGCTGTATGTTTTATTTCAAACTCTGTTACAACAGCATTGTAAATAAAGGTTTCCTCTACTTTATCAAGGTTATAATCAAAACTTGTTTATGAATGATTTTGTTAAAGTATAATGGTTTTAAAAAGATTTCATCAAAGTTTTCTTCCATGTTTTTATACTCCTACTTTGTTAGATACTACCGTTTTGTTATACTTCTACCTACTTAATGCTCCTACTTAGTTAAACACTACTACTTTGTTAACGCTTTTACTTCACGATACACTTCTACTTCACGATACACTTATACTTCACGATTCGCTTATACTTCACGATTCGCTTATACTTCATGATACACTTATACTTCACGATTCGCTTATACTTCACCATACACTTATACTTCACGATACGCTTATAATTCACGATACGCTTATACTTCACGATACGCTTCTACTTCACGATACGCCCCTACTCGTTAACACTTATACATTGTGAAACACTTCTACTTTATTAAATGCTTAAACTTCGTTAAATGCTTCTAGTTAGTTAAATATATGTGTGACAACCTGATATTTCAACTACATGTAAACGACCTAAAAAGTCAAGTATTGTAACCACGTTCGTTATAATAAAATTTAACTTCGAAAATAAAATATCCAAAACTCACTAATTAAATTACCTATTATGTTAGATGTCATTAAACCGTGATTGTACGTAAAAAGAACGCCCAAATCCGACTTCGTATAAGAAAGTTAGGATTTATTTCAAGTTCGACTTAACGACAGATGGCTAAAAACTCGAATCGGAGATCGAGCGACTTTTGGCCGGAATGACCTAAACGAGAATCGAAGGTCTCAACAATGGTATTTCAGCGGTAAAAAGTCTGGCAAAAACTGACGTCAGATAAAGAAGTTATGAATTTCTAAAGAAATTTTCTTACTGCGACCTTTTAAAATTAAATAATAAAAATAATTTCAAAATTTGCCGACGGGATCTAAACGAAAGTTGTAGAGTATGGTCTCACCTTCGCGTGGATATAAAGAACATCGAAAACGAAGTTCATATGAAGAAGATATGAATTTTTGAAGTTTATTAAATAATTAAAATATAAATTTTAATTAAAAACCCTTGGTATTATCCGAAGGGGAGTCATCAGCTAGGGCCGAGTTACGCCAAATGTAAGCCCGTACGCCCAGCGTACGCGAGGCCTTGGCCTCGGATCATCCACGTCGCGCCTATGCGAGGTTATGCCCCATCCCATCCGAGCTCCGAGGCAGTTGAGGAGTCGGTCATGCATGACGCACGCGTACGCCCAACGTACGAGGTCGGTTCCCAGTCCCTATAAAAGGGATGCGAGGGTTCCGAAGAAAATGCACCATTTCTCTCATTTCTCTTGCGTTCTTACCTTGTTTTCCGTGCCCGTGCTACCCCGAAGCCCCGATCACTTTGCTCAAGTCCCGAAGGTCGTTTGTGCTCCCGAGATTCCCGAGAATCCCGAGGAAATCCACTTTCTCGAGTCGAAATTCTATCCGGTTTTCATCCCGCAATCTCCGATCTTTCAAGTGAGTTCATACCCCTTTATTTCACACTTTTAAATATTTTATGAGTACTTTTATATGCTTTTAAGGGGGGGGGGAATACAAGTAAAACACTCGATTATTATTGTGTGTTATATAAACTTTCACTATACGCGTTTTATCAAAGGAATCATATGTGATTTAAAACTATTATATGGAAACTTTCATATGCAAATTATACCACGACAACATTTTATCTTTTGAAATGAGAAATGATTTATGTATTTATATAAATCAGATACTTTGCTTATACTACATTTCTATGTGTCGGTTTTGGCACTACAAAAACTACACTTTTCATAACAAGTGAACATTTTCACTAAGGGTTAATTATACAAACGAAACACACTTTTAGGAAAGTATAATAGGTATAGTTTTACGAGAATACTACGAACTTTTACATACATGGAAATACTATTTCAAGAAGCTACTTTTATATACAATAACAAACGAACATTTTCACATGTAAATCTATTTTATACTAAGTTTTGTGAGACATTAACTTCATGTACGTTCGAGTAGACATTTCAAGTCCTGTATTATATACCAGAATCCCTTGGAGGGGGAGCATGGTGTTTGTGTATAGATCTATACGGGCTTGACAACCCGCGCCCTGACTGTTAGCTACAGTCCACCATTTAGGTGACAAACGTCAGAACATTCCAACGCCTGAAGAACGTTGTGTATGCGCATCCCTTCTCAATAGCATGGTCATAAAACTCACATAGAGTATTAAAACACAATGATTTATGGGGTTTTTCAGACGTATTGGAAATTTTATACGTACATACATTTACTAGAAACAAACATTGTTCTTGAAAGAAGGCTACATTTATACTAGTAGAAAATATAGGATTTTCTAGGAACAAACAAACAAGAACAAAAACATTTCATTTCATACAAACATTGTCATTTAATACTTATGAAACTCACTAGCTTAAATGTTGATCTACTCTTTCAAAACTACTTGTATGTCCCAGGGATTCAGTAATTACAGGTAACAAACAGGTTTTGAAGAAGGTATGTTGCGGCACTAGTTTAAATTCATATTTTGACATCATATTGTAATTGGTTTTGAACATGTACTCTTTTAAACAATGTAAACTTTCAATTATATATATGATGGTTGTATTGCTTTCTTTACTATGTATTCATTTGTTACGTTACCACATGAAGTCATCCGCCCCCGAACGTTTCCGCCGTTCCGGTTTGGGGGTGTGACAGATTGGTATCAGAGCAATGTTTATAGTGAACTAAGTATATCGAACCTCATAAGATATAGAAACTATAAATGCTTAGGGACTCAAAGTCTCTAACAAAAGTTTTCGTACCTAAAATCCTTATTTCATGTAAATAGATTATTTTAGGTCATGAAAATCCAAAACACATGCATACAACGACATATTTTCATGATGAGAACTATACAAAAGTATTAAGACAAGTTGGACACTACGATTAGTTCTCGAGATATGTAATCAAATTTGGGACGAATATAGCCTGATCAACTATTTTTATCCGAAATTAGACTAACGTATATCGAGGAATGATCGTGGTGAGCAACACGTCAAAACTTACCAAAAATAGACACTAATATCAAACGTACAATTTAAATAATATAGGAGTATTTGGTGCATACAATAGATTAATTAGTATTACATGTTCCCAAGTTTTGTTCAAATCTTATAACCCTGTTCTCGTATAGTAAAATGGCTGGATTTCACCCGCATGGGGACCCCTACTTCCCAAACCAAGGCAACGCTGGATGGCTAGAGGAAGAACCAGAAGATGATCACCCAATCCCTTTGGATGACCACCATGCTGAGGGTTTTTCCGATAGTTCAGACTCGGAGCCTGAAGTCAACAACCTACCCCTAGTTGCTCAAAACCCAAACCTGAATCCCCGTCCCGCATTTCAAGGACCCACACCTCTGTGGGCCACGAACTTGAATACATGGAGCTAGGAACAAGGTCGAACCATTCCCTAAAATGGAGACCAAAGTTTCTACAACCTCACTGAAGGAGGTTCTACTGACAGAGTCCTACCAATCATGGTTCGTAGGATTTCTCGAAACACAATAATGGCTCAAGCAACTATCAACCAAGTCTTGGAGGTTGACGCCAATTCTGGCGTTAACACTGTCCGCATTCGCCAACTGGAGTCTGCTTACGAAAGAAATCTAGCCCGCATTATAGCTCTACAGAGGGAACTTACTGAAACACGAGCTGAAGTTAGGGAATTTCGAGCTCAGCAAGCAAGAACTAGCAGGCTTACGAGGGACATGGAACGTCTACTATCAGGATCAAGGACTCATGCTAGCAGCTCTCATCATCATGGAAATCCAGAAACTGAGATAAGTTAAACCCTGAGAAGAGTGGATGAAGATATTAAAGTTCCGAATGATGGGGACCTATACTCACTAGATTTGACCTAGACTGAGAAAACTCAGAACCTTCGGAAGAGTAGTTGCAGAAGGTGTTCGCACTACTTAGGCACTTCGTCCACCCCGTTATAGACGAGTAGTGCCTAGGATCCTCTGCCCTCTCGCATAGAGGAAGTCACCGCCGCCTTGTAGGCGATAGACTGCATTCTCCGAAGCGAACACTAGAATACCGATGAACCACAGGATAACTTTCACAGCCAAGAATACTTGATCAAAATGTGAAATTAGTTGCATTAAGCTTTATAACCCGGATCCCGAAGAGATTATAGACTTGACACCAGTCTAGGTGTTAGTCGATGGGTTATACAAGAGCAACCGCTTTCCGCACTGAAATAAACCAACGTCTTAGAGATTCATTGGACTACTAGGTGTTCCACGAATACTATCTCGTGCAGAAATAATAGAGCCATCTCCCGAGATAGTCCAACACTCGTCTGGTGAAACACTATCTCCCCGACCCTGAGGGTTTTCGTTGGAAATATCTCAAGAATCAGAAGTGCAGGTTCATTTTGCACAAGATTGAGATAGACACTCTGCAATAAACAAGTACCTGTAGACACACAATCCATCCGATGATCTAGAAAGTCTCTAAAAGCCAATTGACAGGAAACGCAAAGCTAAGGACAACCCGAGCTTCCTATGAACCAACCTGAAGGACTACACTTCCAGTATGCGAGAGAATGTTAGGAACTTTGGAATGGCGATCACGTCAGTGATGATCTTGCCATAGAAGTACACCGTGTTCTAAGTACTGAAAAGCTCTACACTTCCGAGAGCTTTGGACCATCCGAGATTCGTTACGGAGATTGGTCCAACCCTCATCAGACCACTACTACTTTCGGATATTCCACAAGCTTCATCCTAGATCGATCCACTTCTTAGACTTGATAAGTGCTTACCCGATGTCACTCTTCGTATCCCATTCATCTTGATAGAACCACTGAGAATCCTAACTTTGTACACATACCTATAGGAAATTGCTAACTACACGAGATGAAAACCGCATCCCATAGGTGAAGGTTTGTTGGAATAACAGACACAAGCCAGAGATCACTTGGGAGTGCAAGGCAAACCGAATAGGAAGTACCCTCCTGCCTTTACTCGGTCACTCATACCTACTTCCTTGCCTAAACCTGAATTTTGGGATGAAATTCCCTCTAACGGGGGGATGATGTGACAACCCGAAATTTATTCCGTCATTTTTAACCCTTTCTTCCGTTAATAAAACTCGTTTTATTTAACAATCCGTTAACTTTTGGACTGGTTAATTAATGTAAGACTTTTATAATGACTTGGTAAGGGTTGAAACAAATTAGAAACACCCTCGGTAATCCTTTGAAAAGTTTTAGTTTCAACCAAGTCAAAATACAACCACTAAATCGGGTACGACCAAAAGCCCCGTTTAACAGCAGTATCGGGTAGATTTCCACTGAGCCCCAACTCAAACCCCTATATAAGGATGAGTGGAGTCCATTTGATAGTTTTTCACTCACTCTCCACTCTCTCTCTCTCTCTCTCTCTCTACAACTTAATTTCGAGCCAAAAATGTCCGTTTCGAGCCACAATCGAGTAAGCAATCTACCCTAAGTTGTTGTATAGCTTAACTATCATGAAAATTCGTATTTAAGACATCAAATAGGGGTCAAGTTATGTATTTACAGCCCAAGAACACTCTTGGACCGTGAACACCCTTAAATGGGGTTTTTAAGCCCCAAAACTCCTCAAAACTACCCCTAAGGCTTAGATATGACTTGTGGAATTACACCTTCGAGCTTAGAACACCAAAACCTTTTGATATGGAGAGTAAACATGAGTTTACGGCCCAAGAACACTCTTGGACCATAAACCCCTCTTCATAGGCCGTGAACACCTTTTAAGGTGTTAGAAATGCCCTCAAACACCTCCTATGCCCTTGGAAAATGTTTAGAAGCAACCCCCATTGAAGTAAAGGCTTTAAACATTTAAGAAACCATGGAATTAGGTGTTTACGGCTGTAAGCCCCCCTAGAAAAGGTCCATGGGCCGTAAACTCCCAAAAGGTGGCCAAATGATGCCCTAACACCCCCATTTGGCTTGGAATAATGCGTAGAACTTTATACTCTATCATTTAAGGCTTAGATCTATGAAAGAAATGACCAAGTGAGAGTTTATGGCATTAAAATCCTTGTTTATGGTCGTGAACTCCTTAAATGGTCCCTTAAGAGCCTTAAACCCCTTCATATGGATTGTATTTGGACCTAGCCTAATTCCTTGAGTGATATAAGACATTTTGGCATCCTAGAACACCCTCACCATGAGTTTACGACCGTAAACTCATGGGGAGTTAGTCCCAGGGCCGTGAATTCTATAAAGAGTTTACTCTTGAAGAGTAAACTACCTATCTAAGCCATACACACCCTTAGATGTTACCTGGGACACTCCAAGCACTTAACCAAAGTGTTTTCCGCACTTTAGGATGCGTATACGTGTTTAATTAGTATTATATTTACTAATTCTATGTAAACATACGTCATCATATGTTAATAGGTCACTAAGTGTGTTCAAGTCTTTACTTGACACCGAGCATCCAACCGACACCTTCGTCGGATCCACTTACAACAGGTGAGTTCATACCCCTGAATTAACCTTTTAAATGTTTTTACATGCTTTTAGGGGGAATACAAGTTAAACATGCCAGTTATCATATCAATCACATGTGATTGATAACCCGCATGCACAAGGATTCATTACACTGTCAACTGTTTTACGAAGTATGATACTGTAAATGGTTTTCTAAAACATCTTTATGTGTTCAAAGCTTTTCCCAAATTGCCTCTCATGCTGTATGTTTTATTTCAAACTCTGTTATAGCAGCATTTTAAATAAAGGTTTTCTCTACTTTATCAAGGTTATAATCACAACTTGTTTATGAATGATTTTCTTAAAGTATAAAGGTTTTCCAAAGATTTCATCAAAGTTTTCTTCCATGTTTTTATACTCCTAGTTTGTTAGATACTACTGTTTTGTTATACTTCTACCTAGTTAATGCTCCTACTTAGTTAAACACTACTACTTTGTTAACGCTTTTACTTCACGATACACGTCTACTTCACGATACACTTATATTTCACGATTCGCTTATACTTCACGATACACTTATACTTCATGATTCGCTTATACTTCACGATATGCTTATACTTCACGATACGCTTATACTTCATGATACACTTCTACTTCACGATACGCCCCTACTCGTTAACACTTATACTTTGTGAAACACTTCTACGTCGTTAAACACTTAAACTTCGTTAAATGCTTTTACTTAGTTAAATATATGCATGTGCTTGTATAAGTTATATAAATAATGTTTAAAGGACTTAGGAAGGCTAGTTCGCCCTATTTCCTTTTCTTCGTTGAGATGTGGTCTAGTGGGATCGGATATCCGTCCGAAGGTCGTTTGATCATTAGTTATACATTATGTATACAAGCATAGACATATAGGTTTACATCGATCAATTCATTTCCCTTGGGTAGCAAGGGCATCCTCCTACTCGTCATTCATAGATCAGAGACACTAGTAACTATTATAGGATTAGTTAGGAGACTCTATCTCTCACTCTATCTAGCTCTCTATATCTCTATTACTTGAGAATGTGACACACTATTTCCCACTACGACGCTTCATTACGCCAACACCGTGTAACCAGAGTCTCTGGGAAGGAGAGCGAACATCATTTGTATCGATCTATACGGGACTGACACTCTCACACCCTGACTACTAGCTACAGTCTGCGCCGGTAAGGCCCATGGGTGACATGAAGCCACTACTACTACTGCCACTACCACTACGCATGACCTGGAGGGTCATCAAATACTCTATTGTCGATCAGCATGGTTACACACGAGTTCACATTCACTCTTTGTTTTAGACCTTGCTAGACTTATCATTCATTTGATACTATCTGGGGTATGTGTTCACTGTTTTTAGACCTTGCTAGACGTATCATTCATTTAATATTGGCTGGGGTCTATGTTTTCTCTCGTTAGACTGAGTCACGCGCGTCGTTCATTTGATACTCTCCTGGAGTCTATGATTTCTTTTGCCTTAGTCAGCAGTCTTCACTGCTGAGGCATATGTTATTTTCCCTGATATTCTCCAACTTTCTTTAAAATCAATACCATATTTTTTAAGGGAAAAACTACTCCTTACAATATAATTCCGTCCAGTCTTGGTAGAAGACTGCTTTTAAATCAGAAAATATAGAATTTTCTGGAAAGGACTCTAATTCACTGTGTACTCTAAAAACTACTACTTATATAAAGTTATTTGGATAAAATGACACTAAATACTTATGAACTCACCAGCATTTGTAAAAATGCTGATACTCGCTTTCAAATAACTTGTATTCTCAGGTCAGCAATAGACAGGTACATCTCATGCGTTTTTGGTGAAGACCGTTTAGTACCAAGCTGCATCTACATTACTACTTGTATTACTTTGATGTTTCTATGTAATCTAAACCCTGTAAAACTACTACTATTAATGCAGTGGTTGTTGTACTTTGATTACTATAGTGCATATGTTGTGATGCTTGACATGACATCATCCACCCCAGAACGTTTCCGCCGTTCCGGTTTTGGGGTGTGACAAAAAGTGTAGTTAAATTCCAAAAAGGTAGTGTGTGTTCTTGGTGTTTTTGAAGAGTTAACACCAAATAGGTGTTTTGATGGATCAAATCAAAGG
Source organism: Lactuca saligna (assembly GCF_052625555.1). Lineage (NCBI taxonomy): Eukaryota > Viridiplantae > Streptophyta > Magnoliopsida > Asterales > Asteraceae > Lactuca > Lactuca saligna. The sequence goes on along the minus strand of NC_136419.1, from coordinate 145,146,807 downwards.
GAAAGGCTAGTTAAGGCCTTGTATTAACGAATCAAGGAAGCAACACTTACTTGATTTGAAGATTTGAAGAGAAATATGGATGATACTTGAGAGAAAACAAGTTCCATTCTTGAAGAAGGTTGAAAAAGTGTTCAAAATGACTAAGTATCATACATAGGGGAGTGCGCGGTTGGGGTGGGTGTGTGGCTGGGTGTGCAGTTGGGATGGGTGTGTGGCCGCACACACCTTGTGTTGGTATGTTTGGCTAATTTGCAAGGTGTTACACTCACAAATACTCATCCCAAGACCCATACCTAGATTATAATAGGCTTAGAACACTCAAATAGACGATAAATCGCACTAAAAGATAACAAAACGAGGCTAACTTTGATAGATTTGAATGTTTGTACAAGCTAGAAATTTCGGGTTGTCACAAGATCCTAAAGAGTTCAATCTTTACAAGAACTCTGAAGATCCGAATAACCTGAAATAGTTAGTAACCAATTTGGGATCTTAAAATAGTTATGATCTTTGAGGATAATAAACCCTCAATCATTACTGTTTTGGTCAATTAATGAACAAATTATGATTGACCAAAGTGTATGGGAGGTTGTGATGTTCAGAATAAAGCAAGTATGTAATGTAAATCAAATCAACACAAGTTGTTTACAAGGAAAACCCTTGATCCTTTGTAGGATCTCTGACATAAAACCTCGGGAGGTGATAATAATCACCTGCCTTGATGATTTTATTGATTAAAATGATTGATTATAGAGAAAAATGTAAAGAATACGAGTGCAAGTGCAATTGTTCTACTAAGTATCGTGTGTAGTTTGATGAATACAAGTGATTTATATAGTCAAAAGCTAATAACAATAACTCCTAAAATTCATGGATCCTTCGAGATCAATTTCCAGACATTGCAAGACTTGGTCCTCCGAGTCTTTTGCACGGTTGTGACTATTCGTTGAGACTTTGACTGGTTATTACTACACATGTGAGAAAGATAATAGAATATATAACCATTATAAATATTAGAATAATAATGATCATGATCTTGGAGTATATTTGGGATCCTAAGGTTCGAGGAACCTGAGGTTTGAGGATCCTTAGGTTTGAGGATCTTATTGTAGTTTTGAGATCCTAGCCTTAAAAATTGCCCCCAAATTATTCCTGTGAAATATTTTGGAGTTGGTTTGCCAAAATTTAAAGGGATAATTTTAAAATAAGAAAGAAATAAGTATGATAAGGGGTTTTCAATTTTAAATCATAACAAATAGGATTTATTCGTCGGAGAACCATCATAACCGGTCTAATCATTCTTTCTCTTTATTCTACCATCAACATAAATAGAGGTAATCAATTAGGGTTATTCCTCCACGTGTCTTTCAGATTTCATCTATGAGCTCACCAATATTCTTTTGAATGTACGCTTCTTTCTCCTTCCCCTTAATTTTCGTTTCACTTAACAATAGGCAAGAAAACGATCGTATCTTGGAAGAACATTCTCGCTCCTTCTAAGGATGATTCATCGACCAAAGGATCTTATAATATGAGATATGTTCTTTCGATGAGGATGATATCGAATCATTAAAAATAGTCGGCACTTTTTCCAATCAAGCTATCTTCAAACCCTTTGATCCAAAACACCAACCTGATTTTGCTTCCTCCTCTTGGGCCTGCTTTCCCGTATACCCCTTTAGTTTCGTTCTGAAATATCCATTTTTCGAGATCATTTCCCAGTTCTTCGACATTACCCAAATCGCTTATATCCAAGCCATGCCCATTGTATAGAGAATCCTGTTTTGGATTGAGAAGCTAAACTAGTCCAAAGATCTAGATACAGGTTTAGCTAAGTTGGCTCATGTGTATGATCTTACTACCTTTTGGAACTCTCGTTTTCTTATTAGGCTCAAACCCTACAAATCCCCTATTTTTTGAAAATAAAACATAATGATGTTCCTTGGAAGGAGATGTACTTCTTTGTGAGATGTGATTCAATCCTTGGTGGGATTCCCTACCGAAGACTTGGGTTAAAAAGGGTAGGAATAACTTTCCATTGTACCGAGGGCCCTGGAATTCAACTTTCATTACTTTTTTGTTTTGTAGCTTTCAAGTTTGAAAATTTGATTCCTATTGCCAAGGATAATGAAAAGAAGATAAAGAAGCTCTTTGCTGTTTCTGCAGCTGATAGGCCCTTTAGGTTCGATTGTTCTAGTCTCCAAATTTGGCTCATCCACCATTGCGTCAATGGCTACTGGTATGATCCCTTAAATTTTTTGTGGTAGTTTAGAATCTATTAAGATCCTAAATTAATGAGAATCTTGTATTGATGAGGATCTTATGCGGCATTCCAAGATGTTGGTAGGACGTTTCCTTCATGGGTAGCAAGATAATATCCCCCATTTCCTTCTTCTGTATCAATGAGTATGGCCCTTCCCATTTAGGTGCCAATTTACATGTATTGGGATCCTTGGTATTTTGGAATGTCTTCCTAAGGACCAAGTCACCTATTTGGAATATTATTAATTTAATGTTCCGATTGTATGCTTTAGTGATCCTTTATTGATGAGCAGAAATAAGGATCCTAGAAAGACCCCTAAGTTCATCGAAAATGTCAAGATCTTTGGCTAGGATCCTATCACTATTCTCTTGATCCCGCAATTGGTATCTTGCCGTTGGGATCACTCCTTTAGTAGGGATCACAAATTTTATCTCAAACACCAAGGAGTATGGAGTTTAGCCAGTGGCTATTTCGCAAGTGGTCCTATCTGTCGATAAGACAAAAGGGAGTTCTTCTACCCATCTTCCTTTCTGTTCCTCTAATCTCTTCTTCAAATTATTGACTATGATCTTGTAGTTGGATTCAACTTGACCATTATCTTGAGGATGAACGGGAGTGAACATTATCATTTTAATTCCCCAACTCGTGCAAAAGTATCAAGTCCTTTTGCTTATGAATTGGGATATATTGTCGCATATGATCTATATAGGAATTCCAAACCTAGTCAGGATATTTTGTTTGATAGACGAGACTACTTCCTTGTCGCGTATTTGAATAAAGGCTTCAGCCTGTATCCATTTTGAGAAATTTTCTATCATTACTATTATGAAGACCTTTCCACTGGGAGCTTTTGGTAACTTGCCAATTATATCCATTCCCCATTTCATAAACGGCCAAGGGGAGATGATAAAATGTAATGGTTTTTACGTTGATGAAGGATGTTGCTATGCCTTTGACAAGCATCACATTTTTGTGCATATATGACGGTGTCTTTTTCTCATCTTTGGATAGTATACCTTGTTGTTAATACTTTAGAGCATAAGGATCTACCCCTAAAATGATTACTACAATATCCTTTGTGTATGTCCTTTAATACTTCAGTAGCTTCATGAGTTTCCAAGAATGTTAAGTATAGAACAACCATAGATTTCCTATATAGCTTCCCTTAGATCATCACAAAGCATGATACCCTCATCCAGAATGCTCTATTGCTTTTCACCTTTCTTGGGATTGTACCATTCTAAAGATACTCCACTGTAACTGTATCTAGGATTTCGAACTTTATGGAGGATCCTAGGTATTAGGATCCTGATGGTTAGGATCTTAAGGTAGTGGTTAAGGATCAGGATCTTTAATTGCTGCTATGTTGGTTACCTGCTCATGGTAATTGGGATTGTATGGTTTTTATTGTAACAATAGCAAAATTCAGGTCAAAATTTAAAATTTTCTAAAACCGTAATTAAGTATACTAAGTGGTAGATATTGTAACAAGGTTTTCATACATATAAAGAACACTAAAATCCGAGTTATAACGAAGAAGTTATGGCCATTCTAAGTTTCCCAACGAAAACCGGCAATACGAAGTTACGTAAAAACGCAAAGTTTCAACGAAACAATTTTTGACCTTAGGTGTCTAAATGAAAGTCATAGATATTGTCAAACCGTAACCGTACATAAAAAGAACGTCCAAATCTGACTTCGTATGAGGAAGTTGTGATTTTTCTAAGTTACAGATATAGCAGTAGACAGCTAAAAACTCGAAATAGAGATCGAGAGACTTTTGGCCAAAACAACCTAAATGAGAATCAAAGGGATCAATAATTCTAGCGCAACGGTAGAAAGTCTGACAAAAACGGACGTCGGATGAAGAAGTTATGGAACTTTAACGGACTTTTCCTGTCCCGACCTATTAAAAATATAATATTAAAAATAAAGTCAAAACTAGCCGACGGAGTCTAAACGAAAGTTGTAGATCGTAGTCTCAACTTCGCGTGGATATAAAGAACGTCGAAAACTGAGTTCGTATGAAAAAGATATGAATTTTTGAAGTTTGTTAATTAATTTAAATATAAATTAAATTAAAGTCCGGTATTATCCGAAGAAGGAGTCACTGGTCCGATCCCTCGTACGCCCAGCGTACCGTTGTACGCCCAGCGTACTCAGATGCTAGGCTCCGGTTCGTCCATGTCGCTCCAATGTTTCGACCGAGGATGCGCTCATGCATGACGCATGAGTACGCAACGCGTACTCTAGTACGCCCCGCGTAACGCAACCCCCTCAGACCCCTATAAAAAGGATGCCAGCCAAAATTGCTAATTTCCTTCCTTTCTCGCGCCGAAGCTCTGCGTTTCAACCCTCGGAATCATTCCAAAGGCCCGTTTTTCATATCCAAGGTGGGAAGAAAGTTTTACACTCCCGAGATTTCCCGAGAATCTCGAGAGATCCGCTTTCTCGAGTAGAAGTTATGCTCGGTTTTCGTCACGCTTTCTTCAATCAATCAAGTGAGTTCATACCCCTTTCAAACACACTTTAAATACATTTTAAATGCTTTTATACTCTTTTAGGGGGGGAATACAAGTAAACATACGGTTATGATCGTGTATTTTATAAAGTTTCACTTCACTTGTTTTATCGAATAAATCACTCGGAACTCATTACTATTATGGAAAACTCTTGTCATACTTTGCGTGCATCAGACATTATACAAAGTATATAATGATTTCAAAGTAACTTTCGTTGTTAAGTCGTTTTATACATTCTAAAAAAACTTATGATTTTGCTTTGTCAAACATTGTGAAAAAGGGATAAACTTTGCATAGAAAACTATCACTTTAATACGGGCTTAATTGAGAATCCATGAGATGTGTATATTTTCAAACGTTACTTTTCTTTATTAGAAAGTAATGCTGCAAGTCCTGTCTATAACCAGAGTCTCCCGTTCGGAGAACGTGTCAAATGTGTATAGATCTATACGGGAAGTCATGATCCCGCGCCCTGACTGTTAGCTACAGTCCGTCTTTTGGGGTGACAGTTGTCATAACGTTGCGACGCCTGAAGAACGTCGTTACAGGCATATTATGTTTAGTATGGTTATAAAACTCATCGGATATACAATTATTATGGTATTATGCTTTTATGAACGAGTAGCTATTAAAACTATTCTTCATCTAATAAATGCGATCTTCGTATAGTTTTACTATATAAAACTATGACACAACTTTTGAGAACGTCGGTTTCTTGCGATTTTCGGTCTTAGAGACTGCCATTTATGTTAGGAAAATAAGGGTTTCTCCTGCATACAAACCAAACAACTAATAGGAAAATAAGGGATTTTCCTGGTGCAATTATTTACAACTTATAACACAAACATTTATATGCATTTCATACTTTTATAAGAAAATAAGGGTTTTTCTTGGAAAACACAACAACTCGTATCTCAACCATTAGGGAAAATATGGGATTTTCTGGATCTAATACATTCACTTTCAACACAACAAATCACAACTCTTTACATTTGAAATGCTGCGTTTTCTGGAAAATATACACCCATTTTGGAATGGCATCCAATTTTTCTAAACTACTTATGAACTCACCAACTTAATTGTTGACACTTTTTCTTTGAAATAACTTGTATTCTCAGGGAACCGCTAAGCAGGTTTGGGAATCAACTTTTAGGATTAACGCGCTGGCGTTAATTACTTCTTTTGGATGATGTTTATGTATTTATCTTTTGAACATGTAATGAATACAATTATGTAAACATCTTGGAAACTTTAATATATATGGTGGTGTGTACTTTACTTTCTATGAACTGTTATGATACTGAATATGACGTCCTCCGCCCCCGAACGTTTCCGCCGTTCTGGTTTGGGGGTGTGACAGATTGGTATCGGAGCATTGTTTATAGTGAATTAAGTATATCAAAACCATTTTTGGTATACAACTATAAACGCAACTAAGCAAAAACACGCTGAGTAAGAGTCATACTTTTAAAATTAAATTTATTTAGTTGTTGTAAAGTAGGCATGCATTCATTTCATATTAATAACATGGTCAGTATCATAATTAAAACAATATAGAAGTATTATATATAAGTTGTGCAGTGCAGGTATGCCTTGGGACATGTAATCCTAACTGGGATGAATGTAGCCTGATCAACTATATTTGTCCAAGGGCCGACTAACGTATGCCAAGGAGTGCCTGTAATGGACAACAAATTTAAAACTTACCAAAAGCATATTGTTAAAGAATACTAAGGGAGTATTCGAGTGCCTTCAACCCTTAAACTTAAGAGTAAATTCCACGTGCTTTAGCTTATAGTCGATTCTTAACCCTATTCTCGTACAGACTCAATGGCAGGATTCCATCACCCCAATGACCCCGACTACCCCAACCAAGGTAATGGAGAAGGGATAGAGAATGATCCCGAGGAAGGAATGCAAGAAGAATCAGACTCAGATCCAGAGAACAATAACCTACCCTTAACGGCTCCAATTCAAAATCCTAATCCTCGACCGGAATTTCATGGCTCGACGCCCCTTTGGACAACTAACCTGAATAGGTGGAGCCGCGAACAAGATCAACCCCTTCCATTCAACGGAGACCGAAGCTTCTACAACCTAAGCGAGGGGGGCTCAGCAGACAGAGCCCTTCCTATATTGGTTCATCGGATTTCTCACATTGATGAACAAGGACGGACGACCATCCATCGAACTGAGGAAAATGATGCGAACACTGGAGTCAACACAGTTCGCATCCGACAGTGAGGATTAGCTCACGAGAGAATCGTAAATCGAAATGAAGCGTTGCAGAGAGAGCTAGTGGCAACTCAAACCGAAGTGATAGAACTTCGGGCACGCCAGGCAAGACATGAACAACATATGCTCGAGATGGAGCATCAGTTGGCAGAATCTAAGACCCATGTAGCCAGCTCACGTAACAAATAATACTTGTCTGACTTTCAAAATTTTTTCATAGCATAAGACCTCGGATAAAGTCCTTACTTTTCTTAACCTCGTAATCGGAGACCTTTAGATAGGTCAAATTTTCCTAACTACAAAATGTAATGCACCATGTTTTATAATATGATGTATTTCCTTTATTAAACCCTTTGCATACCTCTCCAATTCATGAGTTTATCTACTCTCCTTATAAGTCGAACTCAAAACCCTATTCAAGGGTAAACCAAACTTCTGATATAACAAAACACTAATGCGCGACTTTCGAATCATTAAAACTTATAGTTCTTCTTGTTATTTCCTTATCAGAATCATGTCGCCAAAGAAAAACGATCAACCCATCAACCAAACACCAACTCTTCAGATTGATGCAGCTACCTTTCAAGCTGCAGTCTCGGCTGCCGTATCAGCTGTTCTGACCCACCTTAACGCTAACAGCGCGAATGTTAGCGGGATTGTTAACAATAACTCCAATCCAAGTAACAATCAAATACCTCAACGGGCAACAAATTACCACAAAACCCCGAATCCCAAGCCCAAGAATAACAAACGAAAGCTCTGGGCTAAAGCTAAAGGAAAATCACCCCAAGGGACGAGCAAAAGACGACAACATGTGGCAACCTTCGCAGCCACAACATCTGTACATCCTACTACCATCCCTTCTGGTATCCCAATTGTCCCTACACCAGCTAGGCAGTATGCTGGAAACCTACCGGAATGCAATAAGTGTGGCTTCCATCATCTAGGTAGTTGTCGTCCGTTACACTGCTTTAAATGCAACAAGAACGGACATACTACCAATTGCTGCTGGACTCGGACCCAACACATTACCTCAAACACCAATGTCGAAATCTCTCGAATATGCATCTATGCGGCGTAATGGGACACTTCAAGAGGGACTGTCCAACAGAGAAGGACGACGGCGAATCCGGAGGAGTTTGACCTCAGAATGGAAAGAAGCAACGAAAGAACCTACTATAGTATACGTTCACTTCCAATCGTCAGTATTATGTATGTCTTTCTAAAACATGTTTAAAACTAGTGCAACTAGGGTCTTATCTCCTGCGGGATCCCGTCGGTATAGGGATGCTCGTACTGCGTATACTTACCTTTTGTAGTATACCTTATTCGCAGCAATAGTCTTATAGTAGTCTAAAGTGTTGTAACTCTGTTGATGGTTGCACGGTTATGTTTTGTCTGTAAACATCTTACGTTCAAATCTAATGTCTTTAAGTTTCCTTATGATTCTGACATTATCATATGACTTGATTCAATTTGATCCTCACAAAAACAGCTTCATATGTACATCCCTTCCTCCGAAATTCTCTTTTTAGCAAAGCCGTCATTCCAGAATACCAAAGTACTCGTGCATAGAGCACTTATTGTTTCTCATCCTTTCCGAAGAAAAATTCAACAAACCTCCCCGAAGTACCACACGTGTAGTACGTCAAGTTCAATCCAAAGACCCATAATTTCAAGCCTATTTATATACGGCTCTTATACCCGAGACTATGATTGATGAACCTGGTATGAATTCTACTATGAACTCCAGGACGTAGACTTCCCAAGACTACGAGTGATCGTGCTGCCATGCAAATAAACTTAAAAGCCCAACACATGCCCTTTCCGTCGATTGGGACAAGGAAGACAGATAGAACAAAAGTACCTATCCTTTTCCCGTAATTCATGAGTAACCATACTCCTACACCCAAAAGGTCGTACAACGGCAACCAGCCTAAGTGCAACCGATGCAACTTTCATCATCACGGACCCTGCTGTGAAATGCATTGTGTTAGGTGCAATAGAAAGGGACACACCATCCGCTACTGCAGAGAACTAGCCCAACCAACTACTCCAGCCACAAATATAGGAGTAGACCGTGCTTGTTATGAGTGCGGAGTAGCGGGACACTTCCGAAGGGACTGCCTGGAGTCAAACATCATGAATGCTGGTGGAGGAGGCCGAGTAGTCGCAATGGGCCAAGAGGAGGCTATTGCAGACCCCACGGTTATTCTGGGTACATTTCTCCTTGATAACTTAGTTACGTACGTTCCATTTGATAGTAGGGACGCAGAGGAGTTCCGTGAGTCACAAGTTAAAAAAAAAAAAAAATCTACTCGAACAAACACCCCAACCATTAAACAAAACTTTCATAGTAGAAATAATAGAGATAGACTAAAAAGCACAGAAAACACACACGTAGAATGCACTATTTCACTAACAAACGTCTTACAATGAGAAGTACCGACATCAGCATTCGACGTGGATTGGTGTAGCCCTACCCATACCAGTTCCATGTGTTGTAAAAGACCCTTTCACCTTAACCATCGACTAACGAAACTCGATCGATTTATAATGACAAACCCGACACAAACACCAATTGGTTTCTACTTTCAAAACCCCGAAGTACTCATGTGAGGAATCTTTACAACCTTCCCGTAGTATCCCCCAATAGATCATTTAGAAAAACCACGCTTACAACAAGTCAAATACAAGCTCAGAAACTAGCATTGAATCCAACCATGAACTTCAAAACATGGCTGCCCTAATTCATCGAGTGAATATGCTAACATTTAGAAGAACATAAATAAATAAACCCAAAAAACGCACGATCCCGATCGGTTGCAGTAATAGGCGGAGAAATGAAGGTCCGCTGAAACACGCACATTAGGATCTAGATTCATAAAGGAACAAGAGGAACAAATGGACCATAAGCACTCACGCCTGCCCGCAAGTATTGGAGTCCCAGTCAAAATGCGAATTTCGGGACGAAATTCTCTCTAATGGGGGGATAATGTAACAATAGCAAAATTCAGGTCAAAATTTAAAATTTTCTAAAACCGTAATTAAGTATACTAAGTGGTAGATATTGTAACAAGGTTTTCATACATATAAAGAACACTAAAATCCGAGTTATAACGAAGAAGTTATGACCATTCTAAGTTTCCCGACGAAAATCGGCAATACGAAATTACGTAAAAACGCAAAGTTTCAATGAAACACTTTTTGACCTTAGGTGTCTAAATGAAAGTCATATATATCATCAAACCGTAACCGTACATAAAAAGAACGTCCAAATCTGACTTCGTATGAGGAAGTTGTGATTTTTCTAAGTTACAGATATAGCAGTAGACAACTAAAAACTCGAAATAGAGATCGAGAGACTTTTGGCCAAAACAACCTAAATGAGAATCAAAGGGATCAATAATTCTAGCGCAACGGTAGAAAGTCTGACGAAAACGGACGTCGGATGAAGAAGTTATGGAACTTTAACGGACTTTTCCTGTCCCGACCTATTAAAAATATAATATTAAAAATAAATTCAAAACTAGCCGACGGAGTCTAAACAAAAGTTGTAGATCGTAGTCTCACCTTCGCGTGGATATAAAGAACGTCGAAAACGGAGTTCGTATGAGAAAGATATGAATTTTTGAAGTTTGTTAATTAATTTAAATATAAATTAAATTAAAGTTCGGTATTATCCGAAGAAGGAGTCACCGGTCCGATCCCTAGTACGCCCAGCGTACTCAGATGCTAGGCTCCGGTTCGTCCACGTCGCTCCAATGTTTCGACCGAGGATGCGCTCATGCATGACGCATGAGTACGCAGCGCGTACTCTAGTACGCCCCGCGTAACGCAACCCCCTCAGACCCCTATAAAAAGGATGCGAGGGTGCCAGCCAAAATTGCTAATTTCCTTCCTTTCTCGCGCCGAAGCTCTGCGTTTCAACCCTCGGAATCATCCCAAAGGCCCGTTTTTCATATCCAAGGTGGGAAGAAAGTTTTATACTCCCGAGATTTCCCGAGAATCTCGAGAGATCCGCTTTCTCGAGTAGAAGTTATGCTCGGTTTTCGTCACGCTTTCTTCAATCAATCAAGTGAGTTCATACCCCTTTCAAACACACTTTAAATACATTTTAAATGCTTTTATACTCTTTTAGGGGGGGAATACAAGTAAACATACGGTTATGATCGTGTATTTTATAAAGTTTCACTTCACTTGTTTTATCGAATAAATCACTTGGAACTCATTACTATTATGGAAAACTCTTGTCATACTTTGCGTGCATTAGACATTATACAAAGTATATAATGATTTCAAAGTAACTTTCGTTGTTAAGTCGTTTTATACATTCTAAAAAAACTTATGATTTTGCTTTGTCAAACATTGTGAAAAAGGGATAAACTTTGCATAGAAAACTATCACTTTAATACGGGCTTAATTGAGAATCCATGAGATGTGTATATTTTCAAACGTTACTTTTCTTTATTAGAAAGTAATGCTGCAAGTCCTGTCTATAACCAGAGTCTCCCGTTCGGAGAACGTGTCAAATGTGTATAGATCTATACGGGAAGTCATGATCCCGCGCCCTGACTGTTAGCTACAGTCCGTCTTTTGGGGTGACAGTTGTCATAACGCTGCGACGCCTGAAGAACGTCGTTACAGGCATATTATGTTTAGTATGGTTATAAAACTCATCGGATATACAATTATTATGGTATTATGCTTTTATGAACGAGTAGCTATTAAAACTATTCTTCATCTAATAAATGCGATCTTCGTATAGTTTTACTATATAAAACTATGACACAACTTTTGAGAACGTCGGTTTCTTGCGATTTTCGGTCTTAGAGACTGCCATTTATGTTAGGAAAATAAGGGTTTCTCCTGCATACAAACCAAACAACTAATAGGAAAATAAGGGATTTTCCTGGTGCAATTATTTACAACTTATAACACAAACATTTATATGCATTTCATACTTTTATAAGAAAATAAGGGTTTTTCTTGGAAAACACAACAACTCGTATCTCAACCATTAGGGAAAATATGGGATTTTCTGGATCTAATACATTCACTTTCAACACAACAAATCACAACTCTTTACATTTGAAATGCTGCGTTTTCTGGAAAATATACACCCATTTTGGAATGGCATCCAATTTTTCTAAACTACTTATGAACTCACCAACTTAATTGTTGACACTTTTTCTTTGAAATAACTTGTATTCTCAGGGAACCGCTAAGCAGGTTTGGGAATCAACTTTTAGGATTAACGCGCTGGCGTTAATTACTTCTTTTGGATGATGTTTATGTATTTATCTTTTGAACATGTAATGAATACAATTATGTAAACATCTTGGAAACTTTAATATATATGGTGGTGTGTACTTTACTTTCTATGAACTGTTATGATACTGAATATGACGTCCTCCGCCCCCGAACGTTTCCGCCGTTCTGGTTTGGGGGTGTGGCAGATTGGTATCGGAGCATTGTTTATAGTGAATTAAGTATATCAAAACCATTTTTGGTATACAACTATAAACGCAACTAAGCAAAAACACGCTGAGTAAGAGTCATACTTTTAAAATTAAATTTATTTAGTTTTTGTAAAGTAGGCATGCATTCATTTCATATTAATAACATGGTCAGTATCATAATTAAAACAATATAGAAGTATTATATATAAGTTGTGCAGTGCAGGTATGCCTTGGGACATGTAATCCTAACTGGGATGAATGTAGCCTGATCAACTATATTTGTCCAAGGGCCGACTAACGTATGCCAAGGAGTGCCTGTAATGGACAACAAATTTAAAACTTACCAAAAGCATATTGTTAAAGAATACTAAGGGAGTATTCGAGTGCCTTCAACCCTTAAACTTAAGAGTAAATTCCACATGCTTTAGCTTATAGTCGATTCTTAACCCTATTCTCGTACAGACTCAATGGCAGGATTCCATCACCCCAATGACCCCGACTACCCCAACCAAGGTAATGGAGAAGGGATAGAGAATGATCCCGAGGAAGGAATGCAAGAAGAATCAGACTCAGATCCAGAGAACAATAACCTACCCTTAACGGCTCCAATTCAAAATCCTAATCCTCGACCGGAATTTCATGGCTCGACGCCCCTTTGGACAACTAACCTGAATAGGTGGAGCCGCGAACAAGATCAACCCCTTCCATTCAACGGAGACCGAAGCTTCTACAACCTAAGCGAGGGGGGCTCAGCAGACAGAGCCCTTCCTATATTGGTTCATCGGATTTCTCACATTGATGAACAAGGACGGACGACCATCCATCGAACTGAGGAAAATGATGCGAACACTGGAGTCAACACAGTTCGCATCCGACAGTGAGGATTAGCTCACGAGAGAATGGTAAATCGAAATGAAGCGTTGCAGAGAGAGCTAGTGGCAACTCAAACCGAAGTGATAGAACTTCGGGCACGCCAGGCAAGACATGAACAACGTATGCTCGAGATGGAGCATCAGTTGGCAGAATCTAAGACCCATGTAGCCAGCTCACGTAACAAATAATACTTGTCTGACTTTCAAAAATTTTTCATAGCATAAGACCTCGGATAAAGTCCTTACTTTTCTTAACCTCGTAATCGGAGACCTTTAGATAGGTCAAATTTTCCTAACTACAAAATGTAATGCACCATGTTTTATAATATGATGTATTTCCTTTATTAAACCCTTTGCATACCTCTCCAATTCATGAGTTTATCTACTCTCCTTATAAGTCGAACTCAAAACCCTATTCAAGGGTAAACCAAACTTCTGATATAACAAAACACTAATGCGCGACTTTCGAATCATTAAAACTTATAGTTCTTCTTGTTATTTCCTTATCAGAATCATGTCGCCAAAGAAAAACGATCAACCCATCAACCAAACACCAACTCTTCAGATTGATGCAGCTACCTTTCAAGCTGCAGTCTCGGCTGCCGTATCAGCTGTTCTGACCCACCTTAACGCTAACAGCGCGAATGTTAGCGGGATTGTTAACAATAACTCCAATCCAAGTAACAATCAAATACCTCAACGGGCAACAAATTACCACAAAACCCCGAATCCCAAGCCCAAGAATAACAAACGAAAGCTCTGGGCTAAAGCTAAAGGAAAATCACCCCAAGGGACGAGCAAAAGACGACAACATGTGGCAACCTTCGCAGCCACAACATCTGTACATCCTACTACCATCCCTTCTGGTATCCCAATTGTCCCTACACCAGCTAGGCAGTATGCTGGAAACCTACCGGAATGCAATAAGTGTGGCTTCCATCATCTAGGTAGTTGTCGTCCGTTACACTGCTTTAAATGCAACAAGAACGGACATACTACCAATTGCTGCTGGACTCGGACCCAACACATTACCTCAAACACCAATGTCGAAATCTCTCGAATATGCATCTATGCGGCGTAATGGGACACTTAAAGAGGGACTGTCCAACAAAGAAGGACGACGGCGAATCCGGAGGAGTTTGACCTCAGAATGGAAAGAAGCAACGAAAGAACCTACTATAGTATACGTTCACTTCCAATCGTCAGTATTATGTATGTCTTTCTAAAACATGTTTAAAACTAGTGCAACTAGGGTCTTATCTCCTGCGGGATCCCGTCGGTATAGGGATGCTCGTACTGCGTATACTTACCTTTTGTAGTATACCTTATTCGCAGCAATAGTCTTATAGTAGTCTAAAGTGTTGTAACTCTGTTGATGGTTGCACGGTTATGTTTTGTCTGTAAACATCTTACGTTCAAATCTAATGTCTTTAAGTTTCCTTATGATTCTGACATTATCATATGACTTGATTCAATTTGATCCTCACAAAAACAGCTTCATATGTACATCCCTTCCTCCGAAATTCTCTTTTTAGCAAAGCCGTCATTCCAGAATACCAAAGTACTCGTGCATAGAGCACTTATTGTTTCTCATCCTTTCCGAAGAAAAATTCAACAAACCGCCCCGAAGTACCACACGTGTAGTACGTCAAGTTCAATCCAAAGACCCATAATTTCAAGCCTATTTATATACGGCTCTTATACCCGAGACTATGATTGATGAACCTGGTATGAATTCTACTATGAACTCCAGGACGTAGACTTCCCAAGACTACGAGTGATCGTGCTGCCATGCAAATAAACTTAAAAGCCCAACGCATGCCCTTTCCGTCGATTGGGACAAGGAAGACAGATAGAACAAAAGTACCTATCCTTTTCCCGTAATTCATGAGTAACCATACTCCTACACCCAAAAGGTCGTACAACGGCAACCAGCCTAAGTGCAACTGATGCAACTTTCATCATCACGGACCCTGCTGTGAAATGCATTGCGTTAGGTGCAATAGAAAGGGACACACCATCCGCTACTGCAGAGAACTATCCCAACCAACTACTCCAGCCACAAATATAGGAGTAGACCGTGCTTGTTATGAGTGCGGAGTAGCGGGACACTTCCGAAGGGACTACCTGGAGTCAAACATCATGAATGCTGGTGGAGGAGGCCGAGTAGTCGCAATGGGCCAAGAGGAGGCTATTGCAGACCCCACGGTTATTCTGGGTACATTTCTCCTTGATAACTTAGTTACGTACGTTCCATTTGATAGTAGGGACGCAGAGGAGTTCCGTGAGTCACAAGTTAAAAAAAAAAAAAAAAATCTACTCGAACAAACACCCCAACCATTAAACAAAACTTTCATAGTAGAAATAATAGAGATAGACTAAAAAGCACTGAAAACACACACGTAGAATGCACTATTTCACTAACAAACGTCTTACAATGAGAAGTACCGACATCAGCATTCGACGTGGATTGGTGTAGCCCTACCCATACCAGTTCCATGTGTTGTAAAAGACCCTTTCACCTTAACCATCGACTAACGAAACTCGATCGATTTATAATGACAAACCCGACACAAACACCAATTGGTTTCTACTTTCAAAACCCCGAAGTACTCATGTGAGGAATCTTTACAACCTTCCCGTAGTATCCCCCAATAGATCATTTAGAAAAACCACGCTTACAACAAGTCAAATACAAGCTCAGAAACTAGCATTGAATCCAACCATGAACTTCAAAACATGGCTGCCCTAATTCATCGAGTGAATATGCTAACATTTAGAAGAACATAAATAAATAAACCCAAAAAACGCACGATCCCGATCGGTTGCAGTAATAGGCGGAGAAATGAAGGTCCGCTGAAACACGCACATTAGGATCTAGATTCATAAAGGAACAAGAGGAACAAATGGACCATAAGCACTCACGCCTGCCCGCAAGTATTGGAGTCCCAGTCAAAATGCGAATTTCGGGACGAAATTCTCTCTAATGGGGGGATAATGTAACAATAGCAAAATTCAGGTCAAAATTTAAAATTTTCTAAAACCGTAATTAAGTATACTAAGTGGTAGATATTGTAACAAGGTTTTCATACATATAAAGAACACTAAAATCCGAGTTATAACGAAGAAGTTATGACCATTCTAAGTTTCCCGACGAAAATCGGCAATACGAAATTACGTAAAAACGCAAAGTTTCAATGAAACACTTTTTGACCTTAGGTGTCTAAATGAAAGTCATAGATATCATCAAACCGTAACCGTACATAAAAAGAACGTCCAAATCTGACTTCGTATGAGGAAGTTGTGATTTTTCTAAGTTACAGATATAGCAGTAGACAACTAAAAACTCGAAATAGAGATCGAGAGACTTTTGGCCAAAACAACCTAAATGAGAATCAAAGGGATCAATAATTCTAGCGCAACGGTAGAAAGTCTGACGAAAACGGACGTCGGATGAAGAAGTTATGGAACTTTAACGGACTTTTCCTGTCCCGACCTATTAAAAATATAATATTAAAAATAAATTCAAAACTAGCCGACGGAGTCTAAACAAAAGTTGTAGATTGTAGTCTCACCTTCGCGTGGATATAAAGAACGTCGAAAACGGAGTTCGTATGAGAAAGATATGAATTTTTGAAGTTTGTTAATTAATTTAAATATAAATTAAATTAAAGTCCGGTATTATCCGAAGAAGGAGTCACCGGTCCGATCCCTAGTACGCCCAGCGTACTCAGATGCTAGGCTCCGGTTCGTCCACGTCGCTCCAATGTTTCGACCGAGGATGCGCTCATGCATGACGCATGAGTACGCAGCGCGTACTCTAGTACGCCCCGCGTAACGCAACCCCCTCAGACCCCTATAAAAAGGATGCGAGGGTGCCAGCCAAAATTGCTAATTTCCTTCCTTTCTCGCGCCGAAGCTCTGCGTTTCAACCCTCGGAATCATCCCAAAGGCCCGTTTTTCATATCCAAGGTGGGAAGAAAGTTTTACACTCCCGAGACTCCCGAGATTTCCCGAGAATCTCGAGAGATCCGCTTTCTCGAGTAGAAGTTATGCTCGGTTTTCGTCACGCTTTCTTCAATCAATCAAGTGAGTTCATACCCCTTTCAAACACACTTTAAATACATTTTAAATGCTTTTATACTCTTTTAGGGGGGGAATACAAGTAAACATACGGTTATGATCGTGTATTTTATAAAGTTTCACTTCACTTGTTTTATCGAATAAATCACTTGGAACTCATTACTATTATGGAAAACTCTTGTCATACTTTGCGTGCATTAGACATTATACAAAGTATATAATGATTTCAAAGTAACTTTCGTTGTTAAGTCGTTTTATACATTCTAAAAAAACTTATGATTTTGCTTTGTCAAACATTGTGAAAAAGGGATAAACTTTGCATAGAAAACTATCACTTTAATACGGGCTTAATTGAGAATCCATGAGATGTGTATATTTTCAAACGTTACTTTTCTTTATTAGAAAGTAATGCTGCAAGTCCTGTCTATAACCAGAGTCTCCCGTTCGGAGAACGTGTCAAATGTGTATAGATCTATACGGGAAGTCATGATCCCGCGCCCTGACTGTTAGCTACAGTCCGTCTTTTGGGGTGACAGTTGTCATAACGCTGCGACGCCTGAAGAACGTCGTTACAGGCATATTATGTTTAGTATGGTTATAAAACTCATCGGATATACAATTATTATGGTATTATGCTTTTATGAACGAGTAGCTATTAAAACTATTCTTCATCTAATAAATGCGATCTTCGTATAGTTTTACTATATAAAACTATGACACAACTTTTGAGAACGTCGGTTTCTTGCGATTTTCGGTCTTAGAGACTGCCATTTATGTTAGGAAAATAAGGGTTTCTCCTGCATACAAACCAAACAACTAATAGGAAAATAAGGGATTTTCCTGGTGCAATTATTTACAACTTATAACACAAACATTTATATGCATTTCATACTTTTATAAGAAAATAAGGGTTTTTCTTGGAAAACACAACTCGTATCTCAACCATTAGGGAAAATATGGGATTTTCTGGATCTAATACATTCACTTTCAACACAACAAATCACAACTCTTTACATTTGAAATGCTGCGTTTTCTGGAAAATATACACCCATTTTGGAATGGCATCCAATTTTTCTAAACTACTTATGAACTCACCAACTTAATTGTTGACACTTTTTCTTTGAAATAACTTGTATTCTCAGGGAACCGCTAAGCAGGTTTGGGAATCAACTTTTAGGATTAACGCGCTGGCGTTAATTACTTCTTTTGGATGATGTTTATGTATTTATCTTTTGAACATGTAATGAATACAATTATGTAAACATCTTGGAAACTTTAATATATATGGTGGTGTGTACTTTACTTTCTATGAACTGTTATGATACTGAATATGACGTCCTCCGCCCCCGAACGTTTCCGCCGTTCTGGTTTGGGGGTGTGGCAGATTGGTATCGAAGCATTGTTTATAGTGAATTAAGTATATCAAAACCATTTTTGGTATACAACTATAAACGCAACTAAGCAAAAACACGCTGAGTAAGAGTCATACTTTTAAAATTAAATTTATTTAGTTTTTGTAAAGTAGGCATGCATTCATTTCATATTAATAACATGGTCAGTATCATAATTAAAACAATATAGAAGTATTATATATAAGTTGTGCAGTGCAGGTATGCCTTGGGACATGTAATCCTAACTAGGATGAATGTAGCCTGATCAACTATATTTGTCCAAGGGCCGACTAACGTATGCCAAGGAGTGCCTGTAATGGACAACAAATTTAAAACTTACCAAAAGCATATTGTTAAAGAATACTAAGGGAGTATTCGAGTGCCTTCAACCCTTAAACTTAAGAGTAAATTCCACGTGCTTTAGCTTATAGTCGATTCTTAACCCTATTCTCGTACAGACTCAATGGCAGGATTCCATCACCCCAATGACCCCGACTACCCCAACCAAGGTAATGGAGAAGGGATAGAGAATGATCCCGAGGAAGGAATGCAAGAAGAATCAGACTCAGATCCAGAGAACAATAACCTACCCTTAACGGCTCCAATTCAAAATCCTAATCCTCGACCGGAATTTCATGGCTCGACGCCCCTTTGGACAACTAACCTGAATAGGTGGAGCCGCGAACAAGATCAACCCCTTCCATTCAACGGAGACCGAAGCTTCTACAACCTAAGCGAGGGGGGCTCAGCAGACAGAGCCCTTCCTATATTGGTTCATCGGATTTCTCACATTGATGAACAAGGACGGACGACCATCCATCGAACTGAGGAAAATGATGCGAACACTGGAGTCAACACAGTTCGCATCCGACAGTGAGGATTAGCTCACGAGAGAATCGTAAATCGAAATGAAGCGTTGCAGAGAGAGCTAGTGGCAACTCAAACCGAAGTGATAGAACTTCGGGCACGCCAGGCAAGACATGAACAACGTATGCTCGAGATGGAGCATCAGTTGGCAGAATCTAAGACCCATGTAGCCAGCTCACGTAACAAATAATACTTGTCTGACTTTCAAAAATTTTTCATAGCATAAGACCTCGGATAAAGTCCTTACTTTTCTTAACCTCGTAATCGGAGACCTTTAGATAGGTCAAATTTTCCTAACTACAAAATGTAATGCACCATGTTTTATAATATGATGTATTTCCTTTATTAAACCCTTTGCATACCTCTCCAATTCATGAGTTTATCTACTCTCCTTATAAGTCGAACTCAAAACCCTATTCAAGGGTAAACCAAACTTCTGATATAACAAAACACTAATGCGCGACTTTCGAATCATTAAAACTTATAGTTCTTCTTGTTATTTCCTTATCAGAATCATGTCGCCAAAGAAAAACGATCAACCCATCAACCAAACACCAACTCTTCAGATTGATGCAGCTACCTTTCAAGCTGCAGTCTCGGCTGCCGTATCAGCTGTTCTGACCCACCTTAACGCTAACAGCGCGAATGTTAGCGGGATTGTTAACAATAACTCCAATCCAAGTAACAATCAAATACCTCAACGGGCAACAAATTACCACAAAACCCCGAATCCCAAGCCCAAGAATAACAAACGAAAGCTCTGGGCTAAAGCTAAAGGAAAATCACCCCAAGGGACGAGCAAAAGACGACAACATGTGGCAACCTTCGCAGCCACAACATCTGTACATCCTACTACCATCCCTTCTGGTATCCCAATTGTCCCTACACCAGCTAGGCAGTATGCTGGAAACCTACCGGAATGCAATAAGTGTGGCTTCCATCATCTAGGTAGTTGTCGTCCGTTACACTGCTTTAAATGCAACAAGAACGGACATACTACCAATTGCTGCTGGACTCGGACCCAACACATTACCTCAAACACCAATGTCGAAATCTCTCGAATATGCATCTATGCGGCGTAATGGGACACTTCAAGAGGGACTGTCCAACAGAGAAGGACGACGGCGAATCCGGAGGAGTTTGACCTCAGAATGGAAAGAAGCAACGAAAGAACCTACTATAGTATACGTTCACTTCCAATCGTCAGTATTATGTATGTCTTTCTAAAACATGTTTAAAACTAGTGCAACTAGGGTCTTATCTCCTGCGGGATCCCGTCGGTATAGGGATGCTCGTACTGCGTATACTTACCTTTTGTAGTATACCTTATTCGCAGCAATAGTCTTATAGTAGTCTAAAGTGTTGTAACTCTGTTGATGGTTGCACGGTTATGTTTTGTCTGTAAACATCTTACGTTCAAATCTAATGTCTTTAAGTTTCCTTATGATTCTGACATTATCATATGACTTGATTCAATTTGATCCTCACAAAAACAGCTTCATATGTACATCCCTTCCTCCGAAATTCTCTTTTTAGCAAAGCCGTCATTCCAGAATACCAAAGTACTCGTGCATAGAGCACTTATTGTTTCTCATCCTTTCCGAAGAAAAATTCAACAAACCGCCCCGAAGTACCACACGTGTAGTACGTCAAGTTCAATCCAAAGACCCATAATTTCAAGCCTATTTATATACGGCTCTTATACCCGAGACTATGATTGATGAACCTGGTATGAATTCTACTATGAACTCCAGGACGTAGACTTCCCAAGACTACGAGTGATCGTGCTGCCATGCAAATAAACTTAAAAGCCCAACGCATGCCCTTTCCGTCGATTGGGACAAGGAAGACAGATAGAACAAAAGTACCTATCCTTTTCCCGTAATTCATGAGTAACCATACTCCTACACCCAAAAGGTCGTACAACGGCAACCAGCCTAAGTGCAACCGATGCAACTTTCATCATCACGGACCCTGCTGTGAAATGCATTGCGTTAGGTGCAATAGAAAGGGACACACCATCCGCTACTGCAGAGAACTAGCCCAACCAACTACTCCAGCCACAAATATAGGAGTAGACCGTGCTTGTTATGAGTGCGGAGTAGCGGGACACTTCCGAAGGGACTGCCTGGAGTCAAACATCATGAATGCTGGTGGAGGAGGCCGAGTAGTCGCAATGGGCCAAGAGGAGGCTATTGCAGACCCCACGGTTATTCTGGGTACATTTCTCCTTGATAACTTAGTTACGTACGTTCCATTTGATAGTAGGGACGCAGAGGAGTTCCGTGAGTCACAAGTTAAAAAAAAAAAAAAAAAAAAAAATCTACTCGAACAAACACCCCAACCATTAAACAAAACTTTCATAGTAGAAATAATAGAGATAGACTAAAAAGCACTGAAAACACACACGTAGAATGCACTATTTCACTAACAAACGTCTTACAATGAGAAGTACCGACATCAGCATTCGACGTGGATTGGTGTAGCCCTACCCATACCAGTTCCATGTGTTGTAAAAGACCCTTTCACCTTAACCATCGACTAACGAAACTCGATCGATTTATAATGACAAACCCGACACAAACACCAATTGGTTTCTACTTTCAAAACCCCGAAGTACTCATGTGAGGAATCTTTACAACCTTCCCGTAGTATCCCCCAATAGATCATTTAGAAAAACCACGCTTACAACAAGTCAAATCCAAGCTCAGAAACTAGCATTGAATCCAACCATGAACTTCAAAACATGGCTGCCCTAATTCATCGAGTGAATATGCTAACATTTAGAAGAACATAAATAAATAAACCCAAAAAACGCACGATCCCGATCGGTTGCAGTAATAGGCGGAGAAATGAAGGTCCGCTGAAACACGCACATTAGGATCTAGATTCATAAAGGAACAAGATGAACAAATGGACCATAAGCACTCACGCCTGCCCGCAAGTATTGGAGTCCCAGTCAAAATGCGAATTTGGGACGAAATTCTCTCTAATGGGGGGATAATGTAACAATAGCAAAATTCAGGTCAAAATTTAAAATTTTCTAAAACTGTAATTAAGTATACTAAGTGGTAGATATTGTAACAAGGTTTTCATACATATAAAGAACACTAAAATCCGAGTTATAACGAAGAAGTTATGACCATTCTAAGTTTCCCGACGAAAATCGGCAATACGAAATTACATAAAAACGCAAAGTTTCAATGAAACACTTTTTGACCTTAGGTGTCTAAATGAAAGTCATAGATATCATCAAACCGTAACCGTACATAAAAAGAACGTCCAAATCTGACTTCGTATGAGGAAGTTGTGATTTTTCTAAGTTACAGATATAGCAGTAGACAACTAAAAACTCGAAATAGAGATCGAGAGACTTTTGGCCAAAACAACCTAAATGAGAATCAAAGGGATCAATAATTCTAGCGCAACGGTAGAAAGTCTGACGAAAACGGACGTCGGATGAAGAAGTTATGGAACTTTAACGGACTTTTCCTGTCCCGACCTATTAAAAATATAATATTAAAAATAAAGTCAAAACTAGCCAACGGAGTCTAAACAAAAGTTGTAGATCGTAGTCTCACCTTCGCGTGGATATAAAGAACGTCGAAAACGGAGTTCGTATGAGAAAGATATGAATTTTTGAAGTTTGTTAATTAATTTAAATATAAATTAAATTAAAGTCCGGTATTATCCGAAGAAGGAGTCATCGGTCCGATCCCTAGTACGCCCAGCGTACTCAGATGCTAGGCTCCGGTTCGTCCACGTCGCTCCAATGTTTCGACCGAGGATGCGCTCATGCATGACGCATGAGTACGCAGCGCGTACTCTAGTACGCCCCGCGTAACGCAACCCCCTCAGACCCCTATAAAAAGGATGCGAGGGTGCCAGCCAAAATTGCTAATTTCCTTCCTTTCTCGCACCGAAGCTCTGCGTTTCAACCCTTGGAATCATCCCAAAGGCCCGTTTTTCATATCCAAGGTGGGAAGAAAGTTTTACACTCCCGAGACTCCCGAGATTTCCCGAGAATCTCGAGAGATCCGCTTTCTCGAGTAGAAGTTATGCTCGGTTTTCGTCACGCTTTCTTCAATCAATCAAGTGAGTTCATACCCCTTTCAAACACACTTTAAATACATTTTAAATGCTTTTATACTCTTTTAGGGGGGAATACAAGTAAACATACGGTTATGATCGTGTATTTTATAAAGTTTCACTTCACTTGTTTTATCGAATAAATCACTTGGAACTCATTACTATTATGGAAAACTCTTGTCATACTTTGCATGCATCAGACATTATACAAAGTATATAATGATTTCAAAGTAACTTTCGTTGTTAAGTCGTTTTATACATTCTAAAAAAACTTATGATTTTGCTTTGTCAAACATTGTGAAAAAGGGATAAACTTTGCATAGAAAACTATCACTTTAATACGGGCTTAATTGAGAATCCATGAGATGTGTATATTTTCAAACGTTACTTTTCTTTATTAGAAAGTAATGCTGCAAGTCCTGTCTATAACCAGAGTCTCCCGTTCGGAGAACGTGTCAAATGTGTATAGATCTATACGGGAAGTCATGATCCCGCGCCCTGACTGTTAGCTACAGTCCGTCTTTTGGGGTGACAGTTGGCATAACGCTGCGACGCCTGAAGAACGTCGTTACAGGCATATTATGTTTAGTATGGTTATAAAACTCATCGGATATACAATTATTATGGTATTATGCTTTTATGAACGAGTAGCTATTAAAACTATTCTTCATCTAATAAATGCGATCTTCGTATAGTTTTACTATATAAAAGTATGACACAACTTTTGAGAACGTCGGTTTCTTGCGATTTTTGATCTTAGAGACTGCCATTTATGTTAGGAAAATAAGGGTTTCTCCTGCATACAAACCAAACAACTAATAGGAAAATAAGGGATTTTCCTGGTGCAATTATTTACAACTTATAACACAAACATTTATATGCATTTCATACTTTTATAAGAAAATAAGGGTTTTTCTTGGAAAACACAACAACTCGTATCTCAACCATTAGGGAAAATATGGGATTTTCTGGATCTAATACATTCACTTTCAACACAACAAATCACAACTCTTTACATTTGAAATGCTGCGTTTTCTGGAAAATATACACCCATTTTGGAATGGCATCCAATTTTTCTAAACTACTTATGAACTCACCAACTTAATTGTTGACACTTTTTCTTTGAAATAACTTGTATTCTCAGGGAACCGCTAAGCAGGTTTGGAAATCAACTTTTAGGATTAACGCGCTGGCGTTAATTACTTCTTTTGGATGATGTTTATGTATTTATCTTTTGAACATGTAATGAATAGAATTATGTAAACATCTTGGAAACTTTAATATATATGGTGGTGTGTACTTTCATTTCTATGAACTGTTATGATACTAAATATGACGTCCTCCGCCCCCGAACGTTTCCGCCGTTCTGGTTTGGGGGTGTGACATTTATGGAGTGATCTTTTATTGTTAGGATCAATATATAGGTTATAGTGATCTTGATTTCTGGCGGGATCCTGAGGGAATATCCTAGGTTAGCCAATGCGTCTGCTTCAATGTTTTTTTCTCTGGGAACTTGACTTACGCTAAAATCTTTGAATTTGGAAGCTAATATTTAGAGGATCTGGAGGTGCAATGCTAGTCTTTCGCCTTTTACTATATAGGATCCATTAAAATTATTACTTAATAATAAGGAATCAAAAAAAATACCTGAAGATCCTTAATTTGATGATCCTTGGCCAACTGTAGTCCCACAATCAATGCTTCATATTCGACCTCATTCTTGGTTGCATCGAATTCACAGTTGATTTCCTAGGGTTTGATGTGCCCCTGTGTCCATTTTATTATCATCCATAGGCATTTAATATTGGAGGATCTATCAGTGAAGAGTGTCCATCTTCCCATGCTTTCTTCTTTTTGGTGTTCCTTGCTTTCTAACTTTGCTTCAGGTTTTAGATCATCATTGAAACCAACCACATAGTTTGGTAGTTCTTGTGATTTTATTGCTGATCTTGGTTCATATTTGATGTCATATATGCTTAGCTTCATGGATGACTTTGCCATCCTACCTGACATCTCTTGTTTTCGCATAACATTCTTAATGGGGTAATTAGTTCTTACATGTATAGTATGTGTTTCAAAATAGTGTCCTAATTTTGTGGAAGTAGTTACTAATGCAAGTATTAGTTTTTCAAGATAGGAGTACATAGTCTCAAGATCCAAGAGACTTTTACTTACATTGTAGATGGGATTTAGTCCCCCTTAAGATCCTTCGCTAAAACTGCGCTTATAGAGTTAGAGGATACTGAAAGGTATAGAAGCAGCAGTTCCTCATCTAATGGTTTCACTATTAAGGGTCCTAAACTTAAATACTTTTTAAGTTCCTGAAAAACATCCTCATGTTCTTTGTTCCACTAAAACCTTTTATTTTCTTTAAGATGTCATAGAAAATGTAACACCGTAAATTTTCAAACAAAATTTTCAATTTAAAATTACCAACCCGTAACTCAAGGCCCAACCCGTAACTCAAGTCAAGAAGGCACGCCCAACACAAGGGCCCACTAATGGCCCAATCTTCCCAATTAGGCCCAACCTTAAATGGACCTAACCCTCAATCCCAACAATCGTTTACTAAATCCCAGGAGGGTGAAAAGACCATTTTGCCCCTCAGAATTTACATTTGCTTGAAAAACCGAAAAGTCAACACTTGCCACGTACGCTGGGTGTATGTCTCTCTACATTAGGCATACGCTTAGCCATGCATGCAACGGGGAGAATCAGTGCTACGTTGCGCGTAGTTGAGAGTATGCTCGACATACGTCCCAGACTTGCTTACCCCACTCAAGTGGTCTTAATCTGTTAAGACAAGGGATACCCTCTCAGATCTCGGTCAAATGAAGTCTGTTATAACATAAAGTTGGTGACTTTAAGCTAAATCAAGGTTGAACAAGTCAAGATCTCATACACTCTCACTTTTTCCACCATAAAATCCACATATCTCATAGATTGGGAGATCTTGACCACCAAGACTCCATTTTTATGAACTTATACCATCTAAAGACATCAAAAGGGACAAGTACAAGGTTCTTGGGTTGACCAACTCAAAAAGCTTCAAGCTTTGGGGACATACACTGTAAAATGGACCATTAAATGAACCATGAAGAAGAAGAGCATCCTCAAGGAAACTCAGATCCAAGAGCTTGAATGGCAACTCTTCTTCCTTTAAATTTCATTCTTCTCAAAAGAATCCCCCAAGATCACTTCATAAGCCTCCAATGCTCACACAAGCCAAGAAAAGAGATTTAGGGTTTAATGGGAAGTAAGATGCTTGAATGGTGGCTGAACATGAGGGCATATTGTTCCTTAAATAGGGATACTCCAAGACATTAGTGTTTTCTTCCAGGACCTAGTACGTTGGGCGTACTAGGTGGCCTTCACGTCTCTTCCACGCATATGAGTACGTCGAGCGTATACATAATGACGCACTGCGTACTCGAATTCCACACATCTCAAAATAAGGACTCACCTTACCAAATCTTCAAACTTTCATTGCTTCCTCGACATAACCCTGATTCCCACGAACCTCTTACCCTCGGATAGTTTACGAGATGCCCTAAGCTCCTAGCAGCCGTCGCAACCCATGGAATCCCTCATGCACAGTTGTAGCCCATGAACCCTAATCACGGATGATTAGAAACAAGATGTTATAGAAAAGTTTACACCTCTCTGAGGATCTTGAGATGAATCTGTTTAGGGCTGCTACTTTTACTGTTAGTCTTTGAATATACTTTTTCGAGGATGGGGATCTTAGATTGATGATGGCCTTTATTTGCTTCGGTCATGCTTATATTCCTCTTTTAGTCACCATCTATCTAAGGAACTTGTCTGGTCTTATTCCAAAATGGCATTTGGAAGGATTTAGCTTTATGTTGTCTTCGTCTAGTATATTGAAGGCATTTTCAATATCCTTGAGGTGATCTTGACCTTTCTTTGATTTGAACACCATGTCATCGATGTAGACTTCCACGGTGTCCCTTATTTTATCCTTAAACATCCGGTTAACTAGCCTTTGGTATGTTACACCTGCGTTTTGATACCAAAGGGCATAATAGTATAACAATATATACCTTTTGGGGTTATTAATGTGCTATCCTCTTGGTCATATAGTTCCATTTGAAGTTGTTGGTACCCTACTGATGAATCCATGAACATTAGCAGTTCATGGCCAACCATAGAATCTATCATGGAATCTATGTGTGGCAGGGGAAATGATCCTTAGGGAAAGCCTTATTAAGATCTTTATAGTCCACATATACTCTCCATTTACTATTCTTCTTTTATACAACATCCACATTGGCTAGCCACCTTGGGAACTTGACCTACTTGATCATCCCTGTCTTAAGAAGTTTTTCTACTACTTCTTGGATCATTTGATTTATTTCGGGTGCAAACTTCCTTCTTTTTTGATGTATAGGTCTGAAAGAAGGATTAATGTTAAGTTTGTGAGTTATAATATTTTTTTTTCTATGCCTATACTGCCTTCATGCTTCCATGCGAAGGGTTTCCTTCTTTCTTTCAGGAACTTTATTATATGATTTTTTATGTTTTCTAGATTTGGACCCTATGAGTATTTTTGCATTGGGATCCTTAAGGTCAATGGGCACTTCTTTTGTATCTTGTTCTTCGGCTTCTAGTACATATCATGCCCTTTTCTTTAATTGCTATCCTTGTCATGGGACTGTAAAAGTATTCATTGATGTCTTGTAGCACTCTTTGGATTCTTGTTGGTTACTTGCGATCTTTACTGTCTCCCATGGGGTGGGTGTCTTTACATATTGATGGGATTGCCTTCATGTCATGGATCCATGACCTTCATAGTATAGTATTATAGGAGGATAATGTATCGATTATAAAAAATTGTTACATAGAGTTGACCTCTTCTATGTAGATAGGCAAGTTTATTTCACTGATTGTATGCTTTGTTTTGCCATTGAATCCTATTAGCACTGAGGATCTTTTGACTATTTGGAACTCGGGGATGTTTATTCTTTTTAAAGCATAATGTTGACTGAGGATCCTACGCCGACTAGGATTCTTCTATCAAAATCGTTGTCGATGTAAAGGTTGACCATCAGTCCATCGTGATTGGGATCCTGGGTGTCAGCTCTATCTGTTTCATTGAAGGTGATCTCCTTGTCGTTTGTGATTGACATGTTCTTTTGAGGCCTTTCTTCTTTCTCTAATTACGACACTTTGGCATGTCTTTTGTTGCAGAATAAGAGGTACCATCTATGCCAGATCCTCCCGAGATAACATTGATTACCTTGGCATCCGCAGGAGAGGATCTTGGTTTCTCTATGATCTTATGAGAATCATTGTTATTTTTCTTTGGATCTTTCTTTTCTCCTACACATGCTATCTTTGAGATATTTGTTGCTGAGTAGGTAAATAATCTCCTTCCTGAGGGCTACGCAATCTTCGGTAACGTGACCAAAGTCCTCGTGAAGAAGCAAAGGCTATTGGTAAATCTTTACAACTCATATTCCAACATCAAAACCATTAATTTTGAAGGTTGATCCAGTGATGGCAACTACAACAACTACAAGGCCAAATTCTAAAGGCATTGTAATTGGGTCGACAGTGAAGGTAGTTCTTCAAAACCCAAGTAAATTGAAATAGATCAAGGGAGAGGAAAAGGGATTGTTGTAGAAAAATCAAAAGAAGAAAGAAAAGATGAAATCGATGCAGAAATAGAAAAGTAGCACCAAATTCAAAGTCTCTTGAGGCTTTGTCAAAATGATCATCCTACTATGAACAAAGGTGATCCAAAGAAGCTATATATTTATGAGAATATCGAAGCAAGAGTAGCTTACAATGAATGTATGTGTTTGAAAGGAAACCAAGGAATTAAGAGTTATGTCCTCGAGAATTCTGGCATGAATCAGCTTGATTTTCCAATCAATGAGATGATGTTTCTCACAGCTCAGTATAAAATTGTTTATCAATTTAAGAATAAAGATGATTTTATTCATATGAAGCTGAGATTTCATGTTGTGCTGGGAAAGGAACAGGAAGAGGTTTGGTCATTCATTAAGATTGTTCAGGTGGTGAGTATAACCAATGATGTGTTGTTCGAGAATATGCTGCAAAATTTATGATACCATGTTGTGAAGGAAAATAATCTTGCTTTCAACTTCTCAATTTCTGATTTTCCCTTGATGAATTTAAATGATCTTATTCAAGTTGCAAACATTCTCAAATACATGGATGCTTTAAAACTTCAAGGAACCAGTAAAAAAGTGTTACATTTGGGGTTAGGTAATATCAAGATTTT
Source organism: Lactuca saligna (assembly GCF_052625555.1). Lineage (NCBI taxonomy): Eukaryota > Viridiplantae > Streptophyta > Magnoliopsida > Asterales > Asteraceae > Lactuca > Lactuca saligna. The sequence goes on along the minus strand of NC_136419.1, from coordinate 145,116,752 downwards.
CATAGACAATTACTATGATTGTTTAGCATTGATAGATGTTGAGTTAGCTTTGTCAATGGGAAAAGAAATTACTATTCCTCAGTCAGTGTTGTAGAGTCAAGATGATTTAAAGGAGTATGTAGATGGGGAGATATGTTTAAAGCCATTGGGGATAGTTTTCGTTGGAAAAAGCCAAAAAGGCAAGCTAACGAATTTTTTATTACAATCATGTGATGTTGAAACATATACAACTGCTCAATATACAAACTTAATTGTTTATATGAATACTTGTAAGAAGAATAATGTAGGAGATAAGGCAGAACTGAAGAAAGTAATGAATTGGTATGTAGAGATAAGAAGAACATTGCATTTGGCTGCTCAAGTTTTGATAACCTGATTTCAACACTACTTACAAAGGGGGAGATTGTAAGAGACAAAGTATATTGTAAGGTGTCGAAGGTTATTATGTATTCGATAGTTATGTAATGTTATTACAAAGGCACATTTATTTCGAAGCTGTAATATTTTAGCCATTTGTATTTTTTTGTGTGCTTTCTACTTTTCCTATAAATAGGAAAGGATACATAATATAGATAGAACTTTTTGAGAACTTTTGGAACTCTTCTATCTATAAACTCTTTGTATCGTGAAAGCATAATAGAGTTGAAACCAAATTATATTTACTCCGTGTTCTTAATTCATTTCAATTCTGATCTCATTTCATTACTTGATTAAATAGCTTCTACACATTCATGATACTTCATCCTCTCATCGTTGCCTTTATTGATCCTCATCAACAACCAAGGAATTCCCAAGTAGTATAGTCAAGTCATTGCAGCTACTGATGTCATGTTCGATACAGATCATAAGCATAAACAATACAACATGGGCCTTACTACATTATTCTGTATTTACAGGCCTAAAATCCCTTAATCTCTCATCCCAAGACACCACACCTATGCTTATGCGCTGTGACATCCCTAATTTCTCAGCCAGAAAAGATCGATTGGTTTATTCTTTGTTTTATAAATCAGAGTAATCATTTAAAGAAAATGGTTGCGGAATTTTTTCCCAAAACAAGATATGGTAAAAACTTATCAAAACATTTCTCAAAGAGAATGTATTTTCATTAAATAATAAAACCTAGGGATGTCATGTTCCGATACAGACACATAAGCATAAACAGAACATACATTCATTTACTCTAGTGATTTACAACTCCTTTAATCTATCAGTGCAAAGCAACTTCGTATCGATACCTTTGATACAATTAAACTGAGTGGGTCAGGCTTGGGAGCCTGGTGAGCATATAGGGTTTTCAACCTACAATAATATAATTATTATATTCAATCATCAAACAATCAACCCAATTACCCATCCCCATTATCTTCTTTTAATCTTCCCTAAAGATATTATCCTAAGGGTCATCTCCTATTTCATATTTACCGCTTATCTCCTTACATCTTATATCCTTATATGCTTGTTCCTAAGAACCTTTCCTAAGGATCATCGCCTACATTGCATAGACAATACTAATTCGGGGATCACTCCCTCATTATATGGCTAGTAAGGGTTAGGGTATCATCGCATGATTACGCAGCCACAACATCGCCTGGACTCGTAAATCATAATAAGGGTTAGACTATCATCGCATGAATACGTAGCCACAACATTGCCTGGACTCGTAATTCATAGTAAGGGTTAGTCTATCATCGCATGAATACGTAGCCACAACATCCCCTGCACTCGTAATTCATAGTAAGGGTTAGAGTATCATCACATGAATACGTAGCCACAACATTGCCTGGACCCGTAATTCATCACCTATAGGTTATGAGCTTGCTGGTGTTTCTACGGAATCATCTAGAATAGTCTGTGGTCACAATCTATACTCTGGTAGATGACTACATCGCCAAATTGCCACATCGCCGGTCAAGGTTATGGTATCTCCTCTCATCTCACATCACCTATTTATCATCACCTTTCTATCATCACCTATTTCTCACCACCTATTTCTCATCACCTAATTATCATCACCTATTTCTCATCACCTAATTATCATCACACATCATCTAATTCATCTACCCATGTTCTACCCAACATATTTGTAGATATAAAATACATATACATAGTAACTCATTTAATACCTATATAAAACATCAATTCCACACTTATCTCAAATAAACAACAATATATAAACACATAGCACGTATTTCATAGCAAATACTTAATATATATATATATATATATATATATATATATATATGTTAGAAGAAAGTGATCACATATTCACACGTATAAACAACAATATATATACACACAGCACGTATTTTATAAGATAATTCATATCTATGTGTAAGATGAAAGTGACTATACACTCACTTGATCAGAAGATGATCGGACAGCACTACGACTTGTAGAAGTAGTATTCTTCGGTGAAATCGGGATCACTCCACACACCGGATTTCTCGCGGGCAGAGCTTTGGCTCGGAAACTCTTTTCTTTTCGGGATCTTTGGGCTTCGGGTCTCAGGGTTTGATACCGGGGCTTCGGGGGTACTTCTTTGCACGTAAATCAAGGTAATATGGGAGAGAGATAAGAGAATGAGCAACCAAACTCGGTTGACATTTCAAACCTATTTATAGGGAAAAACTGGCCCTTTCCACGTCGTGGAACCTTTTGCCACGTCGTGAGCTTGATCTTCATTGCATGCGTCATCGCAAGTTGCATCTGGGGGGACTCCGGGAGGTTTCAGGAGAGTTTCCACGTTGTGGCACTGCTTGCCTCGTCGTGGTCTCTGACAGTTTTGGGGTTTCGCGCCCCGAACTTCAGAAATTCACAAATTTCGCATACGAACTCTGTTTTCGACGTTCTTTATATCGACGCGAAGGTGAGATTATGATCTACAACTCTCGTTTAGACTCCTTTGGCTAATTTTGACTTTATTTTTAATATATTTTAAGTATATTACTTATATATTATCTTTAGTAGGCCGGGACAGGAAAACTTCGTTATAAACTCATAACTCCTTCATCTGAACTCCGTTTTCGTCTGTCTTTTTATCGTTGGAATAATATCGATGAGATATTCAATTATCATTTAGAATGTTTTGGATAAATATTTCTCTAACGTAAATTCACTATTTACGTTACGTTGTGTTGTGCCGGTTCTGTCGCAAAACTTCGACAGGTCATAACTTCTTCGTTGTAACTTAGATTTTGGCGTTCTTTATATGCAGGGAAACCTTGTGACATATACTAAAACTTGGTTAAGATTAATACTTCTAAATAATCTTCCATCATAAAGTCATTTTTGATGTTTATCGTCTCTAAATTGACTAGCCTGGATCTACGGGTGTTACATGCGCCACTACCTGTAATACAAGAAACTGAGTGGGTCAGGCTTGGGAGCCTGGTGAGCACATAGGGTTTTCAACACACAATAAATAAGTTTATTAACTTTATCAAACCAAACAAACTCGATTACCCGTTCCCGTTATCCTCGCTTTATGTCCCTAAAACATCTAACACAAGGGACCTAGTCTAAGGACTATCATCGGGATGGACACTACTGCTAAGGGGATTCCTCAGCAATAACTGTACTTAAGGCAACCATGTGGGGGATGGAGTACACTTGGTGAGCACACAGTTCAAATAAACACACAGTTCGAATAAACACCTACAGGTTGCGAGCCTGCTAGCGTTCCACTGGACTGTCTAGAATAGCCTGTGGTCGTCATCTATACTCCGCTAGATGACTGGATCATCAATAACATCTATAACGAGGCCTCTCATTATTTTATTTTGTCACACAACAATTATTACATCTACCCATGTTTTACCCAACATATTTTGTTGATATAAAATACATATACAGTTTAAATCATTTAAAACATGTATTAAATTGTTCATCCAGCATAGATAGCAAGTATACAGATAATATGCACACACAACACGTAATTTATATAAAATACTTAATATCTATGTGTAAGCTGAAAGTAACTATGCACCCACCTGAAAAGGTGGTGATTCTGCACTCGAACAACGCTTCGATACTCTCAAAACAATTTTTCCTTCGATAAAACCTAGTATCAATACCACTAGGGTTTAGTCTAACGTCAACCGTGACTAATTAATAGTCTAGCTATTATTATTATTATTATTATATAAGCGTTAAAAAACACTCTATATAACTCATAATAATAGCCTAAATAATTATTTTAAGGTCCTTATTATGTTACTATATTAAAACCTAAGCTATACTAAAGATAGGTTAGGTGTAGCTCACTTACAACGAGTTTTTTCTCAAAACCGGGCTTCGCTGGAGCAGCATTTCCGAGCCGAAAGGATCTTTTCTCGGGGCTTTGGGAGCCTCGGGGCTTCCTTCGGGTGCTAGGGGGTTTACCTAGACTTTAGGGGGCTTAAGGGAGGCTAGAGAGAGTCTAGAGAGAGAAAGAAATGCAGAAAGGTGTGAGAAACGAGAGAACCCGATACTTCTATTTATAGGGTGAAATCCTAATAGACTCGCCGGGTTAGTTCACAGACTCGCCGAGTTGGTGCCACGTGCCATCACCTAATGGCTTTCCTTGGGGAGAAAGCCTTGGCCCATATTCAGCCATGTCACCCCTTTCGCAACAGCACCCTGGCGACTTCTAAACTAGTAACTTTCGCATACGAGCTCCGTTTTCAACGTTCTTTATATCCATGCATAGTTAAAAAAAAGATCTACAACTTTCATTTAGACTCCATCGGCTAATTCTCGACCAATCTTAAATTTAACAGTAGGAGGAGATTAGACTGCTAAATGACTGTGAAGAATTTGTAACTCCTTCATACGGACTCCGTTTTCGTCTGTCTTTTTACCGTTGAGTTCCTACTAATGAGATATTCAACTCTCATTTAGGTCATGTAAGCCAAAAACCGCTAGAATAAAAATTCAAGTTTCGGGCTGTACACTACTAAGCCGAATCTTAGAAAAATCATAACTTCCTCATACGAAGTCAGATTTGAGCGTTCTTTTTATGGATGTTCTCGGTTTAACATATACTACAACTTTGATTTATATCACTAAGGCTAAAATTCCTCCATCGTAAATTCACTATTTACGTCTCCCAGGGTCGTGCCGGTTTTGCCGTAAAACTTCGACGGGTCGTAACTTCTTCGTTATAACTCGGATTTCGGCGTTCTTTATATCCCCGGAATCCTTGTTTCGACCACTACAACTTTATGTAGAGATATAGGACTTATCACACACTTCAATTTTGACGCTTATTTTTATTCTTTATTTATTAAATATTTATAAATACATAATAAGCATAAAAATTCACATAATACTCAAATATTTCATCTTTATTACTTCAAAACGAGTTACAATAGTTGACCTAGACTATTACATTGTCTAAAATGTTTAGCCGTGAAACCCGAACGTTACAGTATTTATTATAAGATCCTTTAGTTTGAGATAATTATTTGTACTAAAAATGTTATAATATACTGGGATTTTTCATAAACCAAGATGTTATGATTTTTAAAGTGTAACGAAAAAACGATCTTGAAAAATAAGGGATGTCACATATGGCGATGCCAGTACATGCGGGGTGATCACGAGTATCCGATAATAATGTTAGAAACAATGGTGTCACATGATTTATGGATGTGGCATGCATTTTTAGGTCCCACGAATTTAATAATGACATCAATATCCATGACCAGTCTCCTTTTTTCAATGACCTAATAATGGAAAAAAAAAAGCTTGAGTGTCTGTTTGAAGTTAATGAAGTGGAATACAAGGTCATGTATTATCTTGTTGATGTCATATATCCTGAGTTGGTTGTGGTAGTCAAATACTTAATATGTCTATAAGATGAGTAAATCAAACTGAAGCAAGCACACAAATCAATAATGAAAGATGTGGAGTGGACACTTGGTGTCTTTAAGTCACGTTGGCACATACTTTCACACCCGGCACAAGCAATGACTCCTAAAAAACTACGACAAATCATTTACGCATACATTATATAATATAACATGTTTTAGAACACTAAGGCTAGAGGGAGTGGTAACACTCCTAGCACCTTGACACATCACTTTTTTGCCTGCCATGTCATCTTTTTGTCTTAACACCTAAATCTTAGCATTTTATAAGAAGTGGTAACACTCTTAGCACACCATTTTTTTTCAAAATTAATTAAATTATATTTTTTTAAATAATTTTTTTAAACCACAAACAATTAATATCAAATAAATTATATTTTTTAAAACATAATATTTTTTAAAACACAACATTTAATATTAATTTTAAAAAGTTACAATTAAATTTTGCAGGGGGTTTTATGCCAATTCTAAAAATTTATGTTGTAAAAGAAATTGTAAGTTGGGGTTGAATCTATCATAAAGCTAAAATCAAGGGATCAAAACTACAAAATTGTGAAATCTGTGTCATCTTCCTCGTTTTCCACCTGACGAACAAATTGAGAATATTTCTTCTATTTTTAACCAGTAAATTTCAATTTAATGGAAACAAATCCATTTGCAAATAATATTGTTTCATTTCTTTCTCTCTCCTCTCGCTGGACCCTTGGCGAACTCCTGCTAACGAACTTCATAGCGAATATTAAGGAGTGGTGTAGTGCCTCTTGACGAGGCTGTTGGTGAGAGGGGTGGCGAATCCACTCCCTCCAGCCTAAGGAGATGCATAGTATAACTAAAATGAACCGAAAGATGAAGATGAAAATGAACACTGAGAAAGAAATTCATCTCAAAGTGTACACCTATAAGTGAATGATAACCTTTGTTCCAATTGGGTGAAACATATTTATGCTAATCTTTAAATGTAGTCTTATGTTATTTTTTGTTTTATCTTATATTTATGTAAAGTTTTAATTTAATGAAACAAATCAAAGGATATTAATGTTTTATTTGCATTTATTTTTATTTTTAGAACTATAAAATAAAATAAAACTAGTATTTTGTCACCTCGTGCGTTGTTGCATAGAGCACATTTTCAAAGTGAATCACATAAATATAAAATAAAATTTTGATCGAAATAATTATATGTAGAGGATGCGGGTAAAAATAATTTTTGATATTGTATCTTGATTGGTACACCATACACTATACAAATGATAATTATTTAAGAAATTATAATGATAAAAAACAATATTAGTAAAAACCAAAACTATTAAAGACAAATATGTAAGAGACTAAAAACGTAATTTTAAAATATAGTAAGAGATCAAAATTAAGATACCAATAATTTGATTTTAAAATTATAGGGATAAACTTCAAAATTAGTTTAGGATACAAAATATAAATAATGAAATTTAAGGGAGGAAAATGAGAAAAGATTCAAAGTCAAAGTACATATTAAGATATAGAAAATAAATAAAAGAGACGGCTATATTTTTGCTTACCACATTACAGTATGTCAAATACAATCATTCAAATACCGTTTGAAATGAAATAGTTATTTCTCCTCACAAACCCATTTTGTTATTTAATATACACTAAGGTTTGGACCGTCCGCACGATGTTGTGGAAGCCCGTTACATTAAAAAACACAGCACGACATAGATATGATTTGTGGGAGAAATTTTGAGACAACTTTTGACATAGTTACTTTCAACCATAACAAAAAAAATTATGTAATGAAACAAAATGTAACTTTAATGCACAATGTAACTTATTTGTATTTGCTATATAGAATATAAATTACAAATATTAACAATGCCGTAAAAGTTTATAACGTTTAAATAAAAAGTAATTTTAATAAAAATAAAAATTATAACATATTTATGTAAGAGACTAAAAACGTAACTTCAAAAATATAGTAATGGATCATAATCACAACTTGTAAAATACCAATAATTTAATTTTAAAATTATAAAATGTGAAAACTGTTAAATAAAAATTTCTTGAAGGGAGAAAATATAAATATGAAAATTTGCTATATGACCGAATACTAAATCTTTATTTTCAAAAGATTTTTTTTGTCTTAAATGCATCAAAATATGTAACTTAATTTGATTGTAGACATTTTGACTTTGTAATGTTAATGTTATGACTCCTAAAATCCAACGGGTGATGCATAGTAATAAATATCAATATATCATTAGATTTGTCTTTCTTTAACATTTCAAGAAAGAGATGAAATCCTTATACTCTGTACAACTAAAAGAGATATCTTTAACCGAAGCAATAAGATCATTGAGATATCTTTAGATGGGAAAACAACTTCGTTTTGAATATCAATAGTTAACAAAACACATGGAGATGAAATTGATGAGATTATCTTCAAGAGTTGATGAACAATAATAGCTCAAATGAACCTTCAATTTTATTAAAGGAGGTGATAACTGTTTGATTTTTTGTCTAATTTTTCTGTCGCTATAAACTTGGATGGGTAAAGAGAAGTGAACTTGATATGATATGCCCTGTCATTTGCCCAAAATATCCACATATTGGTCTTAATTTCGAAAGAAGAAAGGTAACAACGATGTTTAATGAGCAAATTTGGTCATTTTGGTAGTATATAGTGTAAAAAAAAATTAACAAATGCAGAACGACATATGATTACCTTCCAAATAATTAACCCAAAGATTTATTAGTAGCAAATCGACCAACTTATTTTAACATGAGGTAAAATTATTTACGTTGATAAATTCCCGAATCTGAGTAAACTCTTATTTTGCCACTTTTAATAGTAGTTTTGTTTGGAACGACATCGGATCCTTGTAATAACTTCATTATTAATTTATGAATGCATATTTTAATATGTTACTGATTTTTCTTTATCAATTTATGCATTGCATTAGTCGGTTGCATGAATTAGTAACAATGTAAACACACAATAATCGATGAAAATTTTATTTTACTACATAAACTAGTTAATAAAAAATATATAAATTAATTGGTTATCCTTTCTATAATCAATTGTTCAAAGGTAAGGCGTTAGAGAAGATGAAACAAGTCACTTTTACCAAGATGAAGTTCAATCATGGCTACCCTGGTCCTTGATCTGCGCTCATCCAACACAGTAACCCATGTACATGCACATGCTAACGCCATGAATGAATTCACAAAGAGATCTGAGCTCAGCTTCCCCATTTATTTAATCCAATTCCAGGTGTATGAAACAATGTACACCATTTAATTTCCCATATTGCAGACAGCTTCTAGTTGCACGAATGCTTCTATCAAATCAAAATTGGAGTAAAGAATCCATCAAATCACGTATCCTTCTTCCCATCTCCATCTGACATCCACTACACAAGAAGCTTCATACACATCACCTCATCTGCCTAATATTCCTGTGAATTGTCTATAGAATAGCGATTTATGATCGATAATCACAACGTACAACTTCACAATGGGGTGTGCAGCTTCTGTTTACAGGGTTGGAGGGAATAAGAAGCATATGAAGATCCCTCTCGTTACCATACTTTCTCCTTCAATTCGAGTTCCTATAAACTCCAATTTCCAAAAACCCCTTAAAGGCCTTGTTCCCAAGGATTTGGCTGATCGACTTACCTCTTCCCGGAATCAAATTGCTCTACTAGCGCAACAAACTGGTTCGATTCTTCTCTGTTCCCTAATTTCAATCTGTTTCTTAAACCCCTGCTGTTTTTTACGGATCTGTAACTTGTTGCAGATGTATCAGCTGTTCCTGAATTGCTACGTGCATTGGAGGAGTACTTACCATTATTAATTGGCCTCACTGATCAAGGTCTATAATGTTTTCGTATATTCGTTAGATTAAGGTATACTCGTACTAATTTCGTTGTTAATTTGCGCATCAGAACTTGGTTTCCGAGAGCTCGTTGAATTCAAATGGAAAGGTTTAGACGATCGACAAGTAAGGATTCGATTAACTCAATACCCTTTTCGATTTTCTGTTCATGTGAGTTCCTTTTGTAATCCAATATCCACTTCGATGAGCAGGAAATAAGTGTTGCAGATTCCTGGTTTGAATTACTATCTGTTGTTCATATGATGGCGATGCTGACATTAATGGAAGCAAACTCAAAACTAATTCCCAATCAAACTGTCACTACCGAAGAAGTCGAATCTACAGGTACGAAACCCTTATCTATTACGATCATCCAACTTCAAATCCGTCTCTGAAAAAGGTCGATTGATCTTTGATTTTTCTTGTTAACCATAGATAACATCAGGTGCGCTGTCGACTTATTGGTGAAGGCAGCTGGGTACCTTCAATTCTGTCTTCAAGAAATTCTCGTCCGAATTCCACCTCACATTAAGTACGTTTAGATTTTCAAATAAGCCATTGATCTTCACAAAATTCATATTAATGGACCAAATCGTGTAATTCACATCTTGCTTTATGATCAGGATGAAGCTTCCTGTAGATTTGCAGGAGAATGTAATTGAGGCCGCTTATATTCAAGCACTAGCACAGGTATGTCCCTTTTTGACAGCTTTTTACATTAGTTGATCTTTTTGGGGTCTAGTCTAATTTAGACCACACCACACTCTTATGTATTACTTTACTATTTAATAGTAATGTTAGTGTTAAACACTAACAGACTAATAGTAACAATACTACTGTATTTTAATATTCAGTAGTATTGTTACTGTTAGTGTTAAAACAGTACAGAAATTCTGTACTGTTTTGTTCTGTCTTCTTGTGTTATAAACACGGTTATGACTATCCTTTCAGGGAACAGAAATGCAGCTTGCTTCGGCTGTTGAAAGTAAAAACGCAACTTTATCTGTAAAAAGAAGACTTGCATGTGAGCAACTAAGCTATTTCGGTCAGGCACATTACTGCTTGTCCACCTGTCATGACCTCAATGGATACGGAAAAAAACATCTATCATTTATCAAATGGAAGTACCTCGAAGCAAAGGTTTGCACTTTGCATTACTAAACTTATTAAATTTACAAAAATACCCCCGCACAAGCGTTTAAATCAATATCTTTGGGTATCAGGCTGCAGCATACTACTACCATGGTCTAATCACTGACAAGGGTAGCGAACCATCGTGCCACATCAGCGCCGTGTGTTGCTTTCTTGCAGCCGAAGCAATATTAACCGAGAGCAAGAAAGCGTGTTTGAACTTTTGCCTAACGCTTCCCATAACAAGGTTAGATCCGTCATTTTACACAATTCCGTGTAGTACCAATTTGGGTATTAATTAGTTTTTGATGCTTATGAAGGGCTCCAACTGCATGGGGTGCTATGAAGCATTTGAATAAGAAGGTTCCGGAAACCGCAGTTAAAAAATCTCAAATGTACGCGTATCTTCTAGAGCAAGAAAAGTAAGTGATTGGTTTTTTTTCTGTACTACTCTATGCTGTGTTTTTTTGAGCTGACCGGGGTTGAATGCAGGGGTTTGGAAGTGTTGCCCGAACTGCCCGAGTTTGAGTTGTCGTTAAAGGCGGATGAGTATGAATTGCCAGATAAAGATGCAGCATGGGAGAGTGAAGAATGGATGATACCAAACCAGACACTTAGAAATCACTTAACAGATGATGAAGGAGATGATAAGTAAAATCATGTACAAGTATGCACATTTTGTGTATAGAAAACAATATTTTAAGGCACATGAATGGTGTATTATTGATAACCCGAAATTGCCTGTTGCATATTGGTTCGAATGTAATTGAAATTTATGCATGGTAAGTTTCCCTGATTATGACTTTGTGTATGATCTGTGTTTGTTGTTAATGTATAGTGTTTAGTAAGTAACAGCGACAGTTTTTATCCATTATTTGGACTAGTTATAAATAACTAATGTTTTGAAAGGTATAGATTTTGGTCACTCATGTTTATTTTTAGAGCAATTACGAATCAGAAACCATACATGGATTTTGCGGATAACAAACATAAATTTCCGGAATGAGTACTGCAAATGTAGTGTTGAAATTGGCTGCGTGTGGGCCTGTGTATATGATATAACAATCCAAGTTATACTTGAAACTTGAAGAGTTGATATCTATATGCTTTCTGGTGGGTTCAAATTGGCAACAAATTTTTTTGGGTTCAAACCAAACCAAATTACAACTCGGTTTGAAAACCAAGAAAACCAAACTATAAGTTTGAATTTTACAAATATAAAATCAAACATAGAATATGAAGTTACAAGCATAGAATATGAAGTTACAAACAAAACATAACAAGGTCGAGTTTTAATTGTGGAAAGGCATACGGTCCTATAGTTTAAAACAAATTTAAAAGCACTTTAAAATATTTTTGTGCAGAATTAGGTCCCGAAGTACAAAAAAAATATACAGTTTTTGTTAAAAACAAAAAGGTAGTTATCAATTTAAAATTCATCACAAGTTCAAGAGCAACCTCACAAATCGAGGCCTTCAAAATATCATTGCTATCTTCTACGCAATTCTTAAGTCTTCAATCTAAGTACAAGTCGAAATAAGTTAGACAATGGAATTGCCTAGTAAGAATACCCGATGTTGACTCATTCCTGATGATAAAAATCATCATTCTGAATACCAGCCCCTAAAAATCCGTATAAAATCAACAAATACTATAAGTATTACTAAACCAAAACGCAAAGTACTAAGAATCAAATAACCAAACGTGCAAGGCAATATGTACCCATATTCAAATTCAAGGGATTAAAATCCCTAAATAAAAATCAAAGAGTTTAATAAACGAAACATTATGTCCAAAGAAGGTAACAACCAAATCCAACACTAAGGGCTCACTAAGATACAATCTATAAGAATATCGTGGATGCAAAAGTTCTATATGGAAGACGACTAGAGAAGACTTCAAATATTCATTGGTTGATGAGAGAATATTCCTTATGGACTTGTATGAGATTCCACTAGCACGTGTGTGTATATATATATATATATATATATATATATATATATATATATATATATATATATATATATATATATATATATATATATAGAGAGAGAGAGAGAGAGAGAGAGAGAGAGAGAGAGATTGTCATATTCATTTTAGGGTATGTTTGAAAGATGTGATTATTTAAAGTTGTGAGTTGAGTTATTTTTTAAATTTAGATCTAGATTATGCTTTTTGTAACTCCCCACTATGATTGAATATATCTTTTAACATCGAAATCATCGTGTACATGTGCCGTTCTTATTATTCCGTTCAGCAAATCATGCCTTCATGCCCCGAACAAGGGATATCATAGTCATTCCTTGAAGATCTAAGCGATTGATTAGGGACGATCTCAATTTGATAACTTTTTATAACTAATTAATTTAAGATTCGATAATATTAAAGTTCGTCATGGTACTATTCATCAACCTAGTTAGATCTAAACCATTACCATTCATCTTGGGCTATTCTTGTGTTTTGGACTAATTTATGTTGATTTTGTGGTCAAGACCCAAAGAAAATTTTGTGATTTATTCCTTATGTGTTCACATTGTTATGTTTGATTTTCCTTCTATTCACATTTAAATTTAATCGATAGAATCTCGATTATGTTTTCTACTTCACTAATCAAACAAATCTTCACTCTTATCGATCGCATATCCTTCTACTCATCTTTGATCTGATTTGATTTGTTTGTTTAAAAAAAAATTATATGTATCTATGATAACTTCATCTTCTTGATCAATGATGATTTTCTTCTTACATCGAATAGCATTGTATCATCAAGTGATCTTATCTTCACTTAAATCACAAACAAATTCATGTTTTCAATTCTTTGATTAAGTTCTATGAATACATTCTTTTGTGCTTTAAATATGGATTCTTTTTGTTACGTTAAAACAAACGATAAACGATCTCACCAGAGTATTAAAAAAAAAAAAAAGACACAATCAATTTATGTGGTTCACATGATCAACATGTGTGTGTGTGTGTGAGAGAGAGAGAGAGAGATATTTATTATTTCCTATCGCAAAAGGTTTTGTATAGTACATCAGGGTTACAATAAACAAGACTATTTGTAGAGTGGTTAACCTAACAATAATGGATCAAAAATGTCATGAGCCTAAGTCAACGCTGACGAACTAGCCCCACTAAATATATGAGTCAAAACTTGCTCTCTAAGAAAAATTATCATAAGCAACCTACTCTTGCTTACTGCCATAAACAACCTACTCCTTTGAACTGCTCTTGCAGACTACTTATCCGGAATGGTTAACCGACTACTTATGTAGACTACTTATATGGGCTGCCATAAGCAGACTACTTATTTGGGAAGCCATAAGCAACTCAACCTTCACATTTAACAATCTCCCAATTAAAGGCTGATAAATAATAATAGTTGTCATCTAAAAAGAGAACACTGTAAACCACCCACCCCCCTTGCTGTTTGTCTGTCTGTCTCTCTCTCTCTCTCTCTCTCTATATATATATATATATATATATATATATATATATATATATATATATATATCTTCCTCTCTCTTCTTGCGCCTTCTCTTTAAGTGCTTGGAATGCCAGTTAAAGCCATTCACAACTTCAACTTCTTTGTAGTCACCACCTTGGTAAACATGTTTGTTTGATTCTTCATACCAAGAATTATGTTTAGATTCAAAGTCTCATCACTTATCAGTTCACAAATAAAGTGATACCTCATTTGAATGTGTTTCGTCCTACTATGAAAAATCATATTCGTTGTGAAATGAAATGTATTTTGGTTGTCACAATGAAGTATACAATCTTCCAGTTATATGCCAACTTATGACAAGAATTTCTTCAACCATATAACTGTTGGGTTTTGAGCATTCTAACACTCCTAAGTGTACATGCAACCCTAAATACCTTGGATCTATGTTTTCTCTATTATACATGCAAATAAGAACATCCAAGGTATCATCCTAATCTAGCATACAAAACAAGGAGTGCAACAAGATAGAATACATACCTCTTTGATGTAGAAAGTCTTCATGAAGCTTGAGTGCCTAGCCCCAGTAGTGTGGAAGCCTCAAATGGAATCACAATCATCAAAACACTTAGAATAACTTGAGAGAGTTCTACACTTCATGAAATCGGCTAGCCCTTTTCTTCACTTTTTAATGTGATTCTAGTGGCCGATTTTGTCAAGAATAATATCTTTATATAGTGTTACAATTAGGGTAAATCCTTAATTGTCATGGCTTTCCATTTCCTTGGATCCATGGGTTCAAATACACCATGGAGCATCCATGGACCATCCTATGGGTTTTAGCCCAACTTGATTATCCATGGAGCATTAGCCCACTATATAAGTATGGATGATTTACACAATCAACCCATATATTTAATTAGTCTTCTTTTGATCACTTAATTAATCCTAGATTAATTCTTGATCAATACTAATTAAATAATCTTATTATTCTTATTATTAATATACTAGAACTTATAATATATTAATAACCATAAGTGTCTTATTTCTCTCATTATAGTCTATCCAAGTGCATGATGGTATGCAACCCAAATGGACCATGCCGGATCGGGTCAAGTCTTACGAATTATAGTTATGGACTTAGACATAAATCCAATAGTCTCCCACTTGCATAAGTCTAAAACTATTATTGCGTATGACTTCAGGAACCAACTGGCAATCGTAGCTCTCAAAAGCTTCTGTCGAACTCTGACCTTGTAGATGAACTCTGACCTTGTCAATGACTTGTCCATTAGATAAGGGATCATATATTCCTCCATTCTAGATATCATATGGACTGAGACATGGATTATAATCATTCTCTCTGTCTGTTTGTTGTTTCCCAATTTCCGATTTATGACGACTGACTAATTGAACAAATCAAATCAGTCCTGGCCCGGCCGAGCACTTCCATTTGTCATCATCAAATCATCGAGGGGCCCACAGATATCGCTTTTATCCCGAAGGTAAAAGGAATGGATAAACTTCGACTTATATGGCTTGTTCTACTACTTGTTGTATCATACACAAAGGCATGTTTTATAGCACCGAGTTACCAAATGCGTTTTCGTGCAATCAATGTACTATCAACTCATAGTAACAACTCATATCTCTAGGTTTGAAGAATATAAAATATTATCGTCTCATGATCACCCGTGATAAAATCCATGAAGTGATACCAATGAGCGCGGGTTGAATCCAATACTCAGAACTTATGAGCACTCATGAGTGTTGTAGCCCTTTGTCCAACACCTTAGACCTCTACAAGACAACTCATGACAATCTTAATTCATATCTACTTCCAACATATGATCGACTGTGGATGGTTTGAATAACTTAGTCATTCCGGAAGAATAACCTAGTTTATTCGGGAAGTCAAAACATGCAAAGTGAAACACAATAATAATTGAATCCAATATGGTCTCAGAACTTATGAATATAAATAAAACACATTTTATTTATCACCATATGATTACACATTATTCATTGTATACTGTTTCAGCTATCAACTTTATTCTTGAATTTAAAACAATAGTTGTCCCATGCTTCAAGCATGTACACTATGTTTTCTAAACACTAGTCATGCCACACACCAAGTATGCATACTATGTTTGTCTATGATCATTTTCTTTGTAAACTAGATCCATTGAACACAACTTCAATGATTCTCTTTTCATACTCCCAAATCCTTACTGCAAATGCAAGAATTCCAAATTCATATCATTTACTGAAATCTGTTAGATTCTAAACTTATATGCATTGATCCTCTTGTAATGATTATGCACGAAGTCATAAAGACTTGACAACAACCATTACAGACCATTCCAAAGGAAATCAACTCCTTGGGAACATCCTTCTTGCATTAAGTTTCCTAATCTTAAACAGATTGAAAACTCTAACTTTGAAACATTTCCAGATTCCATTTTGACTATCACTTCTGAACAAGAGTTGCCTCCTTACAGATTATGTCAATATGGTCCTTCCAGAATTATCACTATACTTCCAAATGTCCTTGAGCAACCAATCTTTGGTAAACCTTTAGATTGTCCTCGACAATTGTTTAATCCTTTTAGTCATATCCAGTTCTAAACCTTTTCCCTTATTAATGCCCCAGGCATTTGGAAAATTTTAGAAAGGATGAATATAGCACATAATTCAGATTATGGGACACGATTCATGATGTCTCACATAAAGACCAAACCAGTCTTTTGCTATAACATTTCCATTTCTATTTGCCAAGTTCTCATAATTCAGATTATGAAAAGGGATACCGTAATCATAATCGAATTTTAGAACGCAAATAATGGACCCATATACAGAATTTCCTTATGTTGAGCCATTCCAACATGAAATTCATATATATCCTTGACTAAATGATTAAAACCTCACGATCTAAGCTTATAGATTTGAGATGAAGTATAATTTCCTCTCCCTTAATTATAGCAAAACAATTATTTCCCAATTGAAACCTTGTTTTCTATAATTAACATTGCTAACTTGCAATACTAATCATAATTATCATACTCCCACTAACATGATGATTATTAGCATAACACTTATGCTCTCACTAGCTCTGACATATTTCCAGAAATCTGCTGGACTTCTGAAATTTAGATTCATACACCCTTTCTTAGATAGCTCACATGTGTGTATAAACAATTTTCAGAACTATGAAAAGGGATGCCGCAATCATAGTCTCAATTGCTTAGGCATTTGCCATTTCTCACAAGTCCATGTTAGTGTGCCGGTTAACCACACGCGCTCCACTAACGACTTTTGAAAATGCAAATAACACAATTGCTATCTACGTAAAATCTACTTAGTGAAAGCGTTTCCTCACCATCATTTTCATGAATCGGAGAGAAACCTTATGACACTTAGATTTTATAGTGTATGAGTTCCTATCCATGCGAATTTGTCAAAACCATAATCACAAGATAAGGTTAGTGACAAATTCAGCCTTACATGGATTAAACTTATTCAGTCTTACTTTCTTGTCATCTTGGTAGCACAAGGCCCACCAATGCTTCCAAGTTGAACTCTGATAACTCACATGCAAATTCAACTTATTTGAAGTAGGTACATAAATAAGAATTATGCCAACACGATAGGTTGAAAACCTTAAGTCGTGTGCTAGTGATAAATTATAGGTTTTACTCTTGATTAAATCTTGAAACTCTTTCAGGATCTTTAAGGCTCCCACTGTCCCCTTGACATATAAGTTTTCCTAGTCAAGAACCATTCCTTGACAAAACAAATATTCAAGGGATAGTGCGGATTCTTATCAAGACTAACACTTCACACAATTGGTCTTAGTTGGTCTTTGTCTCATCCAAGACATCACAACTTACCAATCTCAAATGTACAAGAGTAGAAACATTTTACACTACAGTTGATAAGTGTTTTAAACCTTACCTTATGTCACTCAATGTTACAATCTTGGAGTATGACTCTAAGAATTGTTTTGGAACGAAGTATGACTCATCTTCTTGATCTTAACCAATCCAACAATTCATGACCTCTCTTCTTAGCCATAACAATGCACCAAGACATCCTTAGAGTATGAATTTGTGATATGGTTTCTAAATCATTAAGATGATCATAAAACTGATACTAAAGTACTCTCCCATCTTTTCAGATTTGAGAAACTTTTATCCTTCTGCCTAATTTGATTCTTCTTATTCGCTCTGCCATACATTGGAACCTTTCAATGTTACAGAATTATACTTAACCTTATAAGTATAATCATATTTAATAATCTTTAGTAAATCATGACAAATCAATCTTTGTGGTGGACCTTGACTAGTGCACACCCAGTGTACCTAATTCCTTAGTCCTTTAATTGACTCACATATACATGTGATCAAAGAATTAGTCTTAATTTTTTAAAGAAGAAAATTCTCATTCATCATGCAATACAACTTGTATGATTCCAAGTTTCTGTCCAATTGAAACTTGGGTGATGAAAAACTTTCTTCATTTGGTAAATTTAGACACTACCACAAATGAAAGAATCAAATCCACTTTCCAATATTGCTATTACTGGAAACATATAAGCAACAATTTCCACAGATGCCATTGTAAGGATATTTTTAAAATAAATAAAATTAAAACCCTTTTTTTCTTTTATTTTAAAACTTTGCGGAAAAATTTATCCTTACAATCCACATGAAAACCTTGTTGTTATCTACTCACAAGCAATATATTATAACTCTTAAGCAACAACTCAAAATTCTGATTACCGAACCATGCGATCGAAACCCATCTTCGCAATCAAAATCAGCATATACTTCTTTAAGCTTCCTATCTTTTCTTTGATTCTTAAAAGACATCAACATGTGACCCATTCACATTATGTAATAAGAATCTCCAAATAGAAACTTAATAGAGTTAGACAGTGGACTTTACCCGAAGTAGAGTCAAACCTCTTGACTTGATTAACCTTATGACTTTTCAGGTGAATAGGGAAGCTTCGCAACCAATGCCCCTTCCTTTGGCAACAAAACACATAGACCCTTGGTAATGGCACATGAGACTATCTCAGACTTAGCCTTTCTCTTTACCATTTGGTCAACCAAGTTGACTATGGCCGATCCCTTTCCATTGGGAAAAGAAATGCTTTTCTAGATATCCAAAGCTACCATTGCCAATGTCCATTTAAGATTTGGGAAGTTGATCTTCTAATAAAATTTGCTTTACTAGTGTTCCAAATCATTGCTGATTCCGCAACACAAAGCAAATAGATAAGATCATTAAGGCTCGTGTCATAGTCTGTCTCATAGTAGTCCCAAAGAGACCCACTATGTTACTAAGAAAGTGATTGAACATCCAACTTTCACGAGACTTTGACACCCAACTCTCCCGGCTTGTCAATATGTGACTTTATCTCCAAGATGTGAGCACACATAGACTATGCTTGCCAATAGGGATTGAGTGACTTTAAACTTTTCAAGAACTTGTGGGTGAGGGCGAATAATTGGAGGAGATAGAGGAAGTGAAGCATGATGTTGAGGAACATCATCTTCAAGAGATTTGGAAAGATCATAGTTGTCTGAACCAGACATCTATAATGGGAGAAAATCAAGTTAGTTGATTCAAAATCCTTAATATAACACCCAATATGAAATATTAAGGCTAGGACCCAACACAATATTTTATAACTTGGAAAAGGGATGCCGTAATCCAAGCCATAAAATATTTGAAGGTAGGCGAATGACGATTCACCAATTTCCACCATGAAAAACAAAATAATTTATTAGGTTTTAATTGGATTTGAAATTCCTAGATC
Source organism: Lactuca saligna (assembly GCF_052625555.1). Lineage (NCBI taxonomy): Eukaryota > Viridiplantae > Streptophyta > Magnoliopsida > Asterales > Asteraceae > Lactuca > Lactuca saligna. The sequence continues at coordinate 145,096,644 of NC_136419.1, read as the reverse complement.
TTTTGAGATTCATTGAACTTTTCAATGGCATGTTTCAATCTCGAGTGTGCCCTCTCAAATTTTGTGACTGGGATGCCGAGGATCACAAAACAAGGTGTGAATAACCATACCAATTCACTTGGTACCCTTAATATTATCACCTAATCAATATGCCGGTTAACCACACACGCTCCATTGATCTATGACAAACATTAAGTCACCCTTCGTGGTCCTTACTAGTCCAAGTTAGTGTGCCGGTTAACCACACACGCTCCACCAACGACTTGGTAAGGTACAAAGTGTGAATTCCATGGGCTAGCACCAAATTCACATTTTTCCTAAAGTAACTAAGATTGGGAATTAAATAAAATATTTAGTTACTTTATAATAATCATTATACTTTTAATGAGAATTTAAAGTCATTGTCCTACCCGTTCGGCTAACAACCCTCCACCGATCAAGCAAGCGGTGGGTGAGAGTATACACCCATTAAGTCGCCATTTTATAGGCAACAACCTTATACCCACCTTATAGACCGGTTTCGTGAATGAGGCCTACTAACGGTAAAACGACTTGTTCTTATACATATATATATATATATATATATATATATATATATATATATATATATATATATATATGATAATTAACCATTAATGTTATAAATAGTATAAGTGTTGAATTTTAACTCTTTAGAATTCTAAGGGCTAACTTGGAATTAAAGTATTCATAAGAGAAAACTTTTCAAATTCCAAAACTTGAGGGCAAGTTTTGAAACTATTCAAAACTAATTAATTCCATAACTTATGTGTTTGAAGTAGTTTTAATCCAAAAAACTCTTCAAGTTCCATAACTTATGGAAGACTTTAAACTAATAAAAGAACTAACTTTTCTTTATTTTTATAACTTATGGAATTAATTAAGGTTACACTTTTACTCTTTAATGAAGTGACTCTTGAACTTCCATAACTTGAGGACAAGTTATGGAGTCATAAAAAAAATATTCAATGACACAAGACTCTTCATTTTTGTAACAATTACCAACTTTTATGAGTTTTATGAGTCTTTAATGTGACTCTTCATGTAACTCGAGGACAAGCTACACAAACACATTTTATACTCAACTCTTAGATTAAAATGGATTGAAAGCAACTATTTCACTCAACTTTTCTATTAATCTAAGCAACTCATAAGAACAAGATAATTTATATAAAACTTCTTCATGTAATTAGTCTAAACCTTAAACTAATACAAAACATGAATCTATTGACAATTATCTTTGAAAATGGATTAGCATGAACATTACCACATTAAAAAACAAGTTTATAAGTTCAAAAACAACTTAGGGTAATGTTCCTAGTCCATTTCTAGCCAAAGACCTCGAAAATATGTTGTCTGGGGGTCCAACTCGTCGAGTGCATGAACCGACTCGGTGAGTTAGATCGTTTTGATCAATTTTTAGGCATGGACTCGCCCAGTCCCTTGATGGACTCGCCGAGTCTGATGATCAAACAGCAACAAATTCGTTTTTTTCAGCTTCTATTGCAGGTATAACAAGAAAACAAGCCTAGGCTCTGATACCACTGTTGGGTTTTGAGCATTCTAACACTCCTAAGTGTACATGCAACCCTAAATACCCTGGATCTATGTTTTCTCTATTATACATGCAAATAATAACATCCAAGGTATTATCCTAATCTAGCATACAAAACAAGGAGTGCAACAAGATAGAATACATACCTCTTTGATGTAGAAAGTCTTCATGAAGCTTGAGTGCCTAGCCCCAATAGTGTGGAAGCCTCAAATGGAATCACAATCATCAAAACACTTAGAATAACTTGAGAGAGTTCTACACTTCATGAAATCGGCTAGCCCTTTTCTTCACTTTTTAATGTGATTCTAGTGGCCGATTTTGTCAAGAATAATATCTTTATATAGTGTTACAATTAGGGTAAATCCTTAATTGTCATGGCTTTCCATTTCCTTGGATCCATGGGTTCAAATACACCATGGAGCATCCATGGACCATCCTATGGGTTTTAGCCCAACTTGATTATCCATGGAGCATTAGCCCACTATATAAGTATGGATGATTTACACAATCAACCCATATATTTAATTAGTCTTCTTTTGATCACTTAATTAATCCTAGATTAATTCTTGATCAATACTAATTAAATAATCTTATTATTCTTATTATTAATATACTAGAACTTATAATATATTAATAACCATAAGTGTCTTATTTCTCTCATTATAGTCTATCCAAGTGCATGATGGTATGCAACCCAAATGGACCATGCCGGATCGGGTCAAGTCTTACCAATTATAGTTATGGACTTAGACATAAATCCAACAATAACCTCCTTGTTTGCTTCTGCAATAGGCATATACTATGCTTATGTGGTTGAAAGAGCAACACTCTTTTGTAACCTTGACATCCAACTGATTTGTAGTACCTCTAACTGTGAAAACATAACTAATTGTGATTTTTGCTAAATCCATACAGCCTCCCAAATATGCTTCAACAAATCCTTCCAAAACTACCCTTTTCCTTCTGAAACATTAAACATCCTCAAAATTACACTTCAAGTAGCATAACAACCACTTCAATCCTTCCCGATTCTCTTTCCCTAGATTAGACATAAAATAGCTCACGATCCCCACTACATGAGTAATATCAGGTCTGGTGCATACCATTGCATACATCAAGCTACCAACTGCTCAGATGTAAGGAACTTTTGTCATCTCTTCTTTGCCTTCTTCCTTCTTAGGGGACTGATTATTTGATAATCTCAAGTGAATCCCCAAGGGTGTTCTTTTGGTTTTTGCGTCTTCCATATTGAATGTCTCTAGAACTTTCTTGATGTACTTTGTTTGGGAAAGTTTCAAAATACCCGCACCTTTATCCTTAGCAGCCTCTAGGTTCTTCGTCTCGAACTCTCTAGACAACTGCTTTTTCAACTTGTTGATCTTCTATATGTTTGCTCCAACAGTTAACATGTCATCAACATACAATAAGTGAATAATGTTTGAGGAACCAAACATCTTCATGTAACAACAATGATCTATATCGCATCTTCTGTACCTATCATGTTGCATGTAGATGTTAAACAACAAGTACCAATGTACGAGCTTGCTTCAACCCATACAAACTTTTCTTCAATTTACACACCATATTTTTTCCATGCATGGGAAAACCTTCTGGCTATGCCATGTAGATGTCTTCTTCCATATCACTATGAATAAAAACTAAGTTACATCTATTTTCTCTAGATGGAGATCTTTTGTAGCCATAATACCAAGACCAATCTGATAGTGGTCATTTTCACAAATGGAGAAAAGATCTCACTGTAATCAACTCATCTTTTTTTGTTGGAACCTTTTGACCACCAATTGATCCTTGAAACTCTTGCTACCATCTATCTCATCTTTTACCAGAAAAACACACTTGTTCTATAGTGCTTTCTACCCTACTAGTAACTTAAACAAGAACTATGTCTAGTTCTTGTCAAGTGAACTTAATTCACCATTTTCTGTCAGTAATAAGTAGTTTTTTTATGGGGAATATCACATTGGAGGTCTATAAACCTGAGCCGATCTACAGATTCCTCTTATTATTGGATCTATGGCTACGGATTTACTATTTGCAGCTGCTCCTTCAGGGTAACTCTCACTCCTTCCAGATTCCTCCCGATCTTCTATTCTCTCACCACTTCTTGAAATTTCACATATCTCAACAGTGTTGATAGGGTTTATAATGTTGTCATATGAAATTTCATCAAGCTCAACCTGATCTTTCTTTTGTGATTTTTTCCTCTATTGAAACTTGTAGCAATCTCATCCTTTTATAAGGCACCTTCATTGAACACCACATCTCGGCTTCTGATAAACCTTTTATTTTCGCTATCCCATAAATGGCATCCCATGTTATCCAATCCATAGCCTATGAAGGTACACTTCCTTTCCTTTGAATTAAGCTTGTATCTTTCAGAATCCTTGATTTTTACGTAAAAGATACGACCGAACACTTTCAAGTGTCTTAGAGAAATTTCAACTTCACTGCCATTCCTCTTAATCATACCTTTATGTTGGGGGCTTTCAAGAACTGTTTTCCAAATTCTGATCCCATGTTCATCATATAATCAACAAATTCTTTGTTGATGTATTCACCCGCATTATCTAACGTCAAAAATTTGATCTTTAGAATCGTCTCACTCTCTATGTTAGCTCTTCGTTTCTTGAATGTACCAAATAACTTAGATTTTTTCTTCAAGAAATAAACCCAAACTTTTCTTGTGTATTCATCAATGAAAGTGACATAATATTTGGAAACTCCCACTAAAGAAATTGAGGTGGAACTATATACATCACAATGCACTAACTCCAACTTTCTGGCCTTGGGAGGTTGACCCATCTTTGCAAACGTAACTTTATTCTATTTTCTAAGAACACTTGGCTCACAGAAGTCAACTGTCACATTCTTCAGTTCTAGAATCTTCCATTTGGTGGCAAGCACCTTCATCCCATTCTCACTTATATGCTATAGTTGTTGGTAAGATAGAGTGGATGCCCATGCTTCTTCCATTGTGTTTGCTTCATTGTTAGAAACCTCCATTGTGTAAAGTGTACCTCGTATTTGACCTTTAGCAACCACCAAGTTCCATTTTTCACGTTCCATTTATGATCAAGAAAATTAACATGTTGACCCTGATCATGAAGTTTCCCTACTGATATCAACATTCTCTTCAAATCTAGAATGTACTTGACATTTTTCAAAGTCAAATTCATACCCAAAGTTATTTAGAGGATAGTGTTGGGTTATGAGCATTCTAACACTCCTAAGTGTACATGCAACCCTAAATACCTTGGATCTATGTTTTCTCTATTATACATGCAAATATAAACATCCAAGGTATTATCCTAATCTAGCATACAAAATAATGGATATAACAAGATAGAATACATACCTCATTGATAGTGCTTGTCTTCATGAAGCTTGAGTGCTTAGTGCCCCAAGTGTGACACCTCAAATGGTTCACACAACACCATAAGCACTTGGAATAACTTAGAGAGAAATTAGAACACTTCATGAAATCGTGTAGCCCTCATACATACACATAGTGTTAGTGTTCATAGTCACGATTTCTTGAGCCATGGGTTTCTTTTATATGGTGGCTATTAGGGTTACACCATGTAACTCATGACTTTACCCATTCCTTATGCTCCATGGGTTTTAACCTCCATGGAGTATCCATGGGTCATCCCATGGACTTAGTCCAACATAAGGAATCTTGGATCACAAGCCCACATATATAAGAATGAATGATTTACACAATCAACCCATATATTTAATTAGTCTTCTTTTGATCACTTAATTAATACTAGATTAATTCTTGATCAATACTAATTAAATAATCTCATTATTCTTATTATTAATATACTAGAACTTATAATATATTAATAACCGTAAGTGTCTTATTTCTCTCATTATAGTCTATCCAAGTGCATGATGCCATGCAACCCAAATGGACCATGCCGGGTCGGGTCAAGTCTTACCAATTATAGTTATGGACTTAGACATTAATCCAACAGTCTCCCACTTGGATAAGTCTAAAACTATTATTGCGTATGACTTCAGGAACCAACTAGCAATCGTAGCTCTCAAAAGCTTCTGTCGAACTCTGACCTTGTAGATGAACTCTGATCTTCGTCAACGACTTGTCCATTAGATAAAGGATCATATATTCCTCCATTCTAGATATCATATGGACTGAGACATGGATTATAATCATTCTCTCTGTCCATTAGTTGTTTCCCGATTTCCGATTTATGACGACTGACTAATTGAACAAATCAAATCAGTCCTGGCCCGGCCGAGCACTTCCATTTGTCATCATCAAATCATCGAGGGGCCCACAGATATCACTTTTATCCCGAAGGTAAAAGGAATGGATAAACTTCGACTCATATGGCTTGTTCTACTACTTATTGAATCATACACAAAGACACGTTTTATAGCACCGAGTTACCAAATGCAGTTTCGTGCAATCAATGTACAACCAACTCATAGTAACAACTCATATCTCTAGGTTTGAAGAATATAAGATATTATCGTCTCATGATCACTCGTGATAAAATCCATGAAGTGATTCCAATGAGCGCGGGTTGAATCCAATACTCAGAACTTATGAGCACTCATGAGTGTTGTAGCCCTTTGTCCAACAACTTAGACCTCTACAAGCCAACCCATGACAGTCTTAATTCATATCTACTTCCAACATATGACCGACTGTGGATGGTTTGAATAACTTAGTCATTCCGGAAGAATAACCTAGTTTATTCGGGAAGTCAAAACATGCAAAGTGAAACACAATAATAATTGAATCCAATATGGTCTCAGAACTTATGAATATAAATAAAACACTTTTTATTTATCACCATATGATTACACATTATTTATTGTATATTGTTTCAGCTATCAACATTATTCTTGAATTTAAAACAATAGTTGTCCCATGCTCCAAGCATGCACACTATGTTTTCTAAACAATAGTCATGCCATACACCAAGTATGCATAATATGTTTGTCTATGATCTTTACTTTGTGAACTAGATCAATTGAACATAATCTTCAATGATTCTCTTTTCACACTCCCAAATCCTTACTGCAAATGCAAGAATTCCAAATTCATGTCATTTACTGAAATCTGTTAGATTCTAAACTTATATGCATTGATCCTCTTGTAATGATTATGCACAAAGTCAGAAAGACTTAACAACAATCATTACAGAGCATTCCAAAGGAGATCAAGTCCTTGGAACCATCCTTCTTGCATTAAGTTTCCTTAATCTTACACAGATTGAAAAATCTAACTTTGAAACATTTCCAGATTCCATTTTGACTATCACTTCTGAACAAGAGTTGCCTCCTTACAGATTATATCAATATGGTCCTTCCAGAATTATCACTATACTTCCAATTGTCCTTGAGAAACCATTCTTTAGTAAACCTTAGATTGTCCTCGACAATTGTTTAATCCTTTTAGTCATATCCAGTTCTAAACCTTTTCCCTTCTTAATGCCCCAAGCATTTGCAAATTTTTAGAAAGGATGAATATAGCACATGTAATCGATCCTATATCCGAAGCATATGGGACACGATTCATGATGTCTCACATAAAGACTAAACCAGTCTTTTGCTATAACATTTCCATTTCAATTTTGCCAAGTTCTCATAATTCAGATTATGAAAAGGGATGCCGTAATCATAATCGAATTTAAGAACGCAAATAATGGACCCATATACAAAATTTCCTTATGTTGAGCCATTCCAACATGAAATTCATATATATCCTTGACTAAATGATTAAAACCTCACGATCTAAGCTTATAGATTTGAGATGAAGTATAATTTCCTCTCCCTTAATTATAGCAAAACAACTTTTTCCCAATTGAAACCTTTTGTTTTCTATAATTAACATTGCTAGCTTGCAATACTTATCATAATTATCATGCTCCCACTAACATGATGATTATTAGCATAACACTTATGCTCCCACTAGCTTTGACATGTACTTAGAAAGCTCGACTTCTAGAAATCAATACTTTATTGACTTTCTGACCAAAGTTCAGATTTCTGATACTAGATTGTTTTGATAAGACTTTATCAAAACATACACCTTCCTTAGATAGCTTGTGGGTGTGTCAAAAAAATTTTAAGAACTATGAAAAGGGATGCCGTAATCATAGTCTTGATCGTTTTGACCTTTGCCATTTCTCACAAGTCCAAGTTAGTGTGCCGGTAAACCACACACGCTCCACTAACGACTTTGAGATCACAATTGCTATCTAGCTAAAATCTACTTAGTGGAAGTGTTTCCTCACCATCATTTTCATGAATCAGAGAGAAACCTTATGACACTTAGATTTATTGGTGTATGAGTTCCTACCCATATGAATTTGTCAAAACCATAATCACAAGACAAGGATAACGACAAATCCAAAACCATATGGATTGAACTCAATCTTAATTTCTTGCCACCTGGCAGCTCAAGGGCCTACCATTGCTTCCAAGTTGTTGTGCAACCAATTGAGAACTCTAAGAACTCATATGCAAAGCCAACTTTAACTGGAATGGGCACAGAATATGTCAACACGATAGGTTATAAACCTTAAGTCGTGTGCTAGTGAAGAACTTTAGGTTTTATTCTTGATTAGTTCTTGAGAATTTCAAGACCTTTAAGACTCCCACTGTCCTCTTGACCTATAAGACTCCCTTGTCAAACATCCAAGAGATAGTGTGGATTCTAATCAAGACAAACACTTCACACAATTGGCCTAAGTTGGTCTTTGTTTTATCCAAAACATCACAACTTACCAATTTCGAATGTACAAGAGTAGAAAACTTTTACTCTTACATTTGTCAAGTGTTGTAAACCTTCTTTAAGACATGTCACTCAAATTACAATCTTGGAGTATGACTCTAAGACTTGTATTGGAACGAAGTATGACTCATCTTCTTGATTTAACCATTTCAACAATTCAAGATCCCTTCTTCTTAGTCATAAGAATGCACTAAGACTTCCTTAGAGAACTAATTTTGATATGGTTTCTTAATCATTAAGATGATCACAAAACTGATACTAAAGTACTCTCCCATCTTTTCAGATTTGAGAAACTTTTATCCTTCTGCCTAATTTGATTCTTCTTATTCGCTCTGCCTTACATTGGAACCTTTTCCAATGTCTCAGAGTTACACTTAAGCTTGTAAGTATAATCATATTTACTGAGCTTTAGTAAACTATGACGAATAGTCTTATTAATCTTTTGTGGTGGACTTAATCAGTGCACATTACTATGTACTCGATTCCTTAGTCCATTACTTGACTCACACATCCATGTGAATAAGTAATTAGTCTTAATTTTTCCAATACTTGAAAGTTCTCATTCATCATGCTATACAACTCGCATGATTCCAAGTTCCGGTCCAATTGAGACTTGGGTGATGAGAATGTTTCCTTTATTTGGTAAATTTAGACATTACCACAAATGAAAGAATCAATTTCATACTTCCACTCTTGCTATTAATGGAATCATATAAGCAACAATTTTTTTTCCTCAAATGCCATTGTAAGGATATTTTAAAATAAATAAAATCAAAAATTTCTTTTATTTTAAAACTATGCGGAAAAACTTATCCTTACAACCCATATGAAAACTTGTTGTTATCTATTCCTAAGCAATATCTCATAACTCCTAAGAATTAGCTCAAGAATCCGATTTTTTCAAACTACACGATAGAAATCCATCTATGCGATTAGATTCAGCATATTCTTTCTTTAAGTTCCTTTACTTTTCTTTGATTCTTAAAACATTACCATGTGACCCAGTCACATCATGTATCAGGAATCTCAGAATAGAAACTTAACAGAGTTAGAGTAGTGGACTTTACCTGAAGTAGAGTCAACCTTATTGACTTTAACATCCTTAGGTAAAATTGGCAGCTTCGCAACTAATGACCCTTCCTTTGGCAATATAAACATATGGACCCTTTGATAATGGTACACGGGACTATCACAGACTTAGCTTTTCTCTTTACCATTTGTTCAACCGAGTTGACTATGGCCGATCCCTTTCTATTGGGAAGAGAATGCTTTTCTGGATTTCCTGTGTCACTATTGTCAATGTCCATCAAGTTTTTGAGGAAGTTGATCTTAACAAATAGATAAGATCATTAAGGGTCTTGTCATAGTCTATTTCATAGGTGTTCCAAAAGAACTCACTATGTGACTTAGAAAGTAGTTGAGCCACTAACTTTCTCAAGACTTTGACACCCAACTCTCCCGGCTTGTCAATATGTGACTACATCTCCAAGATGTGATCACACCTAGACCTTGCCTTGCCATTAGGGCTTGAGTGACCTTAAACTTTTTAAGAACTTGTGGGGTAGGGAGAATAATTGGAGAAGGAGAAAGAAGTATGATATGTTGGGTTATGAGCATTCTAACACTCCTAAGTGTACATGCAACCCTACATACCTTGGATCTATGTTTTCTCTATTATACATGCAAATATGAATATCCAAGGTATTATCCTAATCTAGCATACAAAATATCAATATAACAAGATAGAATACATACCTCTTTAATGGTGCTTGTCTTCATGAAGCTTGAGTGCTTAGTGCCCCAAGTGTGACACCTCAAATGGTTCACACAACACCATAAGCACTTGGAATAACTTAGAGAGAAATTAGAACACTTCATGAAATCGTGTAGCCCTCATACATACACATAGTGTTAGTCTTAGTCACGATTTCTTGAGCCATGGGTTTCTTTTATATGGTGGATATTAGGGTTACACCATGTAACTCATGACTTTATCCATTCCTTATGCTCCATGGGTTTTAACCTCCATGGAGTATCCATGGGTCATCCCATGGACTTAGTCCAACATAAGGAATCTTGGATCACAAGCGCACATATATAAGAATGAATGATTTACACAATCAACCCATATATTTAATTAGTCTTCTTTTGATCACTTAATTAATTCTAGATTAATTCTTGATCAATACTAATTAAATAATCTCATTATTCTTATTATTAATATACTAGAACTTATAATATATTAATAACTGTAAGTGTCTTATTTCTCTCATTATAGTCTATCCAAGTGCATGATGCCATGCAACCCAAATGGACCATGCCGGGTCGGGTCAAGTCTTACCAATTATAGTTATGGACTTAGACATTAATCCAACAGTCTCCCACTTGGATAAGTCTAAAACTATTATTGCGTATGACTTCAGGAACCAACTAGCAATCGTAGCTCTCAAAAGCTTTTGTCGAACTCTGACCTTGTAGATGAACTCTGATCTTGTCAATGACTTGTCCATTAGATAAGGGATCATATATTCCTCCATTCTAGATATCATATGGACTGAGACATGGATTATAATCATTCTCTCTGTCCATTAGTTGTTTCCCGATTTCCGATTATGACGACTGACTAATTGAACAAATCAAATCAGTCCTGGCCCGGCCGAGCACTTCCATTTGTCATCATCAAATCATCGAGGGGCCCACAGATATCGCTTTTATCCCGAAGGTAAAAGGAATGGATAAACTTCGACTCATATGGCTTGTTCTACTACTTGTTGAATCATACACAAAGACACGTTTTATAGCACCGAGTTACCAAATGCAGTTTCGTGCAATCAATGTACAACCAACTCATAGTAACAACTCATATCTCTAGGTTTGAAGAATATAAGATATTATCGTCTCATGATCACTCGTGATAAAATCCATGAAGTGATTCCAATGAGCGCGGGTTGAATCCAATACTCAGAACTTATGAGCACTCATGAGTGTTGTAGCCATTTGTCCAACAACTTAGACCTCTACAAGCCAACCCATGACAGTCTTAATTCATATCTACTTCCAACATATGACCGACTGTGGATGGTTTGAATAACTTAGTCATTCCGGAAGAATAACCTAGTTTATTCAGGAAGTCAAAAACATGCAAAGTGAAACACAATAATAATTGAATCCAATATGGTCTCAGAACTTATGAAAATAAAACTCCTTTTATTTATCACCATATGATTACACATTATTCATTGTATATTGTTTCAGCTATCAACATTATTCTTGAATTTGAAACAATAGTTGTCCCATGCTCCAAGCATGCACACTATGTTTTCTAAACAATAGTCATGCCATACACCAAGTATGCATACTATGTTTGTCTATGATCGTTACCTTGTGAACTAGATCAATTGAACATAACTTCAATGATTCTCTTTTCACACTCCCAAATCCTTACTGCAAATGCAAGAATTCCAAATTCATGTCATTTACTGAAATCTGTTAGATTCTAAACTTATATGCATCGATCCTCTTGTAATGATTATGCACAAAGTCAAAAAAGACTTAACAACAATCATTACAGAGCATTCCAAAGGAGATCAAGTCCTTGGAACCATCCTTCTTGCATTAAGTTTCCTTGATCTTACACAGATTGAAAATTCTAACTTTGAAACATTTCCAGATTCCATTTCGACTATCATTTCTGAACAAGAGTTGCCTCCTTACAGATTATGTCAATATGGTCCTTCCAGAATTATCACTACACTTCCAACTGTCCTTGAGCAACCAATCTTTGGTAAACCTTAGATTGTCCTCGACAATTGTTTAATCCTTTTAGTCATATCCAGTTCTAAACCTTTTTCCTTCTTAATGCCCCAGGCATTGGGAAATTTTTAGAAAGGATGAATATAACACATGTAATCGATCCTATATCTGAAGCATATGGGACACGATTCATGATGTCCTACTTAAAGACTAAACCAGTCGTTTGCTATAACATTTCCATTTCAATTTGCCAAGTTCTCATAATTCAGATTATGAAAAGGGATGCCGTAATCATAATCGAATTTAAGAACGCAAATAATGGACCCATATACAGAATTTCCTTATGTTGAGCCATTCCAACATGAACTTCATATATATCCTTGACTAAATGATTAAAACCTCACGATCTAAGCTTATAGATTTGAGATGAAGTATAATTTCCTCTCCCTTAATTATAGCAAAACAACTTTTTCCCAATTGAAACCTTTTGTTTTCTATAATTAACATTGCTAGCTTGCAATACTTATTGTAATTATCATGCTCCCACTAACATGATGATTATTAGCATAACACTTATGCTCCCACTAGCTTTGACATATACTCAGAAAGCTCGACTTCTAGAAATCAATACTTTATTGACTTTGTTACCAAAGTTCAGATTTCTGATACTAGATTGTTTTGATAAGACTTTATCAAAAACATACACCTTCCCTTAGATAGCTCATGGGTGTGTCAAAACAATTTTAAGAACTATGAAAAGGGATGCCGTAATCATAGTCTTGATCGTTTTGATCTTTGCCATTTCTCACAAGTCCAAGTTAGTGTGCCGGTAAACCACACACGCTCCACTAACGACTTTGAGAATGCAAATATCACAATTGCTATCTAGCTAAAATCTACTTAGTGGAAGTGTTTCCTCACCATCATTTTCATGAATCGAAGAGAAACCTTATGACACTTAGATTTAATGGTGTATGAGTTCTTATCCATGTGAATTGTCAAAACCATAGTCACAAGACAAGGATAATGACAAATCCAAACTCATATGGACTGAACTCAATCTCAATTTCTTGCCTCCTGGTAGCTCAAGGGCCTACCATTGCTTCCAAGTTGTTGTGCAACACATTGAGAGCTCTAAGAACTCATATGCAAAGCCAACTTTAACTGGAATGGGCACATAATATGTCAACACGATAGGTTATAAACCTTAAGTCGTGTGCTAGTGAAGAACTTTAGGTTTCATTCTTGATTAGTTCTTGAGAATTTCAAGACCTTTAAGACTCCCACTGTCCTCTTGACCTATAAGACTCCCTTGTCAAACATCCAAGAGATAGTGTGGATTCTAATCAAGACAAACACTTCACACAATTGGCCGAAGTTGGTCTTTGTTTTATCCAAAACATCACAACTTACCAATTTCAAATGTACAAGAGTAGAAAACTTTTACTCTTACATTTGTCAAGTGTTTTAAACCTTATTTAAGACATGTCACTCATATTACAATCTTGGAGTATGACTCTAAGACTTGTATTGAAACGAATTATGACTCGTCTTCTTGATTTAACCATTTCAACAATTCAAGATCCCTTCTTCTTAGTCATAAGAATGCACTAAGACTTCCTTAGAGAACTAATTTTGATATGGTTTCTTAATCATTAAGATGATCACAAAACTGATACTAAAGTACTCTCCCATCTTTTCAGATTTGAGAAACTTTTATCCTTCTGCCTAATTTGATTCTTCTTATTCGCTCTGCCATGCATTGGAACCTTTTCCAATGTCTCAGAGTTACACTTAAGCTTGTAAGTATAATCATATTTACTGAGCTTTAGTAAACTATGACGAATAGCCTTACATCTTTTGTGGTGGACTTAATCAGTGCACATGACTATGTACTCGACCCCTTAGTCCATTACTTGACTCACACATTCATGTGAATAAGTAATTAGTCTTAATTTTCCAATACTTGAAAGTTCTCATTCATCATGCTATAGAACTTGCATGATTCCAAGTCCCGGTCCAATTGAGACTTTGGATGATGAGAATCTTTCCTTGTTTGGTAAATTTAGACATTACCACAAATGAAAGAATCAATTTCATATTTCCACTCTTGCTATTAATGGAATCGTATAAGCAACAATTTTCCTCAAATGCCATTGTAAGGATATTTTAAAATAAATAAAATCAAAATTATCTTTTTATTTTAAAACTATGCGGAAAAACTTATCCTTACAATCCATACGAAAACTTGTTGTTGTCTATTCCTTAGCAATATCTCATAACTCCTAAGAAGTAGCTCAAGAATCCGATCTTCAAACTACGCGATAGAAATCCATCTATGCGATCAGATTCAGCATATTCTTTCTTTAAGTTCCTTTACTTTTCTTTGATTCTTAAAACATTACCATGTGACCCAGTCACATCATGTATCAGGAATCTGAAAATAGAAACTTAACAGAGTTAGAGTAGTGGACTTTTACCTGAAGTAGAGTCAATCTTATTGACTTTAACATCCTTAGGTAAATCAGGCAGCTTCGCAACCAATGCCCCTTCCTTTGGTAATATAAACATATGGACCCTTTGATAATGGTACACGAGACTATCACAGACTTAGACTTTTCTCTTTACCATTTGGTCAACCGAGTTGACTATGGCCGATCCCTTTCCATTGGGAAGAGAATGCTTTTTTTGTATTTCCAGTGTCACCATTGTCAATGTCCATAAAGTTTCAGTAAGTTGATCTTAACAATAGATAAGATCATTAAGGGTCTTATCATAGTCTATTTCATAAGTGTCCCAAAGGAACTCACTATGTGACTTAGAAAGTAATTGAGCCACTAACTTTCTCAAGACTTTGACACCCAACTCTCCCGGCTTGTCAATATGTGACTACATCTCCAAGATGTGATCACACCTAGACCTTGCCTTGCCATTAGGGCTTGAGTGACCTTAAACTTTTTAAGAACTTGTGGGGTAGGGAGAATAATTGGAGGAGGAGAAAGAAGTATGATATCCATGGGACATCATCTTCATTAGGAATGCTTGTTTCAAGAGATTTGAGAAGATCATAAATGTCTAAACCAGACATGTTATGGGAGATATTCAAGATAGTTGATCTTTGAGTCCTTAATATGACACCCAATATGAAAATATTAAGGCTAGGACCCAACAAACTATTTTATAACTTAGAAGAGGTATGCCGTAATCCAAGCTATAAAACAATTTGAAGGTAGGTGAATGACGATTCACCAATTTCCACCAAGATAAACGAAATGTATTATTAGGTTTTAATTGGTTTTGAAACTCCTAGATCTTTTGAGATTCATTGAACTTTTCAATGGCATGTTTCAATCTCGAGTGTGCCCTTCAGGTTTTGTGACTGGGATGCCGAGGATCACAAAACAAGGTGTGAAGTAACCATGCAAATTACTTGGTACCCTTAAGTGTTTACCCCTCAATCGATGTGCCGGTTAACCACACACGCTCCATCGATACTATGATAAACATTAAGTCACCCTTTGCCTACCTTGTTAAATACGAGTTAGTGTGCCGGTTAACCACACACGCTCCACTAACCGACTTAAACAAAGTGCAAAGTGTAATTTCATGGATTAGCACCTTATTCACATTTTCCTAAGTAACTAAGATTGGGTATTATTTAGAGTTTAGTTACTTAGTATTTATCATTAATACTTTTAATGAAGGGAGAATTATAGTCCTGTCAAACCCGTTCGGCTAACGACCCTCCACCAGTCAAGCAAGCGGTGGGTGAGAGTGGACACCCATTAAGTTGCCATTTTATAGGCAACAACCTTATACCCACCTTATAGACCGGCTTCGTGAATGAGGCGTACTAGCGGTAAGACCGACTTTACTCTTATACATATAAATATTATTAACTTATAATATTATAAAGTATAAGGGTTGAATTTTAACTTTTAAAATTCTAAGGGCTAACTTGGAATTAAAGTATTCATAAGAGAAAACTTTACAAATTCCAAAACTTGAGGGCAAGTTTTGAAACTATTCAAAACTAATTAATTCCATAACTTATGTATTTAAAGTAGTTTTAATCCAAAAACTCTTCAAGTTCCATAACTTGTGGACAAATTATGGAAGACTTTAAACTAATAAAGAATTAATCTTTTCTTTATTTTATAACTTATGGAATTAATTAAGGTTACATATTTTATTTATTTATTTATTTATGAAGTGACTCTTGAACCTCCATAACTTAAGGACAAGACTCTTCATCTTTTTTGTAACCTTTGCCAACTTTATGAGTTTTATGAGTCTTTAATGTGACTCTTCATGTAACTTAAGGATAAGTTACACAAACACATTTTATACTCAACTCTTAGAATAATTTAGATTGAAAACAACTTTTTCACTCAACTTTTCTATTAATCTAAGCAACTCATAAGAACAAGATAATTCAAATCAAACTTTTTCATGTAATTAGTCTAACCTTTAAACTAATACAAAACATGAATCTATTGAAAATTATCTTGAAAATGGATTAGCATGAACATTACCACATTTAAAAACAAGTTTATAAGTTCAAAACAACTTAGGGTAATGTTCCTAGTCCATTTCTAGCCAAAAACCTCGAAGATATGCTGTCTGGGGTCCAACTCGTCGAGTGCATGAACACAACTCGGCGAGTTGGATGCATTTTGCCTTGGACTCGTCGAGTCCCTTCATGGACTCGGCGAGTCAGCTGGGCTGACAGGATCAAAACTCGATTTTTCAGCTTCTATTGCAGGTATAACAAGAAAACAAGCCTAGGCTCTGATACCACTGTTGGGTTATGAGCATTCTAACACTCCTAAGTGTACATGCAACCCTAAATACCTTGGATCTATGTTTTCTCTATTATACATGCAAATATGAATATCCAAGGTATTATCCTAATCTAGCATACAAAATATCAATATAACAAGATAGAATACATACCTCTTTAATGGTGCTTGTCTTCATGAAGCTTGAGTGCTTAGTGCCCCAAGTGTGACACCTCAAATGGTTCACACAACACCATAAGCACTTGGAATAACTTAGAGAGAAATTAGAACACTTCATGAAATCGTGTAGCCCTCATACATACACATAGTGTTAGTCTTAGTCACGATTTCTTGAGCCATGGGTTTCTTTTATATGGTGGCTATTAGGGTTACACCATGTAACTCATGACTTTATCCATTCCTTATGCTCCATGGGTTTTAACCTCCATGGAGTATCCATGGGTCACCCCATGGACTTAGTCCAACATAAGGAATCTTGGATCACAAGCCCACATATATAAGAATGAATGATTTATACAATCAACCCATATATTTAATTAGTCTTCTTTTGATCACTTAATTAATTCTAGATTAATTCTTGATCAATACTAATTAAATAATCTCATTATTCTTATTATTAATATACTAGAACTTATAATATATTAATAACCGTAAGTGTCTTATTTCTCTCATTATAGTCTATCCAAGTGCATGATGCCATGCAACCCAAATGGACCATGCCGGGTCGGGTCAAGTCTTACCAATTATAGTTATGGACTTAGACATTAATCCAACATGATATCCATGGGACATCATCTTCATTTAGGAAAGCTTGTTTCAAGAGATTTGGGAAGATCATAAATGTCTAATCCAGACATGTTACGGGAGATATTCAAGATAGTTGATCTAAAGTCCTTAATATGACACCCAATATGAAATATTAAGGCTAGGACCTAACAAATTATTTTATAACTTAGAAGAGGTATGCCGTAATCCAAGCTATAAAACAATTTGAAGGTAGGTGAATGACGATTCACCAATTTCCACCAAGATAAACGAAATGTATTATTAGGTTTTAATTGGATTTGAAACTCCTAGATCTTTTGAGATTCATTGAACTGTTCAATGGCATGTTTCAATCTCGAGTGTGCCCTTCAAGTTTTGTGACTGGGATGCCGAGGATCACAAAACAAGGTGTGAAGTAACCATGCAAATTACTTGGTACCCTTAAGTGTTTACCCCTCAATCGATGTGCCGGTTAACCACACACGCTCCATCGATACTATGATAAACATTAAGTTACCCTTCGCCTACCTTGTTAATTACGAGTTAGTGTGCCGGTTAACCACACGCGCTCCACTAACCGACTCAAACAAAGTGCAAAGTGTAATTTCGTGGATTAGCACCTTATTCACATTTTTCTAAGTAACTAAGATTGGGTATTATTAAAAGTTTAGTTACTTAGTATTTATCATTAATACTTTTAATGAAGGGAGAATTATAGTCATGTCAAACCCGTTCGGCTAACGACCCTCCACCAGTCAAGCGAGCGGTGGGTGAGAGTGAACACCCATTAAGTTGCCATTTTATAGGCAACAACCTTATACCCACCTTATAGACCGGCTTCGTGAATGAGGCGTACTAGCGGTAAGACCGACTTTACTCTTATACATATAAATATTATTAACTTATAATATTATAAAGTATAAGGGTTGAATTTTAACTTTTAAAATTCTAAGGGCTAACTTGGAATTAAAGTATTCATAAGAGAAAACTTTACAAATTCCAAAACTTGAGGGCAAGTTTTGAAACTATTCAAAACTAATTAATTCCATAACTTATGTATTTAAAGTAGTTTTAATCCAAAAACTCTTCAAGTTCCATAACTTGTGGACAAATTATGGAAGACTTTAAACTAATAAAGAATTAATCTTTTCTTTATTTTATAACTTATGGAATTAATTAAGGTTACATATTTTATTTATTTATTTATTAATGAAGTGACTCTTGAACCTCCATAACTTAAGGACAAGACTCTTCATTTTTTTGTAACCTTTGCCAACTTTATGAGTTTTATGAGTCTTTAATGTGACTCTTCACGTAACTTAAGGATAAGTTACACAAACACATTTTATACTCAACTCTTACATTAATTTGGATTGAAAACAACTTTTCCACTCAACTTTTCTATTAATCTAAGCAACTCATAAGAACAAGATAATTCAAATCAAACTTTTTCATGTAATTAGTCTAACCTTTAAACTAATACAAAACATGAATCTATTGACAATTATCTTTGAAAATGGATTAGCATGAACATTACCACATTTAAAAAACAAGTTTATAAGTTCAAAACAACTTAGGGTAATGTTCCTAGTCCATTTCTAGCCAAAAACCTCGAAGATATGCTGTCTGGGGTCCAACTCGTCGAGTGCATGAACACAACTCGGCGAGTTGGATGCATTTTGCCTTGGACTCGTCGAGTCCCTTCATGGACTCGGCGAGTCAGCTGGGCTGACAGCATTAAAACTCGATTTTTCAGCTTCTATTGCAGGTATAACAAGAAAACAAGCCTAGGCTCTGATACCACTGTTGGGTTATGAGCATTCTAACACTCCTAAGTGTACATGCAACCCTAAATACCTTGGATCTATGTTTTCTCTATTATACATGCAAGTATAAACATCCAAGGTATTATCCTAATCTAGCATACAAAATAATGGATATAACAAGATAGAATACATACCTCATTGATAGTGCTTGTCTTCATGAAGCTTGAGTGCTTAGTGCCCCAAGTGTGACACCTCAAATGGTTCACACAACACCATAAGCACTTGGAATAACTTAGAGAGAAATTAGAACACTTCATGAAATCGTGTAGCCCTCATACATACACATAGTGTTAGTGTTCATAGTCACGATTTCTTGAGCCATGGGTTTCTTTTATATGGTGGCTATTAGGGTTACACCATGTAACTCATGACTTTACCCATTCCTTATGCTCCATGGGTTTTAACCTCCATGGAGTATCCATGGGTCACCCCATGGACTTAGTCCAACATAAGGAATCTTGGATCACAAGCCCACATATATAAGAATGAATGATTTACACAATCAACCCATATATTTAATTAGTCTTCTTTTGATCACTTAATTAATACTAGATTAATTCTTGATCAATACTAATTAAATAATCTCATTATTCTTATTATTAATATACTAGAACTTATAATATATTAATAACCGTAAGTGTCTTATTTCTCTCATTATAGTCTATCCAAGTGCATGATGCCATGGAACCCAAATGGACCATGCTGGGTCGGGTCAAGTCTTACCAATTATAGTTATGGACTTAGACATTAATCCAACAGATAGTATCCCCAAAATCCGTGATATCCAATGTTTTACTATCTGCCAATCAAACCTCCCATCTATAGTTACAAAATTCTACATCATACTCTCGGAATGATTGGCATGAAATAATGCACTACAATCCATTATCCATGATTATATTGATTCTTCAACACAACAAATGAGCGCATCATCTTCAAAACTGTAGTCATATTCACTTCCTTTTTTCCTTTATCTACCGAAGGTTTTGGGCACTGGTTTCTAAAATACCATTTCTTATTATAGTTGTAATAGGTGATATCCTTCATGTTTTTCAACTTTCATCTCTTCCTTGATTTTGATCTTGCTCTACCCCACCTCCTTTGTTAGTTTTCCTTCCTCGATCTTCTATACTCAAAATACTACTAGATGTTTCTCCGACACTCCGTCGGCGCAAATCCTCATTGAGGATTAAATGATGAATGCCTTCAAAAGTTAGTTTAGCACCACCGGTTAAGCTACTAACTATTGTCACTATACCGGACCAACTGTCAGGTAAATATGATAATAACAATATGCCAAGACCTCATCCTCTAATCAAATATCAACTTAAAACAACCTTGATATGATTGAAATGAACTCATTCATATGGTTAGTTGTAACGCCCGTAGATTCGAG
Organism: Lactuca saligna; assembly: GCF_052625555.1. Lineage (NCBI taxonomy): Eukaryota > Viridiplantae > Streptophyta > Magnoliopsida > Asterales > Asteraceae > Lactuca > Lactuca saligna. Next base: position 145,075,736 of record NC_136419.1, on the reverse strand, counting down.
CTAGTCAATTTAGAGACAATAACCGTCAAAAATGAGTTTTTAATAAAAGATTATTTAGAATAAATATTCTTAACCAAGTTATAGTATATGTCACAAGGGGTTCGTACATATAAAGAACACCGAAATCCGAGTTATAACGAACAAGTTATGACTTGTCGAAATTTTACGGCAAAACCGGCACGACATCGGGAATCGTAAAAAGTGATTTTTTTTTTATAAAATACTTTTTAGAATTAGAGATATAAATTAAAGTTGTATTATACGTTAAACCAAGAACATACATAAAAAGAACGCGCAAATATGACTTCGTATGATGAAGTTATGATTTTTCTAAGATTTGGCATAGTAGTGCACAATCTGAAATTCAAATTTTAGATCGATCGATTTTTGGCCAGCACAAACTAAATTAGAATTGAATATCTCATTAATAAGAGCTCAACAATAAAAAGGCAGACGAAAACGGAGTCTGTATGTAGAAGTTATGAATTCTACACGATCATGTAACAATGGAATCTTCTCATACTCTTAAATTTAAAATCAGCCGAGAATTAGCCGATGGCATCAAAAGGAAAGTTGTAGATCTTGTCAATAACTACGTGTGGATATAAAGAATGTAACAACAGAGCTTGTATGAGAAAGTTACGGGGTTTGTAAGTTGGGAGTGTGCTGCTGCGAAAGAGGTGACGTGGCGCGATCTGAGCCATTACTTTCTCCCCAAGTATTTCCACCAGATGGTGATATGTGCCACCCAACTTGACGAGTTGGAGGCCCAATTTGATGAGTTAAATTGTATTTCAACCTATAAATACCATGCGAGAGAGCCTTCATTCTTCACACCAAAACCCAATTATCTCTCTCTTTCTCTCTCTCTCTCCCCACTCTCTCCCTTTCTCTCTCTCTTTCTCTCTCTCTCTCTCTCTCTCTACAAACGCTCTGACCCCCAACCCTCCTAAAGCCCTGGTAGCCTCAAGGAACTAGAGGAAATCCCCAGAGTGCCCGAATGCTCTGAGAAGAAGGGATTTCATCTCAGAAACTCTACTTCAACGAAGCCCAGTTTTGAGAAAAACTCGTTGTAAGTGAGTTATGTTTACCCTACTTTAAGTATAACTTATTTTTAAGTTAATTATCATTATTATGAACTTATAACCAAGATTTATCAGTGATTCCAAGTCTTTATACTGATTGATCTACTTACAGGGATGATGTCTAGGCTGTGATTTAGTGTGGTGTTTAAAGTGGGATTTCCAAACAGTATACTTCGATATGATCATACATGGTTGTTCCTTACTTGATAGATCATGAAAGTAGACTTTGAGTTAATGATGAATCTAGACTAATAATTGGTCGCAATAAATATTAGACTAAAACTTAGCGATAATAATGCTAGGTTTCGTCGAAGGAAAATAGGATCGTTAGAAGCAAAGCGTTGTCCAAGTTTGGAACCATCACTTTTACAAGTGAGTGCATAGTCTCTTTCATTAACATGATTTTAATACAAGTATTGATTGATGTATTAAATACATGTTTATGTGCGAATTATTTGATGTTGCCTGAAATATGTGTTAATGAACATACCTAATAATATATGATGATTTAGGATAAAGAGTAAACCTAAATTAATTAAGAGGAAGATTAGGTGGTATCTCTTTATAAGAACGAGCGAGATATCCATAGAGAGTCAAATTTAAATTTATCACTGATCCGAGATCATTGATTAGACATAGTCAATTGTCCCTGATCCGAGAGTATGGAATGGGCATAATTATTGATCCGGGAGTATGGATTAGACATACCCGATCCGAGAGTATGGATTAGGTAAAGAGGTTAATTTTAGATCTAGGAGTATGGATCAGTTAAAAAGTTTAATTTTAGATCCAAGAGTATGGATCGGGTAAAAAGGTTAGTTTTAGATCCGAGAGTGTGAATCAGGTAAAGAGGTTAATTTTAGATCTGGCAGTATGGATCAAGTAAAGGGGTTAATTTTAGATCCAGGGGTATGGATTAGGTAAAGAGGTTAATTTCAGATCCAGGAGTATAGATTAGGAAATACGGTAATTTTTAGATCCGAGAGTATGCATCGTATCGTTGTGAGGATCGTTGGGGTAAGAGTTGCTTATATATGGTGAAATTGTATACTTTATGAGTTCTAAATTATATATATCATATAACATTGTGGGATTGAAATCCCTATGTACTCACCAGGTTTCCCAACCTGACGCACTCAGTTTATTTGTATCATAATGTCGATATGAAGCTACATTACACCGAGAGATTAAGGAGATGTAGATCACTTGTGTAAATGAATGAAAGGTCTGTTTATGCTTATGGTTTTACATTGACGATGACATCCCAAAGTTTTAAAATGAATAAAATACATTTCTTCGTAAATGATTTGATAACATATTTATCATGTTTTTCTGGGAATGAATTCCGCAACACTTTTATATAAAAGGTTACTTTAGTTTGAAAATAAAGCATAAACAAATCAACCTTTTTTGGCCGTGAATATGGGGATGTCACAGTTGGTATCAGAGCATTAGTTTAAGCGAACTAGGAATAAGGATTTATTTCTACACTTAAACTTAGAATGCTAAGCGGTGATCGTGAGGAGTGTGTCTAACTTATTTTAGGTAGTATACCTGAATAGACACAAGCACTAGCTTATTTAGGGAAGATGCCTAAAATGATTTTATGTGCTAAATGATTTGTGATGCTTTACGATGCCATTGATTGATCAGATCTATGGTCTATTGCTGACCAGATCTGGAAACTTTATGTGTTCAGATTTCTAAATGTTTAATCACGGTATTAGAACTGACATGTAACTTTTCGGAGTGATAAGGAGATTTACACATCGATCAGAAATAAAATGTTTCCTAATTCTCATCATTACACACCAAACGTCTAATTTGGTGTATAGGTTAACATGGTGATAACTCGAAGTGGATTAGGAAATGCTAATGGAAAAATTGATCACCGACCTATGATTTAACGTACACTAAAGGTAGCAACTGCACTCGAGCCAATCACAATGGTAGGATTCCAAGCAATGATTCGAGCTATGATGGCCGAACAAAGGGAGGATATGAGGAAAATGTTGCTTAACAGGGATGAACCTACTATACCTATTGAACAACCTGAACTGAATGAAGGTCAGTCATAAGAAGGTAACGATAGTAGAACCGTTGGTCCAGATGAACCGTCAATGGTTAGGAGAAATAACCAAGACGAACGAATTGAAAGAAATGGATGAAAGTACAAACACTTCACGACTTGCAAACCATCGAATTTTACTAGGAAAGAATATCTTATTGGAGTTATGGATTGGATTTGAGAAATGGAGTTGGCCTTTATGACATGTGGTTGTAGAGGCAAGTAACAAACCACATTTGCAGTGTGTCAGTTCAAAAGAAGCGTTTTTCGCTGGTGGAACACCCTAGGGAAGACTCTAAGCCTCAATAGCCCCTACAACTGATGTGGGCAGCGTTTTTGGTGCATTTCAAGCGCAAGTATTGCTCAGCCCAAAATATGCTCAAGCTAGAAAACCAATTCCTGACTTTGATGAAAGAAAGGATGTCCATCGATGAATACACCAACAACTTCAAAGAAAAAATGGAGTTTGCTTTGCGGCTTGTTCCAGAAGAGCTGGAAAAATGGACAAGTACGCAAAAGGACTTCCTTAGGAGTATGTGGTGCAAGTACGTCAGGTGTAGCACCAGGTTCCTGGTACGTAAATCTTATTTGAGTATTTTCCATTTTAAGCCTTGGACTCGGCGAGTCATAGGTCCGACTCGCCGAGTAGGGACGGGACCCAGGATGCGTTTAAGTTGGCGACTCGGCGAGTCCATATCCTGGACTCGGCGAGTCACCGCTGTTGGATGAAACCCTAAGTTTCAGGGGTTTGCACCCTATTTAATCCCTCTTTCCGTCCCCAAGCCAGCCCCCATTCACCCTCAGAGCCCTACACCTTGTTCTAAGCCTTGTTTTTGTGGATTTGAAGCCATTTGGTGTGTCCTCTTGAAGTTTGCAGTGAGTAGGAAAGGAGATCAAGAAGAAGAAGAGGAGGTCAACCACCCTTGAGCTATTTTAGAGTGTTCACTAAGGTATGGCTCATTTTCCCCATGTTTTCATGCTTATGGCCTCATTAAAGTCCTTCTTGACCCATTTTCCAAGCTTGTGTATGTGGAGGGTTCGTCTTAGGCTGATTATCCTCTAGATATAGGTGGAATCGAGCTCCAAGAGCTTGGATCCACTGCCTTTATGGACCCATGTTGCTTATACACCCTATATCTACTCTTTTGGTGCATTTTGAACCCTAAAACTCTCATTGAGGGATATTTACATGTAAAGTTGGAAACTTTACGTGTTATTTATGCTCTAGGAACCCAGATCTGTGAATGGCATGGACTGGAATCGAGCAACATCGCGTATATAGTGAGTGCATGGTAACGAATCGGCGATTCGTTCATCTGACTCGACGAGTCTTCTCGCGAGTCTCCAAGTTTGTCCCCTTTTAGCTGTGTCGAGTTGTGTGGTGAGCCCAGGGTGGACTCGGTGATTTGGAAGCCAAAACTCACCCATAATAGAACTCGGCGAGTTGATGCCCAGACTTGGCGAGTTTAAGGCAATCTCCTTAGATCAAGATCAGACTCGGCGAGTTGTTCATACAACTCGGCGAGTCGCAGCATAAGTGTTCATCGGATGAAGATGAACTCGTCGAGTTGTTCCTACAACTCGGCGAGTAGGTTGAAGGACTTGAACATCAGTTTGGATGGAGAACTCGTTGAGTCAACGCCTAACTCGACGAGTAGAAACAGAACCCAGGCCATTCGTTTGGACATGGACTCGACGAGTTAGAGAGCCAAATCAGCGAGTCGGGTCAACTGGAAGTTGACTCTGACTTAGGGCATGATCAGGGGTAAAAGGGTCATTTTACTCAAAGGTCAGTTAATAGTGATTGATTGAGTATGTTGTGGGAATTACAGCCGGAGGATTTCCGGAGCAGCAGCAGACAGTCAATTCCCACACAGACCAGCAGCTATTTCGAGGTGAGTTTCCTTTCAGTAGTAACGGGTCTAAGGCACCAAGGCCGACCCATATAGATGAGACATTAGTATTAGAGTGTGGGCCGAGCCTGTATCTCTTTGTTGAGTTGATTATGATACATGCCAGTATGAAAGAGTTATCTATACTTGTTGTCTGTGTGATACTTGTATGATTGGGTTGGTGGTTGAGTGTGGGCAAGGCCCGTATCTCTCCGAGAGTGGAGTGTGGGCTAGGGTCGTATCTCCCAGATAGTGAAGTGTGGGCAGGGCCCGTATCTTCACGAGTGTGGGCGTGGCACGTATCTCCCAGATAGCGAAGTGTGGGCAGGGCCCGTATCTTCACGAGTATGGGCGTGGCCCGTATCTCCTACTTTAATGTTGTTTGTTATATGCTTGCATGGTATGAGGTATTATGGGGGATCTCACTAAGCTTTGTGCTTACAGTTTATGGTTGTGGTTTTAGGTACCTCTTCAGCTAGGGGAAAGGAGCCGGCGCGGTAGCAGCATATCACACATACGCTTTTGTTTTCCGCACTATAGACTTTCTGGGATATACTCTGAGTTCTTATTATGATGTCCCCGGGTTTTTTAGACATGGATTATTATCATGAATGTTTTGTAATGATGTTTTATGTTTTAACCTAAATTAAAAAATGAAATTTTTAACCTGTAATTTTGGGGTGTTACAAGTTGGTATCAGAGCCCTGGTTTGAGGGATTCGGACACACCTTCGGGGGTGTCTGAACTCAAATCGAGGGATTTAAAAAGATTTTCCAAAAAGAAAATGTTTAAAAAAAAAGTTAAGAAAAGAGTTTGAGAAAGAACGAAGTGTGTGATGTGCGCGACCAGCCGAGCTCAAGTAAGTATTCCCAAAAATACCCATACAAGTTTATGTTATGTTTATCAGCTTTTGTAGTACAACATGCTAGAATAGGACTAAGGATCTAGGAGTGATGCCTTACCTGCTTTATGTGCTTCAGTATATGGAAGAATTGCATGCTAGGGTTGAGTAGACAGCAGTAGGGTAGCCTGTTTAGGTTATTCCTAATAGTACGAGTTTAACCTTGTATGCTAGTTTAGTGCTCTCTGCGAGGATAGAGTTGCTCGAGATTGTTTTCCTTATGTCCAAATGTTGTTTGCTTTGTGCTATGTGGGCCTTGAAGTGATGGGAGTTAACTGTTAGGTGAATACGCTAAAGTCACATGTGATCAGGGTTGTACAATCTCAGAGTGTTGGATTTGACTCTATTGCGTAGCTCTTGTTTGAGTCTTAACCGTTGTAGGGATGAGTCCCTTACTCGAAGGATTATCCGAGCCTCATCACATGTGATTGTATTAAGGTAATAGTTAATTGGCATCACCAAGAGGCCTTCAGTAGCTGAGGACTGGGTTGGGTGGAGTCAGGGGTTTCCTAGGGTTAGCCTAGGATAAAGAGTAGCAGTGATCAGCGGTAGTGGAAGGGACCTGGTGGAGTTGAGGCAGTCCTTGAAGAAGGTATGGATACATGTGGAAGGTAGTATGGTCCCGTACTACTGAAAGCAGAGGATCCGTACCCGAACCAAGGAAGGCCAAGACAAGACCAGGGAACTTGTAGTAAGTGGGATCCCTCCAGGGGTATTGGTATCGCTAACAATTGCTATTTCTTGTATTTCAGAATGGTGGTACTACGCCCGAGGCTAGCAGTTGGCAGTTTAGGAGAGGGGTCGGGTTCGGGCTCAGGTTCCGAGCCAGTAGATGACAGGTTGCGCGTGTTCATCACATCTGAGATCACCAGGGGTATCCTTGAGTCGACCCCCATTATCTTCGGGTCGATCAAGGAAGGGATCATCGAGTTGATGGAGGATCGCCTCAGGGCGTTCAGGAGCGACATGGCATCTAGCCAGTCGGGATCTCGCACACTGTCCTTTAAGGATTTCAGGGGCAGTGGTGCGCCGGTTTTCCACAGGGTGAAAGACCCCATTGCCGCCAGACGATGGATTGCAGACATCGAGTCTGCGCAGCAGACTAGCTTCTGCCCCGAGGGGTCGAAGGTGAGGTATGAAGCAGGGTGTTTACGGACCGAGCTCGAGACTGGTGGGAGTCAGTGGGTGACTCGTTGGGAGCCTCAGCTATCGAGGCTATGACCTGGTCAGACTTTGTGACCAGGTTCAGGGCAGAGTTTGCGCCGGCTGTCGAGCTTCAGCAACTGGCCAGGGAGTTTTTGGACATGAGGCAGACGACTGAGACTGTGGCGGAGATCACCGCCAAGTTCTGGGAGAGGGCTTTGTTGGTGCCCCAGTATGCAGGTGACAAGTATATGAGGAGGACCCGTTATCATGATATGCTTCGGGCTGACATCCGGGAGCATGTTAGCTTTTCAGCTTGCCCTACCCTGGAGTCCATGATCGCCAGGGCGAGGGAAAGGGAGATTGATTTAGAGCATATTCGGAAGAGGAAAGCAGAGGCAGGGTAGGTGATTGGGACTTCAGGGAAGAAGTCCTGGGGATCAGATGGGAGGCCGAAAGGCCAAGGGGGACCGGGCCGCTGTGGGAAATGCAGCAGGACACATGAGGGAGCATGTCGGATGGGATCAGAAGGCTGCTACAAGTGCGGCAAGGCAGGGCACTTTAGCAGGGATTGTACTACTCCTATTTCGGCTATACGGACATCTGAGTTGTTGTGTTTCCACTGCAACCAGAGGGGCCACAAGAAGGCCATTGCCCCCAGTTGACAGTTGCAGTGTCAGTGAAGGCGCCAGCCCCAACGACCCTGTGGATGAAGGATGGCCGGCAGGGCAAGGCGGAGGCTCCAGTGGTGAGGAGCTGGGCATTTCAGCTGACTATCGAGGAGGCACGTGCCGCACTCGATGTGGTGACGGGTATGATTCTTTCCCTCTTTTTTTTTATATGATGTTATGATATTGATATGTGCCTCGGTATATGTATATGTGTTAGGATCGTTCCATGTGAACGGTATCCCAGTTTAGGTATTGTTCGACTCGGGTGCATCCCGATCGTTTGTGTCCCTTGCGCTTAGCAAGAGGTTTCCTAAGTCTTCGGGCATGTTGGAATGAACTTTGGAAGTAGAAATTGCTGATGACCGATCGGTGCAAGCATCAGTGGTATTTCGGGACTGCGTATTGCGTTTGTTCGAGGAACGCTACTTGGTAGATTTGGTTCCCATTCCGTTGCGTGGGAACAAGGTGATCATAGGCATGGACTGGTTGAGCCCTAATGGGGTGGTGATAGATTGCGCGCAGTAGCTAGTGCGAGTCAGGACCCCAGGTGGGGGACAGTTAGTGATTCATGGGGAGAGGCCACAGCGCGGACCCGCAGTATGTTCAGCAGCGAGGGCTAGACGCTACCTTCAGCAGGGATGCACAGGATATGTTGCATATGTGATGGATACCCGGGAGGCGGGTAATGCGACCGTGAGCGAGGTTTCGGTGGTGCGAGATTTCGCAGATGTTTTCCCAGAGGAGCTTCCTGGGATACCTCCGGAGCGACAGGTGGAGTTTAGGATTGACCTCGTTCCTGGTGCGGCTCCGATAGCCAAGGCACCATATCGGCTGGCTCCTTCGGAGATGCAGGAGTTGTCTACGCAGCTGCAGGAGCTGCTAGACAAGGGATTCATTAGACCGAGTAGTTCACCCTGGGGAGCCCCGGTTCTGTTTGTGAAGAAGAAGGACGGGTCGCACCGAATGTGTATAGATTATCGGGAGTTGAACAAGGTAACGGTGAAGAACCATTACCCACTCCCGAGGATTGATGATCTCTTTGACCAGCTTCAGGGAGCATCTTGGTTCTCCAAGATTGATTTACGTTCGGGTTATCATCAGATGAGGGTCAGGGAGGAGGATACGCAGAAGACCGAGTTTCGGACGCGCTATGGCCATTATGAGTTCGTGGTGATGCTGTTTGGGCTCACCAATGCTCCTACCGCGTTCATGTGATGGGTTTTGGTCATAAGACATCCTATGTGCTCATACAAACCCTAATGCTTGGATCTAGGTTTCTCTATTGTACATGCTTTGAATCCAAGACTATAAACCCTAATTCTAACATATGGAAATCGACATTAACATATAATTAGGTTTAAGAACATACCTTGATTGTTATATAGCAATAACAATCACAACTCCACCTTGGATTGACTTTGGAATGCTTAGAGTCACAAGTGTCACTCCTCTAATGGCTTACAAACACCATAAGCAAATGGAAAAGGTATAAAGAGAGAGGTGAGAGATTAGAATTCGTATCTAGGACCTCTTGGGAAGGGATACACGAATTCATGACCCTAGGGGTGTTTATATAGGTGTAGAGATAGGGTTTCAGTCATTATCCTTATCTAGTTGATTATCCATTAAGCAACCAATAAGATAATCCTTGAATCCTTATCATACTCGAATTCTAAGGCTTTCCAACCTTAAATTCATCCACCATATAAATAAGATAATCCTTACCTTATTTTGTAACTATCACATAATTACAAATCAGCCCCTCTAGTTTAATTAATTACATTTGATCACAAAACTAATTCTTAATTAATTATTGACCAATATTAATTAAACAAATATGATTTCTCTTTTAATATATTATTCTTATAACATATTAATAAATCATATTATCCTCTCTCTCTTTATTCATTTCTCCAATTAAGTTGCTTTGGTGAAGGCAACCCAAAAGGACCATGCACCATCGGGTCAAGTACATACCAAGATAATTATGGACTTAGACACTAATCCAACAGTCTCCCACTTGGATAAGTCTAACAACTATTCTGCGTATGACTTCAGATCCTGATCTGCAATTGTAGCTTTCCAAAGCCGCTGTCAACTCTGATCATATCAGATACGCGTGTCCTTAGATAAGGGATCATATATTCCTCCATTCTAGATATCGTATGAGATATGATTTCAAATCATTCTCTTTGTACTATATCTCGATTTCCGATTTATGACGACAGACTAATTGAACAAATCAAATTAGCCCTAGCCCGGCCGAGCATTTACGTATGTCATCACTAAACCATCGAGGGGCCCAAAGATATCGCTTTTATTCTTTGAATAAAAGGAACAGATAAACTTTGATACAATGCTCGCTTGCACTCACTCACCGAATTACACACAACAATATGTTTTATAACACCAAGTTACTGGTGCGTTTACATATTCTCAATGTGCAACCGATCAGCAAGATACAACTCACACATCTCGGTTTCAAGAATATAAGATGTTATCGTCTCACTAATCACTCGAGATAGTGATCCAAGTGAGCGTGGGTTTAATCCAATGCTCAAATCATATTCGTAAGCACTCATGAACATTGCAACAAACATTTGCTTATGTCTAATACTCTTTTAGACAATCCACACACCAATTCACGACAGTCTTCATTCATATCTACTTCCAACATATGAACGACTGTGGCCCGTTTGAATAATTCGATTATTCTTAATAAACTCAATTATTCTGGAAGTCAAAACATGCAAGGTGAAACACAAGAAGAATACTAATCCCATATGGCCTCAACCCTTTGAGCATAAATAAAATACGTTTTATTTATCACCATATCGATTACTCATTATTTGTCGTTTCGGGTAATCAACTTCTTACTTGAATTATTACACTTGTCCCATGCTCCAAGCATGCACACAATGTTTACCTATGGTTCTTACTTTTGTGAAATAGACAAATTGAACACATTTCCAATCATTCTCATTTTACAACTCCAAATCCATTTTCTTAAGTGTAAGAATATCAAATTCTTGTTACTTATAGAATATACTAGATTCTAACACTTTATGCAACGATCCTTTTATAATGTCACTACACCAAAGTCTCAAAGACTATTGCCAATGATATTACAAAGTCCTCTAACGTAGATTGTTACAAGACAATTCCTTAGATATGATGTCTCTCACTCAAAGTACATTCCTTTGAACATCCTTTTGCATAAAAGTTTCTAATCTAGATTTTCAATATTTACTTCCCAATATAGATACATTTCCATACTTTCCATATGACAACTCATTTCTTAATAGAATCTTTTCTATTCATCATAATGTCAATATGGTCCATTAATACCATGCTTCCAACTACTCACAAGCAACCAATCCTCGTCGAACTTTGGATTGTTCTTTGATAGTTGTTTAATTATTTTAGTCAAAACCGATTCTAGTCCCTTTTCCCTCTAAATGCGCTAGACATTTGGAAAATTTTAGAATGGTCAAACATTAAAGCATTTGCAATCGATCCTATACCCGAAGCGTATAGGACACGATGCACAATGTTTTATTTGCTATGTTCTCAAAATTCGAATTGTGAAGAGGAATGTCGTAATCATAATCGAAATTTTAAGAACACACTATGTACCTTTGACTAAATTTATTAACATTCCACAACCTAATCCTTTAGATTTGAAATGAAGCATAATATTCTCTCCCTTAATTATAGCAAAACAACTATACAACCCTTACGACTTTGCAAGGTATAACTCTTGTTTTTCTATAATTAATATTGCCAACTTGCAAAACTTTCCATAATAATCATACAATCATAACTTTTATGCTCCCACTATCATCATGATTATTATAAAACATAACACTTATGCTCCCACTAGCTTCGACATGTATTCATAAACATCTTAACTTTTAGAAAAACAATACTTATTGAATTTCTTAAGTTCATGTTTCTAATACTTAGTGCTTTGATAATCTTTTATCAAGGCTTCTTGAACTTATACACTTTTGCCTTAGATAGTTCATATGTGTGTCTTAACAATTAAGACTAATTGCCAAACCTCACAATTCAAATTATGGAAAGGGATGCCGTAACCATGATCGAATTCGAGAATGCAATTTTACAATCACTATCTTTTAAAAACTTTCTTAGTGAAAGCATTCTCTCACAATCATTTTCATGAAGGAGGAAATCTTATGACACTTAGATTTAAACGGTGTATGTGTTCCTATCCATGTGAATTTGTTAAAATCCAAAGTTTATGACAAATTCAAACTCATATGGATCGAACTTTCTTAATCTTGATTTCTTGCCTTATGGTAGCACAGCTGCCCACCACGTCTTCCAAGTAGTTAAGTAGCTCACCTTTTCCTATCAATGTACTTTCCATTGATCAAGGTCCTTGCCTTTTATGCATTCAAATGAGAACTCATAGGACTCACATGCATAATTAACTCGATTGGATTGGCACAGAAACAAAATAATATCTTCACGATAGGTTGTAAACCTCAACTCGTGTGCTAGTGATGATCGATAAGGCTTATTTGATTTGTTCTTGAAACTTTTCAAGACTATTAAGACTCCCACTGACTCCTTGACATATACGATTCTCTTATCAAAACATTTCTTGACAAACAAATATTCAAGAGTTAGTGTAGCTTATATCAAAACAAAACACTTCATAATTTTGGTCTTAGTTTGTCTTTGTCTTATCCAAGACATCACAACTTTCCACAATTGATGAATGTTATAAACCTTCTTAATACTATTCACTCAATTTCACAATCTTGACTTTAAGACTTGTTTTGGAACGAAGCATGATTGACTTCTTGATTTGACCATTTCTTCAATCTTTGATTCCTCTTCTTGGACATACAATTGTACCAAGACTCATTAGAGGATCAATTGAGATATGGTTCTAAATCATTAAGACCTATCATAAAGCATAAAAGCTACTCTCCCTTCTTCTTAGAATGGAGAAACTCTTATCTTTCTGCCTACTTGATTCTTCTTATTCGTTTTGCTATTGATCTAAACCCTTTAATCAATTCAAAATTACACTTAATCTTGTAAGTGTAATCATATTTACTAAGCCTTTAGTAAGTCATGACGAATATCTTTGTTACTTTTATGGTGAACTTGATCAACACACAACTTTGTGTACTCGATCTCCTAGTCCTTCACTTGACACTTTGTCAATGAATTAGTCCAATTTCCAAATACGAAATTTCTCATTCATCATGCAACCAAGTTGCATGATTCCAAGTTTCTGTCCAATTGAAACTTGGGCGATGAGAAACTCTCCCTATTTGGTAAATTCTCGACATTTCCATAAATAACATAACTAAGAATCATATCCATTCGTTGTAGAAATATGCAAACATCAATTTTCACATAACGATTTCATTGCAAGGAAGTAAACAAATAAATAAATAAGTCAAACAAAATTTATTTTATTTATAAAAGCAGCGGAAAAGCATTTGTCCTTACAATGCACAATCTATTGAAAACTATGTAAAAAGAAAATTTCTAACAACTCTATCATAACTATCTAAGCTCAAAATCCAATCTTCAAGTCCATGAGATCGAGATCCATCTCTTGTGATTAGATTCATCTTGCTCTCTTATCAAGCTTCCTTTCTTTTCACCGATCCTTCAAAACATTCAAATGCAATCTTATCACATCATGTATTAAGAATCAATGAATAGGAACTTAATGGAGTTAGATAGTGGTTTCTTACCTAAAGCGTAGTCATACTTTTGACTCTCCCATCTCTTAGATCTTCTAGGTAGATAGGGCAACTTTGTCTCCAATGCCCCTTCTCTTGGCAATAAAAGCAAATTGACTCCTTTGGAACAACACATGGAACTACTTCAGACATCGCCTTTCTCTTATGATCAAACTTTTCGATCATTGCATGTCTTTCATTGCCATTGTCTATATCCATAGAGGTCTTCAAGGCAGATTCACCAATCAACTTTGCTTTTCTATTGCGCCAAACCATTGTTGATTCAGCAGCAATAAGCATGTAGGTGAGATCTATAAGTGTCACGTCGTGGTTCATCATATAGTACTCTCTTACGAACTCACTATACGAGTTAGGAAGTGACTGAAGAACCCAATCAACATCCATCGCTTCACCGACAACGGATCCCATCATTCTTAACCTATCAATGTGTGACTTCATCCCTAAGACGTGTGCACACACCGACTTGCCTTCTTTATGTTTACTTGCCAAAAGGGCTTGAGTGATATTGAACCTTTCAATTTTACAATCTTGTGGGTTAGGGAGAATAATTGGAGGAGGAGGAGGAAGTGAAGCATGATTTCTTGTTCCTCGATCGAATCGTGGAATATCATCTTCATGTGGAATGCTTGTTCCACGGGACTTGAGAAGACCATAGTTGTCGAACTTTGACATCGGGAGAAAAACGAATTCAAGTTAGTTGATTGATTGAGTCCTTGGTAAATCACCCAAATGAAATTCCAAGGCTAGGACCCAACACAATATCCTATAACTCGGGAGAGGGATGCCGTAACCCAAATTGCAGAACATTTGAAGGTAAGTGAATGACGATTCACTAGTTTCCACCATAAAAAACGAAAAAGAAATTTAACTTTTAAATCTATGAAAACTCCTAGATCCTTTGAGATTCATTGAACATTTCAATGGCATGTTTAAATCTCGATATGCCCCTCTAGTTTGTGACTGGGATGCCGAGGATCACAAAGCGGGTGTGAATAACCATGCAAACTACATGGTGCCCTCACATGTTACAATCACCTATTCGATGTGCCGGTAAACCACACACGCTCCACCGAACTATGACAAACATTGAGTCACCCTTTGCTACCTTTGCTTAGAACCATTTAGTGTGCCGGTAAACCACACACGCTCCACTAACATCTTCGCAAGGGCACAAAGTGTAATTTCATGGAATTGCATCGATTCACTTTTGCCTAAGTAACTAAGATTGGGAATTTGCAAAACATTTAGTTACTTTGTATTTCATTATACTTATAATGGAAGGTTTCGTCCTATCCTACCCGTTCGACTAACGACCCTCCACTAGTCAAGAGTGCGGTGGGTAAGAGTGGATACCCATTCAATCGCCATTTTATAGGCAATTTCCTTAAACACCCCTTATAGACCAGCTTCGTGAATGAGGCCTACTAACGGTAAAACTGACTTTTACTCATACATATATATAATGTTAGACCTTTAATGTTATATATATAGTATATGGTGTATTTCACACTTTTAAAATACTATATGGTTAACTTTAACAATTACACTTTTAATTCAATTAAATGGTTAACCTAAACTTTTATGGATTTATTAAACCTCTTTTAATTATACTCCTTAATTAATTAATAAAACCATAAGGGTGTGATTTGAACTTTTCAAAACATTACTAGGGTTTTAGAATTTAACATTTCTAATTAAACCTTTAATCAACTTTTAAATTCCAAAACTTGAGGGCAAGTTTTGAAACCTTTTTCAAAACATTAGGGTTTTAACTATTTAAATTTCAAAACTCCAAAACTTTTGGGTTCAAATTTAAACTATAAAACCTAAAGGGGAAAATATGAAACCTTTCATAACAACAAGGATCAAATAACAAATAATTTTAAATTAACATTAATCACATAATTATCCATATTTGATTTATTTAATGATTTCTTGCAAAACAATTTATCAATTTACTCAAAATAATTAATCAATTATCTTATAGACCAGCTTCGTGAATGAGGCCTACTAACGGTAAAACTGACTTTTACTCATACATATATATATAATGTTAGACCTTTAATGTTATATATATAGTATATGGTGTATTTCACACTTTTAAAATACTATATGGTTAACTTTAACAATTACACTTTTAATTCAATTAAATGGTTAACCTAAACTTTTATGGATTTATTAAACCTCTTTTAATTATACTCCTTAATTAATTAATAAAACCATAAGGGTGTGATTTGAACTTTTCAAAACATTACTAGGGTTTTAGAATTTAACATTTCTAATTAAACCTTTAATCAACTTTTAAATTCCAAAACTTGAGGGCAAGTTTTGAAACCTTTTTCAAAACATTAGGGTTTTAACTATTTAAATTTCAAAACTCCAAAACTTTTGGGTTCAAATTTAAACTATAAAACCTAAAGGGGAAAATATGAAACCTTTCATAACAACAAGGATCAAATAACAAATAATTTTAAATTAACATTAATCACATAATTATCCATATTTGATTTATTTAATGATTTCTTGCAAAACAATTTATCAATTTACTCAAAATAATTAATCAATTATCTTATAAGGAAACAATTATCTTGTTAATTGATAATTATCTTTAATTAGATCAAGAATATAGTCATATATATCATAAAATCGGATTTATATTGATCTAACATGATAAGGTAACTATCCATATGCAAAAACAGCAAGAAATCCCGAGATAAGCATTATCTGACGAGTTGACTCGTCGAGTCTGCATGGACTGGGCGAGTTCAGCCATGGACTCGGCGAGTCCAGCCTCCACAATCCAAAAAATCGAAATTTTCAGTTATACAATGCATCAATACAATTGAAACCAAGCTAGGCTCTGATACCACTGATGGGTTTTGGTCATAAGACATCCTATGTGCTCATACAAACCCTAATGCTTGGATCTAGGTTTCTCTATTGTACATGCTTTGAATCCAAGACTATAAACCCTAATTCTAACATATGGAAATCGACATTAACATATAATTAGGTTTAAGAACATACCTTGATTGTTATATAGCAATAACAATCACAACTCCACCTTGGATTGACTTTGGAATGCTTAGAGTCACAAGTGTCACTCCTCTAATGGCTTACAAACACCATAAGCAAATGGAAAAGGTATAAAGAGAGAGGTGAGAGATTAGAATTCGTATCTAGGACCTCTTGGGAAGGGATACACGAATTCATGACCCTAGGGGTGTTTATATAGGTGTAGAGATAGGGTTTCAGTCATTATCCTTATCTAGTTGATTATCCATTAAGCAACCAATAAGATAATCCTTGAATCCTTATCATACTCGAATTCTAAGGCTTTCCAACCTTAAATTCGTCCACCATATAAATAAGATAATCCTTACCTTATTTTGTAACTATCACATAATTACAAATCAGCCCCTCTCTAGTTTAATTAATTACATTTGATCACAAAACTAATTCTTAATTAATTATTGACCAATATTAATTAAACAAATATGATTTCTCTTTTAATATATTATTCTTATAACATATTAATAAATCATATTATCCTCTCTCTCTTTATTCATTTCTCCAATCAAGTTGCTTTGGTGAAGGCAACCCAAAAGGACCATGCACCATCGGGTCAAGTACATACCAAGATAATTATGGACTTAGACACTAATCCAACATCATGGACCTCATGAACCATGTATGCAGGCCAATGCTGGATCGGTCTGTGATAGTCTTTATCGATGACATCTTGGTTTATTCCAAGACTTAGGAAGAGCATGAGGAGCATCTGAGAGAGGTGTTGGAGACCCTAAAGAGGGAGAGCTTGTATGCCAAGTTCTCCAAGTGTGAGTTTTGGTTGCGCGAGGTGCAATTTCTTGGACACCTTGTCAACCAGAACGGGATTCTGGTCAACCCAGCCAAGGTCAAGACCATGATGCGATGGGAGGTTTCGAAGTCTCCATCTGAGATTCGGAGTTTCCTGGGATTAGCAGGCTACTATAGGAGATTTATTCAGGATTTCTCCAAGATAGCCGTACCCCTGACGCGGCTGACGAAGAAAGCCGTAGTCTTTCTGTGGGGACCCGAGCAGCAGACTGCATTTGAGACACTGAGACAGAGATTGTGCGAGGCGCCGATCTTAGCCCTGCCGGAGGGCGTAGAGGATTTTGTGGTTTACTGTGACGCATCCATTTCAGGGTTGGGCGCGGTACTGATGTAGAGGGGGCATGTCATTGCCTACGCTATGAGGCAGCTCAAGTCTCACGAGGCGAACTACCCGATGCACGATTTGGAGTTGGTGGTGGTGGTGTTTGCCCTCAAGATTTGGCGACATTACCTCTACGGGGTTCGATGTACCATGTACACAGACCATAAGAGTTTGAGTACCTCATGGATCATCCGAATCTGAACATGAGGCAGCGTCGGTGGTTGGACGTGGTAAATGATTATGATTGCGAGATCCTATACCACCCAGGGAAGGCCAATGTGGTGGCCGATGCGCTTAGCCGCAAGACGGCGCCGATCAGGGATGTTTGGATGAGGATGAATGTAGTGACTCCCCTGTTGGAGCAGATTCGGGAGGCTGAACAGGAGGCTATCAAGGAGGAACATCGGAAGAGAGAGCGCGTGGTGGGTCAGGTTTCCTCCTTCGATTATGATAGCCGAGGACTATTGACACTACACCGTAGGGTGTGGGTGCCATATCACGGAGCCGTGCGCCAGATCCTGATGGAGGAGGCGCACAAGTCCCGATTTTCTATTCATCCTGGGGCGACGAAGATGTATAGGGATCTTCGACTAGATTATTGGTGGCCCTGCATGAAGCGGGATGTGGCATGGTACGTCGAGCGGTGCTTGACCTGCAGGAAGGTCAAGGCCAAACATCAGAGACTGCATGGGAAGATGCAGCCGTTGGACATCCCGTTGTGGAAATGGGAAGACATCACGACGGATTTTATCACAAAGCTTCCCAAGACTGTGCGTGGAGTAGATTCAATTTGGGTCATCGTGGATCGATTGACCAAGAGCGCCCCTTTTATTTCGATTCAGGAGAGCATCTCGGCCGAAAAGTTGGCCGATATCTATATCAGGGAGATAGTAGCGCAACACGGGGTGCTGGTGTCAGTGATATCAGACCGAGATGTGCGATTCACTTCCAGATTTTGGAAGAAGTTTCATGACGAGTTGGGCACTCGTTTGCATTTTAGCACCGACTTTCACCCGCAGACGGATGGTCAAAGGGAGCGGACCATCCAGACTTTGGAGGATATGTTGTGGGCATGTGTGTTGGATTTCGGTGGTAGTTGGGATACCTATCTTCCCTTGGCCGAGTTCTCATACAATAACAGCTACCACGCGAGTATAGACCATCCCCCATTCGAGATGTTGTATGGAAGGAGGTGCAGGACCCCAATATGCTGGGGTGAAGTTGGCCAGAGGGTCATGGGTAGCACCGAAGTGGTGCTCAAGACGACCGAGAGGATCCAACAGGTTCGGCGCAGGCTTCAGACTGCTCAGAGTCGACAAAAAAGTTACGTCGACAAGCGTCGATCCGACTTGGAGTTCCAAGTCGGGGACATGGTTCTCCTAAAGGTGTCGCCTTGGAAGGGCGTCATTCGATTCAGGAAGCAGGGCAAGTTGGGCCCGAGATTTATTGGACCGTTCAGGGTTGTAGCCCGAGTGGGTAAGGTGGCATATAGATTGGATCTGCCAGTCGAACTCAGCCAGATCCACGACACTTTCCATGTCTCTCAGCTGTAGAAGTGCTTAGTGGATGATTCAGCAGTGGTGTCGTTGGAGGATATTCAGGTTGATGACAGCCTGAATTACATTGAGCGCCCAGTCGTAATCCTCGACAGGAAGTTGAAGGATTTGAGGAACAAAAGGGTGGAGCTAGTGAAGGTGCAATGGTAGCACCGCAAGGGTTCGGAGTGGACTTGGGAGCCGGTGGAAGAAATGATGGAGCATTACCCCGAGCTGTTCCAGGATCGAGTAGCAGAATTCGAGGATGAAGTCTAAAATAAATGAGGGAGATTTGTAGCACCTGGTTCCTGGTACGTAAATCTTATTTGAGTATTTTCCATTTTAAGCCTTGGACTCGGTGAGTCATAGGTCCGACTCGCAGAGTAGGGACGGGACCCGGGACACGTTTAAGTTGGCGACTCGGCGAGTCCACATCCTGGACTCGGCGATTCACCGCTGTTGGATGAAACCCTAAGTTTCAGGGGTTTTCACCTTATTTAATCTCTCTTTCTGTCCCCAAGCCAGCCCCCATTCACCCTCAGAGCCCTACACCTCGTTCTAAGCCTTGTTTTTGTGGATTTGAAGCCTTTTGGTGTGTCCTCTTGAAGTTTGGAGTGAGTAGGAAAGGAGATCAAGAAGAAGAAGAGGAGGTCAACCACCCTTGAGCTATTTCAGAGTGTTCACTAAGGTATGGCTCGTTTTCCCCATGTTTTCATGCTTATGGCCCCATTAAAGTCTTTCTTGACCCATTTTCCAAGCTTGTGTATGTGGAGGGTTCGTCTTAGGCTGATTATCCTCTATATCTAGGTGGAATCGAGCTCCAGGAGCTTAGATCCACTGCCTTAATGGACCATGTTGCTTATAAACCCTAGATCTACTCTTTTGGTGCATTTTGAACCCTAAAACTCTCATTGAGGGATATTTACACGTAAAGTTGGAAACTTTACGTGTTATTCATGCTCTAGGAACCCAGATCTGTGAATGGCATGGACTCGAATTGAGCAACATCGTGTATATAGTGAGTGCATGGTAACGACTCAACGAGTCGTTCATCTGACTCGGCGAGTCTTCTCGCGAGTCTCCGAGTTTTTCCCCTTTTAGCTGTGTCGAGTTGTGTGGTGAGTCCAGGGTGGACTCGGTGATTTGGAAGCCAAAACTCACCCATGATAGAACTTGGCGAGTCGATGCCCAGACTTAGCGAGTTCAAGGCAATATCCTTAGATCAAGATCAGACTCGGCGAGTCGCAGCATAAGTGTTCATTGGATGAAGATGAACTCGCCGAGTTGTTCCTACAACTCGGCGAGTAGGATGAAGGACTTGAACATCAGTTTGGATGCAGAACTCGTCGAGTCAACGCCTAACTCGACGAGTAGAAACAGAACCCAGGCCAGTCGTTTGGACATGGACTCGACGAGTTAGAGAGCCAACTCGGCGAGTCGGGTCAACTGGAAGTTGAATCTGACTTAAGGCATGATCAGGGGTAAAAGGGTCATTTTACTCAAAGGTCAGTTAATATTGATTGATTGAGTATGTTGTGGGAATTACAGCCGGAGGATTTCCGAAGCAACAGCAGCAGCAGACAGTCAATTCCCACACAGACCAGCAGCTATTTCGAGGTGAGTTTCCTTTCAGTAGTAACGGGTCTAAGGCACCAAGGCCGGCCCATATAGACGAGACATTAGTATTAGAGTTGTTGGATAAATGTCTAAGTCCATAACTATATTTGGTATGTACTTGACCCGACCCGGCATGGTCCATTTGGGTTGCACTTCACCGGCACAATTTATATGGATAGTATTTTGAGAATAGTATATTTATCATTTATATTAATATATTATAAGTTCTAATATATCAATATAATCATATTATTTAATTAGTATTGATCAAGAATTAATTTATAATTAATTAAGTGATCAAAATGAACTAATTAAATATGGACTCTTAGATATATATGTGTAGTGGGCCAAGTTTATTTAGGTTGGGCTAAGTCTTCATGGATAGTACATGGAGCTTTAACCCATGGATCCTAGGAAATGAAAGGTCATGGGTATTAGGGTTTAACCCTAATCCTCCACACTATATAAAGATGTCCTTGGTTGGTGAAATGGGCACTAGTGTGGTACACTAAGAAGGGCTAGCCGATTTCACTAGAGAGAACCAAGTATTCATATTCTCTAAAGTCTTCCAAGGTGTTTTGGTGATTTGTGATTCCATTTGAGGCTTCCACACTATTAGGTCTAAGCTCTTAAAGCTTAAACACATCAAGCTACATCATAAGGTATGTCATCTAACTAGTACTTTGTAGTATAAGAACTTCATAATATGCTAGTTAGGATTAACGCCTTGGAAAGTTCTTATTTGCATGTATAATAGAGAAAACATAGATCCAAGGTTTATAGGGTTGCATGTATACCATAAGAGTGTTAGAATGCTCAAAACCCAACAGTGGTATCAGAGCCATGGGTTGTTTTCTGTTATATTAATGCAAATGTTTTATTTTCAAAGTTGAAAAAAAAGGAAAAAAAAACACGATGTTTGTCAAATTTTAAGATAATTACTTGTTTTTGTGAAAAACTAATTATTTGTAAAATTTGAATCATTTTCTATATGAGTTGGATTAGGTCAAATTTAGTAAAAGATAAAATTATATGATTATTTTATTAGTTATAAAAGTTTGATCTAAAGAGTTTTTTGAAACCTCCATAAGTTATGGATATGAAAAGGTTTTAAAAAAAAATTGATTCAAAGTTTTTTATGGAGTTATAAAACTTGGTCTTAATGTTTTAAAGAATTCCATAACTTGTTCTTAAGTTATGGAACATGAAAAGTTTCATCATAAAAGAAACATTAAACTCCATAAGTTATGGAATCCAAAAGTTTTTTTTGTGTTACCTTGTTTTATGAGTTATTTTTTAGATTAATGAAAAATATGTGTTAATAGTTTTCAATCCAAATTAATCTAAATTTTTTTCATAAAATGTGTTTTTGTAACTTGTCCTCAAGTTATATGAAAAGTCACATTTATGAATCTTAAAAACTCATAAAAAATGCCTTAGGTTATAAAAAAAATGAAGAGTCTTTCCTTATTAAATGGTTTTATAACTCCATAACTTGTCCTCAAGTTATGGAGAACCAAAAGTCTCTTCATTAAATAATAATAAAAAAAAAGTGTAACCTTAATTAATTCCATAAGTTATAAAATAAAGAAAAGTTAATTCTTTTATTAGTTTAAAGTGTTCCATAACTTGTCCTCGTGTTATGGAACTTGAAGAGTTTTTTTTTTTTAATTAAAACTACTTTAAACACATAAGTTATGGAATAGAAAAGTTTTGAAAGTTACAAAACTTGCTTTCAAGTTTTGGAATTTGAAAAGTTTTCACTTATGAATACTTTAATTCCAAGTTTGCCTTTAGAATTTTAAAAGTTAAAATTCAACCCTTATACAATATTATAAGTTAATAATATATATATATATATATATATATATATATATGTATATATATATATATATATATATATATATATATATATATATATATATATATATATATATATATATATATATATATATATATATATGTAAGAGTAAAGTCAGTCTTACCGCTAGTACGCCTCATTCACGAAGCCGGTCTATAAGGTGGGTATAAGGTTGTTGCCTATAAAATGACAACTTAATGGGTGTCCACTCTCACCCACCGCTTGCTTGACTGGTGGAGGGTCGTTAGCCGAACGGGTTTGACAGGACTATAATTCTCCCTTCATTAAAAGTATTAATGATAAATACTAAGTAACTAAACTCTTAATAATACCCAATCTTAGTTACTTAGGAAAATGTGAATAAGGTGCTAATCCATGAAACTACACTTTGCACTTTGTTTAAGTCAGTTAGTGGAGCGTGTGTGGTTAACCGATACACTAACTCATATTTAACAAGGTAGGAAAAGGGTAACTTAATGTTTATCATAGTATCGATGGAGCGTGTGTGGTTAACTGGCACATCGATTGAGGGGTAAACACTTAAGGGTACCAAGTAATTTGCATGGTTACTTCACACCTTGTTTTGTGATCCTCGGCATCCCAGTCACAAAACCTGAAGGGCACACTCGAGATTGAAACATGCCATTGAACAGTTCAATGAATCTCAAATGATCTAGGAGTTTCAAATCCAATTAAAACCTAATTATACATTTCGTTTATCTTGGTGGAAATTGGTGAATCGTCATTCACCTACCTTCAAATATTTTATTGCTTGGATTACGGCATCCCTCTTCTAAGTTATAAAATAGTTTGTTGGGTCCTAGCTTTAATATTTCATATTGGGTGTTATATTAAGGACTTTAAATCAACTATCTTGAATATCTCCCAAAAGATGTCAAGTTCAGACATTTATGATCTTCCCAAATATCTTGGAACTTCACTTCCTCCACCTCCTACAATTATTCTCCCTAACCCACAAGTTCAAGGTCACTCAAGCCCTATTGGCAAGGCAAGGTCTAGGTGTGATCACATCTTGGAGATGAAGTCACATGCTGACAAGCCGGGAGACTTGGGTGTCAAAGTCTTAAGAAAGTTAGTGGTTCAATCACTTTCTAAGTCACATAGTGAGTTTCTTTGGAACTCCTATGAAACAGACTATGACAAGACCCTTAATGATCTTATCTATTTGCTAAGATCATCTTCCTAAAACTTTATGGACATTGACAATGATGACATTGGATATCCAGTAAAGCTCTCTCTTCCCAGTGGAAAGGGATCGGCCATAGTCAACTTGGTT
Source organism: Lactuca saligna (assembly GCF_052625555.1). Taxonomy (NCBI): domain Eukaryota; kingdom Viridiplantae; phylum Streptophyta; class Magnoliopsida; order Asterales; family Asteraceae; genus Lactuca; species Lactuca saligna. The sequence goes on along the minus strand of NC_136419.1, from coordinate 145,051,712 downwards.
GACCAAATGGTAAAGAGAAAAGCTAAGTCTGTGATAGTCCCGTGTACCATTACCAAAGGGTCCATATGGTTATATTGCCAAAGGAAGGGGCATTGGTTGCGAATCTGCCAATTTTACCTAAGGATGTTAAAGTGAATAAGTTTAACTCTACTTCAGGTAAAGTCCACTATCTAACTCTACTAAGTTTATATTCTGAGATTCTTGATACATGATGTGACTGGGTCACATGTTGATGTTTCAATAATCAAACAAAAGTAAAGAAACTTAAAGAAAGAATATGTTGAATCTGATCGCATAGATGGATTTCTATCGCATAGTTTGAAAATCGGATTCTTGAGCTATTTCTTAGGAGATATGAGCTATTACTTAGGAATAGATAACAACAAGTTTTCATATGGATTTTAAGGATAGTTTTTCCGCAAAGTTTTTAAAATAAAAGGAAATTTTAGATCTTATTGATTTTAAAATATCCTTACAATGGCATTTGAGGAAAAGATTGTTGCTTATATGATTCCATTAATAGCAAGAGTGAAAATATGAAATTGATTCTTTCATTTGTGGTAATGTCTAAATTTACCAAATAAGGAAAGATTCTCATCACCCAAGTTTCAATTGGACCGGAACTTGGAATCATGCAAGTTGTATAGCATTATGAATGAGAACTTTCAAGTATTGGAAAATTAAGACTAATTACTTGTTCACATGGATGTGTGAGTCAAGTAAAGGACTAAGGGATCGAGTACATAGTCTTGTGCACTTATCTAAGTCCACCACAAAAGATGGATAAGACTATCCGTCATGATTTACTAAGGTGTAGTAAATATGATTATACTTACAGACTTAAGTATAATTCTGAAACATTGGAAAATTTTCAATGTATGACAGAGAGAATAAGAAGAATCAAATTAGGCAAAAGGATAAAAGTTTCTCAAATCTGAAAAGATGGGAGAGTGCTTTGGTATCAGTTTTTGTGATCATCTTAATGATTAAAAAACCATATCAAAATTAGTTCTCTAAGGAAATCTTAGTGCATTCTTATGACTAAGAAGAGGAACTTGAATTGTTGAAATGGTTAAATCAAGAAGATGAGTCCTACTTAGTTCCAATACAAGTCTTAGAGTCATACTCCAAGATTGTAACTTGAGTGACATGTCTTAGAGAAGTTTTAAAACACTTGTCAAATGTAAGAGTAAAAGTTTTCTACTCTTGTACATTTGAAATTGGTAAGTTGTGATGTTTTGGATAAAACAAAGACCAACTAAGGCCAATTGTGTGAAGTGTTTGTCTTGATTAGAATCCACACTATCTCTTGAATATCTGACAAGAGAGTCATATATGTCAAGAGGACAGTAAGTGTCTTAATAGCCTTGAAAGTCTCAAGAACTAATCAAGAATAAAACCTAAAGTTCTTCACTAGCACACGACTTGAGGTTCATAACCTATCGTGTTGACGTATTCTGTGCCCATTCCAATTAAAGTTGGATTTGCATATGAGTTCTTAGAGTTCTCAATTGGTTGTACAACAACTTGGAAGCAATGTTAGGCCCTTGGGCTGCCAGGTGGCAAGGAATTAAGATTGCACAAGTTCAATCCATATGAGTTAGGATTTGTCACCAACCTAGTCCTGTGATTATGGTTTTGACAAATTCACATGGATAGGAACACTTACACCATAAAATCTAAGTGTCATAAGGTCTCTCTTCGATTCATGAATATGATGGTAAGGAAACTCTTTCACTAAGTAGATTTTAAGTAGATAGAATTGTGACTTTTGCAGTTCTCAAAGTCGTTAGTGGAGCGTGTGTGGTTAACCGGCACACTAACATTGACTTATGAGAAAAGGAAAAAGGTCTAAACAATTTAGACTATGATTACGACATCCATTTTCATAGTTCTGAAATTGTTTAGACACACTTGTGAGCTATCTAAGAGAGGTGTGTGATTTTGATAAAGTCTTATCAAGGCAATCTAGTATCAGAAATCTGAACTTTGGTAAGAAAGTCAACAAAGTATTGATTTCTTAAAGTCCAGTTGATTTCTATGTACATGTCAAAGCTAGTTGGAGCATAAGTTTTATGTTATTAATCATCATGTTAGTGGGAGCATGATAGTGATGATAAAGGTTGCAAGTTAGCAATATTAATTATAGAAAAACAAAAGGTCTCAATTGGAAAAAAAGAAGTTGTTTTGCTATAATTAAGGGAGAGGATATTATACTTCATCTCAAATCTAAAAGCTTAGCTTGAGGTCTTAATCGTATTTAGTCAAGAATATATATGAATTTCATGTTGGAATGGATCAACATAAGGAAATTCTATATATGGGTTCATTATTTGCGTTCTAAAATTTGATTATGATTATAGCATCCCATTTCATAATCTGAATTATGAGAACTTGGCAAATAGAAATGGAAATATTATAGTAAAAGACTGGTTTAGTCTTTATGTGAGACATCATGAATCGTGTCCCATATGCTTTGGATATAGGATCGATTACATGTGTTATATTCATTGTTTCTAAAATTTTTCAACTGCCTGGGGCATTAAGAAGGGAAAAGGTCTAGAATTGGATATGACTAAAATGATTAAGCAATTGTTGAGGACAATCTAAGGTTTACCAAGGATTGGTTGCTCAAGGACAGTTGGAAGTATAGTGTTGACTTTGGAAGGACCATATTGACATAGTCTAAAAAGAGGCAACTCTTGTTCGAATGTGATAGTCAAAATGGAATATGGAAATGGTTCAAAGTTAGAAAGTATTCAATGTGTAAGATTAGGAAACTTAATGCAAGAAGGATGTTTCCAAGGAGTTGATATCCGTTGGAATACTCTGTAATGATTGTTGCCAAGTCTGGTTGAATTTGTGCATAATCATTACAAGAGGATCAATGCATATAAGTTTAGAATCTAACAAATGTCAGTAAATGGCATGAATTTGGAATTCTTGCATTTGCAGTAAGGGTTTGGGACTGTGAAAAGATGATCATTGGAGTTATGCTCAATTGATCTATTTCACAAAGTAAAGATCATAGACAAACATAGTATGTATACTTTGTGTATGGCATGACTAATGTTTAGAAAACATAGTCTACATGCTTGGAGCATGGGACAACTATTGTTTTAAATTCAAGTATAAAGTTGATAAAACCGAAACAATGAATAATGAGTAATCAGTATGGTGATAAATAAAAGTGTTTATGTATATTCATAGGGTTTGATACTATATTTGATTCATTTATTCTTGTGTTTCACTTTGCATGTTTTGACTTCAAGAATAAACTAGGTTATTCTTCTGGAATGACTAAGTTATTCAAACCATCCACAGTCAGTCATATGTTGGAAGTAGATATAAATTAAGACTGTCATGGGTTGGCATGTAGAGGTCTAAGATGTCGGACAAAGGGCTACAACACTCATGAGTGCTCATAAGTTCTGAGTATTGGATTCAACCCGCGCTCATTGGAATCACTTCATGGATTTTATCACGAGTGATCATGAGACGATAATATCTTATATTCTTCAAACCTAGAGATATGAGTTGTTACTATGAGTTGGTTGTACATTGATTGCACGAAAACGCATTTGGTAACTCGGTGTTATAAAACGTGCCTTTGTGTATCATTCAACAAGTAGTAGAACAAGCCATATGAGTTGAGTTTATCCATTCCTTTTACCTTCGGGATAAAAGTGATATCTGTGGGCCCCTCGATGATTTAATAATGATACATGTGAGTGCTTGGCCAAGCTAGGACTGATTTGATTTGTTCAATCAGTTAGTCACCATGAATCGGAAATCGGGAAACAACAAATGGACAAAGAGAATGAGTATAATCCATGTCTCAGTCCATATGATATCTAGAATGGAGGAATATATGATCCCTTATCTAATGGACAAGTTCGGTGACAAGATCAGAGTTCGACAACGACTTTAAGAGCTACGATTGCCAGTTAGGTTTTGATGTCATACTCAATAATAGTTTTAGACTTATCCAAGTGGGAGACTGTTGGATTAATGTCTAAGTCCATAACTATATTTGGTATGTACTTGACCCGACCCGACATGGTCCATTTGGGTTGCACTTCACCGACACAATTTATATGGATAGTATTTTGAGAATAATATATTTATTATTTATATTAATATATTATAAGTTCTAATATATTAATATAATCATATTATTTAATTAGTATTGATCAAGAATTAATTTATAACTAATTAAGTGATCAAAATGAACTAATTAAATATGGGCTCTTAGATATATATATATATATATATATATATATATATATATATGTGTGTGTGTGTGTGTGTAGTGGGCCAAGTTCATTTAGGTTGGGCTAAGTCTTCATGGATAGTACATGGAGCTTTAACCCATGGATCCTAGGAAATGAAAGGTCATGGGTATTAGGGTTTAACCCTAATCCTCCACACTATATGAAGATGTCCTTGGTTGGTGAAATGGGTACTAGTGTGGTACACTAAGAAGGGCTAGCCGATTTCACTAGAGAGAACCAAGTATTCATATTCTCTAAAGTCTTCCAAGGTGTTTTGGTGATTTGTGATTCCATTTGAGGGTTCCACACTATTGGGGCTAAGCTCTTAAATCTTGAACACATCAAGCTACATCATAAGGTATGTCATCTAACTAGTACTTTGTAGTATAAGAACTTCATAATATGCTAGTTAGGATTAAAGCCTTAGAAAGTTCTTATTTGCATGTATAATAGAGAAAACATTGATCCATGGTTTATAGGGTTGCATGTATACCATAGGAGTGTTAGAATGCTCAAAACCCAACAAGAGTGTGGGCCGAGCCCGTATCTCTTAGTTGAGTTGATTATGATACATGCCAGTATGAAAGAGTTGTCTATACTTGTTGTCTGTGTGATACTTGTATGATTGGGTTGGTGGTTGAGTGTGGGCAAGGCCCGTATCTCTCCGAGAGTGGAGTGTGGGCTAGGCCCGTATCTCCCAGATAGAGAAGTATGTGCAGGGCCCGTATCTTCACGAGTGTGGGCGTGGCCTGTATCTCCCAGATAGCGAAGTGTGGGCAGGGCCCGTATCTCCTAGTTGAATGTTGTTTGTTATATCCTTGCATGGTATAAGGTATTATGGGGGATCTCACTAAGCTTTGTGCTTACGGTTTACAGTTGTGGTTTCAGGTACCTCTTCAGCTAGGGGAAAGGAGCCGGTGCGGTAGCAGCATATCACACATACGCTTTTGTTTTCCACACTATAGACTTTCTGGGATGTACTCTGAATTCTTATTATGATGTCACTAGTTTTTTTTAGACATGGATTATTATCATGAATGTTTTATAATGATGTTTTACATTTTAACCTAAATTAAAAATGAAATTTTTAACCGGCAATTTTGGGGTGTTACATCAGGAACCTACTCTAGAAGCAGTTATCCGGGCTGCAAAGTCTATTGAAGATATGATCAAGGGAAGAGTCGCCAGCAAGGTTGAAGTTGGCAAGAAGAGAAAGTTTGAAGGATCCTCAAGTTCCAACGAGAAGAGAAAATTCTCGAAGTCTGGTTCAAAGAATTTCGGTGAAGGAGCAAAATGGTGTGACAAGTGAAGAAGGAAGCACATTGGGAGATGCTCTAAAGAGATGACATGCTTCAAATGCGGGAAGACTGGTCATTACACCATCAAAAACACAACCAAGAGAAAATTCTGCTTTAAGTGTGGTGAAGGACACTTCAAGCAAGACCACCCAATAAGAGAAGAAGCTACAGAGTCAAATGTACCGCCAAAGCCGAAAGCAAGAGCATTCCATATGATCCTTGATGAGGAAGTTGATAATGCAAGGATCAGGAAGGAGGACTGATATCCAAAGATCAAGCCATGGAGTAGCCATGTGGATAGTAACATATGATGTAACCTGGGTTTTGAGCACTATAACATTTCCAAAGTGCACATGAAACCCTAAATGCTTTGGATCTATGTTTTCTCTAATTATACATGTATTTTCTTTTTCCAAAGCATTCACCCTAGCTAGCATACAATTAAAGCTATATGTAATCAAAGCATAGTTAGGATACATACCTCTTGAGTAGGGTAGAGTTCTTGAACTTTGAAAGCTTGAGCACCTCAAGTGTGATGCCTCTAATGGTTCACAAACACCAATATGCAATAGGAGGTTCTAAGAGAATAAGTTACCTGTCTCTATGGTTGGTGCAACCGATTTTGGTGCATGGAAGGATCTATTTATAGTCGTGGCAAGTGCTAGGGTTACACTTTGTAAACTCTAATGATCCATGACTTTCCACATTCCTATGATCCATGGGTTTAACCCCCGTGGACTATCCATGGGTTATATTATTGGTTTAGCCCACTTACATAATCATGGATCACTTAGCCCATACTATAAGTATCATTGATTTGCATAATCAATCCTTCCATATTTAATTAGTCTCTTTTTACCAAAAAATTAATTCCAAATTAATTCTTGGACAATACTAATTAATTAACCATATTATTATATTATACTTATAATATATCAATAAATCGTAAATAACCTTATTCTCTTAAAACCATCCTATCAAATTGCACTGGTGAAGGCAACCCAAAAGGACCATGCTACTATCAGGTCAAATACACACCAATTATAGTTATGGGATTAGACACCAAATCCAACAGTCTCCCACTTGGATAAGTCTAATAACTATAGCTTCCTATGTGGCTTCAGGATCCAACTTAGCAATCGTAAGCTTCCAAAAGCCGCTATCAACTCTGACCGTGTCAATGACGTATCCTTTAGATAAGGTGTCATATACTCCTCTATTCTCAAGATATCATCTGGACAAATACATGGAACAATGTCATACTTATTATCTAGCAGTTTGTTTCCCGATTTCCGATTAGTTTGACATAGAACATACCTGAACACATCAATTTAGTTCTGACCTGGCCCGGAACATAAGTCAAAACAGAATCATCGAGAGGCCCAAGATATCACTTTTAATCCTCTTAGGATAAAAGGAACATATAAACTTCGACATTATATGCTTGTACTAACTACTCATTAAATCATGCACAACAACATGTTTTGTAACATCAAGTTATTGATGCGTTTTCGTGCCATCAATGCATGAATAACTCATAGTGAACAACTCATATATCTAGGTTTGAAGACACACATATATATATATATATATATATATATATATATATATATATATATATGATATTATCATCTCATGATCACTCGTGATAAATTCCATGAAGTGATTCAAGTGAGCGCGGGTTGATCCAATACTCAAATCTTATTTCAGAAGTACTCATGAATGGTGTAGCAAACCTGTTGCAATGCCTAGCTCCTTAGACAATCCTACAAGCCAAATCGTGATAGCCTTCTTTCATACCTACTTCCAAAGTATGAACGACTGTGGATAGTTTGAATAAATCTTATTTATTCTGGAAGTCAAGACATGCAAAGTGAAACAATAGTAAATAACTGACAGAAGACAGTAACTTTACTTATAAATGAAACTCCTTTTAGTCATCATCAAATGTCAATTACAATTTAGCTATTACAAGTTTTAGTTTATCTAATCACTAAAACTAATATTGTCCTTTATCCCAATGCACATCACATGCTGCAAGTGCTTAACCCTAGTCAGTCCCTTTGTAAGGGGATCTGTTGTGTTGTCCTTTGATGATATCCTCTGCACCACGAGATGCCCTTCTTCTACTTGATGTTTTATGAAGTCATACTTTATGTCGATATGTCTGGATCTTCCATGATCTCTGGGTTCCTTGGTTAAGGCAACCATCCCTTCATTATCACAGAAAAAATTTCACATTCTCCTTTATGGATGGAATAACTCCGAGGTCTCCAATGAAGTTTTTCAGCCATATCGCCTCTTTCGCTGCTTCGCTTGCTGATATTTACTCTGATTCACACGTTGAATTAGCTATAGTCTCCTGCTTGGAACTTTTCCATGTTACTGGTCCTCTATTTAGGGTAAATATCCAGCACGATTGAGAACGGAAATTATCTCTTTCGGTCTGAAATCTCGCATCACTATACCCTGTCACACTCAAGTCATCACTCCCACCGAGGGTAAGAACCCATTCCTTAGTCCTCCTCAAGTACTTAAGAATATTCTTAACCGCAGTCCAATGAGCTTTACCTGGGTTCCCTTAATATTTGATAACCATGCTCAAAGCAAAGGCCACATCAGGGCGAATACAAGTCATAGCATACATGATCGAACCAACTGCAAAAGCATATGGTATATGACTCGTTTTTTCTATCTCAGCCTCTGTACTCAGACTCTGAATCTTACTCAGTTTGGTATTGCCTTGGATAGGTAAGTTTCCTTTCTCAGAGTTCTCCATTCTGAAACGTTTCAGCGCCTTGTCCAAGTAGGTACGTTAACTAAGTCCTATTAGGTGTTGTTTGTTTTTCCGAAGTGAAAATGTCTGAAATCTGTGGACCACCTCTGCAGCCCTCTGCAACAGAAGAGGTGGACCAAAGTGTTGCAGACTGTAATGAGAAGCATGTTTGTTTTTTTAATGTCTGCGGGCTGCTGCAGATATTAAAAAATTTAAGATAAAGTAATTATTAAACCGAAAATAGTTTTTTAATACCAAAAATTTAATAACTGTAGTCTTAAAATATTGAAATAAATTCAAACAAACAAAATAGTGTTACAATAACATTTTTAAAAAAATCATACAACCAAACTGTATGTAACAACCCGAAATTTCCGTATCATTTCTTGTAACTCTTTCGTAGTACAATTCACGCAACCAATCGTCGTTTCCAAATTCAATTTCCGATCTTCCGTTTAATTAAGTCATTAACTGGTATGTATTTAAAATGACTTAATGGGTGTCTTAATACATTTAGAAATCATTTTAACACCCAACTTTAGTGATCGGAATATTTCTAGAATTTACTATATCGGGTTACGGCAACCTAATCGAGTACGACCAAAATGCCTCGTCTAACGCCGGTATCGGGTAGAATTCCACCGTGTCCAAAACTTAGACACTATATAAAGTGTTTTAGGACTCCATTTGAAGCCTTTGGCCATTTTCTCATAAAACTCTCCCAACCTCTCTCCTTATCCATAATCAAAGGTCCAAAACAAAGATTTAAGGCTTCCAATCAAAGAGGTAACACCCCTAACTTGTTATCTAACCTCTTTAGCCTTCAAATTGATGTTTAAACTTAGTTTGGGACCAAGAACATGAGTTTACAGCCAAGGATCATGCTTGGGTCGTAAACTCCTCAAAATGGGGTTTTTGAGCCAAATTTACCCTTCCGAATCATAGTTGGACTTAGATATGACCTTAAGGCTTGCTAATCTGGACTTGGAACACATTAAACATGAATTTTGGGGGACAAACAAGAGTTTATGGCCAAGGCTCCTTCTTGGGCCGTAAACTCCTCTAAAATGGGGATTTAGTGCCTTTAAACATGTCCAAATGCCTTGAAACTCAACCAATGGCCTTGTGGTAAAATCTAGATGCATCTAAAAATAGTTTAACGGTTTGTAACACATCAAAAATTCCATTTATAGGAGTTTACGGCCTACGAACATACCCTTGGCCGTAAACTCATAAAACCTTGTTAAATGATGCATCAAATTCACTCTAATGGCTTGCATAAATTTCTAGAATCACATGTGATTGTTTTAAGCATCAAAAACTAACTTTTCATGAGTATAGGAGAGTTTACGGCCATAGAACATGCCTCTAGGCCGTAAACTCCTAAAAGTATGTTTAATGGTGTTCTAAATTCATAACAAGGCTTGGAAAATTAACTAGAATCACATGTGATTGTCCTTTGTAGCTTAAAATTTTTTTTCTTGGCCATGGGTGAGTTTATGGCCGTAAACTCCAAGGTTGTGGCCGTAAACTCCCTTTTAAATGGTATAAATCCAAACAAAATAAACCAAGGCATTCTAGAAGTCCATTCCAACAATCCCCATGTCCCTTTAAGCCATTAAACACCCAAAATCACACCAACATGAGTTTACGGCCGTAAACTTATGTATGGGTGTGTTATGTGGTTGTAAACTCTCTAAAATGTTTACTCTTGGGGAGTAAACTCAAGTCCCAAGTCCCTAGTGCCATTACACGTCCGAAGATGTCACCCGGGTCACTCCAAACGCTCGTTTTGAGGTGTTTAACATCGTTGGAGTGTAATGTTCCATATGATTAGTGAATGTATCCCTAATTGAATATATATGGACATTATTTCATTTTACATAGGGACATCATGAGTAATCAATCCCCGAACCAACGTCTAGTATCCAAAACCGACGCATTTTCGAGTGCGGTGAGTTCATACCCCTACCCTTTTTCACTGTTTTCACTGTTTTCAGGAGGGGAACACAAGCAATGTACAAGGGAATTCTTGTACTCAAAACATGTTTTCAAATGTGTGATTCATATTCTATATGATTTTATTACGGATTACCACAACTGATAACCATTTGAACATGCAGAACATGTAACATATATTTGTGAAATAGGTCTTTAAACTGTTATGTTTTACATATGTTTCACAAATGGCTTTCCATATTTTATCAGTTAAAAGCATGACATTAGACATTTGAATATAATACTTGTACACTGTTTTGTCCACGGTAACACTCCACACATATACGTGAGTGGAGGACAATCATATTATTACTAGTAAATTTGTTAATCCTGTATGATTGGAGACACGTCCTCGGTGAACACTCCACAGTGATACGCGAGTGGAGGACTACACCCATAACTAGAATCTCTGGTATTTAGAGAGCGTGACTTGAGTGTATAGATCTATACGGGGCTGACTACCCCACACCTGGCTGCTAGCTACAGCCGAACCGAATTGGTTCAAGGTTGACGAAAGTCATAAGTATGTGGACTACTTATTGCCACATGTGGACTACTTATTGCCACAGGTTTTAGTCTATTGTATGGTTATGGAACTCGCAATTAGGATAACAGAGATTTACTTATAGTAATAACGAACCACTCTATACATCTTTTACATCTTTTACATCTTTCACGTATAGTAACTAACATTCAGGAAACTATGGGACTTTCCTAGGGAAAACATGGAACCTAACCACGTTTACATCTTTTACATCGTTCACATTAGAAACCAACATGCAGGAAAGCATGGGGCTTTCCTGGGTGACACCTACATAACTAGAAAGGATAACAAACCGGCTAACATTACATCTTTTACATTGGGTAATATACAATAAGGAAAGTATGGGACTTTTCTGGGAATACATGATAAGTAAACAGAACAGTTTAACAAACCGGATAACCAAACTATACATTTTCACATGAGTAGACATGTTTTCAGTGTACAAACTTACTATACTTTACATTTGTGAAACAACAACCAACTATTAAGAAAATATGGGATTTTATTGGTGTGCGTAACATTTCAGAAACAGAAAGGAAACTTGAACATTTTCACAAACAAAAACCGCTTATGAACTCACCAGCGTTATGCTGATTTTCAAACCGCTTGTGTTCTCAGGTCAGCGTTAGAACAGGTACCCGAAGATCCCTTTTTAGTCAAAAGACGGAGTACATGAAGACCCATTTCATTTTGTTCATATATATGCTATGTATCACAACTGTACAAACTTTACATTTTGAAACAACTGTAAAACTTTTCTTATGTAATGTAATGGTTGTTTTACTTTACTTACTATGAGCATTGGATTTGATACTCAACGTGGAGTCAACCCCGAAAATGTTTCCGCCTTCGGTTTTTGGGGTGTGACACTTTAATAATTCTCATTCCATATTTTCATCATTTGTTCAACAATTTCATCTCGTAACTAGGTCATAGATTCACGGTCCACTGCAGTACCATGTGTTGGAATCTCATCATCATCATTATCGACAACTGCATTGTTATTCCAAACCGAGACATTTGGTTCATCATATCGTGCAAAATACTCATTACGTAGTGTAGCAGTCCGAATTCCAAGTTAGATTTATGGCCCTTCTATTTTGGAGAGTTGGCATCTTAGTCCCTTGAAGTTGAAAAGATGGTTTGGTGAGTAAGCTGGGCGTACGCCGCGCGTACTCATCCGGGTACGCTGGGCGTACCCAAGGTTACGTCGGGCGTAACCGGCCCAGATGTAAAACCCTAAATTGTGGCCTTGCACTATAAAAAGAACATGGAGTCCCTTACCCTAGCCACCATACACCCTTGAGAGAACCCTTGGAGAGCTGAGATTCATGCTTTAGCTTGTGTGTGAGTTTTTGAGCTTGAAGTTGTCTTTTCAAAGTGAAGAAGGAGAAGAGAGAGCCATTGTTGGAGCTAGAAGTTGAAGAACGAGTATAGATCCGAGTTATACAATGGTTGGAGATCCTTCCTGAGGTAAAAAGCTCAAAGCTTTCCTTGTTCTTCATAAGTTTTGCTTGTTGGACCATTTGTTATGGTTTTGGTTCAAAGTTAGAGACTTTATGTGCAAAGAATCTCCATAAGCTTAGATCTGACCTTTTCTAGGGTAAAATGTGTTGAGGAGTAATAAAAATCAACTCTTGGACGTGGATCTTGTGGCATGCATGAGTTATAGTCTCATTATGGAAAGAGGAAAGGTGTTTTGAGTGAAAATTGATCGTTACAGCCATGCAAAGGCTTAAAGGTTCCAACTTTATGGTTTAAGACATATTAGAAGGGTTAGGTCTGAAGTTTGGATGCAAGTCTTAACCGTTGAAGACTTGAATATGCTGGACAAAGAAACTGGGCATTACGTTGGGCATAATCCCAGTACGCACCGTGTAAGGGGTTGCGTACCCTGTTTCTGGAAGGCAAGCGTACGCCCCGCGTACAGGAGCTGGTACGCCCCGCGTACTGCTTGCTGTTGACTTTTGTTGACTTTTAGGGGTTTAGTCAACATGTGGACTTTTGGGTCAGGGAGGGGTAAAATGGTCTTTTACCCTTCTGTGGAATTTTAAAAGGAATATAGTGTAGCCTTGAGAGCCATTAATGATTTAGGATGATTATTTGATGTGATTAGGCGAGGCTAGGTCGAGGTTATGAGATTTAGAGATATCAAGCACGTGAAATTTATACATCATACAAGGTGAGTCTTCTCACTATACTGTACCTGGAAGGGTACCTATGTGTGACCGGAAGGTCTGGTATGCCATAATTATGAGTTGCCTGTTTGTATGCGATATGTATGCTATGCTTTATTTGGGCCGGAAGGCATTATGTTATGGGCCAGAAGGCATTATGATGTAGACTGGAAGGTCAGGGAGTTATGGACTGGAAGGTCAACACGGGTGGGACCGGAAGGTTTACCAGGTCGGGACGGAAATCCCCTGAGACACATGGACCGGAAGGTCATGGCCTGGAAGGGCGTATGTGTGTAAGTGGTATATTGAGGAACTCACTAAGCATTTATGCTTCAGTTGTTGTGTTATGTGTTTCAGGTACTAGTGAGGACCGAGGGAAGGCGTCGGCATGACTCGTACACACACAAGCAGGCGGATTTGGATTTATTTGATCTTGGGATTTGACATGTCTTGTATTATGATTATGATACATTGGATTTTTATGGTTTGATTTGGATGAAAATATGTTTTTAAGAAATGAAAAATTGTTTTGAAAAAAAATTACGTTGTTAAAAGTTGGTATCAGAGCTTTGGTTTGAGGGACTCGGATGCACCTTTGGGCGTATCTGAACTCAAAATGAGGATTTGAGAAATTTTCAACAATAAAAACTAAATTTTCTAAAAGAGCGAAGAGTTTTGAAACAAATGGAGCAAAGCAGTGTGTACGGTCAGCCAACGCCCGAACAGTGAATCCCCAAAATACCCTTACAATATGTGTTATGAAATATGCTATGTTATGTTATGCATGCTAGAGTAGGCTAGGTATTCATATTAGGACTAGAGTGGCCTGATTTGTGATGCCTTAGCCTAGGAGAATCCTACTGCTATGAGATGCCTTGAGAGCGAGTAGGTAGTCAATGCATAGCGAGAATAAAGTACTTGCGATCCGGGATCCAAGGAGGAGGACTTGGGGTGAATGTTGATGCGGTGTAGTTAGTAGTATAGGGCCCGTACTACTGAAGACACCGGATCAGTGTGCATCCCAGGTAAGAATCCTTTGGGTATTGGAGGGCGAGTAGGGTTGCGTTATCGAGTGCGAGTATGCTCAATCAAGTCTCTGATATTTTTATGTTGTATTTTAGAGGCATCATGGTTGGGACACGACACACACCTGAGATCGGTGGGGTCAGTGACGAGGAGATTCGTCGATTGATTCATGAGGAGGTGGCAGCTGCCATCCGGGCTGAGATTCCAGAGATGTTTGGGGACATCAAGACCACACTGATTGAGACCTTCGATGAGCGGTATGCAGAGGTGACTGAGGTTGCAGCTACTGCAGCTACCGCAACTATTGTTGCTACCAGACCTCGAGGAGGTGACTCGTTGTTGTTTCGGGAGTTCAACAACACGAAGCCACCAAAGTTCGATGGGGCGCAGGACTCGATAGCGGCGATGAGGTGGATCTCTGACATTGATGGATGTTTCTATACGTGTTCTTGTCCAGGACACTTGAGGGTGCGGTTTGCTTTGAACCAGCTTCACTTGGGAGCGAAGGATTGGTGGAAGTTCGTGACGGCGAGTTTCACTTTGGCAGAGATTCCTGAGGTGACGTGGGAGAGGTTCACCGCCATGTTCAGGGATGAATATGTTCACTCGTGGAGAGGAAACGGTTGGTTTAGGAGTTCTTGACCCTCAAGCAGGGTAAGGGCTCGGTTACTGTGGTTACTCGGAAGTTTCATGAGAGGGCGATGTTCTGCCCTGAGCAGGTGTCGACTGAGCAGGTACGGATGAGCCAATATTTGGGCATTTTGAGGAGGGACATTCGAGAGTTCGTTTCGAACTCGACGTACCGTACATTTTCTGAGCTTCAGGAAAATTCCCGGAAGCGGGAGATCGAGTTGGAGACGCAGGCCAGGGAGGAGGCCGAGTCTCAGAGGATGGATCGGTGGTCGGCTCAGTCTCAGCCGGCAGCCAAGCGGGCCAAGCCCGCTGATTCGAGAACTGGAGGCCAGAAGGGCCGCACTTGCGGGAAGTGCGGAAAGGGTTATGAGGGAACTTGTCGATCGGGAGCTTGCTACAAATGTGGCAATGAGGGGTATATCGCTAAGGATTGCCCCAAGGGATTTATGGTTTGCTTTCATTGCAACTAGATTGGCCATCGGAAGGCCGAGTGTCCGCAGTTGCATCAGGGGAAAGCACAGGGATCTGCACCTGCTTCTACGGTTACCGAGGTTCGATCGGTAAAGGCTGAGGCTCCGAAGGCTCATGGGAGAGCTTTCCAGTTGACATCGGAGGAGGTCCGCGCAACACCCGATGTTGTGGCCGGTATGTATTCTTCTCTCTACTTATTTAAGTTTGAGATATTATGCTTATATTATGTTATACGTAGGTACTTTTTGTTGTGAATTATGTGCCTGCCTTAGTGTTATTTGACTCGGGAGCGAGTCGGTCTTTTGTGTCGTTAGCCTTCAGTCGTCATATCAGTATTTTTCGAAAGGCCATGAGTCGACCTCTGTGAGTTTCTATAGCTAACGAGCGAGTAGTGCATGCCACGGATGTGATTCAAGGATGTACCCTTGAGATCTTCGGTGTGGTGGTCCCGATAAATCTAGTCCCGATTGCGATGGGGGACGTGTGTGTTATAGTGGGCATGGATTGGTTGCACCGATTTGGAGTTGTTATAGATTGTGAGCGTCAGTTGGTGATGATACGAGACCCTAGTGGGGGAGTACTTACGGTGTACAGTGAGGGTACTCGTCCTGAGTCATCATATTGTTCAGAAGCTAGGGCGAGGCAGAGTTTACGGGAGGGCTGTATGGGATTTGTAGCTTATGTGATGGACACACGAGTGGCCGCTTGGAGGCCAATTTCGATTGATGAGGTCCCAATTGTGTGGGAGTTCCCTGATGTCTTTCCCGAGGACTTGTCGGGTGTGCCTCCCGAGAGGCAAGTGGAGTTTTGTATCGACTTGGTGCCCGAGGCGGCACCTGTTGCCAATGCACCCTATCGCCTTGCACTATCCTCAAAGCTTCAGGAGATGTTGGGAAAGGGGTTTATTAGACCGAGTAGCTCACCTTGGGGAGCACCGATCCTTTTTACCAAGAAGAAGGATGGTTCACACCGGATGTGTATTGATTACTGGGAGTTGAACAAGCTGACAGTCAAGAACAGTTATTCATTACCGAGGATCGACGATTTGTTCGATCAGTTGCAGGGAGCGTCTTGGTTTCCGAGATTGACTTGAGGTTGGGTTATCATCAGATGAGGGTTCGGGATGAAGATATCCAAAAGAGAGCATTCAGAACTCGTTATGGGCATTACGAGTTCGTGGTGATGCCTTTTGGGCTCACCAATGCACTAGCCGCGTTCATGGATCTCATGAACAGCGTGTGCACACCGTTGTTGGATCGATCAGTGATTGTTTTCATCGATGATATATTGGTATATTCAAAATCCAGAGAGAAACATGAGGATCATTTGAGTGAAATCCTCGGAGTTCTGAGATCGGAGAGGCTTTATGGCAAATTCTCCAAGTGTGATTTTTGGTTATGGGAGGTCCAGTTCCTAGGGCATCTCGTTAACCAGCAGGGGATATTGGTCGATCCGGCCAAGATTGAGGTTGTGATGAGTTGGGAAGTGCCGAGGTCACCTTCTGAGATCAGGAGTTTCTTAGGATTGGCAGGCTACTATCCGAGATTTATCAGGGATTTCTCCAAGATCACTAAGCCACTCACCAAGTTGACCCGGAAGGGTGTTGCATTTTCTTGGGGTCCGGAGTAGCAGAACTCATTCGAGACACTTCACCAGAAATTATGCGAAGCCCTGGTGTTAGCCCTTCCGGAATGGATGGAGGATTTCATCGTATATTGTGGTGCATCGATATCCGGATTGGGAGCAGTGCTTATGCAGAGGGGGCATGTGATAGCATATGCATCGAGGCAGCGTAAGCCTCATGAGTTGAGGTATCCCACTCATGATCTGGAATTGGGAGTTGTAGTGTTCGCCCTCAAGATCTGGCGTTACTATTTGTATGGGGTTCGGTGTATGATATACACGGACCACAAGAGTTTGAAGTTTTTGATGGATCAACCTAATGTGAATATGCACCAGAGGAGATGGTTGGATGCACCAGAGGAGATGGTTTGATGCAGTAAAGGATTGTGATTGTGAGATCCTGTACCACCCGGGCAAGGCTAATGTGGTTGCCGATGCCCTGAGCCATAGGGTGGAGGGAGCCCCGATTCGAGACATTTGCATGAGATTGACAGTGAGGACTCCAGTATGGGATGCCATTCGAGGGGCCCAGGCGGAGGCCATGAGACCGGAGAACCGCAAGAGAAAGCGAGTGATCGGGCAGGTACCATAGTTTGTTACTGATAGTCGAGGACTTATGACCTTTCACGGTTGGGTTTGGGTACCGTTTGTGGGCGGAACGCGTACAGTCTTGATGGAGGAGGCGCATAAATCGAAGTTCTCGATCCACCCCGGGGGCAATAAGATGTATTTGGACCTGAAGAAGGAGTATTGGTGGCCCTGTATGAAGAGGGATGTGGCATGGTTCGTGGAGAGGTGCTTGACCTGTTGCAAGGTTAAGCCCGAGCACCAACGTCCGCATGGTAAGTTGCAGCCGTTAGAGATTCCCAAGTGGAAGTGGGAACAGATCACCATAGATTTTATCACCAAATTGCCGAGGAATTTCAGGGGTGTCGATGCGATTTGGGTGATTGTGGACCGATTGACGAAGAGCACTCACTTTCTTGCTATCAGTGAGAGCTCCCCTGCTGAAAAGTTAGCAGAGTTATACATGAGGGAGGTGGTATCATGGCATGGAGTTCCGATCTAGATTGTTTAAGACTGAGATGTGCATTTTACTTCCAGATTTTGGAAGAAGTTTCACGAGGAGTTGGGTACGTGGCTGCATTTCGGTACCGCATACCACCCACAAACCGATGGGTAGAGCGAGCGGACGATTCAGACGCTCGGGGACATGCTTCGGGCATGTGTATTGGATTTCGGTGGAAGTTGGGACACGTATTTTCCCTTTGCTGAGTTTTCCTATAACAACCATCACTCGAGCATTGGTATGCCACCTTTTGAGCTGTTATACGGAAGGAGGTATCGTACCCCCATTTGCTGGGGTGAGGTAGGGCAGCGTGTGATGGGTAGTACAGAGATGGTGATTCAGACGACAGAGCAGATACAACAAGTCTGGCAGAGGTTATTGACTACTTAGACTCGCTAGAAGAGTTACGCGGATATGCGGTGATCCGAGCTCGAATTTCAGGTCGGTGATTTCGTGCTCCTGAAGGTATCTCCTTGGAAAGGAGTGATCTGATTCAGGAAGAGGGGCAAGCTGGGGCCCCGGTATATTGGGCCATTTACAGTGATCACGAGGGTGGGCAGGGTAGCGTATCGCTTGGAGCTACCTGCGGAGTTGGACCAAATTCACGATACCTTCCACGTGTCGCAACTGAGGAAGTGTATTGCCGATGAGTCGGCAGTGGTACCATTAGAGGATATCCAGGTGGACGCAAGCCTAAATTATGCAAAGAAACCAATTGCGATTCGGGATCAAAAGATCAAGGTTCCATGGAACAAGGAGATATCGTTAGTGTAGGTTCAGTGGCAACATTGGAAGGGGTCCGAGTTGACATGGGAATAAGAGTCAGAAATGCGGGAGCAGCATCCAGAATTGTTCCCTGTATAAGACTTCGAGGGCGAAGTCTGGTTCTAGTGGGGAAGAATTATAACAGCCCAATTCCAGGTTAGCTTTATGGCCCTTCTATTTTGGAGAGTTGGCATTTTAGTCCCTTGAAGTTGAAAAGATGGTTTGGTAAGTACGCTGGGTGTACTGGGGCGTACATCGCGCGTACTCATGTGCTTAATTCATACGCGTGTTCATTCGGGTACGCTGGGCATACCCAAGGTTACGCCAGGCGTAACCGGACTAGATGTAAAACCCTTGGAGAGCTGATATTTGTGCTTTAGCTTGTGTGTGAGTTTTTCAGCTTGAAGTTGTCTTTTCAAGGTGAAGAAGGAGAAGAGGGAGCCATTGTTGGAGCTAGAAGTTGAAGAACGAGTATATATCCGAGTTCTACAGTGGTTGGAGATCCTTCCTGAGGTAAAAAGCTCAAAGCTTTCCTTATTCTTAATAAGTTTTGCTTGTTGGACCATTTGTTAGGGTTTTGGTTCAAAGTTGGAGACTTTATGTGCAAAGAATCTCCATAAGCTTAGATATGACCTTTTCTAGTGTAAAATGTGTTGAGGAGTCATAAAAATCCAGTCTTGGATGTGGATCTTGTGGCATGCATGAGTTATAGTCTCATTATGGAAAGAGGAAAGGTGTTTTGAGCTCAAATGATCTTTACAGCCATGCAAAGGCTTAAAGGTTCCAACTTTATGGTTTAAGCCATATTAGAGGGGTCAGATCTAAAGTTTGGATGCAAGTCTTAACCGTTGAAGACCGGAATATGTTGGACAAAGAAACTGGGATTACGCTGGGCGTAATCCCAGTACGTGCCGCGTAAGGGGTTGCGTACCCCATTTCTGAAAGGCAAGCGTATGCCCCGCGTACAGGAGCTGGTATGCCCCACGTACTGCTTTCTGTTGACTTTTGTTGACTTTTAGGGTTTTAGTCAACATGTGGACTTTTGGGTCAGGGAGGGGTAAAATGGTCTTTTACCCTTTTGTGGAATTTTAGAAGGTATATAATATAGCCTTGAGAGCCGTTAATGATTTAGGAGGATTATTTGATTTGATTAGGTGAGGCTAGGTCGAGGTTACGAGATTCAAAGATATCAAGCACGTGAGATTTAAACATTATACGAGGTGAGGCTTCTCACTCTACTGTACCTGGAAGGGTACCTATGTGTGACCGGAAGGTCTGGTATGCTATAATTTTGAGTTGCCAGTTTGTATGCGATATGTATGCTATGCTTGATTTGGGCTTGAAGGCATTATGTTATGGGTCGGAAGGCATTATGATGTAGACCGAAAGGTCAAGGATTTATGGACCGGAAGGTCAACACGGGTGGGACAGGAAGGTTTACCGGGTCGGGATGGAAGTCCCCTGAGACACATGGACCGGAAGGTCATGGCCTGGAAGGACGTGTGTGTGTAAGTGGTATATTGGGGAACTCACTAAGCATTTATGCTTACAGTTGTTGTATTATGTGTTTCAGGTACTAGTGAGGACCGAGGGAAGGCGCCGGCATGACTCGTGCACACACACGCAGGCGGATTTGGATTTATTTGATCTTGGGATCTGACATGTTTTGTATTATGATTATGATACATTGGATTTTTATGGTTTGATTTGGATGAAAATATTTTTTTAAGAAATGAAAAATTGTTTTGAAAAAAAAAATTACGTTGTTAAACGTAGTCTCTTTCTTCTTATAAAATTATGAAGCGCAAAACATGCTAGGGTAATGTTTCATTGTTTAACCAATGAAAATTGTGCCATCCTCTTCAATATAGGAAATCGTGCTTTCAAGACACCAAAAGCATGCTCAATGACATTCCAAAGTTTTGTGTGTGCATGGTTAAATTTTTCTTTATTTGTTGATTCATGTTGTCCATAGAAATCTCCAAGCCAATGCCTCACATTATGGTACGCTACCATAAAACCTCCAATGTTTGCATAGGCAGCATCACAAAGCTAATATTTATCTGTAAAAAAAAATTCATTTATTTTTTAAACTAAGATAAAACTATTTAAATAACCATAAATTTACCTGATGATGGGAGCGAGAATAGTGCATGTGGATTTGCTAATGCTTCTGATAAAATTCTAGAATCGTATGTTATCCCTTCCCAACTGGCCACAACAAACGTAAACATCATGTTGAAGTCACATAT
Organism: Lactuca saligna; assembly: GCF_052625555.1. Classification (NCBI taxonomy): domain Eukaryota; kingdom Viridiplantae; phylum Streptophyta; class Magnoliopsida; order Asterales; family Asteraceae; genus Lactuca; species Lactuca saligna. The sequence continues at coordinate 145,030,806 of NC_136419.1, read as the reverse complement.
TGCCAATATGTTTTGGTAACAATCGTTTTTCCCCTACTTCTATATAAATCCTGTTTGTTTGTAGGGACAAAAGCATGTATCAAAGTGCCATCAAGTGGGTCACGAAAAAAAGATATAAACTTAATATTCAAGTACCAAATAACATAATATTCAAGTACCAAATACTACAAATAACATTCAAGTAGCAAATAACCAAAAAAACATAACCATATAGTTCCAAAACATGCCAACTAACATAAGATAATAACGTAACATAAGATTCAAGTACCAAAAAACATAACATAAATCTCAAATACCAAATAACATAATATTCAAGTACCAAATACTACAAATAACATTCATGTAGCAAATAACCAAAAAACATAACCATATGGTTCCAAAACATGCCATTAAAACCTAAACAACTCAAACATATAAACTTAATGAATAGTCTTTCCATCCTTTAAAACTCCTAAACTTGTAGCTGTCATCTCGATCCATCCTCTTAATATTTGTGGATCATTGGGAAAATTTACCCACGCCTCTCTTATATTCATGGTCCCTCCAAAAATGTGATAAGCAGCAAATCGTAGAGGGTCTACTAGGCCTAACTCGATCAACTCAAGCTTCTCTAAACATTGGGGAATTGTTGGCCCTTGAGTCAAATGGTGTAGAGCTTTTTGCATCTCTAGTGCTAAATCATTAGCAGTAATAGAAGCTTTAAGCGAGGCATACGAAGGTGGATCAGGTGAGGTACTAGGAGCTCGAGTTCAAGGAATTGAGGGTTTAGCCTTTTTGTTGGGGTTACCAGAAGGTGAAGCATCAGAAGGTGAATCAACAAAAGGTGCAGCAGCAGAAGGTGGTGGCTGAGTAAAATGTTCAGTAGTATGATTACAAAAGTAATCATCTTCATCTATGTTAATGGAAGGGGCATCCATTAACTTTAGTAGTATGACATGGAAATAAGATGATCCCTGTCCCGATGGTGTTTGGGATGTGGCATAGCTGAGATTACCAGATACATTGTTTCCATCAAAGAGTTCTGCACAAAGCTCTGGAAACAACAATGGGACGGTTTTCAAAGAAGCGACCTTCGGATGTCCCTAAACCCAATCAATGTAATAAAAGTAATATCAGAATTAAAGACAACTATATAAACAATATACATATAAATATGTGTGTGTATACCTTTTTAAAGTCCTCCCACTCCTCATTTGTTAAGATAAAAGTATTTATTTGTGGATTGTAAAGGTTTCCATTTTTGTTTTTTTATGTATAAACATCCTGTGTATTTGGCTTTAAGGTTATCATAGGTGTTTTTTAATTGTCGTTGATTCAAATCCACGCCATACTTTTTCCTTAATGGTTGTTCCTAACTTGTGCCATGATTGTTTGTGCAAACTCAAACCTTTTCTACCCACGGTTTGTACTTCTTCGATACAAGTGAGCAATAAGCATTTTGTTTGCTCATTGGTCCATGTATGTTTGTCTCCCATTTCTAATAACAAAAAGAAAATATAGAATACATACTTTAGCAACAAAGAGTAATCATATTTCAGCATAATCAACAAATAAGTTTATCATATTCAACGATTTAAGCATAAACTTGATCCCCATTCAAGAAATACAAGTGATAACAATTCTACAAATAAGTTTAAAAAAACCATTTCTGCCAATGATTTCACCATATAAACTTGCATATGAGTTTATGATTTCAGCATACAAGTATATGATTTCATCAAGAATTATGATTTTATCCAAAATTCATAACAATTCAACACAAAAATTCATGAACCTAAACATAAATTTGAGCAGAAAATCTGTTTAAAGAACAAAACACAAACTCCTAGAATTATAACAAAGCACTAAAGCTGAATTTAAACTCAATTTATGGCTCTAATATCTCAAACTGCTAGAATTATAGCAAAACACAAACTTCTCTCTTATAGATCATGGTGGATCTACCGAAAAACAACCAATTCTAATCCTTATGAAACCATTGGAGATTTAAAATCATGAGATTATCATCTTTTTCTTCAATCTTATTTCACAGTTTCAAAGTTTCAGAAAAATGAATAAATTACCAGTGAATAAGAAATCAGAAAATCATGAGATTATCTTTAGGTACTCAAATAAGAAATCAGAATAACAAAACACAAACTTCTCTCTTCAATCTTATTTCACAGTTTCAATCTTATTTCACATTTTCAAAGTTTCACAAAAATCATGAGATTATCATATTTTTCTTCATCTTTAGGTACTTAAATAAGAAATCAGAAAAAAAAACTAACATGTTGATGTTGATATTGAAAATGATGGCAGCAAAGACGTTGGATTGGGCAGCAGAACCAGCGACTGGTGGCAGCAGCGAGCAGCAGCGGTGAGTGGCTAGAGGATTTATTTCAGTCCTCAACAGTGTCGACGAGAAGGGAGCACAAAGGGAGAACAAAGAAGGAGAACGATGTGGCTACAATTCTTTTTTCTGTGTTTTTTTGTTATTAGGTTTAGAAGTGGTGAGAATAGCCAAGCCCAATGCAGTGTAGGGACGAGGACGGGAAGAGGTTTTTGAGCCCGAAGACTTTTAAAAATCAAACTGCTGCGAAATTAAAACTGTTGCGCGTGTACTGTGCTGCGCAGCACTAAGAGGTTAGAAGTTGATTTTTAAAAAAAAAAAAAACAAACACAACCTTAGTAATTTTACTTCTGTTTCTCAATATCCTTATCCCTAGGATATAGGCAGCTTCTCTGAGGTCCTTCATAGCGAAACAGTTCCCAATCCAGGACTTGACCTCCTGCAAGGTTGGGATGCCATTTCCTATGAGTAGTATCTCATCCACATACAACACCAAAAAGCTAACTATACTCTCACTAGCTTTGACATATACGCAGGACTCATCCTCGCTCTTTGACTTCCTCATCAAAACAAAGATTCCATCTGCAAGATGCTTGTTTCAATCCATATATGGAGATCTCACGCTTACACACTCTATTAGCTACTCTGCACTGACAAAACCCTCTGGTTGACTCATGTAAACATCCTCCGCCAACTTTACATTAAGGAAAGCGGTTTTGACATCCATTTTCCATATTTCATAATCATGAAATGCAGCTATGGCTAGCATAACCCTTATAGATTTAATCTTCGCTACTGGTGAGAAGGTCTCATCATAGTCAACTTTTGGCGTTTGAGTAAAGCCCTTCACAACCAGTCGGCACCTTATATGTGTGTACATTCCCATCCATGTCTGTCTTCTTCTTGAAGATCCATTTGCACCTGACTGTCTTACGACCCGGTACATTATCAACCAAGTTCCAAACTTGATTGTCATACATGGACTGAATCTCAATGTCCATAGCCTCTTTCCAGTTAGCAGATTCAGGGCCTGCCATGGATTCCTTATAATTTTTAGGTTCATCCAAGTTTATTAGTGTGCTATCACTGATAAATGTATCACCTTCAGCTGTTATATGAAAACCATAAAACACAGGTGGAAAACTAACTCTATTGGAACGCCTCGGAGCTACGAACTTGTCAATTGGTTCAACCCGAGTTTCCTCCTCGGGTTGAGTGCTAGTGTTTGAGGCTCCTTCATTGCTTGACTCTTGAAGCTCTTCAAGGTCAATTTGACTCCCACTGTCATCTTGGCATATGAGTTCTCTCTCTCGAAATACTCATCTCCTCGCAACGAAGACAACATTGTCATTCGGTCTATAGAAGAGATATCCAAAGGAATTCTATGGGTAGCCGATGAAAATACATTGCTCACTCCGAGGTTTGATCTTGTTGTGATTTTATGTACTCACAGAAGCCTCGCAACCTCAAAATTTGGTGTGATCTAATGTGGGAACCTTCCCATTCCACATCACGTGAGGTGTTTTAGATACCTTTTTTACAGGGACTAGGTTAAGGATATGGGCGGTAGTCTCTAAGTCATACCCCCACAATGAGATTGGTAACGAAGCTCGACTTATCATGGAATCAACCATGTCTAGCAAGGTCCTATTGCGCCTCTTAGCCACACCATTAAGTTGTGGTGTCCTAGGTGGCGTTAATTGTGAAACAATTCCACATTCCCTAAGATAGTCAAGGAATTTGATATTAAGATACTTTCCTCTACGATCGAATCATAGCATATTTATCTTCCTGCCCAATTGATTCTCCACTTCTTGCTTAAACAATTTGAACCTTTCAAAAGTTTATGAGTTATGCTTGATTAAGTAGACATAGCCATACCTATTGTAATAATCAGTAAAAGTCACATAGAAGCGGTTAGCATCCCTTATGGCGGTTCTGAATGGTCCACACACATTGGTGTGTATGAGGTCCAACAAACCTTCACCCCTTTTACAAGTACCAATGAAGGTTGACTTGGTCATCTTTCCAAGTAAACAAGACTCACATGTGTCATCCGACTTTAAGTCGAATGACTCCAAAACTCCATCCTTATGGAGTTGGGTTATGCGCTTCTTCTTGACATGTCCAAGACGACAATGCCACAAGCATGCCTTGTCCATAGCATTGGACGAATCAATATTCAACACATTATTTCCTAAGTTATCTACAACATTCACAGTTTTATATACACCATTGCAAGATAATGTTTTAAAATAAAATACACCATTATAATAAGCATAAATTGCACCAACTTATTTATTAAACGAAAAGGTAAAACCTTCATTGTAGAAACTGTGAAAAGAAATAATATTTCTCGGCATAGCGGTCGAGTAACAAGAATTATTCAAATCTAAATTTAAACTGTTTCTAAGCAATAAAGAATAAACTCCAATCTTGGTCACAGATGACATTTTCCTATTTCCAAACATTAAGTTTATCTTACCGTGCTCCACATCCCTACTTCTTTTTAATCCTTGCAAATCAGAATAAATGGGAAATCCACAACCTGTATCAAGGACCTAAGAATTTGCATGTGATGAGTTATTATATTGAATAGTGTAAATACCTACAAAGGAGGGTTTGAGTTTCTCATCCTTTATGTCCTACAAGTACTTGGGGTAGCTCTGTTTCCAGTGCCCTTTTCATGATAATGGAAGCAGTCAGCATCCTTCGGATTGGAAGAGGGATTAACATAACCAAATTTGGTCCCACTAGAAGAGGATCAATCAAGGGACTTTCCCTTGCGGCTCTTGGAGGGATCATTCCTCTTCTTTCCCTTTCCATGTCATATTTCCAAAATAGGGGTAGAAGTAGTAGTAGGAGTAGGTACAACCGACTTGCCTTTAAGGTTCCTTTCTGCAGTCCTTAAAAGCCCTTGAAGCTTGCTAAGAGTGACCTCCTCCTTGTTCATATGATAAGTCATACAAAACCAATAATAACAATAAAGTAAAAAGTGTAGAATTATATCTATGCCCAACTCTTCATCAAAATTGACATTCAATTTTAGCAAGCGGACATATCTCTGCATCTTCTGCAAGTGAGACGTGATGGGTTCACCATCCTTCATTTTGGTTGTGATCATGGAGTCAATGATCTTATACCTCTTCTGTCAAGCACTTTGATGGTATATTTCCATAAAACCATGATACATTTCATAAGGATAGTAGTCATCAGCTCAACAGTCATGGTTGCAATCATAAGACATGAAACCTTTGTCGCATCCCTCTCATGAGTAGTGTGTTCAGCAATTTTTTCAGGAGGAGTAGTGGTGACATTGATCTCCTTTAGCTCTTTATCAAGGACATATTATTTGTCCCATATAGGTTCATTATGTAGAAAGAACTTAAAGGAAATTGTGTGGAAGCATTGTTTGGGGTAGACATCTGAAAAAGAAGAAGAACAAAGTTTAGATTAGATGAGAATCCTTAATATTACACCCAATATGAAATATTAAGGCTAGGATCCAACACAATATTCTACAATTGCAAAGAGGGATGTCATAATCCAATTGCAGAATATTTGAAGGTAGGTAAATGACGATTTACCAATTTCAACTATGAAAAATGAAATTGATTATTAGGTTTTAATTAGTTTGAAATTCCTAGATCTTTGAGATTCATTGAACTTTTCAAAGGCATGTTTAAATCTTGATTGTGCCCTTCAAGTTTGTGACTGGGAAGCCAAGGATCACAAACAAGGTGTGAACAACCATCCAAATTAACATGGTACACCCAATGTTACAAATCACCTAACAATGTGCCAGTTAACCACATGTGCTCCATTGATCTATGATTAACATCAAGCTACCCTTTGTCACACATTGTTGGTCATAGATTAGTGTGTCAGTTAACCACATGCGCTTCACTAATGACTTAACACGGTGCAAAGTGTAATTTCATGGATTAGCACCATTTTCACCTTTTTCCTAATGTGACTAAGATTGGGAATTAAAGAAAAGGTTTAGTTACTTTATATTTATTATTATACTTTTAATGAGGCAGAATTAGTGTCCTATCCTACACGTTCATCTATCGAACCTCAACCAGTCAAGGAAGCGGTGGGTGAGAGTAGACACCCATTAAACCACCATTTTATAGCAATAACCTTATACCCCCTTTATAGACCGACTTTGTGAATGAAGCCTACTAACGGTAAGAGCGACTTGTTCTTATATATATATATATATATATATATATATATATATATATATATATATATATATATATATATATATATATATATTACTAAACTATAATATCATAAAGTATAAGGGTTGAATTTTAAATTTTAAAACTCATAGGTTTGGAATTAGAGTTTCATTTAATGAGACTTTGCAAATTCCAAAACTTGAGGGCAAGTTTTGAAACTTGTCAAAACCCTTCATATTCATAACCTATGAGTTTAATTTGATCTTAATGATGAGACCTTTCATTTTCCATAACTTGACGACAAGTTATGGAGGTCATTAAACATCAATTAGATCATATTTCTAACAACTAAATTAACATATAATTCTTGATCTAACTAAACTCATAAACAAGACAATTCCATATCAACAATCTTAAAAACAATTTGGTTTATCATATAAAACAAAAGCTATTTTTAAACTTTCATGATTATCTTTCAATTACATGAGCATGATCACTAACTTATCTTAAAAAAACCTATTTTTATGATTCAAAACAGTTTGGGTAATGATCATATCCAATATTGGCCAAAAACACAAATTTCTACACTCTGAATAGCCAACTCGGTGAGTGCATGAATTGACTCGTCGAGTAGCTTCATTTCTGCATGGACTCGTCGAGAACCCCAGTGGAATCGGCGAGTTCATCAATCAGAATGCAAAAAACTTGATTTTTCAACTTTGAAAACAAGAAAGCATCAAATATAATAGAAAACAACCATAGGCTCTGATACCACTATTGGGCTTTGAGCACTATAACACTTCCTAAGTGCACATCCAACCCTAAATGATTTGGATCTATGTTTTCACTAATTATACATGCATTTTCTTTTTCAAAAACATTAACCCTAGCTAGCATACAATTGAAGCTATATGTAATCAAAACATAGTTAGGATACATACCTCTTGAGTAGGTAGAGTTCTTGACCTTTGAAATCTTGAGCACCTCAAGTGTGATGCCTCTAATGGTTCAAAAACACCAATATGCAATAGGAGGTTCTAAGAGAATAAGTTACTTGTCTCTATGGTTGGTGCAACTGATTTTGGTGCATAGAAGGATCTATTGATAGTTGTGGTGAGTGCTAGGGTTACACTTTGTAAACCCTAATGATCCATGACTTTCCATATTTCTATGATCCATAGGTTTAACCTCCATGGACTATCCATGGGTTATATTATTCATTTAGCCCACTTACATAATCATGGATCACTTAGCCCATAAAATAAGTATCATTGATTTGCATAATCAATCCCTCGATATTTAATTAGTCTCTTTCGACCACAAAATTAATTCCAAATTAATTCTTGGACAATAGTAATTAAGTAACCATATTAATATATTGTAAGTATAATATGTTAATAAATCGTAAATAAACTTATTCTCATAAAACCATCCTATCAAATTGCACTGATGAAGGCAACCCAAAAAGACCATGCTATTATCGGGTCAAGTACATACCACTTATAATTATGGGCTTAGACACCAAATCCAACAGTAACAGTAACCTATTAGAGGCATAGTCTAAGGTGAACTTGAACATCTATGTAATCATTTTAGGGAATAATATAAAGCTCTGATATGTTATCTGTTGTGTTAAATGATTATGTGAAAGTCTTGAATGGTGACTTGGAAAACTGCAAGACAATACTTGGGACGGGTATGAGTAGGTGTGAATGGTAGTAGAGGCTTATACTACCAGAAGCACAGGACTCATGCTTGGATCAGGAAAGTTACAAGGTTACCAAGGCACTAGTAATTGATTCTGTTTTTTCATGTTTGTCGTTACCATTGTTTTGGTAATAACTAAGAAGATGATCATTATTCCAACCCTATTTATCTTGTGAAATTTAGTCTGACTAAGATACGTATGTTACCTGGTTCAAAGAACCAATTTCAATGTAGCATCTGACTTAAGCCAGATAGTTGAAGTAAAAGATAATCAAAACGATCAATAGAAGTATCATGATCGTTGTAAGAGCTTGTAGCTAGAAGTGCTACATGTTATAATGTGATTATATCACATTAGAGCATGAAGGAAGTTGTCTTCAAGTTTAGAATTTAACACTAAAAGACCTAACTCTAAGCGTTGCATCATACGATGAGTGGTCATTAGAATGTGATCCATCGGTCTAGTGTGGTAATCAAAGAACTTATCTCAAGTTTGTTAAGAAGAAGAAGGAGACTCCAATAAGGATCAAGATTGTGACTTGAAGGTCATGATTGAAAGTCTAACATGCTGTAGAGAGCGGGTTTGAGATCGACCACCACTTGCAGTTAAAGAAGTCCAAGAGTTAGATATTAATTTGAAGGAAAATAGAAGTTACGGTTATCACCAATGATTAATAGATAACATGTGGAGTCATTATACAAGCCCTATTTCGTTGATGATTTTGGGATGTAATCATCCAAAGGGGGAGATAATTGTAACGCCCGCAGATTCGGGCTAGTTAATTTAGAGACCATAAGTGTCACACCCCAAAACCAAGAACGGCGGAAACGTTCTGGGGTGGAGGACGTCATGTACAGTATCACAACAATGAAAAGTAGTAAACAAGCAACGACATCATCCATTGCATTAATAATATAATTATTATACAAGTGTGTTCTGTCAAATTTTGATAAACACTAAAGCATAAATCAAAATGAAAGATGAGTCTTGAACGAGCTCCATCTTCTCTAAACCTTGCATCGGTAACTGTCTATGTTTGACCTGAGGATACAAGTTATTTTTAAAGAGAGTATCAGCTTTGAAGCTGGTGAGAACATAAGTATTTTAGTGACTTAATTTGTATGTAAGAATTTGTATGTATAATAATTGTAAGTATTGAAAATGTTTGTAAAACAACTGTAAATATTTGAAAAACCTTAGAAATCCCTCTGATTCCTACTTTTATAACATGGAGTCTTCTACAAAGACTTAACTGTTCTAAATGTTCGTTTCTTGTAAAAGTGTGTATTTTCCCAATTATGACTATCATTAACCAAAAATATAGTTTCTACATTGTCGTGCATCGTGTGTGTGTTCACGAAGTGAATGTAATGGGAAAACGAAATAGTACTATGGTGTAGTGCCGAACTACAGTCGTACCAATTACCTTAAGTCTAGGGTAATTCTTCTAAGTACTTTAGCATTTGAAATAAATAACTACATCAGTACTCAACTGCCTTATTTGAGGGATAAGGTATAATATGATGTCTAGATCCCAGGCTATACGCTCCCCTGTCAAAGGGATTTTGAGACCTACCCACGACGCCTGCATGTATGCAAGCCGTGAGCATCCACATTACTATTATCATGTATACCCAATATAACTATCACAATGCGTTGCGATTCATCGGCATAGTTAGATCCTGAACTTGTTCTATGCTATAGCACCTAGTGATGTCTGTCCTATCAAAGTATATGTAACCGTACTCATGTAAACGTACTCATGTAAGCGTAATCATGTAAAAACATATCTATGTAATAGTATAGTAATTTACTTTAATGTTCTGCGTGTGCTAGTTGTAATGTATGTTCTCTCTATCTAGCAAGTATTGACTCATGAATGAACTGACTCATTGTATGATATCACGTTCTAGTAATAGTCCTAGTATCTTCCTAAACTACCCCTATGGTAGCTTACTAGTAATATAACCGGTACGTATGAACATGGCTGTATACCCTTGCTACCCAAGGGTATTGAATGAACTAGATGAAACTTTATAACTATATATGTACACATGATATATAACTGATATTTAAACGACCTTCGGACGGGTTCCCGATATCCCACCAGACCACATCTCAAGCGCGAAAAGGAAATAGGGTGGATAGCCTTCCTTAGTCTTTTAAACATTTCTTATATAACTATACATATATAGGCATGCAATTGATAATATAAAAGCATAAAATAAGTTTGGTAAAACCTTTGAACATAATTACTATCTAAGAAACGATCAACTTGATGTCAATCTATAAAATGGTTTGAAAGTGTGGGTTTGATAAAACAGTTTAAGTATAAAAGAACATTTGTTTGAAACACATTTATAAATGAGTTTGAAATGAAGCATACAGAGTAAAGTTTACAACTTAATAAGGAGTTTTAATCATACAAAATGTTTAAGAAAATCATTTGAAGGAAACCGTTTGGTAAAATGGCTAATGAGTAGCCAATCATTTGAATGCTGCTTACTAATCACATGTGATTGATATAGTGACTAGCATGATTCTACTTGTATCCCCCCCATAAAACATTTAAAAACAATTAAAACGTTGATTAAGGGGTATGAACTCACCTGTTGTGGGTGATACGAATGAACTGAAGAGGTAGGACTGCTAGGTGTCAAGAGAAGACTTTAAACACACACAATGGTCCTAATTACATATGTATATAAACAATTAGTGATTATAACACTAATTAAACATGTATAAACATCCTAATGCGAGGAAAACACTTTTGGTCAAGTGCTAGGAGGCTAATGGGTTGGAACAAAGGAGTGCAAGACCTCATATGGAAGTTTGTGTTCAAATGACCATGTGTGTTGGAGTTTACGGCCCAGGGGAGTAAAATCATGGCCGTAAACTCTTAATAGAGTCACTAAATGAAGACTAACTTGATTACAACTCAAGTGGTGAAGTGCTTCAAGGCTTAAACAAGTGTTTGGGTGGGTTTAAGGCCTTAAAATGGCCTTGCTTGATGTTCACGGCCCCGGGACCATATCCCTTGGAGATTACGGCCTTAATCTCCCTTGGGAGGATCTTTATGGTGTTTTCAAGTCCCTAAATTAACTAGGAACTAAATTAGGCTCTTGTACTAGGCATTAGAAGAGTTTATGGCACCATTTGGCACCATTTTATGGAGTTCACGGCCCTAGAACTTCTTGGGCCGTGAAAACCTTACTCTTGGTGTTCTAAGTGTGTTTGCTAGTCCTAAACTCATTTAGGTACATGTCCAATTTAGTCTCTTGGCTTAAGGGGGGGGGGGGGGGGGTTAGGGCATTTTGTCAATTAAAAATGGAGTTCACGGCCCAAGAACTTCCTTCTTCGTGAACTCACTTTCACCCTTGATTCTTAATTGTTTTTGTGGTCTAAACATGTAATGGTAGTCCCTATGCTGAGTTCCAAGGCTTTTGAGGGACATTGGGCACACTTTTGGCACTTAAAATGGAGTTTACTCTCCAAGTGTTCTTGGGCAGTAAACTCCCAAATCTTGGGGTTTTGATTCGATTTTGATGTGATAAAACATAATCTAAGCTATATAATACAACTAGATAGAAGTACTCACGATTTGGGATAAAAACCCGAAGATCCGTGAGAGAGAAATTGGCTTTTCTCTAGTTGTAAATGTAACTAATGAACGAATATGGTTCAGATTTCTATATATAGTCCTGAGATTTTTGGCAGAAAATACTTTATTCCCGAAATGAACTCTAATATCATAGATTATTGGAATAACAGTGTTGCACAAAACCCTAGTGCATCCACTCTGCTGATATCTCCTTAAGTGCTAAACCTGAAATACTCAAACTTATACCCAAAGTCTGGAATTTCACTGTAACTATTCTAACTTCTATTGGCTTGATGTGGTTAGTTCAGAATGGAAATTTCGGGTTGTCACAATAAGCGTCAAAAATGACTTTTTAATAGAATATTATTTAGACTAAATAATCTTAACCAAGTTATAGTATATGTCACAAGGGTTCCATACATATAAAGAACACCGAAATCCGAGTTATAACGAAGGAGTTATGACCTGTCGAAGTTTTACGACAAAACCAACACGGCACCAGGAATCGTAAAAAGTGATTTTTTTTTTTATAAACTACTTTTTAGCCTTAAAGATCTAAATGAAAGTTTCAGTATACGTTAAACCGAGAACATACATAAAAAGAACGCCCAAATCTTACTTAGTATAAGGAAGTTATGATTTTTCTAAGATTTGGCATAGCAGTGCACAACCTGAAATTCAAATTTTAGATCGATCGATTTTTGGGCAACACAACCTAAATTAGAATTGAAGATCTCGTTAATAAGAGCTCAATGATTTTAAAAAAATACAGACGAAAACGGAGTCCGTATGTAGAAGTTATGAATTCTACATGGTCATTTAACAGTGTAATCTTCTCATACTGTTAAATTTAAAATCGGCCGAAAATTAGCTGACGGAGTCAAAAGGAGAGTTGTATATCTTGTCAATAACTATGCGTGGATATAGATAACGTAAAAAAAAGGATGTCGTATGCGAAAGTAACAGGGCTTAGAAGTCGAGAGTGTGCTGATGTGAATGGGGTGACGTGGCGCGATCTGAGCCATTGCTTTCTCCCCAAGTCTTGCCACAAGATAGTGATATGTGGCACCCAACTCGACGAGTTGGAGGCCCAACTTGGCGAGTTCAGCTGTATTTTATCGTATAAATACTATGTGTAACCTCCCCCTATGACATGTATCACGATATTGTCTGCTTTAGGCCACTCGGCAGGAGGACTTCCCAAGGGGTCACCCATCCCGGTACTACTCCCGCCCGAGCACGCTTAACTGCAGAGTTCTTATGGGATCTGCTGCCCTCACGGGTTTAAAACATGTTGTGAAAGGGAAGGTATTCACACCCTTTATAAGGAATGTTTAGTTCTCCTTCCCATCCGATGTGTGATCAGGTCTAACCTACCTTCACCCCCCATTATAGGGTTCGACATCCTTGTCGAACACATCGACCCGTGCCCTAGCTCTGATACCATTTGTGTTACACCCCGCTAAAACGGAAACATGGGGTGTGGCAGTATAAAGGGTCTCATAGAAAAAGCCTAAAGACAATACAAACCATAGTATTAAAAATCATTACAAATTTACAATGAGTTTGAACAACTTTTTAAAAGAAATTACAATTTATTTAAAAGTCAACACATGCAAATGCTCCTACAAGTGTTGTGTCTCTACGTGCCTCTTACTAGATGATTCCTGAAAAAACATGTAAAACGAGCGTCAGCTATAAAAATAGTTGGTGAGTTCTCACAGATTAAAAAAAATATTGGCTTCAAGAATCAAAATAAAACTTTTGATAAAAAGTTTCCATAAATAAAAGTATATTGCTAAGATGAATTTTTAAGAATCAAAATAATATTCGTTGTTACAAGGAGCAAACAATTTCATTGCTAAAAGAAGTATATAAGTTTTCAATAATAAAAGTTCATTCTTATAATGAGAAACAAAGTTCGTTGCTATAATAAGCATAAAAGTTTCGTTGCTCAACTGTGTATACAAGTTTTGTTGCTCAAATGAGTATACAAATGTCGTTGCTAACATAAAAATACAAGTTTCGTATGTGCATAAAGATTCAATTCATGAGTTCACAACCCAAGCCTAATGACCAAATCGTGACCTATTGACTACTATTTGTATCGCAAACATAGAGAATAAAATGGTAAAATGCACTCGAGCGAATCATGCAAGTGAGGAGTTGTCTGCCTCCTGATAACGCTATCCATAATAACCATAGGCTCAAAAGAGTTAATGAGTTGTGTCGAAAGATTCCAGGGACTTAACCGTGATACAGTCCTCATGAATTAAAGTAACATACAAATACATACAAATCTAGCAACCAAGTTTCATATGAGTCAAAATACATACAACAAACATAAATAGTTTAGGACATACTTTTCCACCCCAAAACATTTAAAAACCGAAAATAGGGGGAGTCATAAATACTCACAATATGCAAAATATAACAACCAAGTTTATACAAGTCAAATAAATACAACGAATATAAATAGTTTAGGACATCTTTTTCCACCCCAAAACACTTAAAACCCGAAAATAGGGGTGTGGTGAATACTCACAATGCATTGAGATGATGCAAATGGTGCCTTCAACTACATTCCACTCGTACCACTACAGATTCCTACAATAATGGAATACGCCAGTGAGTCTCTAATATATTATACGATATTCTGGTAAATTTTCATAAATTTTGGATGAGTAGAAGTATTTTTCCCATTATAAATACAAAAATCAGGGAAAAATAGCTATGCACAATGAAAAATTCTGAAAATATTCTTCTAAGTATTCCACATGAGGTAGAATCTGCGAAAAATCTTATATAGCCTTTTCACATTACTTAAAGTGGTTTTATGATTTATTTGAACTAAACAAAGAGAGATTTCAAAACCATACCAAAAAGTAAAAAAAAAATCTATGAAACTCATTGATATGTGATCATTTACTTTAGGGGTCATCCACAAATTTACCTACGATTTATAGACCTCAGAAAGTATTTTATATGAATTATTGCCATATTTTCTTGCAATAATTATAATAATTCGATAAAAATGAATGATTTTCTGAAAATTCGTTGAACTTCTCATTTTGTTGGTGGAATTATGGGAAAAAGCAGATTTGATCAAAAAATAAGTTTTTGATATTTAATTGGGAATAAATCCTTTATGAACTTATTTGAAAGCTTTTAACAACAAAATTTGATCATCAATCATCTAAGCTTAAAGATCATCACATGCATGTAGTTTTGAAGGCCATTCATGAGTTTAAAATGGTCATAAATTGTTTTGGAAAGAAAACTTAGGATGTATGTGGTGATTTTCCCCTAAAACTTGTAGCAAAGTGCATTATGTTGATTTTGACTTAGGTTTTGGTCCATGGATTTCACCATTTACAACATGCATGTTGTTTTTGGGTGAAATCCTACCACCATCACCATCAAAACTGAAGTGAATGAACATGAACAAAAATTTTATAAGAGAAAGGTGTACAAGAAGAAGGAAATGCAAGAAAATCCATGAAAACTTGAAGAAAATGAAAGAAATTCGTGTTCTGCCTTAATGAACACCACTAGATGATGAATATTTTTAGTATCTTGAGTGTTCTTGGACTTGCTTGCTGGAAATTTTCATGGTTCATAGAGAGAGGAAGAGATCAAATGTGTGTGTGAGTGTGAGAGAGAAATGAGAGAGAGAGAGAGAGAGAGAGAAAGAGAGAAAGAGAGAGAGAGAGAGAGAGAGAGAGAGAGAGAGAGAAAGAAGTGAAGGAGATGGAGTGTGTGAGAGAAGAAGTGAGTATGTGTTTTGGGAAGAAGGGAAGTTTATTGGGAAGAGGGTGGACGGTTTTTAGGGTATAATGCCCTCCCTCTCTTTTAGTTATATAAAAAAAATCAATTCTTTATAAAATATCAAACTTTTTATAAAATATACACCCTAACCAAGTTTTTGCTCATGAAACCTTGATTTTTGACTTATACAATAAGGGTAATTGTTAATGACTTAAATTTTATTTTCCTTCAATTCATTTTCATAATTTTAATTATTATATGATCATATTATAAATTTCATAATTATTTTTATAGAATTTTTAATGGTTAAGTTTATAAATATGAATTTTTGAATCTTTGAGACTTCAAATTATCTTAGGGTATTATAACTCTTATATAGTTATAAATAATGTTTGTAATTCCTTTTTTTCGGTTTATTGGCATTTATATGTAGTGGTTCTAAGATTCAAGTGAACTTGAAGAGCCAAGTATACTAGTCATAGTTTCAACTTTAACTTAAGTTCCACGAGACTCCGACCTGATTTCTACTACTAGGTCAAGTTCATAATGTGTGTCTATGATTCTTGAAACGGTGTTCGAGTCAGAGAGTGACCCGAATATGGATGGTCTCTACACTTAAGTAATTGTAGAATTCACATAACCATGTGAAATCTAAGTATATTGTCCATCGTTTCTAATTGTTTCCAAGTTTCTAGTAGATTATAACTTAGCTTCTAGTTACTAAGTCTAGTATGTGTCGTGCCTATATGTGCAACTAAGTTTAGTCAAATCCAAAACTGACTCGAATTTTGACAGTTGTCACACTGATCCACTCAGTTTATTCGTATCACATGTGTCGATATGAAGCTACGTTACACCGATAGATTAAGGAGATGAAGATCACTAGTGTAAATGAATGAAATGTCTATTTATGCTTATGTTTCTGTATTGACGATGACATCCCAAAGTTTTAAAATGAATAAAATACATTTCTTCGGAAATGATTTGGTAACATATTTTTCATGTTTTTCTAGGAACAAATTCCGCAACACTTTTCTTTAGAAGGTTACTCTGATTTGAAAATAAAGCATAAACAAATCGGTCTTTTTTGGCTGTGAAAATGGGGATGTCACATCAGTTACCGAGCTTCCCTCTTTAATCTTTAGATTTATCAATTGACGAATCAAATGCACCCTGTTTACAACTTAGGGGTTTTCATACATATTCTTTAATGCCTTTAAGAGATTGTAGGTACTCTTCACATTGACAATGTTGTAAGCTACATTATTAACCAAGGATAACCTTATCACTCTAAGTTCATGTCGATCAAATAAATCTTATTCCTCTTGCTCCATATCATAGTGTTTTTTAACCTAACAAGTACATGTCCTTCAAATTTATTGATCTTGACCTTCCCTTCTCCTCCTATAGCTTTGATACCAGTTGTTAGGTTAAAACAACACTTTGACCAGTGATAAATGATCTCACCGGAGTAATAAATGGAAAAAATCAAAAGCAACACACAATCAATTTACATGGTTCACATGGTCAGGTTGATCGACTACATCCATCACGAACACGAGTAGGAGAGATTTATTATTTCCTTCCATAAAACTTTTTTCGTATAGTACATTAGGGTTAAAATAAATGAGCCTATTTATAAAGTGGTTTACCTATAATAATGGGCCAAAAACTTCATGGGCCTTGGTCAATGCTAACAAACTGGCCCCACTAAACATACAAGTCAAAACTTGCTCTCTAAGAAAAACTGCATTGTTTCCATAAGCAACCTACCCTTACTTATTGCCATTAGTAGCATACTACTATGAACTGCTTATGTAGACTATTGATCTAGACTGCTCCTATGGACTTCTTATCTGGAATACTTTGCAGACTACTTAAGCAGACTAATCATATAGAATATTTATGCGAGCTGGTTATGAGGACTGCTCCTACGGACTACTTATATAGGCTACCAAAAGAAGACTACTTATTTTGGGATCCATAATCAACTTAACCTCTACACTCCACACTTTAAATTCTTCTTTTTGCAGGTGCACATTGAAGAGCATGTTTGAAAGCATGAATTTGATCTAAGAAAGTTCTATGAAAAAATGAATTGGTGTTTATTGATAAAGTAACTGGATTTTATGATTGATTTTGGAGACTCCATTTTTGAAGAATTGAATTGTGATTGAAAAACCACCATTGATAATTTGTTTCTTATCTTGAACAAAGTCACAGCTTAGAAAAATTATTGAATAGGAAACTAGTTAATTCTAATTCTAGCGATACCATAAACTAGAGTGGGGTTGTGAAATTTGAATATCAGTTTTAACAAATTGATTACGTGATTCGTATAATACAACTTATACTGATGCATCGGGATTTATGGAAGTGGTTCATATTGGTCAACAATGACGTTAATGATCAAATTGAGTTTTTTTTCATGATGGTTTTTTAATGAATTTAATACTACAATAGTGTGAGTTAAAATGGGTATTGGATTTGTGTTATGATGAATGATGTAAATTGTGAAGTATTAAATTGTTTTTATTATATATTCAAAGAAAAAGTTATACAAAACAACTTATATTGCTCGAATGATTAGGAAGCAAGTGATTCAAAGAAAAAATCAACCAAAACCATATTAGTGAAAATTGATTACTCAATGGTTCTGAAGGCTAGAATCGGTGATAGTTTGTTTATTATTTGAAGATTCCAATCTATATCATATATAACTTAAGAATGATTATGCAACGGTTTTGAAGGCTAAAATCGGTGTTATTTGTCCATTATTTGAACATTACAATCTATATCCTATCTAATTTAAGAAGATATGTGTTGAGTTGTCGGAAGAACCACATTTCAATACCATATGACATGTCTAATTCAGTGATATTTGCGAAAAATAACATGTGGTAAAGGGTCCTTTTCTAACATGTCATTCGATTAGGAATCAATCTTTGTTGAGTTGTATGTACGTCTTGTGTTTGATCGTTTATTGGCAACCTTGGTTCTCCCGGATGCCATTGTAACTAGAGGTTTTTAAGTTTATAAATGAGGTGTCATAGAGAATTTGTTCAACAAATGATTTGTTTATGCTCATATATATATATATATATATATATATATATATATATATATATATATATATATATATATATGTATATATATATATATGTATATATATATAGTTTATTGGTTGTTGAATTATTAGTTTTGCTATTGATTTTTTGTTTTGTTTTGTTATTGGTTGTGGATTTCTGTGTTTATTTATTGGGTAAATTACACTGATCGTCCCTCGTGTATGTTTCCAAAAGCACGTTTTGTAACATCCGGGATTTCAGGTATATTAATTATTCTTTTTATTTTGAGTTTTGTGGAAGGACTCAGCGAGTTGGTGCGTAGACTCGCTGAGTTGAGACGCGATTTTTCACCCGGATTGATGCCCGGACTCGACGAGTTGCCTTGGTGGACTCGGCAAGTCTGCGCTGTTTAATGAAACCCAAATTTCTCAGGTTTGAGGCCTATTTAAAGGGCCTTATGGCCGTCATTTGCGCTCATCAGTCCCCATAGTGAGATCCTAGAGCATTTGAGTGATTCAAGTGAGGGAAGGAGCCATTGTTGATCTTGGAGTTATTGTCTAGCAAGGGAAGAGGAGATCTAACCAAGAGGAAGCAAGAGAGGGGTGGATTCTTGAAGAACTGAGGTCCAGGACATCACAACTGAGGTACCATTTCGATTTCTTCTTTGTTATTGTGATGTTCATATAGATTTAGGGCTTTTGAACCCATTTGTGGCTAGATCTAGTATCCTCATGGTCCCTTGGCGAGTTATGGCTCTCAATCTGGACCCATAGAGGTCCAGAGCACCTCTTTACCCAAGCTTTGTATGCATCCATGGAGGTTTTGGGTTGGGATCAATGTATTTGAGGCTAAAACACCATTAATGAGCTATTTGATGCTTAATGAGCACCAAGACTTCGACTTTACGTGGTCAATAAGCTTAAGGGGACTGGATCTATGAGTTAGTAGAGTGGATCTGACCTCATAAGGTCATTTGGGGTTGTGCATAGAATGCACTCGCCGAGTCCACTCCCAGACTCGGCGAGTTGGTGCGGGTTATTTAGTGATTACGAACCAGCGGCTGAGTAACCGAGTCGGGTGAGTGACTCGGTGAGTTGGAAGAGATTCAGAGGGATCGGGTTCCCGTAGGGACTCGGCGAGTCCACGCCAGACTCGGCGAGTCGCGTCAACCGTTGACCGTTGACCAGAGTTGACTAGTTTGACTTTGTAGTGTTAGTCAGCCAGGGTCAAGGTGGTATTAAGTAGAGATATGCTTGTGTTGTAGGAGGACGATAGCTCAGGAGATCGAGCACTAGTAGTTACGAGATTTACGAGTTACCGAGATACACGAGGTGAGTCTTCTCACTATTCATTACCTTGACTAGGTATTTCGAGTTGACCAGAGGGTCTCATTTGATATGTATGAGTTTATGTGTTGTCTTAGAGATTTCGTGCTATGTGTTATTTGTATGTTGTATGGTTATATAGACCAGGCCAGAGGGTCCAACGATTCTGACCGGGCCGGAGGCCCAACGAGCTATGACTGGACCGGAGGGTCCGACGAGCTGCGAGACTGGAGGGTCCCGCTGAGTCATCTTGACCGAAGGGTCGGGTTTAGCCTTGAGTGGCGTATTTGTGATATGTGGTATTTTGGGGAACTCACTAAGCATTTATGCTTACAATTATTGTGTTTGATGTCTCAAGTACCAACGAGGACCGTGGGAAGGCGAAGGC
Source organism: Lactuca saligna (assembly GCF_052625555.1). Taxonomy (NCBI): domain Eukaryota; kingdom Viridiplantae; phylum Streptophyta; class Magnoliopsida; order Asterales; family Asteraceae; genus Lactuca; species Lactuca saligna. The sequence continues at coordinate 145,010,426 of NC_136419.1, read as the reverse complement.
TTGACTTGTACACACCCACATCGATGGAGTTCATGTTAGAGAGATCTTGGGATTTGTTTTGAAAACACTTTTGTTATGGATTTGAGATTTTGATATGTTATACATTTCGTGGTTTGAAAATGAAAAATTAAATTGGAAATTTTACGTTGTTACAAGTTGGTATCAGAGCCTTGGTTTGAGGGATTCGGATGCACCTTCGGGCGTATTTGAATTCAAACCGAGGATTTGAGAAGTTTTCAAACAAAACTAAAATTTTCTAAAAAGAAAAAGAGGTTTTGGAACCAAGCAGAGTGGAAGGTGTGTACGGTCAGCCAGCGCCCGAACGGTGAATCCCCAAAATACCCTTACATTATATGTTATGAGTTATGAGATATTATGCTGTGCATGCTAGAGAGGCTAGGTATTCCTATTAGGACTAGAGTGGCCTGATTTGTGATGCTTTAGCCTAGGAGATTGTTGCTGCTATGAGATACCTTGAGAGTGAGTAGGTAGCAGTGAGGAGCTCGTGAGAGGTCTACTGAGGGTAGCCAATGCATAGCGAGAGTAGAGTATTTACAACTTGGGATCCTAGGAAGAGGACTTGGGTTGTATATTGATTCGGTGTGGACGATAGTATTGGGCCCGTACTATTGAAGACACCGGATTGGTGCGCAGTCCAAGTAAGAATCCTTGGGGTACCAGAAGTTGAGGATGATTAATTTGTCAAGTGTGAGTATGCTCAAAAGTGTCCCTAATAGTTCTTATGTTGTATTTCAGAGATTGATCATGGTCAGGACACGCCATATCACTGAGGGCAGTGGGGTGAGTGATGAGGAGATCCGTCAGATCATCCATGAGGAGGTGGCTGCTGCCATCAGAGCCGAGATTCCGGAGATGTTTGGGTCTATTAAGACCACACTGATCGATACATTTGACGAGCGTTACGCCGCTTTGATTGATGTTGCTGTTGCTGCAGCCACAGCAGCTATTGCTGCTGCGAGACCTCAGGGTGGTGATTCGTTGCTGTACCGAGAGTTCAACAACACGAAACCACCAGAGTTCGATGGTACACAGGATCCGATTGCCACCATGAGGTGGATCTCAGACATAGTAGGGTGTTTCTATACGTGCTCGTGTTCGGAGCACTTGAGGGTGCGGTTTGCACTCAACCAGCTTCTCTTGGGGGCGAAGGACTGGTGGAAGTTCGTGACCGCGAGCTATTCGACAGCTGAGCTGACTGCAGTGACCTGGGAGAGGTTTACTGCAATGTTTTGTGACGAGTATGTTCCCCAGGTGGAGAGGGAACGCTTAGCCTAGGAGTTTCTGACCCTCAAGCAGGGGACTGAGTCGGTGACAGTGATTACGAGGATGTTTCATGAGCGGGCATTGTTTTGCCCGGAACAGGTGTCCACTAAGCAGGCTCGCATGAGCCGATATATGAGTATACAGAGGAGGGACATTCATGAGTTCGTGGTGAACTCGACTTACCGGACATTTGCCGAGCTCCAGGCAAATGCCCGGAAGAGGGAGATTGAGCTTGAGACGCGGGCGAGTGAGGAAGCCGAGTCTTAGAGGGGTGATCGGCGACCGGCACAGTCGCAGCCAGCCGCCAAGCGGGCAAAGCCCGCTGATTCGAGGATGCGTAGTTCGAGGGGCCGTACTTGTGGGAAGTGCGGCAAGAGCCATGATGGGTCATGCAAGTCTGGGGTATGCTACAAGTGTGGAAAGGAAGGGCATTTCGCGAGGGATTGTCCTAAGGGGTTCTCGGTTTGCTTCCATTGCAACCAAACCGGCCATCGGAAGGCCGAGTGCCCCCAGCTTCAGAGGACAGTGCAGGGATCTGTACCTGCAGTTCGAGCTACTGAGACCCGGCCAGCAAAGGCCGAAACACCGAAGGCTAGGGGCAGAGCCTTTCAGTTAACAGCGGAAGAGGTCCGCGCAGCACCTGACGTTGTGGCAGGTACTTTTCTTGTGAATTTTGTACCTGCATTAGTGTTGTTTGACTCGGGTGCGAGTCGGTCGTTCATATCTGTGACCTTTAGTCGACACATTAGTATTCCGAGGGAGGTGTTGAGTCAACCTCTGCAGGTTTCCATAGCCGATGAGCATGAGGCGTGTGCTACCGAGGTGATACGTGGATGCGTACTGGAGATCTTCGGAGTGGAGTTTCCGATTGACTTGATACTGATTGCCATGAGGGATGTTTATGTTATAGTGGGCATGGATTGGTTGAGCCGTTTCGGGGCTGTCATAGATTGCGAGCATCAGTTAGTGATGATCCGAGATCCTAGTGGGGGAGTGCTGATAGTTTCTGGTGAGGGGACTCGTGGTGGTTCGGTATTCTGTTTGGCTGCCAGAGCGAGGCGGAGCTTGCAGCAGGGCTGCAAGGGATTTGTGGCCTATGTGACGGATGTACGAGAGGCTGTTGGGAGGCCAAGTTCAGTGAATGATGTGCCGATAGTGCGTGAGTTCCGGGACGTGTTCCCCAAGGAGTTTTCGGGCGTACCTCCCGAGAGGCAAGTGGAGTTTCGTATCAATTTGATTCCCGAGGTCGCGCCTATCGCTAAGGCGCCATATCGCCTAGCACCGCCAGAGATGCAGGAGTTATCCTCACAGCTGCAGGAGCTGTTGGGGAAAGGGTTCATCCGTCCCAGTAGCTCTCCCTGGGGAGCGCCAATTCTTTTTGTCAAGAAAAAGGATGGTTCACACCGAATGTGCATTGATTACCGGGAGCTGAACAAGTTGACGGTCAAGAACCGTTATCCACTACCAAGGATCGATGATCTATTTGATCAGTTGCAGGGGGCTTCTTGGTTCTCCAAGATAGACCTGAGGTCGGGATATCACCAGATGAGAGTTCGGGATGAGGATATCAAGAAAACGGCGTTTAGGACTCGTTACGGGCATTACGAGTTCGTGGTGATGCCATTCGGGCTCACTAATGCACCCGCGGCATTCATGGACCTCATGAACAGGGTGTGTAGGCCAATGTTGGATCGATCGATAATTGTATTCATTGATGACATCCTGGTGTATTCGAGGACCAGAGAGCAGCACGAGGAGCATTTGAGAGAGCTCCTCGGAGTTCTGAGATCGGAGAGGCTATTCGCCAAATTCTCCAAGTGCGATTTTTGGTTACGGGAGGTCCAGTTCTTAGGGCATCTCGTTAACCAGAATGGGATATTGGTTGACCCGGCCAAGATCGAGGTTGTGATGAGTTGGTAGGTGCCGAGGTCACCTACGGAGATCCGAAGCTTCTTAGGGCTGGCAGGCTACTATCAGAGATTTATCAGGGACTTCTCCAAAATTGTTGTGCCACTTACCAAGTTAACCCGGAAGGGTGTTACTTTCTCATGGGGTCCAGAGCAGTAGACCTCATTTAAGACCCTTCGCCAGAGATTGTGCAAAGCTCCCGTGCTTGCATTACCGGAAGGGATGGAGGATTTCGTGGTGTACTGTGATGCATCGATATCGGGGTTGGGAGCGGTGTTGATGCAGAGAGGGCATGTGATCGCGTATACGTCGAGGCAGTTAAAGCCTCATGAGATGAGATATCCCACCCATGATCTGGAGTTGGGGGGCTGTGGTTTTCGCCCTCAACATCTGGCGTCACTATCTCTATGGGGTTTGGTGTACGATATACACAAACCACAAGAGCTTGAAGTACTTGATGGATCAGCCAAATATGAATATGCATCAGAGGAGATGGTTGGATGTGGTAAAGGATTATGATTGCGAGATCCTGTACCACCCGGGCAAGGCTAATGTGGTAGCCGACGCCCTGAGTCGTAGGGCAGGGGGTGCCCTGATGCGAGATATCTGTATGAGGTTGACGGTGATGACCCCAATTTTGGACACCATCCGAGGGGCTTAGGCTGAGGCTGCGAGATCAGAAAACCAGAAGAGGGAGCGGGTTGTCGGTTAGGTATCGGAATTCGTTACGGATGGTCGGGGACTTATGACTTTTCAGGGTCGGATTTGGGTACCGTTTGTGGGTGGTGCGCATACTATCTTGATGGAGGAAGCGCATTGATCGAAATTCTCGATTCATCCCGGGGCTACTAATATGTATTTGGACCTAAGGAAAGAGTATTAATGGCCCTGTATGAAGAGGGATGTTGCATGGTTCGTCGAGAGGTGCCTGACTTGTCGTCAGGTTAAGGGCGAGCACCAGTGTCCGCACGACAAATTACAGCCGCTGGAGATTCCCGAATGGAAGTGGGAACAGATTACCATGGACTTTATCACCAAATTACCACGTACTGCAAGAGGAGTTGATGCGATTTGGGTGATCGTGGATAGATTGACGAAGAACGCTCATTTTCTAGCCATCAGTGAGAGCTCTTCTGCGGAGAAGTTGGCGGAATTATATGTGAGGGAGGTGGTATCGCAGCATGGGGTTCCGATGTCGATTGTTTCAGATCGGAGGTGCGTTTTACTTCCAGGTTTTGGAAGAAGTTTCATGAGGAGTTGGGTACAAGACTGCATTTCAGTACCGCATACCACCCGCAGACGGACGGACAGAGCGAGTGGACGATTCAGACGCTTGAGGATATGCTCCGAGCATGTGTTTTGGATTTTGGAGGGAGCTGGGATACCTATCTACCTTTAGCAGAGTTTTCGTACAACAACAGCCATCATTCGAGCATTGGTATGCCACCCTTTGAGTTGTTGTATGGGCGGAGGTGTCGCACCCCCATCTGCTGGGGAGAGGTGGGGCAACGGGTGATGGGTAGCATGGAGATTGTACTCTAGACGACCGAGCAGATTCATCAGGTCAGGCAGAGGTTGTTTACCGCGCAGAGTGGCCAAAAGAGTTATGCGGACAGGCGTCGGTCCGAGCTCGAGTTTCAGGTTGGTGACCTTGTTCTCCTAAAGGTCTCTCCTTGGAAAGGAGTGATACGATTCAGGAAGATGGGCAAGTTGGGACCCCGGTATATTGGACCCTTCAGGGTAATTGCTAGGGTAGGCAGGGTAGCCTACCGGTTGGATCTACCTGCTGAGTTAGGGTAGACCCATGATACCTTTCATGTCTCGCAGTTGAGGAAATGTATTGCCGACGAGTCGGAAGTCGTGCCGTTAGAGGACATTCAGGTGGATGCGAGCTTGAACTACGCGGAGAGACCAGTTGCGATTGTGGATCGGAAGATCAAGGTTCGGACGAACAAGAAAGTGCCTCTGGTACAGGTTCAGTGTCAGCATCGGAAGGGATCCAAGTTGACCTGGGAATCGAAGCGGGAGATGCGGGAGCAGCATCCACAGCTATTTCAGGAATGAGACTTCGAGGGCGAAGTCGGATTCTAGTGGGGGAGAATTGTAACATCCGGGATTTTAGGTATATTAATTATTCTTTTTATTTTGAGTTTTGTGGAAGGACTCGGCGAGTTGGTGCGTGGACTCGCGGAGTTGAGACGCGATTTTTCACCCGGATTGACGCCCGGACTCGACGAGTCGCCTTGGTGGACTCGGTGAGTTTGCGCTGTTTAATGAAACCCTAATTTCTTGGGTTTGAGGCCTATTTAAAGGGCCTTATGGCCGTCATTTGCGCTCATCAGTCCCCATAGTGAGATCCTAGAGCATTTGAGTGATTCAAGTGAGGGAAGGAGCCATTATTGACCTTGGAGTTATTGTCTAGCAAGGGAAGAGGAGATCTAGCCAAGAGGAAGCAAGAGAGGGGTGGATTCTTGAAGAACTGAGGTCCAGGACATCACAACTGAGGTACCATTTCGATTTCTTCTTTGTTATTGTGATGTTCATATAGATTTAGGGCTTTTGAACCCATTTGTGGCTAGATCTAGTATCTTCATGGTCCCTTGGCGAGTTATGGCTCTCAATCTGGACCCATAGAGGTCCAGAGCACCTCTTTACCCAAGCTTTGTATGCATCCATGGAGGTTTTGGGTTGGGATCAATGTATTTGAGGCTAAAACACCATTAATGAGCTATTTGATGCTTAATGAGCACCAAGACTTGGACTTTACGTGGTCAATAAGCTTAAGGGGACTGGATCTATGAGTTAGTAGAGTGGATCTGACCTCAGAAGGTCGTTTGGGGTTGTGCATGGAATGCACTCGCCGAGTCCACTCCCAGACTCGGCGAGTTAGTGCGAGTTGTTCAGTGATTACGAACCAGGGGCTGAGTAACTGAGTCGGGTGAGTGACTCGGTGAGTTGGAAGAGATTCAGAGGGGTCGGGTTCCCGTAGGGACTCGACGACTCCACGGCAGACTCGGCGAGTCACGTCAACCGTTGACCGTTGACCGTTGACCAGAGTTGACTAGTTTGACTTTGTAGTGTTAGTCAGCCAGGGTCAAGGTGGTATTTGTTGGATTAATGTCTAAGTTTGTAACTTTATTTGGTATGTACATGACCCGACCCGGCATGGTCCATTTGGGTTGCACTTCACCGACACAATTTATATGGATAATCTTTTGAGAATAGTATGTTTATGATTAATATTAATATATTATAAGTTCTAATATATTACTATGGAATCATATTATTTAATTAGTATTGATCAAGAATTAATTTATAATTAATTAAGTGATCAAAAGGAACTAATTAAATATGGACTCTTATATATATGGAATGGGCCAAGTTCATTTAGGTTGGGCTAAGCTTTCATGGATACTCCATGGAGTGTTTAACACATGGATCCTAGGAAATGAAAGGTCATGGGTATTAGGGGTTAACCCTAATCCTCCACACTATATAAAGATGTCCTTGGTTGGTGAAATTGGCACTAGTGTGGGTACACTATGAAGGGCTAGTCAATTTCACTAGAGAGAACCAAGTATCCATATTCTCTAAAGTCTTCCAAGGTGTTTTGGTGATTTGTGATTCCACTTGAGGCTTCCACACTATTGGGGCTAAGCTCTTAAAGATTGAAGACATTGTACATCAAAGAGGTATGTATTCTATCTTGTTATATTGATAGTTTTGTATGCTAGATTAGGATAATACCTTGGATGTTCATATTTGCATGTATAATAGAGAAAACATAGATCCAAGGTATTTAGGGTTGCATATACACTTAGGAGTGTTAGAATGCTCATAACCCAACAGTGGTATCAGAGCCATGGGTTGTTTTCTATTATATTTGATGCAAATGTATTTTTTTTTCAAGTTGAAGGAAAAAAATAAGAAAAAAAACATGAAGTTTGTCAAATTTTAAGATAATTTCTTGTTTTTGTGAAAAACTAATTATTTGTAAAATTTGAATCATTTGCTATATGAGCTGAATTTGGTCAAATTTAGTAAAAGTTAAAACGATATGATTATTTTATTAGTTTTAAAAGGTTGATCTAAAGAGTTTTTTGAAACCTCCATAAGTTATGGGTATGAAAAGGTTTTAAAAAATTGATTCAAAGTTTTTTATGGAGTTACAAAACTTGGTCTTAATGTTTTAAAGAATTCCATAACTTGTTCTTAAGTTATGGAACATGAAAAGTTTTTTTGTGTTATCTTGTTTTATGAGTTAATTTAGATTGATGAAAAATATTATTTGTTAGTTGGTTTTAATCCAAATTAATCTAAAAGAAGTTCATAAAATGTGTTTATGTAACTTAAAAGTCAAATTTATGAATCTTAAAACTCATAAAGTTGGCAATGGTTACGAAAAACGAAGAGTCTTGTCCTTAAGTTATGGAGGTTCAAGAGTCACTTCATTAAGTAAAAAAATATGTAACCTTAATTAATTCCATAAGTTACAAAATAAAGAAAAAGTTACATTCTTTAAACAATTTAAAGTCTTCCATAACTTGTCCTCAAGTTATGGAACTTGAAGAGTTTTTTAATTAAAACTACTTTAAACACATAAGTTATGAAATTAATTAGTTTTGAATAGTTTCAAAACTTGCCCTCAAGTTTTGGAATTTGAAAAGTTTTCTCTTATGAATACTTTAATTCCAAGTTAGCCCTTAGAATTTTAAAAGTTAAAATTCAACCCTTATACTTTATAATATTATAAGTTAATAATATATATATATATATATATATATATATATATATATATATATATATGTATAAGAGTAAAGTCAGTCTTACCGCAAGTACGCCTCATTCACGAAGCCGGTCTTTAAGGTGGGTATAAGGTTGTTGCCTATAAAATGACAACTTAATGGGTGTCCACTCTCACCCACCGCTTGCTTGACTGGTGGAGGGTCGTTAGCCGAACGGGTTTGACAGGACTATAATTATCCCTTCATTAAAAGTATTAATGATAAATACTAAGTAACTAAACTCTTAATAATACCCAATCTTCGTTACTTAGGAAAATCTGAATAAGGTGCTAATCCATGAAATTACACTTTGCACTTTGTTTAAGTCGGTTAGTGGAGCGTGTGTGGTTAACCAGCACACTAACTCGTATTTAACAAGGTAGGCAAAGGGTAACTTAATGTTTATCATAGTATCGATGGAGCGTGTGTGGTTAACTGGCACATCGATTGAGGGGTAAACACTTAAGGGTACCAAGTAATTTGCATGGTTACTTCACACCTTGTTTTGTGATCCTCGGCATCCTAGTCACAAAACCTGAAGGGCACACTCGAGATTGAAACATGACATTGAACAGTTCAATGAATCTCAAAAGATCTAGGAGTTTCAAAAACAATTAAAACCTAATAATACATTTCGTTTATCTTGGTGGAAATTGGTGAATCGTCATTCACCTACCTTCAAATTGTTTTATAGCTTGGATTACGGCATACCTCTTCTAAGTTATAAAATAGTTTGTTGGTTCATAGCCTTAATATTTCATATTGGGTGTCATATTAAGGTCTTTAAGATCAACTATCTTGAATATCTCCCAAAACATGTATGGTTTAGACATTTATGATCTTCCCAAATCTCTTGAAACAAGCTTTCCTAAATGAAGATGATGTTCCATGGAAATCATACTTCTTTCACTTCCTCCAACTATTCTCCTACCCCACAAGTTCTTAAAAAGTTTAAGGTCACTCGAACCCTATTGGCAAGTGAAGGTCTAGGTGTGGTCACATCTTGGAGATGTAGTCACATATTGACAAGTCGGGAGAGTTGGGTGTCAAAGTCTTGAGAAAGTTGGTGGTTCAATCACTTTCTAAGTCACATAGTGAGTTCTTTTGGAACACCTATGAAACAGACTATGACAAGACCCTTAATGATCTTATCTATTTGTTAAGATCAACTTCCTCAAAACTTGATGGACATTGACAATAGTGACACAAGAAATCCAGAAAAGCATTCTCTTCCCAATGGAAAGGGATCGGCCATAGTCAACTCGGTTGAACAAATGGTAAAGAGAAAATCTAAGTCTGTGATAGTCCCGTGTACCAGTATCAAAGGGTCCATATGTTTATATTGCCAAAGAAAGGGTCATTAGTTGCGAAGCTGCCAAATTTACCTAAGGATGTTAAAGTTAATAAGTTTGACTCTACTTCAAGTAAAGTCCACTATCTAACTCTGCTAAGTTTCTATTCTGAGATTCTTATTACATGATGTGACTGGGTCACATGTTGATGTTTTAAGAATCAAAGAAAAGTGAAGGAACTTAAAGAAAGAATATGCTGAATCTGATCGCATAGATGGATTTCTATCGCGTAGTTTGAAGATCAGATTCTTGAGCTACTTCTTAGGAGTTATGAGATATTGCTTAGGAATAGATAACAACAAGTTTTCATATGGATTGTAAGGATAAGTTTTCCGCATAGTTTTAAAATAAAAGAAAAATTTTTGATTTTAGTTATTTTTAAATATCCTTACAATGGCATTTGAGGAAAAATTGTTGCTTATATGATTCCATTAATAGCAAGAGTGGAAATATGAAATTGATTCTTTCATTTGTGGTAATGTCTAAATTTACCAAATAAAGGAAAGATTCTCATCACCCAAGTCTCAATTGGACCGGAACTTGGAATCATGCAAGGTGTATAGCACGATGAATGAGAACTTTCAAGTATTGGAAAATTAAGACTAATTACTTGTTCACATGGATGTGTGAGTAATGTGAAGGACTAAGGGATTGAGTACACATTCTTGTGCACTGGTCAAGTCCACCACAAAAGATCGATAAGACTATTCGTCATAGTTTACTAAAGCTTAGTAAATATGGTTATACTTACAAGCTTAAGTGTAACTCTGAGACATTGGAAAAGGTTCCAATGTAAGGCAGAGCGAATAAGAAGAATCAAATTAGGCAGAAGGATAAAAGTTTCTCAAATCTGAAAAGATGGGAGAGTACTTTAGTATCAGTTTTGTGATCATCTTAATGATTAAGAAACCATATCAAAATTAGTTCTCTAAGGAAGTCTTAGTGCATTCTTATGACTAAGAAGAAGGGATCTTGAATTGTTAAAATGGTTAAATCAAGAAGATGAGTCATACTTCATTCCAATACAACTCTTAGAGTCATACTCCAAGATTTTAATTTGAGTGACATGTCTTTAAGAAGGTTTAAAACACGTGTCAAATGTAAGAGTAAAAGTGTCCTACTCTTGTTCATTTGAAGTTGGTAAGTTGTGATGTTTTGGATAAAACAAAGACCAACTTAGGCCAACTATGTGAAGTGTTTGTCTTGGTTAGAATCCACACTATCTCTTGGATGTTTGACAAGGGAGTCTTATAGGTCAAGAGGACAGTGGGAGTCTTAAAGGTCCTGAAAGTCTCAAGAACTAATCAAGAATAAAACCTAAAGTTCTTCACTAGCACACGACTTGAGGTTAATAACCTATCGTGTTGACATAGTCTGTGCCCATTCCAGTTAAATTTGAGTTCTTAGAGTTCTCAATTCGTTGCACAACAACTTGGAAGCAATGGAAGGCCCTTGAGCTGCCAGGTGGCAAGAAGTTAAGATTGAGTTCAGTCCATATGAGTTTAGATTTGTCATTATCCTTGTCTTGTGACTATGGTTTTGACAATTCACATGGATAAGAACACATACACCATTAAATCTAAGTGTCATAAGGTTTCTCTCTGATTCATGAAAATGATGGTGAGGAAACACTTTCACTAAGTAGATTTTAGTTAGATAGCAATTGTGATATTTGCATTCTCAAAGTCGTTAGTGGAGCGTGTGTGGTTTACCGGAAAACTAACCTGGACTTGTGAGAAGTGGCAAAAAGGTCTAACCATTATGATTACGGCATCCCTCTTCATAATTGTTTAGACACACAAGTGTGCTATCTAAGGGAAGGTGTATGATTTTGATAAAGTTCTATCAAAACAATCCAGTATCAGAAATCTGAACTTTGGTAAGAAAGTCAATAAAGTATTGATTTCTAGAAGTCCAGTTGATTTCTGAGTACGTGTCAAAGCTAGTGGGAGCATAAGTGTTATGCTAATAATCATCATGTTAGCAATGTTAATTATAGAAAACAAAAGGTTTCAATTGGGAAAAAGTTGTTTTGCTATAATTAAGGGAAAGGAAATTATACTTCATCTCAAATCTATAAGCTTAGATCGTGAGGTTTTAATCATTTAGTCAAGGATATATATGAATTTCATGTTGGAATGGCTCAACATAAGGAAATCCTGTATATAGGTCCATTATTTGCGTTCTTAAATTCGATTATGATTACGGCATCCCTTTTCATAATCTGAATTATGAGAACTTGGCAAATAGAAATGGAAATGTTATAGCAAAAGACTGGTTTAGTCTTTATGTGAGACATCATGAATCGTGTCCCATATGCTTTGGATATAGGATCGATTACATGTGCTATATTCATCCTTTCTAAAAGTTTCCAAATGCCTGGGGTATTAAGAAGGGAAAAGGTTTAGAACTGGATATGACTAAAAGGATTAAACAATTGTCGAGGACAATCTAAGGTTTACCAAAGATTAGTTGCTCAAGGACAATTGGAAGTATAGTGATAATTCTGGAAGGAACATATTGACATAATCTGTAAGGAGGCAACTCTTATTCAGAAGTGATAGTCAAAATGAATCTGGAAATGTTTCAAAGTCAGAAATTATCAATCTGTGTAAAATTAAGGAAACTTAATGCAAGAAGGATGTTTCCAAGGAAATAATCTCCTTTGGAATACTCTATAATGATTGTTTCCAAGTCTTTGTGAATTTGTGCATAATCATTACAAGAGGATCAATGCATATAAGTTCAGAATCTAACAAATTTCAGTAAATGGCATGAATTTGGAATTCTTGCATTTGCAGTAAGGATTTGGGAGTGTGAAAAGAGAATCATTGAAGTTATTCAATTGATCTAGTTCACAAAGTAAAGATCATAGACAAACATAGTATGCATACTTGGTGTGTGGCATGACTAGTGTTTAGAAAACATAGTGTACGTGCTTGGAGCAAGGGACAACTATTGTTTTAAATTCAAGAATAAAGTTGATAGCTGAAACAATATACAATGAATAATGTGTAATCATATGGTGATAAATAAAAGGTGTTTTATTTATGTTCATAGGTTTTGATACCATATTGGATTCAATTATTATTGTGTTTCACTTTGCATGTTTTGACTTCCCGAATAAACTAGGTTATTCTTCCAGAATTACTAAGTTATTCAAACCATACACAGTCGGTCATATGTTGGAAGTAGATATGAATTAAAACTGTCATGGGTTGGCTTGTAGAGGTCTAAGGTGTTAGACAAAGGGCTACAACACTCATGAGTGCTCATAAGTTATGAGTATTGGATTCAACCCGCGCTCATTGGAATCACTTCATGGATTTTATCACGAGTGATCATGAGACGATAATATCTTATATTCTTCAAACCTAGAGATATGAGTTGTTACTATGAGTTGGTTGTACATTGATTGCACGAAAACGCATTTGGTAACTCGGTGCTATAAAACGTGCCTTTGTGTATGATTCAACAAGTAGTAGAACAAGCCATATGAGTCGAAGTTTATCCATTCCTTTTACCTTCGGGATAAAAGCGATATCTGTGGGCCCCTCGATGATTTGATGATGACAAATGGAAGTGCTCGGCCGGGCCAGGACTAATTTGATTTGTTCAATTAGTCAGTCGTCATAAATCGGTAATCGGGAAACAACAAATGGACAGAGAGAATGATTAGAATCCATGTCTCAGTCCATATGATATCTAGAATGGAGGAATATATGATCCCTTATCTAATGGACAAGTTCGTTGACAAGATCAGAGTTCGACAGCGGCTTTAAGAGCTACGATTGCCAGTTAGGTTTGAAGTCATACGCAATAATAGTTTTAGACTTACCCAAGTGGGAGACTGTTGGATTAATGTCTAAGTCTATAACTTTATTTGGTATGTACATGACCCGACCCGGCATGGTCCATTTGGGTTGCACTTCACCGACACAATTTATATGGATAATCTTTTGAGAATAGTATGTTTATGATTAATATTAATATATTATAAGTTCTAATATATTACTATGGAATCATATTATTTAATTAGTATTGATCAAAAACTAATTTATAATTAATTAAGTGATCAAAAGGAACTAATTAAATATGGACTCTTATATATATGGAATGGGCCAAGTTCATTTAGGTTGGGCTAAGCTTTCATGGATAGTCCATGGAGTGTTTAACCCATGGTACCTAGGAAATGAAAAGTCATGGGTATTAGGGTTTAACCCTAATCCTCCACACTATATAAAGATGTCCTTGGTTGGTGAAATTGGCACTAGTGTGGGTACACTATGAAGGGCTAGCCAATTTCACTAAAGAGAACCAAGTATCCATAGTCTCTAAAGTCTTCCAAGGTGTTTTGGTGATTTGTGATTCCACTTGAGGCTTCCACACTATTGGGGCTAAGCTCTTAAAGATTGAAGACATTGTACATCAAAGAGGTATGTATTCTATCTTGTTATATTGATAGTTTTGTATGCTAGATTAGGATAATACCTTGGATGTTCATATTTGCATGTATAATAGAGAAAACATAGATCCAAGGTATTTAGGGTTGCATGTACACTTAGGAGTGTTAGAATGCTCATAACCCAAGTATTAAGTAGAGATATGCTTGTGTTGTAGGAGGACGATAGCTCGGGAGATCGAGCACTAGTAGTTACAAGATTTACGAGTTACCGAGATACGCGAGGTGAGTCTTCTCACTATTCATTACCTTGAGTAGGTATTTCGAGTTGACCAGAGGGTCTCATGTGCTATGTATGAGTTTATGTGTTGTCTTAGAGATTTCGTGCTATGTGTTATTTGTATGTTGTATGGTTATATAGACCGGGCCGGAGGGTCCAACGATTCTGACCGGACCGGAGGGCCCAAAGAGCTATGAATGGACCGGAGGGTCTGACGAGCTGCGTGACTGGAGGGTCCCACTGAAACATCTTGAACGGAGGGTCGGGTTTAGCCTTGAGTGGCATATTTGTGATATGTGGTATTTTGGGGAACTCATTAAGCATTTGTGCTTACAGTTGTTGTGTTTGATGTCTCAGGTACCAGCGAGGACCGTGGGAAGGCGAAGGCTTGACTTGTACACACCCACACCGATGGAGTTCATGTTAGAGAGATCTTGGGATTTGTTTTGAAAACACTGTTGTTATGGATTTGAGATTTTGATATGCTATACATTTTGTGGTTTGAAAATGAAAAATTAAATTGGAAATTTTACGTTGTTACACGTTTGGTCCCTATTTTTAAAAATTAACTCGGATCATCTCTCGTTTGGTTAAAAGTTGCACATTTCATCCCTCGTTGGTTTACATGTGCACGCTTCATCCCTTACGAGATATAAAATGACTATTATGCCCTTTTATTTTTCTTTTCCATTTAATTTAATGTTATAATTATTATTATTAATTTAAAAATAAAAGGAAAATAGGGCAACCACCACCGGATCGAGCACACCACCTGCATCTTTCAAACGCCATAATTCCATCGCCACCTTCCCAGTTCCACCCTTATTCCACCTTTCTTCCTTAATCAAACACCTTATAACACCTTAAAACCCATCACTAACTTCTTATCTCCTCCTTTTCCAGTTTAAACCACCATCGAAACACTCTTGTCGCACCCATGTTCACCGTCACAAACCGCAACAAACACCTTCTTTAAACCTAACATGGATCTTTCTTCAACAATTCCATTTTAATGCAAAATCATACACTAAAAAGAATCCACCTCTAAACACTTCATTGACACAGTCGATCTATCCCTAAAAACCTCTTTGTAAACTGAAGAAATTTCTCCTCCCCAACAAACTCGTATCTCACATCAGAAACGTATCGGGTGGCAAACTCGATTTCTTCCAACTTGAAACTTTGTAATGAGTTTGATTTGGCATAAAACCCTCCCGTACCACCGAAACTAAGGTTTCAAACGGAGGCAGAGGCGGAAAATAGCAGATTTGTTCTTCCTTTTCTGTTCAATGAGGGTGATGGCGTAGATGAAGGGTGTTGGCAGGAGTGCAGTTGAAGGGTGGTGTACAAACGATGGGCGATGGTTTCTCCAATTATTTCCTTACACCTACAGTGGCTGAGATAAGGGTTCGTGCGATGCGCGGAAAGAGATAGAGGAGATGTGTGGTCGTCGATTGGGTTGTAGAAGAGAGAAGACGGTGGCTGAGTAGATTACATCGGTGGCTGCTTCATGGTTGTCGGCGGCTTCATGGTTGCTGTCCGTCGATAGTTAGAGAGGAAAAGGGGGAAACAAGTATGGGGGAAAGAAAAGGGGGAGGGAGGGTCAATATACTTTTTTTTTCTTTTTACTTCTTAATGCAAAACTAATAAATGAATAAAAGAAAATTAAAAAAGAAATTATTAAGGATAAAATAGTCATTTCATGTCCATAGGGACTAACCGTGCAAGAAAAAACAAACCCACGGATGGTCCGAGTTAATTTTTAAAAATAGGAACTAAATACGCTTTCTGACATATAAACGATGGACGATTGCTGCAATTTACCCTTTTTTATTTAACGACATCGAAATTGAACAAAGTTGATATGGTTTTAATGGAGTAGGAGATAACGTTGATATTGTTTTGATTTTGTAGGAGGTAGTTAATTGAGTTATCTACTCTTTGTTGCATTACTTTCTAGTGGTTTAATGTGTTTCATTTGTTTATTTGTTTGCTCATGACATGGAAGTCTCTTTATGGTACCGACGAGGGTAGCATGATAGGGAAGTTCAATGGATTGTTCAAACAATGAAACGTATCTATCTTGTTTGTGATAATCCAATCCGATTGAAAATGGAAAATCATAAATAAAAAATATTGAAAAAGAATTAAGACGGTTTTAATTGTTTGGATGTTTTTTTGTCATTGGTTCGTTGTGGTTTTTTTAAACGCTTTATGTAGTATTTATTCAGCAAGCATCATATGTTGTAAATTTTTTTCCATGTTACAATTGTTAAACACCGCGTATTATTATGTATAAGTTTATAGGAACCGAATATGATTCCACACAATCATCATCCAAGATAACATCAGGTCATATTTTTGCAATTAAAAAAGTTTGGTAAATTTATCCACATTATTTTACAAAAAATATACGGATAATATTTTGAGATTTAACCAAATCTAATTATCAGTTTTTCCTAATACAATATATGTACAATTTCTATATATAAGGATAATATTTTTTTTAATTAAACAAATATCATAAAAATCTACATAAAATCTACACATTATCCCATGTTATTATTTTAAATAATAACCGTCATTACATTAAGCCTATTTCAGTTTCTAAGCCGCCTTAGGGAAAATATTGTCATGATTATTTACCGTTTAAGAGGTTGATACATTTTGCTACAAATAATATTTTACAATATAAAAACATATCGGTAAAAACTACACATTATACTTGTAATTATGTTAAAGATTGGTCATAACTATATTTAGTGTTTTCATTTGCCAAACGTCTTATGATATTGTTTACCATTCGAAGATGCTGATACACCTTTGATCATCTACTTAGTTTTTATCTTTACATTTACCTTATCCACTTGTAAATCATCTACTTAGTTTTGAACTTTACATTTACCTTATCCACTTGTAAAGAGTTTTGAACTTAATAATCAAATCAAGCTTAATTAAAGCGAATAAACATAATAAGTAAATAACTCTATTTTGCTCAATTTATCAGAAATGTATGATGGTTACAGTGAATACCTCAATTAACTTATAATTATGAATGTGAAAGAACTCATACAATAACCTAACATACAACAAAATATATATATATATATATATATATATATATATATATATATATATATATATATATATATATATATATATATATATATATATATATATATATATATATATATATGCAAACATCTGATCACAAAAAGATATATTAACTAAAATGTTGTTTATAAAATATGTCATGTATAATAAAAAGATATATCCATGGATCGTAATAAGATCTATTGTAACGACCCAAAAATCTAGGGTAAAATTTTCATTTTTCATTTTTCATTATGGTCAAAACGCGGATATCTTATGAATCCAAACATTTCAAAAACATGATTAATTAAACACATTTATCAGAGTTCGTCCCAAAATCTCATATTGCGGAAAGCACGGGTGTGTGCGTTGCAATCAAGTCGGGCCCTTCCTTTCCAAACTGATGATACCTGAAACCATAAACAAAATTATAAGCACGAATCCTAGTGAGTTCCCCAGAACGTACCTCACACAATCCACATATCCACATAATCCATATTAGCTATATCAGCTACATAAATCATATCAATCACATAAGTCATGCATACAAATACATAAGTTTGTTGTGGGCTCCTCCAAGGGTTTTATACCTACTTGCCATGGGCTCCCCCACATGGTCTTTACCTAGAAATGCCATGGGATCCCCCACATGATCTTATATCCAACTGCAATGGGCTCCCCTCGGGGTCTTCTATGCATAATTATCAACTAGCATATCATATATCACAGAAATATCTATCATACTACATAACTCATACATAAACATATAGGGATGTCGTGGACTCCCTCCAGGGTCTTACTCCTACGTGTCATTGACTCCCCCACATGGTCTTAACTGCTTGTCATGGGCTCCCCCACATGGTTTTTCCCTAGGAATTTCATAGGCTCCCCCACATGGTCTTCCCCAAGGAATTTCATGGGCTCCCCCACATGATCTTATATCCAACTGTCACGGGCTCCCCCCCCCCCCCCCCAGGGTCTTCACGTATCCAGTCAATAAGTACTAGCACATTCTCATATACATGCCTACCAGACATAATAGTAGTGAATCCATAGTAAACACTACAACTAACTAAATGGGTCGGCCTTGGTGCCTTCGACCCATTGGTATGGTGAGAAGACTCACCTCGAATGCAGAAGCTTACCTAATGACATCCTTAACTGTTGCCCCCGCCGACTTCCCGAGCTGTCAATACCAATCAATATACCCAACTAACAATATGATTCCATGCTAAAATCCTTAATCCATACATGGGGTAAAATAACCATTCTATCCCTAGCCCAGTGTTATCCAAAACTATGGCCCAAGCCTAAAACCAAACAATCTCAAAACTCAACATCCATAAAGTCCACTAATGGCCCAATTTACCAAATTGGGCCCAAACCCTTGCATGGGCCTTACCCTAAATCCTAATAACTAATTCCTAATCCAAACATCCCTCCTTAACTAGCCCAACGATCCACAAACCCAAATAATAGCTTAAACCCGAAATGGAGCACAAAGCCCAATAAGGGCTAAACCATCAATGACCTAACCCAAGAAGGCCCAATATCCAAAAAGGGCATAAATATTGAATGGTCAACCCTAGTGTCACACCCCAAAAACCGAAGGCGAAAACATTTCCGGGGTTGACTCCACGTTGAGTATCAAATCCAATGCACATAGTAAGTAAAGTAAAACAACCATTACATTATATAGGAAAAGTTTTACAATTGTTTCAAAAGTAAAGTTTGTACAGTTGTGATACATAGAATATATATAAACAAAATGAAACGGGTCTTCTGGGTACTCCGTCTTCAAGCAAAAAGGATCTTCGGGTACATGTTCTAACGCTGACCTGAGAACACAAGCGGTTTGAAAATCAGCATAACGCTGGTGAGTTCATAAGCGGTTTTTGTTTGTGAAAATGTTCAAGTTTTCTTTCTGTTTCTGAAATGTTATGCACACCAAGAAAATCCCATATTTTCTTAAAAGGTTTGTTATTGTTTGTCAACATGTAAAGTAGAATTGTACACTGAGAACATGTTTACTTTTGTGAGAATGTACAATTAGGCTATTTGGTTTAACATACTGTTCTGGTTATGTACCAATGTATTCCCAGGAAAGTCCCATACTTTCCTGATTGTGTTACCAATTGTGAAAGATGTAAAGTTATCCGGTTTGTTATCCTTTCTGGATATGTAAACGTTTCCTCAGGAAAGTCCCATACTTTCCTGAATGTTCGTTACCATATGTAAATGATGTATTCTTGTTAGACCTGGTTATGTACAAGGTTTCCCAGGAAAGTCCCATACTTTCCTGAATGTTAATTACTATATATAAAGGATGTTTTCCGAATACGTGGTTATGTTCAATGTTTCCCCAGGAAAGTCCCATACTTTCCTGAATGTTGGTTTCCAATGTGAAAGATGTATATTAGAGAAGTGGTTATCTTATGAATTGTATAAGAATTGTTCATTATTACTGGTTAATTATTTAACATATATTCTTAGTTATTTTTGGTTAATTATGAAAATAATATGGACAAAAGGTACTTAAAATGCTTTAAATTGTGTTTTCAGTCCAGAAGATATGCTTGGAGGCAAAGAGGAGAAAAGGGAAAGCAAGTGAAGATTAAGGAGTGAAAAGACTGACCTACTCGGCGAGTAGATCGACCATACTCGGCGAGTACACGATGATATGCCAGAAGATAAATACGACTGCTAATCTAAAGACGGATAAGTATTGACCTACTCGGCGAGTTGATTCTGCTACTCGTCGAGTACCCTCTGTTTTGGGATATCTTTAAAAGACGAATCCTTATCTCATGGGACAAAACCCCTGGCGAATTTTGAAGGATTAGCTGCGACTAAAAGGTTCAGAAGGCGCTAAGGAACCCTAAGCTTCAAGAGTTGGAAGAATTCAAGCAATTAGGTTAATTCTACCACTTAGACTTAGGAATTAAACATGTTTGCTTTCATAAACTTTGTTTTTATGTTTGTTTCTACTACAACTATGAGCTAAACTCGTTTTTGTTTCTGTTTGGGGAATACCAAAGAACTCCTATGGTTTAATTATTGAATTTTGTTTAATTGTCTATTGGTGATTTATTAAATTAAGTTTGTTAAAGAACCTTATGTATTAATCACTACTATTTTCTGTTAATTGGAAGGCAATTAGGTTGCATGAACATCACTTAATTGTTAACCTCATATGTCTATGTGAATGCTAAAACGTATGCTTGGAAGTAATGAGTATGAAACTAAGATTAATAAGAAAATAGGAAGATTAATGTGTGAGCTTGTTTGAGAAACCATCAACAAGAGGTTAATTGAATTAATAACTTAATTGACCATTACAAATCTTATTTAATCCAAATAATTAATCTAGGGAATTAATTAGTTTAAACACTTGATCAACGCTTAAATTAGTTAATTGTCTAAGGGTTAGGAGTAATGCACATGAACCTAACTATTATCATTGGTAACCAATAGCAATTAATCTACCTTAATCTAAATAACCATAGGAGTGAATTGGTTGAACCTAAATAGAAACATCTTTATCAAATTTGGTGAATAGTTGTTGCTTTAGTTAATTAGTTAATTTAGTTGTTTAAGTTTCTAGTCTTGCAAAACTAGAGAAAAACCATTTACTTTTATTATTTGTTTTAGTTAAAATTAGCTATTAGTTTAATTTCCGTTCCCTGAGTTCGATACCTTAGTTATCAATCTATACCACTTAAAGACAGGTTCACTGCCTTTGTGTGCTTAAATTATTAATAAAAAGTAGGGATAAAACTAGTTGGTTTTACACACATCAAGTTTTTGGCGCCGTTGCCGGGGAACGGTTCTAAATAATTAAGCTAATTCCTAATTTTTTCGATCCTTTGTGTGAGTTTACTTGCATAAAGTTCTTTTATTTCAATTTAGTAACTGGTAATTAGGATTTAGTATCTGTTTTAGTTAGGTTAAAAACTTAGAATTTTTTTTGAAAAACCACTGATACTCGCCGAGTGCACTCGCACCTACTCGGCGAGTAACAGTTTAGTTACAATTTTTTTTTCTTTTATTTGTTTACAATCCTTTTGTTCTTTTTACGCTTTTTATTTGATTAATTTCAGGACTTTCATGACCAGAGGAGCAAACACACCACTGGTACCCCCGTTTGAAGACCCCGAATCCGAATTGAAAAGAAACAAAGGGAAGGACGTGGAGAGTTCAAGCACACCAAAGAAATCACCATTGTCCACTTTGAAGACTGTTTTTGGGAAAAAGAAGAGCAGCAAGTCAGGAGCTTCAAGCGCTTCCTTGATAATTGAGGAGCCAATTCAAGAAGAGATTAGATACGAAACCGAGGAAGAAGACGAGGCAGCCTACGAACAAGACACCGAATCGGAGGAAGAGTTAGCATTCACTATGGCTAACATTGATGAAATTCCCATGGGAGAATGGAAGAAGAGGATGCGCGACGACCATGGCCCGGGACTTGTGCAACCCGCAATTCCCGCAACTGCCACCTTCGAGCTAAAAGGCCATATCCTAGCTTCACTCAAGGAAATACCTTTCTACGGGAAAGATCATGAAGATGCCTACAAACATTTGGATGAAGTAAATGATGTTGCTGATTACTTCAACATTCCAAATGTCACCCGTGAAACTCAACTGCTTCGGATGCTTCCGGTAACCTTCAAGGGTGCTGCTAAAGACTGGCTCAAATCACTTCCTCCCGAGTCAGTCACTACTTGGGCCAAAATGAAGGAAGAATTTATTGACCACTTTTTCCCACCATCCAAGATAGCCAAGCTCAAGAAGGCCATTGCAAACTTTGAACAACAAGCTGGAGAGTCGTTATATGAAGCATGGGAGAGGTACAAAAGTCTGCTACGAAATTGCCCACACCATGATCTAAATAGCCAACAAGAAGTTTCCATCTTTTATGATGGAGTCAATGTCACGACCCGGCAGCTACTAGACTCACAAGGCCCACTTACAAAGAAGCCACCCCCGGTGATCAAAGAATTAATTGAAGAATTCTCTAAACACTCTAGAGAATACCACAACCCTAGGAATGATGTCACGAGGGGAGCCGCATACGCTGCTACTGAAGATTTATCCACGGTCATGGCCATGTTAAAAACCATGGATAGGAGAATGGACAAAATGGATCAAACTATCCATGCCATACGGGTGGGTTGCAAGAATTGCAATGGACCTCACCTCACTAGAGATTGCGATTTGGATGAGCACGGCAACAAAAAGGCCCAAGTGTGCTATTCGAGCGGTGACCGGTATGATGAAGACTGGCGCAAACAAAAGAAGGAGTGGCTGCCTTACGAAGAATACAAGAAGGCCAAGGAGGAGAAGTATAGACAAAAAGAGAGAGGCTTTTACCAAAAGGAGGAGCCGGTGCAAGAGAAGAAGCCAAGCTTGGAAGAGATGCTAACTAAATTTGTGGCTGCTTCCGAGAAAAGACACAGTGACCACGATGCTGCTATCCAAGAAACAAGAAAAATGCTCAGGAACCAGCAAGCATCCATCCACAACATAGAAACTCAACTTGGGCAACTCGCTCAACAACTAAACCAAAGGTCACCGGGTGAGCTTCCTAGCAAAACCGAGAACAACCCACGAGGCGCGCAAGTGAATATTGTTACCACAAGAAGTGGGAAGATTATTACTCCCCTGGCCCCTATTCGAACTGAAGCGAACAAGGACTCACAGAAGGAAGGAACAGAAGTACAAGTCGAAAACCAACATTCACAATCTGAGAGCCCTACTCGCCGAGTAGGACCGATGGACTCGGCGAGTACATCTGCAAAAACTAATGATCAGCCACCCTTGAAACCATACCAGCCTCCAATACCGTACCCAGCCCGAGCCAAGAAGGAGAAGCAGGAAGAGGAATATTAGAAGTTCCTTGATAATATTAAAACTCTTCAAATAAACATTCCTTTCATTGAAGTCGTCATGCAAATGCCCAAGTATGCAAAGTTCCTTAAGGAACTCCTCACTAATAGAAGAAAGATGGAAGAAGTGCAGAAAGTAGTATTGAATGAAAATTGCTCCGCCGCCATGCTAAACAAATTACCAAAGAAGAAGGGTGATCCGGGGAGCTTAACTTTGCCTTGCCAATTTGGCAACTTGGCTGCAATACATGCTTTAGCTAATTCTGGAGCAAGTGTGAACCTTATGCCATACTCGTTCTTCAAAAAGCTGGACCTCCCGGAGCCAAGGCCAATTCGGATGGCAATTCATTTGGCAAACAAGACGGTTACTTTCCCAAGAGGCATATGTGAAGATTTGCTAGTGAAAGTAGACAAATTTGTCTTCCCGACTGACTTCATCATTCTCGACATGGAGGCGGATCCGCAAGTTACAATCATCCTTGGAAGACCCTTCCTCAACACCGCTAGCGCCATCGTAGACATGAGAGATTCTAAGCTCACATTGCGAGTTGGGGACGACTCAGTGACATTCGGGGTAGACCAAGCCATGAAGTACTCAAGGAGTAGTGACGACACGGCGTTCTCAATCGACATGCTTGACGAGTTATTGGAAGAAGACATACCTGAAGATTCCAACAAGTTTGCAGCTTTGGAAGAAGTATTTGATCCAGAAAAAGACTTATTAGAGATTGAACGACTGTTGGAAGAAGCAGAGTATGAAGAACTAAAGAACCAAGCTGAAAGCCCTACTCGCCGAGTAGACCCGATCTACTCGCCGAGTACATCTAAAGAAAAGCCAGCAGTCGCGAATGCCGCCACCAACTCGCCGAGTACCATACCTGCACTCGGCGAGTCCGCCACTATGCACAATAAATTGGAGCTCAAAACACTGCCTGACCATCTGGAATACGCCTTTCTGGAAGAAGGAAATCAGAAGCCGGTGATTATAGCCTCGGATCTATCCAAGACGGAAAAGGAGGAGCTTGTACGGGTGTTGAAGAAAAGGAAAAGAGCCATCGCATGGAGCATCTCCGACATAAAGGGAATAAGTCCATCCTACTGCTCTCACAAAATCAACTTAGAAGAAGGAGCAAGGCCAGTGGTGCAACATCAAAGAAGATTAAACCTGAACATGCAAGAAGTCGTCAAGAAGGAGGTGGTCAAGCTTTTGGATGCAGGAACCATCTACTCCATCTCCGATAGCCCATGGGTGAGTCCGGTCCAAGTGGTTCCCAAGAAAGGAGGAATGACGGTCATTACCAACGAGAAGAACGAGTTAATTCCAACGCGAACGGTAACCGGTTGGCGAGTGTGCATCGATTATCGCAAGCTAAACGATGCCACTCGCAAAGACCATTCTCCCCTTCCTTTCATAGATCAAATGTTAGAGAGGCTATCGGGCCATAGCTACTATTGCTTCTTAGATGGGTTTTCCGGGTATTTCCAAATACCCATAGACCCAATGGACCAAGAAAAGACCACCTTTACATGCCCCAGTGGGACCTTCGCCTATAGACGCATGCCATTTGGACTATGCAATGCACCTGCGACATTTCAAAGGTGCATGACCGCCATATTCCATGATATGGTGGAAAAATTCATGGAGGTCTTTATGGATGACTTTTCTGTATTCGGATCTTCTTTCAATGACTGCCTCACAAATCTTGACTCGATGCTTGCTAGATGTGAGAAAACCGACTTGGTCTTAAATTGGGAAAAGTGTCACTTCATGGTCAAGGAGGGTATAGTATTGGGACATAAAGTCTCTAAAAAGGGAATTGAGGTGGATCGGGCAAAGATAGACACCATCGCTAAACTACCCCCACCAACTAATGTGAAGGGCATTAGAAGTTTTTTGGGACACGCAGGTTTTTACCGGCGTTTTATTAAAGATTTTTCCAAAATTACGAAACCTCTAACACAATTATTACTAAAAGACGCACCCTTTAATTTTACTAAAGAGTGTTTAGAGGCATTTGACTTTCTAAAAGAAAAATTAACTAATGCCCCGATCATTATAGCACCAAATTGGAACTTACCCTTCTAGATCATGTGTGATGCTAGTGACTATGCACTAGGAGCGGTCCTTGGACAAAGGTTTGATAAGCACTTTCAACCCATCTATTATGCAAGCAAGACCTTAAATCCCGCCCAAGAGAATTGTACTACTACTGAAAAAGAACTGTTAGCCGTAGTTTACGCTTTTGACAAGTTTCGCCCTTATTTGGTTTTATCTAAAACCACTGTTTTTACTGACCACTCGGCTATCAAGTATTTGTTTTCCAAACAGGATGCCAAGCCAAGACTAATACGATGGGTGCTGCTTCTTCAAGAATTCGATATAGAGATACGAGATAAGAAAGGAATGGAGAACGTAGCGGCCGATCATTTATCTAGGCTCGAGAACCCGGCATTGCAAGAAGATAAGGATGGAGACGACTTTCCGGATGAATACATTATGGTGTCCGTGGGAGAGGAGCCATGGTTCGCGGACATAGCTAACTATTTAGCTACCAACTACGTCCCGAAGGATTATAGTAGTCAGCAAAAGAAGAAATTCTTTGCGGAGATCAAATATTATTTTTGGGACGATCCATACCTCTTCCGAAGCTGCGCGGATGGAATTATAAGAAGATGTGTGTTCGGAAAGGAGAGTCGAAATATACTAGAGCACTGCCATAGCGGGCCCACGGGAGGACATCATGGAGCACACTATACCACGAAGAAGATCTTTGACATTGGGTTCTATTGGCCTACAATCTTCAAAGATGCAGCCCAATATGTCAAAGAATGCGATGCTTGCCAAAGGGTGGGAAACATTTCATCCCGAAATGAAATGCCACAACATAGCATTCAAGTGTGTGAGGTGTTCGACGTGTGGGGCATAGACTTCATGGGGCCATTTCCCACATCCAAAGGAAACAAGTACATCCTAGTGGCGGTAGATTATGTTTCAAAATGGGCGGAGGCGCAAGCTTTACCTACAAATGACGGACGGGTAGTGGTACGGTTCTTGAAAAAACTATTCTCCCGGTTTGGTGTTCCAAAGGCCCTAATTAGTGACCGTGGCACACACTTTGCCAATGATCAATTGGACAAGGTGCTCAAGAAATATGGGGTGACCCATAAGTTCTCCACATCATACCACCCGCAAACGAGTGGGCAAACGGAAGTGACCAATCGAGCTTTGAAGCGTATCTTAGAGAAGTCGGTGGGAAGCAACCGCAAGGAATGGTCGGACAAATTGGATGACGCGCTATGGGCATTTCGTACCGCTTTCAAAACACCTATTGTACTACACCATATAGGTTAGTTTATGGAAAGCAATGCCATTTACCGGTTGAAATCGAGCACAAGGCATATTGGGCGCTAAAGAGGTGCAACTTTGACATGGAAGAATTGAAGACCAACCGTCTAATGCAAATGAATGCCCTTGAAGAACTCCGAAATGAGGCTTATTCGAGTTTGTGGCTCTATAAAGAAAAGACCAAGAGATGGCATGACCAAAGAATCAAAAGCAAAGACATCCATGAAGGCCAAAAAGTACTACTCTTCAATTCCCGATTAAAACTTTTCTCGGGCAAACTCAAATCAAGGTGGGATGGTCCATTTGTGGTCAAGACGGTGTTTCCTCACGGGGCTATAGAATTGATCTCAAGAGATGGCACGCCATTTAAAGTCAATGGCCATCGAGTAAAGAAATATGAAGAAGGAGTCCCCCGCAATGAAGGAATGGAGGAGCTCCTGCTGTGCGGAATCGCAAACACGTAGAAGGGGCGGAGTCCAGCTAATGACTCCATCAAAAGAAGCGCTTCTCGGGAGGCAACCCGAGTTTCAAGTTTGCATTTTCTTTCCCTTCTTTATTTTTCGTATTTTTTTCATTATTCGTCACTCATTCTACTTCTCTAAGTGCTTGAGGACAAGCTCTACTGAAAGTGTGGGGTGGAAAAGCTAAACAAAGGAATTAATATAGTAAAAATTGGCAAAATTTAAAATTTTTTCAACCTGAGACATCTACTTGGCGAGTATATCGGCTATACTCGGCGAGTAAATGTTCGTATACAGCCAAAAATGCATGACACGCGTGTCTGCTCAGCGAGTAGATCCATTATACTCGGCGAGTAGACGGTTCAAACCCAGTAAATTAAAATCTGTAAAAATTACTTTTATTCAACATTTCACCCCCACACTCGCCGAGTATCTTCTCTCAGCCGCCTCTCAAGAGTTCTTCAAAATCTAGTCAATTTTCTTTCTCTTTCTCTTAATTCAACCACCAAGGTAACATCTTTACTCTTTAATTTTATGAAAGGTCCAATCTTTATCACATATCTCCCCATATTTGGTATATTTTCGGATTTGGGGAGTTTTCCCCAATTTTTAGGGCTTTGATTTACTCATGAATTAGAAGTTATTTGGTAAAATTTCTTCAAGATATATGGTTAGATACACAATTACAACAAACCCCTATGAACAAATTGGACTATTACACAGATTACACAGATCCGGTTTCGATCTGTCCGAGTGTTCATATTACTCGGCGAGTAGGCTCGCGTACTCGGCGAGTAGGTCCCACAAAGATGAAAAAAAATTTTGTTTTAATGATGGGGTGTTGTTTGTTGCTGTGTTTTTTTTTGGAATGTTTATGCAGATAGAATGGCAAGAATAGGTAAGTCATCATGTGGGGGAGGCCATGGTGATATGCCATGGTTAGCCTTTCAACAAATTACCTCCAAATCTTCCAAAACTCGAGCGCTAAACAGGTTGGAAGCACTTCGACAGAAAGAAATCCACCTACCGAATGCAGTGGATTGGGGATGGATGGGCAATGTTGGCTTGGAAGAGGAACTCACCCCATATTTGGTGAAAGATTGTAACTTGGGTTATGCCAACATCACTTGTGATGGTTGGTTGCAATTGTTCAAGATCCAAGAGCCAGTATACGCAGAGTTGTGCTGGGAATTCTTCGCTACCATCTCATTCCGAGGTGGTAGTGAGTTTTACAATCCAAATACGATCTCGTTTTCTTTGGGTGGGGAGCTGCGACAATGCAGCATGGTTGAGTTCTCTTGGCGGTTGGGCATCTACGATCAAGACATGGTGATGACGGATTACTTTGAAGCCTTCTTGGAGAATACCTACAAAGAACTTCCCAAGGAGGTGGTGGCATCGACATGGTGGAGTACAATTGCTAACCGAGTCTACATACCTTCTACTGCTCAAGAAGGTCATATCCGTTCTCCGATCCACCGACTCCTTCACCGGTTCATTGCAAGCACGATCAACATGCGGAAGGATGGGGACAAAGTTCCCACCCTTGATATTTTTTACTTGTGGAGTATCATCACTCCCGACGTCTTCTGCAACCTCCCGTATTGCATTGCCAAATTTCTTGCGGAGGGGGCGGTTAAGGAGAAGATAAACTCGAAGATAAATGGGGGCATGTTCATTACTCGGCTTGCGAAATCGTTTGGGATCTTGGATTTGCCGCAAGCTCAAGCGTTAATGATTATCCACCCTCCTCCGTTTAACACTGCACTTTATAGGAGGGCTCGGATAGTGGAGAAATTTGGTGATTCCTTTACTATCCCAAATGAGGATGAGCCGGCGGTCCCCGAGGAGCCGGGAAGGCGGGTTAGGCAAAGGAGTGAGCGGGTGCGGGAAGACCCATCGGTTATTCCGGTGGAGGATAATGAGAGTTGGAACCAAGTGGAGTATCGACAATACTTGGATGATATTGGCCGAGGGGTTAATTACACCAATCAATCCTTCGAGTATCTTTTCCAACAAATGCACGTTGCCCCGAGGCCTGGACCCGGCTACCCGTATATTATGGATTGGGACGAGAGGATGCGAAGAAGGGGTGGAGAAGGAGGTAGTGGAGCTGGAGGAGCCAGGATGGACGAGGAAGAATGAAGATTTTATTTGCTTTTGTTTTTGTTTGATTATGATGTTTGTTTTAAAGACAATTGTGGACATGTGAACTTGGTTATGTGGTTTGAATTTTTGTGTTACTTTTAGTTTTCTTTTCAGGTATTGAAGCTAGGATGCATGCTATTTAGGAATGGTCAAGCGAGGAATGAGAACCTTTAGGAGTGCTTATGGAGTTTTGTTCCTAGGATCGAGTCCGTACGAATCGAGAGTTTATTAAAGTGTTGCTGTTTAGGAAGTTTACTGGAGAGTGCATTTATATTTGCATGTCAACACTAGAGTAAAGAGAGTCAGCGATTAAAAAAATTCTGGAATTATACGCTCTACTCGCCGAGTGCACTAATACTACTCGGCGAATACATCTATTTCTACACGATCTGCTTTGTCCGATACTTACTACTCGCCGAGTTTACTATCCTACTCGCCGAGTAGCCTGCTGCCGGAGGAGTTATTGATTTGTTCTGGCTACTTTTATATGCGCCATTCATACATTCTTTATGCATTACTACTGAGGCTTGTGCAACAATCCTTTTTCCTTGGACTTTTCGAGCTATCAACCACACGAGACATATGGCACCCATGCCATGGATGAGCTGTTCTCATGGTTAAAGTCACTAGAAGAAGGAGTTGAAGAAGAGAGTGTCAGCCTAGCGACTGCTACCCCAGGGGAGTTTGTTCCAACTTTCTCTCTATTTGCATTTTTTTAAGTTGTTATAATATGCAATGAGGGCATTGCATAAAATAAGTGTGGGGTAGGGGTTAGTCACATCTTAGAACACTTAGAATCTTAATTTAGGCTAATTTTTAAATTTGTTGAATATTCAAAATGATTAGGTCTTAAAGTAGAAAATTTTGGTAAAAATTAGGATTCCATATTAAGATTGTGTTAATAATTGCATGAGAACCCAAATGTTTAGTTGAGCCTATATACGTTCTAGTGCATTTGTGGCTTCCTTATTTCAGTGAAATCATGAGACAAAAACACGACCTTGCTCAGCCTGAGGGATGCAATATGTTTAGCAGCCTAAACCTGAAATGTATCCAGGAAATTTTTTATCATTAGCCAATAAAGGTTGAGATTGAGTGCCCTTGCTTAAGCATGTAGGGATTTGAAAAAAAAAAAAGAAGTGAGGTATACATGTAAAAAAAAGAGAGAGAATTACAAGAAAAATTGTAAGAATTTTGGAGCAAATGAAGTAGAGATTTGAAGATCAAAATTCGAAGAAATTCAAAAAAGTTGAAGATACCAAAAATCAAACAACAAAGGTGGTGAATTCAAAGATATCCAAGATCAAATTATCAAGAAATGAAGAATTCCAAAGAGCTCCATAGTGGTATCATAAATTGTAATTTTCTAGATTATGTATACTTGGGTTGCTCAATTAAAAATACCTTGAGGGTAAAGAGGTTTTCTGAGGATGGATTCGGAGGGTTGCATAAAATGAGCATAGTTCGGGGTGAGTGGGCGAATGTTTATGAGGATTGTGAGTATTTGAAGTATGGGGGGTTTTTAGGATTTTAGACACAAATGCATGCGTTGCGGTCTTGGCATAATGGCTGGGAAGGATTGGAGTTATTAATGTGATTTTAATGTGTTTAAAATATAGTTTTGCTTGGGGGCAAGCAAAAGTCAAGTGTGGGGTATTTTGATATGTGCATAATTAGTTAATTATTTAACATATATTCTTAGTTATTTTTGGTTAATTATGAAAATAATATGGACAAAAGGTACTTAAAATGCTTTAAATTGTGTTTTCAGTCCAGAAGATATGCTTGGAGGCAAACAGGAGAAAAGGGAAAGCAAGTGAAGATTAAGGAGTGAAAAGACTGACCTACTCGGCGAGTAGATCGACCATACTCGGCGAGTACACGATGATATGCCAGAAAATAAATACGACTGCTAATCTAAAGACGGATAAGTATTGACCTACTCGGCGAGTTGATTCTGCTACTCGCCGAGTACCCTCTGTTTTGGGATATCTTTAAAAGACGAATCCTTATCTCATGGGACAAAACCCCTGGCGAATTTTGAAGGATTAGCTGCGACTAAAAGGTTCAGAAGGCGCTAAGGAACCCTAAGCTTCAAGAGTTGGAAGAATTCAAGCAATTAGGTTAATTCTACCACTTAGACTTAGGAATTAAACATGTTTGCTTTCATAAACTTTGTTTTTATGTTTGTTTCTACTACAACTATGAGCTAAACTCGTTTTTATTTCTGTTTGGGGAATACCAAAGAACTCCTATGGTTTAATTATTGAATTTTGTTTAATTGTCTATTGGTGATTTATTAAATTAAGTTTGTTAAAGAACCTTATGTATTAATCACTACTATTTTCTGTTAATTGGAAGGCAATTAGGTTGCATGAACATCACTTAATTGTTAACCTCATATGTCTATGTGAATGCTAAAACGTATGCTTGGAAGTAATGAGTATGAAACTAAGATTAATAAGAAAATAGGAAGATTAATGTGTGAGCTTGTTTGAGAAACCATCAACAAGAGGTTAATTGAATTAATAACTTAATTGACCATTAGAAATCTTATTTAATCCAAATAATTAATCTAGGGAATTAATTAGTTTAAACACTTGATCAACGCTTAAATTAGTTAATTGTCTAAGGGTTAGGAGTAATGAACATGAAACTAACTATTATCATTGGTAACCAATAGCAATTAATCTACCTTAATCTAAATAACCATAGGAGTGAATTGGTTGAACCTAAATAGAAACATCTTTATCAAATTTGGTGAATAGTTGTTGCTTTAGTTAATTAGTTAATTTAGTTGTTTAAGTTTCTAGTCTTGCAAAACTAGAGAAAAACCATTTACTTTTATTATTTGTTTTAGTTAAAATTAGCTATTAGTTTAATTTCCGTTCCCTGAGTTCGATACCTTACTTATCAATCTATACCACTTAAAGACAGGTTCACTGCCTTTGTGTGCTTAAATTATTAATAAAAAGTAGGGATAAAACTAGTTGGTTTTACACACATCAATTACCATAAGTAAATCTCTGTTATCCTAATTGCGAGTTCCATAACCATACAATAGACTAGACCTGTGGTAATAAGTAGTCCACATACTTATGACTTTCGTCACCCTTGAACCATTTCAGTTCGGCTGTAGCTAGCAGCCAGGTGTGGGGTAGTCGGCCCCGTATAGATCTATACACTCAAGTCACGCTCTCTAAATCCCAGAGATTCTAGTTACGGGTGTAGTCCTCCACTCGCGTATCTCTATGGAGTGTTCGCCGAGGACGTGTCTCCAATCATACAGGATTAACAAATTTACTAGTAATAATATGATAGTCCTCCACTCGCGTATATATGTGGAGTGTTACCGAGGACAAAACAGTGTACAGGTATTATGTTCAAATGTTCTAATGTCATGCTTTTAACTGATAAAATGTGGGAAAGCCATTTGTGAAATATATGTAAAACCTAACAGTTTAAACCCCATTTCACAAATATATGTTACGTGATCTGTATGTTCAAACGATTATCAGTTGTAATAACCAGAGTTAAAAGCATATAAAATGTGAACACACATATGAAAACGTGTTTTTGAGTACAAGTAATCCCTTGTACTTTGCTTGTGTTCCCCCCTGAAAACAGTGAAAACAGTGAAAAAGGGTAGGGGTATGAACTCACCGGACTCGGAAATGCGTCGGTTTTGGATACTAGACGTTGGTTCGGGGATTGTTTACTCGCGATGTCCCTATGTAAAATGTAATAATGTCCATATAATACTAATTAGACTTACAATCACTAATTATATGGAACATTACACTCCAACGAGGTTAAACACCTCAATACAAGCGTTTGGAGCGACCCGGTTGACATCTTCGGACATAATATGGCACTAGGGACTTGGTGCTTGAGTTTAATCTCCAAAAGTAAACATTTTATGGAGTTTACAGCCACAAAACACACACACACATGAGTTTACGGCCGTAAACTCATGTTGGTGTGATTTTGAGGGTTTAATGGCTTGAATGGACATGGGGATTGTTGGAATGACTTACTAAAATGCCTTGGAACAATTTGAATGAATTTATAACATTTAAAAGGGAGTTTACAGTCTTAAACATGGAGTTTATGGCCGTAAACTATCCTAGGGTGTAGAAAAATTGATTTGAGGCACAAGGAGCAATCACATGCGATTCTAGTTAATTTTCCAAGCATTGTTATGAATTTAAGGCACCATTTAACATATTTTTAGGATTTTACGGCCTAGAAGCATGTTCTATGGCTGTAAACTCTCCTTTGCCCATAAAAAAATTAGTTTTTGACACTTAAAACAATCACATGTGATTTTAGAAATTTATGCAAGCCATTTGAGTGAATTTGATGCATCATTTGACAAAGTTTCATGAGTTTACGGCCAAGGGTATGCTCCTAGGCCGTAAACTCCTATATGTGGTATTTTTTATGTGTTTAAGGTCTCTAAACTATTTTTAGATGGTTCTAGGATTTACCACAAGGCTATTGGTTAATTTATAAGGCATTTAGACATGTTTTAAGGCACTTAATCCCCATTTTAGAGGAGTTTATGGCCCAAGAAGGAGCCTTGGCCATAAACTCTCTTTTGTCCCATATAATTCATGTTTTAGATGTTTCAAGTCCCGGTTAGTAAGCCTTAAGGTTGTATCTAGGTCCCATCTATGATTTGGAAGGGTTATTTGGCTCAAAAACCCTCATTTATATGAGTTTACGGCCTAGGATAGTTCTAGGGCCGTAAACACATAATAATGGTCCTAAAACTCAATTTAAACATCAATTTGAAGGCTAAAGAGGTTAGATAACAAGTTAAGGATGTTACCTCTTTGATTTGGAGCCTTAAATCTTTGTTTTTGGACCTTTTGATTATGGATGAGGAGA
The DNA here is from genome assembly GCF_052625555.1 of Lactuca saligna. Taxonomy (NCBI): domain Eukaryota; kingdom Viridiplantae; phylum Streptophyta; class Magnoliopsida; order Asterales; family Asteraceae; genus Lactuca; species Lactuca saligna. The sequence goes on along the minus strand of NC_136419.1, from coordinate 144,976,590 downwards.
GAGGTTGTAAGTGTTTATGGAAGAATGGCCAAAAGCTTCAAATGAAGGCTTAGAACACTTTATATAGTGTCTAAGTTTTGGACACGGTGGAATTCTACCCGATACCGGCGTTAGGCGAGGCTTTTGGTTGTACCCGATTGAGTTACCGTAATCCGATACGGTAAATTCTAGAAATATTACGATCGTTAATATGGGTCATTAAAATGATTTCTAAATGTATTAAGATGCCCATTAAGTCATTTTAGATACGTACAAGTTAATGACTTAATTAAACAAGAAAATCGGAATCGAATTTTGGAAGCGACGATTGGTTGCTTGAATTGAACTACGAAAGAGTTACAAGAGATGGTATGAAATTTCGGGTTGTTACACCTAGTTAACTCCTAGTCCAAGCTCAAAGTCATGGTTAAGGTCAATACTCCGAGTTGACCAAACTCGTCGAGTTATCCTTGTAACTCGTCAAGTCCATCCCAAGGCTAGAATCATGATGTTGCGATCCAACTCATCGAGTTTTACTGCAACTTGTCGAATTCCTCTATTTTTCAACAGAATCGAGGCAACCTCAACCCAACTCATCGAGTTCCCCTGTGGAATCATCGATTCCTTCAGTCTGTCAACTCTCTTAATCCATTAAGCCCTTTTTCTCGAATCTAAAGTTTCCAAACTTCAGATCCCAAACCATAGAGTCGTTTAGGAGGATAAAGTTTCCAACTTTACCCCCAAGGATCATATAATAAGCTTTAGACCCAAACCATAGTTCCTTTGAGGAAGGTCTTGACCAATTAAGCCCTTAAACCCTCACTCCAACGTCCCAAAACACAGATATGGGGTCCTAAGGTGGTTTAATCACGTAAAGCTTCCAACTTTACATCCATGCATGCTTGTAACACTCTCTAAGGTCCATTTTTGGCTTCATAAGGGACACACTTCATGAATGGGACATGGTGGCTATTAAAGCATGAAACTTTAATCCTTTATAGGTCATATAGGGGCCAAATCTACATCCTCAACCCCTAAAAACATTTCTACTAAACTACATGTCAAGATTATGACTTTATACCTCCAAGATGCATCCTTTGATGTAGACTTTCTGGAGCCAAGATCACTCCTCCTAGCTTGATACTTCTCTCTTCAAGACTTCCTTCAAGAATCACTCTCAAACTCTCAAAACTCCAAGAACAAGTGAAGAAAATGATCTAGGGTTTCTTCTGGGCAAGGGAGGCTGGTAAGGAGGCCAACCCTAGGAGTTAATGTTCTTTATATAGGGTGCAATGCCCGAAAATTAAGGTGTTCATCCCCAGCATCAAATCGTCGAGTTGGGCCTCCCCAACTCATCGAGTTGGTCTTCCAAAAATACGCGTGACACATTTCCAACACGTCAAGTTCTTCCCCTTGAACTCGACGAGTTTGACTTATAAATGAATTTTTTCCTTCTTTAATTGACCTTTTAGATTCTGGGTGTTACATCTACTAGCTACATAGATAGTACTTTGATATTCCTTCATCCTTCTCAACTTCAGATACATAAAATTTGGATGTACCATAAGGACTTTAACATTCTTCATAATATTTATAACCTCTACAATCTCCCCCCCCCCCCCCCCTTTGCAAAGAGACAACAAATTCCGAAGTTACTTTAAAATATGTATAACATTAACTCTAAGTACCAAGTCAGCAAAGCATCTTTTCCTTCTTAGCACTTTCTGAATTGTGTTTGCATGTACATATTTGAACAAACATATAACGAATCTGAAGAGTATGGAAATCTCCATGTAATTAATATAAAACAAATTTCTCTTATAATGTCCTTTGGTCTTTTTCCCAAAATAAATAATCCCTTTTGGATTTTGAAGAATTTCTCCATCAATGTATAACTATTGATGCTCTTTAATTGGGTGTAGGCCTCTCAATAAGCTCATCAAAAGCTATTTCAAGTTCAAAAGATATCATTTTTATTTGAAATTCGAGTGATAATCAAATTGAATCTCTTGAAAGAATCGTCAAGACGTTCTCCAGGAAGAGCTTTGAAGTCATTGAAGACATTCAAATCATTAGTCAGGTTCTTTTCATGTGTTTGCCCCATTCCTTCGAACATGGTTTTGAGAGTTACCCAAATGTCTTTTTCATACTTACAATTGGTGAAGGTGGAACACTGCATGACATCTCTTGAAATTCTATTTCATCGTTTTCCCATTTAGAATGATCACTGCCAGTTGGTCTGGACATAGTAGTATCTCCACCAATTTTTATTTGAGTTTCATCAATAATAGGAGTAAGGATAGGAATATAAGGTCCTTCCTCAATAGAACCCCATACATCTTTGCCTAGTTTTTTATTTGAGTTCCATCAATAATAGGAGTAAGGATAGGAATATAAGGACCTTCCTCAATAGAACCCCATACATCTTTGCCTAGTTGCTTTAAGTACCTCGCCATCCGTTCAGACTAGTGATGTTATTCACTTTCAATAAGTATAGAAGCTCGATCTGAACCTCCAACACTGTTAAATATATTTAGAGAGTAATGTTGTAACATCCCCATCTAGCACGTATCACAATATTATCCGCTTTGGGCCACTCAGCACGAGGACTTCCCAGGGGGTCATGTAACGCCCGTAGATCCGGGCTAGTCAATTTAGAGACGATAAGAGTCAAAAATGACTTTTTGATGGAAGATTATTTAGAGGGATTAATCTTAACCAAGTTTTAGTATATGTCACAAGGTTTTCGTGCATATAAAGAACGCCAAAATCCGAGTTATAACGAAGAAGTTATGACCTGTCGAAGTTTTGCGACAGAACCGGCACGACCCAACGTGACCAAGCGAGATAAATAGTGAATTTAAGGTAGATAGATATCTATCCTTAGTGATCTAAATGAGAATTGAAGATCTCATCGATAGTAGTGCAACGACGGAAAGACAGACGGAATCGGAGTTCAGATAAAGGAGTTATGAATTTCGAACGAAGTTTTCCTGTCCCGGCCTACTAAAAATATTACATAAGTAATATACTTATAATATATTAAAAATAACCAATGGAGTCTAAACAAGAGTTGTAGAGTATAATCTCACCTTCGCGGCGATATAAAGAACGTCGAAACGGAGTTCGTATGCGAAAGTTATGAATTTCTGAAGTTCGGGGCGCGAAACCCCAAAACTGTCAGAGACCACGACGTGGCAAGTGTCCTGACACCTCCAGGAGTCCCCCAGATACAACTTGGGATGACGCATGCAGTGACTATCAAGCCCACGACGTGGCAAAAGGATCCCACGACGTGGCAAGGGCCAAAATTGCCCTATAAATAGATTTGAAGGGCCATCCGTTTAGGGTTGCTATTTTCTCTCTTCTCTCTCCCGTTTTGCCTCGATTTGTGTGCCAGAAATACCCCGAAGACCCGGTAATATTCTCGAGTCCCGAAGCAAGTCCCGAGATCCCGAAGATCCTGAGAAGTGCGGTTTCCGAGCCGAAGCTCTGCCCACGAGAAGTTCAATTTTTGTAGAGATCTTCCAGATCTGCTGCGGATTACTACTTTTGCAAGCCGTAGTGTTGTCCGATCATCTTCTGATCAAGTGAGTGTATAGTCCCTTTCATCTTACACATATACATGAAGTATTTTATAAAATACGTGCTATGTGTACATATATTGTTGTTTATATGTGTGAGTGTGTGGTTACTTTCTTCTAACACATAAGTATTAAGTATTTGCTACGATATACGTGTTATGTGTTTATATATTGTCGTTTATTTGAGATAAGCATGGAATTGATGTTTTATATAGGTTTTAAATGAGTTAAACTGTATATGTATGTTATATCTACAAATATGTTGGGTAGAACATGGGTAGACGAATTAGTTGGGGTGTGATGACGGATGAGTTTGAGTATGAGACGAAGGATGAACCTTGGTAGCTATGGATTTAGTACTGTATAGATGAACCTTGGTAGCTATGGATTTAGTACCGTATAGACAAACATTGGTAGCTATGGACTTAGTACCTACACCGATAGTTATGGATTTAGTACTATTAGATAAACGTTGGTAGCTATAGACTTAGTACCTACACCGGTAGCTATGGATTTAGTACTGTTAGATAAACGTTGGTAGCTATGGACTTAGTACCTACACTCGTAGGTATGGATTTAGTACTCGGTGAATGAACCATAGCAACTATGGAATTAGTGCTCTATGAAGGAGCCTTAGCAGCTATTGTCTTAGTACCTAATAAAGAATCCTGGCAACTATTGTCTTAGTGCCTAATACGGAGTGAATGAATAGATGATTCTTAGGGTAGACCCTTAAGATTAAGGAAGATAATGGGGATGGGTAATTGGGTTGATTGTTTGATGATTGAATATAATAATTATATTATTATGGGTTGAAAACCCTATATGATCACCAGGCTCCCAATCCTGACCCACTCAGTTTAATTGTATCACAGGTATCGATACGAAGCTGCTTTGCACTGAGAGATTAAAGGAGATGTAAATCACTAGAGTAAATGAATGTATGTTCTGTTTATGCTTATGTGTCTGTATCGGAACATGACATCCCGAGGTTTTATTATTTAATGAAAATACATTCTCTTTGAGAAATGTTTTGATAAGTTTTTATCATATCTTGTTTTGGGAACAAATTCCGCAACCGTTTTCTTTAAACGATTACTCTGATTTTAAAAACAAAGCATAAACAAATCGGTCTTTTCTGGCCATGAAATTGGGGATGTCACAGGTCAACCATCCTGGTACTACTCTCGCCCGAGCACGCTTAACTGCAGAGTTCTTATGGGATCTGCTACCCTTACGGCTTTAAAACGCGTTGTGTTAGGGAAGGTATCCACACCCCTTATAAGGAATGCTTAGTTCTCCTTCCCAGCCGATGTGGGATCAGATCTAACCCACTTTCACCCCCCATTATAGGGTTCGACGTCCCCGTTGAACACATCGACCCGTGCCCTGGCTCTGATACCATTTGTAACACCCCCATCTGGCACGTATCACAATAATGTCCGCTTTGGGCCACTCGGCACGAGGACTTCCCAGGGGGTCACCCATCATGGTACTACTCCCGCCCGAGCACGCTTAACTGTACAGTTCTTATGGGATCTGCTACCCTCACGACTTTAAAACGCGTTGTCATGGGGAAGGTATCCACACCCCTTATAAGGAATGCTTAGTTCTCCTTCCCAGCCGATGTGGGATCAGATCTAACCGTGAAAGTGGGTTAGATCTGATCCCACATCGATTGGGAAGGAAAACTAAGCATTCCTTATAAGGGGTGTGGATACCTTCCCTAACACAACGCGTGTCACACCCCAAAACCAGGAACAGCGGAAACGTTCTGGGGCGGAGGACGTCATGTATAATATCAACAACAATGTGAGGTAGTAAACAAGCAACAACATCATCCATTGCATTAATAAAATAATTATTATACAATTGTATTCTGTCAAATTTTGATAAACACTAAAGCATAAATCAAAATGAAAGATAAGTCTTGAACAAGCTCCATCTTCCTTTCTCCTTGCATCGGTTCCTGTCTATGATGACCTGAGGATACAAGTAATTTTGAAAGCGAGTATCAGCTTTGAAGCTGGTGAGATCATAAGTATTTAGTGTCTTAATTTGTATGTAAGAATTTGTAAGTGAACTGTAAGTATGAAAATGTTTGTAAAACAACTGTAAACGTTTGAACCTGTCGCAAGAATGAGTTGTAAATGTATGTAAGTGTTTGTAAAAGTTTGAATCTCTCAGAAAAACCTATATTTTCTGTTAATGTAGCCTTCTACCAAGGCTTAACTGTTTTGTATGCTCGTTTCTTGTAAAAGTGTGTAATTTTCCCAAGTGTAACTATCATTATCAAAATATAGTTTTTACATTTATAGTTTAAGTGAAAAGATCACTAAATATCTGAACAGGGAAAATTAATGTAGTACTAAAACGTAGCGCTATAAGAACTACTGCTGTACTAATTACCTTAAACCGGATTTATATTAAGGCATTATGTGATAAATTGCACCATACTATCGACTGGTAACAACGACAACGTATAGTCGAAAAATAAGGTTTGACGTTTGGCACCCGCAGACCTGTCGGTCCCGTTGTAGCTAGCAGCGAGGTGTAGGATAGTCAATCCAGTATAGATCTATACGCAAACTCACGCTCTCCCTTCAAGAGACTCTGACTACAACCCGGGTCATGACAATTAAGGCATGCTCCCATACAGCGGATCACAATTTTATTAACGTATTAATGTAAGTGTAATGTAACGAACTGTTCTACCTGAAATGTACGTGCTCTCTACCTAGCAAGTATAGTAATGTAATCGTTCTAGAAAGTATTGACTCATGAATGAAATGACTCATTGTATGATCTCGCGTTCTAGTAATTGTTCTAGTATCTTCCTAAACTACCCATATGGTAGTTTACTAGTAATCTATCTGGTAAGTATGGACATGTATGTATACCCTTGCTACCCAAGGGCATATGTTGAACTGGAAGGACCTTTTATGACTATATATGTACACATGATATATAACTAATATTTAAACGACTTTCGGACGATTACCCGATATCCCACCAGACCACATCTCAAGGCGCGAAAAGGAAATAGGGTGGATAGCCTTCCTAAGTCTTTTAAACATTTCTTATATAACTATACATATAGAGGCATGCAATTTATAATATTAAAGCATAAATAATTTTTGTAAGACATTGGAAACGTAAATATTATTTCAAGAAAAGATCGACTTGATGTCGATCTATAAAACAATTTGAAGGCATAAGTATGATAAAACGGTTTTGAGTATAAGGAAACATTTGATCGAAACAAAGTTGTAAATAAGTTTGAAAGGTAATGTACCGAGTAAGATGTACAGTGTATTAAGTAGTTTAAAACATATAAAATGTTTATAAAAATCATTTGAAGGAAACTGTTTGGTAAAATGGCTAATGAGTAGCCAAATCTTTTGAATGCTGTATATTAATCACATGTGATTGATGTAATAACTAGCGTAATTCTACTTATTAATCGCATGTGATTGATATAATCCTAGCATGATTCTACTTGTATCCCCCCCCCCCCCCATAAAACATTTAAATGTAGTTTAAAACATTAGTTAAGGGGTATGAACTCACTTGATTGAAGTGGTCGATTTGAAATAGTCTAGAGAAGAATCGAGCAGAACTTCGACAGGAAGAGTTGAAAACGCGGGAAAATCTCGGGATTCTCGGAAACACAAAACCTTCCTTCGGGACTTGAAGGTGAAAAACCGGGGCTTTGGGAGGGTCTCGGGGGCTTAAACGCAGAGTTTCGGCGCGAGAAAGAGAAGATTGGAGCACCTAAACCCGGCACCCCAAGAGTTCTATTTATAGGGCTGTTTCTGGTGTGCCACGTCGTGGGGAGCAAGCCTTATCCTCTTCCGTTGATGGGACGCTCTCAGTCACTTGCCGGGTCGCGGCAAGCTTGTGCCACGTCGTGGCAAGCCTGACAGCCTCGGATTTCGGACCCCGAACTTGTAAAATCCGTAACTTTCGCATACGACCTCCGTTTTTGACGTTCTTTATATGCACGCGTAGCTAAAAACATGATCTACAACTTTCGATTAGACTTCATCGGAAAATTCTGACTTTATTTTTAATTATTTATTTTTAACGGGCCGGGACGCGATAATTCCGTTAAAAATCCATAACTTCTTCATCCGATGTCCGTTTTTGTCAGACTTTGCATTGTTGCACTACTAATGTTGAGACCTTAGATTCTCATTTAGGTTTTTTTGGTCAAAAGTATCTCGAGCTCTATTTCGTGTTTTTAGCTGTCTACTGCTATACCCGAATCTTGGAAAAATCATAACTTCCTCATACGAAGTCAGATTTGGACGTTCTTTTTATGTATGCTCACGGTTTCAGGTTATCTATAACTTTCATTTAGATACTTAATGCTAAAAACTATTGTATTGAAACTTCGCATTTTTCGTTTAATCGGTGTTGCCGGTTTTGCCGAGAATCTTCGGTTGGTCATAACTTCTTCGTTATAACTCGGATTTTAGGGTTCTTTATATGTACGAAAACCTTGATACGATTCATAATACTTTATTTAACCCAAATAAGATTTTAGGAAAGTTATATTTTGACCGAAATTTGATTGGTTTTACATTACATTGTCTCGAAATATCGGGTTGTCACAACGCGTTTTAAAGCCGTGAGGGCAGCAGATCCCATAAGAACTCTGCAGTTAAGCGTGCTCGGGCGGGAGTAGTACCAGGATGGGTGACCCCCTGAGAAGTCCTCGTGCTGAGTGGCCCAAAGCAGACAATGTTGTGATATGTGCCAGAGGGGGATGTTACAAATGGTATCAGAGCCAGGGCACGGGTCGATGTGTTCGACAGGGATGTCGAACCCTATAATGGGGGTGAAAGTGGGTTAGATCTGATCCCACATCAGCTGGGAAGGAGAATTAAGCATTCCTTATAAGGGGTGTGGATACCTTCCCTATCACAACGCGTTTTAAAGTCGTGAGGGAAGCAGATCCCATAAGAACTCTGCAGTTAAGCGTGCTCGGGCGGGAGTAGTACCAGGATGGGTGACCCCCTGGGAATTCCTCGTGTCGAGTGGCCCAAAGCGGACAATATTTTGATACGTGCCAGAGGGGGGTATTACAAATGGTTAATTTAGAGATAATAGGGGTCAAAAATGACTTTTCGACAAAATATTATTTAGAATAAATAATTTGAACCAAGTTGTAGTATATGTCACAAGGTTTCCGTACATATAAAGAACCCCCTGGGAAGTCCTCGTGCCGAGTGGCCCAAAGCGGACAATATTGTGATACGTGCCAGAGGGGGTGTTACAAATGGTCAATTTAGAGATAATAGGGGTTGAAAATGACTTTTCGACAAAATATTATTTAGAATAAATAATTTGAACCAAGTTGTAGTATATGTCACAAGGTTTCCGTACATATAAAGAACGCCGAAATCCGAGTTATAACGAATAAGTTATGACCCGTCGAAGTTTCGCGACGGAACTGGCACGGCACCGGGAAGCGTAAAAAAATGAATTTACGATAGAGCGATATTTAGCCTTAGTGATCTAAACAATAGTCGTAGAATATGTTAAACCGAGAAAATCAATAAAAAGAACGCCTAAATCTGACTTCGTATGAAGAAGTTATGATTTTTCTAAGATTCGGCTTAGCAGTGTACAACCCGAAACTCGAATATTAGATCGAGCGATTTATAGCCGACACGACCTAAACAAGAATCGAAGATCTCATTATTAGTAGCGTAACGATAAAAAGACAGACGAAAATGGACATCGGATGAAGAAGTTATGAGATTTTAACGGACCAATCCTGTCCCGGCTTGTTAAAAATATAACTTTAAAAAGAAAGTCAAAATTAGCCGACGGAGTCTAAACGAAAGTTGTAGAGTACGTCTCCACCTACACGTGGATATAAATAACGCCAAATTATAACAACATATTTACGTATTAAAAAAAAAGTATAAATCATATATACATAGACATATATATACATATGTATATATCATTAGAAAGGTACCGACAATGCGGTCATTATAAGACTATTGTTGAGTTCTTTCGATATTAGTTTAGTACAAATATCGTTAAATCTATTTAAAATAGTATTATAAAGGGGTGTTTAGTTGTTTATATAACTAAAAGGCCATTAAGTAATTATGGAGGGTAGTTTTTGTAAATTCAATTACTATAAATAAGAGGCTTGGGCTCTCATATTTCTTGCACCATTCTCTTGATTCAAGAGTCTTTCTCTCCTTATCCCCCGAGCATTTCGATCCCTCGTGATTCGACTTCTCTTTCTGTAGTTTTAGTATAGTAAGGTGAGCGCTGAAGCGCTGCACGAATCTTTCTTAGAATGATTTAGCGACGAAGTTCTGCCCCTACAGAGCCCGACTCCTAGCTAAAATCCCCTTGTAAGTAAGTTATGCTTACCCTATTTTAAATATAGTTTATATTTAAAATTAGTATTGTTATTATAAATTTATAATAAATATTTGAGCTATTATTATGACTTGTATAAGTGTCGTTATAATATCTTTTTAACTACTCGCGGTACGGAGAATCTGGTTTAAAGGGCCGCATAGGGTTGTTGGATTTCAGAAGTGCTATATGCCAAAATGGTCCTGCCCTCCGGTGTTTTATGTCTGACGGTTGGAAAATATTATTTAAACGCTTATATAATAATAATAATAATAATAATAATAATAATAATAATAATAATAATAATAATAATAATAATAATAATAATAATAATAATAATAATAATAAGACTAATAATTAGTCATGGTAAATATTAGACTAAAATCTAGTGGTAATAATACTAGGTTTCGTCGAAGGAAATTATTTTAAAGTAAACGAAGCGCTGTCCAAGTACCGAATCACCACCTTCTCAGGTGAGTGCATAGTCCCTTTCATCTTACACATAGATATGAAGTATTTTAATATAAATTACGTGTTGTGTGTGCATATTGTCTGAATACTTGTTGTCTATGTTGGGTGAAAGATTTTTATACATGTTTTAAATGATTTAAACTGTATATGTATTTTATATCTACAAAATGTGTTGGGTAAAACATGGGTAGATGAAATAGTTGTTTTGTGATAACACGATGGGAGACATCAATGTTCTCAGTGATCCAGTCATCTAGTGGAGTATAGATGATGACCACGGGCGATACTAGACGGTCCGGTGGAACGCTAGTAAGCTCGTAATCTGTAGGTGTTTTTGAACTAGGTGCTCATTAGGTATTTTGAACTGAGTGTGTTCACTACGTATCTTTGAACTGAGTGTGTTCACTAGGTATTTTGAACTAAGTGTGTTCACTAGTTACTTTTGAACTAAGTGTTTACCAGATGTTTTGGACTACGTGTTCACCAGTTGTAATCTATAAGCTTTTGTAACGATGGACTTCGTGCCGATTCCTTAGGATAATCCTTAGGAATGAATGAATGAGAAATTGCTGATTCTTAGGGTAGATCCTTAAGAGAAAAGAAGATAATGGGGATGGGTAATTGGGTTTAATTGCTTGATTGTTTAAACATAATAATTATATTATTGTGGGTTGAAAACCCTATGTACTCACCAGGTTTCCCAACCTGACCCACTCAGTTTGTTTATATCACAGGTGTTGATATGAAGTCACATTACACTAAGAGATTAAAGAGATGTAGATCACTAGTGTAAATAAATGTAAATTCTGTTTATGCTTATGTTTCTATATTGACAATGACATCCCAAATGTTTTAAAATGAATAAAATACGTCTCTTCGAAAATGTTTTAATAACGTATTTATCGTGTTTTTCTAGGAACAAATTCCGCAACATTTTTATGAAAAGAAGTACTCTAACTTTTATAAAGCATAAACAAAATCGGTCTTTTCTGGCTGTGAAAATCGGGATGTCATAGTTGGTATCAGAGCATTAGTTTAAGCGAACTAGGAATATGGATTTATTTCTAGACTTAAACTTAGAATGCTAAGCGATGATTGTGAGGTGTGAGCACTAGCTTAATTTAAGAATGATTCCTAAATTACTTTTATGTGCTAAATGATTTGTTATGCTATAGTTTGATCGGATCTATGGTCTATTGCCGACCGGATCTGGAAACCTTATGTGTTTAGGATTCTAAACGTACGAATACGATATTAGAACTAGCATATAAACGTTTCGGAGCGATAAGGATGATTTAAACGTCAACCCTATGTAAGGGTCTAGATTCACCTTATTCGGTGTATAGATCAAGATGGCAAGGACCCGTAGCGGAAACGTGAATGCAAATGAGAATAGGAACCAACCCCCAGTGGTTCAGCAAATACATGTTGTAGAAGAAGTTGCACCTGAGCCAGTCACCATGGCTGGAGTTCAAGCCATGATTCGGGTTATGCTAGCTGAACAAAGGGAAAAAATGAGGCGGATGTTGAATAAGGACAAACCTACTATGCCCACTGAGCAACCCGAGCTGATTCCCGAGCAATCGGAGGAAGGGAACTACAGCCGCCAAGTGAGTCAAGTGGGGATTCAAGGTGATCAAAGGGATGGCCCGGAGAAGAGAAACAACAAGGATGGGCGAATGTACAAGAATTTCTTGGGTGCGAGACCACCAAGTCTCTCAGGAAGCCCAAAGCCTATTGAGATTATGGATTGGATCTCCGAGATGGAGATGGTGTTTGAGAGTTGTGACTGTAGCGAGAAACAGAAGACCGTCTTCGCTGTAAGACAACTGAAAACTGGAGTTTTGAGCTGGTGGAAGCTATTGGCAGATACGATGCCACGAGGAGAAGCCTTAAGGATGTCATGGGAAGAGTTCTTGGAACAGTTGAAAATGCAGTACTACTCAGAGATAGATCTGATAGACCTAAACAACGAGTTTCAGAACCTGAAGAAAGGGAAGATGAGTGTTGATGAGTATGCCACCGCATTCACCGAGAGGATGAAGCTATTCCCCTACTTGGTGCCTACTGAACTCTCCAAGATTGATAGGTTTGCTAACGGATTACCCACTGACTTTGGCCCAATGGTCAAAATGGCAACTACCTTGAAAGCAGCTGTTAGGGAAGCTAAGTATGTAGAGGCCCAGATAAGGGAAAAGGGTCTAGAAAAAGATAAGGCAGGAGAGAAGCGGAAGTTTGAAGGATCTTCAAGGTCCAACAAGGAGAGAAAATTATCGAAGCCTGGAGGAGGAGGTGAATCAAGATGGTGTGATAAATGCAAGAAGAAACACTTTGGAAAATGCGGCGAAGAGGTGACATGTTTCAAGTGTGGAAAGTCTGGGCATTACGCTAATGAGTGTACATCCAACAAGAGGTTGTGTTATGATTGTAAAGAAAGGGGCATCTTTCAAGGAATTTCCCAAAGAAAAATAAAGTAGCAAGACCAGAAACGCCACCGAGGCCAAGGGCATTCCACATGATCCTCGACGAAGCAAAAAATAATGCGAGGAACCAAGGATAAGGAATTCATACCCGAAGATCAAGCTATGAGGTAGACAAAGAGATAGAACCATATGATGTAGCCTACTAAAGGCATAGTCTAAGGTGAACTTGAACACCTATGTAATAGTTTCAAGAAATAATAAAATCTTTTTTTTGTTATCTGGTGTGTTAAACTGTTATGTGATTTTCTTGAATGGTGACTTGGAAAACTGCGAGACAATACTTGGGACGAGTATGAGTAGGTGTGAAAGGTAGTAGATGCATATACTACCGGAAGCACAGGACTCATGCTTGGATCAGGGAAAGTCACAAGGTTACCAAGAAGCTAGTAATTGATTTTGTTTTATTCAAGTATGTCGTTACCATTGTTTCGGTAATGACTAAGAAAATTGTTGTTATCCCGACCCTAGTGGTCATATCACATTGAGTCTGACTACGATGAGTAGGTTACGTGGTTCAAAGAACCAAGTTTGATGTAGCGTCCGACTTAAACCAAACGATTGAAATCAAAGTGATCAATAGAAGTATCGCGCTCGTTGTTAAAAAAAGTTGGTAGCTAGAAATGCTACATGTTAAAATGTGATTATATCACATTATACCATGAAGGAAGGCATATTTCATTCCGGAATTTGACTCTAAGAGACCTGAGTCTAAGCGTTGTTACGTACGATAATAGGTCATTAGAATATGACACCTCGATCAAATGTAGCAATCAAATTAACTTATCTGAAGAAGAAGAAGGTGTCTTTGATAAAAATGAGCTTGTGACACGAAGGTCATGATTGAAAGTCTAACGAGCAGGTGCTAGACCAAGCACCGCCTGCAATCAAGAAGTCCAAGAGTTAGATACTCGTTCGAAGCAACATAGAAGTTACAGTAATTACCTAGGATGAAGAGATAACGTATGGAGTCATTATGCTTCCCTGTTTCGTTGATGATTCCGGGACGTAATCATCCTAAGGGGGAGATAATTGTAACGCCCGTAGATCCGGGCTAGTAAATTTAGAGATAATAGGGGTTGAAAATGACTTTTTGACAAAATATTATTTAGAATAAATAATTTGAACCAAGTTTTAGTATATGTCACAAGGTTTCCGTACATATAAAGAACGCCGAAATCCGAGTTATAACGAAGAAGTTATGACCCGTCGAAGTTTCGCGACGGAACCGGCACGGCACCGAGAAGCGTAAAAAAGTGAATTTACGATAGAGTGATATTTAGCCTTAGTGATCTAAACGATAGTCGTAGAATATGTTAAACCGAGAAAATCAATAAAAAGAACGCCCAAATTTGACTTCGTATGAAGAAGTTATGATTTTTCTAAGATTCGGCTTAGCAGTGTATAGCCCGAAACTCGAATATTAGATCGAGCGATTTTTAGCCGACACGACCTAAACAAGAATCGAAGATCTCATTACTCGTAGCGTAACGATAAAAAGACAGACGAAAATGGACATCGGATGAAGAAGTTAAGAGATTTTAACGGACCAATCCTGTCCCGGCCTGTTAAAAATATAACTTTAAAAATAAAGTCAAAATTAGCCGACGGAGTCTAAACGAAAGTTGTAGAGTACGTCTCCACCTACACGTGGATATAAATAACGTCAAAAACGGAGTTCGTATGAACGAGTTACAAATTATAATAACATATTTATGTATTAAAAAAAAGTATAAATCATATATACGTAGACATATATATACATATGTATATATCATTAGAAAGGTATCGACGATGCGGTCATTATAAGACTATTTTTGAGTTCTTTCAATATTAGTTTAGTACAAATATCGTTAAATCTATTTAAAATAGTATTATAAAGGGGTGTTTAGTTGTTTATATAACTAAAAGGCCATTAAGTAATTATGGAGGGTAGTTTTTGTAAATTCAATTACTATAAATAGGAGGCTTGGGCTCTCATAGTTCTTGCACCATTCTCTTGATTCAAGTGTCTTTCTCTCCTTATCCCCCGAGCATTTCGATCCCTCGTGATTCGACTTCTCTTTCTGTAGTTTTAGTATAGTAAGGTGAGCGCTGAAGCGCTGCACGAATCTTTCTTAGAATGATTTAGCGACGAATTTCTGCCCCTACAGAGCCCGACTCCTAGCTAAAATCCCCTTGTAAGTAAGTTATGCTTACCCTATTTTAAATATAGTTTATATTTAAAATTAGTATTGTTATTATAAATTTATAATAAATATTTGAGCTATTATTATGACTTATATAAGTGTCGTTATAATATCTTTTTAACTACTCGCGGTACGGGGAATCTGGTTTAAAGGGCCGCATAGGGTTGTTGGATTTCAGAAGTGCTATATGCCAAAATGGTCCTGCCCTCCGGTGTTTTATGTCTGACCTCTGTCTGTACATAGTGGTTGGAAAATATTATTTAAACGCTTATATAATAATAATAATAATAATAATAATAATAATAATAATAATAATAAGACTAATAATTAGTCATGGTAAATATTAGACTAAAATCTAGTGGTAATAATACTAGGTTTCATCGAATGAAATTATTTTAAAGTAAACGAAGCGCTGTCCAAGTACCGAATCACCACCTTCTCAGGTGAGTGCATAGTCCCTTTCATCTTACACATAGATATGAAGTATTTTAATATAAATTACGTGCTATGTGTGCATATTGTCTGAATACTTGTTGTCTATGTTGGGTGAAAGATTTTTATACATGTTTTAAATGATTTAAACTGTATATGTATTTTATATCTACAAAATGTGTTGGGTAAAACATGGGTAGATGAAATAGTTGTTTTGTGATAACACGATGGGAGACATCAATGTTGTCAGTGATCCAGTCATCTAGTCGAGTATAGATGATGACCATGGGCGATACTAGACGGTCCGGTGGAACGCTAGTAAGCTCGTA
The DNA here is from genome assembly GCF_052625555.1 of Lactuca saligna. NCBI lineage: Eukaryota > Viridiplantae > Streptophyta > Magnoliopsida > Asterales > Asteraceae > Lactuca > Lactuca saligna. The sequence continues at coordinate 144,960,736 of NC_136419.1, read as the reverse complement.
ATCTGTAGGTGTTTTTGAACTAGGTGCTCATTAGGTATTTTGAACTGAGTGTGTTCACTACGTATCTTTGAACTGAGTGTGTTCACTAGGTATTTTGAACTAAGTGTGTTCACTAGTTACTTTTGAACTAAGTTTTTACCAGATGTTTTGGACTACGTGTTCACCAGTTGTAATCTATAAGCTTTGGTAACGATGGACTTCGTGCCGATTCCTTAGGATAATCCTTAGGAATGAATGAACGAGAAATAGCTGATTCTTAGGGTAGATCCTTAAGAGAAAAAAAGATAATGGGGATGGCTAATTGGGTTTAATTGCTTGATTTTTCAAACATAATAATTATATTATTGTGGGTTGAAAACCCTATGTACTCACCAGGTTTCCCAACCTGACCCACTCAGTTTATTTATATCACAGGTGTTGATATGAAGTCACATTACACTAAGAGATTAAAGAGATGTAGATCACTAGTGTAAATAAATGTAAGTTCTGTTTATGCTTATGTTTCTGTATTGACAATGACATCCCAAATGTTTTAAAATGAATAAAATACGTCTCTTCGAAAATGTTTTAATAACGTATTTATCGTGTTTTTCTAGGAACAAATTCCGCAACATTTTTATGAAAAGAAGTACTCCAACTTTAATAAAGCATAAACAAAATCGGTCTTTTCTAGCCGTGAAAATGCGGATGTCACAAATGTTGTGTCATATTTCTGTACACTTTAAAAATATGATCTAACACTGTTAGATATATTTAGAGAGTAATGTTGTGTCATATTTTTGTACACTTTAAAAATATGATCTAAGTGGTATAGAAAGCTTCTTAAATAAGAGTTTTTTTTCTAAAAACGTATGAGCAATATTTTTAAAAATATTTAAAAAACAACCACTATGGCTCTGATACCGGTTGTTGAGAAAAAAATAAACTTGTTTGGAAGATAAAGATAGTTGCAAAATATATGTTATCTTAAAAAGATCTTTAATAGCTCAACAATAAACGAGATGCGGAATTAAGAGATTTTTTCACAAAATTATGATACCAACAGTTACAATATAAATATAAAGAAAGTAATAAATAACTTAGTTGAATCTTTACCAAGCTTTCATGCAAGACTTTTTGTCAATAAGTGATGAACAACATAAATTTGGATAAAAAAAAGCAACTTATATTTCTATGAAGTTTAAGGTTCATGAAACACTTTTGGATAACTCCTAACCTCTAAATTTATAGACCCAAAAGTTTAAGGTCTTGCTTAAGTATGGTGGACATACGGCTATACCAAGCATGCCTAACAAACACAATCTTAACAAAAGATTTTCTCATAAAAAATAAATTCATGTACATTTTTGTGGTGTGTAGAACATTGGAATGCAAACTTTTCTTCCATTTCGGTGGAGAATCTTCACATAATTCATCATCCACTTATCAAGAAAAACTCAACCCCATTCACATGGCTGCTTAGGGGCCCTTCATGCACCAACAATTTGGTGTATTGATATTTGTAGATATGTTGTACGCTATCTCTAAGCTACTTTCCTTAATCAGACAAGTTATATGTTCTCCATCTCACCCATCATAGACCACCATATCACATGTTTATGTCTTCATCTACTCATTCTCCTTTCTCTAGAAACCCTTTAACACTCTTTTTATTATTATTAAATTCAAACCAGTTAGCAGTAAGCCATTAAAATCCAAATTTTGCAAATTTTGTAAAAGAACTAGGCCATATATCTCACATTTATTTTTGGGTTTTGATTATATTTTGACCATTGATAAAGTAAAATTATTTATTAATAATCCACCAACATTCAAATAAATTACTCTGTTGCTAAATTTTAAAGAAAAAATGGTAGCTCAACATTTCTTTCAGAATCCATTTTTTTGGAATGAAACCAAGTAGCTTTAGTGAGATCGAATTCAAAAGTACTCAAGCCTCCCTTACCACCTTCACGTGGTTTATGGAACCAACTCGACGAGTTGGAGGACCTCAACTCGATGAGTTGAGGTTGGGAATGAAAATCCTAATTTTTAGGGTTTACACCCTATTTAAGGGACCTTAACTCCTCTATCCATCCTCCCTTACCACCTTCACATCCAGAGACAAACCCTAATCGAGCTAAACCTCCTTTTGAGCATGTGAGGCTAAAAGAGAGTGTGTTGTTGCATTTCTTGAAGAGGCTTGAGGATTGAGAAGCTTGGAATGAGAAAGGGATTGTAGATCCATCATCTACTTCGTTGTGGCATTCATCTGAAGGTGAAAAGACTTTACCTTGGTCATTTTCTTGTTAGATCTTTCCACCCAAAAGTTTGTGGTCATTTCTAGTTTATTCTTGAAGCACTTATGTTTATGAGCATGTTTTGGGGTGAGGAGTTCAGATCTGGACTCCTCCAGGCCCTTATGGATAGAAAGTTCCTGAATTTAGCAAGCTTTGGCCCTTCTCCATGCCCTAAACCTCTTTTTAAGCTTACTTATAGGGTTGTAATCCCTTTGAGACCTCGAATGCACGTAACGTTGGCAACTTTACGTGATAACTACATTTTAGGAAGCTAGATCTACAGTTTGGACCCTTAGTTTCACTTAAAAAGCATCTAAATGAGAAAAGGATTGAAGGAACTCGACAAGTTGGGTAGGGGTTTACCTGCCTTCTAGATTCTGCGTGAACTCGACTAGTAGGTGAGATGATTCGACGAGTTGATGAGGGTTTTCTCGATATTTTGGACACTAAAGAACTCGAGGAGTTACTTAGGTGACTTGGCGAGTTGACTCGAGTCTTCAGTTTTTGAGCTCTGGAGGAACTCGATGAGTCAGTAGATGAACTCGACGAGTTGGGTTAACATGGATTGTTGACCTTGACCGTTAACTTTGACATTGATGAGATTAAGCTTTCTTTTAATCTATGAAGATCGATTAGATCTTGAACAAGTATGTAAATAATGACGATATGAACACAATAAAAGAATAGAACAAGATTGAATCAAACGTGTCGAATGATTAAAACAAAATCCTCAGAAGAGCTCGATTAAGAACATCAACTGTAGAGGATTGGAAGGTTACAAGAACGATCAAAGAAACCTTTTGTCGTCTGGAAAAATCGTATTCTCAGATCTCTAAAACCTTAACCTAATATGCATGCAAGCATTAGCTTATATAAAAAGCATAAAAGACTCACGGTTGGACAGGCCCAAACCGGAATATAAATGAAAGCATAAACAGATGAGCCCAAAAGACGCAATCTTCAAAGCCCAACAATCTCCCCCTTTGCGTCAATTTGGGGCGAGACCTTCACTCTCTTTTCAAAGCAGATGACTTCTTAACCGTTTCAAAAATTTTCGGTATCAAAGCCAGAATATGATGCCTGAAGGTAATATACCAACGAAGCATATTTGTAAAGTTCTTTTTATCTGCTGTTGAGTTCTGTTTGCATCGGTGAATGATATTGATGATGTGCTCCAGACACTCTGTAGAGAACAGATGCTTGTCTACCAAAGCAAACAGAAACTTGTGCCTGTCGCCCCTGGTGAACATAACCGTCAGATTGGAAGAATCGATCTGCCCCAACTTCATTTTGTGAACATCTCCAGTCTTGGAAGTGGGCTTGACAGTTGGTTTCTTGTTCATCACTTTTGCTATTTCCTGATCCATAGTGGCGAGCTCATGGACGTAGGAAGCCAACATTCTTTTAAGATGAGAAAGAATTGGTTCATATTCTCTCTGGTTGGAGAGAAGAATGTTGTATAGCAAGATCCAATCGTGTGGGTTCAGACTGGGAAGATCTGCCAGAGAAATAAGATGTTCGGTGTTGGCCGTTCCTCTGTTGATTTTAAAATTGATGTTCACAAATCTCCCAGCCTGGGTTGGTTTCAGTACCTTGACTTTAATAATTTTCTGGGCACTCCAAGTCAAGTACTGTGGTTGACCGAATTTCAGATAGAAATCGATGAGCTCTCTGTCAACCTTCGGTTTTGGATGAGGGACATTAGCAGTGACATCAAAGCAGTGAAATGTGAAGGCTTTACACGTAACGGGCATGTCGAACTACGAGTCTCTAGAATTTTCACACTCAAAAGATGCAATCGGTTCCAACCAGTAAATAGAAGGAAACTCAATCGCTTGAGTGATGAGTGTGTCTCTGTCCCAATCTGGGAACAGAGTCTTTTTAGCTTGAATAGCCTCCTCATCCTCCTGGATTTTCCTTTCTCTGGCCTCTGCCTCACGAGCTATTTTCAAGGTTTCATCAAGCTCTCTGTCCCTTTTCTTGCGTTGAAGAGCTTCAGTAATCGTTTCATCTGATTCTGATTCACTCTCAACAAGGACTTGTTTACCAGAACCCGAAGCTACATTACCCTTCGGTTCTGTTTTGGACACACCTTCCTCTCCCCCTTGTCTCGGAAGAACAAGCTTCTCCGAGACACCCTTCATTTCACTTAAGATTGTAATTGCAGGAAGGAGTTTCGCCTGGAGATGCTGACGAATAGTGAGGGTTAGGAAGGGATCATGGGAGTCAAGAACGCCTATTAACATATTTTTAACGTCACCAGCGCAACTTTGAAGAACTGCCCGCTGAGTTTGAAGCAAAGTGATTTCTTGTTGTGCCTGGGCCAGTTGAACCTGCTGTAAGTCAATAGTCGCCTGGTGTTTGATAAGTTCTTCCTTCAGGGTGCTCTCGGCTGCCAGAGAGGCAAAACGTGAATCCAAAGATTTGAGGAGAGAAGTGGATTCAGTTTTGAGGTCAGCACGCAGAGCCTCAAATTTCCTGGTTTCTCCCTGAAGGGTGGCTGAAAACGAGTCTACTGACGCTTGAAATTTGGAAGCATTAGAGTCAGCATGAGCCTTGAGAGAATCAAGAAAGATCTGAGTTGTATGAACAACCTCAGAAACTTCCTTAGTGGCTTTGGAGCACGAGGCCGCTGAATTCTCTACGGCGTCAGTAGAACGATCCAAGGCTTCGGTGTAAGTCTGGATCGCTGACTCGATAAAGGCCTTCAGCACAGCACCCCCATAGGCTTTACTGTCAGCCAGCAGACTGTCAAGTTTGGCATGAATTTCTTGAAGCTGCTGACTTGACGCAGGGGTATCTGCATCGGTGTCGGTAGGTATCCGGTAGGGGCTGTAATAGATGGAATCGAAGTCTTCATCATCACCCCCTAAGGTAGCACCGGAGTTGGAAGATAGAGAAGGGGTGGATTGAAGGTTGATGACAGGGGTTTCAACCACAGAAGCAGCCCCCGTATAAGATACGTTGACCGTTACTGGTGGTTGGGTAGTGGTGATGGTGACGGATTTGGTGATAATGGGCTTGGAGATGGAGGATGAAGGTTGAGAAACGGAGAAGGGAATAGTATGTTCGGTTGTGGTTTGGGGAATTGATGTTGGAACAGAACTTGTGACGTTTTGTTCGGGTGACAGGGTTGGGGTTGGAAATTTTGGGGAAGTAGGAGGAGAAGGTGATTTGGTAATTTGGGGAGATTTAGGTGGGGTGGGTGAGTTAGGAATATGAGGAGAGACTGGTGGGGATGGTTGTTGTGGAGACGAAACGGGTGTAGTTTCGGGTTGAGGAGCAGCATCTTCTGTTTCGGATGGTGCATTCGGTTCGGACTTAGAAGAGGGAGATCCTTTGGCTCTTTTAGCCATCTTCTTGATCTTTTTCGATCTGGACGGAGAAGGTGCCTCTACCTCAGATTTGCGTTTGGAGGACCTTCTCTTTTTCTCCTTTTGGGGTGTAGTTTCTTTCTTCTCCGCCTTCTCCTTTTTGCTCACTCTCTTGCCCCGGTTAGCAGGCTGATCCAGAGCCTCAAGAGCAGCACGTTGTTCCTCAGAAAGAACCCTAGGAGGCAAGGGGGTCCTTGAGCTGTAGTCCGCCATGATCTTGCTGTGTGGCGTGACGCACCGATACATGGACTCGGGGATTAGTCCATAGTGCTGAAACTTACTTGGATCTGAGACTATTATTTTCTTGGTGTGGTAAGTGGCAATTGAAGCCATAAGAACATCCTTCATTACTGGGATGTCGAGAGAAGTAATAGCCCTTCTGGTGATAAGGGTCCAAAACCTGGCGCAAGAAATCTCGGAGTGCCGGGCTGTAGTGTTAAGACTCTGAACCACTTGAGCCCAAATAATAGACCCATAGTCTAGATTAATGCCATTGTAAAGACCGTACAGGATTGTTAGAAATCCTTTGCTTGTGGTGTCGAAACCACCACATCTCTCCGCCAAACCCTTAATCAAAAGGGTAAGCAATCCGTTCCACTGAGATGGAAGACAGGATTTCTTAACTTTGGCAATAGATGTTAGAACATCTGTATACCCCATCTCGTACATCATCGTAAAGATTTGGGCGGTGGTGATGAAGTCCGGTGAGATGACAGAGGAGTCGACGGCAAGCCCTAGAAGAGAGCAAAACCGTGTTTTGGATACGGAAGTCTTCTTGTCGTGAATAGTAAAGAAGATGCGGTCTTTGTGCCTGTCGTAGCTGGCCGTGGTGTAGACTTGAGAGAGCAGGGACATAGGAACGGCCTCCACTTGCGTAAGTGCTAACACCAGTGGGGAATATTTGAGGCATTCCACCACGTACAGCATATATGAGTCATAGAGGAATGGAGACATCTCTATGATCATGTTCTGATTTGGTTTGATTGTGAGTAGAGAAGAAGATGCAGATTGATCGTGAGCGGAAGAAGAAGTCGCCATTGTTGAGTGTTGGAAGAAGATGAACAGTGGTAACTTTTTCAGAGAAGTAATGCTTTGAGAGGTAACTGCCAAAGAACACGATCACGTCTTATTTATACCGTTCTCAGGAGAGAGAAAATCATGATGATGAGGAACCCAAAACATCGCCTGAAAAAGCGCAATTAGAAGTTATGGTGTATCCCAGGAATACGTCAGCACACGTGGGTGTGAAACGAATCCTTTGCACGCGCCCAAATCGTTTTCGTACCGTTTGAAATTCCTTAGGCCCTTGTTTGGTTACAACTGAAACTTAGAACCAGGTGCCAAACAGCAATTAGAATGTTGGGAAAAAATTTTCCGTGCATAAGAGTGTGAAAGACAAGGAAATAAATCAAATGTGTTTGGAAGTGGGTGTTGTCTAGATTGAAGACAGAAAGCATAAGATTCCGGGCAAGAATCGCTTCCTTCAGAGCCAAGAGAGACCTGAAGTGTTTATGTGGTTTCCCGAGAAATACGATCAGTTGTCTTTAGAGAAACAGTGAAAGGCATCTTTTGATGATGGCTAAAGGGTGGCTGAACTCAAACCAAACATTAAGTCTTGACATAAAACTGAGTGTTGGTAGAGTTACCTGTGAGACCGATGTGATCTGTTGAACAGGTAGGTAGGAAGTATTTCGTGATAGGAAGGATATAGACAGAAATCTCAAAAAAATTAAAGTAGACCTCTTTGGGAAGAAATGTCTTAGGACGAGACAGTTTCATAAAAGATCACTCATAAAGAAAAGGAGATTTCCAAGTAAAAGCTTGAGTTAATTACTCATCGTCAATTCATTTTAGGTGTTGGATTTTGGGTTTCACTCAGAACATGGTAAACGAATCTAAGATCATAAACACAGATGTTGTGCAACCATAAGCCTCAGCGGTAAAGACCGAGAGCATCAAGGGTTACTTTGGGGAGCGAATGCAAATGAAGAAGTTGAAGAGATGGTTAAGAGACCGAACGTACCTTCTGCTACTGAAATGGGACAAAGCAGAGCAACTCATGTTTCAGATGAGTAAAAGAAGGTAGCTCTAGACCGAGTTTGAGAATAGCCTGATTGGGAAGAAACGATAGGTATTGATCGAATCATTAAGGCATGCTCGAGGTCATAGAGGCTTGAGACAACATACAGCAGCATGCTTCTAGGGACGTTTAACTAGTCTGATAGTAATAAAATATACCTGGATGAACATTACATGAGGAGATGCTTGTATACACTCGAGCAAAAAGTACACATACTAGAAGTTTAAAATGTTTTTGTAATTTTGAAATTTATTAAGAGATAAATAAATACTGAAAAACACAATATGTTTGTAATTTTGGAATTTTAAAAAAATAATAAAAACAGAAAGAGAAAATATTTTTGTTAATTTGGACTTTTCTTAAAAAGAAATAAAAACAGATAAATAAGTTTGTACAAACAAAAGAAGCAGAGATAGACCGAACGAATGGAGTATTTCGAAGAGGGTTTCATGATCAGGAAGAACCGAGCGGTCTGTTTGAATGAGCGCCTTTATGGAGATTAAGCTTTCTTTTAATCTATGAAGATCGATTAGATCTTGAACAAGTATGTAAATAATGACGATATGAACACAATAAAAGAATAGAACAAGATTGAATCAAACGTGTCGAATGATTAAAACAAAATCCTCAGAAGAGCTCGATTAAGAACATCAACTGTAGAGGATTGGAAGGTTACAAGAACGATCAAAGAAACCTTTTGTCGTCTGGAAAAATCGTATTCTCAGATCTCTAAAACCTTAACCTAATATGCATGCAAGCATCAGCTTATATACAAATCATAAAAGACTCACGGTTGGACAGGCCCAAACTGGAATATAAATGAAAGCATAAACAGATGAGCCCAAAAGACGCAATCTTCAAAGCCCAACAATCTCCCCCTTTGCGTCAATTTGGGGCGAGACCTTCACTCTCTTTTCAAAGCAGATGACTTCTTAACCGTTTCAAAAATTTTCGGTATCAAAGCCAGAATATGATTCCTGAAGGTAATATACCAACGAAGCATATCTGTAAAGTTCTTTTTATCTGCTGTTGAGTTCTGTTTGCATCGGTGAATGATATTGATGATGTGCTCCAGACACTCTGTAGAGAACAGATGCTTGTCTACCAAAGCAAACAGAAACTTGTGCCTTTATGTTGCAGAGACAGAGAGGGACCGAGCGGTCTGGTTGGTTCGGTTCTTTTATTTTACCAGAGCAGAGAGTGACCGAGCGGTCTGGTTGGTTCGGTTCTTTTATTTTACCAGAGCAGAGAGTGACCGAGCGGTCTGGTTGGTTCGGTTCTTTTATTTTACCAGAGCAGAGAGTGACCGAGCGGTCTGGTTGGTTCGGTTTTTTTATTTTACCAGAGCAGAGAGTGACCGAGCGGTCTGTTAGCTTCGGTTCCATTAAAGCGCCAGAGCAGAAAGCAACAGAGCGATCTGTTAGCTTTGGTTCCGTTAAAGCGCCAGAGCAGAAAGCAACAGAGCGTTCTGTTAGCTTCGGTTCCTGAATCTTAACTAGAGACTTGAGGATTTGGGACCGATTCTGAAATCATCATACCTAAGCCTTGCAATATCTGATTGAATGAAGCTTCAGGAAGAGCTTTTGTAAAGACGTCAGCCAGTTGATCAGTGGTTCTTACGAAGTGAACTTCGATGTTTCCATCCTCCACGTGATCTTTGATGAAGTGATACCTCAGTGCTATGTGTTTGGTTTTGGAGTGCTGCACTGGGTTATGACAGATCCTAATTGCACTTTCAGAGTCACAATATAGTGGGATCTTCTTCATATTGAGTCCGCAGTCTCAAAGTTGGCTTTGGATCCAAATCACTTGTGATGTGCAGGATACAGCTGCAATATATTCCGCTTCGGCAGTAGACAGCGACACGCATGTCTGTTTCTTGGATTGCCAGCTGACTAACTTCCCGTCAAGAAATTTACATCCACCAGTTGTGCTTTTACGGTCGAGTCCACATCCTCCAAGGTCAGCATCAGAATAGGCTTGAACAAAGAAGCCTGAGTTGGATGGATACCACAGACCTAAGGAGGTGGTTCGCTTGAGATATCGTAATATGTTCTTCACTGCAAGCATGTGAGGTTCACGTGGGTTTGCCTGAAATCGAGCACAATAACACACAGAAAACATGATATCAGGCCTGCTAGCAGTTAGATACATTAACGATCCAATCATTTGACGATAGAGCGTGATATCAACAGCTGGTTTGTCTAGAGATGGGGTAAGCTTAGTGCCGAATGCCATTGGGACTTTAACTTTTGAGTCTCCCATCATACCAAACTTTGCTAGGAGAGTCTTCGTGTAAGCTTCCTGATTAATAAAGATGCCTTCGGGTCCCTGTCTTATGTTTAAACCAAGGAAAAAGTTAATTGGACCCATTGAGCTCATTTCAAACTTAGTCTCCATCAGCTTTCTGAATTCAGCTGTTAAGCTGGGATTCGTGGAGCCAAAGATGATGTCATCGACGTAAATTTGAACTATCATAAGGTGGTTACCTTCCTTTTTACGAAAGAAGGTTGGGTCAACCGAACCTTGTTTGAATTTAGACATCTTTAAAAATTTTGTAAGCGTTTCATACCAGGCTCTCGGAGCTTGTTTAAGACCGTACACAGCTTTATCCAAAATATAGCAATGATTTGGATGCTTTTCGTTCACGAACCCAGGAGGTTGCTCCACGTACACCGTTTCTTCAAGTTCTCCATTGAGAAATGCACACTTGACGTCCATTTGGAAAACCTCAAAGTTCTTGTGGGCAGCATAAGCCAGAAATATTCTAACAGATTCTAGCCGAGCTACTGGAGCGAAAGTCTCTTCATAATCTATCCCTTCCTCCTGACAATATCCCTTTACAACTAGACGAGCCTTGTTCCGTATAACATTACCTTCCTTGTCCATTTTGTTCCTAAAAACCCATTTGAGACCAACAACCGAAGCATCTGGAGGAGTTGGAATTAGGCGCCAGACTTTGTTCCTTTCAAATTCGTTCAGCTCGTCTTGCATTGCTTGAACCCAATCAGAGTGATCGAGAGCAGTGTTAACTGTCTTTGGTTCAAATTTTGATACGAATGAGTTGAACATGCAAAACTCAACCTTTGAAAATAAGGAAGTCTGTTTTGCCTTCAGTTGTGATAGGGTCAGAACCTTCTCAGATACATCCCCAACTACTTGAGAGACGGGATGATCTCTGGTCCATTTGATAAGAGGAGGGTAATTTGGATCAAAGGTTGAATCTAGTTCAGCATTGATTATTTCGTGTAGCTCAGATTGGCTGTCATAACCAAGTGTCACATTATTATGTTCCACCTCAGTTGATGTACTTTGAAAGACATGAGGATCATGTGATTCTAGTGGTCCTGAGCTTCCTGGTGTTGAGGCCTCTTTGGTTGAAGATGTGGGATTTGGCTCCCCCTGGACTTGAGCACTTGGCTCCCCCTCGACTTGAGCACTTGGCTCCTCTTCCATTTGAACACTTGGCTCCCCCTCGACTTGAGCATTGTTGGAAGGAGAGTCGTTAGGGAGTGATGCTTCTTCATACATTCTTCTTGCAGCTTCTTCGACAATCTGCTCCATGTGATCAACCTTGTTGTCTGCTGCATATGCTTCGGAAAGAGAAGCGATCTCTGGTTCGTCAAAGAGCTCCAGAAATGTCTCGAATAAGTTGGCGACCGAGACTGTAATCTTGCCATTCAGAGGAAAGATTTCCCCAGTGATATCTTCTTTAGCCTGTAGCTTCTTGACATAGTTGTCGTCAAAGGTCACATAATACGTCTCTTCAATCTTTCTCGAACGCTTGTTCAGGACCCTGTATGCCTTGGATGTGAGCGAGTAACCCAGAAATATTCCCTCGTCGGCCTTGACATCAAACTTGTTACGGTGTTCTTTAGAGTTGAAGATGAAACACCTTGAGCCGAAGACATGGAAAAATTTCACATTTGGCTTCCTGTTGTTCAGTATCTCATATGGAGTGAGCGCGAACCTTTTGTTGAGATATGACCTGTTCTGTGTAAAACAAGCAGCAGAAATAGCGTCAGCCCAAAAATAAAGAGGTAAAGAAGCGAAACTTAGCATAGTTCGGGCAGCTTCACACAACGATCGGTTTCGTCTTTCGACTATTCCGTTCTTTTGTGGTGTGTAGGGAGCTGAGAAATTATGACTGATTCCCTTTTCTGCAAGAAACTCTTCAAACTCCCTGTTCTTGAATTCGAGACCATTGTCGCTTCTTATGTTGCGAACAACCTTCTTAAGCTGTACTTCAATTTGCTTGATAAATATTTTCAGCTTTTGAGTCGCTTCAGATTTGAGCTTTAGAAAGAACACCCATGTAAATCGTGAAAAGTCATCAATGATAACAAGAATATACTTGCTACCACCGATGCTTTCGATAGATGAGGGACCACACAAATCAATATGAATTAATTCGAGTGGTTCAACAACTTTTGTGTTGATTATAGATGGATGACTTTGACGACTCTGCTTGCCCATTTCGCATGCAGCACACAGATGATCCCTGTCGAACTTGAGTAATGGAAGGCCCCTTACATGACCTCCTGTAACAAGACGGTTGATATCTTTAAAGTTAAGATGAGATAATCTTCGGTGCCACAACCAGCTTTCGTCGGATTGCGCTTTTGACAACAAGCATATAGCTGGGTTTCCTTTGATGGGTTTCATGTTTAAGGGAAACATTTCACCCTTTCGCTCTGACTTGAGAATCACTTTATTTGACTTTTTCTCTATGATTTCGGAACCTTCATCATCGAATGAGACTTTGAGACCTCTACCTCCAACAAGCTGAGATACACTAATGAGGTTGTGTTGGAGACCTTCCACATAAGCCACCTTCCTTATAGAGAAGTCCCCATTGGTTATCATCCTGTATCCCTTTATGGTGCCGAATGAATTGTTTCCGAACTTGACGTTGCCACCATTTGCAAGAGATCTGTATTCCCTAAGCTCCTCTTTCCTCCCTGTCATGTGACGCGAGCAGCCACTATCGATGTACCATTCTTCGTCGAACTGCTCGTCACTAATAACCTGCAAGAATTAGATAGATTTAGGAACCCAAACTTTCTTGGGTCCACGTGAGCTTTGCATGGGAACGGGAACAATAAGAGAGACATCAACAAGATAAGTTCTTTTTACAAGAGTTGTTTTATCTTTCCTTTTAATGGTGTAAACCTTGATTTTGTTAAGATTAGGTGAGTTAGATTTGGACTCTGGTGTGGATTTATTGACCTTCCGCTTCCACTTTTGCTCAGCAGATGAACGAGATTTTCGAGAATAAGAAGAAGCAGATTTAGAACGAGATTGAGATAAAACAGAGGATGAGGAGGAATTAGAAGAATGAGAAGAGTTAGAAGGAGAGGAAGTCTTGGAAGGAGACTCTAGGTGACCCTTTTGTTTTTTATCATTGGAGGGACCGACCTTAGAGTTTTGTTCTCTTTTGTCTTCAGAACCGAACCTTTGCGTTCGGTTGGAGCTGCCTTTGGAACCGAACCTTTGGTTCTGGTTGAAATCCTTGTCAGAACCGAGCCTCTGGTTTTGGTTAATTTCTTCTTGTGAACCGAACCTTGGCTTTCGGTTTTGGTGACTTTCACTCTTTCCTCCTGGATTGTTTTCACATTTCAGATTCTTGTTTTGATGAGTGAAATATGCATTCTGGGAATGCCAGAATTGTTTCCTTTCCGAAAGGTTCTTCCGGTATCTGTTATTTCTTTCCCTCTTCATGTTCCTCATCTGAGAAGGTTGATGATGAACATTTGCTTTCGTATTCGTTATCTCCCTGGCAAGTACCTTTTTAACTGTAGGAGTTTTACTTTGAGCTGAGGAAGCAGAGAGAACTTTTTCTTTTGCCGAATGATCCTTCTTCTGAGGAATATCTTTTGTACCACTGGTGCTCGGCTCATTGAAGTTGTTCGGTTTATTCAAGGGCTCAGGTATGTATCTTCCTTTGCTCTTCCAGGAAGTTCTTTCAGATAATCCAATGGTTTCGTCTGCATTATCAATTGGAGCTTCCCAGAAGTACTCATCACAGCCATCAGCATTGTCTTCGTTTACAATGGCTGCAAGTTCAGCAGTTTGATGTTCGGTTACTCCTGTTACCTTGTATACTTGATTTGGAGTAGTCCTGACTTTTTGATACACAACAGCTTTCTCAACTAATTTCGGGGACTTTTGATGGGACAACCGAGCGAACTCTACTGAATTTTCAGAAATTAGATTCTTGTGATTTTCAGGTTCGGTTTTAACAAATTCTGAGCAGTCAACCGTGTCCTCTACAGAAATTTCGCTCATGTTATCGTCCTCGTTAAGCTCAGATGCCTTTTCAACATCAATTTTGTTTTCTGAGCTTACGTTGGCGTTTAAAGAGTCAAATTTTTGCATGGTTTTGGTTCTCAGTTTAAGTTTGTCATTTTCATCCAAAAGATTTTTAAGCATGTCTTTGTGGTCTTTGGATTTAATGAAGGATTCAATTTTGTCCAGTCCATACATGTAGGTAGGATTGATATCACCAGACGATATCACACTCTCACAATTATAAGCTTCAGCATCGATTTCATCTTCCTTAAACTCTAGGAAGGGAAAAATCATGCGGTGAATCCTTTGGCCTATTTCACAATCTAAGTGAAGCTGAGTAATATTAGAGTACAAACGTTTAGCAATTAAACAAAAAACATTTCGTTGTTTTAACAATTTCAAATTGTCTCTTTGCAAATAAATGTTTTCATCTTTAACTTTGACTAATTCCGACTCCTTTAACTCTATCCACATTCTCCGCTCCTCACTCTTCGATGCTGCCCTGCTCAATTGATCAGTTAGGTTAGAATTTGTTACCCGAGTTTGAGTTAAGCTACTATCTAGATGAGATATTCTTGTATTGACATTTTTTAGTTCTTTCTCATAAGAGGATGATGGTACTTTGCATGAAATAAAAACAGATTGTACCTTCTTTATCAGTTCATCAAGCTCATTGAACTGTTGGCTGAGCGGTTTGGTTGTAAAGCACATGTCCTCCTTCGCTTTCTGTCCATCACAGCCTCCATCGGTGTTGTATCCCCTCATTTGAGATACGTCAGAAACCATGAGGCATTTTCCACCACTGCTGTCTTTCTTAGACACGAACGCCTTTCCATGAGTAGGCTGCCTCACTTCCTCGTCTTCTGAGTCGGTGGACCAAACTTCCGTGCTACCGAACTCATCACCTAGAACAGAACCCTGCACAATAAGAGCATTAATAGGCAGGTTAGCAGCAGACTTCTTCTTTCTCAACTCATCCAATCTTTTCTGCAACACAGCTTCCTCGTCGTTCCCATCATCTTTTTCAGCCATTTTCTTGAGGACACAGTCCTTAGCATAATGATTTTTCCCACCACAGTAGAAACAGCTCACTCCAGAGTCGCTGTCAACCTTCGGTTCCTTCTTGTGCTCCTCAGCTCTCGGTTCATTAACCACCTTTTCAGAGCTGTAACTCCCCTGCCAGTTTCGGTTTTTGTTGCTAGGGAATCTCTTCTTTATGAACTTTTTGGGATTGGACACCATCAAGGCATAATCTTCTGATGTGAGATCATATTCTTCCAGGCTGAGGTCTTCATCCTCCATAACAGCTTTACTTTTTGATAAGAGGGCCAACGAACCAAGACCGGAAACGACGTTCTTTTCTTGCACCACGATTTTCTCTTGAGACTTGAGAATTCCCACCAGTTTCGCCAAAGAGTATGATTTAAATTGCTCATGGGCTTTAACCGTGGAAACAACTGCTCTCCATTCAGACCTCAGACCATTCAGGAATGTAACCTTCTGTTCGATGAGCTTTCTTTCAATATCGTGTTTGATCATCTTGCTGAGAAGATGATTGAAGCGATCGAACATCTGGGTCACAGATTCTTCAGCCCCTTGTCTGAATTCTCCAAACTCAGATAGAAGTAGAGTTTGAATAGAATGTTCAAGATCTTCGTCTGTAGAATACAGTTCGCGAAGTCTATCCCAAACATCCTTTGCCGTTGTGCATGAACTAACCAATCTGAATGTATCGGACTGAAGGGCGAACCGGATCAATCTTAATGCCTTGATATTGCATTGGAACTTATCCTTTTCATCTTGAGCAACATCTTTCACGTCCTTGAGCAGATCATTATATTCTTTTTGAGTTTTGATGATTCTGGACGTTGCAGAATGAGAAAACGGTCCGTTGGTGATGGCTTCCCAAATCAAATACCCATTTTCCTCCGATCCAATAACATAGTCTTCGAAATGATGTGCCCATACTTCATAATCGTGGGTGTATAAGATCGGAATCTTTGTCGTCGAACCAATGCTGTTTGAAATATTAATAACGTTTGATTGTGTTGCGTCCATTATGATCGTAAACACCTGTTCAAAGATCAGACTTGTAATAAAGCAGATTAGGGCAAAATAATAAATATCAAGATACGTCAATAAAGAGATGACGGCTCAATAAATATTGATGATTGCGGAAAAACCCTAATGAAAATCTTTTTCACAGAAAAGATGTGTATTAATTACACAGCCTCCTGCTCTGATACCAATTGATGAGATTAAGCTTTCTTTTAATCTATGAAGATCGATTAGATCTTGAACAAGTATGTAAATAATGACGATATGAACACAATAAATGAATAGAACAAGATTGAATCAAACGTGTCGAATGATTAAAACAAAATCCTCAGAAGAGCTCGATTAAGAACATCAACTGTAGAGGATTGGAAGGTTACAAGAACGATCAAAGAAACCTTTTGTCGTCTGGAAAAATCGTATTCTCAGATCTCTAAAACCTTAACCTAATATGCATGCAAGCATTAGCTTATATACAAAGCATAAAAGACTCACGGTTGGACAGGCCCAAACCGGAATATAAATGAAAGCATAAACAGATGAGCCCAAAAGACGCAATCTTCAAAGCCCAACAGACTTTAACCAAGGGTTTACCAAGTTTTATTTCTGAGGTTGTTTTGGTAAATTGGGATTTTAATGGAATTAGTTATATGATGATTACAAGCAGTTGAGTTTGGGAGTTGTGAGTTATGTTTCACCTTTATCTGTTCAGCACTACTTGCGAGATGAGTTGTCCTCACTATACTAACAGGGTCGAAGGTACCAATGCCAGCCCTTTTTGGATTGTTATCCTGGTTATCGCATGATGATATGCTATGGCAGTGACCTGTTAGGTCTGTATCCTGGTATATAGGATGATGCTATGATTAATGATATGTTAGATCGGTCTGACTGGTGTACATGCTAGTTAGCGTTTGATATATGTATATGTGTTGATTGTATATGTGGGGTTGGGTTGAGACGAACCTGGTTTGTGTTGAAGGCCAACAGACCCAGGGCAGACCATATAGATTGCAGACCCATTAGAGTATATCAGTTAGGCCGAAGGCCTGGAGAACGGTCCAAATAGGCTGAAGGACTGGGAGGGCAGACCAAACATGTTGAAGGTTTTGAGAGTTGGTCAGACCGACTGAAGGCTCGATAAGGGATGTCCAGTCATATTGTAGACTCTATATTCATGGTGTTTGATAGTTATGATATGGTTATGGTTTGTATGGCTTTGGTATTTTGGGGGAACTCACTAAGCTTTGGGCTTATAGTTTTGGATTTTTTTTCAGGTACTTCGGATGATTGCGGGAAGGCAAAGGCTTGATTGTGTACCTCCTCGCATTTTATGATCTTGATTTCTTGGATACTCTTAATGAAACTATTTTGAAAACATTTTGTAATAAATAATGGTTTTTGGATGTTTGAAAATGTTTTAAATTTTCATGAATTTTATGGATGTTAAAGGAAATCCTTAAAGAAGTGGAAATGGGAGTTTTCACGAATTTGCAATCAAAGAATGAGAACTTATTCATCATATCAGCAATATAATTTCTTTGGTTTATAAAAATCCCTTTTGGCAACTACTTGACTTGAAGGCCTAAAAAAGAAGGCCAGTTCTCCCATCATACTTATCTCGAACCTTTTGGACATGACATCAATGAAATCCTTGATCAAATCTTCACTGGTTGATCCAAATATAATATCATCGATGTACACTTGAGCAAGAATGAGATCACTTCCTGATTCCTTGATGAATGAGATGTTGTCAAGAGCTCATCTTTTGTATCCATTTTTAATAAGATATAATGTTAGTGTATCATACCATGCCTAGGGAGCATGTTACAGACCATAAACAACTTTATCCAACCTATAAATGTGATGAGGCAATTCTTTCCTTTCAAAATGAAAAGGTTGTCTAAGAAAACCATCATGCTAGAGATCTCCATGCAGAAATGCAATTTTAACATGCATCTAAAAAAAAGTTTAAAATTCATAACGGAGGCATGAGATAGAAAGAGGCTTCAAGACGTGCTACAGGGGAAAAAGTTTCATCATAATCCAGTCCCTCCAGTTGCGTAAAACCTAAAACCTGGAGCAACAAGTCTAACTTTGTTTCTAGTAATGATGTCATCTTCATTCATCTTGTTACAAAATACCCAACATGTTTTGATAATTTTTTTTCCATGTGGATGAGGAACAAGATTCCATACATTATGTCTTTTGAATTCATGCAATTCATCTTGCATAGTTCTGATGTAATCAATACCATTTAAAGCTTCATTAATCATCTTGGGTTCCATAAGAAATAAATTTTATGAACATAAAAAAGTTGGAGAATGCTTGATGATGAGTACGAACACTAGCAATAGGATCTCCAATGAATTGAGAGAGAGGGATATATATATGTATATATAAGAGTTGCATTTCACAAGTCAATTCAATGATCACTCCTGAGTTTCTTAACTTTGAGATCATATAGAACTTCACTTTGTTTAATCAAGGAGATGATGTCATCAGCAACATAACTTTTGTTGAATAAAAACATAACTCATGTAAACCTTGAAAACTCATCAATAATGACTAATGAGTATATTTTACTAGCACATGACTCAATTGGAACAAGATCACATAAATCCATATGCAAAAGATGAAATGGATCATTTATAGAGGAACATAGATTTAGCTTAAAAGAAGACATGGTTTGTTTCCATTTTCACATGCAACACAAATTTTATATTTGATGGATCTCATCTTAGGCAAACCTCTCACAAGCTGAACATTAGAAATTTTAGATATAGATTTGAAGTTAAGGTTCGTTTATCATGTCGCAACATGTTTAGATGAGATTGTGAACGAGAAAATGCATTGCCTAAGAGAGTTATCAGTAACGGATATTTCCATGATGTGGATGTCACTACGAAAATTTGCTGATAGAGAAGTAACCATTTTTTTCTTCAATAACCATTCATTCATGCTTGTTGAAATGAACTTCATAGTCAACATCACACAACTCATTGATTGAGATGATATTGTACTTTAAAACCTTTACATACGATACATTTGATAACTGAACAAACCTTCACTTGATTATACAAAAACTTTTGTTAATCCTTTGTCATCTTCTCCATGATTACAAGTCCATCTTTCTTCACATAATCCTCTAGAAAAGACTTAAATCCTGTTATATGTAGAGAGCATCCACTATCGACATACCTTATATGCTCTTGACCATGCACCACTTACAAATAGTTAAATCACTTTATTTACCCATTTTACAACGAGTTTAACAATGGAGGACTTAGAAGAACTAAAGATGTTATAACATTCAACAAGACAATTTAAGGGATTTTCTTTCTTCAACCATTTTTTGTTACCTATTAAAATAGTGTCAACCTTTATTGTGTTTTCCTCAAATGAAAAAAATTTCAACTTTATGAGATGGATCACCACATCTATAACAAATTCTTATTCCAAAATAGATTTTCTTTTGAAAATATGGTTTTCAATTTTCAAAAGATTTAGATCTCAAATAATAATAAAATTACTTCTCGGGGTTTCGGTTTTATTATTTAATCATTCTATTTTAAACGGGATGTTACACAATTGCTTTTCGATGGGTCTACAAGATCAAATACAGAGTACAATTGAAAGGCATAAAGCCCGCTTAGTAGCTAAAGGTTTTACACAACAAGAGGGAGTTGATTTTCATGAAACTTTTTCTCCTATTGTGAAATTCAACACTATTCGTTTCCATGTATCTTTAGCTATCAAACGAAAGTGGAATATTCATCAATTTGATGTAAATAATGCCTTCTTGCATGGTGATCTCCATGGTGAAGTGTATATGAAACTTCCACCAGGACACCCTACTGTTTCTTTTCCATCACTTGTTTGTAAGCTCAAAAAGTCTCTCTATGGATTAAAGCAGGCTTCACGACAATGGTATGACAAGCTTTCTCACACACTTCTCAATAAAGGATATCATAAGTCTACTAATGATTACTCTTTATTTCTAAAATTCACACATCAAAAGATAGTGGTGATTGTCGTCTACGTTGATGACATTCTAGTTATAGGGAATGATGAAGATGAAATTGCAGCTATCAAGTCTTCTCTTCATACTCAGATTCAGATGAAGGATTTGGGACAAATTCATTATTTTTTGGGTCTCGAATTCAACAAAATTTCAAATGGCATGGTAGTTCATCAACAAAAATACATAAAGGAACTCCTACAATCATATTCTTTATCTAATTGTGCTTCTGTTCCAATGCCTTTACCATCCAAATTATCACCCTCATCTGATATGGACGTTCCCTTAGAAGATTCCACAATTTACAGGCAATTAATTAGAGAATTGAATTTTTTTTAATTCATACCATACCAGATATTGCTTTTTCAGTACAATATCTAAGTCAATTTAATCAGAAACCATCTCAATTTCATTATGATGTTGCTCTACATGTTCTTCATTACCTCAAAGGCACACTCAACAAAGGATTGTTTTTCAATGATACTCCTTCATATCAATTTCAAGCCTTTTGTGATTCGGACCGGGCTGCATGTCCGATTAAAGAAAATCGGTTAGTGGATTCTTCATTGTGTTTGGTATAGTCCCATATCATGGAAATCGAAGAAGCAAATTACAGTTTCCCTTTCTTCAGCTGAAGCTAAATATCGATCAATGTGTCACATATGTGCAGAGCTTGCATGGTTGAGCCGTTTACTTAGTGAACTCCAAGTCGAAGGTGTCACTCCTATACCTTTTAAATGTAACAATCAAACTGCTATTTACATTGCCACCGATCCAGTATTCCATGAGCGAACTAAACACATAGAACTGGATTGTCACTATGTTTGTGAAAAATTACAAGCTGGACTTATATCTTTACATCATGTGCATACAAATGATCAATTAGCTGATGTTTTCACAAAGAATTTATATGGTATTCGTCATCAAGATGTTATTTCCAAGCTTGGTCTACTTCCATATCCTCCAGCTTGAGGGGGGTGTTAGTTTCAACAATATTAATTGTAAGGGTAGAATTGTCCTTTTACTATAGCAAGGGCATATATGTAATCTTGATCATTTGGTTGTTATGAAAGTAGTTAGTCAGTTGATTACTATTTATGTAATACGTTCTGTAATGATTCAGTTGTATGAATGAATTCAGAAATGAGAAAACCCTCGATTTCCTCTCAATCTAACTAAAAGAGATGCTCGTTTTTAAGTTATTCATCAGTGGATTATTAATCGTAATAGATTCTTGTGGGTAATACATGCCACACAACTCTATTATGATTTGTGAAGATCTTGTATATAGCATGCTACTTGTTTGATGAAAGTCCTCAACGAATAAATGGTATGACAGTGTATTCGTGGAAGTGGATTGTGTATTGTTGTAACTTGTAAGTATGTTGGTATTACGGGTAAAATATTTAACTCTTTGCTAATATGGATAAAAGTTAAAGTGCATTGCCCATGTCAGTGAAAAAGGCAAAGCATGTTGGTGTCTTGTTTTGAAAAATATACATGGGATAAAACCCATTATCGGCTATGTATTCTAAATCTATTGTTCTAGTCTTCTAGATGAAAACAAATTAGCAAATATAGAAATGTAAGGAATGGTATTTTTACCAGCAAGTCATAACATTTTAAGGGCTTTCATATTATTAAATAAATATTTAACATTATTTATTTAGATAATACTTTTCCCATTTAACATTTAATCCCCTGTTGCATCTTCATGTAGGTGCATAAGTTCCTTTCCCTTCTTGGTGGTTGTGAACAAGAAGCTACTCAAAAATTCCACGAGTTAAAAAAAAAAAAAAAAAAAAGTTAACTGTTGTGTATATTAATTATTTTTATTGTTTAAACACTATACTTTTGGCCTGGCATAGAAAAAGACGAAAACAGTAGAAAAAGTCGAGAGATAAAAAGGTAGTTCATGGTTATTTCTATTGTCAAAATATATTAATTACAAATGATATAATCATGTCTAAATGACTAAATGTATATAGTAGGAAACTCTGTCCTATTTGAATTAGAATAATGTTGTGCCTTTGGATTCTCCTGCATGAATTTTCACCATATCTGTTAATAATATTTAGTTTTCTGATGGCATACAACCAAAAAATAAACATTAAAACCTTATTTGGAGTTTTACATATGTAATCGTTTGAGAACTTTAAGCAATCATAAAAAAAATTGTTTTAGACTTGTTACATATTGTAAACCGAACTCTTTCAGGAATGAAGGAATTGAATCGGTGTTTTATTTGCCATATTGTAAAAGCACTTAGATTTATGCAAGTTTGAACCATTGAATAAGGTCCACCAAAATTGGAATCGAGTTTATAATAACATATTACATGAATAAAAATCAACCTTGTATGATTGGTTCATAGTACAATATGCACATATACATTATCCTGTCCAACATCTTTTCCAATCAACTAAATATCTGCACTTTGTCCATATTTTTAAGCATACATTATAATTTATACATGTAGAAGCACGTGACATGGATATCATCATCATTGTATGTTGCATATGGATTCACGAGGGTAAGGCTTGTTGTGCAGAGCCTTTAAATGAGTATGATTAAATGAGACCTCCCTTGGTTTCATTTGAAGGCATGCATGTGTTCTGTTCTTTGTTCTTGACTGAAGGTTACATGAATTTTCATAAAGTTGTTTAGATGTTATTGTGCATGATTTTTTGATTGAACATAAATTGTCTGTAATTATGACGCTTCAGTTTATCAACTATGTACATTTGTTTCGGTTTAAGGTTTTGGAAGACTTAATGTAGAATGAAGTGGTTAATATAAAAAAGTTGCTGGTTTCCAAATTCCAACCTTGTATTAAGTTTAGAAGAGTGACATTGGATCGGGGAAACATTTAATGATTATAAGTGTATTGTGATTGAATTTGTTTCAAATCATTCTTCCATAAATTCAACTAACGCGGGTTCCTTCACATATCTTGTTATATTAAAGCTAATGAGATATCAATTAGCATATGTTTTGTTTTTATAATAATAAATGATTACTCTGAGGGCATCAGTTCTCAACTTCATGGCAATTACCAAGTTTTTCATCTTTGTGTCTTTAAATCCTTTTTTTTTAAATACCCAAATTTCTTATCCTTATTAAAAATAAAAAAAATAAATAAATAAACGTGAATTATGCTTTTTGTCCTTCACTACAACTATTTTGTCAATTTTGGTCCTAAAAGTGAAGTCATATTTTATTTGGGACAAAGACCAAAAAAGTTACATAAACCACAAATGATAACTAAAATTGCGTAGACCTTTTTTTGTTGGTTGAAATTGATACCATTGGATATATATAAAATGAGATGAATATTTAGAAAACCCTCATCTCAAAAAATATAATCTGGCATGTTAAATGTGTTATTGTAAAACTTGAAACATATTTGAAATAATGGTAAAAAAAAAATGAAGGTACCAATATTTTAAATGCGAATGCTACTATATTTTCATGGATCTGGAATGAACTTCTTTCTGTTTTTGAGTCCTAACTGGTTTTATTTTCCTTTTTTGCAGATGCTGCTAAGTTTTTCATTAAAAGGGCCCTTTATCCTAGGTACTTAGATAGTTAGACTAGACAGCTACATATGGTTGTTTCTCTTCCACTTAATACGAATCAAGGAGCCTGTTGAGGCAATGTACTTTGAAAATTCTAACCATTTACAGTGTTACACTTTATACTTTGTACAAAAGATTAAAAAGTACATATATCATTTTATATCCGATTTATCGTTTGCACATCATTTTTAAAATTCCAAAAGTACCCTTCACGGGCCCTGCTCAGCACGGTCCTCTCAAATTCACTAGTGTGTGTGTGTGTGTGTGTGTATATATATATATATATACACACACACACACACTAGGTTGTTAAAGGAAGCGGTGGGAGTTTGGATTTAGTCGACCAGAAAAACAAATGTGTTGACATGTGATAACGGTACTCTTACTTTGTCAAACACACGTGTACATAAGTCCCACATGTTAGTCAATAGCTTTACCTAATATTTAGGAATCAGTTGAGTGAAATCTTTGTATATATATTGTTTAATTCTCCTCTGTAATCAAGATAATCAGATACAAAATCATTCATAGAGTTGTTATATGGTATCAGAGCCACCTAATTTTTTTTTCTTTGTTTGTTTTTTCTCTTGATTCACTCCAGGGCGACTCCTCCACTTCTCCTTGGCCTAGCTGCAACTTCTTCTCCAGTCAATTTCCAAATTCCCTCACTTAGCGTAAAGCTAGATCGGGACAATTACCCTCTGTGGTGTACCACCATTATCTCCGCCTTGGAAACATTTGACCTAGAAAGCTTTGTTCTCAATCCAAATCCGCCATGTGAAACTATTCTCCTAACTCCTGAAGCTACAAACGAGCCACCATCCACAGCCCCCAATCCTGAATTCCAAACTTGGAAGAAGAAGGACCGATTTGTCCTTCTGTGGATCAAATCCACCCTCACTGATCGTACCCTTGCAATAGTTGCACGGGCCACCTCATCTCAACAGGCCTGGATTGCTCTTGAAAAAACGTATCAGGCCCAAACTATGGCCCGGCGTATGCAGATGAAATTTGAACTACAAACCCTATCCAAAGGCTCTTTATCTACATTGAAAAGAAACGTGCTATTGCTGACTCTCTTGCAGCCAGCCTCTACACGATATCCTCTGAAGATCTCATCGGTCATATCCTATCCGGCCTTGACTCCTCCTATGGGCCGTTTCTCACTGCCTTTATGATTAAGGGTGACACTACCTCCATAGACGACCTCGTTGGTCTCCTTCTACAAGAAGAAGCACGCCTTGAGACTGAGCTCATCCGTCAGTCTGTTGTTAACCCACCAACTCCGTCCCCCAATTCCTCTACTCCCTTGGCGTTAACTGTGAACCGTCCTTCACGTTTTTCATCTTCATCTTCTGGCCCCACCTCTACCACTGGTCCCCGCACCGGAGACAATCGGCGTCGCCGTCTCCAATGCCAACTTTGCTCCAAGCCCGGTCATGAAGCCATTGATTGTTGGCAATGAAACAACCAGCAGGACTATCCTTCCCGTCGTCCTCGTGATCAGACCCGACCTACTCCACGACAAGCTCACTTAACCCATCATAACAACCCTTCAACAGTGATAGATCCGTCTTGGTATTTTGATACCGGGGCCACTGACCACGTTGCACCATACATCCAAAATATTCACATAACAGATGTCTATAAGGGACCGGACAAACTACAAGTTGGTGATGGTAACAATCTCATTATTTCTCATGTTGCTTCATCTTCATTGCATCATCTTAAATTGCCCACAGTTCTTGTTGTGCCTCAAATCACAAAACGTCTCATAAGTGTCTCTAAACTAACACATGACAACAATGTTTATCTTGAATTTTGGCCTAAGCATTGCTATGTTAAGTCTTTTCAAGGACAAACCATACTCCAAGGGGACGTTAAGCATGGTCTGTATCACCTACCGCTCACCACAAACACATCGTCCACAAAATTTGCTCTCTCTGGTGTCAGAACAACACTCCATGGTTGGCACAAGAGGTTGGCTCATCCCCATGCTCCTCTCCTTCGGCGCCAGCTTTCTTTATTCAAGTTACCTGTTTCATCAAATAATTTTCCCAACATTTGTGAATCATGTCAAATGGCTAAAAGCCATCGTTTACCTCTTACGCATGCTCATACTACTTCTGTTTTTCCTTTTGACTTGATATACTCAGATGTTTGGGGTCCTTCTCCCCTATTTTCTCTTAATGGAAATCGTTATTTTTTGCTCTTTATTGATGATTGCACAAAGTATGTATGGATCTATTTCTTATCTCATAAATCGCAAGTTTTTTCCACATTCTTACATTTTCACAAAATGGTTCAAACACAGTTTCACACCACCATCAAAAATCTCCAAAGTGATTGGGGTGGTGAGTACCAAAATATCTCACAATTTCTTCACTCCCAGGGTATTAATCACCGCATCTCTTGTCCCTACACTCACGAGCAAAACGGTGCAGTTGAACGCCGCAACCGCATCATTGTTGAGAAAGGCTTAACTCTCTGGGCTCACTCAACTCTTCCACATACATTTTGGGAGCATGCTTTCAAGACAGCCACCTATCTACACAATCGGATAATTACACCTGTTCTAGATTTTTTGTCCCCGTATCAGAAACTTTACTCTAAAATTCATGACTATGGTTTTCTAAAAACCTTTGGTTGCCTCTGTTACCCATTTTTGCGTCCATACAATCACCACAAAATTGATTTTCGTTCCTTACCTTGTGTATTTCTCGGGTATAGTACTACTCACAAGGGATATCTTTGTTATCACATACCCTCCTCTCGCATATATATTGCTAGACATGTACTCTTCAACGAGGATATTTTTCCATATGCAAATCTTGCACCACCTACTTCCACATCATCCCTACCAACTCACTCTACAGTCTCTTCCTCCCTACTAGACCAGGCAGCCAATTTGACTGCCTCTCCACCTTCCCCCCCTCCAACACCAATTATCCCTTCACACCCCCCCCCCCCACTCCTCTCTCTC
Organism: Lactuca saligna; assembly: GCF_052625555.1. Lineage (NCBI taxonomy): Eukaryota > Viridiplantae > Streptophyta > Magnoliopsida > Asterales > Asteraceae > Lactuca > Lactuca saligna. The sequence goes on along the minus strand of NC_136419.1, from coordinate 144,934,075 downwards.
CTCACGACCCTCCTGTTCCTTCTTCCAGCCCTCGGTTTCAAGGCTCAACTGTGAGCTCATGAGCCAAAAGCACCATGCCATCCACTACTCATTATCTCCCAGCCAATCGCAACACGCATCCTATGGTGACTCGAGCTCGTACAAATTCTTTAAAACCAAAAGCTTTCTTTACTACTCTCATCCCTTCCCCCAACAATGAACCACACACCTATAAACAAGCCAGCCTTCATCCATGTTGGCAAGATGCAATGAAAAATGAATACAATGCACTAATGAGAAATAATACTTGGTCTCTTGTTCCGTGTCCCTCTAATGTCAATCTTGTAGGTTGCAAGTGGATAAACAGGGTAAAACGCAAATCTGATGGGTCGATTTAACGTCACAAGGCAAGGCTCGTCGCTCAAGGTTTCAGTCAAGAAGCGGGGGTAGACTATTTTGAGACTTTCAGTCCGGTTATCAAACCCACTACCATTCATTTAGTCTTGTCAATAGCCATCTCAAACCACTGGTGCATACGACAACTGGATATCAATAATGCCTTTTTAAATGGGGACTTGCTTGAAACCGTTTATATGAGACAACCACGTGGTTTTGAAGATGCTCATAAACCACATCATGTATGCCGACTGAACAAGGCTATTTATGGGCTCAAACAGGCCCCCAGGGCCTGGTTCACTAAGCTGAAAACATATTTAGTCCAACAAGGGTTCCGTGCATGTCAATCTGATACATCTCTTTTCGTGCATCACTCCTCATCCACTGTCATTTATATCCTTGTTTACGTAGATGACTTGATTATCACAGGTACCAATCCCACTCTCATTCAGAAATTCATCCAATAACTTGATCGAGTCTTTGCTCTCAAAGATTTGGGAGACTTACATTACTTCCTGGGGATTCAAATCAATCGCTCCAACAATTCTCTCACCTTAAATCAACAAGGCTATATACGTGACATTCTTGAACGAACCCACATGTCCAACTCCACCCCGCTTTCCACTCCTGCTGATGCTCACTCAAAGCTCACGTCGACTGGTGATCCGTTTTCTGATCCTAAACTATATCGACAAGTGGTAGGTGCCCTTCAATATACCACAATCACAAGACCTGATATCACCTATACGGTCAATCATGTGTGTCAGTACATGCATTCACCAACAATTCAACATTGGCAAGCTATCAAAAGAACTTTACAATATCTAAATGGCACCGATCATTGCTTACACTTTTCACCCACCACCAAGACTCAGCTGTTAGCTTTCTCAGATGCAGGTTGGGTTTCTGATAAAGATGATTGTCGATCCCAATATGGGTTTGCAATTTACCATGGTTCCAACCTCATTAGCTGGACCTCTCGCAAGCAACGCGTCGTGGCTCGTTCAAGCACGAAAGCAGAATATCGTTCTTTAGCATATACCTCAGCAGAATTGATTTGGATCAAACAGTTACTTCAAGCATTACACGCTCCAAAACTCAATTGTCCGTTAATTCTCTGCGACAATGTGGGTGCCATCTTCATGACAAAGAACCCTGTAATCAACACTCGATCTAAGCACATCGCACTCGATTTCCATTTCATCCGTGAACAAGTTGAATCCAAACAATTACACATCTCACATGTGTCCTCTGTTGATCAAGTTGCTGACATCTTTACGAAACCTCTGCACAAGGATCGATTCACATCCATTCGACACAAGCTTCAGGTGCGTTCTGCCCATGAGCTTGCAGGGGGGTGATAACGGTACTCTTACTTTGTCAAACACACGTGTACATAAGTCCCACATGTTAGTCGATAGCTTTACCTAATATTTAGGAATCAGTTGAGTGAAATCTTTGTATATATATTGTTTAATTCTCCTCTGTAATCAAGATAATCAGATACAAAATCATTCACAGAGTTGTTATAACATGCCTAGGTTGTTATTGTTGATGAAAGAATGCAGAGATTCTCAGGCACTCAAAAAAAGCAAAGAAGTTCATGAATACCTTAAATGGTCAATATTAACATCTCATCATGATATTTATATTTACAATCAAATCTTGGAAATGTATTCCAAATGTGGTTCCATGGAAGAGGCATATATGGTGTTTAATGAAATGCCTCGAAGAAATCTCACTTCATGGGACACCATGATAACATAGCTTGCTAAAAACGGTCACGCAGAAGACGCAATTGAAATATTCAGGAGGTTCAGAAGGCGGGATTAAAGCCTGATAATCAAATGTTTCTTGGTGTCCTCATTGCATGTAGTGTTGTAGGAGATATCAGAGAAGGGCTATTGCACTTCGAATCCACGATCAAGACTTACAATCTTGCACCATCCATGGATAATTATCCAAATGTGGTTGATACGCTTGGGAGTGCAGGGTACTTAAATGAAGCATTAGAATTCATTGAAAGATGCTAATTGAGCCAAGTGTCAAAATTTAGAAAAATATCATGAATCAATGTAAGGTTTACAGTGAGTTGGAGCTCGGATACCATTGTGCTGAGATGGTTAACCTTCTACAGCCTTCTTGTTTAGATGAACAATCAAGGAAAGGCTTGATACCAAACAAAAAAAGAAAACAGAAAGAAAAAAGAAATCATCAGTGTTTAATCTTGTAGGTGTTAAAACCAAAGTTCATAAGTATAAGGCCAGTGATACTTCTCACCCTAATCATGAGAAATTCTACCGTCATCTTCAATGTTTAAAACAACACATGATAGGTGTCCGGTATGTGGTCGAGACTGAATCAGTAGTTCATGTGGTGAACATTGAAGCTAAAGAAGAACCTCTTTTAATACACAACGAAAGACTTTATCTAGTGGAAGCTCTTTTGACTAGTCCAGGCCGTGCACGAGTATTAATATATAAAAATCTTCGTGTTTGTACTGATTGCCATAAAACACTCAAGATTATTTCGAAGATGTTGGAAGAGAGATCATTGCACATGATACCAAACAGGTTTCATCATGCAAAAATGGCGTATGTTCTTGTCGAAATTATTGGTGGTAATTCAACTTTTATAGTTAATTTGTTTTGGTAATCCTATAAATACTTAGTGTTTTGTTCACTATGTATCTATTGATTATCTCAACATTTTTCTGAATGGAGTCATATTTTTATCGGTAAGAATCATTTTATAATTGTTTGCTTCTTTTCCCATTGAGTGTTGTATGAATAAATGATGTCTTTGTGCTCAATAAACAAAGAATGTTTTCTTTTTTGAAATAAAATGAACCATTTTAATGATTTTACCCTTATATGTAGAAGTGATACCCACTACAAAATGTCTCCCTAAGAATAATGGTTGGCTGGGGATAAAGGCTAGGATCGGGAAAAAGAAACCCCTTATCTGTGAGTGAGCAGGTAAAAAGCAATGTTCCCATTAAGTGCATCAAACAAAAAAGAAATAGTACCTGTGTCCAGTATGATATATATATATATATATATATATATATATATATATATATATATATATATATATATATATATATATATATTGGTGTTTTTTCTTACTTACCTAAGAAGCCTTTATAATATTGCTCTTGGATATTAGTCAAATGATCTAGATAGGAGTATTATGAGAAATCATCATAATAAAGAGCATCTTATTAGTGGGAGGCGAACTTTGGGTTTTTTTTTTATTATATTTAGTATATTACAACAAATTATTATAAGAGGGTAGTTGGAAGGAAAAAATATTATATTTTCCTGAAATCTGGTCCTGCACCTTGGGAGGGAATTAGACTCTCGAAATTCCAGTAAGCATTAGAGTTTTTTGTGTTGTTTTTGAGTACTTTCAATCAATACAATAAACTATTGATTATTGTTTTTTGTTGTTGATTTCTACTTAAAAGTCAGGTGTGTGTGTGTGTTATATATATATATATATATATATATATATATATATATATATATATATATATATATATATATATATATATATATAGAGAGAGAGAGAGAGAGAGAGATTCATGTATTGATTGAAAATACTCAATAACAACACAAGAAACCCTAATGCTTACTGGAATTCCGAGTGTCTAGTTCTCTCCTAAGGTGCATGACCAGATTTCAGAAAATATAATCCTCTCCTTCCAACTACCCTCTTATAATAATCTGTTGCTACAAACTAAATATAATAAAAAAAACCCAAAATTCCCCTCCCACTAATAAGATGCTCTTTATTATGATGATTTCTCATAATACTCATATTTAAACCATTTGATTAATATCCAACAGCAATACTATAAAAGGTTTCTCAGATAAATAAGAAAAAACACCAATATATATCACACTGGACAAAGGTGTTATTTCTTTTTTGCTTATGCCCTTAATGTGGACATTGCTTTTTACCCCGTTCACTTTTACCTGTTCACCCACAAGTAGGGGATTTCTTTTTCCCGGTCCCAACCTTCAACCCCAATCAACCATTGTTCTTAGAGAGACATTTTTAGTGGGTATCACTTCTACACATAAAGGTAAAATCATTAAGATGGTTCATTTTATTTTTTTATTTTTTTTTAAAAAAAAAAACATTATTTGTTTATAGAGCACACAGATATCATTTATCCATATAACACTCGATGGGAAAAAAGCAAACAATTGTAAAATGATTCTTAGTGATAAAAATATGACTCCACTCAGAAAATGTTGAGATAATCGATAGATAGACACTGAACAAAACACTAGGTATTTATAGGATTACCAAAACAAATTAAGTATAAAAGCTGGATTATCACCAATAATCTCGACAAGAACATACTCCATTCTTTACATGTTGAAACTTGTTAGTATCACGTGCAATGATCTCTCTTCCAACCATCTCTGAAATAATCTTGAATGCTTTATGGCAATCAGTACAAACACGAAGCTTTTTATATATTAATATCGTGGACAGGCTGGACTAATCAAAAGAGCTTCTATTAGATAAAGTCTTTCACTATATATTAAAGGAGATTCTTCTTTAGCTTCAACATTCACATCATAAACTACTGATTCAGTATCGACCACATACCCAACACCTATCATATGTTGTTTTAAAATGTTTTAAAATTGAAGATGACAATAAAACTTCTCATGATTAGGGTGAGAAGTATCACCGACCTTATACTTATGAACTTTAGTTTTAACATCTACAAGATTAAAATCTGATGATCTCTTTTTTTTTTCTTTCTGTTTTCCCTTTTTGTTTGTTATCAAGCATTTCCTTGATTGTTCATCTAAACAAGAAGGCTGTAGAAGGTTAACCATCTCAACACAATGGTATCCGAGCTCTAAATCACCGTAAACCCTACATTGATTCATAATATTTCCTAAATTTTGACATTTGGCTCAATTGGTATCTTTTCAATGAATTCTATGCTTCATTTAAGTCATGATCACGGACTCAAAGTGCAAGCATATCAACCACACTTGCATAATCATCCATGGATGGAGCAAGATTGTAAGTCATGATCACGAACTCAAAGTGTAATAGCCCTTCTCTGATGTCTCCTACAACACTACATGCAGTGAGGACACCAATAAACATTTGACTATCAGGCTTTAATCCCACCTTTTGAACCTCCTGTATATTTCAATTGCGCCTTTTCCATGGCCATTTTTTTAGCAAGCGATGTTATCATGGTATCCCAAGAAGTGAGATTTCTTAGAGGCATTTTATTAAACATCATATATGCCTCTTCCATGGAACCACATTTGGAATACATTTCTAAGATTTGGTTGTAAATATAAACATCACGATGACATCTTAATACTGACCGTTTAAGGTATTCATGAACTTTTTTGGCTTCTTTGAATGCCTGAAAATCTCCACATTCTTTCATTAATAATAACAACCTAGGCATGTCAACACATGTTTTTCTGCTCGACTAAATCCAAACCACCACCGCTTCCTTTAACTTTCCATCCTTGCAGAGAGCATCAAGCTACTCAATAGTGCTCCGATAGTTTGCATTGCAACAATAAATTCTTCTCGAGTTTTTTAGGAAACCAAAGCTCTTTGCGGTGGCCACAGGATTTGGAATGGTACATTTTTTAATATGAAGGGCTGTTAAAGAACTACCTGAGCAATAACTGTGTGAAGTACCCCTGCATACCTTATAGATATAATTGAGATATTTCATCGTCTTCGCCCTTGCTTCAGACATGCTTTAACCGCCGAAGTTAATGGCAAGGCACAGGGGCAGAACTAGGAATATTCGTAAGGGGTAGCCCATATTTTTTCTTTCGCCCTTGCAAGGAATTGAACTTCAGTAAGAACATCTGATAAATTAAAGACTTTCTTTGACAAAGCTTGCATTACTTTTTTGTGAGATAATATTCCAAAAAATGTTTGTTTTCTAAACTCATGATAAATGTTCTTTTAAGTATTGCATAACTGATATGGTCAAGACTCAATCGCCGGTTCAGAACCTGTCCAAACCAGACCGGAATCGAAAGATAAAAGAAAAAGACAAAGGAAGATATACATTTTTGGTGAAAAATCATCTTATGGCACGCTTGTATCTTAGACTCTTAGTTTAAGTATTAAGTATTGTGTATCTAATTAAATTCTAAGAGAATGGAAATGAACTATGGCACTTTTGAGATAAAACCAAGTTGATAGTTAACCTACAAGCTACAATAGAACACCATATTGTATTGCAAGACAACATCAAGTCAAGAGTAAAAAGACAAAATCATCTATCAATGTCAAGTATATAACCATATTTTGTACAGAGCATTCAAATGTACAATACCAAATCACAGAAAGCAAAATTACAAGAAACAGAAATCACAAGACAGAATGTCACTAGAGCATTTATGCAAACACCTTGTGTGCGTATCAATGGTTTTACTAGTATTTTATTATGTAATTTTGTATGAAATGGGAAAAGAAAGTAAAACCACCATTGATTTGCTGCACTATAATATCACCTGCAAATCAGAAAAAAAAAAAAAAAAAAAAAAAAAAAAAAAAGATAAACCCTTAATTTAATTACTTTATTTTAATAAACAAACATTTTTTAATATTACACAAACATTTTTTTTATTTTTTTAGCGACACACACTTCATATAAATAAAAACGATTACAATAATTTAAAGTGTGATTTAATCTATGTTATTCTTGATTACAGAACTCAAACACATAAGCAAAATTCCAAAGGAGATATAAAACATTGCAACTGTTAACTTGCTATTAAATTTGATTCACTTCTATATTTCTCCTTCCATTTAACAACATAAAAATAAAGAAACCAGAGGAAGGGTAATAAGGTAATATACCATTTACCACTACACTCACCATAGGTGTCATAACCAGCAGTAGCGAAACCACCAGTAACTTCTGCAACTAAAAAAACTTGAGAAAACTCCATGGTTGTCCTTGTCCACCACCACCTGTGGTGGCTGCAGCTGCAGTTTCCGGTGGAGTTGATGATGATGTGGACTAATAACTGAGGATAGAAGAAGATGAGATGATGGAGAAAATTCGATAAATTATTCTTGTTGCTCTTCAAATTCAATACTATGGAGAAAATTCGTTTGGACTTTGTAATTATTGACATGGCTCTTGATTTGGGATCCTGGTGAAAACAACAAATTATTGAGAATCTTATATCATGCAATTTGGTAAACTTCAAAGGGCATAAAAGGGATTATCTATGCTTGATCATCTTTTAGCTTTTAGGGCTCAAATATCAAATATGCAATGCATGATTTTAAACTAATATTGTTTGAGTGATTCCCTTTCTACAGATCTTGAAAGCCAATTTATGTCTTTAACATGTTGTGTTATGACTTATGAGAGCTCTAAAAATTGTTATATCACTGATGTGAAAATACACAAATATTTTTCTTTCTATATAAAGACATAGTTTGAGTTTGCTAATGCCTATTATCAGTACTACCAATTTGCCCTAATTTTTTAGGATTTATCGAAAGGAACGCTTCCTTTCTCCCAAAAATTATACACCACTAGTACAGAGATTTAATCGTTAAATTATCTTCAAAACGTTATGTTTCTAATGAAAAGTTCAACGCGGTTGTTAATTTTCTTGTAACAGGAAAATAGGTTTTAACAAATTTGAGGTAAAAAAATCACATGTGACATACAAAAGTCAGATATTATTCAGAATATTCGCAGATTAAGAGATAAGGATTTACCTATGTTGAACATAGATTGAGAACTGAAGTGCAAGAAATTGGCGTCGATAATGCTCCAATTTGTAGTTAGCTTGAGAGGTGACATCTAAATTTCATCGTGGCACTAGGGTTTAGCAGAGGTTTACGTGCTTATGCTTGCGGACATGAAATCAGATTTAAATGCAGTTCAACACTCCACATTATAGACTTCTTCTCCCTCAAATCATTCTGAAATTGTTTCACTTTCTTCTCCGATCACAAATTTTCACTCTGCGATAGAAGGGCTTGCAACCGATCATCTTCACCCAATTCTTTCTCTCCCATCAGGTAGCGAAACCATCATAGCGAGCTCGGCTAATGACTTATTTCAAGACTTTTTTTTATTTTTTTTGTGAAAATCTCTCTGAGACAATTATTTTATTTGGGCGTTATGGAAAACAGTTTTTAAAGAGCCTTGCTAAAAAAAATTAAAAGCTATTCTTTTTATTAAAGAAATAGTTATAATTTTCCTAAAAATTAGATAAATTTTGTATTTGTGATATATTTTAATTTTTATAGGATAAAAAAGGATAATGAGAAACCCATTAATTTCCAAGTAATGTATTATGATATCAAGAAAATTGTCCAGTTTTTTTTCTAAGATTTTATCTTGTCGATAATCCTTAAGTAGGACAATCTCACAAGTTAGAACTCTATAGCCTTTCATCGATCGAAATTTTTAAACCGACCATTGACAATAAACAAATAATAATCAATGGTTTTAATCAAATAATAAAATAATATTTTAAAAAAATAATAAAATATGACATAACTGAAAAAATTAATCAATGGTATTTAATCAAATAATAAACTAAGACTTTAAAAAATAGAAAATATGACATAATTACAAAATTTTATATCATTCTTAAACATCAATATGATAATGTATTTTTAACTTTATGAGAAAAAAAATAACAAACCACTAATTTCCAAGTGATGTATCACTGAATTAACAAAATAGATCCGATCTGTTCAATCCAAACTCGTAATAAATCAAAACCGAAAAAACAGTTACCTATGAATCGGTTTCGGTTTGGATATTTAAGTATCTATGGATACCCAAACCAAACCATCATTTGAGACCAATGATATTTGTGAGATATGGGGACCAAATCTTAGCCTTTGATCAAAATTGATATTGTGGCTCATAAAAAAACATGATTAACACTAATTAATCTAATTAAGTAGTTAATTGTGGGCAAATTAGTAATTAGGTTCAACTTTAGATCATCAGATATGATCATAATGTTAGTGTCATCTTCAGGTCATCACAAAAGCCAGCTGCTTCAATTCTTTCTACCAAGATCTTCGCCCGGATCAACATTCCTTAAATCTTCAATTCATGCTAATTGATCTTCTATCTCCTTAAATTTTCAATTCTTTAAACCGATCATCGATTTAAGATGGACATTCATTGATCGAACAATTCTAAATCATAGCCTTCAAAGTCGTGATTTTTGTGTTTTTCCGAGTTCATGTTCTTCATTCTTCTACATCTACAAGTGATAATCTTAGTGATTGAGGTTTATGTTCATCTATCAACATCTGCAACTTATTACAAGATTGGCATCGGTTTTAGATCTGTGATCATCGATTTCATCCCAGGTTGAAGTTCAAGTGTTCAGTGATTTATGTTAATCTTCATCTTCAACAATTGCTTCGATCTATCAAGTTGTGATTTTTACTCTACATCATGATTTCATCAATTGATCAAGGTTTGAGTTTTCTTCCTTGGGTTATCATTGTTTTCATTGTTGCTTGCATATAACATGTTCAATTGTTAACCTAGTGACATGAACTAATTGAATCATCAAGCTATTAGCGATTTATCCAATTCATGTGTGCATGATTCATGATTTAAGCAATCAAACATCATATTGATTGATTGAATTTGTTTAACCTATAACACAATCTAACTTATAATATGTTATTTGTCAATACATCATCCATTTCATTGTTTGATTTAATCTTTCATTCAATCAATATGTTTTTCAACAATTTGTCATATGATTGCTTTTCATTAAAATCATATTGTTGATAAGTTCACGTTGTTGCGTATTATTCTTATAGAATACTGAACATATATTTATTAATATCAATAATGATAACAGTTATGGATGATTTAGATATGTATGACATCGGAAAAAATTATCACAATGAAGAAAATCATCAATTTGGCTCTAATGATTCAGAGTTTCTTCGTAACGAGGAAAATCAATCAGAAACCCAATGTAATTTTATAACTAACATTTTGATTTTATTATATTTGTTCTTTTAAAGATAGTATATGTTACTACATATTATTCTTATAGAATATTGAAAATAAATTTATTAATATCAATAATATAACATGTATGGATGATTTAGATATGAATTACATCGAAAGAAATCATCATGACGAAGAAAATCATCAATTCAGTTTTGATTCATAGATTCTCCATAACGAGGAAAATCAATCGGAAAATTCAGGTAATTTTTTTACTTATATCATTTATTCTTATAGAATATTGAACATATATTTATTAGGGTCTTATTTGTGTTATTGACCGGCAGTTCTTATGTTCTTATATTGAGTTAAGTGATATTATGCATTCTATCTTTGTGAATTATGTTGCTCTATTACTTTGTGTTTATTTTGACTTATGATCAGAGGGTCCATACCGAGTAGTGAGACCGGAAGGTCTTCACGACCGGAGGGTCGATACCAGTGGCGAGGTTACATAGGTTGAAGGTAGGGCACTTGACCTACTTTTTTTTCTTTTATAATAACTTATATATAATTAAAAAATGTGACCTATCTAAAAAAACAAGTGACTACCTATTATTATTGGAAAAAAGATATTCAGAATTAAAGTTTTAAAGCATATATTCAATACTTTAAAAGTCTAAAGGTTTAGATATAATATATAGCCCAATATAAAAAAACAAAAAATTAAATAAATCGTGAGTGACTACTTAGGGGGCAGTGACTCAATAGGAACTCCTAAGGCAAGGGCAAAACTCCAATTTCATCGATTAATTAGTCGTCAAAGATCTAGAGTTCATAATTCACAAATTACAATTCAACTGAATGTAAGTTTCTTATTTATTTATTATTTTTTAACTTATTGCTTCACTGGATCATTGTTCCTATATTCTAATATAATTAATATTAAATGTTTGTTAATAATAAATTGTGAATATGACGAGTAGGGTTTTCTTTTCTCGTTAATAGTGAATATTGAAGGGTGATTTATGAATTGTTCAATGATTCAACTAAATAAATTTTGATTGTTATATGATTGTTTATTATGCGTTTTTTTATTTGTTTTAGTATGAATTGATTATTTGATCGTAGTTCATTTGTTTGATTATTTGATATTTTGATTGTTGTTTGTAAATTAAAAATTGTGCAATAAGAAATCTCATAACTAACGAAATAAAAAATATCACACCAAAAACAAAATCATTGTTTCATCGATAATACCTTATTTCTTTGTTTTTTATTGTTGATTTTTGACTTGCTGCTTGTTTCAGAATTAGGAAAAAATGTTTTATTAAAGTTTTTTTTAAAGAAGGATTAAAAAATAGTAGAAAAAAATAATGAGGAACATAAACATTTAAGAGTTTATTTAAGTTCACCATGTGAAATTATGAAAATCTATATCAATATATAAGACCTCATCCCGATACAACTATAAGAAATTCAAATCTTTTTTTGCTTATACGATTCGACCTGATCCTGACGCACAACTATTTTTTATCGATTATATTTAAAAAGTGAATCATGTGATTTTATATTCTAGACTCGCTACTGGTCGATACAGAGTCGTGAGACCGGAGGGTCTTCACTAAGACACATGGCTGGAGGGTCCTTATCGAGATATAGTCATGAGAGGCTAATTATTTGTGTGTGTGGTATTTTGGGGAACTCACTAAGCTTAGTGCTTACTGTAACATCCACAAAATTAACCACTTGGGTTGTGGTGACTTGGTAAGGCATGTGGAAGATATGGTGGATAACCTATTGACCCATGTTCAAATCCTAGCACCACTCAGCCCTTGTGGCCATGGAGGTTCGCCTGCAGTGACTCCAGGGCATGAAGCAAAGCTTTATGTTTGCAGCGGGGGATTAGTCGGTGCGCAAAAGCTGGCCCGGAAACCCTCGTTAGGGAAGTTCCCTTTCCAAAAAAAAAAAAACATCCACAAAATTCGATCCAATTTAAAACTTTTTAAATCATTTAAAACTATTTAGTCATTACAATTTGTTTTCAAAATAGTTAAACATCAAAGTTCCCAAAAATCATAATCATCAATCGATGAAGTATACGGTCACGCCTTCGCCTTCCTGTGGCCATCCAATGAACCTAAAACAATAAACTGAAACTGTAAGCCCGAAAGCTTAGTGAGTTGCCCCAAAAATACCCATACACACAACAATACACATATAATGACAAACAACGTATTGTGGGTCCAATCATCCATCGGGATGGAATACCCCAGGCCCTCAACCATCCGGTTGGAATACCGATATACCCCGAGCCCACAACCAACAGGTTGGAATGCCCACATACTATGAGTCAAATCATCCTCGGGATGGAATACTCATGGCCTGCAACCAACAGGTTGGAATGCCCAGGTCTATTGGCTTTTGCACAAAGAAGATAAGTCTCAACCGCCAAACAAACATGTGTACATATAACATTTAACAGTCTATAGACAGACAAACCGATCAAACATATCATAATAGCATAATAACATCCAAGCTACCAAGATACTGATCTAACAGATCATAGCAACATATGACATCCTATCTATCAGGATACTGATTTAACGGATCATAACAGCAGATAACATGTAACGACCCAAAATTCAAGACCAAAAATTTCTTTTAATAAAACATTACTTTAAGCAAAGTCATCATTCCAAACCATAATCAGAGTATTAATTTTCAAAACACATGTTCATTATCAGAGTAAACACTCCCAGGCTGTCTAATCAATGGTGTGTGCCCTGCGATCACCCTGAGCTCTTCCCTCCGCTACCGGAAGTACCTGAAACCAAAATTGAAAACTGTAAGCAGGAAGCCTAGTGAGTTCCCCACCCTACCACATACCATGCATAATCACATACTGCACATACTGGGCCACGCCCACTATCTTGGGTCTCGCCCCCTGCCTCGGGCCTCGCCCGCTACAACAGCCCCTCCGCTCCAGGCCCCGCCTGGCTTCGAGCCCCGCTCAGATACAGATCTGTTTCTCTTAGGCCTCGCTTGTCACAGGGCCTCGCCCGCCAACAAATAATAACACATAAACATATCACAACACATAAGCTAAACTCACACGACTGATCCTGTCCTAAGGTCTCGCCTATCATGGGCCTCGCCCTTATCCTGCTACTGATGAGTCATGGAACCCCATCCACACTCCTACCGGTAGTGAGATACGGCCCAGCCTACTCTCACTCCTTCCCTAACTTGGGCCTCGCCCATGTTCTGCTACTAATGAGATATGGAACACCATCCACACTCTGTTGTTGGTGAGATACGGGACCTCACCCACACTCACCTCCCTACCAGGCACATACATGCATCACACAGACAACAAGTATAAACTATCATGTAAACAAATCCTTGGGCACCCGCCCGCTATTAATGGACCTCGTCCGGAATATCATACTAGCATACTGTGCCTAGGTCTAACCCCCGGGCCTTCTACTCATAACTACATGGGTCGGCATTGTGGCCTTAGACCCATTCACACAAAGGGAAACTCACCTGCACTGGCTGAACTTGCTGATGATCTCACTAGCTGCTGCCCGGCAACTTACTGAACTCCTACTCCGCTTGCTCCCCGAACTACCAATATCAAAGCAACACTAAGCCTAACTGACCCCCGAAAGACAACCAAGTCAACTCTGGTCAAAGTCAAAGTCCTGGTCAAAGTCAACCTTCCAGGTCAACCCTACTCGCCGAGTCACCCTACTGACTCGCCAAGTTCATATGTTCAGAGTCCTTCCATTCACTTCTCGACTCGTCGAGTCAGTCCTTGACTCGCCTAGTCTACCGATTTCTGAGTCCTGACCTGTCCAACTCACCGAGTCTCCACTCGACTCACTGATTCGAGTCTCCACTCGAAGGGTTTGGGGTTTCACAACCTGACTCGCTGAGTCCAAGAACAGACTCGCTGAGTACAAGGCAATCTTCATCTGACTCGACGAGTTGTTCATCCCACTCGTCGAGTTGATCCTGCTCTTCATGCTACTCGCCGAGTCCACTCAAAGGACTCGCCGAGTCCATTCATATCTCCTTACATGCAGAGGACTTTTGAGTCATGCATGGACTCCAAACTGTAGATCTACCCTTCCCAAGCCTATTCCTCACGTAAATTTGCAAACTTTACATGTAGAGAAGGAGATCTAGGCAAAATACACCATAAACTAGGGTTTAAGGCAAAGAGGCTCCATAATCAACTCAAGGGTTGATACTTTATGCTTCTCAAGACCATAATATGCTTAGATCTGAAGTAGCAACTTCAGATCTGGCTTCTAAATCAAAAGAGGTAACTAATCATGGCTAGAAAACCCCCCAAAACTCACAACCATACTAGATCTAAAGGAGAGAACGACTTAATAACTTCAATAACTCAGAAAGCTTCCCCAAATCTTTAGATCTAAGGCCAATCCTTGAAGCTTCAATGATTCCCCTTCTTCTTCTTCCTTCAAATCATCCAAAAATGGCTTGGAAGCTTGAATGAGCAACAATGGGGCTTAGGGTTCGATGTTCTGGGTGAAAGAGGCAGTAAAGGAACCCTAAGGGAGAGAATGAGACGTTTAAATAGGCTCCAAGTCCCGATTTTAGGGTTTTCCTCGCACAGACCAGACTCGCCGAGTCCCCTTGGCCGACTCGCCGAGTTGGTCACTTACTCCTCGACCCGGATCCCTCTCGGACTCGCCGAGTCGCCCTTTAAAATTAGGGTTTTCTTTCCTTTCTTGGCCTTCCAGACTTTGGGTGTTACAACTCTCCCCCACTTAAACTAAACTTCATCCCCGAAGTTTGCTATGATCCACCGCCTGCGATCTGCCTCCAATACCCCACCAATTATTCTAACACCAGTTGCCTACCTTCGTTGGCCTTCCGCTCAGTCATTCAGACTAACGTCAATCCTTGCGGATAATAATCTCGGGTCAACCCTGACCCTGAACATTCTGGAAACCAAAATCAATCCACCGACAATCCTTCTTGTACTCTCCGAGTACAGCAACCGAACCCACAGGGTTCACCCCTTCTTTCCTCGCGCGATTCCTTGCCTTCCTTGCCTTCCCAAGGCAATGCTCCATAACCATCTATTTCCTCTATCACTGCGAAGACCCTGTCTTTACCAAATCTATCACCCCCGCTACTCCCAGTACGGGTGATCATCACCAGTATCCACTTGGCATTCTTTCTACTATCATTTGGTGTCGAGCACCCCACGATCAACTAACTGGATTCCACCATACGTTGCGTACTCGCAATGCTACCGAATGGAAATTCTGTTATTCCTTATCTGGCTTCCGGAGGAACTGAGACCACCCTGGTCCCTACCAACCTATCAATATCTGGATTACCGGCTCCCACTGATCGCTGACCCAACACAACTACTAGTCGCTCCCAGTGACTTTCGATGAAACTTCAACCACCTATAACTGCTCAATCTATTCTACCATGTTGGCACTACATCTTCCTGGGATCCCCGATCCCCTATCTTGACTCTAAGATCCCTACCAGGTCCCACCTGTGCTGCTAAAACTCACAGGCCTTGCCCACGGGTCTCACCCGCCCCTATCCTTCTAGTCTCACTTGCATAGCTACTCTCGCACCGGTCTCACCCAACCATACTACTGAGCAATCCTGCTCTCAGGTCTTATCTACACTGTTACTCTCATACGGGCCTCGTGTCACACCCCCAAACCGGAATGGCGGAAACGTTCGGGGGCGGATGACTTCATGTGGTATCGTAACAAATGAATACATAGTAAAGAAAGCAATACAACCATCATATATATAATTGAAAGTTTACATTGTTAAAAGGTACATGTTCAAAACCAATTACAATATGATGCCAAAATATGAATTTAAACTGGCACCGCAGCGTCCCTTCTTCAAAACTTGTTTGTTACCTGTAATTACTGAATCCCTAGGACATACAAGTAGTTTTGAAAGAGTAGATCAGCATTTAAGCTGGTGAGTTTCATAAGTATTAAATGACAATGTTTGTATGAAATCAAATTTTTTGTTCTTGTTTGTTTGTTCCTAGAAAATCCTATATTTTCTACTAGCATAAATGTAGCCTTCTTTCAAGACCAATGTTTGTTTCTAGAAAATGTATGTACGTATAAAATTTCCAATACGTCTGAAAAACCCCGTAAATCAATGTGTTTTTAATACTCCATGTGAGTTTTATAACCATGCTATTGACTAGAAATGCCTATACACAACGTTCTTTAGGTGTTGGAATGTTCTGACGTTTGTCACCCCAAATGGTGGACTGTAGCTAATAGTCAGGGCGCGGGTTGCCAAGCCCGTATAGATCTATACACAAACACCATGCTCCCCCTCCAAGGGATTCTGGTATATAATACAGGACTTGAAATGCGTACTCGAACGTACGTGAAGTTGATGTCTCACAAAACTTAGTATAAAATAGATTTACGTGTGAAAATGTTTGTTTAAATGATCATCCCCTAAGATTGGGATAGCTATGAAAAACGACATGAAATCTTTAGATATGCATTTGACAATATTTTACCCTTTGCTCAACAGGATACAATTGGAGTAGAGTTTCGTAAACTATATATGTATATTTTTGATGTAGAAGACAAGTTTGTAAAGAAAACATATATATATATATATATATATATATATATATATATATATATATACGTATATTTTCGATGTAGAAGACAAGTTTGTAAACAAAACATATATATGTATATATATATATATATATATATATATATATATATATATGTATCAATTTTAAAAGATGATTTGGTATGTTTCGTAATTGTTGTTCATATTCTTACGTTTTTATTAGAAACTTTGCATGAAATAATCCTTAAGTTTGATACTAAAGACATTTTTGTACTTATCACTTTTGTAAAAATGGTAATTAAACATATTTAAATGATTGTGTTTTAACTTCCTCAATGTATAAACATTGCTCAAAAATGTTAGAAGGTGTTAATAAATCTATAAACCACTTTTGACAGTTTTACCCTTTACTATCCCTGTTTTTAGAAAACTCATAGAAAAATCATCGTAAGTCAAAAACTGAATCCGTCACCTCTGAAAGTTTATAAAATGAATCTACTTTGTTCCTAATTTTTATTATGATTTTTAGTGGTCTCAAACTAGTGTGAAAATGAACATCTTCACAGACTGGTCCAAAATCACTTCTGAAATGACAGACAGTTTTATAAAAATCGCCATAAATTGTAGAAAAATCGTATGAATGTGCGAGTAGTCCTTAGAAAGGTATAAACTTGAACTATTTGTATATTGTACAGTTTTGAAATATATTAAGTTTAAGATGGTCAAAATAGTCCGTGAACAGGACTCAACTTTTCTGTAGAAAGCTGTCATTTAAATTTAAGTTATGTTTAGTGTTCTAACTTGTATCCCCCCCCCCCCCCCTTAAAACTTGAAGAAAACATGAAAATGTAGGGGTATGAACTCACCTTATGTGAATACTTGAAGAATGGAAGGTTGAAGATGAACTTTTGGTTGTTGGTTTGATGCTCCAAAACAGCCACTCTTTTGGCTATGTTGCTGTCACGAAAATTTCACAGCAAAAGAGCAAGAAAAAGGGTAGTTTAATCACTGTTTTGAATCAATAATTTTGAGTATCATAACAAGTAACTTCCAGGGTTATTTGGTGGTAAAAATATTAAGCGAAAGGAAGGTGTAGATGGGTGAAATGGTGGCTGAAACACAAAAGGGACAGCAGCCCTTTAGTTCATGGTTTTGATGGCTTTGGAAGGAAGTTCTTGTGCTTGAAAATGAGATGAAGGTTGAGAGTAATTCCCTGGAGTATTGGCTGGTAAAATGAGGGTAAAATGAAGAGGAAATTTCGTGGATATGAAGGAGGAAAGAGTGGAAGAGGATAAGGGGACAAAACCTAGACTAGCTTGTGATGGGATGTGAGTTTAAGTGATGTGATCTTGTCTAGCCACTTGCTTGGGTGGTTGCTTAGAGATAGAGTTAGTTAACTAACTAACTACTAGTTATTTAGTTAGTTAGGAGTTCTAGTTAAGGAGAGGGAATGTCTTAATCTCGAAAATTAGAAGAGGGATTAATAAGCATTCTTAGTAAAATGTCTTAAGTGATTAACCACTTATCAGTTAAGTTGGCACATATCTCCACCAATTCTCTTATATTAATTGATTTAGAAATCAAATCCCTTACATGAAATCACTTAAATCATGACCCATACCTAGTCATTCACTAGATAATAATACATATGTACAAATACATACATGTATACTTAGTATAAAATAACAATGTAGTTTTTTTGTATTTGAACTTTAATGTTTATGTTTTATTCTTTTTATTCAAAAACACTTAAATACATTCTAATTATAACTTATAATAATTCATGTTATATTTTTATTTATTTAAATATAAAATTTATTGACCAATGTATAATTTTGTAACATTTAACCGGTTAACCATATCGTTAAACACGTTTTGTCACTTTGGTTCGTATATTTGTCAAATTTAGATCCTTCACATCTATTAAGCAAACCTTTTACATAGAACCTAATTTACTTATAACCTAGAGACATGTTAATACAAAAATTAAGTTTGTTGCGTTTAAATGATGTTATATGTTAATTTCACAAACCGGTGATGGTTCGTAGTCATACATCATAACGAAATTTATCAATAGTTACTTGTTTTATATTTCACAATAACTTATTTAAATAAAAGAGGTTAAATTCCTTCAACCATTCTTGATAAAATACTCATATTGCTTAATAATCAAAACATAGCATCGTACGATCGTTCCTATTTTTACCAATTGTTACACCTCGCCCGCGGGTCTCACCCAACTATATCCTAGAGTGGCCTCTCCTAAGGTCTCACCTCTCAAGGGCTATACAGGCAAACTTCTCATCATTCTCATCCATTACCCATTCCTAATACCTATCTGAATGCTAGGAGATAAGGGCCTCGCCCTGACTCCGCCAACGAAGCTACTACGGAATGCTACGGCTTACCTGCAGTCGTACATCACCCTCTATCGCCGTCTGTTAGTGAATGCTACGGCTACCCCGTAGTCTGACAACACTTTCCACCACCAACTGCGAGTGAATGCTACGGCTGCCCCGTAGTCTTACAACACCTTCCACCACTAACTGCTAGTGAATGCTACGGCTTCCCCATAGTCTTACAACACCTTCTACCACTGATCGCTGCTGAAGAAGGCTGAGGCTCTCCCGCCGCTCTTTCATGCTCTACCTGCTACCTCTGCCACTATCTACTAACACGAAAGCATCCCATGCTATCTGTCCTCAAGATCTTCATTTTGATTCACACGAGTCCTACAAGCGATCCTTCATTCTGAATTCCAAACCACATACTCACCATCACCCTTACACGCACAAACTAATGGGGAGTCTCTCAAACTCCCGACCCTGAACTACTCAATCCATCAAACCTTAAACTACCTCTTTTCCTTCTCAAAAATTGCGTACTTGTTCTGAATTGCGTGCTCTTACCCCTTGTACACCCGGAGGATTCTCCCCCACTTCGATCCTCCTTACACCTCGTTGCTCAAAGAATAGAAATCTCAATCCTTGCTACCATTCCATAATCAATCTGCTGAGGAATCCCAAGCTTACCATAGCTAGGGATCTAACCTGTCTATTTCTAAAACTTATACGGCTCTTAACTAGCAAGACATACCAAGTCCCTCCAAGGCATACTACAGTTACTGCACCCTAAGTAACCTTTTCCAACAGAACCCATCCCTTAACTACTATCCAAATATCCAAGGTATGCAGATGGCATATAACTCAATCACAATCAGACCGCTCAAAATAAACTACTCATACTGACAATGATGCAGAACCATAACAATATAATCATGCACAAATAAAAGAACTGAAAACGGAAATCGCATACCTGCAACATCCGGTGCTGCTCGCGTCTCCAGGGTAGCCATCTGAAAAGCCCTTCCTCCTACTGCAGGTGCCTCTTCACGGCCATGACGGCCGTCTGTGATCCTCAAGGTTGCAGGGGCAGGTGCCATCACCCGTCCTGCTGAAAACAAACTGGGGTACTGGGCCTTCTTATGTCCCCACTGATTGCAGTGAAAACATATCAAGTCTGATCCCTGAGTGGTGGTAACAGTACAATCCCTGCTAAAATGACAAGTCTGACCGCACTTGAAGCAGCCAGACTCACCACCGCTACCACTCTTGCATGCGCCCCCGTGCACCCTGCCACACTTCCTGCACCGGCTGCGGTCCTGGTAATCCCTCGATCTTGAATTCGATCCCTTGGGCCTTTTTCCCGAACTCGCAGCTACCTGAACCTCATCCAGCTTCCTCTTCCGGATCTGCTCCAAATCAATTTCCCTCTCCCTGGCCCGAGAAATCATATCTTCCAGTGTCTTACAACCGGGCCTGCTCACGAACTCCCTGATGTCAGCCCTCAGCATCTCGTGATATCGGGCCTTCTTCATCTCCTCATCCGCGATATACTGCGGAACAAGAAGGGCCCTCTCCCTGAACTTGGCGGTGATCTCCGCCACAGTCTCAGTGGTCTGCGTCAAATCCTGAAATTCCCGGGCCAACTGCTGCACCTCAATAATTGGTGAAAAATCCGCCTTGAACCTAGCTGAGAAATCGCTCCAAGTCATCGCGTCCAACGCGGCATCATCACCCAAAGCATGACCAATCTCTTCCCCCCAATCCCTCGCTCTGTCCTTCAGGAGACAGGAAACGAGTCTGACCTTGTCCTCCTCAGGACACCGGCTCGTACGGAACGCATTGGCAACATCAGCCAACCATCTGCTGCTAGCGATGGGGTCCCTAGCCCCATGATAATCTGGTGCCCCGCAAGCCCTGAACTCACGAAATGTCAAGGTACGCCCTCCCATCAATGCCATCATCTCAGTACGGAAGACTCCCAGCCTCTCATCCAAAATCTCCAATATACCCTCCTTAACCGTGCCAAAGATCACAGGAGTCTGAGCTAGAATACTGCGCGTAACCTCAGCTGATATCAACTCTCTCATCCGCTCCTCGAGCTGCTCGGCCCCTGAACCCAAGCCTGATCCCTCTCCGGCGCCTGATCCGCCCGCTGGTCTCTCTCGCAACGTCACCATACTGAAACATATAACATAACCACTATCAAAATACTCCTCACTGCTGCGAGACCAAACATACGCACTACCAGGTTCCCGGTCTTATCTCGGCCTTTCCCGAATCGAGTACGGATCCTCTGCTTTCAGTAGTACGGGCCCATACTACCTTCCACATCTATCCGTACTTTCCTCAAGAACTGCTTCGACTCCATCAGGTCCCCTTTCTACTACTACCGCTCCCAACACTACCTCATCCTAGGATTACCCTAGGGAAACCTCTGAATCAACTCAATCATGTCCTCAGCTGCTAAAGGTCTCCTTGTGATGCCAATTAGCCACCAACTGGATACCATCACATGTGACGAGGCTCAGATAATCCTTCAAGTAAAAGACTCGTCCCTACAACGGTTGGACTTAAACAAGAGCTGCGCAATAGGATCAAATCCAACACTCTGAGATTATTCAACCCTGATCACATGTGACGTGTCGTATCCACCTAATGGCTAACTCCCATCACTCAGAATCCCACAATGCACAAAGCAAGCAGCATTCAGACAAAGGGAAAAATCTAACCATAACATACTCAAGCAATCATAATATCATACCAAGAATCTGAACTATCATGCAACACAAACTCATAAACTCAAGCATAACCTAAATAGGCTATCCTACTACAGTCTAACCAGTACTATCATGCAGCTCAAAAGCACATATAGCAAGCACATAAGGCATCCTCTCTAGATCCTTAGTCCTAGTCTAGCATGTTGTTCTATTAACTGATAATCAAAACATAGACTTGTATGGGTATTTTGGGGTACTTACTTGAGCTCGGTTGATTGCATGCACCACACCTCTTTTCTCTTTTCAAAGTTCTTTTCTTTCTGAATTCTTTTTGCTTTTCTAAAACTGTTTTCTTTCTCAAAACTCCCTTTTTACAAAACTATCTTTTCATTTTGAAAACTTCTATACCAATTCCTCAGTTTGAGGTCAGACACACCCGAGAGCATGTCCGAATCCCTCAAACCAAGGCTCTGATACCAACTTGTAACGACCCAAAATTCAAGACCAAAAATTTCTTTTCATAAAACATTACTTTAAGCAAAGTCATCATTCCAAAACATAATCAGAGTATTAATTTTCAAAACACATGTTCATTATCAGAGTAAACATTCCTAGGCTGTCTAATTAATGGTGTGTGCCATGCGATCACCCCAAGCTCTTCCCTCCGCTACTGGAAGTAACTGAAACCGTAAGCACGAAGCGTAGTGAGTTCCCCACCCTACCACATACCATGCATAATCACATACTGCACATACTGGGCCACGCCCGCTATCTTGGGCCTCGGCCCTTCCTCGGGCCTCACCCGCTACAACGGCCCCGCTCGGATATAGATATGTTTCTCTTAGGCCTCGCCTGTCACAGGGCCTCTCCCGCCAACAAATAATAACACATAAACATATCACAACACATAAGCTAAACTCACACGACTGATCCTGTCCTAAGGCCTCGCCCTTATCCTGCTACTAATGAGTCATGGAACCCCGTCCACACTCCTACTGGTAGTAAGATACGGCCCAGCCTACTCTCACTCCTTCCCTAACTTAGGCCACGCTCCTATTCTACTACTAATAAGATATGGAACACCATCCACACTCTGCTGTTGGTGAGATACGGGACCTCGCCCACACTTACCTCCCTACCAGGCACATACATGCATCACACAGACAACAAGTATAAAGTATCATGTAAGCAAATCCTTGGGCACCCGCCCGCTATTAATGGACCTCGTCCAGAATATCATACTAGCATACTGTGCCTAGGGCTAACCCCCGGGCCTTCTACTCATAACTACATGGGTCGGTATTGTGGCCTTAGACCCATTCACACAAAGGGAAACTCACCTGCACTGGCTGAACTTGCTGATGATCTCACTAGCTGTTGCCCGGCAACTTACTGAACTCCTACTCCGCTTGCTCCCCGAACTACCAATATCAAAGCAACACTAAGCCTAACTGACCCCCGAAAGACAACCAAGTCAACTCTGGTCAAAGTCAAAGTCCTGGTCAAAGTCAACCTTCCAGGTCAACCCTGCTCACCGAGTTCATATGTCCAGAGTCCTTCCATTTGCTTCTCGACTCGCCGAGTCAGTCCATGACTCGCCGAGTCTATTGATTTCTGAGTCCTGACCTGTCCAACTCACCGAGTCTCCACTCGACTCACTGATTCGAGTCTCCACTCGAAGGGTTTGGGGTTTTGCAACCTGACTCACCGAGTCCAAGAACAGACTCGCCGAGTACAAGGCAATCTTCATCTGACTCGACGAGCTGTTCATCCCACTCGTCGAGTTGCTCCTGCTTTTCATGCTACTCGCCGAGTCCACTCAAATGACTCGTCGAGTCCATTCAGATCTCCTTACATGCAGAGGACTTTTGAGTCATGCATGGACTCCAAACTGTAGATATACCCTTCCCAATCCTATTCCTCACGTAAATTTGCAAACTTTACGTGTAGAGAAGGAGATCTAGGCAAAATATACAATAAACTAGGGTTTAAGGCAAAGAGGCTCCATAATCAACTCAAGGGTTGATACTTTATGCTTCTCAAGACCATAATATGCTTAGATCTGAAGTAGCAACTTCAGATCTGGCTTCTAACTCAAAAGAGGTAACTAATCATGGCTAGAAAACCCCCCAAAACTCACAACCATACTAGATCTAAAGGAGAGAACGACTTAATACCTTCAATAACTTAGAAAGCTTCCCCAAATCTTTAGATCTAAGGCTAATCCTTGAAGCTTCAATGATTCCCCTTCTTCTTCTTCCTTTAAATCATCCAAAAATGGCTTGGAAGTTTAAATGAGCAATAATGGGGCTTAGGGTTCGATGTTCTGGGTGAAAGAGGCAGTAAAGGAACCCTAGGGGAGAGAATGAGACGTTTAAATAGGCTCCAAGTCCCGATTTTAGGGTTTTCCTCTCACAGACCAGAGTCGCCAAATCCCCTTGGCTGACTCGCCGAGTCGGTCACTTACTCCTCGACACGGATCCCGCTCGGACTCGCCGAGTTCCTCCTTGGACTCGCCGAGTCCCCCTTTAAAATTAGGATTTTCTTTCCTTTCTTGGCCTTCCAGACTTTAGGTGTTACATAACATCCCATCTACCAGGATACTGATAAAACGGATCATAATAGCATATATCATCCTATCTACCAGGATACCGATCTAACAGATCATAACAACATGTAACATTCTTTCTACCAGGATACCGATCTAACAGATCATAACAGTATATAACATCCTATCTACCAGGATACTAATCTAACATATTATAACAGCATAACATATCAGGATAACAATTTGAAAAGGGTCAGCCTTGGTGCCTTAGACCCTTGAGTATATAGAGAGAGGATAACTCACCCCGCACTGTCGACTCGAAAGATAAGCTCAAACTCTCGGATTTCCGCCACGAACTCCTCCACCTATATTCACCTTAGAACCATACTCATGAATTTCCAACTTCCCAAAATGCCCCAGAAGTCAAATGGTCAACCCTTAGTCAAAGTCAAAATCAATGATCAAGGTCAACAATCCATGTTGACCCTACTCGTCGAGTGTAGTCACTGACTCCAGCTCCAACTCTTCGAGTCCTATTTTGGACTCGGCGAGTAGGTCACTTAAACACGTGGCCCAATCCGCTTCTACTCGACGAGTCAGGGCATCCAACTCGTTGAGTAGACCTTGCAATTTATGAAAATTAAAGCCATAAAATTATCACTTGAGAGTCTAGGCATTACAATTATCCCCCAATTGAACTAGACTTCATCCTCAAAGTCTTCTACAATGAACAACCCTGGATAGTTTTCCCGCATTTCTGCCTTTGTCTTCTACATCCACTCGGACCCTCTTCGGTGCTCCTACTGCAAAGGTATCTCTTTGTTCTGAAGTCTGCTACACTGAACAAACCTGGATAGTGTTCCCACATTTCCGCCTCCATCTTCCACGTCCAATCGGACCCTCTTTGGTTCTCCCACTGTACCTTTACCAAAGGTACCTTTACTCGTCGAGTCCTATCTTGGAGTCGGCGAGTAGGTCACTTAAACACGTGGCCCAATTCGCTTCTACTTGACGAGTCAGGGCATCCAACTCGTCGAGTAGTACTTGCAATTTATGAAAATTAAAGCCATAAATTCATCACCTGAGAGTCTGGGCATTACAGTTATCCCCCACTTGAACTAGACTTTGTCCTCGGAGTCTGCTACAGTGAACAACCCTGGATAGTGTTCCCGCATTTCTGCCTCCATCTTCCACGTCCACTCAGATCCTCTTCGGTGCTCCCACTGTACCTTTACCAAAGGTATCTCTTTGTTCCGCAGAACTTTCACCTTCCTCTCCAGAATGGCCACGGGCCTCTCAACATAATTTAGGCGTTCATCGACGTGAATGTCATCCAATGATACTATTGTCTCCTCGACCTTAATTACATCCGACTTCTTTTGAAAGATACTAACCCCATGAAAGTCTCTTCGATCCAGAGAAGATGAATCCATACCCATGTGGCACACAACCTTACTCCACCTAAACCTGCAATCTGGAAACCTGAATTCGGTCTGACTCCCTGCCAGGCCACTCATACTATCCAACGCTAGAACTATTCCCATTACTACTAACGAGCTACTCAACCCTGGGATCCTAAGGTTCCTACCCGAAAATAGAACCATGGATCATATTCTGTTGAACCCTTGTACCTACGACTTACCGTCGACCCACACCAGGTATCTTGGCCTACTGCATAGAGCAGGACCGCCTCAGCCCGATCAAGCACAACATGTCACCTAATAGCCCATCCGGATAAGAGGTCCACAAACTACCGACGATAATCTACCATGTCGCTCCTTGACGTCCACCACATCCATAAAATACAGTCCTGCAAGCGATTACCACCAATAACATACCCACTATTACCGTCCTACCAAACAAAATCTTGATGATACAAAGTATCGGAAACCCAACTTTGCCTCTTCCTGAAGCAAACCCTTCATGCTGACAGGATAATGCGTCCTTCAACTCCCAAAATATCATACAAAATCAATCCACTAATAAACGTGAACACTCATGCCTGGCCCAATCAGCCTCGAGCTGGAATACCAGGCATGCCTACGGCGGCTCCAGTCATCCCTAGGATGGAATACCCTCGTATCCCACACATGTTTGGCCCAATCAACCCTCGGGTTGGAATACCAAACATATCAGGTCCAATCAATCATAGGGTCCGGTCATCCTCATGATGGAATACCCTAGATTGGGATACCTCTATGAACATAACTCGGGTCTACTCATAACTTGAGATCCAAGGATCTATCCTTGCATCTCATCCACCATCATCTGATTTGTCACAACCGAGTGCAACTCCCCCGAATCTCAACAATGCAACCATTATGAACGCTCATACAAGTAACATAACCACACAATCTCTATGCCCACAACCTATGACTGGAATACATGTACATGGTCCTCAGCATAGGTCTAGATAGCCTCTGAGCCCACCGCATGAGTCTGGTATACCCTCTCCGGCCCTCAGCTCATGACTGGAATGCTCCCGATAACCTATCGACATTGCTGTCATCACTTCAATTGTCCAACACTCCATCCTGGAGGTACTCTCCTCCTTCATTGCCCAAGAAGGCCTAATCAATGTCATTCACAACACCAACAAGTGTCATAGTGCCAAAACCTCACCTTACACTATCCACTTGTAGAACAAGTATCTACCCCATAACACATATATATACTCAAAACCTGATCATATAACTAACAAAACCCATACAAAGTCTTCAGTATACTCCATCACCATGTTCAATACTTGGGGACAGACCTACTGATTGCTATAACATAGCAACATACTCAATACTCGCACACAGATCTACAAACACATACAGAGTCTTCAGCATGATTGGACCTCCTCACCAGGCCTTCAGTCTATCCGGACCGCTCTAAACTGTTGAGCATCTCCCTGGACCACCCCTCCTGGTGATCATTCCCATGCAGATTGTTCTCACCCACTTGGGGTTCCGAACTCCTAATCCATTTTGTGGACTCTAACCCCAACCTAACCCAAGGCCTCATGTCGATCGTCCATCCTCTCGAAAATCTATGGATTGTTCCCTGGCCCCGCGTATCTACCACATACGCTAAATAACCCGCGCACTCGTGCTGAAAGTACTGTCGATCCCTGGCAGCTAACAAAACCCTCGATCTATCAATCCAAAAACCCTCAGAGTCGCGCACCCCCTCAACTGAATACTCAAACTGAACTCAATTCATGAATAGAACTCCAACCTGATTTCCCCAAATTCTGTTATCAACAACCGAGAAAACGTGATACACATGTTGGGGAGTTTTACCGAACTCTCAACTCACACAACCCTCAAACCAAACAGCCACATGGGTTGTCTTCCTTCCTGACAATGATGCAAACATTATCCCATTTTCAATACTGCTCCTGCTTCTGTATCCCAGAACGATTCTCCCCCACTTAGATTCAACTAAGTCCTCACAATACATGAAAATTAGAGAATTCCCAATCTTTCTCACTATCCAACGATCGATCCGACAATAACCAACTCTTCTAACTAGCGTTCCATTACTAGCCAAACCTAATTTGATCACATACTCCTAAGAACCAGATGGACACTTCCCGAATCCTAGTGAAACCAACAGTCACTAATGCTTGAATGACCCCTCACTCAAATCTTGTAGACCAAAAGATAGATGCTCCAACTAATACCTCAGCGACTAGCTACTTCCCTTGGCGCTTTCGTCCGTTAGTCACAAACGAATGCTAAAAACCACTGAATCCTGACAATGTTGAATAACCCTTTTGTGGGACCCTATTCGCAGACCTCCTACATAATACCCCTTTTTCTAAAGGTGTTCCAAACAAGTTTCCTGCTCTCGGGCTCCAGAAACCATTCCATTCAGGGTTCGCACCCTGACTCGCTCACCCACTCAAACGTCCACAACTGAACTGCAAAAACTGAAGCAACCTCTGCCCTAAATCGGGCTACAAACTACTCCTCAGACATAGTCTACAATCCCAAAAGTGCAATAGGTCGTATAATCAATCATTACCGCCTGATACAAGAGATCCAAGGCAACCCGAACCTGCGCTTACCACCTGATACAAGAGCTCCTACTCGTTGAGTCCTATCTTGGACTCGGCGAGTAGATCACTTAAACATGTGGCCCAATCCACTTCTACTCGACGAGTCAGGGCATCCAACTCGTCGAGTAGACCTTTCAATTTATGAAAATTAAAGCCATAAAATTATCACCCAAGAGTCGGGATGTTACACTTACAGTGTTTGTGTAAAATGTGTTTCAAGTACATCTTAGGATCGCGGGAAGGCGGAGGCATGATTGTACACATCCGTCAGCTTATGGAGATTTGAGGATTTTGGGATACTCTGATATTGTTTTGATAATAACTTACATTATATGTGATGACTTGAATTTATGAGTAATATTTTGAGAATTAAAAATGAAAATTTTGTCTTGAAATTTGAGGAGTTACAGATCACATGCTGAGTAATAAAGTTTCTCAAAAGGTTCTCCGACAAACCTTTCTAGAAATTCACAACACCCATGTACATCCATTCCAGAGAAATCATGATTAGTAAACATGAATGTATCACTTCCAACATATCTATGTAGGTGTCACGTAAAAACACCGTTATAGCGCAAATGCACTTTTAAGAAAATAGGGTTTTGGTTCGCCATGAACTTTTAACTGAACTACAAAGGAACCCTAGATGAGAGAAAACTTACTGAACTGTGAGAGAAAAGCTCTAGAATCTTGAGCACTTCAACACGATTTTTATAAACGACTCGAGTAGAGCCTTTTTGTGAACAGTTATACGAAGGCAAAGTTGGGGTCATTGATGACATGTCATTTAATTGAAGAAATCGGAAGTCTAAAGGCCATGTCACATTTAATTATCAGGTGACTGGCTCGCATGGTATAAATGACAAGTAATTTGTCACTTTAGTGGGGTTATAGGTACGAAAATCAGTTGAAGGACTTTTTAAAACCAAATGAAAAATATTATTGTTTTTCTATGTCAATAACCCTTTAATTATCTTAGAAAACTTTTTAGAAGTTTTGGTTATAAATTCAAATCAACATAACATAAAGGCATCTCCAACCTTATACTAAAAAACCACATTTATACTATAATGTTTCAACCCTATACTATACCTAACACTATATATTGTATTGGATTTTAGTATAACACTATATATAGTGTTAGGATTTTAATGTAACACTAAATATAGTGTTGAATAAATAACAACATATATAAAATATTCTTTTTAATGTTAAATATAATGTAATGGATTAGGAGACTTTAGTGTTTACACTATCTTTTAAACCACGTTTATACTACAATGTTTCAACCCTATACTATACCTAACACTATATATTGTATTGGATTTTAGTATAACACTATATATAGTGTTGGATTTTAATGTAACACTAAATATAGTGTTAAATAAAGAACAACGTATCTAAAATATTCTTTTTAATGTTAAATATAATGTAATGGGTTAGGAAACTTTAGTGTTTACACTATCTTTTACACTACAATTATAGGTATAATGTAAAAAAATAATGTTAATGGTTGGAGATAGTCTAATAATACAGAGTCAAAGATCTCAAACCCCACGCAACATCTTAATCAACTTAAAACCGCGTTTATAAGTCATTATTAGCCTATAAGGCTATAACCAAACACTTATAAATCACTCACATACAAAATCCATATGGAATGCCATGAATCATGTTTTGTTAGGTGTTAGATATTAGATATGAAAAATGAAAAAACACTACGTGTGAACTAAATAAAAAAATTTCTCACGACCAAAATCCACAATATTTATATTTTATAGCTTACAGACCTTTCTACTCAAAGAATAACTCGGGAAATCAGCTTTAAACTCAACATGCATCCATAAAGAACCAAATCATAAAACCCTAAATCCCACACCAAAATCCAAATCTTAACTTTTGGGATTTTGATCTTATGCCGAAAATGCCCTTGTTCATTTTGGAACCTACCCTTGATAGTTGATATGATAACCTCCTATTTTATCCTACTGTGATAGCTGCTTCAAATCTGAATGCTCAAAAACAGGTTTTGAGCAACGACTCAAAGACAAGCTATTCATGTTTCTACCCAAGGGTATTTACGTCATTTCCCTTGGAGGGTATGGAAAAGCTTCGAGGAACAACTTGAGGTGGAAGTGGAAGAGGAGATGCAGAAATAGACGTTAGCATAGCCCGTTTATTTGGTGGAGAGATTTCTTGATTCTTGGAATACAAAGGCGCCGAATGTCTACTCAAATTAATACCAGAAATAGCAACCGACTTTGAAAAGGGTAAATTACTCGGCGGCCTTGGAAGCTCATGAAGCTCACTTATTTTGGGCGAAGATATTGGCGGCGGTGAGGCACTCCGAGACGGCTGAGACACCGGAATCCGTGATGGCGGTTGTGGAAGCTCGGAGGTAATCGGGCCGCTAGTGGATGCGATTTTGAATGAAAATTGTTTACTTGGCGGTAATGGACCGGAATAGGATTGTCTTTTGACTATGTTACTCTCGGCTTTGGTTTGGGAGTCTGAAAATCTTCCGGTAGAAGGGGCTGGGGCGGGTAGTTGGGTGGCGGAATAACCGGAATTGGAATCGGTTTCCACTGGAATTGGCTGGAATGGAATGGAATGAGAAATGGAGGAGGAGGAGGTGGAGGAGGTGGAGGGTTTTGAAATTGGATTCCGGGTGTCTACAGTGGGAGGAGGAAGGACATAAGAGTAAAACTTCCTTGGGGGTTGTGTTCCTTTTGGTTTTTCTGATGTGTCGATTTTATCTGGGAATAGTGGGGCGGAATAGCTGCTTACTCTAGTTTGCCTTCCAAAAAGCTGCTCCCCTTTATGTTTATTCCGATTCATCTGCAGAAAAACGACTATGGAATTAGGAATTAGCCGGAATTGGAATTCAATTCCGTTCCGGTATTTCGGCTGCAAAGGAGTATGGAATTCATAGAATGTTACCAGTGACGGAATTCGACTTTTCTTTCATAAAGTCATATAATTTAATTAACATCGTCTGTCATTTGTATGAATGACTAAAATACCCTCTCTAAACCATATTATTAACATTGTAGTTATGTAGTATGTTTTTTTCATGGATATGGTCCCTGAAAATGTGAAAAAATTGTCAATTGTAGGAATTTAATTCCCAAAGGTGTGACAAAAATACTTTTCAGGGACCATATCCGTCAAAATAAACAAACCACAGGGTTTATTTTTAAATTATGTAATATTTTGTTTGGTATTTCTTTCGTATACGTGAGTAATTTATCTTTCACCTAAAAACAGTTTTAAAAAGATTTCCGTCGTAAAAAGTGTAATTTATATATGTTTATAAATATTTAAATAAATTTCGATTCAATAAAGGGAATTTTGTCATTTGTGATCGTCTACATTCCAAACAGAACTATTCAAAGGAATGGAAAATTCAAGTAAATTATAATCTTCTAATTCCTTCAAATTTCATTTTCTTTTAAAAGATTCCAACTTCTTAATGGAAAAAAAATTAAATGTTTGAAGGAGAATTAAAATAGAAATATATATAATATCCTTACTTCTGAATCTTCTAGATATGGAACATCCACTTGGTCCAGCTGGAAAATAGCACAGAAATAAAATTATTAAAATTAATTCAAGGACAAATAATAATAATAATAATAATAATAATAATAATAATAATAAAATACCTCCATTGGATTTGGGGAGCTGCCATCATCATCATCAAGCAGCTGTTTCTTTTGTTTGTTATAATCAAAACTCAATTCTCCATCATCTGTGCTTTCATATCCTCCACTCATTGGCTCACCTTCACCTTCACCTCCTGTGATTTGGTAATCAATTCGATGTTTTTCTGCAACATTTCTTATGGAAGGTTCCACTGCTTCTAGAACTTTAAGTCCCTTGCGAAAAAAATTCAACTGCTTCCAACAATTACAAACAAAAAAAAGCGTTTATTTTAAAAATAATATGAACATAGTTCATGTCCTTTCAAATGTATACTAAGATACTATATGTATTTTCAAATAGTCAAAAGAAAGTTTATGGCTAGATTAATTGGGCTTTTGTAAAAAAACAATTGGACCAAAACAAAGCAATTGGGCCTAATGGGCTTCAAACATATCTGGGCTAGGCCCATTTTTTACATATCTAACAAAAAGGTAAGAAATAGTGTAACCTGTGCAGCATGATGACGAGCAGCTTGTGTTAAAAGACTTCGACATTGTCCTTCTTTAAGAGATTTCACCCTAAAAACACAAAGTCTAGTCACTTCATCAAATTCCTCTTGAGCTTCTCTTAATTTTTGTTCAACTTTTCCATTTCTTTGTTTCCCCTTCTCTTTATGCTGCATCATCATGTATTCATAAACCTCCCTGTGGATTTTGGAACTCGGTCAACAAAAGTCAACTCCAATGACCATGTTTAGAAAAAACCAAAAGCAAAATTTATTTACCTTTTTTCATCACACTGAAGTTTCATTTCCTCCACTTTCCTTAGCTCACTAAGGAGAGACTCTGATGGGTTAGTAATTGTCACAACCACATCAGATCGCTGACATGGAAAGATGAATGAGTCATTCATTTGTAACAATGCTTTTTCTTTTTTCCTTTTTCTTTTTTCTTTTGGGCTTTTGACATAAAAGTCCTTAAGTTTCTCAAGTTTTGTTTCTTTTCTAGACTAGATAACCCTTCTAAATGAGACAAAATGACAATGTTACCCAGTTTTTACACTATCCATCAAGTTTAATGAGAGAGAAGTTAGTTGGAAAAAAGAAGGATAAATAAGTAAATGAATAGTGTCTTGATACATTAAGCTAGGGTTTTTTTGGTTAACCCATTAAGTCATTCTCCCTAGATTAAGTCAAAAGGAAACAACCATATTTAGCTGTCTGGATTAAGTGCTTAACCCATTAAGTGAAAGAAAGAAACAATATTAACACAACATGCTTACATAAGTATCAGCAATTTTCTGAAGTTCCAATTGCATATCCCCTAAAGTTGATAACATTTTTCCTGTATGGAAGGAACATATGTAAATAAAGTTCATACACAACACCTTCCGAAAGGACAAAAATGTAATTAGTAATTAGTATTACCACTTTCATCATCAGCATCTGCACCGGTTTTCCCAAGCAAACAGCTCCCCATTTCATTTAGTGACTCCGAAAATTCTAAAAACAAGAATTCATGGAGACATTTACATGTTTATATTAATCAAAAGCAGTTTATGTATTGGTGTAAATTATGTAAATGTATTACAGGTTATTGGTCTTGAAGTACATATTGTAGAAGGATAATTACAGGTTAACAATCAATAACTCCTAAGAGCTTCTATTTTGTTTGATGATTGATTAAACCAATAAGAAGAAAGTGAGACTCTTACCATATATACTATTTGCTGTTGCAGCTGCTGCAGCTAATAAACCATCATAGCAGTTTCTCATATCTTGCATATCCTGGAAAAAAAAAGAAAAAAAAAAAAGGAAAACATAAGTGTAGAAGAAGGAAAACACTAGAGAACATGAGTTCTAGCATATGGCATATCCTCTTTGGGGCGATTCCTAGCAGCATTGATTCTGCTCATCAATGGCAACTTCAAAAATTTAATTTGCAAGATTGAGGACCTTGGGTGATTTAAAGCTAAATAAGACCCTTCTTAATCTGTTGAACTGTGTGTTCTTAGTGTATAATTGTTGAGAGTAGTGTTATACAGTACGAATCAGGTTTCAGGGATATAGTTCGAATCAAAGAGGAAAAAAAGGTACTCGAGGTTAATTGACATCAAACCCTAACTGATACGTTTGATTTATACCGGAGAGTTGAAGTTTATAAGAAATAAGCGCACATTAATGGATTCAAAATCAGAAGCGATAGATAGAAAGCATCCAGGAGCACAAACCCTACCTTGGAAGCCTGAGCAAGCTCATCTATATGGGCGGAAGGCTGATGATCCCTCACCTCCTTCACATCGCTCTTCTGTAACGATAATTTCCGCCCGAGCTTTCCCAGTGATGACTTCATTTGTCCTATATGTAATGAATCAAAACACTAAACCGATATAGATGTCTTCAACGAGATTAAACGTTTAAGGAATTGTAAACCAATTCCGATTTGTGCGAAACGATCGGCAAGTGGGTGCTTGCTAATTTCAACAACATTCAAGTGAGAAGGAAGCAAAGTTGAAGATTTGATGGGTTACAGCAGAAGGAGGTTGTTGGCATGGTGGGTTAATTAATTTGTGGGTTGAACTTTGACCATGTTCAAGCTTCAACAAATGGCGATTCGCAAATCTCCAATCAGTGATCCAGACACATTTGGTTTTGACTAATATAATACCTAGAAATACCAAAACCTACCATTTTCTTCCCATTTGCATTCATGGTTTTCAAATGTCTTTACTTTGCTTTTCGTGTGTTGAGTGTTAACCACGGTCACGAAACTTACCAACTTGTCAGCTTAAAAAACATGAATGGTAATTAAGCAATGGGCTCTATAATTTGTCAAAAATGAAAATGGACTAAATTGATATTCATGGGTGGAGTTAATTTGTTCCAATTTAAATTACATTAGATACCTAAGAGAGAGCATTTGATTAGCCTTTTTTTTTTTTTGAAACCACCATTTTATAAAGAGCAGAAAAACAAAACAAAACAACCCCAACCTATAATAAAAAGGGAGGGCAAAATAAACAACCCGCTACATGTTTTTGAAAGGGCAACAAATTCAATCCGGCCAATTAGAGGTATCCAAACTACTCTTATAAAGCTCCCAATTGTAAACCATATTTAAAATGCAATCCGTCGTCTTGGTAGGAAGAATAGATAACTTGTTGAAAATCTTGTTGTTTCTCGCTTTTCAACCACATCAAATAACACAATAAGCTAATTTTGAAGGATTTTATCCGAACACTTAAACTTAACTTATTGTGGTGGGAATAAGCAATAAGCAATACACAACCTTTATTTCCTATCTAAACACCCCCTTGGTATAAGTTTCTCAAACACTTATACTTTATGTACAAGAAACTTGAGGGTATACTACTTGTTCATTAAGTAGATAATTATACCTAGCACACATACTCGTATAGAATTGAAATAAGACTTATACGTAGTGGTTTTTACTCATATAGAATTGAAATAAGATTTATACGTAGCAACCTTGTTTGTATGGGATTACAAACACTTATATTCATAGTATGTAACGCTCTGTTCCAAATTGACTCCTAGTTTGAGGCGGTGGCTCGAAGGTCGGTTATTATAAGGATTATGGCTCTTGGGAAGGTGAGATCTAGCCCTTTTTGGGTGCGGGTGATGTATTAGAAGTGATCCGGATGTTCGGTTCGTGTTTTGGAGCCTAGGAGTATTTTGGTAAAGTGGCAATTCGGGTTTTTGTGGAAAATGTATTTTTGTTCGGAAGGTATTAAGGAAGTTTTGAGTTTTTAGAAGTGTAGGTCTTTTTGCCACCTTTCCATGGATATAAGGATCGTCAGAATCGGGCTTATAACGAAGAAGTTATGGCCTTCGGAAGTTTCATGATTTTCAGGCTTAGCCGAGTATACGGGGCGTACTAGTGCAACAGACATAATCGAAAAGGATGCATGCATAAGAGTTGTCGAGAGGGAACGTACCTATGACAACAGTGGGATCAGCGACTGCCTCCTCTTTCCCCATCGGCTAGGCTAGGGCTAATTTGATTTGTTCAATTAGTTAGTCGTCATGAATCGAAAATCAAGAAATAGTACAAAGAGAATGATTTGAAATCATGTCTCATACGATATCTAGAATGGAGGATTATATGTTCCCTTATCTAAAGGACACGCGTATCTGATAGGATCAGAGTTGACAGCGGCTTTGGAAAGCTACGATTGCAGATCAGGATCTGAAGTCATACGCAGAATAGTTATTAGACTTATCCAAGTGGGAGACTGTTGGATTAGTGTCTAAGTCCATAACTATTTTGGTATGTACTTGACCCGATGGTGCATGGTCTTTTTGGGTTGCCTTCACCAAAGCAACTTGATAGGATGAATTATGGAGAGAAAGGATTAAATATGATTTATTAATATATTATGAGAATAATATATTAAAGGAGAAATCATATTGTTTAATTAATATTAGTCAAGAATTAATTAGTAATTAGTTTTGTGACTAAAAGAGATTAATTAAACTTAAGGGACTGGAATTGTAATTATAAGATAATTGCAATTTGGTCTATGGATTGTCTTAAATTAAGGAGTGGACGAATTCTATGGTGAAGCCCATAAGGAAATCGTCCAAGGCCTTAATTAAAGGAGTCTATGGGTTGCTTAGGGCTTAAGCATCCAAATTAAGGTTTCCTTGTTAGATAACCCTAATAGCCTCACTATATATAGAACCCTTAAGGCTCAAAAACATGGGGAACTTCTCTTCTAGGGTTAGAACACGTTTTGGGCAGCCTCCATCCTCTCTCCTCTTCATCCTCTTGCTTATGGTGTTTGTGAACCATTAGAGGAGTGACATTTGTAACTCTAAGCTTTCTAAAGTCAATACAAGGAGGAATTGAGATTGTTATTGCTACATAACAATCAAGGTATGATCTTAAACATATTCTTATGTTAATATGATTACTTGTATGCTAGAATTAGGGTTTATAGTCTTGGATAACTTGCTGTACAATAGAGAAACCTAGATCCAAGCATTAGGGTTTGTATGAGCACATAGGATGTTCTTATGACCAAAACCCATCAGTGGTATTAGAGCCTAGATTGGTTTCTATTGTATTGATGCCTTGTATGTTGAAAAAAATTTGATTTTTGTGGTTCTGCATGATGGACTCGGCGAGTCCCACTGTGGACTCGGCGAGTTGCCCCCTACTCGGCGAGTCCATGGGGGTACTCGGCGAGTTCGAGCGTCAGATGAAGCTATTTTCGGGATTTCTTGTTGTTTATCTTTGAAATACTTGCCTTTATCATATTAGATCAATATAAATCCGATTTTATGATATATTTGACTATATTCTTGATCTAATTGAAGATATTTATCAATTAATAAAATATGTGTTTCCTTATGTGATAATTGATTAATTATTTTGATTAAATTGGTAAATTGTTTTGCAAGAAATCATTAAATAAATCAAATATGGATAATTATGTGATTAAATGTTAATTTAGATTATTTGTTATTTGATCCTTGTTGTTATGAAAAGTTTCATATTTTCCCCTTTAGGTTTTATAGTTTAAATTTGAACCCAAAAGTTTTGTTGTTTTGAAATTTAAATAGTTGAAACCCTAATGTTTTGAAATGTTTCAAAACTTGCCCTCAAGTTTTGGAATTTAAATTTTGATTAAAAGTTTAATTTTGATGTATATTTAAATTCTAAACCCTAATGTTTTTGAAATGTTTCAAAACTTGCCCTCAAGTTTTGGAATTTAAAAGTTGATTAAAAGTTTAATTAGGAATGTTAAATTCTAAAACCCTAGTAATGTTTTGAAAAATTCAATTCACACCCTTATGGTTTTATTAATTAGTTAAGGTGTATAATTAAAAGAGGTTTAATAAATCCATAAAAGTTTTGGTTTGCAATTTAATTGAATTAAAAGTATAATTTGACCACCTAGTATTTTAAAAGTGTAAAATACACCCTATACTATATATATAACATTAAAAGTTTAACATTATATATATGTATGAGTAAAAGTCAGTCTTACCGTTAGTAGGCCTCATTTACGAAGCTGGTCTATAAGGGGTGTTTAAGGAAATTGCCTATAATATGGCGATTGAATAGGTATCCACTCTTACCCACCGCACTCTTGACTAGTGGAGGGTCGTTAGCCGAACGGGTAGGATAGGACGAAACCTTCCATTATAAGTATAATGAAATACAAAAGTAACTAAATGTTTTCACAAATTCCCAATCTTTGTTACTTAGGCAAAAGTGAATTGATGCAATTCCATGAAATTACACTTTGTGCCCTTGTGAAGACGTTAGTGGAGCGTGTGTGGTTTACCGGCACACTAAATGGTTCCAAGCAAAGGTAGCAACGGGTGACTCAATGTTTGTCATAGTTCGGTGGAGCGTGTGTGGTTTACCGGCACATCGAATAGGTGACTGTAACATGTGAGGGCACCATATAAGTTTGCATGGTTATTCACACCCGCTTTGTGATCCTCGGCATCTCAGTCACAAACAAGAGGGGCATATCGAGATTTAAACATGCCATTGAAATGTTCAATGAATCTCAAAGGTTCTAGGAGTTTTCATAGATTTAAAACTTAAATTTCTATTTCCTTTTTCATGGTGGAAATTTGTGAATCGTCATTCACTTACCTTCAAATATTCTGCAACTAGATTACGGCATCCCTTTTCTAGGTTGTAGCATATTGTGTTGGGTCCTAGCCTTAGTATCTCATTTGGGTGATTTACTAAGGATTCAATCAATAAACTAACTTGAATTCGTTTTCTCCCATTTTGTAGATGTCAAAGTTCGACAACTATGGTCTTCCCAAATCCCGTGGAACAAGCATTCCACATGAAGATGGTAGTCCATGATTCGATCGAGGAACAAGAAATCATGCTTCACTTCCTCCACCTCCTCCAATTATTCTCCCTAACCCACAAGATCGAAGAATTGAAAGGTTTAATGTCACTAAATCCCTATTGGAAATGAAACATGAAGATGGTAAACCCGTGTGTGCCCACGTTCTAGGAATGAAATCACACATTGATAGGTTGATAATGTTGGTTGTGTCATTCCCGGATGAGTTGGCTGTGAATTGGGTTTTGCAGTCACTTCCTGAATCATATAATGAGTTCAAAAGAAAGTATTATATGATGGATCATGACGACAACATCATTGACCTAACTTACATGCTCATTGGTGCTGAATCAGAAATGATTTGGCGAAGCAATGGGGCGTATTTGTTGGGAAAGTCAACCAACCATACTTCTGAGGACGTTCTAGGAGAACCGACCTGCGTTTGCTACCAAAAGAAAGGGCATTGGATACAAGTCTGCCCTAAGAGCCTGAAGATTCCAAAAGATGGGAGAATCAAAGAGTATGGTTGTGCTTCAGGTAAAATCCACTCCGTTAAGTTCCTATTCGTGATTCTTAATACATGATGTGATAAGATTGCATTTGAATGTTTTTCAGGATCGGTGAAAAGAAAGGAAGCTTGGTGAAATAGCAAGATGAATCTAATTACAAGAAATGGATCTTGATCGCATGGACTTGAAGATTAGATTTTGAGCTTAGATAGTTATGATAGAGTTGTTAGAAATTTTCCTTTTGAAATACGTAGTTTTCAATGGATTTTGCATTGTAAGGACAAATGTTTTCCGCTGCTTTTATAAATAAAATAAATTTTGGTTTGACTTATTTATTTATTTGTTTACTTCCTTGCAATGAAATCGTTATGAAAAAAATGATGTTTGAATATTTCTACAACAAATGGATATGATTCTTATTTATGGTGTTTATGGAAAAGTCGAGAATTTACCAATTAGGGAGAGTTTTTCATCACCCAAGTTTCAATTGGACAAAAATTTAGAATCATGCAACTTGGTTGCATGATGAATGAGAAATTTCATATTTGGAAATTAGACTAATTCGTTGACAAAGTGTCAAGTGAAGGACTAGGAGATCGAGCATACAAAGTTGTGTGTTGATCAAGGTCACCATAAGAGTAACAAAGATATTCGTCATGATTTACTAAAGGTTTAGTAAATATGATTATACTTATAAGATTAAGTATAACTCTGAATTGATTGACAAGGTTTAAATAAATGGCAGAACGAATAAGAAGAATCAAGTAGGCAGAAAGATAAAAGGTTCTCCATTCTAAGAAGAAGGGAGAGTACCATTTATGCTTTATGATAGGTCTTAATGATTAAGAACCATATCTCAATTGATCCTCTAAGTGAGTCTTAGTACAATTGTATGTTTAAGAATAGGAATCAAGAATTGAAGAAATGGTTAAATCAAAAGGTCAATCATACTTCGTTCCAATAACAAGTCTTAAAGTTAAGGTTGTGGCAATAAGTGACAAGTATTAAGAAGGTTTATGACATTCATTAAATGTGGAAAGTTGTGATGTCTTGGATAAGACAAAGACCAACTAGGACCAATTTATGAAGTGTTTTGATAAAAACTACACTAACTCTTGAATATTTGTTTTTCAAGAAATGTTTATTGAGAAGAGAATCTTATATGTCAAGGAGTTAGTGGGAGTCTTAATGGTCTTGAAAAGTTTCAAGAACAAACCAAATAAACCTTATCAATCATCACTAGCACACGAGTTGAGGTTTACAACCTATCGTGTTGACATTATTTTGTTTCTGTGTTGTTCTAATTGAGTTAATTATGCATGTGAGTCCTATGAGTTCTCATTTTGAATGCATAAAAGGCAAGGCACCTTAATCAATGAAAGGTACATTGATAGGAAAGGGTGAGCTACTTAACTAATTGGAAGACATGGTGGGCAGTTGTGCTACCATAAGGCAAGAAAGCAAGATTAAGAAAGTTCGGTCCATATGAGTTTGAATTTGTCATAAACTTTGGTTTTAACAAATTCACATGGATAGGAACACATACACCGTTTAAATCTAAATGTCATAAGATTTACTCCTTCATGAAAATGATTGTGATGAAATGCTTTCACTAAGAAAGATTTTAAGAAGATAGTGATTGTAAAATTGCATTCTCGAATTCGATTATGGTTACGGTATCCCTTTCCATGATTTGAATTGTGAGGTTTGGAAACTAGTCTTAATTGTTTAGACACACATATGAGCTATCTAAGGAAAAGGTGTATAAGTTTAAGAGGCCTTGATAAAAGATTATCAAAGCATTAAGTATTAGAAACATGGACTTAAGAAATTCAATAGGTATTGTTTTTCTAAAAGTTAAGCTGTTTCTGAATACATGTCAAAGCTAGTGGGAGCATAAGTGTTATGTTTTATAATAATCATCATGATAGTGGGAGCATAAATGTTATGATTGTATGATTATTAAGGCATGTATTGCAAGTTGGCAATATTAGTTATAGAAAAC
Source organism: Lactuca saligna (assembly GCF_052625555.1). Lineage (NCBI taxonomy): Eukaryota > Viridiplantae > Streptophyta > Magnoliopsida > Asterales > Asteraceae > Lactuca > Lactuca saligna. The sequence continues at coordinate 144,892,431 of NC_136419.1, read as the reverse complement.
AAGAGTTATACCTTGCAAAGTCGTAAGGGTTGTAAAGTTGTTTTGCTATAATTAAGGGAGAGAATATTATGCTTCATTTCAAATCTAAAGGCTTAGGTTGTGGAATGTTAATAACTTAGTCAAAGAAACATAGTGCGTTCTTAAATTTTCGATTATGATTACGGCATTCCTTTCTTTTCACAATTCGAATTTTGAGAACATAGAAAATAAAATATTATGCGTCGTGTCCCATACGTTGCGGGTATAGGATCGATTGAAAATGTTTTAATGTTTGACCATTCTAAAATTTTCAAAATGTCTAGCGCATTTAGAGGGAAAAGGGACTAGAATCGGTTTTGACTAAAATAATTAAACAACTATCAAAGGACAATCCAAAGTTCGACGAGGATTGGTTGTTTATGAGTAGTTGGAAGCATGGTATTGAATGGACCATATCGACATTATTATGAATAAAAAAAGATTCTATTAATGAGTTGTCATATGGAAATTATGGAAATCTTTCCATATTGGATGGACCATATCGACATCATTACGAATAGATAAGATTCTATTAAGAATGAGTTGTCATATGGAAAATATGGAAGCGTGTCCATATTGGGAATTGAATATTAAAAATCTATGTCTAGATTAGAAACTTTTATGCAAAAGGATGTTCAAAGGAACGTACTTTGAGTGAGAGACATCATATCTAAGGAATTGTCTTGTAACAATCTCCGATAGAAGATTTTGTAATATCATTGGCAATAGTCTTTGTGACTTTGGTGCAGTGACATTACGAAAGAATCATTGCATAGAATGTTAGAATCTAGCATATTCTATAAGTAGCAAGAATTTGATATTCTTTCACTTATGAAAAAGGATTTGGAGTTGTGAAATGAGAATGATTGGAAATGCGTTCAATTTGATCTATTTCACAAAGTAAGAACCATAGGTAAACATTGTGTGCATGCTAGGAGCATGGGACAAGTGTAAGAAGTTGATTACCCGAAACAACAAATAATGAGTAATCGATATGGTGATAAATAAAAGGAGTTTTATTTATACTCAAAGGTTTGAGGCCATATGGGATTAGTATTATTCTTGTGTTTCACTTTGCATGTTTTGACTTCCTGAATAATTTAATTGGTTAAGAACAGTCAAATTATTCGAACGGGCCACAGTCGTTCATATGTTGGAAGTAGGTATGAATGAAGACTGTCGTGAATTGGTGTGTGGATTGTCTAAAAGAGTATTAGACATAAGGAAATGTTTGCTGCAACGTTCATGAGTGCTTATGAATATGAATTTGAGCATTGGATTAAACCCACGCTCACTTGGATCACTCCATGAACTGTATCACGAGTGATTGGTGAGACGATAACATCTTATACTCTTGAAACCGAGATGTGTGAGTTGTATCTTGCTAATCGGTTGCACATTGATAATATGTAAACGCACTAGTAACTTGGTGTTATAAAACATATTGTTGTGTGTGATTCGGTGAGTGAGTGCAAGTGAGCATTGTATCAAAGTTTATCCGTTCCTTTTATCCAAAGTAGGATAAAAGCGATATCTTTGGGCCCCTCGATGATTTAGTGATGACAAACGTAAATGCTCGGTCGGGCTAGGGATAATTTGATTTGTTCAATTAGTCAGTCGTCATGAATCGGAAATCGAGAAATATGATATGAAATCATGTCTCGTACGATATCTAGAATGGAGGAATATATGATCCCTTATCTAAAGGACACGCGTATCTGATAGGATTAGAGTTGATAGCGGCTTTGGAAAGCTACGATTGCATATCAGGATCTGAAGTCATACGCATAATAGTTATTAGACTTATCCAAGTAGGAGACTGTTGGATTAGTGTCTAAGTCCATAACTATTTTGGTATGTACTTGACCCGATGGTGCATGGTCCTTTTGGGTTGCCTTCACCAAAGCAGCTTAATAGGATGAATTATGGAGAGAAAGGATTAAATATGATTTATTAATATATTATGAGAATAATATATTAAAGGAGAAATCATATTGTTTAATTAATATTAGTCAAGAATTAATTAGTAATTAGTTTTGTGACTAAAAGAGATTAATTAAACTTAAGGGACTGGAATTGTAATTATAAGATAATTGCAATTTGGGCTATGGATTGTCTTAAATTAAGGAGTGGACGAATTCTATGGGGAAGCCTATAAGGAAATCGTCCAAGATCTTAATTAAAGGAGTATATGGGTTGCTTAGGGCTTAAGCATCCAAATTAGGGTTTCCTTGTTAGATAACCCTAATAGCATCACTATATATAGAACCCTTAAGGCTCAAAAACGTGGGGGAACTTCTCTTCTAGGGTTAGAACACGTTTTGGGCAGCCTCCATCCTCTCTCCTCTTCATCCTCTTGCTTATGGTGTTTGTGAACCATTAGAGGAGTGACATTTGTAACTCTAAGCTTTCTAAAGTCAATACAAGGAGGAATTAAGATTGTTATTGCTACATAACAATCAAGGTATGATCTTAAACGTATTCTTATGTTAATATGATTACTTGTATGCTAGAATTAGGGTTTATAGTCTTGGATAACTTGCTATACAATAGAGAAACCTAGATCCAAGCATTAGGGTTTGTATGAGCACATAGGATGTTCTTATGACCAAAACCCATCAAGAGCTCTCCCGGTGCCACCAGTTGTTGTTGCCTTGGAACAGTTCCTTTTGTAGTGCCCGACTTCTCCACAATTATAACAGGCTTGACCGACGCCTGCTCCAGATGTTTGATTGCTTGGTTGAGCTGGTGCCTTGCAAAATCGAATCGTATGCCCCTTTTTACCACAGTTGGAGCACGATAGTTCACGACATGGGCCGGGGTTATGGTGGTAGTTACACTTGTCGCACCGAGGAAGGGTACCAACATATCTACTAGTAGGTGCTTGAGTGGCTGGAATAGCGGCAAGGGTAGTAGCAGCATGGACTGCCACTGTTTGTTGTTTCTTTGAGGGCTCCTACGAAGACTGACCCTTCTTCTATTTCCAGAATTTTCTTTTCTTACCACTCACTTTAGCCGGTTCAAGAGTGGTGGTCACTTCATCGAGATCGACTGCATGATCGATCAGAGTCTGCGCCAGGTACTTAGCGCTGTCGAAGGTGTTTGGCCTAGCAGCCAAGACATTTCCTTTGGTTGGCTGGGTCAGCCCCCAAAATGAATCTTTCAATATTTTTGCTTTCTGGGGTGACCATTCTCGGACACATGAGTTCTAGGTCTTCAAACCTAGAAGTGTAGGCAGTGATATCGGAACCCTTTATCTTTAGGTTCCAGAGTTCATGCTCCAGTTTCTGCATTTCGCCCCGCGGGCAGTACTCGGCAAGCATTAACTCCTTCAAGCTCTCCCAACCCATAGCGTTTGCTATTGGCATGTTTAAGGATTTGACTCGGCCATTCCACCAAGTCAATGCTTTATCGGTGAAAGTGCAGGAGGCGAATTTCACCTTGTTGGCTTCCGAACAAGAACAGATTTCAAAGATAGACTCGATCTTCTTGAACCATCGAGTCAGGGCAATAACACCTCCAGTTCCATTGAAAGATGTGGGTTTCGCATTCATAAAATCTTTGTAGGAACACTCCTTCTAGTGTCCCTGATCACCTTCCTGGTTTTGGGGATGAATACCACCTCCTGGCCCGCCAGAACCGTCAGGGTTCATCTGTGATATTGCAGCTGCCACTGCGGCAGTAACAGCTGCCTGAAACATGACATGAACGAATTTAGGAGGAGGTGGTGGCAGAGGATTGTTGTTCTTTGAGATGGGTCTTTTCTTTGGAGGCATCTCGATCTAAAATGATTATGAAAGAGAGGGTGGTAACTCCTCTGGATAGAATCAAGAGATACGAAACAAGATATATCTCAATATGGCAGATAGAGTGTTCTACTAAGCTATCGAACAGGAAAAGTTACTAAAGCAAGTAAACTATCGCTAAGGAAAGAATGTGTAGCAACACTTGGAATGAATTTCTTCAACATATTCGACTCTGACTAAAATACTCCTATAGTATTTTATGTTTTGTTGCGACGATGACTTGTTTTTTGGATATTTGGTAAGTTTTAGGCTTGCTGTACACCGCAGTCACTCCCAAGCACATGTTGGCCGTGTCTCGAATGAATATAGTTGATCAGGCTATATTGACCCTAGACACGACTGTTGGGTTTTGAGCATTCTAACACTCCTAAGTGTACATGCAACCCTAAATACCTTGGATCTATGATTTCTCTATTATACATGCAAATATGAACTTTCCAAGGTATTATCCTAATCTAGCATACAAAACAATGACTATAGCAATATAGAATACATACCTCTTTGATGTAGAAAGTCTTCATGAAGCTTGAGTGCCTAGTGCCTCAAGTGTGACACCTCAAATGGTTCACACAACACCAAATACATTTGGAATAACTTGAGAGAATTCTACACTACATGAAATCGGCTAGCCCTTCCTTTTACACACACTAGTGGCCGGTTTTGGTGAATAATATGATGCTTATATAGTGTGTTACAATTAGAGTTACATCATGTAAGCCCTAATTGTCATGACCTTTCATTTCCATGACCCATGAGTTATGTAACCTCCATGGAGCATCCATGGAGTATCCTATGGGTTTAACCCAACTTGATTATCCATGGAGCTTTGGCCCACTATATAAGTTATGGATGATTTGCACAATCAACCCATATTTTTAATTAGTCTTATTTTGATCACTTAATTAATTCTAGATTAATTCTTGATCAATACTAATTAAATAATCTTATTATTCTTATTATTAATATACTAGAACTTATAATATATTAATAACCATAAGTGTCTTATTTCTCTCATTTTAGTCTATCCAAATGCATGATGCCATGCAAACCAAATGGACCATGCCGGGTTGGGTCAAGTCTTACCAATTATAGTTATGGGCTTAGACATTAATCCAACAGTCTCCTACTTGGATAATTCTATAACTATTATTGTGTATGACTTCAAGAACCGACTGGCAATCGTAGCTCTCAAAAGCTTCCGTCGAACTTTGACCTTGTAGATGAACTCTGACCTTTGTCAATGACTTGTCCATAAGATAAGGGATCATATATTCCTCCATTCTAGATATCATGTGGACTGAGACATGGATTATAATCATTCTCTCTGTCCATATTTTGTTTCCCGATTTCCGATTTATGATGACTGACTAATTAAACAAATCAAATCAGTTATGGCCCGGCCGAGCACTTCCATTTGTCATCATCAAATCATCGAGGGGCCCACAAATATCGCTTTTATCCCGAAGGTAAAAGGAATGGATAAACTTCGACTCATATGGCTTGTTCTACTACTTGTTGAATCATACACAAAGACACGTTTTATAACATCGAGTTACCAATGCGTTTTCGTGCAATCAATGTACTATCAACTCATAGTAACAACTCATATCTCTAGGTTTGAAGAATATAAGATATTATCGTCTCATGATCACTCGTGATAAAATCCATGAAGTGATTCCAATGAGCGCGGGTTGAATCCAATACTCAGAACTTATGAGCACTCATGAGTGTTGTAGCCCTTTGTCCAACACCTTAGACCTCTACAAGCCAACCCATGACAGTCTTAATTCATATCTACTTCCAACATATAACCGATTGTGGATGGTTTGAATAACTTAGTCATTCCGGAAGAATAACCTAGTTATTATGGAAGTCAAAACATGCAAAATGAAACACAAGAATAATTGAATCGAATATGGTATCAAAACCTATGAACATAAATAAAACACCTTTTATTTATCACCATATGATTACACATTATTCATTGTATTTTGTTTCGGCTATCAACTTTATTCTTGAATTTAAAACAATAGTTGTCCCATGCTCCAAGCATGTACATTATGTTTTTCTAAACACTAGTCATGCCATACACCAAGTATGCATACTATGTCTATGATCTTTACTTTGTGAACTAGATCAATTGAACATAACTTCAATGATTCTCTTTTCACACTCCAAAATCCCTACTGCAAATGCAAGAATTCCAAATTGATGCCATTTACCGAAATCTGTTGGATTCTAAACTTATATGCATCGATCCTCTTGTAATGATTATGTACAAATTCACAAAGACTTGGCAACAATCATTACAGAGTATTCCAAAGGAGATCAACTCCTTGGAAACATCCTTCTTGCATTAAGTTTCCTTAATCTTACACAGATTGAAATTTCCAACTTTGAAACATTTCCAAATTCCATTTTGACTATCACTTCTGAACAAGAGTTGCCTCCTTACAGATTATGTCAATATGGTCCTTCCAAAATTATCACTGTACTTCCAACTTTCCTTGAGCAGCCAATCTTTGGTAAACCTTAGATTTTCCTTGACAATTGCTTAATCATTTTAGTCATATCCAGATCTAGACCTTTTCCCTTCTTAATGCCCCAGGCATTTGGAAAATTTTAGAAAGGATGAATATAGCACATGTAATCGATCCTATAACCGAAGCATATGGGACACGATTCATGATGTCTCACATAAAGACTAAACCAGTCTTTTTCTATACCATATCCATTTTTATTTGTCAAGTTCTCATAATTCAGATTATGAAAAGGGATGCTGTAATCATAATCGAATTTTAGAACGCAAATAATGGACCCATATACAAAATTTCCTTATGTTGAGCTATTCCAACATGAAATTCATATATATATATCCTTGACTAAATGAGTAAAACCTCACGATTTAAGCTTATATATTTTAGATGAAGTATAATTTCCTCTCCCTTAATTATAGCAAAGCAACTTTTTCCCAATTGAAACCTTTCGTTTTCTATACTTAACATTGCTAACTTACAATACTTCATCATAATTATCATGCTCCCACTAACATGATGATTATTAGCATAACACTTATGCTCCCACTAGCATTGACATCTACCCAGAAATCAGCTGGACTTCTAGAAATCAATACTTTATTGACTTTCTTACCAAAGTTCAGATTTCTGATACTAGATTGTTTTGATAGAACTTTATCAAAATCATACACCTTCCCTTAGATAGCATACTTTTGTGTCTAAACAATTATGAAGAGGGATGCCGTAATCATAATGGTTAGACATTTTTGCCACTTCTCACAAGTCCAGGTTAGTGTGCCGGTAAACTACACACGCTCCACTAACGACTTGAGAATGTAAAAATCACAATTGCTATCTAAGTAAAATCTACTTAGTGAAAGTGTTTCCTCACCATCATTTTCATGAATCAGAGAGAAACCTTATGACACTTAGATTTAATGGTGTATGTGTTCTTATCCATGTAAATTGTCAAAACCATAGTCACAAGACAACGATAATGACAAATCCAAACTCATATGGACTGAACTCAATCTTAATTTCTTGCCATTTGGCAGTTCAAGGGCCTGCTATTGCTTCCAAGTTTTTGTGCAGCCAATTGAGAACTTTAAGAACTCATATGCAAAGCCAACTTTAATTGGAATGGCACAAAATATGTCAACACGATAGGTTATAAACCTCAAGTCATGTGCTAATGAAGAACTTCAGGTTTTATTCTTGATTAGTTATTGAGACTTTCAAGACCTTTAAGACTCCCACTGTCCTCTTGACATATAAGAATCTCTAGTCAAATATTAAAGAGATAGTGTAGATTCTAATCAAGACAAACACTTCTCACTATTGGCCTTAGTTGGTCTTTGTTTTATCCAAAACATCACAACTTACCAATTTCAAATGTACAAGAGTAGGATAGTTTTACTCTTACATTTGACAAGTATTTTAAACCTTGTTTAAGACATGTCACTCAAGCTACAATTTTAGAGTATAACTCTAATAATTGTTTTTGGAACGAAGTGTGACTCATCTTTTTGATTTAACCATTTCAACAATTCAAGATTCCTCTTCTTAGTCATAAGAATGCACTAAGATTCCTTTAGAGAAATAATTGTGCTATGGTTTCTTAATCATTAAGATGATCACAAAACTGATACTAAAGTACTCTCCAATCTTTAAGATTTGATAAACTTTTATCTTTCTGCCTAAGTTGATTCATCTTATTCGCTCTGCCTTACATTGGAACATTTTCCAATGACTCAGAGTTACACTTAAGCTTGTAAGTATAATCATATTTACTGAGCTTTAGTAAACTATGACGAATAGTCTCATCGATTATTTGTGGTGGACTTAACCAATGCACAAGAATGTGTACTCGATCCCTTAGTCCTTTACTTGACTCACACATCCATGTGAACAAGTAGTTAGTCTTATTTTTTCCAATGCTTGAAAGTTCTCATCCATCATGCTATACAACTTGAATGATTCCAAGTTTTGGTCCAATTAAAACTTGGGTGATGAGAATCTATCCTTATTTGGTAAATTTATACATTACCACAAATGAAAGAATCAATTTCATATTTCCAGTCTTGCTATTAATGGAATCTTATAAGCAACAAAATTTTCACAGATGCCATTGTAAGGATATTTTAAAACAAATAAAATCAGAATTTTTCCTTTTATTTTAAAAACTTTGCGGAAGAACTTATCCTTACAATCCATATGAAAACTTGTTGTTATCTATCCCTAAGCAATATCTCATAACTCCTAAGAAGTAGCTCAATAATCCAATCTTCAAACTATCCGATAGAAATACATCTACGCGATCTGATTCAACATATTCTTTCTTTAAGTTTCTTTACTTTCCTTTGATTCTTAAAACATCAACATGTGACCCAGTCACATCATGTATCAAGAATCTCATAATAGAAACTTAGCAGAGTTAGATAGCGGACTTTACCAGAAGTAGAGTCAAAATTATTGACTTTAACATCCTTAGGTAAATTTGGCAGCTTCACAATTAATGCCCCTTCCTTTGGCAATGGACCCTTGATAATGAGACTATCTCAGACTTAGCCTCCCTCTTTACCATTTGGTCAATCGAGTTGACTATGGCCGATCCCTTTCCATTGGGAAGAGAGAGCTTTACTGGATATTCAATGTCATCATTGTCAATATCCATAAAGTTTTAGGAAGTTGATCTTAGCAAATGGATAAGATCATTAAGGGTCTCGTCTTAGTATGTTTCATAGGAGTCCTAAAAGGAACTCACTATGTGACTTAGAAAGTGATTGAACCACTAACTTTCTCAAGACTTTGACACCCAGCTCTCTCGGCTTGTCAATATGTGACTACATCTCCAATATATGACCACACATAGACCTTTACTTGCCAATAGGGCTTGAGTGACCTTAAAATTTTCAATAACTTGTGGGTTAAGGAGAATAGTTGGAGGAGGTGAAAGAAGTATGATTTCCATGGGACATCATCTTCGTTTAGGAAAGTTTGTCTCAAGAGATTTGGGAAGATCATAAATATCTAAACCATACATCTTGTGGGAGATATTCAAGATAGTTGATCTTAAGTCCTTAATATGACACCCAATATGAAATATTAAGGCTAGAACCCAACAAACTATTTTATAACTTAGAAGAGGGATGCCGTAATCCAAGCTATAAAATATTTGAAGGTAGGTGAATGACGATTCACCAATTTCCACCAAGATAAACGAAATGTATTATTAGGTTTTAATTGGATTTGAAACTCCTAGATCTTTAAGATTCATTGAACTGTTCAATGGCATGTTTCAATCTCGAGTGTGCCCTTCAGGTTTTGTGACTGGGATGCCGAGGATCACAAAACAAGGTGTGAAGTAACCATGCAAATGACTTGGTACCCTTAAGTGTTTACCCCTCAATCGATGTGCCGGTTAACCACACACGCTCCATCAATACTATGATAAACATTAAGTTACCCTTTGCCTACCTTGTTAAATACGAATTAGTGTGCCGGTTAACCACACACGCTCCACTAACCGACTTAAACAAAGTGCAAAGTGTAATTTCATGGATTAGCACCTTATTCACATTTTCCTAAGTAACTAAGATTGGTTATTTATAAAAGGCTTAGTTACTTAGTATTTATCATTAATACTTTTAATGAAGGGAGAATTCTAGTCCTTGTCCTACCCGTTCGGCTAACGACCCTCCACCGATCAAGGAAGCGGTGGGTGAGAGTGGACACCCATTAAACTGCCATTTTATAGGCAGTAACCTTATACCCCCTTATAGACCGGCTTCGTGAATGAGGCCTACTAACGGTAAGACTGACTTTACTCTTATATATATATATATATATATATATATATATATATATATATATATATATATATATATATATATATATATATGTAAATATTGTTAACTTATAATATTATAAAGTATAAGAGTTGAATTTTAACTTTTAAAATTCTAAGGGCTAACTTGGAATTAAAGTATTCATAAGTGAACACTTTTCAAATTCCAAAACTTGAGGGCAAGTTTTGAAATTATTCAAAACTAATTAATTCCATAACTTATGTGTTTAAAGTAGTTTTAATCCAAAAACTTTTCAAGTTCCATAACTTGAGGACAAGTTATGGAAGACTTTAAACTAATAAAAGAATGTTCCTTTTCTTTATTTTATAACTTATGGAACTAATTAAGGTTACATTTTTTTATTAATTATTTAATGAAGAGACTCTTGAACCTCCATAACTTGAGGACAATTTAATGAGGAAAAAGACTCTTCATTTTGTAACCTATGACAACTTTTATGAGTTTTAAGATTCATAAATGTGATTTTTAAGTTACATAAACACATTTTATGAACTTCTTTTAGATTAATTTGGATTAAAACCAACTATCACATAATTTTTCATTAATCTAAATTCACTCATAAAACAAGGTAACACAAAAAACTTGTAGTGATCCATAACTTATTTTTTAAGTTATGAAATTCTTTAAAACATTAACACCAAATTTTGTAACTCCATAAAAACTTTGAATCAATTTTTTTAAAACCTTTTCATATCCATAACTTATGGAGGTTTCAAAAAATAAAACTCTTTAGATCAAACTTTTAAAACTAATAAAATAATCATATTATTTTATCTTTTACTAAATTTGACCTAATTCAACTCATATAGCAAATTATTCAAATTTTACAAATAATTAGTTTTTCACAAGAACAAGTAATTATCTTAAAATTTGACAAACTTCATGTTTTTTTCCTTTTTTTTCAACTTTGAAAATAAAATATTTGCATCAATATAACAGAAAACAACCTGTAGCTCTGATACCACTGTTGGGTTTTGAGCATTCTAACACTCCTAAGTGTACATGCAACCCTAAATACCTTGGATCTATGTTTTCTCTATTATACATGCAAATATGAACTTTCCAAGGTATTATCCTAATCTAGCTTACAAAACATTGACTATAGCAAGATAGAATACATACCTCTTTGATGTAGAAAGTCTTTATGAAGCTTGAGTGCCTAGTGCCTCAAGTGTGACACCTCAAATGGTTCACACAACACCAAATACACTTGGAATAACTTGAGAGAATTCTACACTACATGAAATCGGCTAGACCTTCCTTTTACACACACTAGTGGCCGATTTTGGTGAATAATATGATGCTTATATAGTGTGTTACAATTAGGGTTACACCATGTAAGCCCTAATTGTCATGACCTTTCATTTCCATGACCCATGAGTTATGTAACCTCCATGGAGCATCCATAGAGTATCCTATGGGTTTAACGCAACTTGATTATCCATGGAGCTTTGGCCCACTATATAAGTTATGAATGATTTACACAATCAAACCATATTTTTAATTAGTCTTCTTTTGATCACTTAATTAATCCTAGATTAATTCTTGATCAATACTAATTAAATAATCTTATTATTCTTATTATTAATATACTATGACTTATAATATATTAATAACCATAAGTGTCTTATTTTTCTCATTTTAGTCTATCCAAGTGTATGATGCCATGCAACCCAAATGGACCATGCCGGGTCGGGTCAAGTCTTACCAGTTATAGTTATGGACTTAGACATTAATCCAACAATAACTACATAATTGCCCAGGTTTAACCGCAGTGCGCAACACCCAATTACTTTGTTTTGTTCTACTCGTGGTTACTGTTTCTGACATTTAGGTATTCTTGTATACTTTTTGTAAAATACTTGTATTTTAAAGTATACTTTTAGTTCAGAGCGCTTCGACCCCTTAGTTTATATAGTTATATACCATGTAAGGTTCGGTATACTTAGTTCACTATAAACAAAAGCTCTGATACCAATCTATCACACCCCAAAACCGACGGTGGAAACGTTCCGGGGCGGAGGACGTCATGCGTAGTATCACAACCATTGTAAATAGTAAGCATAGTAAACACAACCAGTACATTACATAAGAATATTTACATTTGTTTACAAGCATGGAAAACATAGTTTATATATATACATCAATGTATAATCAAAAGTAAAGACGAGGCTCCTATATGCTCCGTCTTCTCCAAAAGTGATCGAAGTACCTGTCTAATGTTGACCTGAGAATACAAGCAGTTTTAGAAATATCAGCATAAAGCTGGTGAGTTCATAAGCGGTTGAGTTCTGGTAAAAGAAAATGTTTCTTTAATTTCATAAAAAGTTGTTATCCAAGAAACTCCCATATTTTCTTATAAAAGAAGTTTGGTTATCCGTTTGTTAAACAACCTGTTTATGAAAAGTTAAGTTATCCCAGGAAAAACCCATATTTTCCTTAAAAGTCATTGGTTGGTTATCGATCCGGAAATGAGGTGTACAAGTATCTACCATACTTGTATCGTTAGGTGCAGTTTCCTTGAAAGCTCGGTTATCCTTGATGAAATACATTAGTTTTAATATACACATAAAACTAATATGTAAGTAGTGAATTAATTCCTAAGGGTATTGTGATGGGTTTTAGCCATAAGAACATCCTATGTGCTCATACAAACCCTAATGCTTGGATTTAGGTTTCTCTATTGTACATGCTATTCATCCAAGACTTTAAACCCTAAATCTAGCATATGATAATCAATATCAACATAAGAATGGGTTTAAGATATTACCTTGATTGTTATGTAGCAATAACAATCACAATTCCTCCTTGTAATGACTTTAGAAAGCTTAGAGTCACAAATGTCACTCCTCTAATGGTTCACAAACACCAAGAGCAAGAGGATGAAGAATAAGGAGAGAGGAGGCTGCCCAAAATGCATGGAAACCCTAGAGAACAAGTTCACCACGTTTTTAGGGCTTAAGGGTACTATATATATACATGTAGGCTATTAGGGTTTTCAACTAGGAAAACCTAATTTGGATGCTTAGGCCCTAAGCAACCCATGGACCCTTCTTTAATAAGCCTTGGACGATTTCTAATGGGTTTCCCCATAGAATTCGTCCAAATTTATATTATAAGGTAATCCATAGCCCAATTGCAATTATCTGATAATTGCAATTCTAGTCCCTTAAGTTTAATTAATCTCTTTTAGCTACAAACTTAATTCTTATTAATTCTTGACTCATATTAGTAAAACAATATGATTTCTCCTTTAATATATTATTCTCATAATATATTAATAAATTATATTTAATCCTTTCTCTCCATAATTCATCCTATCAAGTTGCTTTGGTGAAGGCAACCCAAAAGGACCATGCACCATCGGGTCAAGTACATACCAAAATAGTTATGGACTTAGACACTAATCCAATAGTCTCCCACTTGGATAAGTCTAATAACTATTTCGCGTATGACATCAGACCCTGATATGCAATCGTAGCTTTCTAAATCCGTTGTCAACTCTGATTTTATCAGATACGCGTGTCCTTTAGATAAGGGATCATATATTCCTCCATTCTAGATATCATATAGACTGAGACATGGATTTAAATCATTCTCTTTGTCTATATGTTGTTTCCCGATTTCCGATTTATGACGACTGACAACAGACTACAATTGATCACATCAATTTAGTCTCGGCTTGGCCAAGCGCTTACGTGTCATCACTAAATCATTGAGGGGTCCACAAATATCACTTTTATCATACTTTGGATTAAAGGAACGGATAAACTTTGACTCAATGCTCGCTTGCACTCACTCACCAAATCACACACAACAATATGTTTTGTAACACCAAGTTACTGGTGCGTTTACATATTATCAATGTGCAACCGACTCGCAACATACAACTGAAACATCTCGGTTTCAAGAATATAAGATGTTATCGTCTCACCAATCACTTATGATAAAATCCATGAAGTGATCCAAGTGAGCGTGGGTTTAATCCAATGCTCAAATCATATTCATAAACACTCATGAACGTTGTAGCAAACATTTTCTTATGTCTAATGCTCTTTAGACAATCCACAAGCCAATTCACGACAGTCTTCATTCATACCTACTTCCAACATATGAACGAATGTGGCCCGTTCAAATAATTTGACTGTTCTTAACCAATTAAATTATTCATGAAGTCAAAACATGCAAGGTGAAACACAAGAATAATACTAATCCCATATGGCCTTAAACCTTTGAGTATAAATAAAACACCTTTTATTTATCACCATATCGATTACTCATTATTTGTCATTTCGGGTAATCAACATCTTACTTGAACTATAATTATACTTGTCCCATGCTCTTAGCATGCACACAATGTTTACCTATGGTTCTTACTTTGTGAAGTAGATCAAATGAACACATTTCCAATCATACTCATTCAACTTCTAATCCTTTTTACAATTGTAAGAATATCAAATTCTTGCCACTTATAGAATATGCTAGATTCTAACATTTTATGCAATGATCATTTCGTAATATCACTGCACTAAAGTCATAATGACTATTGCCAATGAAATTACAGAGTCCTCTATCGGAGATTGTTACAAGACAATTCCATAGATGTGATGTCTCTCACTCAAAGTACATTCCTTTGAACATCTTTTTATAAAAGTTTCTAATCTAGACATAGATTCTCAATACCTAACTCCCAATATGGGAACATTTTCATATTTTCCATATGACAACTCATTCTTAATAGAATCTTATCTGTTCATAATAATGTCTATATGGTCCCTCCAATATCATACTTCCAACTACTCACAAGCAACCAATCCTCAGCGAGCTTTGGATCGTCCTTTGATAGTTGTTTAATTAGAAAATTCAGTTTTAGGCATTACAAATGAATTAAGGCAATTATCCTAATCAAACGAAGATATCACAATGGAAAAATTAGGGATCTGACGATTTAACACGTCGAGTTCAGGGTAGTGAACTCATCGAGTAGGTCCAACTCGTTGAGCTCATCTTTGAACTCATCAAGTTCCTGGAACAAATAGCAAAAATGATTTGCTTCTTCTTTGGACAGATCACTATTGCATCAAACTCAATTGAAAACAACTTAGGGTCTGATACCACTGATGAGTATTGAGCATATCTATAGTTCAATGTGATCATACAACCCTAATTGCTCTGCATCTAAGTTTTTCTCTAACTAAACATGCAAATTGAATACCAAATCAATAACCCTAAAAACTAGTATACAAATCGAAATTCATGTATGAATTAGGGTTAGAAGATTACCTTACTTGCTATGTAGTAATAACAAGAACAACCTTTGAAGATCCTTGACTCGTGAAAGCTTAGTGCCCCAAATGTTGCACTTCTAATGGTTCACAAACACCCAATACGATAAGATGAGATGAGAGAGAGAGGAGGAGGAGGCACTCTATGATTTCCGGCTATGCTAGGGTTAGCTTCCAGTGGCTGAAAATTCAAGGAGTAACCCTCCTTAAATACTTGTGGTTGCTAGGGTTTTCAGGTGGAAACCCTAGTTTCCTGCTTAAGGACTAAGCAACCCACAAACCCCTCCTTTATATGCACTTGGACGAAAATCTATAGGGCCTACCTATAGTTTTCATCCACTCCTATCCAAGGGGTCTAAGAGCCTAGTTTCACAACTATCAATGATTTGCAAAACAACCCTTGCATTATTAATCAGTTCCTTTAATCACAAAATTAATTACAAATTAATTTCTGATCAAATACTAGTCAATAATATGATTTATAATTAATATATTATTATCATAATACATTAATAAATCAATTACTCCAATTTATTATTCCAAATAATAAATTCAACATCTCTATCTCTCCAAAAGTCATCATGTCAAGTTGCATGAGTGAAGGCAACCCAAAAGGACCATGCTACATCAAATCAAGTACATACCAATTATAGTTATGGGCATAGACACCTAATCCAACAGTTGGATCTACAAGAAAGATTGTTATAGGAATAAAATCAAATTATAATTTAAGGACGTGAAGGGAGTAGTTTGAAAGCGAACTCGTGGAGGAATGTAGTTGAAAGATCAAAGTTCATAGAGTTAAACTTTTATTTTCATCATTTGGATTTTTTTATTATGTTTAATTTAGATTTTTATGACATTTTGTATTTTATTTATAATTATTTACAAATTTAGTATCATTCAGTTTAGATTTCTAAACAAATAGTAACAAATACTTTAGATGGATAAAATGGTCATTTTCATCATTAAGAGGCAGACATTCAGATGCCTAACCAAACATCAATTTATCATTCAGATACAGATTCATATAGGGTCTCTGCATCATCCAGCCCTCTGCATCATCCATATATAAATAATCCATATACTACCAAACAGCCCCTAAGCCAAAGCTTAGTGAGTTCCCCTAAAGTAGCTCATACAATAATATATACACAAGCATGCACATTGGGTTGACAATCATCAGACTTGATTACCCTTAGGTCCATAGTCATCAAACTGGATTACCCCTAGCCCACAATCCTCGAACCACATTACCCCGACCCATATTCATCGGATTGGATTACTCTGGGTTTGTTCGCTTACAGAACAGAGCAGTACAGCCTCAACCCAACTGCATTATGTCGACATATGCAAACAGAAAAACAATAACCAGCAAGTACATGTGATCATACAGATCTACCAATCTAACATATCACTACAACATAGCAACATCATATACATAAGGATACATAACACAATCTAATAGACTAGTATTGGTACATTCGACCTACGAGTACAGTGAGGATAATTCACCTTGAAGTATAGAAGATAGGCGAATTGATCAGTGATCGAATTACCGCTCTATAGGTCACCTATACAACAACATGACCAAGTTTCAAACTATAGCTCAAAATATCTCAATTGACCTAAAGTCAAAATTAGTCAAAGTCAACAGTCAACTTCAGCCAGATTACACAATGCACACATGATGCTCTACGCCCTGCCCCAGTATGCGGGTGATGAGGACATGAAGACGACCCGCTACCATGACATGCTACGAGATGACATCCGAGAGCATGTTAGTTTTTCAGCTTGTCCTACCCTAGATTCCATGATTTCTAGGGTTAGGGAGAGGGAGATTAATCTGGAGCACATCCGGAAAAGGAAGGCGGAGGAGGGGCAGACGACGGGGGCTTCGGGGAAGAAGCCCAAGGGATTCGATGGTAGGACGAAAGGCCAGTCAGGGCGGGACCACTGTGGAAAATGTGGTCGGTCACACGAGGGAGCTTGTCGCACTGGGCTGAGTTTAGGCTGCTATAAGTGTGGCAAGGTTGGGCATTTTGGCAGGGATTATACTGCCCCTACTTCGACGATGCAGATGTCAGACCTGATTGCTTTCATTACAATCAGAAGGGCCATAAAAAGGCCAATTGCCCTAGATTGGCAGCAGCAGCGGCGCCGGCAGTGGCGCCGACTACAGCGATAGGACGGGTTGTGGATGGTCGGATGGTCACAGGCGAGGAGGCACGCACTGTACCCGATGTGGTGATGGGTATAACTCCTTATCCTTATACTTTTATATTATGTCGCTGTGATTTTGATATATCATGTGCCTTGTTTAGGATTGTTCCATGTGAACGGAATCCCAGTTCAAGTGTTGTTTGATTCGGGTGCCACCTGATCTTTTGTCTCTCTTGCGGTTAGCAAGAAGTTTCCAGAGTCTTCGGGCATGTTGGATTGCCCTCTAGAGGTCGAGATTGCGGACGATCGGTCGGTACGAGCATCGGAGTTCTACCGAGACTGTGTTTTGAGGCTGTTTGAGGAGCGTTACCTGGTAGACCTGGTTCCTATTTCGTTGAGGGGGAACAAGGTGATTATAGGCATGGATTGATTGAGCCCTAATGGGGCAGTGATAGATTGCGCGCATCAGCTGGTTCGGATCAGAACCCCAAGTGGGGGAGAGTTGGTAGCTCAGGACGAGAGGCCGCAATAAGGACCAGCAGTATGTTCAGCAGCGAGAGCTAGGCGTTACCTTCAGCAGGGTTGTGCAGGATATGTCGCCTATGTTATGGACACCTGGGAGGCGGGTAAGGCGACGATGGGCGATGTGCCCGTGGTGCGTGAGTTTACGGATGTATTCCCTGAGGAGTTGCCTGGGATACCTCTGAAGAGGCAGGTGGAATTCAGGATCGACCTAGTCCACGGTGCAGCTCTGATAGCCAAGGTACCGTATCGGATGGCTCATCCTGAGATGCAGGAGTTTTTTATATAGCTGTAGGAGATGTTAGACAATGGTTTCTTTAGACCGAGTAGTTCTCCCTGGGGAGCCCCGATTCTATTTGTGAAGAAGAAAGACGGGTCGCGTCATATGTGTATAGATTATCGGGAACTGAACAAGGTAACGGTGAAGAACCATTACCCACTCCCGAGGATTAATGACCTCTTTGAGCAGCTTCAGGGAGCATCTTGGTTCTCCAAGATTGATCTACGTTCAGTATACCATCAAATGAGGGTCAGAGAGGAGGATGTGCAGAAGACTGCGTTTCAGACGCGCTATGGCCACTACGAGTTTATAGTGATGCCATCCGGGATCACCAATGCTCCTGCCGCGTTCATGGACCTCATGAACCGCGTGTGTAGACCGATGTTAGACCAGTCTGTGATAGTGTTTATTGATGACATCTTGGTTTACTCCAAGACGCAGGAGGAGCACGAGGAGCATCTATGGGAGGTTTTGGAGACTTTGAGGAGGGCGAACTTGTATGCTAAGTTCTCCAAGTGTGAGTTCTGGTTGCGCGAGGTGCAGTTCCTTGGGCACCTCGTCAACCAGGATGGGATTTCAGTGGACCCGACCAAAGTGGAGGCCGTGATGAGATGGGAAGTTCCGAAGTCTCCA
Source organism: Lactuca saligna (assembly GCF_052625555.1). Classification (NCBI taxonomy): domain Eukaryota; kingdom Viridiplantae; phylum Streptophyta; class Magnoliopsida; order Asterales; family Asteraceae; genus Lactuca; species Lactuca saligna. Next base: position 144,873,339 of record NC_136419.1, on the reverse strand, counting down.
TCTGAGATTCGGAGTTTCCTAGGATTAGCTGGCTACTATCGGAGATTCATCCAAGATTTCTCCAAGATAGACATACCTCTGACCATGTTAACAAGGAAACTCATGGTCTTTCGTTGGGGGCCTGAGCAGCAGGCCGCATTCGAGACTCTGAGATAGAGGTTGTGCGAAGGGCCAATCTTAGCCCTGCCAGAGGGCATGGAGGATTTTGTTGTATATTGTGATGCGTCCATCTCAGGTTTGGGTGCAGTTCTGATGCAAAGAGGGCATGTCATCGCCTACGAGTCGAGGCAGGTGAAGCCTCACGAGATGAATTACCCGACGCATGATTTGGAGTTGGGGGTTGTTGTGTTCGCCCTCAAGATTTGGCGTCATTACCTCTATGGGGTTCGCTGTACTATCTACACGGACCACAAGAGTTTGAGGTACCTTATGGATCAACCGAATCTGAACATCAGGCAACATCGGTGGATGGACGTGGTAAAGGACTACGATTGCGAGATCCTTTACCACCCGGGGAAGACCAATGTTGTGGCTGACGCACTTAGCCGCAAGGCAGTGCTGATCAAGGATATCTGTATGAGGATGACGGTGGTGACTCCGCTGTTGGAGCGGATTCGGGAGGCCTAGCAGGAGGCCATGAAGGAGGAACATCGGAAGAGCGAGCGGGTTGTGGGTCAGGTTTCCTCCTTTGACTATGACAGTCGGGGGTTGTTGACTCTGCACCGTAGGGTGTGGCTCCCGTATCATGGGGGTGTGAGCCAGGTATTGATGGAGCAGGCGCATAAATCTCGATTCTCCATTCACCCCAGGGCGACGAAGATGTATAGGGATCTTCGTCTGGACTATTGGTGGCCCTGCATGAAGTGGGATGTAGCATGGTATGTAGAGCGGTGCTTGACCTGCAGGAAGGTCAAGGCCGAGCATCAGAGACTGATGGGTTTTGAGCATTCTAACACTTCCTAAGTGTACATGCAACCCTAATAACCTTGGATCTATGTTTGTCTAATTATCATGCAAAGTTGAATTCCAAGGCTATATTCTTATCTAGCATACATGGGGAACAATTTTTAACTTGAATGATAGATAGAATAACTTACCTTGTTGTTGCTTATGTTCCTTGAAACCTTGTGAGCCTAGCACCCCAAGTGTGATGCCTCAAATGCTTCACACAACACCAAATGCTCTTGGAAAGACTTTTGAGAGAATGCACACTTCTTGAAATCGGCCTAGCCCTCTTGTTTCATGTGTGTAGCCGATTTTGGTGGAGAATGGGATCCTTATATAGTACTGACACATCTAGGGTTACACCATGTAAACCCTAATGTGTCATGACTCTTCATTTCCATGACCCATGGGTTTGTAACTCCCATGGAGCATCCTATGGGTGGAACTCAACTTGATAATCCATGGAGCCTCTTAGCCCACTATATGGATGATTTACATAATCAACCCATATATTTAATTAGTTATCTTTTGATCACTTAATTAATTCTAAATTAATTCTTGATCAAACTAATCAAATAATATTATTAATATATTAGAATTTATAATATATTAATAATCTCCGAATGTTATTTCTCTCATTTAATCTATCTAATTGCTGATGGGTTTTGGTCATAAGACATCCTATGTGCTCATACAAACCCTAATGCTTGGATCTAGGTTTCTCTATTGTACATGCAAGTTATCCAAGACTATAAACCTTAATTCTAGCATTCAAGTGATCATATTAACATAAGAATATGTTTATAATGTTACCTTGATTGTTATGTAGCAATAACAATCCTAATTCCTCTTTGAATTGACTTTGGAAGACTTAGAGTCACAAGTGTCACTTCTCTAATGGCTTACAAACACCAATAGCAAATGGAGAAGTTATAAAGAGAGAGGAGAGGTATAAGAATTCATCTCTAGGACCTCTTGGGAAGGCATGGACGAATTCATGAGCCTTAGGGGGTTTATATAGGTGTACAGATCAGGGTTTTAGTCCTTATCCTTATCTAGTTGCTTTCCCACCAAGTAACCATAAGATAAGTCATAGAAACCCTTATGCTACTCGAATTCTAAGGCCTTATCACCTTAGAACCGTCCAACCCATTAATAAGATAATCCTTACCTTATTTTGTAACTAAAACATAATTACAATTCATCCCCTCTAGTTTAATTAATTAGACTTGATCACAAATTTAATTCTTAATTAATTATTGACCAATATTAATTAAACAAATATGATTTCTCCTTTAATATATTATTCTAATAACATATTAATAAATCATAATAACCTCTCTCTCTTTATTTATTTCTCCAATCAAGTTGCTTTGGTGAAGGCAACCCAAAAGGACCATGCACCATCAGGTCAAGTACATACCAAAATAGTTATGGACTTAGACACTAATCCAACAATTGCATGGTGCCATGCAACCCAAATGGACCATGTCGGGTCGGGTCAAGTACATACCAGAAATAGTTATGGACCTAGACACCTTATCCAACAGTCTCCCACTTGGATAAGTCTAATAACTATTACTGCAAGTATGACTTCAGGAACCGATCGGCAATCGTAGCTCTTTTCAAGGTTTCTCGGAACTGAGAAGATGATGGTACACCATTTAAGATAAGTGATCATATAATCATCTGTTCTAGATATCAGCCGGACAAATACATGGAACAATGTCTTACTTATTGTCCAACAGTTTGTTTCCCGATTTCCGATTTGTTTGACAAAGAACTTAATTGAACACATCAACTTAGTTCTGATCGGGCCCGGTACATAGGTCAAAACAAAATCATCGAGGGGCCCAGATATCAGCTTCTAATCCAAGAAGGAACAGATAAACTTCGACTCATATGTTTGTTCTACCACTCATTGAATTATACACAAAATCACGTTTTATAACATCGAGTTACCAATGCGGTTTCGTACAATCAATGCATAACCAACTTGTAAGTAACAAATTATATCTCTAGGTTTGAAGACTTATATGATATTACCGTCTCACGATCACTTGAGATAGAATTCCATGAAGTGATTCCATTGAGCGTGGGTTGTGTCCAATGCTCAGAACTTATGAGCACTCATGATTGTTGTAGCCTTGTCCAACACCTTAGACCTCTGCAACCAATCATGACAGTCTTGATTCATACCTACTTCCGACATATGACTGACTGTGGAGGTTTTAATAATATGTTATACCAAACAAAATTATTCTGGAAGTCAAAACATGCAAAATAAATATAGTAAACGATTGACAAGAGATAGCAACACTTTACTCATAAATAAAACACTTTTTATTCATCATCTAATGTTAATTACACTTTACAAATTTCGAGGTTATCTAACTACTAAATCTAATATCATCCTTCAGCCCTATGCTCCGAGCATGTTGGAGATGCTTAACCCGAGTCAGTCCCTTCGTGAGGGGATCTGCTGGGTTCTCATCCGATGATACCCTCTTTGCCACGAGGAGTCCTTCTTCTATTCGATGTCTAATGAAATGGTATTTTCTGTCGATGTGCCTGGATCTCCCATGAGCCCTTGGTTCCTTGGCTAAGGCAACATTGCTTTCACTATCACAGAAAATTTCCATTGGCTCTTTAATAGCTGGTACAACTCCAAGGTCTCCGATGAAGTTCTTTAGCCATATAGCCTCCTTTTTCGCCTCGTTTGCTGCAATATACTCTGATTCACAAGTTGAATCAGCCACTGTCTGTTGCTTGGAACTCTTCCACGAAATTGATCCTCCGTTTAGGGTAAAGACCCAGCCCGACTGAGAGCGGAAATTATCCCTATCAGTCTGGAAGCTAGCATCACTATACCCTACAACTCTCAAGTCATCACTCCCACCGAGGGTAAGGACCCAGTCCTTAGTCCTTCGTAGGTACTTGAGGATATTCTTTACAGCAGTCCAGTGTGCCTTGCCAGGGTTCCCCTGATACCTGCTAACCATGCTCAGGGCAAAGGTTACATCAGGTCGAGTACACGTCATAACATACATGATCGATCCTACAGCCGAAGCATAAGGTATTCGACTCATTTCTGCTATCTCAGCCTCAGTGCTAGGGCTTTGTGTCTTACTCAATCTGGCATTACTGTGGATGGGTAACTCTCGTTTCTTGGAGTCCTGCATGCTGAATCTCTTCATCACCTTATCCAAGTAGGTACTCTGACTAAGTCCAATTAGTAGTTTACTCCGATCTTTCAAGATCCTTATCCTTAGAATATAAGCAGCTTCACCAAGGTCCTTCATAGCGAAACACTTCCCAAGCCAGGACTTTACTTCCTGCAGGGTTGGGATGTCATTTCCTATGAGTAGTATGTCATCCACATACAATACCAAAAAGCTAACTATCCTCCCACTAGCCTTGACATACACACAAGATTCATCTTCACTTTTAGAAAAGACACAGTCCTTGACCTTTTCATCAAAGCAAAGATTCCATCTGCGAGGTGCTTGCTTTAATCCATAAATGGATTTCTCAAGCTTACACACTCTATTAGGGTACTCGTTGCTGACAAAACCTTTTGGCTGACTCATGTAAACATCTTCAACCAACTTTCCATTAAGGAAAGCGGTTTTGACATCCATTTGCCAAATTTCATAGTCATGAAATGCAGCTATGGCTAACATAACCCTAATAGACTTAATCTTGGCTACTTGAGAAAAGGTCTCATCATAATCCACTCCAGGAATTTGAGAGAAGCCCTTTGCGACCAGTCGAGCCTTATAAGTGTGTACTTTACCATCCATGTCGGTCTTCTTCTTGAAGATCCATTTTCACCCTACTGTCTTACGACCTGGTACATTCTCAACCAAGTTCCAAACTTGATTGTCATACATGGATTGTATCTCGCTATCCATAGCATCTTTCCATTTAGTAGACTCAGGGCCTGCCATGGCTTCCTCATAGCTATTAGGGTCGTCCAGACCTACTAGTGTCCCATCACTAATAAGTGTCTCACCTTCTGCAGTAATATGGAATCCATAGTAATGCTTAGGTGCACTCCTAACTCTCGTGGAATGCCTTAGAGGTACAGATTCGTCAATTGTCTCAACAGGAGTTTCCTCCTCAAGTTGAGGGCTAGTGTTTGAAGTTCCTTCACCACTTGACTCTTGAATTTCTTCAAGATCAATTTGCCTCCCACTGTCTCCTTGGCTTATAAACTCTCTTTCTCGAAAGACTCCTCTTCTTGCTACAAAGACCACATTATCACTAGGTCTGTAGAGGAGGTAACCAAAGGATTGTTGTGAGTAGCCGATGAAAATACACCTCTCGCTTCGAGGTTCGAGGTTACCAAGAGTCTCACGTCTCATGAAAACCTCGCAATCCCAAATCTTGATGTGGTCTAGTTTGGGTACTTTACCAGTCCACATCTCGTGAGGAGTTTTGGCAACTTTCTTTGTCGGGACTAGATTAAGGATATGGGCGGCAGTCCCTAAGGCATACCCCCAGAATGAGATTGGTAGCGAAGCTCGACTCATCATGGAACGAACCATGTCTAACAAGGTTCGATTACGCCTCTCAGCCACGAAGCTCGACTCATCATGGAACGAACCATGTCTAACAAGGTTCGATTACGCCTCTCAGCCACACCATTCAGCTGCGATGTCCTACGAGGTGTCAAGTGTGAGACAATCCCACATTCCCTTAGATAATCGAGGAACTCTGAACTAAGATACTCACCACCTCGATCGGATCGAAGCATCTTAATGTTCCTGCCCAATTGATTCTCGACTTCCTGTTTAAATTCCTTAAACCTTTCGAAAGTCTCTGATTTATGTTTGATTAAGTAGACAAATCCATATCTACTGTGATCATCCGTGAAAGTCAAATAATAACGATTGGCATCCCTTGTGGCATGTTTGAATGGTCCACACACATCCGTGTATACAAAGTCCAACAAACCTTCACCCCTCTCACACGAGCCTGTGAAGGGTGACTTTGTCATTTTTCCAAGTAAGCATGATTCGCAACTCTCATTTGACTTTAGGTCAAACGACTCCAAGACTCCATCCTTTTGGAGTTGGCCTATGCGTTTCTTGCTTATATGTAACACCCCAATTTTTCTCGGTACGTTTGGTTATTTAAATTTAATTATCCTTGTAACCTTGGGTTAATTTATTTAACCAATGTCTGATTTCTTATGTTATTGGACTCTATTGATCATCTTGTAAACTCCTTTTATTGAAGTCCACGGGCTATGGGCTTATTTGCAAAGTCCATCTAGTAAATAGTACTTAATGTGTAAATTGAATCATTTGGAACACACACAAGGAAAACACTCTAAACCCTCCCTCTCTCTCAAAAATCGTCCCTCTCTCTCTCTCTTTGGGATCAATAGCAGCCAAGGGGGTGTTTGGAGCTTAATTCTTGTTCATTTCCAGCCTTGATTCGTATTGGTATGAACCTCCTTATCCTTTCCTACAACTTGATTCATAACCTTGTTCTAGTTTTATGATTTCATCTTCAATTCTTCTCCTTCTTATTTGATTTGTAGTTGTATGTTATACATCATCTCAAGATCCTATCTTCACCCCATATATGGTGGATGATGGATCTAGGGGATTACATGTGGCAAAAGATCATGGAAACCCTAAAAGGGAGAATGATGATTTTATGTGCTTATGTTTATTTTCATGTTGATTATTATTACATCCTTGTGGATAACTGAAATCCTAATGATCCCTAACCCTTTTTAGTACCACCATTATCATGGGGACTGAATTGGGATGATGAACACATCTTAAAATGTGTTTCAAAAGGAGAAGGATGGATAAGCCAAAAAGGAATCATGGGTGGCTACGATTCTGTTTTCCATCAGATCTGTAGTCATTTTGTAAAAATAATATCTGGAGCTCTAGAACTCAAATTGACCCCAAACCAGTTCCAAAAGTTCACAAATTGAGTTGGCTAACTTTCTTAAGCAGGAAAACCTCACTGATAAGGGCTTTATCTATGTGAAATAATGACATCTTTTCTGTTAGGTCTGATCCGGGTCTGTTCTGATATGTCATTTTGTTTTCATCATTTCTAAGGCTTGGAAAAGGATCCAGAGTAATTCCAAGTTTCTATATGTTCCTTATATTATGAATTTAATATCTGGAGAATATGGGGTGTTATTTCCAATTATAAGTTTGTTAGAATGGATCCACACTCCAGGTCAGTGGGCAGTCACCAGCTTTTGCTAGTGCTGTGATTGTCCACAATGTGAATTTTATATATGGAGTTTGAGAGATTCTTTTCATTCAATTCCAACTCTAAGGTGCTGTTTGTTTTTTCTGAGGCAAAATGTCTGCAGTCTGCGGACCACATCTGTGGACCTCTACAGTAGAAGAGGTGGACCAAACGTCTGCAGTCTGAAAAAAGAAGACTGTTTGTTTTTTTAACATCTGCGGGCTATTAAAATAAACTGAAATCTAAATAAACTGATTTTTTAAAACTTCAAAGCGAATTTTTTATATATTTTTACGACTTTATTATAAATATATAACGAATCTAGATCAACTTTTATGTATTATTATATAAAAAATAAAAATAAAAATGGTATTAATTCATATACATATTTGATAAAACCCAACAACTTTGATTGCAAAGTTATAACTAAACATTATAATTAGTGATCAAAGAATTTGATACATAAATAGATGGAAATAAACTTCAATTTTTTCAAATAAATCTATTAAAAACGTACGATAAATATTTTCTCGAGAAATTGATGATACTCTATTAAATAAAGTTTTACAAAAATTTGGCAAAAAAATATAAGAATATATTATGATTTTTTTTTTCTTTCATATTTATATAAACAACTTCAACGACTATTATTATAATAAATTTTTATTTATAAATTTGTTAAAAATATCATGTTTGTATCGTCAAATGTTTTTTTTTTAAGTTTTGTATTTTTTTTTCATATTGTTTATCATTAATAAAGTTGGAAAAAATATAAATTAAAAAAAAACTTAAAAAAAATAAAGATATATATGTTTTTTTAAGCTAGAAGATGTCTGAAGATGTTAAAAGACTCTGGTCCACATCTGCGCCAAGAAGAGGGCTCGTAGACATTTTTAGGTCTGCAGTCTTCAAAAAAACAAACAGTCTGCGAAGACTAATGTCTGCGCGTGGTCTGCGCGGCGCAGACAGAAGACGTCTCGCAGATCTGCAAACAAAAAACAAACACTACCTAAGACTTTCACTTGTATGTCCTTTACTTCTCTTAATTTTGTTTTGGACGAATTCTACTCACAAGTTGGGTAGAATTGGCCAATATCACTTGACTGTCTTGTTGGAGACAGAAGTGATACACCATTTTGTAAAATTCATATTTAATTCATCTTTTGGAGTTAGAATAAGTTATTTATATTTGTGGAATCCTGAGAAATCATAGTTTCCTATAAAATTTAGTTAAAGCTATGTTTCTGTTTTAGATTTTGGAGTAAATCCATTTTGAACAGTTGTCTGTTTTAGAGACCTTGCTGTGATTACTCTTTTCTCAACTCATAGCTTCATTACTTCTCCTTTCTAACCTTTAGTCCTTCTTAGGTGAGGTTTTGAAGTTTGCTCAAGCTTGGTAGCATTATTTGATTGTTAGCCATCCTTAATACTCACTCAAGGTGAGTTCTCTCACACCGTTGTATTGATGATTGTGTTTGCTAGTTAGCTCGTGTGTGATTATTTGAATTTATTATAAAAGCATGCTATATAAGTATTGTTTTAATTCGTACATGTGCACTGTATGTAACTAATTATGGATATGGGGACACCACCAAAGGATACGGATTTACCGGTGCGGTGGGTAGGTAAGATCACCAACGTAATACTCTTCATGAGGTGCCGTGATTAGGGCCAAATGATACGGGATCTTCCCGGTGCGGTTCAAACCTACAAGTCCTTCTCGTAATATAGACATTGATTCGTTCTTTGCCTTTATCATATAATTATAATTGGAAAATGGATTAGGGCTAGTAAATATGAATGTTAGTACAGTGTCTGTGTTTGAATTCACTAAGCTTCGTGCTTACGTTTTTCCTTTATAACTTTTCAGGTGTTAAGATTAAAGAGGCTAAGGTTTGACTTGGAGCATCGAGACATCGCTACTAGTTATTTTGTTGGGACCTTATTATTATTATTACTCCCGCACTTATTTTATATGATTATTAAGTTGATGGATTATGTTATGACTATTTCAGTTGTTTTAATTTAATTTAAGATGGGTTTTAAAAGTTAAAAATTTTTGAAATTTTTTTTTTTTGGGTGTCACATTATATGTCCCAGAAGACAATGCCATAATGATGCTTTATCCAAGTTATTATTATTAGGAGAATCAATACACAAAACATTATTTCCTAAGTTATCTACAACAGATACAACTTCATACACACCATCACAAGGTAATTCTTTAAAATAAAGAACATTATTAAAGAAAGCATTAATCGAACCAACTTCATTATCAAATGAAAAGGTGAAACCTTCTTTATACAATGCATGAAAGGAAATAATATTTCTTGCCATTTCTGGCGAATAACAACATTTATTCAAATCTAAATTTAACCCACTACTTAGCGACAAAGTATAAACTCCAATCTTGGTGACAGGTGTAACTTTCCTATTCCCCATGATTAAGTTTATTCTTCCCTGCTCCACATTCTCACTTCTTCTTAGTCCCTGCAAGTCACAACAAATGTGAATACCACAACTGGTATCAAGGACCCAAGATTTAGAATGGGGTGAGTTATTAGAAATGATAGTGTAAATACCTGCATGGTTGGGTTTAACTTTTCCATCCTTTACATCTTGCTGGTATTTTGGGCAGTTCCACATCCAATGTGATTTTTCATGGCAATAGAACATTCAGCCTCTTTTGGGTCAGAAGAAGGAGTGACGAAACCTTTCTTGGTTCCACTTGAAGAAGAGCCATCAAGGGTCCTAACCTTGGTACCCTTCGAAGAACTCTTTCTCTTCTTCCCTCGACTTTTCCCGATTGCCAAAACCGGAGTGGAGTTTGGAGTAGGAGTGTTAACAACCGACTTCCCCTTAAGACCTGATTCAGCGGTCTTGAGAAGTCCCTGAAGTTTGCTGAGTGTGACCTCTTCCTTATTCATGTGTTATGTCATGCGGAATTGATCATAGCACGATGGTAAGGAGCGCAAAATTATATCTATTGCAAGCTCCTCAGGGAAGTTCACATTAAGCTTCAACAATCGATCCACATACCTTTGCATTTTCTGCATGTGGCTCGTAACGGAACCCCCATCCTTCATCATGGTTGTTATCATGGAGCAGATGATTTCATACCTCTCTTGTTGTGCACTTTGATGGTATCTTTCCATCAGATCTTGGTGCATTTCATAAGGGTAGAAATCCTCATAAGACTTTTGGAGTTCCGCTGTCATTGTGGCCATCATGATGCATGCCACTTTCATAGCATCCCTTTCATGTGCCTGAAAGTCAGCGATCTCCTGAGGAGTTGCAGTGGTCTCATCAATCTCCTTAAGCTCCTTGTCAATGACATATTCTTTGTCCTCGTAGCGGGTAATCATCCTGATGTTTCTGATCCACTCATTGAAGTTGGATCCATCAAAAGTGACTTTCCCACACAAGTTCATAAGGGTAAATGAGCCATTAGGATTAGAGCCAGAAGCAGCATTGTTTGAAGACATCTGAAGGAAGAGGACAAAATTAGTTTAGATATTAGGAGAGTCCTTAATAAAACACCCAAATGTAATATTAAGGCTAGAATCCAATCACAATATATTATAACTTAGAAGAGGTATGCCGTAATCCAAACTATAACATATTTGAAAGGTAGGTGAATGACGATTCACCAATTTCCACCACGAAAACCGAAATATTAGATATTAGGTTTTTGATTGGTTCTTAGAAATTCCTAGATTCTTTGAGATTCAATGAACTTTTCAAAGGCATGTTTCAATCTCGAGTGTGCCCTCCAAGTTTTGTGACTGGGATACCGAGGATCACAAAACGAGGTGTGAAGTAACCATGCAAATCACTTGGTACCCTTAAAGTTTATCACTCAATCGATGTTCCGGTAAACCACACACGCTCCACCGATACTATAATAAACCTTAAGTCACCCTTTACCTACCTTGTTAAGTCCAAGTTAGTGTGCCGGTTAACCACACACGCTCCACCAACGACTTAAACAAAGTGTAAAGTGTAATGTCATGGATTAGCACCTTATTCACATTTTTCCTAAAGTAACTAAGATTGAGAATTTTAATAAACATTTAGTTACTTTATAATATTCATCATACTTTTAATGAGAATTTATAAGTCCTTGTCTTACCCGTTCGGCTAACGAACCTCCACCAGTCAAGCGAGCGGTGGGTGAGAGTGCACACCCATTAAGTTGCCATTTTATAGGCAACAACCTTATACCCACCTTATAGACCGACTTCGTGAATGAGGCGTACTAGCGGTAAGACGACTTTATTCTTATACATACATACATATATATATATATATATATATATATATATATAATTATTAAATTATAATAATATAAGTATAAGGGTTGAATTTTAACTTTTAAAATTCTAGCGGTTGGAACTAAAGTTTTAACAAGACTTTACTTGTTTCAAAACTTGAGGGCAAGTTTTGTAAACTTTCAAAACTTTTCATTTCTTGTAACTTATGAGTTTAATAGAGTAATAAAAATGAAGACTCTTCATTTTTATAACTCTTGTGTTCTTTTAATGGTTTTAATTCAAGTGACTTTTGGTTTTCCATAACTTGAGGACAAGTTATGGACTCTATTAAAACACATTATGATCAAGAATTAATCTACCACATAGGTTACAAATAATTCCTATGATCATCTAAACATCATAAGAACAAGAACATGAATATGAACACTTTCATAAATCAAAATTACACATAAAACTTTGTAATTTTGATAACTAGTTGTTGTAAATGAATTAGCAAAGACATTACACCATCTAAAATAAGTTTTCAAGTACCAAAACAGTTTAGGGTAATGTTTCTAGTCCATTTCCAGCAACTAAAGTCGAAAATATGCACTCTGTCGACCCTACTCGCCGAGTGCATGAACCTACTCGACGAGTAGGTTGAAGATACAAGTGAACTCGACGAGTCCAGCAGTCAGACAACAAGTTTTTCAACTTTTTTCAACTTTTTAGCACAAATAACAAACAAACAAGCTTAGGCTTTGATACCACTTATGGGTTTTGAGCATTCTAACACTTCCTAAGTGTACATGCAACCCTAATAACCTTGGATCTATGTTTGTATAATTATCATGCAAAGTTGAATTCCAAGGCTATATTCCTATCTAGCATACATGGGGAACAATTTTTAACTTGAATGATAGATAGAATAACTTACCTTGTTGTTGCTTATGTTCCTTGGTGGAGAATGGGATCCTTATATAGTGTTGACACATCTAGGGTTACACCATGTAAACCCTAATGTGTCATGACTCTTCATTTCCATGACCCATGGGTTTGTAACTCCCATGGAGCATCCTATGGGTGGAACCCAACTTGATAATCCATGGAGCCTCTTAGCCCACTATATGGATGATTTACATAATCAACCCATATATTTAATTAGTTATCTTTTGATCACTTAATTAATTCTAAATTAATTCTTGATCAAACTAATCAAATAATATTATTAATATATTAGAACTTATAATATATTAATAATCTCCAAATGTTATTTCTCTCATTTAATCTATCCAATTGCATGGTGCCATGCAACCCAAATGGACCATGCCGGGTCGGGTCAAGTACATACCAGAAATAGTTATGGACTTAGACACCTGATATGTGCATATTTAGTGTGTATTAAGTGTAGTTTATTTATTCATATATTAGCTAAATTGTTGCATATTATGGACAAAAGGTACTTAAAAGTGTTAAATTATGTTTTTCAGTCCAAAGATGAAGCTCGGAAGCGAAAGGAAGCAGGAGAAGCGGTTAGGAGCTCAAGGATGGAAAGAAGAAAGAAAACACCCATAAAAGGCTTCTACTCGTCGAGTTGACCCTTGACTCGACGAGTCCGGTCGCGGAATCAGAAAGATAATCATTCGGAAGTCAAGATAGTTATCGGGTTACGACTAATGTGAGAGGGACTCGACGAGTCACCATATGACTCGACGAGTCGGAACGCATATATAAAGATAACTCTACAATTCGAGAAGGGAGAATTCTGGGAAAATTCAGAAGTGCTTAGCTGCGAATAAGAAGCCAGAAGAACCCTAGAAGTCGACCAAGGAAGCTAGAATCCAATCCCGGGAGTAATTAAGGCATAATTTCACCATTCTACTTAATTCTTTTGTTTTGTCAACATGATTAAGCAACTTGAACTTATTTGTTTGCTGTTATTTACCTTAGTTATGAACTAAATTCTTTAGACTTCTGTTTGGGGATACAAAGTTGACAATATGGTTTGATTGATTGGTAGGATTAATTCCAAATTGGTGATTAATTGTTATTTTAGCTTGCTAAAGAACCTTGTGTATGAATGATAATTAATTTTCTGTTAATAGGAAGATAATTGATTAGCATGAACATCTATTGATTATCAACCTCATATGATATGTGACTATTATACCATAGGTCTAGGATTAATGAACATGAAACTAGGATTAATAAGGAAATTTGAATAAACTCATGTGCAAGCTTGTAAGATGACCATCAAACAAGAGGTTAATTAAGAATAACGAATTAATTAGCTATTGCAAGTCTAACTTAACCCGAATAATTAATCTAGTAAATATAATTAAATTAAGCAATTGGCCACTGTTTGAATTAGTTTATTTGCTAAGGATTAGGGTAGTGAACACAAACCTAATCACTTGAATCGGTAACCAACGAAAGAATTAATTCATTGCACTATTACCTTAAAATGAACCATAAAGTTAACCGAGTTGAACTAAACAGAAGTTTCTTTCCCATTATTGAATCTAGTTAATTTGTCTTTTCTAGTCTTGCATTAGTTTTAGTTAGTAAGTTTCTAGTCTTGTAAAAATAGAGAAAAAACCCTTATTTGCTTAATCAACTTAGATAGAATTAGTTTTTAATTTAATTTTCCGTTCCCTGTGTTCGATACCCTACTTATTTAGCTATACCACAATTGATAGGTTCACTGCCTTTTGTGTGTTATTTGATAATCAAAGTAGGATTAAAACTAAGTGAGTTTTACACACATCAACACCTTATCCAACAGAGACCTCACGGCAAGATTCAGCCGTTGGATATTCCGCTGTGGAAATGGGAAGACATCACGATGGATTTTATCATTAAGCTTCCCAGGACCATGCGGGGAGTGGATTCTATATGGGTCATCATCGACCGATTGACCAAGAGCATCCATTTTATCTCGATTAAGGAGAGTATTTCGGCCGAAAATTTGGCCGACATTTATATCATGGAGGTGGTGGCGCGGCACGGAGTATCAGTATCGGTGATTTCAGATAGAGATGTTCGGTTTACTTCCAGGTTCTGGAAGAAGTTCCATGACGAGCTGGGAACTCGTCTGCATTTTAGCACCGCTTTTCACCTGCAAAAAGATGGACAAAGTGAGTGGACCATCCAGACCTTGGAGCATATGTTGCAGGTGTGCGTCTTAGACTTCAGATGTAGTTGGGATACTTACCTTCCTTTGGCTGAGTTCTTGTACAACAACAGCTATCACGCGAGTATTAACCGTCCTCCCTTCGAGATGTTGTACGGGAGGAAGTGCATGACCCAGATATGTTGGGGTGAGGTTGGTCAGAGGGTTATGGGGAGTACCGAAGTGGTACTCAAGACTACGGAGAGGATCCAGCAGGTCCGGAGTAGGCAGAAAAGTTATGCCAACAAGCGCTAATCAGACTTGGAATTCTAGGTCGTGGATATGGTTCTCCTGAAGGTGTCACCTTGGAAGGGTGTCATCTGATTCAGGAAGCGGGGCAAGCTGGGCCCCAGGTATATCAGACCTTTCAGGGTTATAGCCCGGGTGGGCAAGGTTTCGTATAGGCTGGATCTGCCAGCCGAACTCAGTCAGATTCATAGCACTTTTCACATCTCCCAGTTACGGAAATGTTTGGTGGACGAATCAGAGGTGGTACCCTTGGAGGATATTCAGGTTGACGACAGCCTGAACTACATCGAGAGACCGGTGGAGATTCTTGACAGAAAGTCAAAGGATCTGCGGAACAAGAGGGTGGATCTGGTAAAGGTTTAGTGGCATCATCAAAAGGGCTCGGAATAGACCTGGGAGCCGGAGGACGAGATGAGGGAGCATTACCCAGAGCTTTTTCAGGATCGAGCGGCAGACTTCGAGGATGAAGTCTAAAATAAGTGGGGGAGATTTGTAACACCTGGTATGTTTTCTTCAGTATATGTATTTTTCTCTGGGACTCGACGAATTGGAGGATCAACTCGTCGAGTAGGGATGTGGCTGCGGACATTTTAAACGACCGACTCGATGAGTCGGGAGACTGGCTCGGCGAGTAGGTGCTGGTTAAGTGAAATCCTAAATATGAGGGTTTGCACCCTATATAAACAACTTAACTCAGCCTCCCTTGTCCCTAACACTCTCTTGAAAGCTTCATATCGAACCCTAGTTGTTTGTGTCTGAGTTAAGGCCATTTTTGGTGTTCTTGTGCGGATTGTAAAGCTTGGAAGGAAGAAAGGAGCTTGGAAATCAAGTTGGGGCTTGTAGATCCGGAGATCTTACTTCATTTTCAGCAGCTTCAAGGTATAATGCCCCTGTCTTGACTCATCTATGTGTTTATTCATCTTTAGCATGGGATCTCCATGGATTTCTAAGTCATTTTTCGGATTTGGAAGTGTTGAGTGAGTATTAACTTCAGATCTGGGCCTTAAGAGGGGTCTCATGGAATAAAGGTGCCAAATTTAGGGCCATGAGAGCCCTATGCACATTGTAGGACACTTTATATGGATTCTTGAGCTAAAAACCCCATGCATGTGCATCAAGTTTGGAACTTTACGTATAAAATGAACATTAGGAGGCCAAATCTATGGTTTTGGTGTGTTAGACCTCATTTAAATCCACTGTATGGAATTGGTCAAGGTTGGACTCGACAAGTTGTTCTTGGTACTCGATGAGTCGGTGACCATTGTGCACCAAACCCTTTCGGTGAATGGGTAAGTGTTAGGAAGGAAGTCCCTTGTGGGTTTAGATGCAAAAAGGGACCTGGAATCCATGAGACTCGGTGAGTGGTATGAGCAGACTCAACGAGTCCATAGCAATCTCCCAATATTTGAAGATGGACTCGACGAGTTGTTCATACAACTCGACGAGTCATAGAATGGACAAGTTCTTAAGTTAGAGATGAACTCGAAGAGTTTAAGAAGGAACTCGGTGAATCGGATGAAGGTGGTCCCGATGTTATGATTAAAGGAGAACCCGTTGAGTTTTTTCTAGACTCAACGAGTGGAGCCGGGGTTTTGTGTGGGATTAGAGAAGCATGGACTCGACGAGTTGGTAGGCCAACTCGGCAAGTCAGGTCAACTGAATGTTGACTTTGACTGAACTTGGACCGACCATGTTTAGGGTTTTATGTGATGTGTGTTGACTTGAAGGTTGTCGTGTAGGAGTGAGGAGTCGTAGGGAGTCGACTTGTGCGCTGAGGATAGCTCAGACACTGCATGATATTGAGGTGAGTTACCTTCCAGTAGGGGTGGGTCTAAGGCCACAATGCCGGCCCACCAAAAGGGGGTATTTAGAAGATAATGGTCTGTGTGATAATTATCTTGGTCTGGTTATGTGTTGGTTATGAGGTTTATCTGGGTAGTATGTTATGTGTATGGTAGGGATTAGTTTCCCTGACAGTGGTCCTTAGGACCCAAGGGTAGGTCAGTACCCGGATATGCCTGACTGTATGCTTATATCTGTTGATTGTATGCTAGTAGTAGGGGGTGAAATAGTAACCAGTTACCGGTTGAAAGATACCGATGTTGATTACCGGTTAAAAGATACCGATGACAGATACCGGTTGAAAGATACCAATGAAGGTTGTCAGTTGAAAGATACCGACGATATTGTATGGTAGTTGGTATGATGGGGGAACTCGCTAAGCTCCGTGCTTACAGTTTTGGTTTTGGTTTCAGGTACCTCTTCGTCGAAGGGGAAAGAGTCTGCGGTGTAACAGTGCATCACGCACACACATGTTTCCGCAAGAAGTTTTGTTTGGGACTGTACTCTGATTTTCAATACTTATGAAGTTATGGTTTGAAATACAACATTATGATTTTGTAATGTATGTTTTATTAACAATGTTTTGGTAAAATGTTTGTTAAATACGTTAATTCAAAAATAAAATTTTTGGCCTTGAAAATTGGATCGTTACAATAGGTATCAAAACCCCAAAATTAGGGTTTTAGTTATGGAAGATATGCACTGCGTAGATCATTTAAGTCCCACATCCATATACCCTCATACACGCTGCGTAGGAGAATACCCCACGCCCCGCATATGAACAATCTTCACCATACTTCAAACTTTACAATAAAGGAAATAAATATACCTACAAGGAATGGGTGTTACAACATTTTAATCAAATATAATAAGAAAATGACCTAAAATATATAGTCAAATAAGGCCATATCACTATGGTTTCGGGGTTCCACTATAATATTTACCTAGGAAGTGCTACTTTATATGGATACTCTCGCACGGTGAAGATGTGAAACACTTCTCCGTTTATGACGTATGAGTTTGGACATGCAAGATTGACTTAAAGAAGGGTTAGAAGAATATTCCGTTACATATACTCATTTTATGAATCTAATGACGATATCTTAATTATGACTCTAATGATGATATTTTGATTATGATGATATATTGATTATGACCATAATGACGATATTTTGATTATGACTCTAATGATGATATCTTGATTATGAATCTAATGAAGATGCTTGATTAAGATTTTAATGATGATATTTAATTGTGACTATAATAATGATATTTTGATTATGAGTTAATAACGAGTAATGACATATGAATTTTATTTGTAACGACTTGTGGTTTATCAATGAGTAAAGATATATGAATTTTCAATGAGTAAAGATTATTCTAAGCATATAAGTAAAGAGTTAAAGGCTTACGATTTCAAGAATAAAGACTTACGATTCTAAGACTAAAGACTTAATGGTTTTGAAAGAGAATGTTTTCATATTTCAACAAATGTTTTCAAATGATTTTGATGATTTCTCATAAGTCAAAGGATTATACCAATTCATTTTGACTTCAAAAATGTGATATTTAGGAATTACTTATTGGGTATTCCTAATGACAAACCTATATTTTGACATGTATTTAGGTGATAGTCAAATAAATACTTAGAAGATGACTTGGAATTTAGTATGATTGCTTGAACTATAGTTTTGATGTGGTGATTCTTTAACCCCTCTAAATACTTCAAATGGGTAATTTTTTCTAAACACTAACTATGTGAAAATACATTAGATAGGACTATGTGGTTACTTGAACTATAGTTTTGATGAGGTAATTGTTTAATCCCTTTCTAAGTACTTCAAATTGGCAATTTTTTATAACCAATTATGATCGTAGATCGAAAGACCATCCAAATAAAACAGACATATATACATCCGGTAAAGATAAATTGGAAATATCATGCATAATCCTAGGTTACATGGGTGTCCGAGCTAGAAATATAATCTAAGCACCCTCATTTATTTACGTGATTGTAAGTTATGAAAACAAAATTTTGTTAATGGATGAAGTTGTGAAGACTTTGTAAAAACGAGAATTTTAATTTGAAGTTTTGAGATAAGATGGCAATTACGAGGTTACATGGCATAGGGAGAGAGTTCCTATAACCCCCATTCTTCCAACTCATTCACATTTCCCCAACTATAAGTAGAGACTCCCGTATCTTTATTATCACTTTACTCATTAACGAAAAATGACAATAAAAAGAAATTTGAGAGTAAGATGTGAGTGCATCATCAACAAAAACAGTTGTTTGAGAGAATTCAACGTGTTAAGGAGTTTCACGTAGAAGAAATCTAGATGCTAGAGTTGTCTTACTAAGGCGAGTTCATACGAGTTTCAAAATAGGTTGTTACCCTATTTTGTTGTATTTTGAAACATGTTAGATTATAATTTATGCAATGCTGATCTAGATCATATGTTATGAACTTTTAAATTGCATAATAAATATTTGATGTATTTTGTATATGTTAGGTGATTAACATAATTATTGGGTGGGTTGTGTTGAAATATGACTTTTTGCTAGAAAATAAATTGAAATGTATTGTTATACAATATTGAAACTTAGTTGAAAAAGTCTAGCATGTATTATTGTAAAATGTAAACCCTAATAAAACTATTAAAATGATGCATTATTGGAAACCCTAACAGAAGCAATTAAAATGATTAAGTGTTGGCTCATCTTAATTCCACAACCATTAAGTTTCGTTAACCAAGCCGAAAAATATTAATTGGGAATGCTGATTGACTTGAAATAATTTGTGGACTTCATGTTTTTTTCATTATGCATAAACTATGATTCATTAGATCCTAGACTGATCCCTCTATCTATTTTTTTTTTCTTTTTTTTAAATATAAACAACTCCAAAAGACCTCGTCATTAACAGTAGCAACAAAGGAAAGACAACTCCAAAAGACCTCGTCATTAACAGTAGCAACAAAGGAAAGGACAAAGTTTGAAGATGAAACCCTACAAGAAACTTAATAGTGTGCGTAGTACTTATTTTTCTTTGCTTTTAGACTAGTTGCCAATGTATTTGTTTGGTTGTATAAGTTTTCTGATTTATCTTCTACAAACGATGAAACTTATTGAATTATTTATATATCGAAAAGAAGGCTATTACACCTTGGACCCAATCGTCAATGATAATTATTAATCAAATTCTTTTCCCTCATAATTGGACATTCACATAATCCATCTCTATGATTCTATATCTTTATCCAAACCCCTATTGGATCTCAACTCATTTGTTTGAGAAATCATTCCACATGTAACATCGCAATCACACTTATTCTAGAAGTAATACATAAATCAAAACAATAAAAAAAATTCAGATAGTCAAATAATGTGCAATTCAAGCATTGATATTAATAATCAGTGTACATAATCTTGAATTTCTTTTTAGGGACACAATTTGTGTGAACGACCCGACCCATATTTTTAATGATCGTGGTGGTATCCTCCCGAACCCCCAATTGAAGATCCAAGAGAATCATACATGAACCCAACACCATCGCCATCATAAAAACTCAATTCCCTATTATAGCCTTGCCCCTTATCCATTAAAGATTATCAACAAAAAAACAAAGAAAAAAATAAAGACTAGGGCAAAAGCTAAAATTATAAATGGACTACCCAATTAACCCGACCCAAATCTACATACTGTCAAATTGTCTTTCAAATCTCAATGTTGAATCACTTGTGAAATCAAGTTTAATAAGAATGCCAATTCAATCTTGTCGGTGATCTCCGTCACCTGTAATTCGCCTTCCTCCCCTTCGATTAGCAGCTTCTTCTTCTTTTCGCTCTCGCTGTATGCTTTTGTCGCCTTTATATTTGCAACCGAAGTTGTGATTTCTTGAACTAAATCGACAATCACACCCTCAACGCCCATTAGATATTGAACATGAACAGCTTCAGGAACATTACTGTTTTACATCAAATCGATTTCATTAGCAAATAGCAACACATCGTGTATTCAATTTCAAAATTGATAAATGGAAACGATTTGACAAACTTACTTCAATTTTCCGTAAGTCAAGAGAGAAAGATTTGATTCTTTGATTTCTCTTACGACCGAAGGATTTCTGAAAATACCCTTTACTTCGGAAACGATTCCATCCAATCCACCATTGATTGCAAGCTTCTTGGCTTCTTCCAACGAATTCATTCGAACATCATCGAATATCTCGGTTCCTCCGTTTGTCAAGAAGTAAACCTAAAGGGATTTTTTTGAATTGATTAGCAGTGTTCATAATGGAAGTCGAAAAGAGATGAGATATTAAAGAATACTAACTGGGTATTTAGTTTGAAGTTTCTTCATGATCAAGGCCACATCGGGTTGGAAGCTTGAGAACATTACAGGTCTTTCTTGCGCGTATTCGTATACCACCTTCATGATGACTTGAAGAATTTTGATGAGATACTCTTTTTCATAGACAATGTAATCATCGAATTTCAACTCAATGTTGAATCCCAAACATGGGTTTACTTTTTCGAAAGCTTCTTGTAAAGTGCAAGAATGATCATCGGTTTCAACATTCCACCCGACTATCTGTCCATGGGATTCTCTAAGCAAAGTTTTACCCACGACACCTGCAATTCTTTGAGGACCATAGCTAAAGAACTCATCAACTGTCAAATCAGTGACCCTCTTCTCAACTACGATACCCTGAAAAGATATAATCAAATACGTGAATTCTCGATAGATATTTGTTACTATTCATGATGTGTGTATCGAATGTGTTCAAAGGCGACTTACATTCTCTTCAGAGAGGATGAAATTGTCGTGGAAAATGATTGGTATGTCGTCTTTTGTCACCTGCAAAAACGATAACATTTCTCGTTTTCACTTTCCAGCTCTTGTTTTTATTTCCAAGAATATGCATTTTGGTTTCTAGATTGTGCCATAAAAGTAGAATTCAAGCAGCGAGAAAGGAAACAAAGAAAAGGTAGACTGATCAGAAACGAAAAACATAATCGGATCTCGTAATCCATTTTAAATTCAGGGTTGATCAGACACCTTTCGAATTTCCAATCATTTTTTTTTTTTTTTTTTTTTGTTTTTGGAATGAAAGTGATGAAATTAAAGTAAATACCTGAACGTCGAATTCGATGAAATCAAGAGGATGATTTGCAGCGTTATTGAACGAAAGAATCGAATTCTCTTTAAAAGCATTCATTCTCTTATCAGTCGAAAGCAAGACGTTCATGCCATGACCTCTATGACCAACCACCATGAATTTCGGCAAACTTTTCCGGTTATTACTCACATCCAATCCTGATATTCCATCAACAAATTCAATCACAGATTCACAAAAAAATAGCTGAAGAACACGTAACAGAAACAGAAAAAGAAACGAAACCCGTACCGGTGGGGAGACGGGTGGCGTAAAGGGACAACGAGGCGGCGTTGTCATTGACCTGATCGAGAAGTGGCACGTCGGAGAACTGCACCGCCGTCTTGCAAGCCATTGTAAGGGAGATTAAAGGAAAAGGAGGGAGGAGAATGAATGGGGGGTTAATGTATAGAGTTGATGAGGAAGAAAGGAGTTTGTAAAAGGGTATTTAAACAATGGAGTTGAAGATCACGATCTGATTCCCGACACCGTCACCGTCACCGTTACCGTGACAGAGAGGTGGGATCTTCAATTGGAATATTCGTTCGCCCTACTCAAACCAATCTCCCCATCTTTGTCTTTATACTTGAGATTTGATTTATTTAAGGAAATATGTCGTTTGACCCAAATAAATCGCTCTTCTAAAATTACGCTTTATTGCAATTTGCAATTTTTTTTAGAAAAAAAAATGAGAATAAACCCACACCGATCAATTAAGGTGAGGTTTGACCACGCGTTTTGACACATAATACGAGAGAGAACTTTAATTTCTTCTAGATAAATTTATGTTGTCAATAATTTATAATCGTTTAATAAACTATTGATCACATTTTAAATTCAAATATGACAATAAAATACGATAAAATTTATCCAATAGTTTAAAGATTTCAACAAAGTTTAAGGAACACGTTTTACTAAACTGATTATTTAGTAGTACTACACATATTTCTTAACTTATATCCCAACGCTTAGCAAATTGTAATAATTAAATTAACATATGCAATTTTTTTTTTGTTAACCGTCAAATATATTATACTCTTAAGCTAACACATAATTTCATTTATATCCATAACGGAACTTAAACTCTTGACCTCAAAGAGAAAGAATATCACTTGATACCGCTGAATTGTTTAACTTTTGTTTAAAGAAACAATTAATTCAGAACTTATTCCAATTAGGTTTTAAGAATTTTTAGTTTTTCAGATCTTTTTACTTTTAGTTTTTTATTATAACTTTATACATTTAAAAAGTTAACAATTTTTCTGCCCAACATTTGTACACGAATAAAAATCACAATTTTCAGTTTTTAGCTATCAAATACAAGCTATCAGCTTGTAACTTTTAGCTATAAGCAAATTTTACTAAACATGAAGATTAAGATTAAACTAAGAACTATCTATTGCACTTTCAACCAACCTAGTTTGGGATCAATGACACAATATCTCATTTTCTTCAAAGATACCATTTAGTAATTTTATCCATGGTTTAAGACATGTCATGACATGAGGCGTGGTATAACCACTACAAAAACGTAAAAAACAAGTTTGTTAAACTTGACGCACAAATAATGTGTCAGTGTGCGCCTTATTGCGCTATTATGCGAGGTTTTTTTTTTCAAGGCACAAGTTTTTTATTTTTTTGTTTTTTTCCAGATCAGGTCTAAAATAATTGAGGTTTCGTTTAATTTTTTATATTAAATATTAATATAACACTTCTAAAAACTTGATATATTTGATAAAATCCAATAGTTATATAATTTATCTTTTTTAACGTATATAAAATAGTCACGCTTTGAAATACGTCATAGCTTGCCTTGATTTAGCTTTGACATTGCCGTCAAAACCACACCTTACGTTATTCAGATTTTTGATTTTATCTCTTTTTATTAAATTATTAAATTTGTTGAATAATTACTACTCAACTATCTTCGAATAACATAATCACATTCCACCAATGCTTTTACAACTCTTTTTATTAGGATGGAGGAACTGATATCATTCTTATCAAAAAAAATTGACATATAAACACCATTTATTTTTATCACAACACATTAATTTCTTACCATGTAGGGAATATGCTACCATGACATATTAGTATTTTTTTTTAATTATTGTAGTTTATTCTTACATAATCCATAATAATTGACTATATAAAGTTTATTTCTTATATTAAATCAATAAAAAAAATTATTTACGATCTTCTTGCTGCATAATTTTTGTTTAAAGGATGATGATTTGTACATAATATTTTTTAGCTATACCAACCTTGTAACACACAAATTATTATGTATGGTCAAAAAGAATTTTGTACAAATCACTTTCATTATTTAATTCTTTTAATAATTAAATTTTTATCTAAATTTATCTGAAATGTTTTATTCCAAATGTTTTTCTTAAACATCCATTATATTTTTCATATCGGTGTTATTTATCAATTATATAGTTACAAAAATAAAATATTATTTTCATTGTCATATTTAATAAATTAGAATTTAATAAATCATATTAACTAGTGGAAAAAAAAAATCTAATACACAACATCATTGAAGGATAAAATATACATGTTATTAAGATGAAAGGTAGAAAATTATCCTATAATAGATAAATAATATTTGGCTGATATGTAAAAGGAAAAAAAAATACGCATCAACTTTGATGTAACAATAATAATAATAAGTCAATAATAAATTAAAAATAAGCTTTCGCTAAAAATATTCCTAAGAACTATTGATGTTTTGGAGGGTGCGTAGAGGAGTTGAATTGAAGTTTAGGGGCTGACGTGCAACTAAAGGTGAGGATAAGGGTTACCGTAGACATGATGATTGATGATGTGTTGCCACGACTCCAAAACCGAGTCCAAATATTAAATACCAATGAAAGACGCAATGCCACCAACACAACCACAAATTTTGGGAAATTCACTTCCACTCCTTTCATTGCCTAATAAACAAACTTTTGCGTTTTTTCTATTTAAAACATAGGCATAATGTATAATATGTTATATCTAAAGTTGAAAAAAATATAAAGTTGAAAAATAATCTCAATCAGACATTACAATTCAAAAAATGTCACACGTTTTTTAAATTGATATATTAGGTGTGAAACTCATGTATTACATGAGTTTATTAAAAAAAAATTAAATATGAAATTTTAATAATTTGAAAAGTTTAAACTTATAAAAAAAATGAGAAAAAAATTTGAATTATTATAATTAATGAGGCTTTAATGTATTATATATATATATATATATATATATATATATATATATATATATATATATATAAACATTTTCTAAAAAATACATTTACATATATATTACCATACATATTAAATGTGAAATTTTAATTTAATAAAATGAAAATTTTAATAAAATAACAAGTGGAAAATATAAAATTCAAAAATTCTAGAAAATGATATGTATCCAAATGAAAAAGAATGAAACATGTAACAAAAAGTTCTTTATTTATTAAGAAGGATTTTATAACAAAATAGATAAACACTTGAAACGGAAGCGTTAAATGAAAGCTTTTTTTCGAGATTTGAATCCCAAAATCTTTTCTTTCTCCTGCTGCCTAAAAGAGCGAGTTTACATGGATGTTTTATCTTTTCATGCTGTTTCTTATGAAAAAGCCCTTAATGCACCATTTTTTCCTATTGATTCTTATGAAAAAGCCCTGAATGCGCCACTATCTTAAAGTCATTTATTGGTCAAATCATAAAAATATATATTTGTTAGATATTTGTAAGTTTAAAAATGAAAAACATATATGACTGGAATGACGTGTAACAGAATAGTACATCTTGCAATAATAATAGAAGGGTGACATATTAAATAATTGGCATATAGTCAGAGCCAGAAGGCTGGCGTTCGTAGAGGGATGACAAACGCCTTATCCGACTTTTCTAAAATTGTTATTTCACAAGAGGAATCCATGACATGCTGATGTGGATCCACGAATAGAAATTGGTTGGCAAGTTAGTGCATATATAATCAATTAACTACCATCGTTTTGTTTTTAAGGGATATATTCAAAATAATTGTTTAATATATAACAAAATTGCAAAAGAATTTACATTTTTATAAAGAGTAAGTTATTAAAATCGTCCCTATAGTTTGATCAAAATTACACGTTTGGTTCATAATTTTTTTTCCCATTCGGATCGTCTCTGTGGTTTGATTTTGTTGCGTTTTTCGTTCCTATTGTTTGGTTAAATTTACACGTTTGGTCCATAACTTTATGTATGTAAGGGACGAAAAACGCAACAAAATCAAACCACAAGGACGATCCGAGTGCAAAAAAAAAAAATTAGTGATCAAACGTGTAATTTTAACCAAACCATAGGGACCATTTCAGTAATTTACTCTTTTATAAAATTAACCAATGAATTTGAAACGGCTTATTTTGGATCCGACCGTTTGTGGTCCGTCATGTGGTCCTTCTCTATGTCATGGGTGCCCAAAAGACAATTATTAGTTTAAGGTAAGTGAGGTTGGTTTTACGGTCTTTAGTTCCACGATTTTAGTCAGATAGTCAAAAAATGATGTCCGAAATGTAATGAATAGTTCTAGAATCCGATAAAAAACGATGTGATAGCTTTTGATTTGTATGGTTTAAATAGATTTGCCAAACGATCGTTGTTGCATTTTGGTTATTATCTTGTTTAATAGGTCTAAGAATATTCGTGTTTAGCTTAAAGAACACAAATACAAATTACATTGTGAGCAACATACCCTAAATTGGAATGTATTTATTATCATTAATTTTATGAAGCAAACTATTCAAACCATTTTCAAGTTGCCAACAAAACAAATTTATCGCGGAAAAAAAAACGAAATTACGGTTTATGTGGTTTTTCATGTTCTTACACAATTTTCAATCATTTACATATTTACAATGTTGGCCCAAAATTTATATTTTGTTACTAATTTTGTCTTTTTTCTCTTTTTGGTAAATTCTTCCCAAACTTTACTCTTTTTTTTAAACAATTTTTAAAAGAGTTTTTCTAAGCTGATCTTATAAACTTTTTTACAAATCATTTCACAAGTTTCTTATAGAAAATTACTACAACTTTTTTAATACTCTTTTTTAAAAACTTTTTATTCAACAATTTTAAACATTTTTAACACTTTTTCAATTTATTTTAAGTAATTTGTTTATAGTAACTTTTAATGTTTAGTAACCTTATAAAACAAATTTATAATATTTTTAAACTTTTTTACTCCCTAAGAATGTTCAAATATATAAATAAATAAGTTTAAAATGTTTGAAACATAGAAATACAAGATGTAAAAAAACTTTTTCATACCTTTTAAACTTTTTTTCAAAACCTTTAAAACGAAATTAAGTTTACTTGCATTTCAAGTTTTTCAATAGTTTTTTTTTACGTTTTCTTTTTCAATATTATTAGGTTGTAAAAAGGTTTTAAAATGATTTAAAAAAATTTAAAAGACTTGTAAAAATATTTTAATATGTTGTAAAAAAATGTGTAATTTTTTTTCGGAAATTATATTTTTTTGAAAGGTTATAAAAAAAATAGTTAAAAAAGGAAGTATTTGAAAATTCTATGAAAATGTAAAAATGTTGTAAAAATTTATAATAAAAAAAAGATCTATAAAAAGTTTTTGCAAAAAGTCTTATAAGTTTTTTTAAAGTTGGAGAAAAGTTAAACTGAAAAAACAAAATACCTTTGAGACAATTTTGTAAAAAACATTTTGACCAAATTTGTAACAAAGTTTAAAACTGTAACGCTCGTGTTTTAGATACATTTTCTTTTTTTAGCTCTAAGTTTAAAAACTTTGCAAAAACAATCTCTACGTGGGGCAAACCTTCTAGTACGCCGAGCGTAGTTCATTAATGAATGGTGTAGATTCTTTTGCGTATGTTGGGCCTATGTAAGAGTTCGCAGGGCGTACTCACAAAGACCCCAAACCCTAATTTTTAGGGTTTGGACCCCATTTAAAGGACATTATGACCTTTAGCCTTCCCTTACCTCAAACCTCCATCTCGAAACCTAATTATTTTGTATGAGTGGTGAAGCTTTTTAGTGACATTTTGGTGTTCTTGGTGGTGAAGGAAGACCTCTGGAGTCGTGGTCTGGCACTCAAGCTCTTGGATCCAACATTTACTCATCTTTGTGCAACTTCAGTATGTACAAAGCTTAAATTTTGCCTTGCTAGATCTTGTTAGGTTGCAAGTTATGGCCTTTTTGTCCTAAAACCTTAATCTCATGAGTATTGTCTACTCCAGACCATTTGACTTTTCATTTCAAACGTTTTAGAGTGTTTAGTGTCATAAAAATGCAAGCTTGGTCCTTGGTTTTCATCAATGCAATAGTAATGGAGTTTTAATGGTAATATAACTTAGAGCTTTGGTTTTGAGCTTCCTTTTGCCATGAAAAGGCATAAAGGTTACAACTTTATGATGTTATACGTTTAATATGTTTAGATCTGAAGTTTCGACTGTAGAATTCCAAGAAGGATGACACATACGGAATTAAGATGATTAATGTGAATCAAACATTATGAAAGACTACAAGAAGTAAATAAATTTGTTTTAAGCTCAATTAGTCTAGAAAGATGTTTACAAAGTGGGTAATGTAAGACTTTTTTCGCACTAGACTAAATCTCTCATGTTACATAAATGTGAGCTCTCTCTTAACCTATACATGAATACTAAGACTAGTATTTATAGGCTAGCTCAACCCACAACATATCAAATGAGGGTAAGGTGTAACGACGAAAATTTTAAAACAATTTTTTTTTTTCATTTTTACAAACATCAAAACATCGAGTAATAATTTAAGTTCCAATGTAAACAATATTGTCACGACCGATTACATAACAAAGATCACAAAATAGTTTTCCCCGAGTGTGTCTACGATCACGCCGGCGCCTTCCCACGGTCATCGCTAGTACCTGAAACACATAACACAACAACTGTAAGCATAAATGCTTAGTGAGTTCCCCAAAATACAACCTACGCACATACGCCCTTCCAGGCCTTGACCTTCCGGTCCATGTGTCTCAGGGGACTTCCGTCCCGTCTGGGCGAACCTTCCGGTCCTACCCACGACAACCTTACGGTTCATTTTACAACGCCTTCCGGCCCATAACATAATGCCTTCCGGCCCATATCAAGCATATCATACATGGCACATATAACGATTAACTTATCACACATAATGCATATATCTCATATCATATTCGACCTTCCGGTCACACAGTTAAACCCTTCCGAGTACAGTATAGTGAGAAGACTCACCTCGTATATCTCGATAACTCGTGAACCCTGGAAATCACTCGTGCTCGAACCCCCGAGCTATAATCCTCCTATAACATCATATATCTATAATTAATACTTGTACCACTAAGGTTGACCATCCCTATCAAGTCAACACTGGTCAACTTTGGTCAACAGTCATTGGTCAATTTGACCGGACTTGGCGAGTGCACTAGAGCGACTCGGCGAGTCTACGCGTTTTCACCAACTCACAAGGATTTTCCCTTTGACACGTCGAATACTCCCCTGAATCGACGAGTTCCACCTGGTCATGAATCACGAGGCCACCGCGACTCAACTCGCCGAGTCGAAAGGACAACTCGGCGAGTCCCAACTCGACTCGGTCCACCTGTCAATACCTCTCTAACTCTCTGTGACTCACTGAGTCACCCACAACTCGGCAGGACTACTCACTGGGTGGTTTTAAGGACAATCTTCAAGCTACTCGTCGAGTCTGTTCTTCAGACTCGGCGAGTCCATGCTATGCATCAGCTAAAACTTGCTTCTGCGGTCAAATCCGTTCCGTACACACATAAATCTGACCTTCCCAAGCTCATTTATCACGTAAAGTCTTAGTCTTGGCCGCCATGCAACACTTACAAGGCTCTTTTTGGGGAATTAACCTCTAATATGGCAATCTTAGTCTCCAACTCAAAAGAATGGACATAAAGCATATCATTTGGGGCCTTCTGGACCTGCTAAGGTCCAGATCTAGGTTCCATATCTCCATGGGACCTTTCATACTTCAAATACAAGTCAAATAAGGCAAGAAGAAACCCTAGATTTGACATATCAACCAAAACACGAAGATTAGCTCTGAAAGTTACCTCAAGAAGCTTCCTTTGATGAAATAGAAGCAGATCCAAGCTCCCCAACTCTTCTAGCTTGATCTTCTCCTTCCTTTCTTGCAATAACACACAAATTGGTGAACAAATAGCCTCTTATCTCACTCACAAGGACTCTCAGCTGCTTTGGTGCACTCAAGGCTCAAGGTGGCTGCAATGAAGGGCCATAAGGTCCTTTAAATAGGGCTTAGGACCGGAAAATTAGGGTTTCATTAAACAGTGCAGACTCGCTGAGTCCATCCCTTGGACTCGCTGAGTCCAGACGCGAACCTTCGTCCAAAACCGCAACCAACTCGGCGAGTTCGACCTCCAACTCGCCGAGTCCCCTCACAAAATACCAAAAATATGAAATTAAAGATACCTGGAGATCCGGGCTATTACAATTCTCCCCCACTAGAACAAGACTTCGCCCTCGAAGTCTTGCTATGCAAATAGCTCCGGATGCTGCTCACGCATCTCACACTCCGGCTCTCAGGTCATCTCTGATCCTTTCCGATATTGCCACTGAACCAACACCAGGGGTACCTCCTTGTTCCTCAAAACCTTGATCTTCCGATCTCTGATGGCTACCGGTCTCTTAGCATAATTCAGGCTCGCATCTACCTGAATATCCCCTAATGGAACCACTGCCGATTCGTCGGCTATACACTTCCTCAACTGCGACACATGGAAAGTGTCGTAAATCTGCCCCAACTCTGCTGGCAAGTCTAAACGGTAGGCTACCTGGCCCACCCTCGCGATCACACGGAAAGGACCAATATATCGGGGCCCCAACTTGCCCCTCTTCCTGGATCGAATCACTCCTTTCCAAGGAGAGACCTTCAGGAGCACAAGATCACCGATCTGAAACTCAAGCTCGGACCGGCATCTGTCCGTATAACTCTTCTGTTGGCTCTGAGCGGTCAACAACCTCTGCCTGACCAACTGAATCTGCTCGGTCATCTGGAGTACGATCTCCGTGCTACCCATAACCCGCTGCCCTACCTCACCCCAACAGATGGGGGTGCGACACCTCCGCCCATATAACAGCTCAAAGGGTGGCATACCAATGTTCGAATGATGACTGTTGTTGTAGGAAAACTCTGCCAAGGGTAAATATGCATCCCAGCTACCCCCGAAATCCAACACACATGCCCGGAGCATGTCCCCGAGCGTCTGAATCGTCCACACACTCTGATCGTCTATCTGGGGATGATATGCGGTACTAAAATGCAGCCTAGTACCCAACTCCTCATGAAACTTCTTCCAGAACCTGGAAGTGAAACGCACATCACGGTCTGAAATAATCGAGATCGGCACTCCATGCCGCGATACTACCTCCCTCACATATAACTCCGCCAACTTCTCCGCAGAAGAGCTCTCACTGATGGCTAGAAAATGAGCGCTCTTCGTCAATCTATCCACGATCACCCAAATCGCACCGACTCCTCTCGCAGTCTGTGGTAACTTGGTGGTGAAATCCATAGTAATTTGTTCCCATTTCCATTCGGGAATATCTAGCGGTTGCAGCTTACCGTGCGGTCGCTGGTGCTCGGCCTTGACATGCCGACAAGTCAAGCACCTCTCGACAAACCAAGCGACATCCCTTTTCATACAGGGCCACCAGTACTCCTTCCTTAGATCCAAATACATTTTCGTAGCACCGGGATGAATCGAGAATTTCGATCGATGTGCTTCCTCCATCAAAATAGTACGCGCACCGCCCACAAACGGTACCCAAATCCAACCCTGAAAAGTCATAAGCCCTCGACCATCCTTGATGAATCCTGATACCTGACCTACAACCCGCTCCTTCTTCTGATGTTCTGGCTTCGCAGCCTCTGCCTGAGCTCCTCGAATAATATCCAAAATCGGGGTCAATACCGTCAATCTCATACAAATATCTCGGATCGGGGCGCTTTCCGCCCTACGACTCAACGCATCGGCTACCACATTAGCCTTGCCCGGGTGGTACAGGATCTCACAATCGTAATCCTTCACCACATCCAACCACCTCCTCTGTCGCATATTCAGATTTGGCTGATCCATCAAGTACTTCAAGCTGTTATGGTTTGTGTATATCGTACACCGAACCCCATACAAATAGTGTCGCTAGATCTTGAGGGCAAACACCATAGCCCCTAATTCCAGGTCGTGGGTGCGATATCTCGACTCATGAGGCTTCAACTGCCTCGAAGCATACGCTATCACATGACCCCTCTGCATAAGCACCGCCCCCAAACCTGATATAGAGGCATCACAGTACACCACAAAATCCTCCATCTCTTTCGGGAGCGCAAGCACCGGAGCCACGCACAATTTCTGACGAAGCGTCTCGAATGAGGACTGCTGCTCCGGTCCCCATGAAAACGTAACACCCTTCCGGTTCATCCTAGTAAGTGGCACGACGATCTTGGAGAAGTCCTTGATAAACCTGCGATAATATCCAGCCAAAGCCAGAAAACTCCTGATCTCGGTGGGCGATCTCGGCACCTCCCACCTCAACACCGCCTCAATCTTGGCCGGGTCGACCAATATCCGTTTCTGGTTAACAAGATGCCCGAGGAACTGGACCTCTCTTAACCAGAAATGACACTTGGAGAACTTGGCATACAGTGTCTCCGATCTCAAAACCCCAAGAATCTCACTCAAATGTTCCTCATGTTGATCCCTGGACCTCGGATACACCAAAATATCATCGATGAATACGATCACCGACTGATCCAGCATCGGCCGGCACACCCGGTTCATAAGATCCATGAACGCAGCCGGGGCATTGGTGAGCCCAAAAGGCATCACCACAAACTCATAATGTCCATAACGAGTTCTAAAAGCAGTCTTCTGGATGTCTTCCTCTCGAACCCTCATCTGATGATACCCCGACCTCAAGTCTATCTTGGAGAACCAAGATGCCCCCTGCAACTGATCGACCAGATCGTCGATCCTAGGTAACGGATACCGGTTCTTAACCGTCAACTTGTTCAACTCCCGGTAATTGATACACA
Source organism: Lactuca saligna (assembly GCF_052625555.1). Taxonomy (NCBI): domain Eukaryota; kingdom Viridiplantae; phylum Streptophyta; class Magnoliopsida; order Asterales; family Asteraceae; genus Lactuca; species Lactuca saligna. The sequence continues at coordinate 144,840,382 of NC_136419.1, read as the reverse complement.
TCCGGTGTGAACCATCCTTTTTCTTGACGAACAAAATCAGTGCTCCCCAAGGTGAGCTACTCGGTCGAATGAACCCCTTTCCCAACAGCTCCTAAAGCTGCGAGGATAACTCCTGCATTTCCGGTGGAGTGAGATGATAAGGCGCCTTGGCGATGGGCGCCGCTTCCGGAACCAAATCGATACGAAACTCCACTTGCCTCTTCGGAGGCACACCCGGTAACTCTTCGGGGAACGCATCCGAAAACTCGCATACAACAGGAATGTCATCAATCGAATTGGGCCTCCCCATGGCCACTCGAGTATCCATCACGTAGGCTAGGAATCCATTACAGCCCTGCTGATAACTCTGCTTTGCCCTGGCAGCCGAACAAAACACCGACCCACACCGGGTCCCTTCGCCATAAACCGTAAGCACTCCCCCACTAGGGTGTCGAATCGTCACCAGCTGTCTCTCGCAGTCAATGACTGCTCCAAACTTACTCAACCAGTCCATTCCCACGATAACACAGACATCCCCCATAGCTATAGGAACCAAGTCTATAGGGAACTCGACCCCAAAAATCTCGAGCACGCATCCTCGAATCACCTCAGTGGCGTATACTGCTTTCTCATTTGCTATAGAAACTCGCAGGGGTCGACTAATCATCTCCCGATCAATACCGATGTGCTGGCTAAAGGCCAACGATACAAAAGACCGACTCGCACACGAGTCAAATAATACCAAAGCAGGCACAGAATTCACAAGAAAAGTACCTACGCATATCATAATATAAGCACAATATCTTAGTATAAAGGTAAATACATGAAAGAATACATACCGGCTACGACATCAGGCGCCGCGCGGACCTCCTCCGCAGTCAACTGGAAAGCTCTCCCAAGATCCTGTTGGATAAGGTGTCTAAGTCCATAATTATTTCTGGTATGTACTTGACCCGACCCGGCATGGTCCATTTGGGTTGCATGGCACCATGCAATTGGATAAACTAAATGAGAGAAATAACACTTGGAGATTATTAATATATTATAAGTTCTAATATATTAATAATATTATTTGATTAGTTTGATCAAGAATTAATTTAGAATTAATTAAGTGATCAAAAGATAACTAATTAAATATATGGGTTGATTATGTAAATCATCCATATCTTGTATAGTGGGCTAAGAGGCTCCATGGACTATCAAGTTGGGTTCCACCCATAGGATGCTCCATGGGAGTTACAAACCCATGGGTCATGGAAATGAAGAGTCATGACACATTAGGGTTTACATGGTGTAACCCTAGATGTGTCAACACTATATAAGAATCATATTCTCCACCAAAATCGGCTACACTAAGGAAACAAGAGGGCTTGGCCGATTTCAAGAAGTGTGTGTTCTCTCATAAGTTTTTCCAAGAGCATTTGGTGTTGTGTGAAGCATTTGAGGCATCACACTTGGGGTGCTAGGCTCATATGGTTTCAAGGAACACAATCAACAACAAGGTAAGTTAGTCTATCTATCATTCAAGTTAAAATTTTTCCCCATGTATGCTAGATAAGAATATAGCCTTGGAATTCAACTTTGCATGATAATTAGACAAACATAGATCCAAGGTTATTAGGGTTGCATGTACACTTAGGAAGTGTTAGAATGCTCAAAACCCATCAGTGGTATCAGAGCCTAGGCTTGTTTGCTTTTTATTTGTGCTTAAAAGTTGAAAAAATTCGAAAATCTTGCTGTCTACGAATGGACTCATCGAGTTCACGTGTATCTTCAACCAACTCGGCGAGTAAGTTCATGCACTCGGCGAGTAGGGTCGACAGGTTGCAGAATTTCGACTTTAGTTGCTGGAAATGAATTAGAAACATTACCCTAAACTGTTTTGGTACTTGAAAACTTGTTTTAGATGGTGTAATGTCTTTGCTAATTCATTTACAACAACTAGTTATCAAAATTACAATGTTTTAAGTGTAATTTTGATTTATGAATGTGTTCATATTCATGTTCTTGTTCTTATGATGTTTTAGATGATCATAGGAATTATTTGTAACCTATGTGGTAGATTAATTCTTGATCATAATGTGTTTTAATGGAGTCCATAACTTGTCCTCAAGTTATGGAAAACCAAGAGTCACACTTGAATTAAAACCATTAAAAGAACACAAGAGTTAGAAAATGAAGAGTCTTCATTTTATTACTCTATTAAACTCATAAGTTACAAGAAATGAAAAGTTTTGAAAGTTACAAAACTTGCCCTCAAGTTTTGGAACAAGTAAAGTTAAGTTAAAACTTTAGTTCCAACCCTTAGAATTTTAGAAGTTAAAATTCAACCCTTATACTTATATTATGATGATTTAATAATTACATATATATATATATATATATATATATATATATATATATATATATATATGTATAAGAACAAAGTCGTCTTACCGCTAGTACGCCTCATTCACGAAGCCGGTCTATAAGGTGGGTATAAGGTTGTTGCCTATAAAATGGCAACTTAATGGGTGTCCATTCTCACCCACCGCTCGCTTGACTGGTGGAGGGTCGTTAGCCGAACGGGTAGGACAAGTACTTATAAATTCTCATTAAAAGTATGATGAATATTGTAAAGTAACTAAATGTTTTATTAAATTTCCAATCTTAGTTACTTTAGGAAAATGTGAATAAGGTGCTAATCCATGAAATTACACTTTACACTTTGTCTAAGTCGTTGGTGGAGCGTGTGTGGTTAACCGGCACACTAACTTGGACTTAACAATGTAGGTAAAGGGTGACTTAAGGTTTATTATAGTATCGGTGGAGCGTGTGTGGTTTACCGGCACATCGATTGAGTGATAAACTTTAAGGGTACCAAGTGATTTGCATGGTTACTTCACACCTCGTTTTGTGATCCTCGGTATCCTAGTCACAAAACTAGGAGGGCACACTCGAGATTGAAGCATGCCTTTGAAAAGTTCATTGAATCTCAAAGAATCTAGGAATTTCTAAGAACCAATCATAAAACCTAATATCTAATATTTCGGTTTTCATGGTGGAAATTGGTGAATCGTCATTCACCTACCTTTCAAATATGTTATAGCTTGGATTACGGCATGCCTCTTCTAAGTTATAATATATTGTGATTGGATCCTAGCCTTAATATTACATTTGGGTGTTTTATTAAGGACTCTCCTAATATCTAAACTAATCTTGTCCTCTTCCTTCAGATGTCTTCAAACAATGCTGCTTCTGGCTCGAATCCTAATGGCTCCTTTACTCTTATGAGCTTGTGTGGGAAAGTCACTTTTGATGGATCCAACTTCAATGAGTGGATCAGAAACATCAGGATGATTACCCGCTACGAGGACAAAGAATATGTCCTCGACAAGGAGCTTAAGGAGATTGATGAGACCACTGCAAATCCTCAGGAGATCGCTGACTTTCAGGCACATGAAAGGGATGCTACGAAAGTAGCATGCATCATGATGGCCACAATGACAGCAGAACTCCAAAAGTCCTATGAGGATTTCTACCCTTATGAAATGCACCAAGATTTGTGTAACAGCTCAAATTTTCAAACAAATTTTTCATTTAAAATAAAACATCATTAATCGACAAAAGAGTTTATTCCCAGTTTATTTCAAAAATATAAATAACGAATCCTCAAGATCTTCAACAATGGCAGTGTGTACGTGTAACGCCGGCGCCTTCCCACGGTCATCACTAGTACCTGAAAAACATAAACACAACTAGTAAGCATAAATGCTTAGTGAGTTCCCCAGTATACGACTTACCCACATACGCCTTCCGGCCCGGACCTTTCGGTCCACATAACATTGCCTTCTGGCCCGTAACATAATCGCCTTCCGGCCCATAACATATCGCCTTCCGGCCCGTATTAAATTGCCTTCCGGCCCATAGTATTTTTGCCTTCCGGCCCATAATAGTATACAACATAACACATGTAACATATCACACATAGCACATAAGTCATACATCATACCGTTCTGTCTATCACATAAAGTCTCGCCTTCCGGCCCGTATAAGCATACATCACATATAAGGCATCTACCTCTCTAGACATAGCATAAATATAACACATACGACCTTCCGGTCATGCAGTCAAACCCTTCCGGGTGAAGTATAGTGAGAAGACTCACCTCGTAGTATGCAAGCTATAAACCCTTCGAGCCACTCGCACTCGATCCGCTAATCTGCAGGTTCCCTATAATACCACATACCTTTATTAATGATCTTATCAAACAAGACAACTGACCCTACTAATTTACATACAGGTCAACGGTCAACTTGACCGGACTCGTCGAGTGCAAAGGAAACTCAGCGAGTCTAGACACCCCGACTCCACTCGCCGAGTCTAAAGAACGACTCGACGAGTTCCAGTAGATCTTCAAGATACTCGCCGAGTCTGAAGAACAACTCGGCGAGTCCTAGTGAATCTTCAAGCTACTCGCCGAGTCTGATCGTTGGACTCGGCGAGTCCTCGCCATGCAGTCAATCCGCTGCCTCCTGTATCTCGCATGATTCCGTAGTATATAGATATGGGGCTTCCTGGACTTTCACATATACTATTACAGGGGTTTAAACACTTGTAACAACACTATAATCTATCAATCCCTTAAATGGGTTTCCTAAACCCTAAATTCGCATACAACGTAAAAGCTACAGTTATGATCCGAAGATTACCTGAAAACGTGTTCGCTGTGTCCCCAACCTTCAGAACTCGACCCCTTGGACCTCCTTTGATCACCACCTTGCCTCTCCTTGTCTAACAACCTCTTCAAGCTTCCTCTAGCCCTCACCCTTGCTCCAGATGCCCACAAACTCCTAAGATATCTTCAATCGGCCAAAAGACGAGACATGACGGCCCTAAAGGCATTATATACGATTCAGAATCAAAACGGCTAGGGTTTCAGCTGAACAGCGTCGACTCGCCGAGTCCCTATTGGACTCGTCGAGTCCAGTCGCGTATCTGTGACCAAGACTGTGGTCCTACTCAGCGAGTCAGGCACCAACTCGCTGAGTCCCCTCCTAAATGTGCCCAAAAATAATTTAAAGAAATACCTGAAATTCCGGGCTGTTACAATTTGATGGAAAGATACCATCAAAGTGCACGACAAGAGAGGTACGAAATCATCTGCTCCATGATAACAACCATGATGAAGGACGGGGATTCCGTCATGAGCCACATGCAGAAAATGAAAAGGTATGTGGATCGATTGCTGAAGCTTAATGTGAACTTCCCTGAGGAGCTTGCAATAGATATAATTTTGCGCTCCTTACCATCGTGCTATGATCAATTCCACATGACATATCACATGAATAAGGAAGAGGTCACACTCAGCAAACTTCAGGGACTTCTCAAGACCGCAGAATCAGGTCTTAAGGGGAAGTCGGTTGTTAACACTCCTACTCCAAACTTTACTCCGGTTTTGGCAATCAGGAAAAGTCGAGGGAAGAAGAGAAAGAGTTCTTCGAAGGGTACCAAGGTTAGGACCCTTGATGGATCTTCTTCAAGTGGAACCAAGAAAGGTTTTGTCACTCCTTCTTCTGACCCAAAAGAGGCTGAATGCTTCTATTGCCATGAAAATCACATTGGAAGCGGAACTGCCCAAAATACCAGCAAGATGTGAAGGATGGGAAAGTTAAACCCAACCATGCAGGTATTTACACTATCATTTCTAATAACTCACCCCATTCGAAATCTTGGGTCCTTGATACCGGTTGTGGTATTCACATTTGTTGTGACTTGCAGGGACTAGGAAGAAGTGAGAATGTGGAGCAAGGAAGAATAAACTTAATCATGGGGAATAGGAAAGTTACACCTGTCACCAAGATTGGAGTTTATACTTTATCGCTAAGTAGTGGATTAAATTTAGATTTGAATAAGTGTTGTTATTCGCCAGAAATGGCGAGAAATATTATTTCCTTTCATGCTTTGTACAAACAAGGTTTCACCTTTTCATTTGATAATGAAGTTGGTTCAATTAATGCTTTCTTTAATAATGGTCTTTATTTTAAAGCATTACCTTGTGATGGTGTGTATGAAGCTGTATCTGTTGTAGATAACTCAGGAAATAATGTTTTGTGTATTGATTCTCTTAATAATAATAACTTGGATAAAGCATCATTATGGCATTGTCGTCTTGGACATATAAGCAAGAAACGCATAGGCCAACTCCAAAAGGTTGGAGTCTTGGAGTCGTTTGACCTAAAGTCAGATGATAGTTGCGAATCATGATTACTTGAAAAAATGACAAAGTCACCCTTCACAGGCTCGTGTGAAAGGGGTGAAGGTTTGTTGGACCTTATACACATGGATGTGTGTGGACCATTCAAACATGCCACAAGTGATGCTAATCGTTATAATTTGACTTTTACTGATGATTACAGTAGATATGGATATGTCTACTTAATCAAGCATAAGTCAGAGACTTTCGAGAAGTTTAAGGAATTTAAACAGGAAGTCGAGAATCAATTGGGCAGGAACATTAAGATGCTTCGATCCGATCGAGGTGGTGAGTATCTTAGTTCAGAGTTCCTCGACTATCTAAGGGAATATGGGATTGTCTCACAATTGACACCTCCCAGGACACCGCAGTTGAATGGTGTGGTTGAGAGGCGTAATCGAACCTTGTGGACATGGTTCGTTCCATGATGAGTCGAGCTTCGCTACCAATCTCATTATGGGGGTATGCCTTAGAGACTGCCGCCCATATCCTTAATCTAGTCCTTACAAAGAAAGTTGCCAAAACTCCTCACGAGATGTGGACTGGTAAAGTACCTAAACTAGACCACATCAAGATTTGGGGTTGCGAGGCTTTCGTGAGACGCGAGACTCATGATAAGCTTGAACCTCGAAGTGAGAGGTGTATTTTCATCAGCTACCCACATCAAACCTTTGGTTACCTCTTCTACAGACCTAGTGACAATGTGGTCTTTGTAGCAAGAAGAGGAGTCTTTCAAGAAAGAGAGTTTATAAGCCAAGGAGACAGTGGGAGGCAAATTGATCTTGAAGAAATTAAAGAGTCAAGTGGTGAAGGAACTTCAAACTCTTGCCCTCAACTTGAGGAGGAAACTCCTGTTGAGCCAATTGACGAATCTGTACCTCTGAGGCGTTCCACGAGAGTTAGGAGTGCACCTGAGCATTACTATGGATTCCATATTACTGCAGAAGGTGAGACACTTATTAGTGATGGGACACTAGTAAGTCAAGATGACCCTAACAGCTACGAGGAAGCCATGGCAGGCCCCGAGTCTGCTAAATGGAAAGAGGCTATGGATAGCGAGATACAATCCATGTATGACAATCAAGTTTGGAACTTGGTTGAGAATGTACCAGGTCGTAAGACTGTAGGGTGCAAATGGGTCTTCAAGAAGAAGACCGACATGGATGGTAAAGTACACACTTAAAAGGCTAGACTGGTTGCAAAGGGCTTCTCTCAAATTCCTGGAGTGGATTATGATGAGATCTTTTCTCCGGTAGCCAAGATTAAGTCTATTCGGGTTCTGTTAGTCGTAGCCGCATTTCATGACTATGAAATTTGGCAAATGGATGTCAAAACCGCTTTCCTTAATGGAAAGTTGGCTGAAGATGTTTACATGAGTCAGCCAGAAGGTTTTGTCAGCAACGAGTACCCTAATAGAGTGTGTAAGCTTGAGAAATCCATCTATGGATTAAAGCAAGCACCTCGCAGATGGAATCTTTGCTTTGATGAAAAGGTCAAGGAATTTGGCTTTTCAAGGAGTGAAGATGAATCTTGTGTGTATGTCAAGGCTAGTGGGAGTATAGTTAGCTTTTTGGTATTGTATGTGGATGACATACTACTCATAGGAAACGACATTCCAACCCTGCAGGAAGTAAAGTCCTAGCTTGGAAAGTGTTTCGCTATGAAGGACCTTGGTGAAGCTGCCTATATTTTAGGGATAAGGATCTTGAGAGATCGGAGTAAAAGACTAATTGGACTTAGTCAGAGTACCTACTTGGATAAGGTGCTGAAAAGATTCAGCATGCAGGACTCCAAGAAAGGAGAGTTACCCATCCAGAGTAACGCCAAATAGAGTAAGACACAAAGCCCTAGCACTGAGGCTAAGATAGCAGAAATGAGTCGAATACCTTATGCTTCGGCTGTAGGTTCGATCATGTATGCTATGACGTGTACTCAACCTGATGTAGCCTTTGCCCTGAGCATGGTTAGCAGGTTTCAGGGGAACCCTGGCAAGGCACACTGGACTGCGGTAAAGAATATTCTCAAGTACCTACGAAGGACTAAGGACTGGGTCCTTACCCTCGGTGGGAGTGATGACTTGAGAGTTGTAGGGTATAGTGATGCTAGCTTCCAGACTGATAGGGATAAATTCCGCTCTCAGTCAGGTTGGGTCTTTACCCTAAATGGAGGAGCAATTTCTTGGAAGAGTTCCAAGCAAGAGACAGTGGCAGATTCCACTTGTGAATCAGAGTATATTGCAGCGAGCAAGGCGGCAAAGGAGGCTATATGGCTAAAGAACTTCATCGGAGACCTTGGAGTTGTACCAGCTATTAAAGAGCCAATGGAAATTTTCTGTGATAGTGAAAGCGTTGTTGTCTTAGCCAAGGAACCAAGGGATCACGGGAGATCCAGGCATATCGACAGAAAATACCATTTTATTAGACATCGAATAGAAGGACTCCTCATGGCAAAGAGGGTATCATCGGATGAGAACCCAGCAGATCCCCTCACGAAGGGACTGACTCGGGTTAAGCATCTCCAGCATGCTCGGAGCATAGGGCTGAAGGATGATATTAGATTTAGTAGTTAGATAACCTCGAAATTTGTAAAGTGTAATTTACATTAGATGATGAATAAAAGGTGTTTTATTTATGAGTAAAGTGTTGCTATCTCTTGTCAATCGTTTACTATATTTCTTTTGCATGTTTTGACTTCCAGAATAATTTTGTTTGGTATAACATATTATTCAAACCTCCACAGTTGGTCATATGTCGGAAGTAGGTATGAATCAAGACTGTCATGATTGGCTGCAGAGGTCTAAGGTGTTAGACAAGGGCTACAACAATCATGAGTGCTCATAAGTTCTGAGCATTGGACTCAACCCACGCTCACTGGAATCACTTCATGGAATTCTATCTCGAGTGATCGTGAGACGGTAATATCATATAAGTCTTCAAACCTAGAGATATGATTTGTTACTTACAAGTTGGTTATGCATTGATTGTACGAAAACACATTGGTAACTCGATGTTATAAATCGTGCTCTTGTGTGTAATTCAATGAGTGGTAGAACAAACATATGAGTCGAAGTTTATCTATTCCTTCTTGGATTAGAAGCTGATATCTGGGCCCCTCGATGATTTTGTTTTGACCCATGTACCGGGCCCGGTCAGAACTAAGTTGATGTGTTCAATTAAGTTCTTTGTCAAACAAATCGGAAATCGGGAAACAAACTGTTGGACAATAAGTAAGACATTGTTCCATGTATTTGTCTGACTGATATCTAGAACAGAGGATTATATGATCACTTATCTTAAATGGCGTACCATCATCTTATCAGTTCCGAGAAACCTTGAAAAGAGCTACGATTGCCGATCGGTTCCTAAAGTCATACTTGCAGTAATAGTTATTAGACTTATCCAAGTGGGAGACTGTTGGATAAGGTGTCTAAGTCCATAACTATTTCTGGTATGTACTTGACCCGACCCCGCATGGTCCATTTGGGTTGCATGGCACCATGCAATTGGATAGACTAAATGAGAGAAATAACACTTGGAGATTATTAATATATTATAAGTTCTAATATATTAATAATATTATTTGATTAGTTTGATCAAGAATTAATTTAGAATTAATTAAGTGATCAAAAGATAACTAATTAAATATATGGGTTGATTATGTAAATCATCCATATCTTGTATAGTGGGCTAAGAGGCTCCATGGACTATCAAGTTGGGTTCCACCCATAGGATGCTCCATGGATGCTCCATGACAAACCCATGGGTCATGGAAATGAAGAGTCATGACACATTAGGGTTTACATGGTGTAACCCTAGATGTTTCAACACTATATAAGAATCATATTCTCCACCAAAATCGGCTACACTAAGGAAACAAGAGGGCTTGGCCGATTTCAAGAAGTGTGTGTTCTCTCATAAGTTTTTCCAAGAGCATTTGGTGTTGTGTGAAGCATTTGAGGCACCACACTTGGGGTGCTAGGCTCATAAGGTTTCAAGGAACACAAGCAACAACAAGGTAAGTTATTCTATCTATCATTCAAGTTAAAATTGTTCCCCATGTATGCTAGATAGGAATATAGCCTTGGAATTCAACTTTGCATGATAATTAGAAAAACATAGATCCAAGGTTATTAGGGTTGCATGTACACTTAGGAAGTGTTAGAATGCTCAAAACCCATTAGATCCTTCGGTGGCTCGGCCTTCACTGGCCGAATCTCGGTAACCCTGGCATCAGGTGTAGATCCCTGGCGAAGCTGGGGGCACTCGGCCTTCCGATGGCCGATCTGGTTGCAATGAAAGCAAACCATGAATCCCTTGGGGCAATCCCTGGCAATGTGCCCCTCACTGCCACACTTGTAGCAAGCACCCGATCGACATGCCCCCTCGTGACCCTTGCCACACTTTCCGCAAACGCGGCCCTTCTGACCTCCGGATCTTGAATCGGCGGACTTGGTCCGCTTGGCTGCCGGATGAGACTGAGCCGGCCGCCGATCCACCCATTGAGACTCGGCCTCCTCCCTGGCCTGGGTCTCCAACTCGATCTCACGCTTCCTGGCATTCTCCTGAAGCTCAACAAAAGTCTGATATGACGAGTTCGATACGAACTCCCGGATATCCCTCCTCAGCACTCCTAAATACCGACTCATCCTAGTCTGCTCCGTGGACACCTGCTCGGGGCAGAACATCGCCCTCTCATGAAACTTCCGCGTGATCACTGTGACATAATCATTATCCTGCTTGAGGGTCAAGAACTCCTGAACCAACCGTTCCCTCTCCACCTGGGGAACGTACTCGTCTCTGAACATAGCAGTAAACTTCTCCCAAGTCACAGCTGAAACCTCTGCCAGAGTGAAGTTCGCCGTCACGAACTTCCACCAATCCTTTGCTCCCAGACGGAGCTGGTTCAAGGCGAACCGTACCCTCAGATGCTCCGGACATGAACAAGTGTAGAAGCACCCCTCGATATCAGCAATCCATCTCATTGCAGCGATCAGATCCTGCATCCCGTCAAACTCAGGTGGCTTCGTGTTGCTGAACTCACGGAACAGCAACGAGTCACCTCCCTGTGGTCTAGCAGCAGCCACAGCTGCGGTAGCTGCAGCGGCTGCGGCCTCAGTCAACGCGGTGTACCGCTCATCAAAAGTCTCCATCAGTGTGGTCTTAATAGACCCAAACATCTCCGGAATCTCAGCCCAGATCGCTGCAGCTACCTCCTCATGAATCATCTGATGAAGCTCCTCGTCAGTCACACTACTCGTACCAGGTCTGTGGTGTGGTTCAACCATGATGTCTCTGAAATACAACATAAAAATATCAGAGACTCTATAAGGCATAATCGCACTCGATAACGCAGTCCTACTCAGTCTCCGATACCCAGGGATTCTTACTTGGGTTTCCCACTGACCCGGTGTCTTTAGTAGTACGGGCCCAATACTACCAACTACACCGCGTCAGTATTCACCCCAAGTCCTCCTCCCCAAGCCCCGAATCCTGAGTACTCTATTCTTGCCATGCACTAGATACCCTCTCACTCTCAAAGAACCTCATAGAAGCAGGTTTCCCTAGACTAAGGCATCACAAAATCAGGCCACTCTAGTCCTAATATGAATACCTAGCATGCGTATCATATCATATCATATCTCATAACACATATTGTAAGAGTATTTAGGGGATTTTACCATTCGGGCGCTGGCTGACCGTACACACTCCTTCTTCTCTGGTTGTTTCAAAATCACTTATCAAATTTTATTGATTTATTAATTAAAATTTTCTCAAATCCCCGGTTTGAGTTCAGTTACGCCCGAAGGTGTACTCGAATCCCTCAAACCAAGGCTCTGATACCAACTTGTAACGAAGAAAATTTTAAAACAATTTTTTTTTTCATTTTTACAAACATCAAAACATCAAGTAATAATTTAAGTTCCAATGTAAACAATATTGTCACCACCGATTACATAACAAAGATCACAAAATAGTTTTCCCCGAGTGTGTGTACGATCACGCCGACGCCTTCCCACGGTCCTCGCTAGTACCTGAAACACATAACACAACAACTGTAAGCATAAATGCTTAGTGAGTTCCCCAAAATACAACCTACGCACATACGCCCTTCTAGGCCTTGACCTTCCGGTCCATGTGTCTCAGGGGACTTCCGTCCCGTCTGGGCAAACCTTCTGGTCCTACCCACGACAACCTTACGGTCCATTTTACAATGCCTTCCAGTCCATAACATAATGCCTTCCGACCCATATCAAGCATATCATACGTGGCACATATAATGATTAACTTATCACACATAATGCATATATCTCATATCATATTCGACCTTCCGGTCACAAAGTTAAACCCTTCCGGGTACAGTATAGTGAGAAGACTCACCTCGTATATCTCGATAACTCGTGAACCCTGGAAATCACTCGTGCTCGAAACCCCGAGCTATAATCCTCCTATAGCATCATATATCTATAATTAATACTTGTACCACTAAGGTTGACCATCCCTATCAAGTCAACACTGGTCAAATTTGGTCAACAGTCATTGGTCAATTTGACCGGACTCGGTGAGTGCACTAGAGCGACTCGGCGAATCTACGCGTTTTCACCAACTCGCAAGGATTTTCCCTTTGACACGTCGAGTACTCCCCTGACTCGACGAGTTCCACCTGGTCATGAATCACGGGGCCACCACGACTCAACTCGCCGAGTCGTAAGGACAACTCGGCGAGTCCCAACTCAACTCGGTCCACCTTTCAATACCTCTCTAACTCTCTGTGACTCACTGAGTCACCCACAACTCGGCAGGACTACTCACTGGGTGGTTTTAAGGACAATCTTCAAGCTACTCGTCGAGTCTGTTCTTCAGACTCGGCGAGTCCATGCCATGCATCAGCTAAAACTTGCTTCTGCGGTCAGATCCGTTCCATACACACATAGATCTGGCCTTCCCAAGCTCATTTATCACGTAAAGTCTCAGTCTTGGCCGGCATGCAACACTTACAAGGCTCTTTTTGGGGAATTAACCTCTAATATGACAACCCTAGTCTCCAACTCAAAAGAATGGACATAAAGCATATCATTTGGGGCCTTCTGGACCTGCTAGGGTCCAGATCTAGGTTCCATATCTCCATGGGACCTTTCATACTTCAAATACAAGTCAAATAAGGCAAGAAAAAACCCTAGATTTGACATATCAACCAAAACACGAAGATTAGCCCTGAAAGTTACCTCAAGAAGCTTCCCTTGATGAAATAGAAGCAGATCCAAGCTCCCCAACTCTTCTAGCTTGATCTTCTCCTTCCTTTCTTGCAATAACACACAAATTGTTGAACAAATAGCCTCTTATCTCACTCACAAGGACTCTCGGCTGCTTTGGTGCACTTAAGGCTCAAGGTGGCCGCAATGAAGGGTCATAAGGTCCTTTAAATAGGGCTTAGGACCGGAAAATTAGGGTTTCATTAAACAGCGCGGACTCGCCGAGTCCATCCCTTGGACTCGCCGAGTCTAGACGCGAACCTTCATCCAAAACCGTGACCCGACTTGGCGAGTTCGACCTCCAACTCGCCGAGTCCCCTCACAAAATACCAAAAATATGAAATTAAAGATACCTGGAGATCCGGGCTGTTACATAAAGCCAAATACAACATCCAACAGAGAACTTTGCACCATTAATATTCTCCCTCTCAAAGTTAGAAATTGATGACCTGACTTTAATATTCAAAAGAGCAACAAGAGAACAAGACTAACTCCCCCTCAAAGTCACATTAGTCTTCTAATAAAAAATGATTATCCACTTCGAAAATAAATCTCCAAAAACTTTCAAATACATATATGTATTTCTCTCCCCCTTCTTATAATTGAAACGAGATTCTAAAAATCCAATTAGGAATGAGAAAGTGCTCAAATTGGAATTTTCCATACGATACTCCCCCCTCGATATGTGACAAAAGTGAGACGCTTCAAATCCGTGAAAATCAAAAAAGTATGGCAGTTCTTCAAAACTGTGACTTCCCGGACTTGAAAATGAACAAAATTGTTCATAATTCTTGAAAATATCTTGTACCAACAAGAATCCTGAAAGTCCGAGAAATAATCTTCAAAAGTTGTGAAGATTTTAATTTTTGGGCAAGAATTGCTATTATTCTGAAACTTCAGGGACCAAACATGTAAAACTGCCAACTCCTTCCCAATTTTCATTCCAGTTGCAAAATATACTGAATATGGGTGAAAATTGTCAGTTTTCTATAAGTATAGGGACCAGAAATGAAAAACATTGGCATCTTCTTCCTAAATCGTTCTAACGAATAAACAACCGCAACAAACAACAATAGTCGAAACACCCACTTTCGAAATGAAAAAAAATTCGAACTTTCAACTCGAAACTTTTGAACTTCCATTTTCAGACCTTAGTTCCATTTTCATTAGGTCCATGAATGTGGAAGGGGCATTCGTTAGACCGATGGGCATTACGACAAATTCATAATGTCCATAATGAGTTCGGAAAGCGGTTTTGGGGATATCCTATTCCCGTACCTTGAGTTGGTGGTATCCGGATCGCAGATCTATCTCAGAGAAGTAGCTTGCGCCTTGGAATTGGTCAAATAGATCGTCGATTCACGGAAGTGGATAGCGATTTTTGATAGTGAGCTTATTTAGTTCCCTGTAGTCAATACACATCCTAAAGGAACCATCTTTCTTCTTAACAAAGAGAACCGGAGCTCCCCAAGGTGAGAAGCTGGGTTGGATAAATCCTTTGTTAAAAGGCTCACTAACTTGGCTGGATAACTCTTGCATCTCCGCAGGAGCCAATCTATAGGGTGATTTGGCGATGGGTGTAGCTCTTGGCACGAGATCAATTCGGAACTCGACTTGTCTTTCTGGGGGTATCCCCGGAAGATCTTCAGAAAAAAGGTCTGGGAAATCACAAGCCATTGGGATGTCTCAAATATCGACCTTTCCCTTGGACTTATCCACTATATGAGCTAGAAACGTCAAATCTTTCTTTCGTAGACACTTCTGTCCCTTGATGCACGAGATAAGACAATGGTTCGTGCTAGGTTTGTCTCCGTATATAATTAGCGTTTCACGATTTGGAAGGTGAAGCGAACAACCTTCTCGTGACACATAATTTCAGCATGGTGGGGGTTTAACTAGTCCATGACGATAATCACATCAAAACTCCTAATGGAAACAGGCATTAGGTTTATTTGAAAGACATGTTGGTTCAAGGTTAGGGTACATCCGTTGTAGATTTCCCCAGTGGATTCTGTTTTCCCATTAGCCATTTCCACCATAATGGTTTCATTAAGCTTCTAGGGTTGTTGTTTTAACAAGTGTTTGAATCTATTTCTCACAAAGCTTTGTTCTGCTCAGGTATCAAATAGGATGCATGCATAAGTGTGGTTTAGGAGGAACGTACTGGTGACAACAGCGGGATCCTAAACTGCTTCACCCTGACCCATGGTCAACACTCTTCTTGTTTCTCCATTCCCAGGGCTGTTGTTGTTGCGGCAATTTCGACGGAAGTTCCCAGTCTTTCCACATCCGTATCAGGTGTGGCTTGGTCCCGCATTGTTGCCCCTGTTGTTGGTGTTGTTGTTGTTGTTTCCTTGCTGCTGGTTCTGGGAAGGATAGGTCCTGCAATATTTTTCCGTGTGCCCCTTTCGATTGCAACTGGTACAATGCATCTCCCTGCATTCGCCATGGTGATGGAGATTGCACTTGTTGTACTTTGGGAGATTCCCGGAATACTGCCTAGGGGCACTTGGAGTAGTTGAGATTGGAGCATGTGGCGTGGTGGGGACTTGGGTGGTTGCAGCATTGACTGTCACTGTTTGTTGTTTCTTTGACAACTTTGAGCCTTGTCGCCCCTTTCTCTTGTTATTCTTTCCTTTCTTGTTGTCACTCTCCTTCTTGCCTTCAGTTTCCCCTGGTTTCTCGCCCCTCTTGTTGTTGTGGTCCTACAATTTCTTGGCCAACCTCTTGGCACTGTCGAAGGTTTCAGGATTTACAGCTATCACATTTTTTTAAATTGGGGAGGTTAATCCCCAGATGAATCGTTCGACTTTCTTTCCCTCTGAAGTAATCACGCTAGGGCACAACAGCTACAGTTCTCTAAACCTTGATATGTATGCATCAATGTCGGATTTTTGGACAGTGAGGTTCCACAACTCTTGCTCCATTTTCTGAATTTCGCCACGCGGACAGTACTCGGCCATCAGAATTTCTTTCAACTCCGCCCATGGCATGAAGTTGGCTACGGGGAGAGTCATGGCTTCTACATGTCCATTCCACCAGGTGAGAGCTTGGTCAACGAACGTACATGCGGAAAACTTCACCTTCATCTCCTTGGGGCAGTTGCATATCTCAAATACTGATTCCACTTTCTCTATCCATCTTTTTAGGGTTATCATTCCACCCATGCCATTAAAGGTTCATGGCTTGGCATTGGTGAAATCTTTTTAAGAGCATGTGTTGGTAGGTCCATGATTTATTCCGTTATTCGAACTTCTAGCCCCTTGTCCATTGGCTCCACCATTGTTCCCATTGTTGATCTGTGCTAGCGCCGCTGTGACTGCCGCATATTCAGCTGCTTGAAATGTCGTTGAGTTGATTTATTGTGGGGATGGCCCAGGGTTCCCACGAGCGGGTCTTTGTGGCATCTTTCTGTCATAGAGCGGAAAGATGTTGAGTGCCTAGAATTTTGTGAGTTCGTGGTCCTATAGACTAGGTGTATAGCATGTACTCAAGTAGTTTCATATATTAACATACAATCATGGAAACATAACACATAATAGATAATACCATCATAATAGAACACATATATTTTTCCACTAATAATATCCGTACTTTGATACATGAAAATTTGCTCGAAAGAGCATACATAAGTGGTGTAACTTCGACAGCGTAACGACTCTACGAGTAATGTAATCACTTAAATGTAGAGTCGATGGTACGTAGCATAGATCATATAAGCATAATACTAAAGATGGGTAAGACTAATCCTAGCCATGGTGGGATGTGCCAGGGGGTGGTGCTGAAGAAGTGGATGCTCCCTGAAGGCGGGCCACTTGTCGCTCTGCGTCTTGGAGTCGGGCCTCCTACCTTACCTGTCTCATATGGAATTCCTGGAGAACTTCTCGTGTCTCCTGCTCCGCCCGTTCAACCCTGGTCTGCATCTGGTGCATCTGATTAGCGGTGCTTTGAGCTAGATCACCAGTATCCCACAATCGTCTGACCATAACTGGAAGTGCGCGATCAGCCGGTCCTCCCTCCCTCAAGTCATAAAACTCGCATGGCATTCCAAATGGGGATCTTTTCCCCTATTGCCTGCTCCACCTCCAAATGTCAATACCCCAGGGGGTGTGGTACCAATCGAGCCCATCCAGTGAGCGGGCACCCTATTCGGGTAAGGGGGTTGATGACTTTGGACTCCGCATCCAAATCACCATCATCGTTATCGTGGGGTTCCTCCTCGAGGTCTTCTTCGACTTCCTCTTCTTCCAGGTCCACCACTGGCTCAGCAGGTCCGCCCTCAACATCCGCCTCAGGTTACTCTTCAGACTCCTCCTCGGGGTCTTCTTCAATTTACTCCTCCAACCATCCGTTATTCCCCTGATTAGGGAAATACGGATCTCTGGGGTGATGGAAGCTGGCTATATTGTCTGCGAAAGTGTATAAATGTACTATTATTCCTAAGATGTTTTAATTATGATGTAAATTGAGTTGATGTTCTATTCTTGGTAATCAATGGGGTATGTTTTTAGGTTTACCGACCATCGCGATTTCCTCGGGGCATGTGATAGTTGTACTTCGGAGGAAATGTAGTTGATCAGGCTACATTCACCCCTTAATACCACTATGAACAGTCCCGACTTAACCGAGATGCCAGCATCATCTTTTTTTGATTTGGTATTATGTTATTTTTCCTATATCGTACAAGTAGAAGTGTTTTATCGTTGTGTTTCATTTGTTTTGTTTTGTTCAGAGTTGTTTTAGTCCCTCTTTGGTTTATAGTTGCATATCAATGTGTGGTTAGATATGCCAGTTCACTATAACCAGAGCTCCGATACCAACTTGTCACACCCCCGAACCAGACGGCGGAAACGTCCGAGGGCTTGCGTGACTTAAATTGAATATCATCATAATGAATATACATGAATCATAACATAAACATCAACATGCATCAATACATTACAACTATCATTGTTCACCTCAAGTACATTGTTTAAATATTACATATCCATAGCATAAATTGTTTGATAGTTTTCAAAAGCATAACACCCTATCATACTTGGTGTTACTCCTCAGCTTACCTGTTACTTGAGAATACAAGTTATTTTGAAAAACGTCAACATATGGAATGTTGGTGAGTTCATAAGCATGGTTGTTAGGAAAATGTTCCGTGTAGTTTATAAAACCCAGAAAATCCGATATTTTCTGAAAAAGGCAATTGTTTATACCAAAGTGTGAAGATCCATAGGTTTATGCATGAATGATTTCAAAGCGTGTATAAATGAAAAGTTTTGCATTATAGTTATTGAAAAGTACAAATGAATGGTGTTGATTTCCTCGAAAAACAGGATGTTTTCCGATCAGAAAATATAATTGTTTCAAATTGTTATACTATCACAACGAATGATTATGACTTTTCCTTGATTACTCGGATAGTATTGGATTTGTTTATGTGAGTCATTATTGATGGGTTTTTTTGGTCATAAGACATCCTACGTGGTCATACAAACCCTAATGCTTGGATCTAGGTTTCTCTATTGTACATGCTTTGAATCCAAGACTATAAACCCTAATTCTCGCATATAAATAATCATATTAACATAAGAATGTGTTTATAATGTTACCTTGATTGTTATGTAGCAATAACAATCCCAAATCTCCTTGATTTGACTTTGGAATGCTTCGAGTCACAAGTGTCACTCCTCTAATGGCTTACAAACACCAAGAGCAAATGGAGAAGGTATAAAGAGAGATGAGAGAGGTTAGAATTCATCCTTAGGACTCCTTGGGAACAAGTACACGAATTCTAAGGCCTTAGGGTCTTTATATAGGTGTAGACATAGGGTTTCAGTCATTATCCTTATCTAGTTGCTTATCCACAAAGCAACCATAAGATAAGCCTTCAAAACCCTTATCCTTTATCCTTTGGACGATTTCAAGGATCCTTATCTCCTTGAATTCGTTCAACCCACATTTAGGATAACCATTACCATATTTTGTAACTATCACATAATTACAATTCAGCCCCTCTAGTTTAATTAATTACACTTGATCACAAAATTAATTCCTAATTAATTATTGACCAATATTAATTAAGCAAATATGATTTCTCCTTTAATATATTATTCTTATAACATATTAATAAATCATAATAACCTTTCTCTCTTTATTTATTTCTCCAATCAAGTTGCTTTGGTGAAGGCAACCCAAAAGGACCATGCACCATCAAGTCAAGTACATACCAAAATAGTTATGGACTTAGACACTAATCCAACAGTCTCCCACTTGGATAAGTCTAATAACTATTATGCGTATGACTTCAGATCCTGATCTGCAATCGTAGCTTTCCAAAGCCACTGTCAACTCTGATCCTATCAGATACGCGTGTCCTTAGATAAGGGATCATATATTCCTCCATTCTAGATATCGTATGAGATATGATTTTTAATCATTCTCTTTGTACTACTTCTCGATTTCTGATTTATGACGACAGACTAATTGAACAAATCAAATTAGCCCTAGCCCGGCCGAACATTTACGTTTGTCATCACTAAACCATCGAGGGGCCCAAAAGATATCGCTTTTATCCTTCTTTGGATAAAAGGAACGGATAAACTTTGATACAATGCTTGCTTGCACTTACTAACCAAATCACACACAACAATATGTTTTATAACACCAAGTTACTAGTGCGTTTACATATTATCAATGTGCAACCGATTTGAAAGATACAACTCACACATCTCGGTTTCAAGAATATAAGATGTTATCGTCTCACTAATCACTCGTGATACAATTCATGGAGTGATCCAAGTGAGCGTGGGTTTAATCCAATGCTCAAATTCATATTCATAAGCACTCATGAATGTTGCAGTAAACATTTGCTTATGTCTAATACTCTTTTAGACAATCCACACACCAATTCACGACAGTCTTCATTCATATCTACTTCCAACATATAAACGACTGTGGCCCGTTTGAATAATTTGATTATTCTTAATAAACTCAATTATTCTGGAAGTCAAAACATGCAAAGTGAAACACAAGAATAATACTAATCCCATATGGCCTCAACCCTTTGAGCATAAATAAAACACATTTTATTTATCACCATATCGATTACTCATTATTTGTCGTTTCGGGTAATCAACTTCTTACTTGAATTATTACACTTGTCCCATGCTCCTAGCATGCACACAATGTTTACCTATGGTTCTTACTTTTGTGAAATAGACAAATTGAACACATTTCCAATCATTCTCATTTTACAACTCCAAATCCATTTTCATAAGTGAAAGAATATCAAATTCTTGCTACTTATAGAATATGCTAGATTCTAACATCCTATGCAATGATTCTTTCGTAATGTCACTGCACCAAAGTCACAAAGACTATTGTCAATGATATTACAAAGTCCTCTATTGGAGATTGTTACAAGACAATTCCTTAGATATGATGCCTCTCACTCAAAGTACATTCCTTTGAACATCCTTTTGCATAAAAGTTTCTAATCTAGACATAGATTTTCAATATTTACTTCCTAATATGAACACACTTCCATATTTTCCTCATGAAAACTCATTCTTAATAGAATCTTTTCTATTTGTAATGATGTCGATATGGTCCATCCAATATGGAAACATTTCCATATTTTCCAATACTATACTTCCAACTACTCACAAGCGATCAATCCTCATCGAACTTTGGATTGTCCTTTGATAGTTGTTTAATTATTTTAGTCAAAACCAATTCTAGTCCCTTTTTCCCTCTAAATGCGCTAGACATTTGGAAAATTTTAGAATGGTCAAACATTAAAGCATTTGCAATCGATCCTATACCCGAAGCGTATGGGACACGACGCATAATGTTTTATTTGCTATGTTCTCAAAATTCGAATTGTGAAGAGGAATGCCGTAATCATAATCGAAATTTTAAGAACACACTATGTACCTTTGACTAAATCTATTAACGTTTCACAACTTAATCCTTTAGATTTGAAATGAAGCATAATATTCTCTCCCTTAATTATAGCAAAACAACTTTACAACCCTTACGACTTTGCAAGGTATAACTCTTGTTTTTCTATAATTAATATTGCCAACTTGCAATACTTTCCATAATAATCATACAATCATAACTTTTATGCTCCCACTATCATGATGATTACTATAAAACATAACACTTATGCTCCCACTAGCTTCGACATGTATTCATAAACATCTTAACTTTTAGAGAGACAATACCTATTGAATTTCTTAAGTCCATGTTTCTAATATATACTTAGTGCTTTGATAATCTTTTATCAAGGCTTCTTGAACTTATACACCTTTGCCTTTAGATAGTTCATATGTGTGTCTCAACAATTAAGACTAATTGTCAAACCTCACAATTCAAATTATGGAAAGGGATACCGTAACCATGATCGAATTCGAGAATGCAATTTTACAATCATTATCTTCTTAAAATCTTTCTTAGTGAAAGCATTTCCTCACAATCATTTTCATGAAGGAGGAAATCTTATGACACTTAGATTTAAATGGTGTATTTGTTCCCATCCATGTGAATTTGTTAAAACCAAAGTTTACGACAAATTCAAACTCATATGGACCGAGCCTTTTTTTTTTTAATCTTGATTTCTTGCCTTATGGTAGCACAACTGTCCACCACGTCTTCCAAGTAGTTAAGCATCTCAACCTTTTCCTATCAATGTACCTTTCATTGATCAAGGTGCTTTGCCTTTTATGCGTTCAAAATAAGTACTCATAGGACTCACATGCATAATTAACTCAATTGGAACAACACAGAATCAAAATATCATCAACACGATAGGTTGTAAAACTCAACTCGTGTGCTAGTGATCGTTGATAAGGTTTATTTGATTTGTTCTTGAAACTTTTCAAGACCATTAAGACTCCCATTGACTCCTTGACATATAAGATTCTCTTGTCAATAAACATTTGTTGACAACCAAATATTCAAGAGTTAGTGTAGCTTTTATCAAAACACTTCATAAATTGGTCCAAGTTGGTCTTTGTCTTATTCGAGACATCACAACTTTCCACATTTTATAAATGTTATAAACCTTTAATACTTTTCACTCATTGCCACAATCTTAACTTTAAGACTTGTTATTGGAACGAAGTATGATAGACTTCTTGATTTAACCATTTCTTCAATCCTTGATTCCTCTTCTTAAACATACAATTGTACGAAGACTTACTTAGAGGATCAATTGAGACATGGTTCTTAATCATTAAGACCCATTATAAAGCGTAAAAGCTACTCTCCCTTCTTCTTAGAATGGAGAAACTCTTATCTTTCTGCCTAGTTGATTCTTCTTATTCGTTCTACTATTGATCTAAAACCTTTAATCAATTTAGAATCACACTTAATCTTGTAAGTGTAATCATATTTACTAAGCCATTAGTAAATCATGACGAATATCTTTGTTACTCTTATGGTGAACTTGATCAACAGACAACTTTGTGTACTCGATCTCCTAGTCCTTCACTTGACACTTTGTCAACGAATTTGTCTAATTTCCAAATATGAAATTTCTCATTCACCATGCAACCAAGTTGCGTGATTCCAAATTTCAGTCTAATTGAAACTTTAGGCGATGAGAAACTCTCCCTATTTGGTAAATTCTCGACATTTCCATAAATAACTTAACTAAGAATCATATCCATTCGTTGTAGAAATATGCAAACATCAATTTTCATAACGATTTCATTGCAAGGAAGTAAACAAATAAATAAATAAGTCAAACAAAATTTATCTTATTTATAAAAGCAACGGAAAAACATTTGTCCTTACAATGCAAAATCTATTGAAAACTATGTAAAAGGAAATTTTCTAACAACTCTATCATAACTATCTAAGCTCAAAATCCAATCTTCAAGTCCATGCGATGAAGATCCATCTCTTGTGATTAGATTCATCTTGCTCTCTTATCAAGCTTCCTTTCTTTTCACCGATCCTTCAAAACATTCAAATGCAATCTTATCACATCATGTATTAAGAATCAATGAATTGAAACTTAACGGAGTTAGATAGTGGATTTTACCTGAAACGTAGTCATACTTTTGACTCTCCCATCTCTTAGATCTCTTAGGTAAATAGGGCAACTTCGTCTCCAATGCCCATTCTCTTGGCAATAAAAGCAAATTGACTCTTTAGGAACAACACATGGAACTACTTCAAACATCGCCTTTCTCTTATGATCAAACTTTTTGATCATTGCATGTCTTTCATTGCCATTTTCTATATCCATAGAGGTCTTGAAGGCAGATTCACCAATCAACTTTGCTTTTCTATTGCGCCAAACCATTGCTGATTCAGCAACAATAAGCATATAGATGAGATCAATAAGGATCACGTCGTGGTTCATCATATAGTACTCTCTGATGAACTCACTATACGAGTTAGGAAGTGACTGAAGAACCCAATCAACAGCCATCTCTTCACCGACAACGGATCCCATCATTCTTAACCTATCAATGTGTGACTTCATCCCTAAGACGTGTGCACACACCGACTTTCCTTCTTTATGTTTACTTGCCAAAAGGGATTGAGTGATATTGAACCTTTCAATTTTACAATCTTGTGGGTTAGGGAGAATAATTGGAGGAGGAGGAGGAAGTGAAGCATGATCTCTTGTTCCTCGATCGAATCGTGGAATATCATCTTCATGTGGAATGCTTGTTCCACGGGATTTGGGAAGACCATAGTTGTCGAACTTTGACATCTACAAAATGGGAGAAAACGAATTCAAGTTAGTTGATAGATTAAGTCCTTAATAAATCACTCAAATTAAATACTAAGGCTAGGACCCAACACAATATTCTACAACTTGGGAGAGGGACACCGTAACCCTAATTGCAGAATATTTGAAGGTAAGTGAATGACGATTCACTAATTTCCACCATGAAAAACGAAAAAGAAATTTAAGTTTTAAATCTATGAAAACTCCTAGATCCTTTGAGATTCATTGAACTTTCAATGGCATGTTTAAATATCGATATGCCCCTCTTGTTTGTGACTAGGATGCCGAGGATCACAAAGCGGGTGTGAATAACCATGCAAACTACATGGTGCCCTCACATGTTACAGTCACCTATTCGATGTGCCGGTAAACCACACACGCTCCACCGAACTATGACAAACATTGAGTCACCCTTTGCTACCTTTGCTTAGAACCATTTAGTGTGCCGGTTAACCACACACGCTCCACTAACGTCTTCGCAAGGGCACAAAGTGTAATTTCATGGAATTGCATCAATTCACTTTTCCTAAATAACTAAGATTGGGAATTTTGAAAAACATTTAGTTACTTTAGTAATTCATTATACTTATAATGGAAGGTTTCGTCTGATCCTACCCATTCGGCTAACGACCCTCCACTAGTCAAGAGTGCGGTGGGTAAGAGTGGATACCCATTCAATCGCCATATTATAGGCAATTTCCTTAAACACCCCTTATAGACCAGCTTCGTGAATGAGGCCTACTAACGGTAAGACTGACTTTTACTCATACATATATATAATGTTAGACTTTTAATGTTATATATAGTATATGGTGCATTTTATACTTTTAAAATACTATGTGGTTAACTTTAACAATTACACTTTTAATTCAATTAAATGGTTAACCTAAACTTTTATGGATTTATTAAACTTCTTTTAATTATACACCTTAATTAATTAATAAAACCATAAGGGTGTAAATTGAACTTTTCAAAATATTACTAGGGTTTTAGAATTTGACATTCCTAATTAACTTTTAATCAACTTTTAAATTCCAAAACTTGAGGGCAAGTTTTGAAACCTTTTTTCAAAACATTAGGGTTTCAACTATTTAAATTTCAAAACTAAAAAACTATTGGGTTCAAATTTAAACTATAAAACCTAAAGGGAAAAATATGAAACTTTTCATAACAACAAGGATCAAATAACAAATAATCTAAATTAACATTTAATCATATAATTATCTATATTTGATTTATTTAATGATTTCTTGCAAAACAATTTATCAATTTAATCAAAATAATCAATCAATTATCATATAAGGAAACAAATATTTTATTAATTGATAATTATCTTTAATTAGATCAAGGATATAGTCATATATATCATAAAATCGGATTTATATTGATCTAACATGATAAGGTAACTATACTAATGCAAAAACAGCAAGAAATCCTGAGATAAGCACTATCTGACGAGTTGACTCGTTGAGTCAAGCCCGGACTCGTCGAGTCACCCTGGACTCGGCGAGTCCAGCCTCTAGAACACTAAAAATCGAATTTTTCAGATATACAATGCATCAATACAATTGAAACCAATCTAGACTCTGATACCACTGATGGGTTTTTTGGTCATAAGACATCCTATGTGCTCATACAAACCCTAATGCTTGGATCTAGGTTTCTCTATTGTACATGCTTTGAATCCAAGATTATAAACCCTAATTCTAGCATATAAATAATTATATTAACATAAGAATGAGTTTTTAATGTTACCTTGATTGTTATGTAGCAATAACAATCCCAAATCTCCTTGATTTGACTTTGGAATGCTTAGAGTCACAAGTGTCACTCCTCTAATGGCTTACAAACACCAAGAGCAAATGAAGAAGGTATAAAGAGAGAGGAGAGAGGTTAGAATTCGTCCTTAGGACTCCTTGGGAACAAGTACACAAATTCTCAGGCCTTAGGGTCTTTATATAGGTGTAGAGATAGGGTTTCAGTCATTATCCTTATCTAGTTGCTTATCCACAAAGCAACCATAAGATAAGCCTTGAAAACCCTTATCCTTTATCCTTTGGACGATTTCAAGGATCCTTATCTCCTTGAATTCGTTCAACCCACATTTAGGATAACCATTACCATATTTTGTAACTATCACATAATTACAATTCAGCCCCTCTAGTTTAATTAATTACACTTGATCACAAAATTAATTCCTAATTAATTATTGATCAATATTAATTAAGCAAATATGATTTCTCCTTTAATATATTATTATTATAACATATTAATAAATCATAATAACCTTTCTCTCTTTATTTATTTCTCCAATCAAGTTGCTTTGGTGAAGGCAACCTAAAAGGACCATGCACCATCGGGTCAAGTACATACCAAAATAGTTATGGACTTAGACACTAATCCAACAATTATAACCATGCATGTTAATGACTAGTTCATCTGTCTTGGCGTTCTAATGAACGCCGAAATTGATCTTAAGATTTTATCACCCTAGACTGGCCGAGTCTAACTGTAGCGAACAGCTGAGGTGTAGGCGAGTCACCCTCGTATAGATCTATAGACAAACTCTCGCTCTCCCTCCAGGAGACTTTGATTATAGCTACAGACTACAAACGACCCATAGAGGTGCCGCCCGTTATTACTCACTGAATCCAACATGAATTTGATTACCATTGATTAACGACATGTATATGTTTACTGAATTGAAGGTAAGCCTAATAAACGAGGAGAAGAGGATTACAAGGTCCTGCTAATGCCACGTATTATTTATGGCTATTGGGTATATGAAGGACACGTTGATCCATTTCGCAATTGATTTATTTGGACCTTACTAGCAATGCTAATGGGCCACTGAGGTCCAATAGCACTTGAAAGCCATTAAGGGTCCCTTAAATATGAAATCGGGTCACTCGAGGCCCAATAAACATTTATTATTATCATTGGGCCCTAAAGTCATGTTAATGGGTCACAAAGGCCCAATAAGCATGATTAGGAACTTTCAAGCCCAAAGATTTGAATATTTACTTGTTTTAGGTATTGTATAATTGTCGGAAAGATTGATTTAGTGATTTTTAGATTTGTAACGGCACGAGGCCGGTCGGTTGTTTATAACGATATTTGGAAATTATATGTATATTCATCTTTCTATTTTCGTAAGTTGTAATTTTTTGGTGTTTTTGACCCAATATCTTAAAAATAAAATAATTGTCTCAAAAATGTTGGTTTTCCCCTTTGAGCTATTCTTTAATAAAAATGACAATTTTAGTCCTTTATAAAAAAAGACATTTTAAGCTCTTAAACCATTTTCTTGACACTTTTGACCCATAGACTTGTTTAAGTGATGTTTTTAGCTCAAAATTTACTCTTGGTAGTTTCAGCTCCTCCAGTAAAGTGCTTTTCAGGTAAAGTCCAAACTTTTTGCAACTTTTACAATTTTGGCCCAAAATCCAAAAACTTTACATTTTTTATCCTTGTTTAAAAAAATCATTTTATCCCCTGAATTAGTTTTGTTTACCCTTTTTCCCTTTGCTTTGAGAGTTTTACCATTTCAATCCCTTGAAAACTACCTTTTTTGCAATTTTTGGGCCTATGGGCCGAAATGCCCAAAAATTGGCCAATTAAGCTACAAATTACATTTCTGGCCCTTTAAAGAGTATTTTATTCAGATAAACTTTTACTTTTACAGTTTTGACCATTTTGGTCCATAAGAAAACCGTGAATGACAATGTTTCCACAAACTTTTACTTATTTGACAAAAATAGCCCAATAATGAGTCTTATGTTGTAACTTGTTTATTTTAACCCTTATATGGTAGATTTTCTTAACTTGTTATGTGTAATACATCCTAGATCACATGTTTTTCCTCTTTGAACTATAGATCTGGAAATCCCTTTCATTTTTGGCACATAAATACCATATAAACACAAACAAAAAAAATCACACATAGCACACAAACACACATAGATCCACACATTTTTACTTGTATTCTCCCCCATAAAACATGTGAAACCGAAAATAGAGGGGTATGAACTCACCTTGAGGTTTGGATTTGGTTTTTATGAAGATTTGAGAGAAGATTTCGGCCCTAGCAACTTCTTGAGGAAGTTTTCGAACTTAGATGGTTCTAGGGAGTAGATCATGAAAATTGTGTTAGTTAGGAAGAAGTGTTGAAGAAGTAAAGAGACTAGGTTATGGATCTAAACAATAACTTACCAATGATGATGATTATTATGGAATAACCTTTTTAAAAATCCCTAACTCTCGAAAATTTTGAAGGAGAAGTGAAGAAGTTGTTGTGCGTTCTTGAGAGTAGCTTAAGTGAATTGTATGTGTGTGGTTTTCCCATTGGCTGAGAAGTAAGAAGAAGAGAGGAGAAGAGGGAGAGGTGAAGGGATGGTTCATGGAGACATGTGAGGTTTTTCATGGAGATCCATAATGTAATAAGCAGGTGGCTAACCCTCCTTAACTCTTTGATTTTCATTTTTTTTTGTTTTGCACTTGGGCCGAGAAAGAGAGAAAAGAGAACAGAATTTGGGCCTTTTGTGCTTAAGTCTATATTATGGTCCTATTTTGATGATTTTCGGCCCAATTGGTCTTTGGAGATGGTTCACGGCCCAATATAAATCAAAGTATGAGTTTTATGGCCCATTAGGGCTAATTAGATTTGTTATGGCCTAATAAGGCCCATTAAAGATAACTTATCCATTCTAGGCTTATGAGGCCCAAAATGCTAAGTTTCATGAAAATGGGTCCAATTAGGGTCCATTTAAGAGTTCTAAGCCCAAAATAGTCAAATTGGAAGCTTATTGGTCCATTAGGCCCAATAAGAAAATCCTAGTCCAAAATGGACTTAAACCGGGATTTTTAGGGTTTCCAACTTTTGTTGACTATTTGAAAGTTTGTATAGGGTATTTGATGGAATTTTGTTGTCATTGAATAAACACCATACATTTTTTAGCTACAATGTCATTCTTTTTTAAGTGTTTACAATGTATTAGAATTCCTAGTTGTGACATCATCCCCACGTTAGAGGGAATTTCGTCCCGAAATTCTTTTTTAAGCTAGATTCAAGAATGTGAGAATAGGTGAGGGTACTTCTGCTTCATCTGGTCTTCGCGTTCCCATGTTAATTCTGGTCCATGCTTCACGTTCCACCGAGCTTTCGCAATCGGAATGCGACTTTGCTTAGTACACTTCACCTCCATGTCCATGATTTCGACTGGTTCTTCGACGAACAGGAGATTCTCGTTGATTTC
This sequence comes from Lactuca saligna, assembly GCF_052625555.1. Classification (NCBI taxonomy): domain Eukaryota; kingdom Viridiplantae; phylum Streptophyta; class Magnoliopsida; order Asterales; family Asteraceae; genus Lactuca; species Lactuca saligna. The sequence continues at coordinate 144,810,919 of NC_136419.1, read as the reverse complement.
GATTTATTCAAGTGGAATGACGAGGTTTTCATCAGATAAACACTTTTTCAAATTAGAAACATGGAACACGGGGTGTACACTATTGAGCTCGGCAAGTAGCTTCAGTTTATAAGCCACTAGACCGATTCAAGCAAGAATCTCGAAGGGTTCAATGTATCAACAATGTGAATTTTTCTATATTCTCTAATGTCTCACAACTTCTTCATTATGTTAAACATGATCAGATTCGACATTTTTCTCTTTGAAATTCGACATTGAAGTATCATTTGAAGAATTTCTCTTAGGAACCCAAAATTTCCTTTTAAAATTCGACATCAAAGAAACATTGGTCGATTTTTGCTTAGGAAACCATATTTTCTTGGTTTTACTTTTCTTCTTGTTCTTCTTTTTCCATTTTTTACCTTTTCCGACATTGAAGATTCAAAATCAAAAGACACAACATCCTTCACAAATTCAACAGTGTTCTTCTGAATCACATCCTTTTGGGTTTGATACATCTGAACATCTTGAACTTTGGGTTTTTTGTAAGGTATAACAAATCACAAGAACATGATGAATCTTCAGTTTGAGTTCCAATAGAACAAAACAGGTTCACTTTCACATTTTCTGGAAATTTGTTTTAAGATTCATCATTTATCACACTATATTCGGAAAGTAAAATTTCTTAATCGCAAGAATTTCCCAAAACACCTAACTGCCCCTCAATATGAGCATTTACAGTTATCTCCTTTCTGGAGCATCAAGAACACGAGGAACATCATGAACATCTTTATGAACTTCAGGAACATCTTCAACAAATTCAAGAGCACAAAGATCAATTGGATCTTTAATCCTAGAAACATATTGCTTGATGAAGAATTCTTTTTCTCTTCCTTCTTCTTTATTTCCTTTCCAAATTGACATTTTCATCGTTATTACAATCAGAATTTCGATCTTACAAAACGGTTGAAAGATCAAATTTGCATAATCAACTTTCTTATTCTCATAAGAAATTAAAGTGTTCATTGTAATTAATCAACCTTTCAATAATAATGCGTAATATTAGATCTCATTGACTTTGTATTTGACATCTTCAATCATCACAATCCAATAATCATAATCCAAATACACCATCTTTGATCAATTAACAAAAAAGATCAGCAGATCTTGAAAATTTTAGGAGAGAGAAAACGGATCTGAAAATGAGTTTTAGAGAGAGAATATGAATGTAACATCCTGAGATAAGGTATGTATTGATGACCCTTACTTTTACAAAATTGTCAAAATTTACCTTAATTGTGAAATTGGTGGCAAATGAGTACGCGGGGCGTACGCATGTGTATGGTCAACGTACTCATGTGCGTATTATGGACGCATAAGCCACCTAGTACGTTGGGCGTACCAGGCTCAGAGTGTAAACCATAATTGTGTTATGTGTCCCTATTTAAGGAACATGATGGCCTCATTTCCAACCACCTTTTCCAGCCTTCAACTCCCCCTAAACCCTAAATCTCGCTCTGATAGCTTTTGTGTGCATTTGAGGCTTATTGAGTGATCTTGTCGGGCTCTTTTATGAAGAAGGATCTTTAAAGGAAGAAGAGTTGGTGTCCAAGCTTTTGGATATGAGTTTCCCTATGGTTGGTGCATCATTCAAAAGTATCAAGCTCAAATCTTTCTCGTTGTTTTGATTAGTTCATGTTTTGGTCCATTTGTAGGGTTTTATGTCCCAAGCTTGAAGCTTTATGGGTTTGATGGACTCTAGAGTATAATACATGTCCATTTAGGTGTTTCTTGTCGTTTGGACTCATAAAAATGAGATTTTTGTCATCAAGATCTCTCCATGCATGAGATATAAGGACTTTTGTGAGTAAAGGATGATAGTTTATGAGTTCTAGAGTTGTCCAACCATGCTAAGGCTTAAAGTCACCAATTTTGTGAACTAATAGACTTTAGTTAACCTAGATCTAATATTGTAGCTATGGTCTTAACAGATTAAGACCGGAGGAGTGATAAAAATGAGTATGGGATGTACGACGAGCGTACTCCCAGCTACGTGCAGTGTAACGCTGAGCCACTCCGTTTCATGCATGGGCAGTTGTACGCCCAACGTATAAAGCTGTACGCCCAGCGTACACGCTAGGTGTTGACTTCCGTTGACTTTTAGGGTTTTGGTCAAATTGTGGACTTTAGAGTCCATGAAGGGGTAAAATAGTCTTTTACCCTTCTGAGATTAGATGATAAGCCTAGCCTAACAACTTTTGGGGTTTGTTAATATCAATTATTAATTAGAGATATATGTGATATATGTTAGGCGGAGTCTAGACCGACAGTTTGGGTGCAGGATATACTTGCTTTACTTTATGAGGTGAGTCTTCTCACTATACTTACATGAGTGGTAATTATTGTGTAACCAAAGGGTCTTATTTGTGTTATTGACCGGAGGGTCTTATTTGTTTATACTGAGATATGTGATATTAGGCATCCTGTCTTTGTGAATTATGTTGTTATATTACTCTATTCTTATATATTGATTGTGACTGGAGGGTCCATACTGAGCTGTGAGACCGGAGGGTCCTTATCGAGATATAGCCATGAGAGGCTAATTATTTGTGTGTGTGGTATTTTGTGGAACTCACTAAGCTTCATGCTTATAGTGTTTGTGTGAAGTGTGTTTCAGGTATATCTCAGGATCGCGGGAAGGTGCTGGCATGATTGTACACACCAGCTTGATGATTTGTGTTTATGAGGATTCTGGGATATTTAATAAATAAATTCTGATGTTTTGTGTTTGGGAGAAATTTAAATTGGTTTGATAAATATTAAACTATGTTTGTTTAGAGTTTTAAATTTTGAAAATTTTGTTTGAAAATTAAGAGTGTTGCAACAAATCTAAGAAGAACTATAGAGAGAGAAACTAATATGAAACAAGTTATAGAGAAAGAAAACTGTAAGGTCACACCTTATGATCTGATCAGCCAAACACTTTACACGCTAACCACCAACGCCAATGCCAACATCAACACTAGCGCCAATGCCTCAAGACCTTATCAGCATCATCCTGAAGATAATGATCTTATGTGATCTTTGTATATTAGGTGGTTATATGAATCTCTATATAATAGATAGAATATCTGGTATCTGGGTGATAAGGATAAGCTCTTATTATAGATTGGATACAATCTCTTGATTGAAGGGATTCTCTAGAATATATATATATATATATATATATATATATATATATATATATATATATATATATATATATATATATATATATATATTCAACATTAGGTTCAAACCCTAAGAAAAAATCTTGGTGACCGTCTTTGTGACCTTCGTTCTCTTGGTGAGAATAACCCATTATTGGTGAGATACATCTTTGTGATTACTCGTGTTCTTTACTTTCTGCTCGTTCTTTGTTTAGTTAGTTTGTTCTTTGTTAATTATTCTTGAAGTGTATCCGATCAATACAAACCTTCAATTAATATTGAAACGGGTTTTCGATACATTCTAGTATCTATGCCGACCTATTACAATCCCAAATCGTCTACTTGCAACAGGATCCCTCCTTTTGATGAACTCAACTTTACTTCTTGGAAATCAAAGGCCATAGACACTCTCAAGATCATGGACTAATACATTCTTGACTTCATTAATAAGGGTCTCATCATTGTTATGCATCAATCATCCAATGATGGTGTATTTAATAGTGAGCTAAAGAAGAAATGTGTGCCACGATACAAAAAGGAAGAGAAAATGGTGCAAAATCTCGATGTAAAGGTGATAGTTGTTATTGGAAACTCACTCCCATACTTTGTCTATTGTTTGGTTCAAAACTGCTCAATTGCATAAGAGATGATGATCACACTATCATATGCTTTCGATAAATAAAATCTCATAGATGATGAAGTTTCAAAAGGGAAGTGTCTCATGGATCAAATCGTTGAATCTCATGCTGATGCACCAAATGAAAGCATTTGCACTCTTGACGCTGATCTGTCTCAAGCTACTATAGACCTTGGGTATGACTAGGACTCAACCTCAACGTATCAGGTAAGAAATCTTGTTAAGTATTCTTCCATCAAAAAGTTGAAACGATTAATCACTTGTGTTTCGATTTATCTGTTTCAAATGGAGAAATATCTTCTCTCAAAATTGAGTTAAAAATCTCAAAGAAAAACTCTCATTTTTTTTTGAAAAATCTCTTTTTGTTTTAAAAAAGGAAAACACTTGTATCTCACTGACCAACAATTGTCTTCACTTTGAAAGGAAAAGGTTGTTGGTCATGCTAGATACATTCAACATATTTTAAAAAACTGGGTTTCTTTTAATGATCAGATTCTTGATCAGTGTAAGATAATTTTTGGAGGCGACATAGAAGGTGTTGTCTACTTAATCAAAAAGGTTGAAACTAAACAAACCTTTAATAATGGTGACTGCCTAGAGCAAGATTTTAAAAGTAGATTTGTAAGTACTTGTTCATGAATCAAACTTTTATTAATACACATTGCATTACTGAATCTAATGGTAACACCAAATGTGTATCTCATTTATCTGCTCTTGATCATTCCTACCAACCTCCACATCGTGAGTATGTCTTGCTCCCTACTAAGATTTTTCTGAATTTCCTATATCAAATGGTGAAGTTCATTCGGTAAGCGAAATTCTTAGCATTTCTCTCAGTGCTCTATTAGAACCTCTAAATCTAGAGATAAATCAAAGTCTTATATTCCAGATGACTATTTAATATCTCTTGAGCCTCATGACAAAGTGTCATTTGAGCATATCATCGATAACATTCCTTGGTCCAGAACTATAGCAAGAATTTTCAAATCAAATGATCAAAGTTAATTAGATTCAGCAATTAAAAAAGAACCAAAATCTAATGTTAAAGGAAAGAGTCTTGTAACCATAGTTTGTTTTCGATGTGGTGATGGTTCTCACAAAGTCAACGAGTGCACTTTTGAGAAGAGATATGTTCGTGTTGACAACATCTTGGTTCGCAGTGATAAGTGGATCAAAAAGGCAAACTAGTTAAATTATCTCCCTGATATTTATTTCTTAAGTGAACCATTGCAAGATGGGTTAGTGTATATTAATTGTATATTTTAGTTTTAGGGTAAAGAACATATTTGGTATTTAGATAGTAGTTTCTCAAGATATATGAACGAATTCAAGTCACTTATGGAAGACCTTGTAAAGAAGGATGGTCCTATTGTTACATACAGAGATAATTGAAAGGGAGCCATAAAGCGATTTGGAACCATAAAGTCCAATTCTGTCATATTCAAGGATGTCTCTTACATGAAAGGTCTTCAACACCATCTCATTTCAATCTGCCAATTGTGTGACGTTGGCTATGAAGTTCACTTTAACAAGAGAGAAAGAAAGGTTGTTGATCAAAAGAATGTCACTACTCTGACTGCAAATCGACAGAATTACATTTATGTATTTTTATATGTTCTTTTCCGATAAATCTATCCGTTGCTGCTTCTTCTCTTGTGCTCAGTATCATCTAAATTGGTTTTGGCACAATAGATTATCTCACTTGAACTTTAAGAACATATCAAAGATCTATGGAAATTAGTTTGTAAGAGGAATTCCTAAGATGCATTTTGTCAAAGATAAATTATGTTCAACATGTGAAACAAGAAAGAAAACCAAGTCCTCCTTCAAGCCAAAGTCCTGCTCATCTATCATCAAACCTTTTCATATTCTTCACATGGACCTTTTTAGACCAGTCCCAATTAAGTTAAGTTCTAGGAAAAAGTATAATCTTGTTATCATAGATGAATTTTCATGATTTACTTGGGTAGTCTTTTTAAGGAAGAAAAGTCATGCAACTGATGAAATCCTCTCTCTCATTAAGTAATGGGAGGTTCTTTATGATCATAAAGTCAGACAGTTAAGTAGTGATCATGACACTGAATTTAGAAATTCCTACCTAGAATACTTTTGCTCAAACTCATGAATCTCGCAAAACTTCTCTGTTGTTAGAACTCCCCAACAAAATGGCATTGTTGAAAGAAGAAATATAGCTCTCATTGAAGCTGGAAGGACTAAAGTCATAGAAGCTGAACTTCCTTTGTCACTTTGGGTTGAAGCTGTCAACACAACATGTTATACCCAAAAATTTTATATCATTGTTAAGCATCATGGAAGAGTGCCTATGAGCTACATAAGGGGAGGAAACCGTACATCTCTTACTTTCATTTGTTTGGGTGTGTTTGTTATATTTTGAATCAAAGAGACCAACGCTCTAAGTTTGAAACTAAAGCTGATGAAGGAGTGTTTCTAGGTTACTATAGTGTGTCCAAGGCTTTCATGGTATTCAATAATTCAAGGCAAAGTATTGAGAAAATTGCTCATGTCATATTCGATGAAGACTCATTCATTCATGATTGGATTGATCATCCTTCATCCATTCTGAATGAACTTACTTTTAGTCCTTCAGACCCTATTCCTGATTTCTTGCCAAATGACACTTAGCATGTTTTTCCGAATGTTGATCAAATAATCAACTCTCAATCTTACTCTGCAGATTAGCATGTCATCTTTGAAGAAGCTAAGCCATCTAATCAGGAAGTTTCAGTTCCAAACCATACAAATGAAAGTTCTAATCCTAGAATTCTTTGAGATCATCCTGCATCTCAAATCATTGGAGATGTAAATTTTGTGATTCTCACTCATAGCAGAGTCAGCAGTAACTTCTGCATATTTGTGAATTTTGTCTCAATGATTGAACCAAAGAATGTCGTTGATGTCCTGACAGAAGTTGGATGGATAAAGGCTATGTAGGATGAGCTGAATGAATTTGAACATCATTGTGTGCAGACTCTTGTTACCAACCTCAAGGAAAAACTATCATTGGCACTCGTTGGGTGTTCAGAAAAAAGATGGATGACTATGGGATCGTCGTTAGAAATAAAGCAAGACTTGTGTTTATACTATGAAGAAATGTTTTCCCCTATTGCTACACTTGAAGCAATTCATCTGTTTCTTGCTTTTTCTTCATTCATGAACTTCAAAGTTTATCCAATGGACGTTAAGACTGACTTCTTACACGAGGATATTCAAGAAGAAGTCTTTCTAAAGAAACCTTTAGGGTTTGAAAGTAAGGAATTCCCAAATCATGTATATATTCTTGATAAAGTTGTCTATGGTTTGAAGCACATACCCATATCATGGTATAACATATCGGCAAGTTATCTTCTTGAAAGGGGATACAAACGTGGAACAATTGACAACACCTTGTTCATCAAGCATCCAAGATCTCACGTCATGCTTGCTCAAGTGTATGTCGATGACATCATTTTCAGATCCACTGATGAGAAAATAAGTTCTGAGTTCGCTAAGGTCCTGACTAAGAAATTTGAGATGAGCATGATGGGTGAACTAACTTTATTTTCGGTTTGTAGGTTAAACAACTAAATGATGGGATTTTTGTTTGTCAAGCTAAATACATTGCAGACATGTTCAAGAAGTTTTGTTTTTCTGATAGTAAACCAGCTAAGACTCCGGTGTCCTCATCAATGTCTATTGTTGCTGATCCAGCTGGAACTGATGTGAATGAAACCTTATACTGAGGAATGATAGATTCACTGCTCTATCTTACGGGTAGCTGTTCTGACATTATGTTGCCACCATATTGTGCACTTGTTATCAAGACAATCCTAAGGAAAATCATTTCTTGCTATTAAAAGGACCTTTTGTGAATTAAAGCATACACCTAATCTTGGATTATGGTATCCTCATGACTCTGACTCCAAACTGGTAGGATACACTGACTCGGATCATGGTGGATGTGGCATTGATCGCAAGAGTACTTCAAGAGGGGATCAAATGCTAGGAGATAGATTGGTGAGTTGGTCCAGCAAGAAGCGTACATCAGCAACTTGCTTTACCACTAAACCTGAATAAGTAGCCATTGGAAGATGTTGTGCTCAAATTTTATGGATTCAAAACCAGCTCTTAGATTATGGTCTAAAGTTATCAAAGACTGCTACCTGCTGTGACAACACCAGTTCCATTCAGATGATACAGAATCCGGTGCAACATTCTAAAACCAAGCACATTGACATTTATCATCATTTCATCAGGGACATTGTTCAAAAAGGAAAAGTGGAGTTATTCTACATCCCATCCACTAATCAAATGGCATACATTTTCACTAAGGCATGAGACGATCAAGAAGATTCTAAACAAATTGATTGCCGATCTTGGCATGCTTTTAATGATTAAAACTTTTTCTAACTTGTTTAAAATAACTTTGCTTCTACTTGCTTTCTTAAAACAAAAAAAAAACAAAAACAAAAAAACAAAAAAACAAAAACAAGTGCTTCTTTTATGATGTCTTTTCCCTTAAAGAACTTTACATAGTTTGTTTAAGCTTTGCTTCTAATGTTTACAAGTACTTTTCTTTTTCTCTATTCTCTATTTTCAGTATTATCTAAGAATTATATGCACCTATTCCTTCTTGAGTTAGAAAGACTTTGAGTCATTCAGAATGTTCTGAATGCTCTAGTTGTTGAGAAGAATATTGGCATCAAGTCTTCTTCTTGTTGACAATACTCTTTCTCTCCTCTACTCATTGTTATGGATATGCAACGATCAATACAATGATTGTTACTTTCATGTACTCACTCATAATCCGAAAAAACCTCGAGTGACCTCATGTTGATCTTGTCAACTTGATGGTTACACAGATTTGATCCAGTTAAGTCGTAGGTTACGAAGACTTGTTCCATTTCTTCTCTTGCTCATGGTGAACATGATGCTTGGAACCTTTCTGCAACATCTTAACGATTATTGGCCTCATCATTCTTGGTTTGTAGTGAGTTGTATTGTATATTAATGGGTTTGTTCTTGTTTGTGTCTTCTTTTATAGCCAAAATTGATGGATAGATATCTTGAAGAAAGGAAATTCATTAATATGTATTTATTTAAAAAGATCTCTCTTTGGTGATTCTACTCAAAAGATTTTGTCTTTATGACTCTACTGATAAAGGGCTACGTCATGGTCTTCTGGAAAAGCTGCATAAATATTGCTTTTAGAATATTTCCTTGTTTGACTAACTCTTTTGTTTTTATTCTTTTATTATTTATTATTTTGTCTTGTACGATTTTGAATTGAAGATGAACTTAAATGTTCTAGAGTGCAACTCAACTCTATGATACAGAAGTTAAACCACTTTTTGTTGATGAGTTGACAATGTTTATGATTCACGCTGATTCTAACTCAGTGTGACTAAACCAATCCATTCTCTCCTTAATTTCTTCTTAATAAATCTTTATGATTCACTATGATATACCACACACTAATAAAAATTTGAAATTATGTGTCGATGGTTAGTCTATGTACCATAGACTATCGCACACATCAACCCCTTCTTTCCCTTACATTCTTATTTAATAACTTTATGATTCAACATAATGTACCATACGTTGATGAGAACTTGAAAAATTTGTGTCGATGATTAAGCTAAAACACCACAACTTATCAGCCGCACCATTCCATTCTCACCATATATTCTTCTTTTGAATTTTATGATTCAGTGTATGAAGCCATACGTTAATGATAATTCGAAAAATCTATACCGATGGGTATATCATTTTCCGTGAGGTATTACATGCACTTACCCACTCTTTCCCAACAATTATTCGATTTAAGAGGTTAACGATTGACTGTATTAGCCATACACTGATAAAACTTTGACACTCTTTTCCGACGGGTACATTTCTTATTGGAATGTATTGCATGCATCATTCCATTCTTTCACTTTTTTTTTTCTAAAAAAAGAAGTTAATGATTCAACGTGTAGAACCACATGCTGATGAGACCTCGCAACACTATGTCAGTAAAGGATATTTCAAACCCATACTATAAGTAGACATCATAATCTTACTTAATGATCAGTTGCATCCTTGATCCATTGATTGAGTAATTCAGATACGTTGATCGCTTACACCAGTACCACATATGATGTTGATGTAAAAAAGGGGGAGAAATAATCAAATATGTAATAGCCGGATTTTTATCAGGTATCTTGTATATTTGTATTTTTGGTGATTTGAGGGGGGACTCGGCGAGTTGGAGCTCAGACTTGCCGAGTAAGGATGCAGATTTGGACGCGGGATCGCACCTGGACTCGACGAGTCCAGGATATGGACTCGGCGAGTCAGCACTGTGTAATGAAACCCTAATTTCTCGGGTTTGAGACCTATTTAAAGGGCCTAATGGCCGTCATTTGTGCTCACCAGTCCCTTGAGTGAAACCCTAATCAAGTGTGAGCATTTGGAACTAAGTAGGAGGCCATTATTGATCTTGGAGGTGCCATTGTTGCAAGGAAGGAGAAGAGCTAGCCAAGGGAAAGCAAGAGGAGCCACTTCTGTGGGTTTGGAGTCCAGAGCATCACTATTGTGGTAATAAATTCGAGTTATCTTCTTCCTTGTTGTTGTTTATCTAGATTTAGGGTTTGTTGAACCCTTTTATGGCAAGATCTAGTGTCCTCTTGGTACCTTATGAGGTTTGAACCATAGATCTGGACCCTTAGAGATCCAGAGTGTCCCTTTACCCAAGCTTTTTGGGAATCAATGGAGGCTTTGGATTGGAATCCTCATGCCTTAGGTCAACACTCCATTTATGAGCTATGGGGTGTGTTATATGGGCACCAAGATAGGAGCTTTACGTGATGAATCAGTCTAGGGAGGCCAGATCTATAGATTATGGAAGCAGATCTGACCTTAGAAGCAAGTTGGAGTGGTTGCATGGCATGGACTCGCCGAGTCTGTTCATCCAACTCGGCGAGTAGTTTGAAGATTGCCTTGGGATTGCTCAGCGAGTGGTCCAATCGAGTCATGGGTAGACTCAGTGAGTCAGGGTGAGTTGGAGAGGGATGACGAGTGGACTGAGTCAAACTGGGACTCTTCGAGTTGTCCTTGAGACTCGGCGAGTTGAGTCGGGGTGGCCCCGCGATTCTTTAAGGTGAAACTCGTCGAGTAAGGGGGGGAATACTCGACGTGTAGTAAGGGGATTTCAGAGGGTTGGTGAAAACGTCTAGACTCGCCGAGTCGCCATAGCACTCGCCGAGTCCGGTCAGAGTTGACCGTTGACTGTCGACGAGAGTTGACCTGTCTTGACTTCTTAGGGATAGTCAACCTTAGAGATATAAAGTGTTAATTAGAGATATATAATGTTATAGGAGGGTTAGAGCTCGGAGGATCGAGCACGAGGGATTTCCAGGATTCGTGAGATACCGAGATACGCGAGGTGAGTCTTCTCACTATACTATTACCTTGAGTAGGTAACCAGAGTTATGTGATAGAGTATTTGTATGCTATGTATGTTATGTGTTGTACTGCATTATTCTATGTGATTTATGTGGTGCATGTTTATCAGAGCTAGAACCTGAGGGTTCACAGAGTTTGGGTGCACGGACCCACAGAGTTATAGCCTCGAGTGGGTAATATGTGTTATATGTGGTATTTTGGGGAACTCACTAAGCCTTGTGCTTACAGTGTTTGATGTTATTGTTTCAGGTACTAGTGACGACCGCAGGAAGGCGCCGGCTTGATCCGTACACACACACTCGGAGTTTTTACATTGTGATCTTGGGATTTTGTATTGACCTATATTGGATAATTAATATGGTTGTTTGATGAATATTAATCGAATTTTGTTTGATAAGAAAATTGAAAATTTTGTTTTGAAATTTACGGTGTTACAATTTGGTATCAGAGCCTTGGTTTGAGGGATTCGGGTACACCTTCGGGAGTATTTGAACTCAAACTGAGGAATTGGAAAGATATTTTCAAAAGAAAACCTAACTTTTCTAAGAGTAAAAGATTTTCCAGGAAGAAACGTGTGTACGATCAGTCAGCGCTCGAACGGTGAATTCCCAAAATACTTTTATATTATGTGATATTGATATTAATATGATGTATCTGCATGCTAGAGTAGGCTAGGTATTACTAATAGGACTAGAGTGGCCTGATTTGTGATGCCTTAGCCTAGGGAGGGGTGAGCTGCTATGAGATGCTGAGAGTGAGTAGGTAGCAGCGAGGGGCTTATGAGAGATCTATTAGAGAGTGGTCTACGCATGATAGAGTACTTGGGAATTGGGATCCGAAGAGGAAGATTTGGGGTGTGTACTGAGACGGTGTGGACAGTAGTATTGGGCCCGTACTACTGAAAGCACCGGGGCAGTGCACAGTCCAAATAAGAATCTTTGGATACCAAGAATCAAGGAAGGGTGGATTGTCAAGTGTAAGAATGCTCGAGTGAATTCTAATTTATCGCATGTTGTATTTTAGAGGTTGATCATGGTGAGGACACGTCATATGCCGGAGGGTGCCGAAGCTAGTGATGAGGAGATTCGACAGATCATTCATGAGGAGGTGGTTGCGGTCATCAGGGCTGAGATACCAGAGATGTTCAGGTCTATTAAGACCGCGCTGATTGAGACATTTGACGAGCGTTACGCCTCTCTTTCTGAGGCTGCTGTTGCAGCGGCTACCGCAGCGATCGCTGCGGCGAGACCCCAGGGAGGTGATGTGTCACTGTTTCGGGAGTTCAGCAACACCAAACCTCCAGAGTTTGATGGCACACAGGATCCAGTGGTAGCTATGAGGTGGATATCTGATATGGAGGGGTGCTTCTTCACTTGCTCATTTCCTGAGCATTTGAAGGTTCGGTTCGCGCTGAACCAGCTTCGCTTGGGAGCGAAGGACTGGTGGAAGTTTGTGACGGTGCATTTTACGCCTGCTGAGCTTTTGGCAGTGACCTAGGAGAGGTTCACTACCATGTTCCGGGATGAGTACGTTCCCCAGGTGGAGAGGGAGCGTTTGGCACAGGAGTTTTTGACCCTCAAGCAGGGTACTGAGTCAGTTACAATGATCACGTGGATGTTTCATGAGAGGGCGATGTTCTGCCCTGAGCACGTGTCCACTGAGCAGGCACGTATGAGCTGCTACCTAAGCATTTTGAGATGGGATATTCGGGAGTTCGCCGCGAACTCCTCGTATCGGACATTTGCTGAGCTTCAGGCAAATGCCCGGAAGAGGGAGATTGAGCTTGAGACGCAGGTCAGGGAGGAGGCAGAGTCTCTGGGGAGGGATCGGCGGCCGGCACAGTCCCAGCTGGCCGATCCCAAACCCGGGAGCCAGAAGGGCCGCACTTACGGGAAGTGCAGCAAGGGTCACGATGGAGTCTGTCGAGCAGGATCTTGCTACAAATGTGGCAAGGAGGGGCATATGGCCAAGGACTGCCCTAAGGGGTTTGTAGTGTGTTTTCACTGCAACTAGACCGGACACCGGAAGGAGGAGTGTCTGCTGCTGCGCGGAGCATCTCAGGGATCTACTCCTGCCACCATCAGAGCTACAGAGAGTCGGCCCGTGAAGGCCGAGGCACCGAGAGCTTGAGGGAGAGCCTTTCAGCTGACTGCGGAAGAGGTCCACGCTGCACCCGACGTTGTGGCTGGTACGTTTCCTTCTATATATTTATTTTGGTGTTGAGATATTATGCTTATATTATGTTATGCATAGGTACCTTCCTTGTGAACTCTGTGCCTACTTTAGTGTTATTTGACTCGGGTGCGAGTCGGTCTTTTGTATCTTTGGCCTTTAGTCAGCATATTAGTGTTAGTCGTGAGGCATTGAGTCGGCCTCTGCGGGTTTCCATAGCTGCCGACAGAGTGATTTGTGCCACGGAGGTCCTCCGGGGATGTGTGTTAGAGATTTTTGGGGTTGAGTTTCCGATCGATCTGGTTCCTATTGCGATGGGTGATGTCTGTGTCATAGTGGGCATGGACTGGTTGAGCCGATTTAGTGCGGTTATCGACTGCGAGCGTCAGCTGGTGACCATACGAGATCCTAGTGGGGGAGTTCTTTCGGTATACGGCGAGGGTACACGTTCTGGATCAGCCTTTTGTTCGGCCGCTAGGGCGAGGCAGTGTTTACAGCAGGGCTGTAAGGGTTTTGTAGCGTATGTGATGGATACGCGAGTGATCTCCGAGAGACAAAGTTCAGTGGATGAAGTTCCGGTGGTGCGTGAGTTTCCAGATGTTTTTCCCAAAGAGTTACTGGGTGTGCTTCCCGTGAGGCAAGTGGAGTTCAGTATTGATTTGGTTCCGGGAGCCGCGCCTATCGTTAAGGTGCCTTATCGTCTTGCACCTCCAGAGATGCAAGAGTTATCCTCGCAGTTTCAGGAGCTGCTGGGGAAGGGGTTTATTCGGCCGAGTAGCTTGCCGTGGGGAGCACCCATTCTGTTTGTGAAGAAGAAGGACGGCTCGCATCGAATGTGTATTGATTACCGAGAATTGAATAAGCTGACGGTCAAGAACCGTTACCCGTTGCCGTGGATCGACGATTTATTCGATCAGTTACAGGGAGCATCTTGGTTCTCCAACATCAATTTGAGGTCGGGTTATCATCAGGTGAGAGTGCGGGATGAGGACGTCCAGAAGACAGCATTCAGGACGTGTTATGGGCATTATGAGTTTGTGGTGATGCCTTTTGGGCTCACCAATGCCCCGGCTGTGTTCATGGACCTCATGAACAGGGTATGCAGGCCGATGTTAGATCGGTCGGTGATTGTATTCATCGATGATATTCTGGTATATTCGAGATCTAGGGAGCAGCATGAGGAGCATTTGAGGGAAGTTCTTGGAGTTTTGAGATCGGAGAAACTTTATGCAAAGTTTTCCAAGTGCGATTTCGTGTTGCGGGAGGTCCAGTTTCTGGGGCACCTCGTTAATCAGAAAGGGATATTGGTCGATCCGGCCAAGGTTGATGTGGTGATGAGTTGGGAGGTGCCAAAGTCACCCTCTGAGATCAGGGCTTCCTTGGGTTGGCAGGTTACTATCGGAGGTTTATCAAGGATTTCTCCAAGATCGCAGTGCCACTCACCAGATTGACCGGGAAGGATGTTACATTTTTATGGGGTCCAGAGCAGCAGACCTCCTTTGAGACGCTTCGCCAAAGGTTGTGCGAAGCTCCGGTATTAGCTCTTCCGGAAGGGATGGAAGATTTTGTGGTATTTTGTGATGCATCGATTTTAGGGCTGGGAGCGGTGCTGATGCAGAAGGGACATGTGATAGCATATGCATCGAGGCAGTTGAAGCCTCATGAGACGAGATATCCCACACATGATTTAGGGTATGCAGGCCGATGTTGGATCGGTCGGTGATTGTATTCATCGATGATATTCTGGTATATTCGAGATCTAGGGAGCAGCATGAGGAGCATTTGAGGGAAGTTCTTGGAGTTTTGAGATCGGAGAAACTTTATGCAAAGTTTTCCAAGTGCGATTTCGTGTTGCGGGAGGTCCAGTTTCTGGGGAACCTCGTTAATCAGAAAGGGATATTGGTCGATCCGGCCAAGGTTGATGTGGTGATGAGTTGGGAGGTGCCAAAGTCACCCTCTGAGATCAGGGCTTCCTTGGGTTGGCAGGTTACTATCGGAGGTTTATCAAGGATTTCTCCAAGATCGCAGTGCCACTCACCAGATTGACCGGGAAGGATGTTACATTTTTATGGGGTCCAGAGCAGCAGACCTCCTTTGAGACGCTTCGCCAAAGGTTGTGCGAAGCTCCGGTATTAGCTCTTCCGGAAGGGATGGAAGATTTTGTGGTATTTTGTGATGCATCGATTTTAGGGCTGGGAGCGGTGCTGATGCAGAAGGGACATGTGATAGCATATGCATCGAGGCAGTTGAAGCCTCATGAGACGAGATATCCCACACATGATTTAGAGTTGGGGGCAGTGGTGTTCGCTCTCAAGATTTGGCGACACTACTTGTATGAGGTTCATTGTACGATATACACGGACCATAAGAGCTTGAAGTACTTGATGGATCAGCCTAACCTAAATATGCGGCAGAGGAGGTGGTTAGATGTGGTCAAGGATTTTGATTGTGAGATCCTGTACCACCCGGGCAAGGCTAATGTGGTAGCCGACGCGTTGAGCCGCAGGGCGGAGAGTACTCCATTGCGAAATGTATGTTTGAGATTAACCGTGATAGCTCCAGTTCTGGACGCCATTCGTGGGGCACAGGCCGAGGCTGTGCATCCGGAGATGCAGAAGAGAGAACGGGTCGTTGGTTTGGTTTCAGAGTTCGTTTCGGATAGTCGAGGGCTTATGACTTTTCAGGGCCGGATTTGGGTACCGTTTGTGGGCGGTACGCGTACTACATTGATGGAGGAAGCTCATAGATCGAAATTTTCGATCCATCCCAGGGCTACGAAAATGTATTTGGATTTGAGGAAAGAGTATTGGTGGCCTTGTATGAAGAGGGACGTCGCATGGTTTGTCAAGAGGTGTTTGACCTGTCGAAGGGTTAAGGCCGAGCACCAGAGACCGCATGGCAAGTTGCAACCATTGGAGGTTCCCGAGTGGAAGTGGGAACATATTGTTGGATTAATGTCTAAGTCCATAACTATAATTGGTAAGACTTGACCCGACCCGGCATGGTCCATTTGGGTTGCATGGCATCATGCACTTGGATAGACTATAATGAGAGAAATAAGACACTTACGGTTATTAATATATTATAAGTTCTAGTATATTAATAATAAGAATAATGAGATTATTTAATTAGTATTTATCAAGAATTAATCTAGAATTAATTAAGTGATCAAAAGAAGACTAATTAAATATATGGGTTGATTGTGTAAATCATTCATTCTTATATATGTGGGCTTGTGATCCAAGATTCCTTATGTTGGACTAAGTCCATGGGGTGACCCATGGATACTCCATGGAGGTTAAAATCCATGGAGCATAAGGAATGGGTAAAGTCATGAGTTACATGGTGTAACCCTAATAGCCACCATATAAAAGAAACCCATGGCTCAAGAAATCGTGACGATGACTAACACTATGTGTATGTATGAGGGCTACACGATTTCATGAAGTGTTCTAATTTCTCTCTAAGTTATTCCAAGTGCTTATGGTGTTGTGTGAACCATTTGAGGTGTCACACTTGGGGCACTAAGCACTCAAGCTTCATGAAGACAAGCACTATCAAAGAGGTATGTATTCTATCTTGTTATATCCATTATTTTGTATGCTAGATTAGGATAATACCTTGGATGTTCATATTTGCATGTATAATAGAGAAAACATAGATCCAAGGTATTTAG
Source organism: Lactuca saligna (assembly GCF_052625555.1). Taxonomy (NCBI): domain Eukaryota; kingdom Viridiplantae; phylum Streptophyta; class Magnoliopsida; order Asterales; family Asteraceae; genus Lactuca; species Lactuca saligna. Next base: position 144,793,803 of record NC_136419.1, on the reverse strand, counting down.
GGTTGCATGTACACTTAGGAGTGTTAGAATGCTCATAACCCAACAGTGGTATCAGAGCCTAGGCTTGTTTTTGTTGTTATACCTGCAATAGAAGCTGAAAAATCGAGTTTTGATGCTGTCAGCCCAGCTGACTCGCCGAGTCCATGAAGGGACTCGACGAGTCCAAGGCAAAATGCATCCAACTCGCCGAGTTGAGTTCATGCACTCGACGAGTTGGACCCCAGACAGCATATCTTCGAGGTTTTTGGCTAGAAATGGACTAGGAACATTACCCTAAGTTGTTTTGAACTTATAAACTTGTTTTTAAATGTGGTAATGTTTATGCTAATCCATTTTCAAAGATAATTGTCAATAGATTCATGTTTTGTATTAGTTTAAAGGTTAGACTAATTACATGAAAAAGTTTGATTTGAATTATCTTGTTCTTATGAGTTGCTTAGATTAATAGAAAAGTTGAGTGAAAAAGTTGTTTTCAATCCAAATTAATCTAAGAGTTGAGTATAAAATGTGTTTGTGTAACTTATCCTTAAGTTACATGAAGAGTCACATTAAAGACTCATAAAACTCATAAAGTTGGCAAAGGTTACAAAAAGATGAAGAGTCTTGTCCTTAAGTTATGGAGGTTCAAGAGTCACTTCATTAATAAATAAATAAATAAAATATGTAACCTTAATTAATTCCATAAGTTATAAAATAAAGAAAAAGGTTAATTCTTTATTAGTTTAAAGTCTTCCATAATTTGTCCTCAAGTTATGGAACTTGAAGAGTTTTTGGATTAAAACTACTTTAAACATATAAGTTATGGAATTAATTAGTTTTGAATAGTTTCAAAACTTGCCCTCAAGTTTTGGAATTTGTAAAGCTTTCTCTTATGAATACTTTAATTCCAAGTTAGCCCTTAGAATTTTAAAAGTTAAAATTCAACCCTTATACTTTATAATATTATAAGTTAATAATATTTATATGTATAAGAGTAAAGTCGGTCTTACCGCTAGTACGCCTCATTCACGAAGCCGGTCTATAAGGTGGGTATAAGGTTGTTTCCTATAAAATGGCAACTTAATGGGTGTTCACTCTCACCCACCGCTCGCTTGACTGGTGGAGGGTCGTTAGCCGAACGGGTTTGACATGACTATAATTCTCCCTTCATTAAAAGTATTAATGATAAATACTAAGTAACTAAACTTTTAATAATACCCAATCTTAGTTACTTAGAAAAATGTGAATAAGGTGCTAATCCACGAAATTACACTTTGCACTTTGTTTGAGTCGGTTAGTGGAGCGCGTGTGGTTAACCGGCACACTAACTCGTATTTAACAAGGTAGGCAAAGGGTAACTTAATGTTTATCATAGTATCGATGGAGCGTGTGTGGTTAACCGGCACATCGATTGAGGGATAAACACTTAAGGGTACCCAGTAATTTGCATGGTTACTTCACACCTTGTTTTGTGATCCTCGGCATCCCAGTCACAAAACCTGAAGGGCACACTCGAGATTGAAACATGCCATTGAACAGTTCAATGAATCTCAAAAGATCTAGGAGTTTCAAATCCAATTAAAACCTAATAATACATTTCGTTTATCTTGGTGGAAATTGGTGAATCGTCATTCACCTACCTTCAAATTGTTTTATAGCTTGGATTACGGCATACCTCTTCTAAGTTATAAAATAGTTTGTTGGGTCCTAGCCTTAATATTTTCATATTGGGTGTCATATTAAGGACTCAAAGATCAACTATCTTGAATATCTCCCATAACATGTCTGGTTTAGACATTTATGATCTTCCCAAATCTCTTGAAACAAGCTTTCCTAAATGAAGATGATGTCCCATGGATTTCATACTTCTTTCACCTCCTCCAAATTATTCACCCTACCCCACAAGTTCTTGAAAAATTTAAGGTCACTCGAACCCTATTGGCAAGGCAAGGTCTAGGTGTGATTATATCTTGGAGATGTAGTCACATATTGACAAGCTGGGAGAGTTGGGTGTCAAAGTCTTGAGAAAGTTGGTGGTTCAACTACTTTCTAAGTCACATAGTGAGTTCTTTTGGAACACCTATGAAACAGACTATGACAAGACCCTTAATGATCTTATCTATTTGCTAAGATCAACTTCTTGAAACTTTATGGACATTGACAATGTGACACAGGAAATACAGAAAAAGCATTCTCTTCCCAATGGAAAGGGATCGGCCATAGTCAACTTGGTTGAACAAATGGTAAAGAGAAAAGCTAAGTCTGTGATAGTCCCGTGTACCATTATCAAAGGGTCCATATGTTTATATTGCCAAAGAAAGGGTCATTAGTTGCGAAGCTGCCTAATTTACCTAAGGATGTTAAAGTCAATAAGATTGACTCTACTTCAGGTAAAAGTCCACAAATCTAACTCTGTTAAGTTTCTATTCTGAGATTCCTGATACATGTTGTGACTGGGTCACATGGTAATGTTTTAAGAATCAAAGAAAAGTAAAGGAACTTAAAGAAAGAATATGCTGAATCTGATCGCATAGATGGATTTCTATCGTGTAGTTTGAAAATCGGATTCTTGAGCTACTTCTTAGGAGTTATGAGATATTGATAACAACAAGTTTTCATATGGATTGTAAGGATAAGTTTTTCCGCATAGTTTTAAAATAAAAGAAAAATATCCTTACAATGGCATTTGAGGAAAAATTGTTGCTTATACGATTCCATTAATAGCAAGAGTGGAAATATGAAATTGATTCTTTCATTTGTGGTAATGTCTAAATTTACCAAATAAGGAAAGATTCTCATCATCCAAGTCTCAATTGGACCGGAACTTGGAATCATGCGAGTTGTATAGCATGATGAATGAGAACTTTCAAGTATTGGAAAAAATTAAGACTAATTACTTATTCACATGGATGTGTGAGTCAAGTAATGGACTAAGGGATCAAGTACATTGTCATGTGCACTGATTAAGTCCACCACAAAAGATTAATAAGACTATTCGTCATAGTTTACTAAAGCTCAGTAAATATGATTATACTTACAAGCTTAAGTGTAACTCTGAGACATTGGAAAAAGGTTCCAATGTATGACAGAGCGAATAAGAAGAATCAACTGAGGCAGAAGGATAAAAGTTTCTCAAATCTGAAAAGATGGGAGAGTACTTTAGTATCAGCTTTGTGATCATCTTAATGATTAAGAAACTATATCAAAATTTGTTCTCTAAGAAAGTCTTAGTGCATTCTTATGAATAAGAAGAAGGGATCTTGAAATTGTTGAAATGGTTAAATTAAGAAGATGAGTCATACTTCGTTCCAATACAAGTCTTGGAGTCATACTCCAAGATTGTAATTTGAGTGACATGTCTTAAAGAAGGTTTAAAACACTTATCAAATGTAAGAGTAAAAGTTTTCTACTTTTGTACATTTGAAATTGGTAAGTTGTGATGTTTTGGATAAAACAAAGACCAACTTAGGCCAATTGTGTGAAGTGTTTGTCTTGATTAGAATCCACACTATCTCTTGGATGTTTGACAAGGAAGTCTTATAGGTCAAGAGGACAGTGGGAGTCTTAAAGGTCTTGAAAGTCTCAAGAACTAATCAAGAATGAAACCTAAAGTTCTTCACTATCACACGACTTAAGGTTTATAACCTATCGTGTTGACATATTATGTGCCCATTCCAGTTAAAGTTGGCTTTGCATATGAGTTCTTAGAGTTCTCAATGTGTTGCACAACAACTTGGAAGCAATGGTAGGCCCTTGAGCTGCCAGGTGGCAAGAAATTAAGATTGAGTTCAATCCATATGGTTTTGGATTTGTCATTATCCTTGTCTTGTGATTATGGTTTTGACAAATTCATATGGGTAGGAACTCATACACCAATAAATCTAAGTGTCATAAGGCTTCTCTCTGATTCATGAAAATGATGGTGAGGAAACACTTCCACTAAGTAGATTTTAGCTAGATATCAATTGGGATATTTGCATTCTCAAAGTCGTTAGTGGAGCGTGTGTGGTTTACCGGCACACTAACTTGGACTTGTGAGAAATGGCAAAGGTCAAAACGATCAAGACTATGATTACGACATCCCTTTTCATAGTTCTTAAAATTGTTTTGACACACCCATGAGCTATCTAAGGGAAGGTGTATGTTTTTGATAAAGTCTTATCAAAACAATCTAGTATCAGAAATCTGAACTTTGGTAAGAAAGTCAATAAAGTATTGATTTCTAGAAGTCGAGCTTTCTGAGTACATGTCAAAGCTAGTGGGAGCATAAGTGTTATGCTAATAATCATCATGTTAGTGGGAGCATGATAATTACAATAAGTATTGCAAGCTAGCAATGTTAATTATGGAAAACAAAAGGTTTCAATTGGGAAAAGTTGTTTTGCTATAATTAAGGGAGAGGAAATTATACTTCATCTCAAATCTATAAGCTTAGATCATGAGGTTTTAATCATTTAGTCAAGGATATATATGAATTTCATGTTGGAATGGCTCACATAAGGAAATTCTGTATATGGGTCCATTATTTGCATTCTTAAATTCGATTATGATTACGGCATCCCTTTTCATAATCTGAATTATGAGAACTTGGCAAATTGAAATGGAAATGTTATAGCAAAAGACTGGTTTAGTCTTTATGTGAGACATCATGAATCGTGTCCCATATGCTTCGGATATAGGATCGATTACATGTGCTATATTCATCCTTTCTAAAAATTTCCAAATGCCTGGGGCATTAAGAATGGAAAAGGTTTAGAACTGGATATGACTAAAAGGATTAAACAATTGTCGAGGACAATCTAAGGTTTACCAAAGATTGGTTACTCAAGGACAGTTGGAAGTATAGTGATAATTCTGGGAGGACCATTTTGACATAATCTGTAAGGAGGCAACTCTTGTTTAGAAGTGATAGTCGAAATGGAATCTGGAAATGTTTCAAAGTTAGAATTTTCAATCTGTGTAAGATTAAGGAAACTTAATGCAAGAAGGATGGTTCCAAGGAGTTGATCTCCTTTGGAATGCTCTGTAATGATTGTTGTTAAGTCTTTTTGACTTTGTGCATAATCATTACAAGAGGATCGATGCATATAAGTTTAGAATCTAACAGATTTCAGTAAATGACATGAATTTGGAATTCTTGCATTTGCAGTAAGGATTTGGGAGTGTGAAAAGAGAATCATTGAAGTTATGCTCAATTGATCTAGTTCACAAAATAAAGATCATAGACAAACATATTATGCATACTTGGTGTATGGCATGACTATTGTTTAGAAAACATAGTGTGCATGCTTGGAGCATGGGACAACTATTGTTTTAAATTCAAGAATAATGTTGATAGCTGAAACAATATACAATGAATAATGTGTAATCATATGGTGATAAATAAAAGGAGTTTTATTTATATTCATAAGTTCTGAGACCATATTGGATTCAATTATTATTGTGTTTCACTTTGCATGTTTTGACTTCCCGAATAAACTAGGAATGACTAAGTTATTCAAACCATCCACAGTCGGTCATATGTTGGAAGTAGATATGAATTAAGACTGTCATGGGTTGGCTTGTAGAGGTCTAAGTTGTTGGACAAAGGGCTACAACACTCATGAGTGCTCATAAGTTCTGAGTATTGGATTCAACCCGCGCTCATTGGAATCACTTCATGGATTTTATCACGAGTGATCATGAGACGATAATATCTTATATTCTTCAAACCTAGAGATATGAGTTGTTACTATGAGTTGGTTGTACATTGATTGCACGAAACTGCATTTGGTAACTCGGTGCTATAAAACGTGTCTTTATGTATGATTCAACAAGTAGTAGAACAAGCCATATGAGTCGAAGTTTATCCATTCCTTTTACCTTCGGGATGAAAGCGATATCTGTGGGCCCCTCAATGATTTGATGATGACAAATGGAAGTGCTCGACCGGGCCAGGACTGATTTGATTTGTTCAATTAGTCAGTCGTCATAAATCGGAAATCGGGAAACAACTAATGGACAGAGAGAATGATTATAATCCATGTCTCAGTCCATATGATATCTAGAATGGAGGAATATATGATCCCTTATCTAATGGACAAGTCATTGACAAAGATCAGAGTTCATCTACAAGGTCAGAGTTCGACAGAAGCTTTTGAGAGCTACGATTGCCAGTTGGTTCCTGAAGTCATACGCAATAATAGTTTTAGACTTATCCAAGTGGGAGACTGTTGGATTAATGTCTAAGTCCATAACTATAATTGGTAAGACTTGACCCGACCCGGCATGGTCCATTTGGGTTGCATGGCATCATGCACTTGGATAGACTATAATGAGAGAAATAAGACACTTACGGTTATTAATATATTATAAGTTCTAGTATATTAATAATAAGAATAATGAGATTATTTAATTAGTATTGATCAAGAATTAATCTAGAATTAATTAAGTGATCAAAAGAAGACTAATTAAATATATGGGTTGATTGTGTAAATCATTCATTCTTATATATGTGGGCTTGTGATCCAAGATTCCTTATGTTGGACTAAGTCCATGGGGTGACCCATGGATACTCCATGGAGGTTAAAATCCATGGAGCATAAGGAATGGGTAAAGTCATGAGTTACATGGTGTAACCCTAATAGCCACCATATAAAAGAAACCCATGGCTCAAGAAATCGTGACGATGACTAACACTATGTGTATGTATGAGGGCTACACGATTTCATGAAGTGTTCTAATTTCTCTCTAAGTTATTCCAAGTGCTTATGGTGTTGTGTGAACCATTTGAGGTGTCACACTTGGGGCACTAAGCACTCAAGCTTCATGAAGACAAGCACTATCAAAGAGGTATGTATTCTATCTTGTTATATCCATTATTTTGTATGCTAGATTAGGATAATACCTTGGATGTTCATATTTGCATGTATAATAGAGAAAACATAGATCCAAGGTATTTAGGGTTGCATGTACACTTAGGAGTGTTAGAATGCTCATAACCCAACACATATCACTATGGATTTCATCACCAAATTGCCGAGGACTGCTAGAGGAGTTGATGCAATTTGGGTGATTGTGGATAGGTTGACGAAGAGTGCTCACTTTCTTGCCATCAGTGAGAGTTCTTCGGTGGAGAAGTTGGCGGAGGTTTATGTGAGAGAAGTGGTATCTCGGCATGGGGTGCCGATCTCGATTGTTTCGGACCGTGATGTGCGCTTTACTTCCCGATTCTGGAAGAAATTTCATGAGGAGTTGGGTACTAAACTGCATTTTAGTACCGCATATCATCCCCAGACAGACGGCCAGAGTGAGCGGACGATTCAGACGCTTGAGGACATGCTTCGAGCATGTGTATTGGATTTTGGGGGTAGCTGGGATACATATTTACCCTTGGCAGAGTTTTCCTACAATAATAGCCATCACTCGAGCATCGGTATGCCGCCCTTTGAGCTGTTGTATGGTAGGAGGTGTCGGACTCCCATTTGTTGGAGTGAGGTTGGGCAGAGAGTGATGGGCAGTACAGAGATCGTGATTCAGACGACCGAGCAGATACAACGGGTCAGACAGAGGTTATTGACCGCCCAGAGCCGACAAAAGAGTTATGCGGACAGGCGCCTGTCCGAGCTTGAATTTCAGGTCGGCGACTTCGTTCTCCTGAAGGTTTCTCCTTGGAAAGGAGTGATTCGGTTCAGGAAGAGGGGCACGTTGGGGCCCTGATTTATAGGTCCATTTTGTGTGATTGCAAGGATAGGCCGGGTAGCCTATCGGTTGGAGTTGCCAGCAGAGTTGGGACAGATTCACGACACTTTTCATGTATCGCAGTTGAGGAAGTGTATAGCCGATGAATCGGAAGTGGTTCCGTTAGAGGATATTCAGGTGGATGCAAGCCTGAATTATGCCGAGAGACCAGTGGCCATCCGGGATCGGAAGATCAAGGTTCTGAGAAATAAGGAGGTACCTCTGGTGTTGGTTCAGTGGGAACACCGGAGGGGATCATAGATGACCTGGGAGCCAGAGCGTATGATGCAGGAGCAGCATCCAGAGCTGTTTTTAGAGCGAGACTTTGAGGGCGAAGTCTAGTCCTAGTGGGGGAGAGTTGTAACAGCCGGATTTTTATCAGGTATCTTGTATATTTGTATTTTTGGTGATTTGAGGGGGGATTCGGCGAGTTGGAGCTCAGACTCGCCGAGTAGGGACGTGGATCTGGATGCGGGATCGCGCCTGGACTCGACGAGTCCAGGATATGGACTCGGCGAGTCAGCGCTGTGTAATGAAACCCTAATTTCTCGGGTTTGAGACCTATTTAAAGGGCCTAATGGCCGTCATTTGTGCTCACCAGTCCCTTGAGTGAAACCCTAATCAAGTGTGAGCATTTGGAGCTAAGTAGTAGGCCATTATTGATCTTGGAGGTGCCATTGTTGCAAGGAAGGAGAAGAGCTAGCCAAGGGAAAGCAAGAGGAGCCACTTCTGTGGGTTTGGAGTCCAGAGCATCACTATTGTGGTAATAAATTCGAGTTATCTTCTTCCTTGTTGTTGTTTATCTAGATTTAGGGTTTGTTGAACCCTTTTATGGCAAGATCTAGTGTCCTCTTGGTCCCTTATGAGGTTTGAACCATAGATCTGGACCCTTAGAGGTCCAGAGTGTCCCTTTACCCAAGCTTTTTGGGAATCAATGGAGGCTTTGGATTGGAATCCTCATGCCTTAGGTCAAAACTCCATTTATGAGCTATGGGGTGTGTTATGGGCACCAAGATAGGAGCTTTACATGATGAATCAGTCTAGGGAGGCCAGATCTATTGATTATAGAAGCAGATCTGACCTTAGAAGCAAGTTGGAGTGGTTGCATGGCATGGACTCGCCGAGTCTGTTCATCTGACTCGGAGAGTAGTTTGAAGATTGCCTTGGGATTGCTCAGCGAGTGGTCCAATCGAGTCATGGGTAGACTCAGTGAGTCAGGGTGAGTTGGAGAGGGATGACGAGTGGACTGAGTCAAACTGGGACTCGCCGAGTTGTCCTTGAGACTCGGCGAGTTGAGTCGGGGTGGCCTCGCGATTCTTTCAGGTGAAACTCGTCGAGTAAGGGGGGGGGGGAATATTCGACGTGTAGTAAGGGGATTTCAGAGGGTTGGTGAAAACGTCTAGACTCGCCGACTCGCCATAGCACTCGCCGAGTCCGGTCAGAGTTGACCGTTGACCAGAGTTGACCTGTGTTGACTTCTTAGGGATAGTCAACCTTAGATATATAAAGTGTTAATTAGAGATATATAATGTTATAGGAGGATTAGAGCTTGGAGGATCGAGCATGAGGGATTTCCAGGATTCGTGAGATACCGAGATACGCGAGGTGAGTCTTCTCACTATACTATTACCTTGAGTAGGTAACCAGAGTTATGTGATAGAGTATTTGTATGCTATGTATGTTATGTGTTGTACTGCATTATTCTATGTGATTTATGTGGTGCATGTTTATCAGAGCTAGAACCTGAGGGTTCACAGAGTTTGGGTGCACGGACCCACAGAGTTATAGCCTCGAGTGGCTAATATGTGTTATATGTGGTATTTTGGGGAACTCACTAAGCCTTGTGCTTACAGTGTTTGATGTTATTGTTTCAGGTACTAGTGACGACCGCGGGAAGGCGCCGGCTTGATCCGTACACACACACTCGGAGTTTTTACATTGTGATCTTGGGATTTTGTATTGACCTATATTGGATAATTAATATGGTTGTTTGTTGAATATTAATCGAATTTTGTTTGATAAGAAAATTGAAAAATTTGTTTTGAAATTTACGGTGTTACAATATACTTAGGCGAAGTCACGATATCATATGTTGTATTCAGTATACCTTTGTCTGTGATCAGTAAAATATCTCAAAGTGGAGAATAGACTATGATATCAGTTTCAAGAAAGGAGGTTCTCATTTTCAAGAGGAGCAAATGTAAAATGTTATAAATCTAAGGGGGGGGGGGGGTATATTAACATTCTATAATTCTACTGCAACTCATGATAGGTTGATGTTTCCGCTGCTCTTACGGCTTCTGCTACAGATAACCTAAAGTAAGGAAGAGCCAATACACTTTATCATAGGGAGGAAATATTTAATATTGAATACATTGTTGAGGATTAGTTTTGACATCATTAGATAGAGGGAGATTGTAAGGCCACACCTTATGATCTGATGAATTAAACACTTTACACGCTGACCACCAGCGCCAACGCCAACATCGGAACCAACGCTAGCGCCTCAAGACCTTATCAGTGTCATTGTGAAGATAATGATCTTATGTAATCTTTGTATAGTAGGTAGTTATACATATATGTATAGAATAGATAGCATATCCGATATCTTAGTGATACGGACCAGTTCTTATTATAGATTAGATACTAACCCATGATTTAAGGGATTCACTAGAATAGTTTTGTATATTCAACATTAGGGTGAAACCCTACTGTAAAGTCTTGGTGATTGTGTTTGTGACTGTGACAACCCCAAATATATTGCCATTACAAACCCTATTTTCACTAACGGAATCCATCACTATATGTTATTTCTCGGTAATGTTTGGAGTCGTCAATAAACAAATATCTAATTATCTATATGTTCCAATATAATCATAAGTAATTATAACTTGTAAATGTTAACCCGTTTAACTAAATATAGTTATATTACTTTTCAACCACTTCACCCGGGTAAAAAGTTTTAACCCCGTTAAACTTTAGGATCGGTTAGCCGTGTATCGGGTGCAATACCCGAGATATATAAAAACGATTGAACACTACAATTGAACTCTTTTACCACACCTTCACCTCTCTCTCACTACTTTCTCTCCTAGACCCGAAATCAACCTCAAATCCGCGAGTTTCCGACTTCCAAACGTAAGGACTCATTCCTTATCTTAATCTAAACATACCTTACTGTATTTAGAGTCCAAAATCATAGAAAACAAGGAACAAAAAGGAGTTTACGGCCTAAGAAGCCCCTTAGGCCGTAAACCCCTAAAAACATGCCAAAAACCTCATTTTTCCTTCCTTTACGCTTATGGACTAATTAAGGTATAAACCTAGGAGAGTTTGGACACTAAAACACAAGGAATTGAAGCTTAAAAAGGAGTTTACGGCCCAAGCTTGTGCTTAGGCCGTAAACACCTCAAAACCCCAAAAACCCTTGTTTAAAGTCCCAAAAACTCATCTAGGGTGTTTGGTAATTTGGACTTGACACTAAGGAAGGTTTAAATGCATCAAACAACATCATTTGAGGACAAAAAGAGGAGTTTACGGCCAAGGCTAAGCTTGGGCAGTAAACACCCAAGTTTTTGTGTCAAACAAGTCCCAAAACTTCTCAAATGCATGTAAGGAATTTAGCTAAGGCCCTTGGATGTGTGTTGTACCATTAAACTTCCTATTTTGAGGCCAAATGAAGAGTTTACGGCCAAGGATCTTCTTGGGCCGTAAACTCCCCAATTTTCATGCCAAATTGTCCCAAAACTCATTTTAAGGCCTTCTAGAATTTACCTAAAGTGAATGAGAACATGTTGTACCATTTAAACATCCATCTTGAAGGATTAAATGGAATTTACAGCCCAAGAACAAGTCTTGGCCGTAAACTCCCCAAAATGTCACAAAATAATAGTTTAATCCCTCCATATTGGTCCAAGACACATACCATTAAAGTAAGGAAGTGAAATAAGGCCTTAAATATGCAATTTGGAAGACCACATGAGCTTACGGCCAAGCCTAGGGGGCTTACGGCCGTAAACTCCCAAGGAGTGGCCTTTGGGCCGTAAACTCCAAGGGAGTGAGCTCATGGACCCTCCCGTAAATCCTCCTTAGCCTTAAACCACTCCCGGGAACCCCTTCTGGGCCCTAAAACCCCGAATTGATGCTAGAATGCCTTAATACTTAAACGGAAAGCATAAAATGATTAATTTATTGTAAAACACATATTTTCATATGACTTTAGGGCCCTAAAGGTGTACAAGTCATTATTTGGAACAAAACGCTCAATTGACACTTTTACCTGATTTACCTGATTCACCCGATTTACGCGAATTCAGGTGAGTTCATACCCCTTTAATGAACCTTTCAAATGTTTTATATGTTTTAGGGGGGAGATACAAGTTGAATAAACATGTTTACGAAAAGTTATACAAGACAAATTTTCATATTACAGAATTAATCACATGTGATTCACTACCTGTAGTTCAAATCACATGTGATTTATCACTATGCTTTATAAATAAATCAATGGTTTCAAAACTATCTTGGATAAATAAACAAGCTTTAAATGTTACTTTTATACAATACTTTTGTTTAATAAAACTCCTTATAAAAATGTAACCACACTGATATATTTACATAAGTAAGACTTGAAGGACTTAGGACCGATAGCTCGCCTTATTTCCTGTTCTTGTTTGATTGTGGGCTTAGGGTAGTGGTTATCCGTCCGACTGTCATTGATTTCTTAGTTATATATCTCGTATATTAGTATGGATTACGAGTACTTCTTATTTCATTAGATGCCTAAATCAATAACCTGACTAGAACCACACACACTAATTTAACTATAATAGGTATAGTTAAGGTCTCTATCCCTTGTTTTAACTACTACTCTACACTACTATAATTCTCTCTATTATGAAGTTGTACACTAATAATAGAATACAATACAAGTTATACAAAAGACTACTACACTATAATACAAGAGAATGTACTAATCATGAGATAATTCATTAATCCACTACGAGATACTTTATTCGCTACACACTACGCCCGACGTTTTCCGATAGGAAGACGACACTATATGTATAGATCTATATGGAGCAGACGCTATTACATCCCGACTGATAACTTCAGTCCGAGCCACTCAGGTCCAGGGATGCCTTTACTCTACTACACTATGCATGACTGGGAAGGTCATGAGGATCCGCTATTACTCACACTATTGGTAACATACAAGAAAGACACTATAACCGCACTAAAATACTAAAAGAAAGATGAAGTTAATATCCCGAAGTAAATAAGTATCTAATACTAAAGGATGCTGCACCACTATTATGTACTCCAAGAATAACTCACTATATTGCTTTACTTATCGGTGAATCGCTATTATACTTCTACGATAAATGGTTTTCAAAGATGGAAATATCATAATTCTTAAAGGTTTTCACTTACTATACAGTTCTGGAAAATATAGGATTTTCTAGGTTTTACCACTACTTATGATTTACAAACTTCAGTTTTCATACTAATGATTCTAATACTTTTTATACAAGAACTCACACTAAACTCTTATGAACTCACCAACATTATGCTGATATTCTTTTCAAAATAACTTGTATCTTCAGGTCAAAGATAGACAGGTACAACTGCAACATTTTTGGGAGAAGATGGAGCATGCAAGACCCATCTCTTATTTTTGTTTACTTTTGGTGTTTGTCAAACATTACAAAACACACTTGTAAATACACTTACTATGTAAATGAAATGGTTGTATGTTTCTTGCTTTTACTATTATACAATTGTGATGATACTGTACACTACGTCATCCACCCCGAAATGTATTCCACCGTTATCGGTTTTAGGGTGTGACAGATTGGTATCAGAGCATTGTTTATAGTGAATCAAGTATAACAACCTATAAAAGATATACGAACTATAAACACTTCGGGACTAAAACACTTTGACCAAGAATATATACTGTTAAGTATCTAAAGGATTTAACTAAGTATATATATACACACATCACTATAAAACACAGAAGTCAATATCATCCTAGAACAAAACAAAAGTATTAAGATTGTTGAATAGCACAATTGGGCCTAGAGACATATAGTCACTTTTAGGGGGATGTAGCCTGATCAACTACGTTTTCCTGGGAGTGAGTAGCATGTGCCTAAGCTTGGTTGTGGTGTTACAACAAGTCTAAAACTTACCAACACTACCACAATAACGTTAACATTAGAATACTATAGGAGTATTCTGTACCTCTAAAAACATACATCTGTGAGAACTAAAAAGGGTCGTTACTGATGGAGCAATAGTTGCTAAATGTATACTTTCCGGTTACATCTGACTAGGGCGTTATAGACTTAGAATCTGTGATCTTTGCTTTACTTCCTGTTCCTTGTTTGGTTGTGGATTTAGAGTTAGGGTCACTTATTCGACGGACTATCCTGCCACAGTCACATGTAATTAGTATGCATTATCCAAGTATTGGTCTAACTCGTGACGATCACCTTATAAGTAATTTAGGTTAGTGCGCCTATTAATCTTCTTTTCCCTTTTCTCGCATAGATATCATGGCTGGCTTCCACCCTCCTGGCGACCCGTACTACCCAAACCAGGGTAATGGAGGATGGCTCAGCGAAGAGTCGGACGATGATCACCTAATTCCTTTGGATGACCACCGGGCATAAGGCTTTCCGGATAACTCCGACTCCGAGCCAGAAGTTAATAACCTACCTCCCGGAGTTCCGAACCCTAACCCCCGTCCGACATTTCAGGGTCCCACTCCTATGTGGGCCATATCCTTGCACAGATGGAGCGAAGAGCAGGGTCAGCCCATGCCATACAATGGAGACCAAAGCTTCTACAACATAAACGAAGGAGGATCAGCAGATCGGGTCCTGCCCATCATGATCCAAAGGATTGCCAGGAACGTCGAGCAGGGTCAAGCTACTATAGGTCGAGTTGTAGAAGTGGATGCCAACTCGAATCTCAACACGGTTCGCATCCGTCAACTCGAAGAAGCCATGGACAGGACAAGGAGGACCAACGAGGCTCTGTAGCATCAGCTGGATGCATCCCGAGCCGAAGTTAGGGAACTCTGTACACGCCAAAGGACACATGATCGACAACTTCAAGAAGTTATGCGTCAACTAGCGGACCTGAGGATTCGCCCAGCAAGTAACCGTCGCCAGTAGAAAATGTCTAGTTACCGCAATCTTTTGTTTAAAGGATTAATCTTTCACTCTATGTTCCGTAGATCTATTATCTGTAAACATTCCTAGCTTGAAAGTACTCTAGTTAAACCTCTAAACTGCCAACATTTTCTCTATGGTATGATGTAAGACCTATTGCTAGGTCAAATTTTCATGAACTTGTGTTGCATCATTCATACCAGTATATTGGCAGCTGATTTCTCTATTGCCATAACTGTCATCTTGATCTTGGATTATGTTGATTTAATCCACGAAACACTCTATTTATATTTGCAATAGGCTCTTACTATTGCTATCATTTCTATAATTCTTCCAGTAAAGGATGCCTCCACGAAAGCGTCCCAGCAGAGGAAGACCCGTAACTCAAACCCCTACTCCACCACCTCCTCCTCCGCAGATCGACCTGGTGTTGTTCCAAACAGCGGTGACTGCGGCCGTGACAACAGCCATGGCCCAAATGAGTTCTGGGGATGCGAGCGGTGGTAACCCCAGGTTCGGTGAAGTCCATCAAAGAGTGCAAGGATGCACTTATAAGGATTTCATGAACTGTAAACCTACCTTCTTCGACGGTACCGGAGGAATCCTGGCATTATCCCAATGGTTCGAAAGAACCGAAGCGGTGTTTGAGATGTGCTCTTGTCCCGAAGAGAGCAAAATCAAGTTCGCTACTGCTACCCTCACTAACAGGGCCTTGACATGGTGGAATGGCCATGTTAGTTCACTTTCCTTGGTCACAGCCAATGCTATGGGCTGGGAGCTGGGACACTCTGAAAGATCTTATGAGAGGAGAGTACTGCCCTAGGGGCGAAGTTCAGAAACTTGAGGAAGAACTCTGGAACCTCAAGATGAAGGGGACTGACATAACGGCTTATACGGCCAGGTTTTGTGACTTGGCGGCAATGTGTCCCAATATGATCCCCTCTGAAAGCAAGAAGATTGAACGATACATATGGGGTTTAGTGCCTCCTTATCGAGGAAATGTTCTAGCTTCACGCCCTACAACTTTTGACAGCGCCAAGGAATTGGCCCAGAGCATGATCAACCACGAAATCTCCTCCACTCCAGCAACATCAACCACAACAACCAATGCACCACTCGCTTCATCTGACAGAAAGAGGAAGCGATGGGATAAGAAGAAGGGCAAGAAAACTCAAACCTCCTCAAAGAATCAGCAAATTGTGGCGGTCCATGCTGCCACCACCCCGACTACTCCAGCTGCTCCAGCCCCGCCGAAAGCTTACAGTGGAAATTTGCCCAAGTGTCCCAAGTGCCCTTTCCACCACAACGGCCCCTGCCGTGAACTGCAGTGTTCCAACTGCGGTCGAAAGGGCCATACTGTCCGGTTTTGTAAGGCCCCTCCCAAACCTATCACGCAGGTTCCTGGTACGGGAGTGACCCCAACCTGTTATGGCTGCGGAGAGGCGGGTCATTTTAAGAGAAACTGTCCAAAGACCACAAATTCTAGAGGGATTGGAAGGCTACTCGCTATCGGTCACAATGAAGCGGTAGCAGATCCCACGGTAGTCATGGGTACGTTTCTTCTCAACAACTCCTATGCTTGTGTCTTATTTGATAGTGGTGCAGAAAGAAGCTTCGTAAATCATAACTTTAAATACTTACTCAAACAAAGCCCTCAACCACTAAAAGAAACATTCGTCGTAGAAATGGCTAATGGGAAAACAGAAAGCTCTAGCGAAATCTACGTAGGTTGCACTCTCATGTTAGACGATCACTCATTTCCAATCGATCTTATGCTAGTCTCAATTAAAAATTTCGAGGTCATTGTTGGTATGGATTGGTTGAGTCTCCATCGCGCCGATATCCTATGTTTCGACAAAGCCATTCGTCTGAACCTTCCGAATCACGAAACCCTCTTGATATACGGAGATAAGCCGAGTACGAGCCTTCGTATCATCTCCAGTGTTCAGGCTCAGAAATACTTACACAAGGAATATCGCGCCTTTCTTGCTCACGTCGTCGACACTAACCAGAAATCGAAAGATCCAAAAGACATTCCCGTAGTATGCAATTTCCCTGATGTCTTCCCGGAGGATCTTTCCGGCCTACCTCCCAAACGTCAGGTTAAGTTCAGAATCGACCTAATTCCAGGAGCTACCCCCGTAGCTAAGTCGCCCTACCGTTTAGCGCCCGCCGAAATGCAAGAACTATCCGGTCAACTCAACGAACTGCTCAGCAAGGGCTTTATAAGACCGAGTGTCTCACCTTGGGGAGCTCCGGTCTTGTTCGTGAAGAAGAAGGACGGATCGTTTCGGATGTGCATCGATTATAGAGAACTCAATAAACTCACGGTTAAAAATCGCTACCCTCTTCCTCGTATCGACGATCTATTCGACCAACTACAAGGAGCAAGTTACTTCTCCAAGATTGATCTTAGATCTGGGTATCATCAGTTACGGGTACTTGAGGAAGACGTTCCGAAGACAGCTTTCCGAACCCGCTACGGACATTTTGAGTTCGTAGTGATGCCCTTTGGACTGACTAACGCCCCCGCAGTCTTCATGGACTTGATGAATAGGGTGTGTCGTCCATACCTAGATCAGTTCGTCATCGTCTTCATTGACGATATCCTCGTTTACTCTCGGAGCGAGGAAGAACACAGGGATCACTTACGACGAGTCGTGGAAACGTTGCGATCCAAAAAGTTATATGCGAAATTCTCTAAGTGCGAGTTTTGGATCCGAAGAGTTGAATTCTTAGGTCACGTGGTTAGTGAAGAAGGAATTCATGTGGATCCCTCCATGATTAAAGCTATTGAGAACTGGTCAGCACTGAAGACGCCTACGGAAATTCGTCAATTTCTAGGCCTCGCTGGCTACTACCGCAGATTCATCCAAAACATCTCTCGGATTGCGAAGCCTGTCACTATGCTAACACAGAAGGGTGTATCATTCGACCGGGCAGAGAAGCAAGAGAAGGCATTTCAAACCCTGAAGTGAGCCCTATGCACCGCACCAGTATTATCCCTTCCCGAAGGGACAGAAGATTTTGTTGTATACTGTGATGCATCCAATCAAGGGCTCGGTTGTGTCTTGATGCAACGGGGTAAGGTTATCGCATATGCCTCAAGACAGCTAAAGACCCATGAGGCGAACTACACTACTCATGACCTCGAGTTAGGAGCGGTTGTCTTTGCACTAAAAATCTGGAGACACTACTTATAAGGGACGAAGAGTGTGGTGTACACTGATCATAAAAGTCTTCAACATATAGTGAACCAAAAAGAACTCACCATGAGACAGCGTCGATGGGTCTAGCTACTTAACGATTACGACTGTGAAATTAGGTATCCCCCGGGAAAAGCCAATGTAGTAGCAGATGCACTGAGTAGGAAGGAGTATACTGGTCGAAAGACCAAGTCGTTGACGATGACTATCCATTCGCATCTCTCCACACAGATCAAAGAGGCTCAGCTGGAAGCCTTAAAGCCCGAGAACGTGATGGGAGAATCTCTGCGCGGAATGGATAAAAATCTGGAGGTCAAGGGTGACGGAGCCTACTACTTCATGGACCGAATATGGACTCCACGCCATGGAGGTTTTTAGAGATTTGGTTATGAGAGAAGCACATAACACCCGCTACTCCGTCCACCCGGGTTCAGATAAGATGTATCTAGATCTCAAAAAGCTATACTGGTAGCCAAACATGAAAGCGGAGATCGCCACCTTTGTGAGTAATTGCCTTACTTGCGCAAAGGTCAAGGTCGAATATCAAAAGCCATCGGGACTTCTCCAACAACCTGAGATACCAGAATGGAAGTGGGAGAGGATCACAATGGACTTTATAACCAAACTTCCCAAGACAACGGGTGGATTAGATACCATTTGGGTCATTGTTGACAGGTTGACCAAGTCCGCCCACTTCCTACCCATTAAAGAAATGGACAAGATGGAGAAACTCACTAGAACATACATTAAGGATATAGTACGACTACATGGCGTTCCTACATCTATTATCTCAGACAGAGATAGTAGATTCACCTCTAGGTTTTGGCAATCGTTGCAAAAAGCACTAGGGACGAGGCTGGACATGAGTACAGCCTACCATCCACAGACCGACGGACAAAGTGAGAGGACGATCCAAACCTTAGAAGATATGCTACGAGCTTGTGTGATTGACTTCGACAAATCATGGGACACACACTTACCTCTTGTGGAGTTTTCTTACAATAATAGTTATCATACGAGTATCAAGGCAGCTGCGTACGAAGCCCTCTACGGCCGTAAGTGCAGATCCCCTTTGTGCTGGGTTGAGGTGGGTGACACTCAGCTAGCTAAAGGAAGAGTTCCTGATAGCTCTCTCACTGGTCCGGTGATCATTCGAGAGACGACCGAGAAGATTGTACAAATACGTGAACGACTAAAAGCCGCTAGGGATCGACAGAAAAGCTACGCCGACAAACGAAGAAAACCCTTGGAATTCCCGGTGGGAGATCGAGTCCTGTTGAAGGTCTCACCCTGGAAGGGCATGATACGCTTTAGGAAGCATGGAAAGCTGAACGCAAGGTACATAGGGCCTTTTGAGATTCTCGCCAGAGTCGGCCCCATAGCTTATAAACTCAACCTACCTCACGAACTAAGCAACATACACCCTACCTTTCACGTCTCTAACATGAAGAAATGCCTGTCAGACGAGACACTCGTAATTCCCCTTGACGAGATTGAGGTCAATGAGAGCCTCAACTTCGTAGAAGAGCATGCGGAGATTATGGATCGAGAAGTGAAAAGAACGAAACAAAGCCGTATCCCAATTGTGAAAGTCCGGTGGAACGCCAAACGAGGACCAGAGTTCACTTGGGAGCGCAAAGACCAAATGAAACTCAAATACCCCCATCTCTTCGCGTAGAAGTACTGTAATTCTTATCTGTATAAATTCTAAATTTCGGGACGAAATTCCCCTAACGGGGGGATAATGTGACAACCCCAAATATATTGCCGTTACAAACCCTATTATCACTAACGGAATCCGTCACTATATGTTATTTCTCGGTAATGTTTGGAGTCGTCAATAAACAAATATCTAATTAGCTATATGTTCCAATATAATCATAAGTAATTATAACTTGTAAATGTTAACCCCGTTTAACTAAATATAGTTATATTACTTTTTAACCACTTCACCCGGGTAAAAAGTTTTAACCCCGTTAAACTTTAGCATTGGGTAGCCGTGTATCGGGTGCAATACCCAAGACATATAAAAATGATTGAACACTACAATTGAACTCTTTTACCACACCTTCACCTCTCTCTCACTACTTTCTCTCTCTAGACCCAAAATCGACCTCAAATCCGCGAGTTTCCGACTTCCAAACGTAAGGACTCATTCTCTATCTTAATCTAAACATACTTTACTGTATTTAGAGTCCAAAATCATAGAAAACAAGGAAGGAAAAGGAGTTTACGGCCTAAGAAGCCCCTTAGGCCGTAAACCCCTAAAAACATGCCAAAAACCTCATTTATCCTTCCTTTAAGCTTATGGACTAATTAAGGTATAAACCTAGGAGAGTTTGGACACTAAAACACAAGTAATTGAAGGTTAAAAAGGAGTTTACGGCCCAAGCTTGTGCTTAGGCCGTAAACACCTCAAAAACCCCAAAAACCCTTGTTTAAAGTCCCAAAAACTCATCTAGGGTGTTTGGTAATTTGGACTTGACACTAAGGAAGGTTTAAATACATCAAACAACATCATTTGAGGACAAAAAGAGGAGTTTACGGCCAAGGCTAAGCTTGGGCCGTAAACACCCAAGTTTTTGTGTCAAACAAGTCCCAAAACTTCTCAAATGCATGTAAGGAATTTAGCTAAGGCCCTTGGATGTGTGTTGTACAATTAAACTTCCTATTTTGAGGCCAAATGAAGAGTTTACGGCCAAGGATATTCTTGGGCCGTAAACTCCCCAATTTTCATGCCAAATTGTCCCAAAACTCATTTTAAGGCCTTCTAGAATTTACCTAAGGTGAATGAGAACATGTTGTACCATTTAAACATCCATCTTGAAGGATCAAATGGAACTTACGGCCCAAGAACAAGTCTTGGCCATAAACTCCCCAAAATGTCACAAAATAATAGTTTAATCCCTCCATATTGGTCCAAGACACATACCATTAAAGTAAGGAAGTGAAATAACGCCTTAAACATGCAATTTGGAAGACCACATGAGCTTACGGCCAAGCCTAGGGGGCTTACGGCCGTAAACTCCCAAGGAGTGGCCTTTGGGCCGTAAACTCCAAGGGAGTGAGCTCATGGACCCTCCTGTAAATCCTCCTTAGCCTTAAACCACTCCCGGGAACCCCTTCTAGGCCCTAAAACCCCGAATTGATGCTAGAATGCCTCAATACTTAAACGGAAAGCATAAAATGATTAATTTATTGTAAAACACATATTTTATATGACATTAGGGTCCTAAAGGTGTACAAGTCATTATTTGGAACAAAACACTCAACCGACACTTTTACCCCGATTTACCTGATTCACCCGATTTACGCGAATTCAGGTGAGTTCATACCCCTTTAATGAACCTTTCAAATGTTTTATATGTTTTAGGGGGGAGATACAAGTTGAATAAACATGTTTACAAAAAGTTATACAAGACAAATTTTCATATTACAGAATTAATCACATGTGATTCACTACCTGTAGTTCAAATCACATGTGATTTATCACTATGCTTTATAAATAAATCAATGGTTTCAAAACTATCTTGGATAAATAAACAAGCTTTAAATGTTACTTTTATACAATACTTTTGTTTAATAAAACTCCTTATAAAAATGTAACCACACTGATATATTTATATAAGTAAGACTTGAAGGACTTAGGACCGATAGCTCGCCTTATTTCCTGTTCTTGTTTGATTGTGGGCTTAGGGTAGTAGTTATCCGTCCGACTGTCGTTGATTTCTTAGTTATATATCTCGTATATTAGTACGGATTACGAGTACTTCTTATTTCATTAGATGCCTAAATCACTAACCTAACTAGAACCACACACACTAATTTAACTATAATAGGTATAGTTAAGGTCTCTATCCCTTGTTTTAACTACTACTCTACACTACTATAATTCTCTCTATTATGAAGCTATACACTAATAAGAGAATACAATACAAGTTATACAAAAGACTACTACACTATAATAAAAGAGAATGAACTAATCATGAGATAATTCATTAATCCACTACGAGATACTCTATTCGCTACACACTACGCCCGACGTTTTCCGATAGGAAGATGACACTATATGTATAGATGTATACAGGGTAGATGCTATTATATCCCGACTGATAACTTCAATCCGAGCCGCTCAGGTCTAGGGATGCCTTTACTCTACTACACTATGCATGAGTCGGAAGGTCATGAGGGTCCGCTATTACTCACACTATTGGTAACATACAAGAAAGACACTATAACCGCACTAAAATACTAAAAGAAAGATGAAGTTAATATCCCGAAGTAAATAAGTATCTAATACTAAAGGATGCTGCACCACTATTATGTACTCCAAGAATAACTCACTATATTGCTTTACTTATCGGTGAATCGCTATTATACTTCTACGATAAATGGTTTTCAAAGATGGAAATATCATAATTCTTAAAGGTTTTCACTTACTATACAGTTCTGGAAAATATAGGATTTTCTAGGTTTTACCACTACTTATGATTTACAAACTTCAGTTTTCATACTAATGATTCTAATACTTTTTATACAAGAACTCACACTAAACTCTTATGAACTCACCAACATTATGCTGATATTCTTTTCAAAATAACTTGTATCTTCAGGTCAAAGATAGACAGGTACAACTGCAACATTTTTGGGAGAAGATGGAGCATGCAAGACCCATCTCTTATTTTTGTTTACTTTTGGTGTTTGTCAAACATTACAAAACACACTTGTAAATACACTTACTATGTAAATGAAATGGTTGTATGTTTCTTGCTTTTACTATTATAGAATTGTGATGATACTGTACACTACGTCATCCACCCTGAAATGTATTCCGCCGTTATCGGTTTTGGGGTGTGACAGTGGCCTTCGTTCTTTTGGTAAGAACAATCCTTTCTTGGTAGAAGACATCTTTTTGATTACCCTTGTTCTTTACTTTTTGTTCATTCTTTGTTTAGTTAGTTTGTTCTTTTTTAATTACACTTGAGGTGTATCAAATAGATACAAACCTTCAAAACTGAATCCGAAACACATTATACAGAGGGAAAATCGAATATGAATGAAAACAAGAACTAAATTTGATTTCCAGAACAAGAACTCCCTCAAACACATAAAACTTACAACATTGAAACTTGATGTAAGATTGACGAAATCAAATTGTCATCATAGATCAATTTCATTAAAAAGTTGTTAAACCTTCAATATTAAGCTTTGATACCACATGTAGAATCCCAAGAAGGATGAAAAATGTGGAATTAAGATGATCAATGTGAATCGAACACTATGAAAGAGAACAAGAAGTAAATAAATATGTTTTAAGCCCAATTATTCTAGAAAGATGCTTACAAAGTGGGTAATGTAAGACTTTCTCTCACTTGACTAAATCTCACTTGTTACATAAAATGGGAGCTCTCTTTTAACCTATACATGAATACTATGACTTGTCACTACTAGAAAAACAGCCTTTTACGACGCGCAATCAATGACACGTGCTAATAGAGGACACGCATTTGTGAGTGCCCTAAAAATTGATGTCAGAATTCCAAAGTATGAAGCATAGTGGACACGCATTTTTGCGTGCCAAAAATTAGAAGCGGATTGGAAGCGGTGGTTTCCATCGGCTGAAAACCCTAACTCATTCCCACTGAAAACCCCTTTCTTTCTTTCTTCTCTCTCGATTCTCAAACCTCCACCGCTTCACTTCCCACAAGTTCGAATCTTCGTCGCTTATTCATACATAATTCAACAATTTCTATGGTTTCGATTATTGGGTGAGGTACAGGGAGGCGTAATTGTTTTGGATTCTTTACTAATTGACTTGAAATTGAACCCTAAAAACTTAATTCACACTTCAAACTTCTCTGATCCTCTCTTCTTCCACTCCCCAATCTCTGATTCCACTCCAATCGAGCTCTATGAAGGCTTTGATTGGTGGTCATCAATTTGCACCATCACCTCCTTGTTCATTCCTAAAATAAAGACCTTAGAACAGTATCCACTCCCCAATCTCTGATTCCACTCTAATCGGTTTGTCTCTTAAAAATCAAATCGTTCATTAAGGTGTACTTGACCTTGCTATGTATATCCTTTTTTCTGAAGAGAATGGATCGGTTGTGCTTCAGCAAGGAGTAGGTTGCCTCATAAATTCAATAGGTACTGTTCTTGGTCCTGTATGTGTTGAATTCTCGATGGCTTTTTTTTCTGAAGAGAATGGATCGGTTGTGCTTCAGCAAGGAGTAGCTCATTTCTTTCCGATCGCTGCTAATGAACCTATTTTGTGTTTAATTTGGGAGCAAATAGCGATTTTGTACACCGGAAGCCTAGATGACAGGTCCGACGCGGCGACGATGCTTGTCTCACTTGCGAGAGACAACGATCGGTATGGGAAGCTGATAATTGAAGAAGGCGGAGTCAATTCGTTGCTAAAATTGGTGAAAGAAGGGAAACCAGAAGGCGGAGTCGTACGATTTGATTTTTCTTCGTCTTTTTGTTTCTTAACAGCTTAAGAAAAACACTAACAAGAGAAAAAAATTATTTTTTCCTTACTTACATCTTCCTTATTGATCTAGACTTTACTTGAGTCCTAATATTTAATAGGTTTCCACACGCTAGGGTTTTTATCTGAGCGAAGTTATCAAAACAGTTTCAAGAGGCGTAGGTGGTGACCAACGCTACTTTGGATGAAACCACCACTTCCAATCCACTTTTTCATTATGGTCAATCTTTATCACGAAACTGTAATTTTTGATTCCACAAAATGAAACGCACGACTTAATTCACAGATTATGAAGATCATCCCATCCTATTGTCAACCGAGAAAATTTTCATCTTGAAGGCGTCATTCAATTTGAAAAACCCCATATCAATTCCAGTTTTAGGGAACAGGGGCACGTAATTCACTCTTCTCCATATCTCTATTTATGTTTATTAAGAAATCACATATATCACTCTCTGTCTTCCATGTTGCCATGATTGCTTCTTGCGTTTAATTCTTTTCCTTCTTTGAACTATTTTTTTTTTTCAGAATTGAGGCAGGCAACTTGATCGAAACTATTGAAAACCCTCAACTGTCTTCTTGCCCTCACTGGTCACGGTTGCCTTGCATAAATCACCTCACATCCTGCATCTCTTACTCATCCGGTGTCCTCTCACCATCTATGCCTCCCAACATTCGGTAAGCTCTGTCATCCCTGTTTTTGATGTTGAAGTTATTTACGAATTTGGGATTCGGAAATTTGATTCGATTCTATTTAACTTGTGAAGTTTTCTTTAATTTATTTTCTTTTTAAAATTAATTGCAATGGAGTTTAGATTTCGAATCAATGTTTCATCTCTTTGATAAAAAAATGTCTCTAGCTTTCAAGGAATAGATCTGGTACAAGCACTTTAATAATTATAGAAAAATATGACTACATCCACTAATCCATAGTTTTTTTCAATTTTTCTGTGAACGCAATTGGTATGAGACATTTCTTATGGTTAAGTTTTTTTCATTGCTAACCAATAACTATGACGTTGAAACCTTATGCTAGTTTCATTTCAAGTGATATAGATTCTATGAGAAGAAGTTCTTGAGCTAATGGGAGACTAAAGAGTCAACATCCAGAAAGCATATTTATATCTTGCTCTGACCGATTAAATTATTGCTAACACATATTAATTAACTACTGTACGCATATCAAATAATTCTTGAATTGTTGGTTTTTGATTATATGCAGTCAGGTTCTTTTATCTTTTATCCCACGCTTTAGTAGCCATCTTTGGAAAGCCCTTGTTCTCAAAACAAAACAGGTGATTCTTACAATTGTAAAACTGAATTTTATCTATGGTTCTGGTTGCATAATTATTGTATTCATCATTTTAACTGAGATCTTAGTTTACTTTGTCAGGATATGGACATTCAAGATAGGGAACTAGTAAATGACTGGCTCATGATCATAGTTTACAAAGAACGTGGTTTTGGCTGAAAAACATATTACCATGTGGTATGCATCTTCCTTGAAACTTCATGATCTTAGGCCTCTGTGTTTGTTTATTTAAGGTGTTAGCATAAATGGGATAGCATACTTTTGAATGTCACATTGTTGCCTTCACTTATAATTTGCATAATGTCGATTGTGCTTTAGAATATTATTAGTTTATTTTTATTTCTCCTTAGTAACTATGGGCATAGCACCACCTGTTTTTGTGTTTCTTTTATTGTGAGGGAAATCCTTAACTGTACCAGTGGTTCCGATTATTTTGGTCTCTTAATGGGGTATTTAACCCTTGGATGGGAATTAAATAGTTAAGAAAATTTTTGTGATGCTTATCTGAACTTGAAGAGTTTTTTCACCTCTTGAACGTGAGAATAGAGTTTCTATTTGATCCTTTATAGGGGATACTTTTGACTGGTGCAGGGAAACTCTAATGCTACTATGGATTGTCTTAATTGCCTTAGTTTTGACTGATGCAGAGTGTTTGACCAACACTGATTAGTTTTGTTTTTGTGTGTGGTTATGATTGTATTCTTTTCCTTTATTGCCTTAGTTTATAAGCATCTGAAGATAGATCATAGCATAAAAATCTAGCATCTACCCTAGCTCTCCTGCGTAGTCTGCTAGTTCAAATTTCCAAATGCAACTCTACATAATGTTATGCTAATGTGGAACGGATACTAAGGTTGGTAAAATAGAACATGTGTGGGTTTAAACTTTAAAGTATAGATATAGTAAGATTTTTTATGTTGTTATACATGTGTAGCTCCAAAGAAGAAGGTCAAAAAGTAAAACATACCTGTTTCTGAGGTGGTTTATGGAGCAATGCTACCAACAGATATGCAAAAAGCAGTGGGAAAAGAATTTGAAATGGCATTACAGGACCTGATTTTGATAATTCCTTGTTTTTTTA
The DNA here is from genome assembly GCF_052625555.1 of Lactuca saligna. Lineage (NCBI taxonomy): Eukaryota > Viridiplantae > Streptophyta > Magnoliopsida > Asterales > Asteraceae > Lactuca > Lactuca saligna. Next base: position 144,766,832 of record NC_136419.1, on the reverse strand, counting down.
ACAAAATGGTGTATGTGTTTGTTCAATCAATATTTTTGACAATGTAACAAATGTTTCAGTTGATTAGATTGGATTGGATTGGATGTTATATCCTCAAAATGTACTATATATTTATTCATTTTTTGTTTGTGTGTAGGCTTCGAAGTTCACTTTGGCTTCAATTCAACCCCACCAGATTGCTGCTGAACCTCCATACCTTGCCGCCAGATCTATAAATATGGATCTTACTGCATATCAACTCTACCTATAATCACACAACCTTATTTGGAATCCATCAATAAACTTTCAGTTATTGTATTTAAGTGATTATTTAATCGTTTTTATAAAAAAAAAATCCATGCAGAGTTCTGATTTTGTATCCAACGTTGATATAGTCATGAAAGAACTCATTGCAGTTGCCACCAACAGAGAAGGTAAGCTATAATATGCCAAAGTTGAATTACTTTTTAAGAAATAGCAACCTACTTTTAGTGATTTGTTAATTATATCAAACTTTCATCTCTTCCTACTACTACAACATTGAAAACAAAAACAAAATCACATTTCCAATGTTTTAATTGGATATATTTTAGCTCCCAAGATTTTAGAAGGTTATCAATTTGTTTTCTACAATTATAATGTTTTTTTTAATAATTTTCAAATCTTGAAATGATTTGTTTAACCCTTAAAACACAGAAGCATATGATATGAAATTACCTTCTGTTCAAGCTTAACCTTCTTTCCTTCCCCAAGAATCTCCTGTAAAGTGTGAAACTTTACACATACAACATTAGAACACTTCATGTTGAAGTTGCAAGTAACAAAGAAATCGAAGCATCACTTGTGGTTTAATTCAGATTCTGGGACAAAAAGAGTCATAGCTGGGCTGTTAATGTTCCTGTTTGTTTTCATTTATGCAGGTAGAAATCTTGTTGAAAGGACTTATGAATCAGATGTTAATGGTAACAAGTTTAACACTCGAGTCCATACGATTAGATGTTAATGGTAACAAGTTTAACACATGTGTCTTTGTTATACATACATATTAAATGCAATGGATTGTATTTTTTGTATATGGTATTTTATTTTATATTATGCAATGGATTGTATTTTTGTATATGGTATTTTATTTCTATTATGAGAGATTAAATGCAAATCTAATTTATAAATAAATAAATATATAAATATATATTTTTAAAAAAAAAAATTAAAATTACGATACGCAAAAATGTGTGTCGTCTTCATTTATGACATGAGCTTTCTCGACTGTGGCTTCCTTGATACCTATTGCGTGTCATAAACACGCGCGTCGTAAGGTTACGACACGCAAATGCGTGTCATCTTCCTTTATGACAGGGCCTTCCTTGATACGCATTGTGTGTCATAACCGCGCGTCGTAAATGCGCTTCGTAAATGCGCGTCGTCTATAGACGACGCGCAAAAGCACGTCGTCTCTCTTTATGACAGGGCCTTCCTTGATGCGCATTTGCGCGTCGTCTGAGCGTTTTATGACTCGCAATGAACGTCGTAAAAGGCCTTTTTTCTAGTAGTGTGTATTTATAAGCTAACTCAACCCAGAACATATCAAATAAGGGGAAATATAAATACAACATCTAATTGGAGAACTTTTCACCCCAACATGTGTTAGATTAGATGTCTAAGCCCAAATTATTATTGGTATGTATTGACTCGACTTGGCATGGTCCATTTGGGTTGCATGACATCGGAACAATTTGGATAGACTTTTGTGAGAAAAGGATATTAATGATTTGTTAATATATTATAAGTTCTAATATATTAATATGAAATCATATTATTTAATTAGTATTGATCAAGAATTAATTTGGAATTAACTTTGTGATCAAAAGGAGACTAATTAAATATATGGGGATTAAGTATGTTAATCATTCATTCTTATATATGTGGGCTTATGGTCCATAGTTCTTAATGTTGGGCTAAACCCATGGATACTCCATGGAGGTTTTAACCCATGGAGCATGGACAATATGGAAAGACGTGAGTTACATGGTGTAACCCTAATAGCCACAATATATAAGGACCTCATGGGTAAAGAAATCGGCAGTAGTGTGTGTACACAAGAGGGCTAGCCGATTTTAGCGTAGGAACCTTTTTTCTCTCAAGTTATTCCAAGATGTTGGTGATGTTGTGTGATCCATTTGAGGTGTCACATTTGAGGCACTAGGCTCTTAAGCTCCATGGAATCAAGCTACAACAAAGAGGTATGTAATTCTACTAGAATTTATATTATATGTATTTCATATTATGCTAGTTAGAACAATACCTTGGAAAACATAGATCGAAGGTATTTCATATTTAATATTTTCATGTATAATACAGAAAACATAGATCGAAGGTACTTAGGGTTGCGTGTACACCTTAGGAGTGATAGAATTCTCAAAACCCATCAACATGGACGTTAAATCATCAGATATTAAGACCTTAATAGATAATTTAGACGTTTGAAGGGTACGATGGGCATAACCCTAAGTACGACGGACATACTGGGTTGCAGCTCTATAAATCCTCTAAGTTGAAATTGTACATTGCTCCTAAACGGTGGTACGCATGACGTACTCCCCAAAATCCCGTATGAGCCTTTTGTGGCCCTTGGGTCATTAGGGGTGTTGGGCCTTGCTTTTTTTGGCAATATATGGGAAGGGTAAAATGGTATTTTGCCCTTGGTAAGATTAAATAGGTGTTGGACCATTGAGTATGGGTTAGAACCCTAAATATTAATTAGGGCTATCTTTGGGTTTTGATTAGTGTGAGGAACCATATTAGCATGTGACAACCCAAACTTTTTCCGTTAATGTTAGCACGATGCTGTTATATAAATATTGAATTTTTATTTAGTTTCGTCAAATTAGTATGGTTTGAAAATCATTTAAATTGTATAATTAAATTTTATATAAGAGTCAGAACCAAAATCACGCTAAAACCCGAGTTTCTTCGAAAATCAGCGAAAACCGATCTAACTGGTGTTAACGGCTGTGAACCCAATCACGGCCGTAAACCGTTCACGGCTGTAGGACCCCACCACCAACCATCAACCCAGCCTATATATATATATATATATATATATATATATATATATATATATATATATATATGTGTGTGTGTGTGTGTGTGTGTGTGTGTGTGCTCCTACCCCTCATTTACACTTTTCTAGGCGAAAATCCATCCATCTTCTCTCTAACCTCCTAACCGTAAACTCAAGATTACCCCCTTTTCTTCCAAAAATAATCAATAATCACCTTTGGGTGTTGTTGTGGAGCCTCTAAAACGCGTTTTTCATCAAATGAAGCATTGTTGTGTTCACGACCGCAAACCCTTCAAATATTCAAATCTTGAAGGGTCGAAATCAGTTCACGTCCATGAACCCTTCAAACCTTCATATTTTCTTCAAGAACACCGATCACGACCATAAACCATTCAAGGGGTTGTTCAATGCCGAGAACAGTTCATGGCCGCAAACCTTCCCAAGTCATGAACTTTGCTAAAAACCCGGTTTTTCCGATTCAATCGAGTCCCGGTAACGTTCCTAAACAAAAAGAAAGTGTTTTCCAACACTATAATTAATGGTTTCGCTAATATTATGCGTATATGTGTTTAATTATTATTAGGATTCTGTTAATTCCACGTACAACAACGCGAAGGTCCTCATTCAATTTCACAAACCGACATCTTCACGCAACTAACAGTGAGTTCGTACCCCTATGCTTTTACTATTTTTAACGTTTTCAGGGGGGAAATACAAGCGAAACACAAATGATTTTGTGAATTTATACAAAATAATTTCAACATGTTTAAAACTGATGCAATTGATACAACCAAATGATTTCCACATTTTATAAAATATTTAGATATTTTATCCCTTTCGTAACATGCTGATAATAATGGATGTTTTCAACTTACAATCATAATTGCATAGTTTTTAGATCAATACACGAACCAAGTAAATAACATGCATGCAAACTTGAATAGGTATAGTTTGGGATTTCAATACACGGTTTTACAAATTTCAGAGTTTATACATTAGCTTGCATATAAACAATGACAGACTTAGTTTATGATATACATTACTACTTTCGGATTTCAAGAGTACAACATTAGATAATTATTTAAGTATAATTATTTTTCTCTACAAGGCATACATGCAGATTCAAGTACAAAAGAGCATTACACTACACGTAAATTAGTTAATACAGGGTTGTGAGACACTACTTCAATTGTACCCTTTAGGGTGCTGACTAAATCCCATCATAGTATAACTAGAGTCTCCTGGAGAGAGAGCGTGAGATTTGTAAATAGATCTATTCAGGACTGACTATCCCACACCTGAATTGCTAGCTACAGTTAGGTAGGCATGCGTGGGGTGACAAATGTCATAACGTCCGATGCCTGAAGAACGTCATAGGGGTCACTAGGTCATGTTATCCATGGTTATACGACTTACAATAGTATAAACTAACCTTTGTTTATGGGATTTCATACTTCAATAGTTTTATTTTAATTAATAAAACTATTATACACTACTGAAGGATTCCAGGGGATACAATACATAGTTTTATTTGAAGTAATAAAATTGCTATACATACTGGTGGTAACCATGGTTTTCAAACAAAACATTATATACAATACTGGTGATAGCCAGGGTTTTCGTACAAAGGGTTTTTCATTCAGAACAACGATATACAATACAATTGGTGGTAACCAGGCACATGAACTAGTACATTATACACTACTACAAAACACAGTAATAAACATATATGTTAGAAAATATTAGATTTTCTTGGGAAGCATACAAACATTTTTTACAAGATTCAATGATAGGTTTTCACTACAAAAACATTGTTATGAACTCACCAGCTTAATGTTGATACTCTTTCAAAATAGCTTGTATTCTCAGGAAATCATTAGATAGGTACTCCCGCAGGCTTTTGAGAAGATGGAGCATATAGAGTCACATCTTTTATATCTTGTTATACTTTTGATGTATACAAACTATGTAACAAACAAATGTATATACCTATATTTCAATTAAATGGTTGTGTTTACTTTGATTATTATGATGCAATTGTTGTGATATTGTACATGAATTCCTGCACCCCTGAACATTTCTGCTGTTTTGGTTTGGGGGTGTGACATTGCAGTAGCTCAAGTGTGTGATTTTTTCATCTTTAGTTAGTGGTGAGTTTTCTCATTGTGCTTATGGGTCGAAAGCACCAATGTCGGCCCAACAAATTGTTTATGTAGAATTCTAGCTGATTTGTATGTTTGGGTTGAAATAGACCTAGGGCTAGGCCCATTATTATTTGACTGGGTTGAAATAAACCCTAAGGCTAGGCCTATGAGTATATGATAGGTTGGAAGAAACCCTAAGGTTGGGCCCTAGGGCTAAGCCCATATTTGCATACTGGGTTAGAAAATACCCCAAGGCTAGGCCTAATTGTATGTTTTGTATGTGGTACATTGGGGAACTCACTAAGCCTTGTGCTCACATTTTATGTTTATGGTTTCAAGTACTTACGGTACGAAAGGGAAAGGCCCATCGTGATGACACAACATTCTCCCCTCACAATTTCTGCACTTTTGGATATTTATACTCTGATATTTTAATATTTTATTTGGTGATTGACTTGGAGATGTTGGTGAATGAAACTATTGGTTTTAAAAAAGAAAAATTTTATCACTGTTTTTGGGTTGTTACAAGTTAGTATCAGAGCCTTGTTTTAAGATATTCGGGCATGCTCTGGGGCATTTCAGAACTCAAAATTGAGGAAATGATAATCTTTTCAAAAGAAAAAAATTTAATTTATAAAACTATTTTCACCAATTAAAAGGGGGTGTGATGTGTGCAATCAGTCGAGATTAAGTAAGTGGTTCCCAAAATACCCATACCCATTTGTGATAATTAGTATGCTTGATATCTTAATTGCATGATAAAATAGGCATAAGGATACCTTTAGGAATCTTATGATACAATTTATTGATTTGTGTGATGCATTATAGCTTAGGAGGATTGGGTGCAGTGGCAGAGGATGCTTAGGGCATGGAGGGGTTGTGCCCCGCCCCCTGTTTTTTATTATAACTGGTAATAATCCAATAGGTTTAATACACATTATGCCCAAAAATAAAAAGAATGGGATGTGGCCCCCTGGTCATTCAATTGACATCTTAAATACCTTGCTCATTCGCTTTCCACCTTGATGCTTCATTCTCGTTTTCGTTGTTTGTTGAATCATCGGACAGCTCCTGCAATCACCGGACATCACTAAGTCACTGAAAACTTGTGACATCCCGAAACTTCTACCTGATACATCTAGTCAGTTAATCTAAGTTAAACTTGTTTCTGTTAACTCCTAGCATTAATTAAGGGTTCATTTAAGCATTCTATGTTTGAGTACAACCAAGGTTGAGATTAGGAATAAGTCAGCAAATCGTATAGTGTCAAAATCAGGCCATACACCGCTTTTGAGGAGTGCGTGGCGGCACACTTGGGTGTACGTCTGTACACACCCCTCATGGCCACACACCCACCCCTATATAAAGGGTAGACCTCTTTCCTTTCATTCCTTTAACACCTTGGCAGCACACAACACCATTTCTCTCACGCTTCTTCAACCACAAACCCTCCCAAGGCTTCGAAAACGTGAGTAATCCATCCCTAACTTGTTGTGCTTGAAGAACCACTTAATCTAAGCCTAGAATAATTGAAATCTGTCATGTTCTTCATCTCTTTGATGGAGTGCGGCCGCACACCCACACAAGGTGGCCTCATAGTCCTAAAAGACCCTCCAAAGTGAGAATTGGACTTCCATATTCGAGTTGGACATGAACCTAGCTTTTCTACACCCTAGAATTGGCATTTTAGACATCATCATGTAGGGTATATGACCTCACACCTGTGTACATCCACACACACCCTTGTGCAGTAGCACACTCCTTGTGTGCGGCAACACACTCCCTTGTGCGACCACACACACACCCTAGGACCACAAACCCATTTCTAAGACCCTAAACTTGTACTACAACTAAGTATGGACCTAGATCACTTCATGGATACATGTATGGACCTTGAAAACACCTCAAAGGCACCTTTCATCATGAGTGTATGGCCGCACACCCCTTGTGTAACGCCCATAGATCCGGGCTAGTCAATTTAGAGGCAATAAGTGTCGAAAATGACTTTTCGGCAAAATATTATTTAGAATAAATAATCTTAACCAACTTTTAGTATATGCTACAAGGTTTCCGTACATATAAAGACCGCCGAAATCTGAGTTATAATGAAGAAGTTATGACCTATCGAAGTTTCGCGATGGAACCGGCACGATACCGGGAAATGTAAATAGTGAATTTACGATAGAGCGAGATTTAGCCTAAGTGATCTAAACAAAAGTCGTAGAATATGTTAAACCCAAAGTGTCCATAAAAAGAACGCCTAAATCTGACTTCGTATGAGGAAGTTATGATTATTTGAAGTTTCGGATTAGTAGTGTACAACCCGAAATTCGAATATTAGATCGAGTGGTTTTTAGCCGACACAACCTAAACGAGAATCGAAGATCTCATTATTAGTAGCGTAACGATAAAAAGACAGACGAAAATGGACATCGGATGAAGAAGCTATGAGATTTTAACGGACCAATCATGTCCTGGCCTGTTAAAAATATAACTTTAAAAATAAATTCAAAATTAGCCGACGGAGTCTAAAAGAAAGTTTTAACGTACGTCTCCACCTACGTGTAGATATAAATAACGTCAAAAACGGAGTTTGTATGAACGAGTTACAAATTACAATAGCATATTTACGTATTAAAATAAAGTATAAATCACACACACACACACACACACACACACACACATATATATATATATATATATATATATATATATATGTAACAACCCAAAGTTGTTCATCGCCAAAACCCGTTCTACCCGAAAAATTCGCCGTTATCAAATTCGTTCCGTTTTCACTTTCGGTTAAATTATTTAAACTTATATGTTTATTATAATTTAATGAGTGTCTAAACCACTCAGGAACTCATGTAATTAGCCCAAAATATTTATTTCATAAGTTTTAGAAACGTCCCCGCCGGGTGACGGAAACTTAATCAGGTGCGACTTAAAGCCTCGTTTAATGCCGGTATCGGGTAGAATTCCACCGTATCCAAGTTTTAGGACCTATATAAACGTGTTTAAGCAATCATTTGAAGCTTTTTCTTCCTCTCTCTACTCTCTCTCTCTCTCTCTCTAACCTCTCTCCTAAATCCAAGATTAAGGGTCCAAAACTCAAATTTAAGGCCTCAAATCTCTAAGGTACTTTCCCTAGCTTGTTATGTAACCTTCTTAGCATTCAAATTCGAGTTCAAAGCATGGATTAAGACATCATTCATGAGTTTACGGCCCTGGAACCCTCTTAGGCCGTAAACTCAAATATAATGGGTTTTGGAGCACAAAAACCCTTCCTAAACACAATTGGACCTCGGATATGGCTAGAAGGCTTCATGAAATGGACATATAACATTTAAAACATGGATTTTGAGGCATTTGAAGGAGTTTACGGCCAAGGCATATGCTTGGGTCGTAAACTCATGTATAAGGGGGTTTTCATGACCTTAAACCCTTCCAAAACCTCAACAAGACCTGGATATGATTTCTAGAATAAGTGTTTTAGCCTTGGAACACTTTAAACATGATTTTTGGGGGACTTATATGAGTTTACGGCCAAGGCTTGTGCTTGGGCCGTAAACTCCATGAAACATGGTGCTAATTCCTAAGGTGTTAGAAAGCCATCCAACACCATCAAAAGCCTTGGAATAAATCATAGGACCAACCAAAAATAGTTTAAGGGCCTTAAACACATCAAAACCCTTTCATTTAAGAGTTTACGGCCATAGCATGTGTCCCATAGCCGTAAACTCCAAAAAGTGTGTCATAATGTGTCCCAAATTCATTTCAAGGCTTTAACGGAATTTTAGAAGTCCTTACAAACAAGTTTTTGGCATTAAAACACATGGAAATACTCTCTGAGAGAGTTTACGACCATGAGAGGGGTCTCATAGGCTGTAAACTCCAAAAATCCCTTCAAAACATCAAGTAAATACATGTAAGGTCTTGAAACAATTTTAGCAATCACATGTGATTTTTTTGGTAACCAAAAACACAAATTTTCTTGAGTATTTAGGAGTTTACGGCCAGGAGCCTATGCTAGGCCATAAACTCCCTTAAATGGGTCATTTTAATGATTTAAATCCATTCCAAGCCTTTAAATCAAAACCTAGAAAAATGTCCTTAAGTGTTACAAGCCATTTTGTGCCATATCTCACCCCACCATGAGTTTACGGCCGTAAACTCATGGGTAGAGGGTCTTGTGGCTATAAACTCCCTAAGGAGTGTTCCTTTGAAGTCCCAATTCATTATCCTAACTTTATGTGTCCTTAAACGCCACCCGGGTCTCTCCAAACACTTGTATCGGAGTGTTTTCGCGACTAGAAGTAATTGTCCTTATCAAATAATCAATCTAAGTCCTAACTAGATACAAATGTGTATCTTTACATTATACTTAGGAACCTTGTGTATTTACCAGCCCCGGATCAACTCTTAGCATCCAAATCGTCACATTTCTCGTTCGGTGAGTTCATACCCCTACGCCATTTTCCGTGTTTTTCAATGTTTTCACGGGGGGAATACAAGCAAACTAAAACTGTTTTCAAATCATAACATTGATATGTTTTGGAATATATCTGACAAACTTATAAACTCTTTTACTCCTTATGTATTATGCTGAGCATAAGGAATGGTTTATCAATTACAACTAAATGTATTTTAGTTATGAAAATAACCAAACTAATCAAATTATTATGGGAATAATTTGGGGTTCTTTACTGTTCGTTTTATCATGTACTGATATCTATATAAGGTTATTAGAAAAAATATGTCTGATTCAGTTTATCTCTGTATCATTTGAATGTATTGTCAGATAGTTTCATTGTATGTATCTATATTCCTTGTATTACGTTTCATAATCTTTTGTATGTTGATATCGTATGAGAACCCTGTGAATAGTTTAGTACTAGTTTGTGAGATAGTCACTACCCTTTATGGATGATCAGTAAATCCTCCCCGGAAGTGTAACCAGAGTCTCCTGGAGGGAGAGCGTGGAATTTGTGAATAGATCTATTCAGGACTGACAATCCCACACCTTAACTACTAGCTACGGTTAGGTGGGCACGCCTGGGGTGACAAATTTCTGGATATCGTTTCGACATCTGACAAACATCAAGGAGGTCTCGTTGTCGTATTAGCATGGTTACCCGACTCACAACATGTATTAATATTAGTTTATTCACAGCTTGGGTTGTAGAATCTATATCTCGTTCGGGATAGTGATCCCATGGTTTATCAAACTATTTTTTATCTAGTCCGGGATAGTGATCCCATGGTTTTCAACTATATTTCTTGGTATATCAAACTATCTTGTATTTAGTTCGGGATGTTAGTCCCAAGGTTATCAAACTACTTCCTATCTACAATTCGTATATATTATGATATTTCATATCTAATTCGGGATGTTTGCCCCATGATTTTTAACTATATCTATATGGGATAGTAACCCCATGGTTTTGAATCTATATCTATTACGGGATAGTAATCCCATGGTTTACACTTATATCTTGTTCGGGATAGTGATCCCATGGTTTTTAATCTATATCTATTACGGGATAGTAATCCCATGATTTCAATCTATATCAAGTACGAGATGATAATCCCATGGTCTAAATCTATATCTTGTCCGGGATAGTGATCCCATGGTTTTCAATCTATATTTCCATGTATATCAAATTATCTCGTGTGTAGTCCGGGATGGTAGTCCCATGATCTTAAATCTGTATTTTCATATGCGTCAAACTATCTTATAACTCTTTCGGGATAGTGATCCCAAGATTTTCAATATATAGTTTTGTGTATTAAACTATACTTTGTAATATACAACTGGTTTTACAATTAGGAAAATATGGGATTTTCCTGGGGTAAAATACAACACGAAATCTAATTGGTAACAGATGATAACTAAACTAACTTTACATAAGAAAATATAGGATTTTCTTGGATAACAAACCTTTTCGGAAACTAAAGGAAATCGATACATTTTCATAAAACAAAACCGCTTATGAACTCACCAGCTTTATGCTGATTTTCAAACCGCTTGTATTCTCAGGTCCAAGTTAGACAGGTACCCGGTGATATCTTTAGGAGAAGACGGAGTGCTCAGAAGACTCATCTCAACTTTTGTTAATATGATGCATATGTATATCTTGTATAACTTTACTTTTGAAACAAATGTAAAATTTCATATATATATATATGTAATGTAATGGTTGTTTACTGTGATTACTATGTACATTGGATTTGATACACAACGTGGAGTCCACCCCGGAGATGTTTCCGCCTTTGATTTTCAGGGTGTGACAGATTGGTATCAGAGCCCTTGTTTATAGTGAATGGAGTATACTAAACCTTACATGGTATAAAACTATAAACACAAAAGGGCCTCAATGCTCTGAATTAAAAGTATCTTCAAAACGATAAGTATTTTCAAAAGTATACAAGTATACCGAACCGTCGAAATCCGTAACTACAAGTAGAACAAAACATAAGTAAATGGGTGTTGTACACTGCGGTTAAAACTAGGCAGTTATCTAGTCGTGTCTAGGATCAATATAGCCTGGCCAACTATATTCATTCGAGACACAGCCAACATGTGCTTGGGAGTGACTGTGGTACGCAACATGCCTAAAACATACCCAATATATCAAACAACGAATCGTCACTGCGGCAAACCATGAAATACTATGGGAGTATTTCTCGAGCCAATCCTTCGTAGAAAATCCTTGTATACGCGATGTTACTTAACCATTCCTCTAGCGATAAAATGTTCTGTCTTGATAACTCTTTCCTGCTTTATCGCTTAGTGTAATGTTATATCTGTCTTGATGAGATATCCCATGTTCCATATCTCTTGATTCAATTCAGAGGACTTATGATCCTCTCTTTCCTGATCTTTTTAGATCAAGATGCCTCCGAGAAAGAGACCCAGTTTGAAGAATAACAACAATCCTCCTCCGCCACCACCTCCTCCTCAATTCGATCTTGCATCACTTCAGACAGTTTTGACTGCAGCAATGGTGGCAGCGATGTCAGAAATGAATCCCGGTGGCTCCGGAGGTGGTCCCCAACCCCAAAACCCAGAAGACAGCCAGGAACACCGAAGAGGGGGTTCCTATAAAGACTTCATGAACGCGAAGCCCACAACCTTTGATGGCACTGGAGGTGTCATTTCCCTAACTCGATGGTTCGCGAAAATCGAATCAATCTTCGAAATATGTGCCTGTTCGGAGTCTGACAAAGTAAAGTTCGCCGCCTGAACCTTCCTTGACAAAGCCCTCACTTGGTGGAACGGCCGAGTCAAATCCTTAACTCTACCTGTAGCAAATGCCATGGGTTGGGAAGCTATGAAGGAGCTTCTTCTCGCAGAGTATTGCCCTCGGGGCGAAATTCAGAAGCTAGAACACGAACTCTGGAACCTTAAGATGAAGGTTCCAACATTGTTGCTTATACCTCAAGATTCGATGACCTGGCATTACTCTGTCCGGGAATGGTTACCCCGGAAAGTAAAAAGATCGAGAGATTCATATGGGGATTGACCCAGCCGACAAAAGGGAATGTCTTGGCTGCGAAGCTAGACACATACGACAGCGCTAAATGTCTTGCGAAAATCTTGATCGACCACGAAGACAACTCTGATGAGAAAGCTACTACCCCCGAGCCAGTCACCAGTGGAGACGGAAGTAAAAAGAAATCCTGGAACAAGCGGAAGGCCCCGAGTACGAAAGGGTCTTCTAAGAAACATCAAACAGTAGTAGTCCATGCTGCTACTGCCCCTGTTGCTGTCTCAGCTGTTGGATCCACGGCGCAAACTCCTACCAGTGGATACACCGGTACCCTTCCTTGGTGTGGTAAGTGCAACTACCATCACCGTATCCCTGGTCTATGTCGCGAAAGGATCTGTGACAACTGTGGCAAGAAGGGCCATCTTGCTCGAACCTGTAAAAAACTAGCCAAATCAACGAACCAATCATCCGGAGCGGGAATCAGTCCGGCATGCTACAATTGTGGTGAAGCAGGGCACTTCAAAAGGAATTTCCCCAAAGCAGCTACAACCACTGATCCCTCTATCGCCACAGGTATACTTCTCTTTGATAATCCTTATACCTACAACTCTTTTCGATTCCAGTACAAAGAGGGAAACATGTTATCTATCTATTTGAACATTTTCTAAACTCAATCCTTCGTATGTGATCGAAATGTGTATTATCGAGACGACTAACCAGTGAGACAGGGGACACTAACCTTGTACCTATAGATGAAATCCTCAGTCCATAGGACTATTCTGTTCCATTCGATTAAAGGGGAAACTTTTCATGAAATGTTTTGATGTTATGTTTAACATGGAATGACTGAGCCTCATTCATGTTGTTATCTTTAGTTTTGAAAGGGTCGCTCATCTAGATCTTTTCCCGACCTAATTCTCGTGACCTTCGGCATCAAACCTTCGTATTTGTTTCATGCTTTAAAACTCAAAGGTTTTCCTGATACGAATTACCACACATCCCTCGTTCTTGTGATCATTGAGAAACGGGATGTTAGTAGCTCTCTCTTCTAAATGTCTGTACCGAAGAGTTTCCACGAATCTCATTCGAACGTTTAAAGTTTAGTCCCACATCACACCATTCGGGATCTTCGTAGAAATCGATTCTACAACCTTCAGATTTCGGATGCCCTTAGAGCTTGGTAACATCTATCCAGTACATCATGTCTCGAATCCATAGAAACATCTACCCAACGAGACCCTAGTGATTCCTTTGAGGAAACCGAAGTCGTCCAGGGTTGGAACTTCCATGAGAAAACCGATTGATATCATAGATTGAGAGAGAGTCAAGGTACGAAACAAAGACACGTCCCGATAGTGAGAATTCACTAGAACGCCCAGTAGAGACCTAATTCCACTTGAGAAAGTGAAGATCCGAGGTAACAAATCCATTCGTGTCTCATTTCAGATTCATGATCTATATCTTATTCTTTGAATTTCGGGACGAAATTCCCTCTAACAGGGGGATAATGTAACAACCCGAAGTTGTTCATCGCCAAAACCCGTTCTACCCGAAAAATTCGCCGTTATCAAATTCGTTCCGTTTTCACTTTGGGTTAAATTATTTAAACTTATATGTTTATTATAATTTAATGTGTGTCTAAACCACTCAGGAACTCATGTAATTAGCCCAAAAAATTTATTTCATAAGTTTTAGAAACGTCCCCGCCGGGTGACGGAAACTTAATCGGGTACGACTTAAAGCCTCGTTTAATGCCGGTATCGGGTAGAATACCACCGTATCCAAGTTTTAGGACCTATATAAACGTGTTTAAGCACTCATTTGAAGCTTTTTCTTCCTCTCTCTACTCTCTCTCTCTTTAACCTCTCTCCTAAATCCAAGATTAAGGGTCCAAAACTCAAATTTAAGGCCTCAAATCTCTAAGGTACTTTCCCTAGCTTGTTATGTAACCTTCTTAGCCTTCAAATTCGAGTTCAAAGCATGGATTAAGACATCATTAATGAGTCTACGGCCCTGGAACCCTCTTAGGCCGTAAACTCATATATAATGGGTTTTGGAGCACAAAAACCCTTCTTAAACACAATTGGACCTTAGATACGGCTAGATGGCTTCATGAAATGGACATATAACATTTAAAACATGGATTTTGAGGCATTTGAAGGAGTTTACGGCCAAGGCACATGCTTGGGTCATAAACTCATGTATAAGGGGGGTTTTCATGACCTTAAACCCTTCCAAAACCGCAACAAGACCTGGATATGATTTCTAGAATAAGTGTTTTAGCCTTGGAACACTTTAAACATGATTTTTGGGGGACTTATATGAGTTTACGGCCAAGGCTTGTGCTTGGGCCATAAACTCCATGAAACGTGGTGCAAATTCATTTCTAAGGTGTTAGAAAGGCATCCGACTCCACCAAAAGCCACGGAATAAATCGTAGGACCAACCAAAAATAGTTTAAGGGCCTTAAACACATCGAAACCCTTTCATTTAAGAGTTTACGGCCATAGCATGTGTCCCATGGCCGTAAACTCCAAAAAGTGTGTCATAATGTGTCCCAAATTCATTTCAAGGCTTTAACGGAATTTTAGAAGTCCTTACAAACAAGTTTTTGGCATTAAAACACATGGAAATACTCTCTAAGAGAGTTTATGACCATGAGAGGGGTCTCATAGGCTGTAAACTCCAAAAATCCCTTCAAAAAATCAAGTAAATACATGTAAAGTCTTGAAACAATTTTAGCAATCACATGTGATTTGTTTGGAAACCAAAAACACAAATTTTCTTGAGTATTTAGGAGTTTACGGCCAGGAGCCTATGCTAGGCCATAAACTCCCTTAAATGGGTCATTTTAATGATTTAAATCCATTCCAAGCCTTTAAATCCAAACCTAGAAAAATGTCCTTAAGTGTTACAAGCCATTTTGTGCCATATCTCACCCACCATGAGTTTACGGCCGTAAACTCATGGGTAGAGGGTCTTGTGGCTATAAACTCCCTAAGGAGTGTTCCTTTGAAGTCCCAATTCATTATCCTAACTTTATGTGTCCTTAAACGCCACCCGGGTCTCTCCAAACACTTGTATCGGAGTGTTTTCACGACTAGAAGTAATTGTCCTTATCAAATAATCAATCTAAGTCCTAACTAGATACAAATGTGTGTCTTTACATTATACTTAGGAACCTTGTGTATTTACAAGCCCCGAATCAACTCTTAGCATCCAAATCGTCACATTTCTCGTTCGGTGAGTTCATACCCCTACGCCCTTTTCCGTGTTTTTCAATGTTTTCAGGGGGGGGAATACAAAGCAAACTATAACTGTTTTCAAATCATAACATTGATATGTTTCGAATATATCTGACAAACTTATAAACTCTTTTACTCCTTATGTATTATGCTGAGCATAAGGAATGATTTATCAGTTACAACTAAATGTATTTTAGTTAAGAAAATAACCAAACTAATCAAATTATTATGGGAATAATTTGGGGTTCTTTACTGTTCGTTTTATCATGTACTGATATCTATATAAGGTTATTAGATAAACTATGTCTGATTCAGTTTATCTCCGTATCATTTGACTGTATTGTCAGATAGTTTCCTTGTATGTATCTATATTCTTTGTATTATGTTTCATAATCTTTTGTATGTTGATATCGTATGAGAACCCTGTGAATAGTTTAGTACTAGTTTGTGAGATAGTCACTACCCTTTATGGATGATCAGTAAATCCTCCCCGAAAGTGTAACCAGAGTCTCCTGGAGGGAGATGGTGGAATTTGTGAATAGATCTATTCGGGACTGACAATCCCACACCTTAACTGCTAGCTACAGTTAGGCGGGCACGCCTGGGGTGACAAATTTCTGGATATTGTTTTGACGTCTGAAAAACGTCAAGGAGGTCTCGTTGTCGTATTAGCATGGTTACCCGACTCACAACATGTATTAATATTAGTTTATTCACAACTTGGGTTTTAGAATCTATATCTCGTTCGGGATAGTGATCCCATGGTTTATCAAACTATTTTGTATCTAGTCCGGGATAGTGATCCCATGGTTTTCAACTATATTTCTTGGTATATCAAACTATCTTGTATTTAGTTCGGGATGTTAGTCCCAAGGTTATCAAACTACTTCCTATCTCCAATTCGTATATATTATGATATTTCATATCTAATTCGGGATGTTTGCCCCATGATTTTTAACTATATCTTATATGGGATAGTAACCCCATGGTTTTGAATCTATATCTATTACGGGATAGTAATCCCATGGTTTACACTTATATCTTGTCCGGGATAGTGATCCTATGGTTTTTAATCTATATCTATTACGGGATAGTAATCCCATGATTTCAATCTATATCAAGTACGGGATGATAATCCCATGGTCTAAATCTATATCTTGTCCAAGATAGTGATCCCATGGTTTTCAATCTAAATTTCCATGTATATCAAATTATCTCGTGTTTAGTCTGGGATGGTAGTCCCATGATCTTAAATCTGTATTTTCATATGCGTCAAACTATCTTATAACTCTTTCGGGATAGTGATCCCAAAATTTTCAATATACAGTTTTGTGTTTTAAACTATACTTTGTGATATACAACTGGTCTTACAATTAGGAAAATATGGGATTTTCCTGGGGTAAAATACAACACGAAATCTAATTGGTAACAGATGATAACTGAACTAACTTTACATAAGAAAATATGGGATTTTCTTGGATAACAAACCTTTTCGGAAACTAAAGGAAACCGATACATTTTCATAAAACAAAACCGCTTATGAACTCACCAGCTTTATGCTGATTTTCAAACCGCTTGTATTCTCAGGTCCTAGTTAGACAGGTACCCGGTGATATCTTTTGGAGAAGACGGAGTGCTCAGAAGACTCGTCTCAACTTTTGTTAATATGATGCATATGTATATCTTGTATAACTTTACTTTTGAAACAAATGTAAACTTTCATATATATGTAATGTAATGGTTGTTTACTGTGATTACTATGTACATTGGATTTGATACACAACGTGGAGTCCACCCCGAAGTTGTTTCCGCCTTTGATTTTCGGGGTGTGACAATATATATATATATATATATATATATATATATATATATATATATATATATATATATATATATATATATATATATATCATTAGAAAGGTATCGACGATGCGGTCATTATAAGACTAATGTTGAGTTTTTTCGACATTAGTTTAGTACAAATATCGTTAAATCTATTTAAAATAGTATTATAAATGAGTGTTTAGTTGTTTATATAACTAAAAGGTCATTAAGTAATTATGGAGGGTAGTTTTTGAAATTTTAATTAGTATAAATAAGAACCTTGGGCTCTCATATTTCTTGCACCATTCTCATGATTCAAGAGTCTTTCTCTCCTTATCCCCCGAGCATTTCGGTCCCTCGTGATTCGACTTCTCTTTCTATAGTTTTAGTATAGTAAGGTGAGCACTGAAGCGCTGCATGGATCTTTCTTAGAAAGATTCAGCGACGAAGTTCTACCCCTGCAGAGCCCGACTCCTAGCTAAAATCCCTTTGTAAGTAAGTTATGCTTACCCTATTTTAAATATAGTTTATATTTAAAATTAGTATTGTTATTATGAATTTATAATAAATATTTGAGCTATTATTATGACCTATATAAGTGTGGTTATAATATCTTTTTAACTACTCACAGTACGGGGAATCTGGTTTTAAGGGCCGCATAGGGTTGTTGGATTTCAGAAGTGCTATACACCAAAATGGTCCTGCCTTCCGGTGTTTTATGTCTGGCCCCTGTCTATACATAGTGGTTGGAAAGTATTGTTTAAACTCTTATATAATAATAAAAATAAGACTAATAATTAGTCACGGTAAATATTAGACTAAAATCTAGTGGTAATAATGCTAGGTTTCGTCGAAGGAAATTATTTTAAAGTAAACGAAGCGCTATCCGAGTACCGAATCACCACCTTCTCAGGTGAGTGCATAGTTACTTTCATCTTACACATAGATATGAAGTATCTTATATAAACTACGTGTTATGTGTGCATATTTTCTGAATACTTGCTGTCTATGCTGGATGAACGTTTTTTTATACATGTTTTAAATGATTTGAACTGTATACGTATTTTAAATATACAAGTATGTTGGGTATGAGATGGGTAGATGAATGATGAGAGATAAAAGATGATGTGAGTAAACATTGGCAGTTATAGACTTAGTGCCTAACAAATAACATCGGCAGCTATGGACTTAGTGCTTATTGGACAAACACTGGTAGCTATGGACTTAGTGCCTGTTAGGAATTGGTAGCTATGGACTTAGTACCTATTAGATAAACACTGGTAGCTATCGATTTAGTGCCCATCAACTATGGAATTAGTGCTTTACGAACGAGCATTGTCAGCTATGGATTTAGTGCCAGTCCTATAACTTTGGAAGCAAAGGACTTCAAAATGAACGAATGCGGGATAGATGACTCTTAGGATAGATCCTTAAGAGTAAAGAAGATAATGGGGATAGGTAATTGGGTCAATTGTTTGATTGTTTAAACATAATAATTATATTATTGTGGGTTGAAAACCCTATGTACTCACCAGGTTTCCCAACCTGACCCACTCGGTTTATTTATATTACAAGTGTTAAGATGAAGTCACATTACACCGAGAGATTAAAGAGATGTAGATCACTAGTGTAAATAAATGCAAGTTCTGTTTATGCTTGTTTCTGTATTGACGATGACATCCCAAATGTTTTAAAACGAATTAAAAATACTTTTCTTCGGAAATGCTTTGATAACATATTTATCATGTTTTACTGGGAACAAATTCCGCAACATTTTTATTAAAAGAGGTACTCTGATTTTATAAAGCATAAACAAAATCGCTCTTTTCTAGCCATGAAAATCAGGATGTCACACCTTGGGCCGCACACCCATGGATGCATACACCTTGAAGGTAGCCATACACCTCCCTCATGAAATCCTTTAAGGTCCTAACACTTAGTGCAAGTAGTTCCAAGTCCCTAGAGTGGTTCTACATCACATGTAGTAGTGAAATACCCTCATTTGACTCTTTTATGTGTCATTACATGTTAAGTAGGACCAAATTGTGTTCAAGACTTCACTTGAAGACCCATATTTCCGTATCGATCCTTTAATCAAACCACTTACCCGAGGTGAGTTCATACCCCTACATTTTTTGTGTTTTTATTTTTTTAGGGGGGAATACAAGCCAAACTCAAGGTATTTTATTAAGTTTTAAACTTATTAATACAGTCCAACGATTTCCACGTTTAATAAGATATTCGGATATTATATCCCTTTTTGTAATATGTTGAGCATAAGGGAAACTTTTATTTTGGAAACCTAACTACATAGCTTTCAGAAATGGTTTTCCAAAGCATGTTCCATATCAATTATAATAAACCATAATGGGTATAGTTTAGGATAACCCTCTAGGCAGATTTTACCAAATCAGATTTCATGGGTGAATATGTATAAACTATGGCAGGTTTAGTTTATGTTATATATTTTCTCACGAGTATAAAGTACTATTATTCAAGGTTAATTATTGTTTTATACTGTCTCTAGCTAGTAAAATAGATTATACAGCATTGTGAGGCTCTACTTCAATACTGTACCCTTAGGTGTACAGGGGTAAATCCTATCTCAGTATAATCAGAGTCTCCTGGAGGCAGAGCGTGAGATTTGTGAGTAGATCTATTCGGGACTGGCAATACCACACCTGAACTGCTAGCTACAGTTACGCAGTCATGCCTAAGGTGAACAAATTTCATTTAGCTTAAATTCCTGAAGAACGTTATAAACGTCTCTAATTCACATCAAGTATGGTTATACGACTCGCAAATAAGTATAAACTAACTTTGGTTTTTGGAATCTACTCTTCATTTGTTTTATTTTAAGTAATAAAAATGCTTTTTATATATACCGATAGCAATCAAGGATTTCTAAACTTGCATCTCTACCTCTAGGATGGATAATTGTTTTTAGGGAAAATATTGGATTTTCTCAGGATAACACCGACATCTCTAAAGCTGATGGTTTATTTTCTACAAATAGATATTCATATTCACTCCATGATTCCTTGGATTGTACATATCTTGTATGAATCTGGAAGTCATGGAAGGAATAGGTTTTTAAACATGCTTTTCATAAGATAATATAGGATTTTATTGAGGAACACTTTTCAAAAGGATCAAAGAAACATTTTCCACCAAAACTAAATGCTTATGAACTCACCAGCTTTATGTTGATATTCTTTCAAAACTGCTTGTATTCTCAGGGATTTAGTAGACATGTACTTCCAGGATTTTGGAGAAGTCGGCGCGTTAGAGTCACGTCTTTCCATTTTACTTTTGATAAGAACAAAACTTTGTATTAAGACAATGTAAACCTTTTTCATATATGTATTCAATGTTTGGTTGTGTTTACTGTGCTTGCTATGATACAACTGAATAGATTGACTCAGAACCCGAAGTCGAGAACCTATCTCAAGTAGCCCCAATACCAGATCTTAACCCCCGACCTGAGTTCGAAGACCCAACGCCTATGTGGGTCGGAAGCCTGGATAAGTGGAGTCACGAACAAAGCCAACCACGCCTGTACAATGGGGATCACCTCTTCTACAATGTGAATGAGGGAGGCTCCGCAGACAGAGCACTTCCAATCATAGTCCATCGAGTGGCCCACAACGTTGAACTAAACATGGCAGCCATTCAATGAACTATGGAGCTTGAGGCAGACTTGGATGCCAACACAAATCGTATTCGCAGTACTGAAGTTGCTCACTGTAGAGCTATCAGGGACAATGAAGCTCTGCAACAGGAGCTAGCTACCACTCAAGCTGAGGTCATAGAGCTCCGAGCATGCCAGACAGTATACGAGAGCCGCCTGCTTGAAATGGAGTGCCAGCTGGCTAACTTAAGGATCCATCCGAGGAGTGCCCGTTGCCGATAGGAGAATACTCTACTCATCCTTCCTTTTTGGTTTAAGGAATAAAGTTCATATTTATGTTATAAGTAGCTCTTTTCCGTAAATATCTCTGTCCTTCATGCTGCCAGTATTCTTTCCCTGTTAAAACGACTTAGACCTATTTTTAGGTTAAGGCTTCCGAAATATGTGTAATCTCACTTTCAGTTATGATGGAAACAATCATATTTTAGTTAAAGATTATCTTTGTCAAAAGTATACCATAGATCAATAGCAAGCAAATTAAGCAACTTTATTAAAGTCCTATCACTATTTTGGCCTCAAGACATGTATCATAGGATGTACTTAGACGATCATTCCTTTTCCCCATCAATTTCATATCAGTCTCCATAAAAAGCTATGATTTCATAATCGGCATGAGATGGTTGAGCCCCAAATCGTGCTGATATCCTTTACTTTCAAAAGGGCGACTCATCTCAATCTTTCACCCTGATGAAGCCCTCGCTGGTTATAGTGATAAAATTTGTTTGAACCCTCGTATCATTTCCTATGCCAAAGCCCAGAAGTATCTGCAAAAGGGATGCCATGTATTCCTGGCTCATGTGGTTGATGAGACACAAAAAGTTAAAGACCTCGAGAGCATCCCCGAAGTCTGCAACTTTCCTGATGTCTTCCCCAAAGACATTCCAAGGATTTCTTCTTGAGTGTCAAGTTGAATCTCGTATTGACTTGATCCCCGGAACTACCCTTATAGCTAAATCTCTGTGCCGTCTAGAGCTGATGAAAATGTGAGAGTTATCCAGCTAGCGCAATGATCTGACCAATGAGGAGTTCGTAAGTTTATTGCATGTGAACTTTATTGTGTTCAAATCTTTTCTATTCTTACTAGGACCACATCATGGGGATGTGGGTCGAATCAATGAGAGCCAAATAGCAAAAAGGGAAATCTTAATGCATAGAGAAACATTTAGGATACATTCAGAGGCAACCATCGTTGCTCACAAGCTTTTCCTCTTGACATGTAGCAGATCGTGCCTCCGAAGAAATGTAACCAACCCACAGTTAAGACACCAATCCTCCAGATGGACTCAGCTACGTTCCAAGCTATTATCACTGAAGCGGTAGCAGCCGCCCTAGCTGTTCTTAATGCTAACAACACAAATATGGGTGGAAGTTTTAATGGCAATCCAAATCTTGGTGTTAACCAATCGAAACAACAAGTACCTACTAGAAAGGAAAAACCTGATCAACAACCCAACATCCTAAAACGAAAGTTCAAAGGAAGCTGTTCAACCCAAAGACCTACTGAGAGGCAAAAAATTAGGATGGTCAGTACCCCAGTCAGCCCTGCTGTTCCAACACCAACCACACACTACTTGGGAAATCTCTCGGACTGCAACAAATGCAACTACGATCATCATAGAGTTTGCCGAGTGTTGCATTGAACTAGATGCAATAAGAAGGGGCACACCGCCCACAGTTGTAGGACCCTAGTCAAGTTCAACACTCTGACTACCAATGTTGGGACAAGTCCAACCTCTTACCTCTGTGGTAATGTAGGACGTTTCAAAAGAGACTATCCAACAGAGAAGAACAATGAGGAAAAAGGAGGAGTCTGACCTCAGAGAAGGAAGAAGCATCGAAGGACCCTGCCATATTTGGTACGTTTTCGAAAACCCCAATAATTTTTCATAATTGTGATTACTTTTTCATTCGGATTAAATCATGAAATCCTTATAAGGTTTAAAGCCATAATGAGCAAATTATGATAGCTCAGTGAATACACTAGGGTCAGTTGTAATTATACATGGTTTGTGTACACCAAATGATCATAGAGAGATATAGTAAGAACCATTTCATGAAAGTTCATAGTTTCAAAACATCAGAACCCTGGTGTTAGTAGTACCTGTTAACTTCGAGTCAAACACAGAAAACACCAGAGACATTCATCCAGGGGCATCAATGTCCTAACAAAACGATCCTTCGAAACTAATTTAACGTGCGACTCTATGACGTCATCCCACTTAGTCCGACTGAGTTTATGTTATACGAAACCATTTTGTCTTAAATCGTTTGATCGCAAAACTCTCGTCGTTCGTAACGTCAAACTAGATGCACACTTCGAAAATTCATCTCTCTTTGAAACCCGAAGGTATTCATGCGAAGAGTATGAATCAGAACCAACGGATACAACAGTGAAGATCCGCTAAAACATCCAGCGAGAGCCCGAATACAAAAAAATAGAGACTCACCTATGTATACCTTCGATAAGTAATCTGATTTCATGGGATACCTGTAATCATTACCTCCGACCGGGTTAGCAATTTTACCTCGAGAGTCTAACAATCGCTGTAAAAGGCTTTTGGATCTAAGTTAGATATGAGCACGGCTTATCATCCACTCGCATATGGACAGAGTGAGAGGACAATTCGGGCATTGGAGGATACGTTGAGGGACTTTGGCATCAAATAAGGCACATTGTGGGACACTCATCTACCCTTAGTTGAACTTTCTTACAACAACGATGACCTTATCAGTGTCAACGCTACGTCATTTGAAGCCCTCTATGGTTGTAGGTACAAATCCCCTCTATGTTGGGCTGAGTTGGGCGACGCGAAACTAGTCAAGAGTCAAGTCCATGACGGTACTCTCACGAGTCCTGAAATCATCTGAGAGGCGACTGAAAAGGATCGTACAAAAGGGCTACACCAATAAGAGGCAAAAACCCTTGGAATTGAAAGTTCATGATCGTGTCCAATTAAATATCTCACCCTGGGAAGGCCTGGTACGCCTCGAAAAGCATAGAAAGCTAAATCCAAGATACGATGGACCTTCTGAGATCCTTACTAAGAGAGGTCCTATAGTGTACCAACTCCAGTTACCTCGAGCGCTTAGCAGTGTTCATCCAGTCTTCCTCATGTCGAACCAAAGAAGTGTCTATCTGATGAGACACTTGCAATTTTCACTTGACGATATCAAGCTATACAAGAGTCTATGCTTCATTAGACACACAAATCGAGAAGTCAAGAGAGCGAAATAACGTCACATCCTGATAGTGAAGGTCCGCTGGAATGCCAAGCGGGGTCTTGACTTCACTTGGGAGCACGATAAATCCAAGGAAATAGAAGTACTCCCATCATTTCCTAGCCCACGGGTTACATCTTTATTCTTGAATTTCGGGACGAAATTCCCTCTAACGGGAGGATGATGTGACCACCCGAAACTTCTACTTGGTACATCTAGTCAGTTAATCTAAATTAAACTCATTTCTGTTAACTCCTAGCACTAATTAAGGGTTCATTTAAGCGTTCTAAGATTGGGTACAACCAAGGTCGATATTAGGAATAAGTCTACAAATTGTATAGTGTCGAAATAAGGCCATACACCCCTTTTGGAGGAGTTTGTGGCCGCACACATGGGTGTACGGCCGTACACACCCCTCATGACCACACACCCACCCTTATATAAAGGGTAGACCTCTTTCCTTTCATTCCTTTAACACCTTGGCCGCACACAACACCATTTCTCTCAAGCTTCTTCAACCACAAACCCTCCCAAGGCTTCAAAAACGGGAGTAATCCATCCCTTAGCTTGTTGTTCTTGAAGAACCACTTAATCTAAGCCTAGAATCATTGAATTCCGTCATCTTCTTCATCTCTTTGAAGGAGTGCGGCCGCACACCCACACAAGGTGGCTTTACATTCCTAAACGAACTTCAAAAGTGAGAATTGGACTTCCATATTCGAGTTGGACATAAACCTAGCTTTGCTACACCCTAGAATTGGCATTTTGGACATCATCATGTAGGGTGTACAACCGCACACACCCGTGTATGGCCGTACACACCCATGTACGGCCAAACACACCCTTGTGCAGTAGCACACTCCTTGTGTGCGACCACACACACACCCTAGGACCACAAACCCATTTCTAAGACCTTAAACTTGTACTACAACTAACTATGGACCTAGATCACTTCATTGATGCAAGTATGTACCTTGAAATCACCTCAAAGGAACCTTCCATCAGGAGTGTATGGTCACACACCCCTTGGGCCTCACACCCATGGCCGCATACACCTTGAAGGTGGCCATACACCACCCTCATGGAATCCATTAAGGTCCTAACACTTAGTGCAAGTAGTTCCAAGTCCCTAGAGTGGTTCTCCATCACATCTAGTAGTGAAACACCCTCATTTAACTCTTTTTTGTGTCATTACTTGTTAATTAGGACCAAATCGTGTTCAAGGCTTCACTTGAACACCCAACTTTCCGTATCGATCCTTCAATCAAACCACTTACCCGAGGTGAGTTCATACCCTTACATTTTTCGTGTTTTTATTGTTTTCAGGGGGGAATACAAGCCAAACTCAAATTGTTTTATTAAGTTTTAAACTTATTAATACAGTCCAAGGATTTCCACGTTTAATAACATATTCGGATATTTTATCCCTTTTTGTAATATGTTGAGCATAAGGGAATTTTTTATGTTGGAAACCTAACTACATAGATTTCAGAAAGGTTTTTCAAAGCATTTTCCATATCAATTCTAATAAACTATAATGGGTATAGTTTGGGATAACGATCTAGGCAGATTTTACCAAATCAGATTTCATGGGTGAATATGTATAAACTATGGCAGGTTTAGTTTATGTTATGTATTTTCTTACGAGTATAAAGTACTATTATTCAAGGATAATTATTGTTTTATACTGTCTTTAGCTAGTAAACTAGATTATATAGAATTGTGAGGTTCTACTTTAATACTGTACCCTTAGGTGTACAGGTCTAAATCCTATCTCAGTATAACCAGAGTCTCTTGGAGGTAGAGCGTGAGATTTATGAGTAGATCTATTTAGCACTGACAATACCACACCTGAACTGCTAGCTACAGTTAGGAAGGCATGCCTAAGGTGAACAAATGTCATTTAGCTTAAACTCTTGAAGAACGTTATAAAGGTCTCTAGGTCACATCAAGTATGGTTATACGACTCGCAAATAAGTATAAACTAACTTTGGTTTACGGACTCTACTCTTCATTTGTTTTATTATAAGTAATAAAATTGCTTTTTATATATATATATTGAGAGTAATCATGGATTTCTAAACTTGCATCTCTACCTCTAGGACGGATAATTGTTTTTAGGGAAAATATTGAATTTTCTCAGGATAACACTGACATCTTTAAAACTGATGGTTTATTTTCTACAAATAGATATTCATATTCATTCCATGATTCCTTGGATTGTACATATCTTGTATGAATCTGGAAGTCATGAAAGGAATAGGTTTTCAAACATGCTTTTCATAAGAAAATATAGGATTTTCTTGAGGGACACTTTTCAAAAGGATCAAAGAAACATTTTCCACCAAAACTAAATGCTTATGAACTCACCAACTTTATGTTGATATTCTTTCAAAACTGCTTGTATTCTCATAGATTTAGTAGACATGTAGTTCCAGGATTTTAGAGAAGTCGGCGCGTTAGAGTCACGTCTTTCCATTTTACTTTTGATAAGAACAAAACTTTGTATTAAGACAATGTAAACCTTTTTCATATATGTATATAATGTTTGTTTGTGTTTACTATACTTGCTATGATACAACTTTTGTGATACTACGCATGACGTCAACCACCCCCGAACGTTTCCACCATTCCGGTTTGGGGGTGTGATAGAACTCCACCTCTCTCACCTATGTACAGGTCATCAGGTTATATTTATCCTTCAATTTCATTGTTTGATGTTCCTAGCCCCATTGATTTAGTTCATGATACAAAAAATTAGGTTTTGCTACAGAATATTTAGTTTATTATGGATTAAAAACAATAAATGTTAAAAAAAAACCAACAATCTCGATTCCTACTATAAGCATGCCAATTTATCTAAATTACATATAAGAGAAGGTTATTAAATACATCTCGATTCTTACTCCGTGACATTATTATATGAAATTAGTGGTGGTTAACTAAGGATAAGAGAAGGTCATTAAGGTGATTAGCAATTGAGGTTAATTTTGATTATGTACCATGGCTTTGTCTTTTTGTCCAACTGTTTTTGTCTGCTCTATTATAAATATATCACAATTTCAAGAATCTTTTTCAAATTTCCTAAATCTTTACATAAAAAATCACTTCTTTTGAAGCATGAAATGATTCTCAATACTTATTTTGATGATCTTGATTGCAAGTTTCCATTTTGGGAATCACATCTACGACATCTTTAATCTTAACTCGAGCCACACTCCACTTGGGAAACTTCTAGCACTAAAGAAGCTTTAGTTTCCTTAATGTTAATGTAATGTCTATGTCAACTATTTAATCAGATTGGTTATCATGGTCATATCCCTTGTATTGTAATGTCACCAGCCTATTGAGCTTGTTGAGTTGTGTAAGAATGGTAATTTTATGTATTTTTGGTGTTTTGATTCCTGAAAAAAAATTAATATGTAATAACATTAATTTTAGTTTCTAATACCTTTGGCCCCCTAAATTAAGTGTTCAAGCTCCGCCCCTGATTGGGTGTTATATTTTACTTGGGATTGATACCGACTCGGTTATTTGCTAAGTGTATGCTTAAAAAATTGTATACAATTAGGTTCATATAGCCATAGAATGATCAGTTTACCCTCATTTCATGTTCCTTGTTTGGTTGTAGATTTAGGGTAGAATCATTATTCAACCGTCTATGTGATCCTAGTTTATGTACAACTTGCATGCATAAGGCAACCACAGGTGTTGATTGAGGTTTTCCTAGTATTACAGGGCGGTTGAGTTGAGAGTTCCTAGGATAGTCTAGGACATGTCATAGTAGGGTATGTATGTTGTTTAGCATAGGGTTGGTGCATATGGATTTATTATGGCGACTTTGAGGGTTCATGATGGTTCTTGAGGAATGTCTAGATAGGTGTGGAAGGTAGTATTAGGTCCATACTAATAAAAGCACATGATATGTATTTGAGACAAGAACAATGTTGGAACATCTAGTGGTCATGTAGAGAGGAAGTTTCCTCAATATTTTTGTTAATAGATTGTATGTCTGTATTTCAGTTTGTATTGATCATGGTGTCTAATTGAGGAGGATCTTGTGGATCTGGTTTGGGCGTTGGTGTTGAACCCATATATGAGCGGTTAAGTGAGTTTATCACTTCTGAGATCACTCGTGGTTTCATCGGCCACCCTATGATTTTTGGTACCATCAAGGATGGGATTATGGAGGTTCTGATGAGCGACTTGAGGCCCTCCGGGCAGAGATTGCTTCAGGACAGTTAGGAGCCCGAACTCCCTCGTTTCGTAATTTCAAGGCATGTGGAGCTCCAGAGTTCTTTGGGGCCAAGGACCCTATTGCCAGCCATTAATGAATCGCTGACACGGAGAATGCATAGCAAATGCGCTTCTGTCCCAAGGGGGAGAAGGTGGAGTTTTACCTCCTACCTTCTTGGAGATTGAGCCCATGATTAGTGGGATGAGGTCGGTCATGTTGTGAGGACTGAGGTGGTGGTGACCATGTCTTGGGGGTAGTTTATGTCGAGATTTCATGAGGATTTTTCACCAGCGATTGATGTATAACAACTGGTGAGGGAGTTTCTGGACCTTTCTCGGACTACTGAGACTGTGGCGAAGATCACTGCCAAGTTCCATGACAGGGCCCTTTTGGTTCCGAAGTATGCTACAGATGAGGAGATGAAGAAGACGAGGTATCATTACATGTTGAAGGATGAGATCAAGGATTTATTGATCTATTCAAGGTGAAATACTCTAAATGATATGATCGCGAGGGCCCGAGAATGGGAGATCGAGCTGGAGCTTCAAACGAAGTGCAATCTGAAGCAGATACATACAACACTAGGTCATGCTAAAAAGCCCAATACTTCTGATTCACACACCAAATGTCAACAAAGCCGAAGCTATTATGGCAAGTACAACAAGCCGCACGGTCGGGCATATCGAGTTATGGGTTCAAGTTGTTTCAGATGTGATCAGACAGGTCATATGAGTAGGGATTGCCCCCGGAGTGCACTAATTTGCTTTCATTACAATTAGACCGAGCATAAAAAGGAAGATTGTCCAAGATTGACAGGAGGGGCAGTGGTGGCGCATACATCGGCCACCTTAAGGATTACTGTTGGATGCCATGGCAAGACGGAGACACCTATGGTGAAGAGTAAGGAACTCCACCTGACCATCGATGAAGCTTTTGTAGCTCCGGATTTGGTTATCGGTACGTGACATTATCATATCCTTTACTTCTTTTTATATTTATGCTTATTTTATATCTAATTTTGTATATGGGCTTTCTTAGTCAATGTTATGACTTCTTATGTTTTGTTTAATTCGGGTGCTACCCGATCGTTTATTTCTCTTGCGCTTAGCAAGAAGTTTAATGATTCCCCCGAGACTTTGGATTATCTGTTAGAGGTTAAAATTGTTGATGATCGTTCTGTGAGTGGTTTGAGGGTTCATCGTTGATGTGTCTAGAATCTATTCAGTGAGAGATATTCTATTGAGTTGGTACTGATTCCTCTTCGAGGGTCGAACGTTATCATTGGTATGGATTGGTTGGGTCCTAATGGGGCCATGATTGACTGTGAGCACTAGCTAATGAGAGTTTGAACCCCAAGTAGGGGAGAACTAGTTATTCCTAGTGAGGGATCTTCACATGGGCCGACTCTTTGTTGAGTTGCGACGGCCATGAGATATATTCACCAGGGTTGTTCTAGGTTTTCACTTATGTGGCAGATACTCGGGTTAGGGGTATGATGGTGGTGAGTGAGGTGCCTATTATTCAAGATTCCCTCGATATGTTTCATGAGGGTTTTCTATGAGTGACTCTAAGAGGCAGATGGAGTTATGGATTGATTTAGTTCCTGGTATGGCCAAGATAGCCTAGGCACCGTATTGCGTAGCGTCACCAGAGATGCAAGAGTTCTCTATGTTGCTTCAGGAGCTGCTAGACAAGGGATTTATTCAGCCGAGTAGTTCACCTTGGGGAGAACCGATCATGTTCGTGAAGAATGATGAACTTAAGAGACATTGATAATAGGGATTCAATAAGCTAACGGTGAAGAACTGTTACCCATTCCTAATGAGTGACAACTTATTTGCTCAGATCCAGGGTACGTCTTGATTTTCCAAGATTGATTTGTGATCGAGTTACCATCAGATGAGGGTTAGGGAGACGATATACAATAGACGACCTCATGACTCGTTATGGTCATTACGAGTTCATGGTGATGCCATTTGGGCTCACCAATGCACCAACAGTGTGTATGGATCTCATGAACTAAGTTTGCAGACCGATGTTGGATCAGTCAGTGATGGTGTTTATAGATGATATTTCACTGTACTTCAAGACCAAGGTTTTGTTGGGTTTCTATTCAAAAATTAGTTTAAAAAACTTGAGAATTTAACAATGGAAGACTTGATAATTTTGAATAACATAAACAAGCTTAAACCCACCAAGGATCATCTTGCATGTTGTAGAAACATTTAAACAAGCACCAAAGAAGAGATGAAAAAATAACCACATTTGTAGCTCTTTGGATCCTCTTGGGAGGTTTGGAAGTTGATGAAGAATGATGAACTTAAGAGACACCAACAATAACTCGACTTGATTTAAAATACTAGTTCATTTTAGAAAACTCTTAATCTCTTAAGCTTGAAGAACATAACCAATATGAAATTCAAGAAAGCATAAGAATTAGCAAGTAATTTTCAAGAAAACATGAATAAGAGAGATAGATAGAGAGAGAGAGAGAGAGAAAGAGAGAGAGGGAGAGAGAGAGAGAGAGAGAGAGAAAGATAGCGAGAGAGAGAGAGAGAGAGAGAAAGAGAGAGTATACATGCATAAACATGTTACGGTTTTGGAGGCGAAGAAAAGAAAGCTAAATGAAAGCTTCATAAAGTGTATATATTACATAAAGGGTCTTAAGCCTTTAAGACAATCCATGCCCCTAATATATGGTGTCCCCCATGTTCGAAAGGAACGCTTTACTTTTGATTAACTAATCAAAAGTCCATACCATGTTTCTTTCTCTTAATTTTCATCCATGCTTCACAAAAATAAGACAAAACCTTTGTATTGTATAAACCATGTTTATAAAATATAAACCTTAACTTTTTGGTAAAAGAAAAAGAAATTACTTAGTCCAAAATTGTTGTACATGACTTATTAATTCATACCGCATTAAATATTTAATGTTACTTGCGAATGAAAATTATTATATGCAAGAAATAAATAATTTCCAATTTAATTATAAGAGTTTATTGAATATTTATTAAAATAATTTTCTAATAAATAATCAATTACATCATTTTTGTTGTTACTGTGACCCATTAGTATCATATGTTAAATAGTAATATCACTTTAGTACGATTCTTGAGCATACGAGGTCTTTCAATCACCTACTTGCACAAGATTCATATCAGACTGATATAGATAGTGGTGAACTTTTGGATTAGGTGTCTAAGCCCATAACTATAATTGGTATGTACTGGACCTGATAGTAGCATGGTCCATTTCGGGTTGTCTTCACCTAAACAATTTGATAGATGCATATTTGAGAAAGTGGTTATTTATGATTTATAAATATATTATAAGAATAATATATCAATTGACAAAAATCATATTATTTAATTAGTATTGATCTAGAATTAATTTAGTGATCCAAAGAGATTAATTAAATTGATAGGGACTGATTATGTAAAACAGTGATACATATGAATTGGGCTAATGATCCATGATTGATTTGTGATGGGTTAAGCTTATGGGTTAGTCCATGAAGTGTTAATCCAAATCAATTGTTGGAGCATAAGCTTAGGTGTAAGAATTAGGGTTACATATGACTCTTGGAACTCTACACTATATATATGTAACCCTAAGCACTAAAATTGGTTACCACTTGCTTTCCAAGAAGAAGAAATCGATTTTGAGTCTCCTAAACCTCTCTCATATTCATCTAGTTGTTTATTGGTGTTTGTGACTTGTTTGAGGCACAACACTTGGGGTGCTAAGCTCTCTTAAGGCCAAAGTTCCACTAGCTACATTAAAAGGTAATCTTCTAGCTACTTTTATGATTCATATATCAAATTTTGTATGCTAGTTTAGGCTTCATGCTTTGGAAATCAATACTGCATGTATAATTAGAGAAAACTTAGATCCAAAGCATTAGGGTTGTATGTGCATAGAGCACATAAAAATCATCAGAGGTATCATAGCCATGGGTGTTTTCTATTATATTGATACACTGGTATTATTTTCAAAGTTGGAAAATCTGTCATTTTCAATTCTGCATGATCACCACGATGTGGCAATGCTTGTCACAACGTGGAGATGTATCTAATGGGAGATTTTGGTCTTCTTGGCTTAATTTGGATTTGTATAATTTCTATAAATTGTTTTGTTGATAAAAATTCGATTTTTATGTTGTGAAAATAATTATCCTCATCTTAATTAAAAGATAATTGTAAAAAACTTAAGATAATTGATAGTTTAAAAACTAATTATTTGTAAAATTTGAAATTGTCTTACTACAAAAGTATTAGGTCAAATTGGTATATGATAAATTATATGATAATCGTATTAGTTAAAATTTGATCTAAATGTTTCTTGAAGAGTTTCATAACTTGTCCTCAAGTTATGAAATATGAAAAGTCTCATTCATGAAACATTAAATATTTAAGTTATAGAATTCCAAAGGTCTTGAAGAGGATCATAATTTTTCCTCAAGTTATGGAACTTTGAAAGTCTCATTTATGTAACGTGAATTCTAGAACTCAAGAGTTTTTAAGAGTTTCAAAACTTGTCCTCAAGTTTTGAAATTTTAAAACTCTCTTTTATGAAACTTTAATTCCACACCCTAGAATTTTAAAAGGTTAAAATTCAACCCTATACTATTATAATATTAAAGTTTAATACTTATATATATGTAAACTCAAGTCTGTCTTACCGTTAGCAGGCCTCGTTCACAAAGCCGGTCTATAAGGGGGTATAAGGTTACTGCCTATAAAATGGTGGTTTAATGGGTGTCCACTCTCACCCACCACTTCCTTGACTGGTGGACGGTTGTTAGCCGAATGGGTAGGATAGGACATTAATCATCATTAATAAGTATAATGATATAATAAAGTAACTAAAATTTTATAAATTCCCAATCTTAGTTACTTTATGAAAAATGTGAAAATGGTGCTATCCCATGGAAATTGCACTTCGCACCTTGCTAAGTCGTTAATTGAGCGTGTGTGGTAAACCGACACACTAATTTGGGACTAACAAGGATGGAAAAGGGTAGTTTGATGTTAATCATGGATTAATGGAGCGTATGTGGTTAACCGGCACATTGATCAAGTGGTATGCTACATCAATAGTACCAAGCATGTTAGCATGGTTATTCAAACCTTGTTTGTGATCCTCAGTATCCCCAGACACAAACTTCAACGGCATAATCAAGATTTAAACATGTCATTGAAAAGTTCAATGAATCTCGAAAGAATCTAGGAATATCAATTCATTTAAAACATAAATCTTCATTTTTGTTTTTCATGGTGGAAATTGGTAAACCGTCATTTACATACCTTCAAATATTTTACAGCTGGATTATGGCATCCCTCTTCCGAATTGTAAAATATTGTTTTGGGTCCTAGCCTTAATATTTCATTTTGGGTGCTATATTAAGGATGATCATCTAATCTAAACTTTATCTTTCTTTTCAAATGTCTACTTCAAACAATGCTTCCAACCAAATCCCTTTCAGCTCTTTCTCTCTGATGAACTTTTGCGGGAGGGTTATTTTTTATGGATCGAACTTCAATGACTGGATTCGAAACATTTGATTAGTCATTCGCTAAGAGGAAAAAGAATATGTCCTCGATAAAAAGCTAATGGATATTGATGAAAACACTGCTACTCCCGAACAGATTGCTGAGCATAAGACTCATGAGAGGGACGCGACAAAAGTGGCATGTATCATGATTGCTACCATGACCATTGAGATTCAAAAGTCTTATGAGGACTTTTGGCCTTATGAAATGTACCACGATTTGATGGAAAGGTACCATCAAAGTGCTCGGCAGGAAAGGTATGAAATCATTGCCTCCATTATTACTACCAAAATGAAGGATCGAGAGTCTATCACGGCCCACATGCAAAAGATGCAAAGGTTTGTTGACCACTTGTTGAAGTTGAATGTCAATTTTGATGAAGAGTTGGACATTGACATTATCCTACACTGTTTGCCTCCTTGCAAAGGTTTGTGGACCACTTGTTGAAGGAGGTCACTCTAAGCAAGCTTCAACGACTTTTGAGAACTGTTGAAAGCATTTTGAAAGGAAAATCTGTTGTACCTACTCCTACTGTTGATGCCTATATCTTGGCAATCGGACATGCGAAGGGAAAGAAGAGGAAGGCTCCTTCGAAGAGCCATAAGGGAAATTCCCATGATTGATCCTCTTCTAGTGGGACCAAATCTGGTTATGCTAAACCTTCTCCTAACCCAAAGGAAGTATAGTGTTTCCATTGTCATGAAAAAGGACAATGGAAACAAAGCAGTGGGGGTAGTAGCGGCATGGACTGCCACTATTTGTTGCTTCTTGGAAGGTTCTTGTGAAAACTGACTCTTCCTCTTGTTCCAAAACTTCTTCTTGTTGTTGTTGGTACTGGTGTAGTTGTTGTTGTTTCCTATGGTTTGCTCCGGGACAGCAGTTGCGAAGCCTTGATAGATTCCATGATCAACGAGAGCTTGTGCCAACTGTTTGGCGCTATCCAAAGTGACTGGTTTGGAAGCTAGTACACTTCCTCGAATCTGGGGTGACAGTCCCCAGATGTATCTTTTGATCTTCTTGCTCTCTAGAGCAACCATGCCTTGGTAAAGGATTGCCAGATCACTAAACCTATTGATATATGTTGTGATGTCCGAGCCTACCATAGTAATGATGGGTTTTGAGCATACTAACACTTCCTAAGTGTACATGCAACCCTAATAACCTTGGATCTATGTTTGTCTAATTTGTCATGCAAAGTTGAATTCCAAGGTTATATTCCTATCTAGCATACATGGGGAACAATTTTAACATAAAGTATAGATAGAATAACTTACCTTGTTGTTGCTTGTGTTCCTTGAAACCTTGTGAGCCTAGCACCTCAAGTGGTGATGCCTCAAATGCTTCACACAACACCAAATGCTCTTGGAAGAACTTATGAGAGTATACTCACTTCTTCAAATCGGCCAAGCCCTCTTTTCTTTGTGTGTGTAAACGATTTGGGAGGAGATCATATTCCTTATATAGTGTTGACACATCTAGGGTTAAACCCTAATGTGTCATGACTCTTCATTTCAATGACCCATGGGTTTGTAACTCCCATGGAGCATCCATGGAGCATCCTATGGGTGGAACCCAACTTGATGATCCATGGAGCCTTTTAGCCCACTATACAAGATATGGATGATTTACTTAATCAACCCATATATTTAATTAGTTATCTTTTGATCACTTAATTAATTCTAAATTAATTCTTGATCAAACTAATCAAATAATATTATTAATATATTAGAACTTATAATATATTAATAATCTCCAAGCGTTATTTCTCTCATTTAGTTTATCCAATTGCATGGTGCCATGCAACCCAAATGGACCATGCCGGGTCGGGTCAAGTACATACCAGAAATAGTTATGGACTTAGACACCTTATCCAACAGTCTCCCACTTGGATAAGTCTAGTAACTATTACTGCAAGTATGACTTCAGGAACCGATCGGCAATCGTAGCTCTTTACAAGGTTTCTCGAAACTTGAGAAGATGATGGTACGCCATTTAAGATAAGTGATCATATAATCCTTTGTTCTAGATATCAGTCGGACAAATACATGGAACAATGTCTTACTTATTGTCCAACATTTGTTTTGCTGATTTCCGATTTGTTTGACAAAGAACTTTATTGAACACATCAATCTAGTTCTGACCGGGCCCGGTACATAGGTCAAAACAAAATCATCGAGGGGCCCAGATATCAGCTTCTAATCCAAGAAGGAACAGATAAACTTCGACTCATATGTTTGTTCTACTACTTATTGAATTACACATAAGAGCACGATTTTATAACATCGAGTTACCAATGCGTTTTTCGTACAATCAATGCATAACCAACTCGTAAGTAACAAATCATATCTCTAGGTTTAAAGACTTATATGATATTACCGTCTCACGATCACTCGAGATAGAATTCCATGAAGTGATTCCAGTGAGCGTGGGTTGAGTCCAATGCTCAGAACTTATGAGCACTCATGATTGTTGTAGCCTTGTCCCAGACCTCTACAATCAAACATGACAGTCTTGATTCATACCTACTTCCGACATATAACCGACTGTGGAGGTTTGAATAATATGTTATAACAAACAAAATTATTCTGGAAGTCAAAACATGCAAAAGAAATATAGTAAACGATCGACAAGAGATAGCAACACTTTACTCATAAATAAAACACTTTTATTCATCATCAAATGTCAATTACACTTTACAAATTTCGAGATTATCTAACTACTAAATCTAATATCATCCTTCAGCCCTATGCTCCGAGCATGCTGGAGATGCTTAACCCGAGTCAGTCCCTTCGTGAGGGGATCTGCTGGGTTCTCATCCGATGATACCCTCTTTGCCACGAGGAGTCCTTCTTCGATCCGATGTCTGATGAAATGGTATTTTCTGTCGATGTGTCTGGATCTCCCGTGATCCCTTGGTTCCTTGGCTAAGGCAACAGCACTTTCACTATCACATAAAATTTCCATCGGCTCTTTAATAGCTGGTACAACTCCAAGGTCTCCAATGAAGTTTCTCAGCCATAACGCCTCCTTTGCCGCTTCGCTAGCTGCAATATATTCTGATTCACAAGTAGAATCTGCCACTGTCTCTTGCTTGGAACTCTTCCAAGAAATTGCTCCTCCATTTAGGGTAAAGACCCAGCCCGACTGAGAGCGGAAGTTATCCCTATCAGTCTGGAAGCTAGCATCACTATACCCTACAACTCTCAAGTCATCACTCCCACCGAGGGTAAGGACCCAGTCCTTAGTCCTTCGTAGGTACTTGAGAATATTCTTTACCGCAATCCAGTGTGCCTTGCCAGGGTTCCCCTGAAACCTGCTAACCATGCTCAAG
The DNA here is from genome assembly GCF_052625555.1 of Lactuca saligna. Taxonomy (NCBI): domain Eukaryota; kingdom Viridiplantae; phylum Streptophyta; class Magnoliopsida; order Asterales; family Asteraceae; genus Lactuca; species Lactuca saligna. Next base: position 144,729,053 of record NC_136419.1, on the reverse strand, counting down.
GCAAAGGCTACATCAGGTCGAGTACACGTCATAGCATACATGATCGAACCTACAGCCGAAGCATAAGGTATTCGACTCATTTCTGCTATCTCAGCCTCAGTGCTAGGGCTTTGTGTCTTACTCAGCTTGGCGCTACTCTGGATGGGCAACTCTCCTTTCTTGGAGTTTTGCATTCTGAATCTCTTCAGAATCTTCTCCAAGTAGGTACTTTGACTAAGTCCAATTAGTCTTTTACTCCGATCTCTCAAGATTCTTATCCCCAAAATATAGGCAGCTTCACCAAGGTCCTTCATAGCGAAACACTTTCCAAGCCAGGACTTTACTTCCTGCAAGGTTGGAATGTCATTTCCTATGAGTAGTATGTCATCCACATACAATACCAAAAAGCTAACTATACTCCCACTAGCCTTGACATATACACAAGATTCATCTTCACTCCTAGAAAAGCCAAATTCCTTGACCTTTTCATCAAAGCAAAGATTCCATCTGCGAGGTGCTTGCTTTAATCCATAAATGGATTTCTCAAGCTTACACACTTTATTAGGGTACTCGTTACTGACAAAACCCTCTGGCTGACTCATGTAAACATCTTCAGCCAACTTTCCATTAAGGAAAGCGGTTTTGACATCCATTTGCCAAATTTCATAGTCATGAAATGCGGCTATGGCTAACAGAACCCGAATAGACTTGATCTTGGCTACCGAAGAAAAGGTCTCATCATAGTCCACTCCAGGAATTTGAGAGAAGCCCTTTGCAACCAGTCTAGCCTTATAAGTGTGTACTTTACCATCCATGTCGGTCTTCTTCTTGAAGACCCATTTGCACCCTACAGTCTTTCGACCTGGTACATTCTCAACCAAGTTCCAAACTTGATTGTCATACATGGATTGTATCTCGCTATCCATAGCCTCTTTCCATTTAGCAGACTCGGGGCCTGCCATGGCTTCCTCGTAGCTGTTAGGGTCATCATGACTTACTAGTGTCTCATCACTAATAAGTGTCTCACCTTCTGCAGTAATATGGAATCCATAGTAATGCTCAGGTGCACTCCTAACTCTCGTGGAACGCCTCAGAGGTACAGATTCGTCAATTGGCTCAATAGGAGTTTCCTCCTCAAGTTGAGGGCTAGAGTTTGAAGTTCCTTCACCACTTGACTCTTGAATTTCTTCAAGATCAACTTGCCTCCCACTGTCTCCTTGGCTTATAAACTCTCTTTCTCGAAAGACTCCTCTTCTTGCTACAAAGACCACATTGTCACTAGGTCTGTAGAAGAGGTAACCAAAGGATTGCTGTGGGTAGCCGATGAAAATACACCTCTCGCTTCGGGGTTCGAGCTTATCATGAGTCTCGCGTCTCACGAAAGCCTCGCAGCCCCAAATCTTGATGTGGTCTAGTTTAGGTACTTTACCAGTCCACATCTCGTGAGGAGTTTTGGCAACTTTCTTTGTAGGGACTAGATTAAGGATATGGGCGGCAGTCTCTAAGGCATACCCCCAGAATGATATTGGTAGCGAAGCTCGACTCATCATGGAACGAACCATGTCCAACAAGGTTCGATTACGCCTCTCAGCCACACCATTCAACTGCGGTGTCCTGGGAGGTGTCAATTGTGAGACAATCCCACATTCCTTTAGATAGTCGAGGAACTCTGAACTAAGATACTCACCACCTCGATCGGATCGAAGCATCTTAATGTTCCTGCCCAATTGATTCTCGACTTCCTGTTTAAATTCCTTAAACTTCTCGAAAGTCTCTGACTTATGCTTGATTAAGTAGACATATCCATATCTACTTTAATCATCGGTAAAAGTCAAATAATAACGATTAGCATCCCTTGTGGCATGTTTGAATGGTCCACACACATCCGTGTGTATAAGGTCCAACAAACCTTCACCCCTTTCACATGAGCCTGTGAAGGGTGACTTTGTCATTTTTCCAAGTAAGCATGATTCGCAACTATCATTTGACTTTAGGTCAAACGACTCCAAGACTCCATCCTTTTGGAGTTGGCCTATGCGTTTCTTGCTTATATGTCCAAGACGACAATGCCATAATGATGCTTTATCCAAGTTATTATTAGTAGTAGAATCAATACACAAAACATTATTTCCTAAGTTATCTACAATAGATACAGCTTCATACACACCATCACAAGGTAATGCTTTTAAATAAAGTACATTATTAAAGAAAGCATTAATCGAACCAACTTCATTATCAAACGAAAAGGTGAAACCTTGTTTGTACAATGCATGAAAGGAAATAATATTTCTTGCCATTTCTGGCGAATAACAACACTTATTCAAATCTAAATTTAACCCACTACTTAGCGATAAAGTATAAACTCCAATCTTGGTGACAGGTGTAACTTTCCTATTCCCCATGATTAAGTTTATTCTTCCTTGCTCCACATTCTCACTTCTTCCTAGTCCCTGCAAGTCACAGCAAATATGAATTCCGCAACCTGTATCAAGGACCCAAGATTTCGAATGGGGTGAGTTATTAGAAATGATAGTGTAAATACCTGCATGGTTGGGTTTGACTTTCCCATCCTTTACATCTTGCTGGTACTTTGGGCAGTTCCGCTTCCAATGAGCTTTTTCGTGGCAATAGAAGCATTCAGCCTCTTTTGGGTCAGAAGAAGGAGTAATGAAACCTTTCTTGGTTCCACTTGAGGAAGAGCCATCAAGGGTCCGAGCCTTGGTACCCTTTGAAGATCTCTTTCTCTTCCTCCCTCGACTCTGCCCGATTGCCAAGACCGGAGTTGTTTCTGGAGTAGGAGTGATAGCAACCGACTTCCCCTTAAGACCTGTTTCTGCGGTCTTGAGAAGTCCCTGAAGTTTGCTGAGGGTGACCTCTTCCTTGTTCATGTGATATGTCATGCGGAATTGATCATAGCACGATGGTAAGGAGTGCAAAATGATATCTATTGCAAGCTCCTCAGGGAAGTTCACATTGAGCTTCAGCAACCGATCCACATACCTTTGCATTTTCTGCATGTGGCTCGTGACGGACTCTCCGTCCTTCATCATGGTTGTTATCATGGAGCAGATGACTTCGTACCTCTCTTATCGTGCACTTTGATGGTATCTTTCCATCAAATCTTGGTGCATTTCATCAGGGTAGAAGTCTTCGTAAGACTTTTGGAGTTCGGCTGTCATGGTGGCTAACATGATGCAAGCCACCTTGGTTGTATCTCTTTCATGAGTATGAAAGTCAGCGATCTCCTGGGGAGTTGCAGTGGACTCGTCAATTTCCTTAAGCTCCTTGTCAAGGACATATTCTTTGTCCTCGTAGCGGGTAATCATCCTGATGTTTCTGATCCACTTATTGAAGTTGGATCCATCAAAGGTGACTTTCCCACACAAACTCATAAGAGTAAAGGAGCCATTAGGATTCGAGCCAGAAGCATTATTTGAAGACATCTGAAAGAGAAGAACGAGTTTAGTTTAGATTTAAGAGAGTCCTTAATAAAACACCCAAATGTAATATTAAGGCTAGGATCCAATCACAATATAATATAACTTAGAAGAGGTATGCCGTAATCTAAGCTATACCATATTTGAAAGGTAGGTGAATGACGATTCACCAATTTCCACCACGAAAACCGAAATATTAAATATTTAGTTTTTATTGGTTTTTATAAATTCCTAGATTCTTTGAGATCCAATGAACTTTTCAAAGGCATGTTTCGATCTCGGGAGTGCCCTCCAGGTTTTGTGACTGGGATGCCGAGGATCACAAAACGAGGTGTGAAGTAACCATGCAAATCACTTGGTACCCTTAAAGTTTATCACTCAATCGATGTGCCGGTAAACCACACACGCTCCACCGATACTATAATAAACCTTAAGTCACCCTTTACCTACCTTGTTAAGTCCAAGTTAGTGTGTCGGTTAACCACACACGCTCCACCAACGACTCAGACAAAGTGTAAAGTGTAATTTCATGGATTAGCACCTTATTCACATTTTTCCTAAAGTAACTAAGATTGGGAATTTAATAAACATTTAGTTACTTTATATATTCATCATACTTTGAATGAGAATTTATAAGTCCTTGTCTTACCCGTTCGGCTAACGACCCTCCACCAGTCAAGCAAGCGGTGGGTGAGAATATTCACCCATTAAGTCACCATTTTATAGGCAACAACCTTATACCCACCTTATAGACCGGCTTCGTGAATGAGGCGTACTAGCGGTAAGACGACTTGTTCTTATACATATATATATAATTATTAAATTATCATAATATAAGTATAAGGGTTGAATTTTAACTTTTAAAATTCTAGGGGTTGGAACTAAAGTTTTAACTTAACTTTACTTGTTCCAAAACATGAGGGCAAGTTTTGTAACTTTCAAAACTTTTCATTTCTTGTAACTTATGAGTTTAATAGAGTCATAAAATGAAGACTCTTCATTTTTATAACTCTTGTGTTTTCTTAATGGTTTTAACTCAAGTGTGACTCTTGGTTTTCCATAACTTAAGGATAAGTTATGGACTCCATTAAAACACATTATGATCAAGAATTAAACTACCAAATAGGTTACAAATAATTCCTATGATCATCTAAAACATCATAAGAACAAGAACATGAATATGAACATAATCAAAAATTACATAAAACTTTGTAATTTTGATAACTAGTTGTTGTAAATGAATTAGCAAGACATTACACCACCAAAAACAAGTTTACAATTACTAAAACAGTTTAGGGTAATGTTTCTAATTCATTTTCCAGCAACTGAATCGAAATTCTGCACTCATTCGACCCTACTCGCCGAGTGCATGAACATGACTCGCCGAGTTGGTTGAAGATACACATGGACTCGGCGAGTCCCCCCTATGGACTCGACGAGTCCGATCGCAGACAGAAAATTTTCGATTCTGTTTTCAACTTTTAAGAACAAATAAGAACAAACAAGCCTAGGCTCTGATACCACTGATGGGTTTTGAGCATACTAACACTTCCTAAGTGTACATGCAACCCTAATAACCTTGGATCTATGTTTGTCTAATTTGTCATGCAAAGTTGAATTCCAAGGTTATATTCCTATCTAGCATACATGGGGAACAATTTTAACATAAAGTATAGATAGAATAACTTACCTTGTTGTTGCTTGTGTTCCTTGAAACCTTGTGAGCCTAGCACCTCAAGTGGTGATGCCTCAAATGCTTCACACAACACCAAATGCTCTTGGAAGAACTTATGAGAGTATACTCACTTCTTCAAATCGGCCAAGCCCTCTTTTCTTTGTGTGTGTAACCGATTTGGGAGGAGATCATATTCCTTATATAGTGTTGACACATCTAGGGTTAAACCCTAATGTGTCATGACTCTTCATTTCAATGACCCATGGGTTTGTAACTCCCATGGAGCATCCTATGGGTGGAACCCAACTTGATGATCCATGGAGCCTTTTAGCCCACTATACAAGATATGGATGATTTACTTAATCAACCCATATATTTAATTAGTTATCTTTTGATCACTTAATTAATTCTAAATTAATTCTTGATCAAACTAATCAAATAATATTATTAATATATTAGAACTTATAATATATTAATAATCTCCAAGCGTTATTTCTCTCATTTAGTTTATCCAATTGCATGGTGCCATGCAACCCAAATGGACCATGCCGGGTCGGGTCAAGTACATACCAGAAATAGTTATGGACTTAGACACCTTATCCAACAAGTAAGGCCCCAAAGTTCCTGCTCTAGCTTTTGTACTTCGCCCCTTGGACAGTACTCTTTCATTAACATTTGATTTAGATTCTCCCAGCCCATAGAACTTGCCACTACCAGAGTTAGTGACTTGACGTGGCCATTCCACCACATCAGAGCTCTCTCGGAGTATGTACAAGCGGCAAATTTTACCTGGCTCACTTCAAGATAGGCACAGATCTCAAAAACCGCTTATGTTTTCTCTATCCATTGTGATAGAGCCATTATCCCTCCGGATCCGTTAAAAGTTATGGGCTTGCTATTAGTGAAGTCCTTGAAAGTGTAGTCCCCTGAACGACCCTGGTGTTGGCCATTCGTAGAGCTAATTACTCCACTTCCGGACCCATTATCACTCATATGTGCCATTGTTGTTGTCACTGCAGCTGTTACAATAGCTATCAAGGCGACATTCTCTGTTGGTGGAGTTGGTAGTGGTGGAGGTGTTGCGTTGTTGCCATGGCGTGGAGATCTACAGAGCGGCATCGTGCTGCTAAGTAAATAGAATATATATATAATATAAGTTTTTAATGATTTGAAGTTGCGTGTCAATGAACTTGTTATTTTTATCAATTTATAAATTCGACTAACCTACCGAAGGTTTAGAGTTTGACTCATAATAAAAGTTTGATTAGTGATAGATAAACTTATGAATCTGAGTGATAGTCAAAGAATTTACACATAAGGAATTTCTTCATATATATATTAAACACATGCCGAGTTACATTTGAAGTTAGGAAAACTTCGACCCTTCTAAGGATCTCCGATGCAGAAGTTAATGAAAAGTAAGACTTTTAGCCGAGTTCCTATTCTATAACAAAATTTTTGGGATTCGGCAAGTACTACTTGCGTCGAAGGTTGCATTTGGAGCTTGACTCCGTGTCTGATTGGTTTTCTTCCATAAGACGTCTATCGAAGGCGGCTTGTTGTTCCCTTATCTCAGAGAGGGCTGCCATTAGTTGTTCCTGGAATGTGTCGGCGCGGAGTTGTGCATTATCCTGTAACTTGTCTAGTCGATAGATGTCGGAAGTGTGAACTGGTACCTCCACGTTAACTTCCCGAATCTGATCAGTTTGAACCTTGGATTGATAGGACTGATTGGCTAGTTTTCCCACCATGACTAGGAGTGCTCGGTCGGCTGAACCTCCCTCCCTGATGTCATAGAATTCCCGACACATACCGTAGGGAGGACGTAACCCTTGTTGTTGGCTCCAATGGTGAAGGTGACTTCCCTAGATGGGAGTTGGACCTTGAAAGTTTCTCCTAACTGCAGGAGGTTGGTGGGTTGATTACTTTTAGTTCTGAGTCTGTTCCAGAGTCATCCCCTTCCTCTAACTCTATAGGTTCTTCATCCTCTTCAGGTTCCTCCTCTACCCATCCTCCATTGCCTTGATTCGCATAGTATGGATCCCATGGTGGGTGGAATCCATCCATTTCGTCTATGCGAGAATAGTGATATGAGAATTGTCTAGAAATTAATACATGTAAATCTAGACACGCAGGTTAAACTATTTTATTTACCAAATACTCCTATAGTATTTAAGTTTATATGTTTGATACTCGTGTTATTTTGGTATGTTTTGACTTGTTTCTCACTACGACCATCCCTTGACATACATTAGTCCGATTTCGGATAAATATAGTTGATCAGTATATATTCCTCCCAAATCTGATTACATATTCCGAGACCTAGTCATAGTGTCCAACTTATCTTAATACGTCTTGTATAGTTCTAACTATGAAAATGACTCGTTGTATGCATGTATTTGTGCTTTTACGACCCAAATAACTTAAGCTAAATGAAATTCGGTTTAGGTGTAAAAACGGTTTTTTAGAGAGTTTTAGATCCTATGCATTTATATTTTGTATATCTTATGCGGTTCGATATACTTAGTTAACTATAAAGAATGCTCTGATACCAATCTGTCACACCCCCAAACCAGAACAGCGGAATCTTTCGAGGGTGTACGACTTCATGTAGTATTGTAACAGTTGAATACATAGTAAAGAAAGTAAACACAACCATCATTTATATAATTTAAGAGTTACATTTTCAAATGCTACTTGTTTCAAAAACAAATTTGTAACAGCCTGAAATCCAGGTAGCCTTCTATTTAGCCCTTCACCTTTAAATTGTTGTCATTTAGGGTTTTGCATGTTGGGCGAGTACGATAGGCGTACAAGGAGTACGCTGCGCGTACTCGCGCGCTTCATTTAAACGCGTTCACCCTCGGGTACGCTGGGCGTACCCAAGGTTACGCTGGGCGTAACCGGTCCAGACACAAAAACCCTAATTGTTCTGGTTGGCTATAAAAGGAATGTGATGGCTCGACTCCCCAGCCACCATCCCTCAGAAAGAAACCCTAAGAGAGTGTTCCTTCGTTCCTATCCCATTTGTGTGTGTTCTAAGCTTGGTGGTGTGATTTCAAGGTAGCAAAGGAGAAGAAGAATCCATTGGGAAGGCTAGAAGTTGGTGTTCAAGTGTAGATCTGGGCTTAGCAAAGGTGGGAGCTTCATTTTAAGGTAAAAAGTACGGATGTTGACTTGTAGTTCTTGTGCTATGCTTTATGGACCATTTTCTAGGGTTTTGGTCCCAAAGGTGGAAACTTTATGAGCAAGTGGTCTCTATTAGCTTAGATCCATCATATTTCTGGTCTATTTGAGTTGTAGACTCATAAAAATGTAATCTTGGTCATGAATGTTAGGCCATGCATGAGATCTATATACTTGAGTTGAAATGGAAAGGTGTTAAGGAGTGCAAGAGCCTTTACAGCCATTCTAAGGCTTAAAGGTTTCGACTTTATGAGTAAGGATGCTTAAATAAAGCCAAATCTAGAAGTTGAAGTAATGGCTTAACCGATTAAGACCAGAAATGAAGAGTGTTTGGAACTGAAGGATACGTTGGGCGTAACTCCCAGTACGCGCAGCGTACTGGGTGGAGACCCCGATTTGTGGGTTGGTGATGTACGCCCCGTGTACTGGAATGTTGACTTTTGTTGACTTTTAGGGTTTTGGTCAACATGTGGACTTTGAGTCAAGGAAGGGTAAAATGGTCTTTTACCCTCTAGGGAATGATGATAAGGGGTAAAGTCTAGTTGTGGAAGTCTATATTAATTAAAAATAATATTCGTTATGATTAGGTGAGGTTGAGTCTTTGTTGGCATTTGGAGATAGCGAGTGCGCGAGATTCTAGACTTTCCACGAGGTGAGTTTTCTCACTATACTGTACCCGAAAGGGTTTTTTATTGTGTGACCGGAAGGTCGGATACGTTATGAGTTATATGCATTGTATATGATAAGTTAATCGTTTGTATGTGCTATGTATGCTATGCTTGATATGGGCCGGAAGGCATTATCTTATGGGCCGGAAGGCGTGGTGATGTGCACCGTAAGGTCGACGCAGGTAGGAGCGGAAGGTTTACCGAGTCAGGACGAAAGTCCCCTGAGACACATGGACCGGAAGGTCAGGGTCTGGAAAGGCATATGTGTGTAAGTAGTATTTTGGGGAACTCACTAAGCATTTATGCTTACAGTTATTGTGTTATGTGTTTCAGGTGCTAGCGAGGACCGTGGGAAGGCGCTGGCATGATTGTACACACTAACGAAGGAATTGTTTTATGATCATGGGATGTATTTTGTTACAATGACATTTGTTACATATGTGATTTCAGAATATTAAATGATGGTTTTGATGTTTGCAAAAATGAAAAATTGTTTTGAAAATTTACGTTGTTAAAAGTTGGTATCAGAGCCTTGGTCTGAGGGACTCGGATGCACCTTCGGGCGTAACTGAACTCAAACCGGGGATTTGAGGAAAATTTTCAATTAATAAAAGTATAAAAAAAATTATGAGAGATTTCGTAATAACCTAAGGAGAAGCAGTGTGTGCGGTCAGCCAGAGCCCGAACGGTAAAATCCCCAGAATACTCTTACAATATGTGTTATGAGATATGTTATGATATGATATGCATGCTAATAGACTAGGTATTCATATTAGGACTAGAGTGGCCTGATTTGTGATGCCTTAGTCTAGGGGAAACTGCTACTATGAGATACTTTGAGAGCAAGTAGGTAGCCAGTGCATAGCAAGAATAGAGTACTCATGATCCGGGGTCCAGGGAGGAGGACTTGGGGTGAATGCTGATGCGGTGTAGTCGGTAGTATTGGGCCCGTACTACTGAAGACAGTGGGTCAGTGGGCAACCCAAGTAAGAATCCTTTGGGTATCGGAGGACGAGTAGGGTTGCGTTATCGAGTGCGATTATGCTCGATGGAGTCTCTGATATTTTTATGTTGTATTTCAGAGGCATTATGGTTGGGCAACGCCACAGACCTAGTACGAGCGGTGTGAGTGACGAGGAGCTTCGTCAGAAGATTCACGAAGAGGTGGCTGCGGCGATCCGGCTCGGACTCCGGAGATGTTTGGGTCTATCAAGACCACACTGATGGAGACTTTTGATGAGCGGTACGTCGTGGTGACTGAGGCTGCAGCTACTGCAGCTGTGACTGCTGCTAGACCACAGGGAGGTGACTCGTTGCTATTCCAGGAGTTCAGCAACACGAAGCCACCCGAATTTGATGGGTGGCAGGATCCGATCGCTGCGATGAGATGGATTGCTGACATTGAGGGATGTTTCTACACATGCTCATGTCCGGAGCATCTGAGGGTACGGTTCACTTTGAACCAGCCCCGCTTGGGAGCAAAGGATTGGTGGAAGTTCGTGACAGCGAACTTCACTCTGGCAGAGATTTCAGCTGTGACTTGGGAGAGATTTACTTCTATGTTTAGAGACGAGTATGTTCCCCCGGTGGAGAGGGAACGGTTGGTACAGGAGTTCTTGACCCTCAAGCAGGGTCATGATTCGGTTACGGTGATCACTCAGAAGTTTCATGAGAGGACGATGTTCTGCCTTGAGCAGGTGTCCACTGAGCAGGCTCGGATGAGTCGATATTTGGGTGTACTGAGGAGGGATATTCGGGATTTCGTATCAAACTCGTCATACCAGACGTTTTCTGAGATCCAGGAAAATGCCAGGAAGAGAGAGATCGAGTTGGAGACTCGGGCCAGGGAGGAGGCCGAGTCTCAGCGGGTGGATCGGCGGCCGGCTCATTCCCAGCCGGCAGCCAAGCGGACCAAGTTTGCTGATTTGAGGACGGGAGGTCAGAAGGGTCGCACTTGCAGAAAGTGCGGCAAGGGTCATGAGGGGGCCTACCGATCAGGTGCTTGCTACAAGTGTGGCAAGGAGGGTCACATCGCTAGGGATTCATGGTTTGCTTTCATTGCAACCAGACCGGCCATCGTAAGGCCGATTGCCCTCAGCTTCGCCAGGGATTGCGCCTACTGCTAGGGTTACTGAGACTCGGCCGGTGAAAGTCGAGGCTCCGAAGGCTCGTCGGAGAGCTTTTCAGTTGACTGCATAGGAGGTCCATGCGGCGCCCGATATCGTGGCTGGTATGTATTCTTTCGTGTATTTACTTTTATGCTGAGATATTGTGCTTATATTATGATATCCGTAGGTACTTTTCTTGTGAATTCTGTACCTGGCTTGGTATTATTTGACTCGGGTGTGAGTCGGTCTTTTGTATCTTTGGCTTCTAGCCAGCACATCGGTATTGATCGGGAGGTGATGAGTCGACCCTTGAGGGTTTCCATAGCTGATGAGACAGCGGTATACACCACAGACGTGATTCGAGGATGTGTGCTCGAGATTGTTGGTGTCAAGTTCCCTATAGATTTGGTTCCTATAACGATGGGAGATGTCTGCGTCATCGTAGGCATGGACTGGTTGACTAAGTTTGGGGCAGTCATTAACTGCGAGAGACAGCTGGTGACTATACGAGACCCTAGTGGGGGAGTTCTTACTGTGTATGGCGAGGGGACCCGGTGTAGGTCAGCATTTTGTTCGGCTGCCAGGGCGAGATAGAGTTTGTAGCAGGGCTGCAGTGGATTCATAGCCTATGTGATGGACACACGAGTGGCCGTGGGGAGGCCAAATTTGGTTGACGAGGTTCCAGTAGTGTGCGAGTTTTCGGATGTGTTCCCCGAAGAACTACCTGGTGTGCCTCCGGAAAGGCAAGTGGAGTTCCGTATCGATTTGGTTCGGGGAGCAGCTCCCATCGCCAAGGCACCTTATCACCTCGCTCCACCAGAAATGCAGGAGTTATCCTCGTAGCTTTAGGAGCTATTGGGAAAGGGGTTTATTCGACCGAGTAGCTCACCTTGGGGAGCACCGATTCTTTTTGTCAAGAAAAATGATGGTTCACACCAGATGTGTATCGATTACCGAGAGTTGAACAAGTTGATGGTTAAAAACCGGTATCCGTTACCTAGGATCGATGATATGTTCGACCAATTGCAGGGGGCATCTTGGTTCTCGAAGATAGACTTGAGGTCGGTTATCATTATATGAGGGTTCGGGATGAAGATATTCAGAAGACTGCATTCAGAAATCGTTATGGACATTATGAGTTTGTGGTGATACCTTTTGGGCTCACCAATGCCCCGGCTGCATTCATGGATCTTATGAACAGGGTGTGCAGGCCGATGCTGGATCAGTCGGTGATCGTATTCATTGATGATATTTTGGTATACTCGAGGTCTAGGGAGCAGCATGAGGATCATTTGAGGGAGATTCTTGGAGTATTGAGATCAGAGAGGCTGTATGCTAAATTCTCCAAGTGTGACTTCTTGTTACGAGAGGTCCAATTCCTAGGGCACCTTGTTAACCAGAAAGGGATGTTGGTCGATCCGGCCAAGATCAAGGCGATGATGAGATGGGAAGTACCGAGATCGCCCACTGAGATCTGGAGCTTTTTGGGTTTGGCCAGCTATTATCAAAGGTTTATCAGGGATTTCTCCAAGATCGTCGTGCCACTTACCAAGATGAACCAGAAGGGTGTTGCATTTTCATGGGGTCCGGAGCAGCAGTCCTCATTCGAGACCCTTCGTCAGAAATTGTGCGAGGCCCCGGTGCTCGCACTCCCGGAAGGAATGGAGGATTTTGTGGTATATTGTGATGCATCTATATCTGGATTAGGGGCAGTGCTTATGCAGAGGGGACACGTTATAGCATATGATTTGAGGCAGCTGAAGCCTCATGAGTTGAGATATCCCACCCACGACCTGGAATTAGGGGCTGTGGTGTTTGCCCTCAAGATCTGGCGACACTATCTTTATGGGGTTCGGTGTACCGTATACACGGACCACAAGATTCTGAAGTACTTGATGGATCAGCCAAATTTGAATATCCATCAGAAGAGATGGTTAGATGTGGTAAAGGATTATGATTGTGAGATCCTGTACCACCCGGGAAAGGCTAATGTCGTAGACGATGCGTTCATCTGTAGGGCGGAGAGTGCCCCGATCCGAGATGTTTATATGAGGTTGACGGTGATGGCCCCAATTTTGGACACCATCCGAGGGGCCCAGGCTGAGGCTGCGAGACCAGAAAACCAGAAGAGGGAGCAGGTTGTCGGTTAGGTATCGGAATTCGTTACGGATGGTCGGGGACTTATGACATTTTAGGGTCGGATTTGGGTACCATTTGTGGGCGGTACGCGTACTATTTTGATGGAAGAAGCGCATCGATCGAAATTCTTGATCCAACCCGGGGCTACTAAGATGTATTTGGATCTAAAGAAGGAGTATTGGTGGCCTTGTATGAAGAGGGATGTTGCATGGTTCGTCGAGAGGTGCCTGACTTGTCGACAGGTTAAGGCCGAGCACCAGCGTCCGCACGGTAAATTACAGCCGCTGGAGATTCCCGAATGGAAGTGGGAACAAATTACCATGGATTTTATCACCAAATTGCCATGGACTGCAAGAGGGGTCGATGCAATTTGGGTGATTGTGGATAGATTGACGAAGAGTGCTCATTTTCTAGCTATCAGTGAGAGATCTTCTGCTGAAAAGTTGGCAGAGTTATATGTGAGGGAGGTGGTATCGCAGCATGGGGTTCCGATGTCGATCATTTCAGATCGGGATGTACGATTTACTTCCAAGTTTTGGAAGAAGTTTCATGAGGATTTGGGTACGAGGCTGCATTTCAGTACCGCATACCACCCGCAGACGGATGGACAGAGCGAGCGGACGATTCAGACGCTTGAGGATATGCTCCGAGCATGTGTTTTGGATTTTGGAGGGAGTTGGGACACCTATTTACCCTTAGCAGAGTTTTCGTACAGCAACATCCATCATTCGAGCATTGGTATGCCACCCTTTGAGCTGTTGTATGGGAGGAGGTGTCGTACCCCCATCTGCTGGGGAGAGTTGGGGCAATGGGTAATGGGTAGCACGGAGATTGTACTTCAGACAACCGAGCAGATATAGCAGGTCAGGCAGAGATTGTTGACCCCTCTGAGTCGCCAGAAGAGTTATGCGGACAGGCATCGGTCCGAGCTCGAGTTTTAGGTTGGTGACCTTGTGCTCATAAAGGTCTCTCCTTTGAAAGGAATGATACGATTTAGGAAGAAGGGCAAGTTGGGACCTCGATATATTGGACCTTTTAGGGTAATCGCTAGGGTAGGCAAGGTAGCCTACCGGTTGGATCTACCTGTTGAGTTGGGTCAGATCCACAACATCTTTCATGTCTCGCAGTTGAGGAGATGTATTGCCGACAAGTCGGTAGTGGTGCCATTAGATGATATTCAGGTGGATGCTGGTCTCAACTATGTTGAGAGACCAGTGTCAATTAGGGATCGAAAGGTTAAGGTGCTGAGGAACAACGAAGTACCCTTGGTGCAAGTGCAATGGCAACATCGGAAGGGGTCCGAGCTGACATGGGAGTCCGAGTCTGAGATGCGGGAGTAGTATCCGGAATTGTTTTCAGTGTAAGACTTCGGGGACGAAGTCTGGTTCTAGTGGGGGAGAATTGTAACAACCCGAACTCCAGGTACCCTTCTATTTATCCCTTCACCTATAAATTGTTGTCATTTAGGGTTTTGCATGTTGGGCGAGTATGCTGGGCGTACAAGGAGTACACCGCGCGTACTCGCGCACTTCATTTAAACGCGTTCACCCTTGGGTACACTGGCGTACCCAAGGTTACGCTGGGCGTAACTGGTCCAGACACAAGAACCCTAATTGTTGTGGTTGGCTATAAAAGGAATGTGATTGCTTGATTCCATAGCCACCATCCCTCAGAAAGAAACCCTAAGAGAGTGTTCCTTCATTCCTAGCCCATTTGTGTATGTTCTAAGCTTGGTGGTGTGATTTCAAGGTAGCAAAGGAGAAGAAGAATCCATTGGGAAGGCTAGAAGTTGGTGTTCAAGTGTAGATCCGGGCTTAGCAAAGGTGGGAGCTTCATTTTAAGGTAAAAAGTTCGGATCTTGACTTGTAATTCTTGTGGTATGCTTTATGGACCATTTTCTAGGGTTTTGGTCCCAAACGTGGAGACTTTATGAGCAAATGGTCTCCATTAGCTCAGATCCATCATATTTCTGGTCTATTTGAGTTGTAGACTCAAAAAAATGTAATCTTGGTCGTGAATGTTTGGCCATGCATGAGATCTATATCCTTGAGTTGAAATGGAAAGGTGTTAAGGAGTGTAAGAGCCTGTACAGCCCTGCCAACGCTTAAAGGTTTCGACTTTATGAGTAAGGATGCTTAAATAAAGCCAGATCTAGAAGTTGAAATAATGGCTTAACCGATTAAGACCAGAAATGAAGAGTGTTTGGAACTAAAGGTTACGTTGGGCGTAACTCCCAGTACGCGCAGCGTACTGGGTGGAGAACCAAATTTGTGGGTTGGTGATGTATGCCCCTCATACATCAATCTGTACGCTCCGCATACTGGAATGTTGACTTTTAGGGTTTTGGTCAACATGTGGACTTTGGGTCAAGGAAGGGTAAAATGGTCTTTTACCCTTTAAGGAATGATGATAAGGGGTAAAGTCTAGTTGTGGAAGTCTATATTAATTAAAATTAATATTCGTTATTATTAGGCGAGGTTGAGTCTTCGTTGGGATTTGGAGATAGTGAGTGCGCGAGATTCTAGAGTTTCCACGAGGTGAGTTTTCTCACTATACTGTACCCGGAAGGGTTTTTATTGTGTGACCGGAAGATCGCATATCTTGTGAGTTATATGCATTGTATATGATAAGTTAATCGTTTGTATGTGATATGTATGCTATGCTTGATATGGGCTAGAAGGCATTAGGTTATGGGCCGGAAGGCATATATGATATGGGCCAGAAGGCGTGGTGATGTGGACCGTAAGGTCGTCGTAGGTAGGACCGAAAGGTTTACTGAGTCGGGACGGAAGTCCCCTAAGACACATGGACCGGAAGGTCAGGGCCTGGAAAGGCTTATGTGCGTAAGTTGTATTTTGGGGAACTCACTAAGCATTTATGCTTACCGTTGTTGTGTTATGTGTTTCAGGTACTAGCGAGGACCGTGGGAAGGCGCCGGCGTGATTGTACACACTAACGAAGGAACTGTTGTATGATCATGGGATGTATTTTGTTACAATGACATTTGTTACATATGTGATTTCGGAATATTAAATGATGGTTGATATGTGTATTTTTATATATATATTTTTTGCGCTTTATCTTAATATTTTGGCCTTATTTATTTTATTTTAGAACTAAAAAGTACTCATAATGCTTTGAATTATGTTTTGCAGCTATTCGTTGTCGATAAAGCACAAAAGAAAAGAATGAAGCGGAAACCGGACTTCAAAGCTTAAAGGAATTAAATTTGTGAATCAGAGGATTACGCCCCGCGTACCTTAAGGGTACGCCCCGCGTAAATACTTGCATCAGATAACTTCAATCGCGTAGTTATCTTGAGTACGCACCGCGTAAACCTGAGTACGCCCAGTGTACTTAGGTCGGCTACAAAGACTATAAATGTCGATTTTCAGCTAACTAGGAAGGGTGATTCGACTTCTAACCTAATTTAGTCGACAATTAACTTCTGTTAAGCCTTTTTGAGGGTCTAGAAGGCGGCCGGAAGGCCGTTAAGCTAACGGGAGCAGAGATCTGAAGGATTGGAGAGCGAATACATGTCGGTAATCATATGGATAGCTAACGTGACCATGTTTAGCGCTCCATTATGGTACTTTTTGTATTTAGTTTCTGATTTGGGTGTAAAAACCTTTTACTTTGTGTTTACGATTGAATGAAGCTTTGATTCTTAGACTAATTGTTATATTAAATAATTTATTTGTGTTTAAATTATCTTGCCAAGCTTGTTTAAAGATCCTCATGTGTTAATGATGATTATTTTCTGTTAATTGTTAAGTGAATTAAGTTGTATGAACATCTGCTTGATTTGCTTATCTCTTATGATTTTTGATGACCATCGAGATTATAAGACTAGAAATAACGAATGTGAAACTAGGATTAAGTTGTATGAACATCTGCTTGAGTTACTGTGTGGGCCTTGTTTGATGACCATCAACAAGAGGTTAATTAAATGTTTAAATTTACTATATTTACAAGTCTTGCTCGATACGAACTGAACACTAGGAAGCATGTTAGTTTAATCAATTGATCACTGTTTGAATTGACTTGTTTGCTAAAGGATTAGTTATAGTGAACACGAATCTAGTCATTTTAGGAATCGGTGAACATGAATAAATGAATTTGTGTATGCAATTGTCTATGTTTTTAAGGTGGAATTTGTCGAAACCAAAGTACCTGAAGAGATTTGTTTTCCTGTTAGTTTATCGAGAATTGTTAATTAATTATTAGTTTGAGATTTATTAAACTATTTCTTTTATTCTTTTCGTGTGACCTGTAACCTATAATCAAATATATTAAATTAATCCACCGTTCCCTGTGATCGACACCCGACTTACCTAAGCTATACTGTAACCTGACTAGGTACACTGCCTATAAGTGCGTAGTTAGTCTAAGTTTGTTAGGTTATAAATATTAAAATTAATGGGTACTTTCGTGCACATCAAGTTTTTAGCGCCGTTGCCGGGGAACGGTTTGTCATTAATTTAGTTTATTTGATTATTCGTTACTTTTTTTTAGTTAGTTTTTATTTTTAGTTTGATTTTCGATGATATCAGTTCACTTGTCGGGAAGGTTCTTGTTTTTATTTTGCAGGAATTTGGGATTGTACACATTGCTCGACTTTACTTTTTGCATGGGTTTCGAGAATGAAAGCGACTAGGGAATTCTTGACCTGCTTAGCCTACTACTTTGTTGATTTTTCCAACTCAATCCATGTGGCGTAGTATAGCAAGGCGTATTGTGGTGGTTAAGTGGAAGACCGAGCTCTTGTTGTTCTTGACTAGTTAGGTCACTTCTTGTTCCGCTTCTAGTTAAAGGTGCAAGGAAAACAAAGGAAATATTCTAACGGGTCCCGAAAGTGGGTGTTTTCGCAAACCAATTCTTGCATGCAAAGGTTTTTGATCAACCATTGTTGTTTGATCTTGAAAAAGATAAGTGATTATGGCATCTCAATTTTTTTATTCACTCATCGTGAAGTCATCATTAGCTAAAGAAATTAAAAAGAAGAAGAAAAAATAAATAAATAAATAAATATGTTTTAAGTCCCTTAATTAAATAATTAGAAAGAAAAGGAAGTTAAATCAAAGGGTAGGAAAAATTTGAAAAATACAAATTACGCCCCACGTAAGTTTAATTACGCCATGCGTAATGTGCCCCGGATCGCGAATGAACATTTCAGGGGGTTGAGGTACCCCCCGCGTACCCTTGTGTTACGCCCTGCGTACATAAGCGACCAGGTAAATATCTCTTGACTCTTTGACTTCGCTGTTATTTTCAAACCCCTCCTTTCTCGCATACGCTGTGATGGAAGAAGCCTCCTAAAGATCCTAAATTCTTTTCCGTTTCTTGTTAAATCCAACACACAAGTAAGTATTTCGGATACTCAATAGCTTGGATGTATGTTTGATTTGATGAAATAAGCTGCATTTAGCTTTTGCTCGAAATATAGGGTTCATAGTGTTCTTGAATTAGGGCCGATTTCGCTATTATGTGTTCTGATTACCACTTGAATGGATCGATTTCTGCCAATTGATTAAACCCTAGGACCTAATTTTGTCTTAATCCCGTCCCAGCTCCATCGATTAAAGCTTGGGGTCGCACGCCAAGCGTACGCCCGAAAAGAAAAAAAAAATCGATTGAATGCCCTGTGAAGTTTTTCTGTTAATTGTTTGCCAATCTTGAATAGATCAGGAACTAATAGGGGATTGATTTATCTTTTTGGTCATAAGTTTAAAGGGTGGCTCCGATTTTTTTGTTTGTTTTCTACTGCCTTGAACCTCAAGGTTGGTTCCCCCATGTGTTTGACCATACCCCTACGACTTCGAGTTCTTGACTAACTTCAATTTTTGACCGTTATGCATGTTTCCCTTATAAATCTTTTCTAATAGGCAAAGAATTTAGTTGATTCATATTGTAAGGGTGGTCCCGTTTTTTTTTTTTTTTTTTTTTTTTTTTTCTCTGCCCCTGGACCACTCGATTTGAAATTGTGTGTTGCCCCTGCTGTGTTCATTCGATGTGGGTTATGATTTTTGCACAAATAAAGGGACCGACACAGACCTGTGAAGCCTGGACGTACGCCCAACGTACGCTGGATGTACGCCCAGCGTACTGCCCCTATCAAGCTCCATTTTTTTTTGGTTAAAAAATCTATTAATGCTGCCATATTTTGTTTGGTTTTGTGTTTTTGTTTATTTGTGTAGATTATGGCTCGAAGGACGCAAAGGACCAACCCACCCGAGGATGTGACCGATCATCGCTTTTTACAATTTCCGCAAACACTGAGCGATGCTACCCGGGCGCGTTATATCACCAACTTGAGCCTGCTTCTCACAAAGGAGATTGATATTGCACCCTCATTCGACTGGGAGTTGGCTACCAGGACTGGACTTGCTGTATTGATCCAGGAATTTTTGCAATACACACACTCGGACGCGAGTGGTGTGGAATTGTTTGTGTGTCAAGAATGGGCGCGTTTGTTCAGGATCCAGGAGCCGGTATATCGGGAGTTTTTGCTGGAGTTATATGCTACAGTTTCCTATGATCCTAGGAAGGCACTCGATGACAGGACAGCCTTTGCTTTCAGACTGGGAGGAATGAGCTGGGAATGCAGCGTAATAGAGCTTGCTACTCGGGTGGGTATTATACAGCCGATGAGATGAGGAGTGTCCACTTCCCGACATTTCTTGTTGACTGTCTCACGGACCGGCCAGAAGACTATAACGAAAACACTTTTTGGGCCGAGATTACGGGAGGAATTTATACACCATCTACCGCTCGAGGGGGGATGATTCGGTCTACTACATACCGAATGTTGCACCGGTTGATTTCTATGTCTCTCACGCATCACAAGAATAGTGAGAGAGTGCCTTCGACGGACCTGTATTTCCTATGGGCACTAGTTACTCCAGGGAGGCACCTGAACCTTCCCGTCGCGTTAGCTGCATATTTGGGACGGAGGGCCAGGGGACTTTGGGGAGATAGCCCAATATGCGGAGGGCAGTTTATCATGCGGTTAGCTCGGTCATATCAGTTGCTGACGCGTGAGATCACGAGATCGATGGTGTTTCACGACATGAGGCCGATGAGTCTTCAGCTATTGGAGTCGATGCGCGTATTAGAGCGGGGTGGAGATGGTATTTTGAGGGTTCGAGTAGATGATGTGGCAGATGAGGAGGGTGCCGCCGAGCCACAGCCGAGACGGGTCCAGCGGCATAGACCTGCTCCTCGGGGAGCGCAGCAGGGACCTGAGCGGGAGATTGATATGCGCTACCTGGCTCAGAGCATTGACCGTCTTAGCGAGTATGTTGCACATGTGGACACGCAACAGTGGTGGCAAGGGAATGCATTGAATGCATTCTTTGCCCACCAGGGATTTTAGTATTCGGTTCCCTTTCCACCACCATTCCAGTCACGATTTGATGGGGCCGGTACTTCTTGGACACAGCCGCATGATGATGGAGATGACGAGTGATCGTTTTGATTTTGTTTATTTGTTTTGTGTTATTTTTAGTTTAGTAGTATTTGGTCTGTAATTAAACTTTGATTTAGTTTGTTTTACTTTTTTTTTCCATGTTGATGCTCTATGGTTGTTTAGATTTCTGCAGAATATTTGCCCTTAGGAAGCTGGCAGTAAGTTCAGCAGCTAGGTCCGACTGTTGCTAGAGAGAACCATGTGAGAGTTCGAAGATTATAGTCAAGACCCACAATTTGTCATAAGTGTGGGGTGCATCTTTATTAGAGTTGTATTTTCGATGCAACTTTATCTTAATATTTTGGCCTTATTTATTTTATTTTAGAACTAAAAAGTACTCATAATGCTTTGAATTATGTTTTGCAGCTATTCGTTGTCGATAAAGCACAAAAGAAAAGACTGAAGCGGAAACCGGACTTCAAAGCTTAAAGGAATTAAATTTGTGACTCAGAGGATTACGCCCCGCGTACCTTAAGGGTACGCCCCGCGTAAATACTTGCATCAGATAACTTCAATCGCGTAGTTATCTTGAGTACGCACCGCGAAAACCTGAGTACGCCTAGCGTACTTAGGTCGGCTACAAAGACTATAAATGTCTATTTTCAGCTAACCAGGAAGGGTGATTCGACTTTTAACCTAATTTAGTCGACAATTAACCTCTGTTAAGCCGTTTTGAGGGTTTAGAAGGCGGCCGGAAGGCCGTTAAGCTAACGGGAGCAGAGATCTGAAGGATTGGAGAGCGGATACATGTCGGTAATCATATGGATTGCTAACGTGACCATGTTTAGCACTCCATTATGGTACTTTTTGTATTTAGTTTCTGATTTGGGTGTAAAAACCTTTTACTTTGTGTTTACGATTGAATGAAGCTTTGATTCTTAGACTATTTGTTATATTAAATAATTTATTTGTGTTTAAGTTATCTTGCCAACCTTTTTTAAAGATCCTCATGTGTTAATGATGATTATTTTCTGTTAATTGTTAAGTGAATTAAGTTGTATGAACATCTGCTTGATTTGCTTATCTCTTATGATTTTTGATGACCATCGAGATTATAAGACTAGAAATAACGAATGTGAAACTAGGATTAACTTGTGAATAAGTAAGTTAATGTGTTAGCCTTGTTTGATGACCATCAACAAGAGGTTAATTAAATGTTTAAATTAACTATATTTACAAGTCTTGCTCGATACAAACTGAACACTAGGAAGCATGTTAGTTTAATCAATTGATCACTGTTTGAATTGACTTGTTTGCTAAAGGATTAGTTATAGTGAACACGAATCTAGTCATTTTAGGAATCGGTAACATGAATAAATGAATTTGTGTATGCAATTATCTATGTTTTTAAGGTGGAATTTGTCTAAACCAAAGTACCAGAAGAGATTTGTTTTCCTGTTAGTTTATCGAGGATTGTTAATTAATTATTAGTTTGAGATTTATTAAACTATTTCTTTTATTCTTTTCATGTGACCTGTAACCTATAATCAAATATATTAATCCACCGTTCCCTGTGATCAACACCCGACTTACCTAAGCTATACTGTAATCTGACTAGGTACACTTCCTTTAAGTGCATAGTTAGTCTAAGTTTGTTAGGTTATAAATATCAAAATTAATGGGTACTTTCGTGCACATCAATGGTTTTGATATTTGAAAAAATGAAAAATTGTTTTGAAAATTTACGTTGTTACAAAATTACAATATGATATCAAAATGTGTTTAAAACTGACGCCATAGCATCACTTCTCCAAAAGCTGAAGTTTACCTGTATTACTGAATCCCTGAGAAATACAAGAAGATTTGAAAGAGTAGATCAGCATTTAAGCTGGTGAGTTCATAAGTATTTAACGTTAATGTTTGTATAAATTTAAATGAATTTGTTTGTAGATGTTTGAAAACTCCTAGAAAATCCCATATTTCCTACTAGTATAAAAGTAGTATTCCACTAAGACCCGACTATTTCGAATGTTGTTTCTAAAATTCCAATATTTTTCCATAAGTGTAAGATAGTTATAAAGTTCCAAAAACTATTATGCATTAGTGTTTTTCATGCCTAGAATAGCAGATTTATGTAAGTAAAAGAGTCGCTAAGGCATTAGATAACCCTGTAAATCAACGTGTTTTTAATACTCCATGTGAGTTTTATAATCATACTATTGACCCTGACTGCCTGTAACAACGTTCTTCAGGCGTTGGAATGTTATGACGTTTGTCACCCCAGACATGCCGGTCTAACTGTAGCTAACAGTTTAGGTGCGGGATTGTCAATCCCATATAGATCTATACACAAGTATCACGCTCTCCCTACAAGAGATTATGGTATATAATACAGGACTTTAACTGCATACTTGAAAGTACATGAAGTTCAATGTCTCACAAAACTTAGTATCAAATAGATTTACGTATGAAAAGTTCATTTGTTCTTGTATATGAAAGTATTTCCCTGATATAGTACTCATAGTATGTAAAATCTCTTGAATATCTAGTAAAATATACCTATTATAGTTTTTCTCAAATGTATGATTCGTGTGTCTGATAAACCCTAGTGCAGTATCAGCTTGGTATGTAAGTATAACATTTGTAATAACATTATTGAACATTATACACCAATATATAAATAAAGTGTTTGATAACAACATGTTTTTACTCTTGAAGGACAAAATGTTATTGAATAAGTGTTGCATGCGAACATTTTCATATGATAGTTATGAATCACGTATGATTTGTCATATAAAGATAAGTGTAGCAAAAGCATAATGTTTTCCGCACGAGAGTAACCTTGTGTTTACTTGTAGTTCCCCCCTTTAAAGTGTATAAAAGAATTTAAAAACATAGTTGTTAGGGGTATGAACTCACTTGATAGACAGAAGAAGGTGAAACGAAAACTGAGCAAAACTTTGACTAAGGAAAGTTGAATTTCTCGGGATTCTCAGGAATCTTGGTAGTGAAA
Organism: Lactuca saligna; assembly: GCF_052625555.1. Taxonomy (NCBI): domain Eukaryota; kingdom Viridiplantae; phylum Streptophyta; class Magnoliopsida; order Asterales; family Asteraceae; genus Lactuca; species Lactuca saligna. Next base: position 144,705,440 of record NC_136419.1, on the reverse strand, counting down.
AACCTTCCTTCGGAACTTGGATATGAAGACCGGGGCTTTAGGATGGCTTCGAGGGTTTAAAAGCAGAGCTTCGGCATGAGAGAGAGAAGAAATGAGAAGTGGAACCCAACACCTTCGGCTGCTATTTATAGCTGAAATTTGGTCACCACGTCGTGGTGAGGGATTCTGTCCTCATCCGTTGACGAGGCGTTTGCTGATACATTTGGCACCCGTCAATCACTTTACCACGTCGTGGTGGGCCTGACAGCCTCGGATTTTGTACCGAAAACTTGTAAAATTCATAACTTCCGCGTACAAACTCTGTTTTTAACATTCTTTATATCCACATATAGGTGAAATTATGCTCTATAACTCTCGTTTAGACTCCGTCGGCAAATTTTGACTTTATTTTTATTTTTATTTATTTTTAACGGGCCAGGACACGAAAAGTCCGTTAAAAATCCATAACTTCTGTATGTGTTGTCCGTTCTCATCAGACTTTATTCCATTGTTCTACTATTTAGGTTGTATCGGCTAAAAATCTCTCGATCTCTGTTTCGAGTATTTTAGCTGTGTGCTGCTATATTTGAAACTTGGAAAAATCATAACTTTCTCATACGAAGTAAAATTTGGACGTTCTTTTATTAACGCATACTGTCTAGTCATATCTACAACTTTCATTTTGATACCTACGGCTAAATATAATTGTATTGAAACTTCGCGTTTTATGCTTATCAGTGTTGCCGATTTTTAGTGTGATTCTTAGATTGATCATAACTCCTTCGTTATAACTCAGATTTTAGTGTTCTTTATATTTCTTAAACCCTTGATACGATTTTATCATTTTATGTAACCCAATAGAGACTTTTGAACATTCAAATTTTAATGCAAATTTCATTACATTAAGAGAGATTACAAATTTTTGACTTTTTAGGTCATTACATTGATCCGAAAATATCGGGTTGTCACATCATCCCCCCGCTAGAGGGAATTTGTCCCAAAATTAAGTATAAATTTAATAATTGGGGATTAGGGAAAGAGATGCGGGTGCTTTTGTTTCATCTGATCTTCGCATTCCCAAGTAAATTCAGGTCCCCGCTTTACATTCCAGCAGACCTTCACAATGGGTATGCAACTTTGTTTTGTTCTTTTAATATCCCTATCCATGACTTCAATTGGTTCCTCTATGAAGTGGATTTCAATTTCGTCTAGAGGGACGACGAGGGTCTCATCGGACAAACATTTATTCAAGTTTGACACATGAAAGGTAGGATGTACGTTGTTGAGTTCCTGCTGTAGGGGAAGTTTGTATGCAACCAGGCCGATCCTTGTAAGGATCTCGAATGGTCCAATATATCTTGGGTTTAGTTTCCCACATTTTCCGAAACATATTAACCCCTTCCAGGGCGAGACCTTCAATAGCACACGGTCCCCAACCTTAAATTTTAAGGGCTTCCGTCTTTTGTCTGCATAACACTTTTGTCTGTCTCTTGAAGCTTTTAGTCATCCCCGAATTTGTATTATCTTTTCAATTGTTTCTCTTATAATTTCCGGGTCCGTGAGAGCGTTGTCGGGTACTTGTCCCTTGGCTAGTTGCGTGTCACCCACTTCAGCCCAGCACAATGGTGATCTGCACTTGCGGCCATAGAAGGCTTCGAATGGAGCAACTTTAATGCTAGAGTGATAGCTATTGTTGTATGAGAATTCAACTAGTGGTAAATGGGTATCCCATGCCTTACAAAAATGGATTACACAAGCTCTTAGCATATCCTCCAAGGTTTGTATGGTCCTCTCACTTTGACCATTGGTTTGTGGATGTTAAGTGGTACTCATGTCTACGTTCGTTCTTAGAGATCTTTGTAGCGACTGCCAGAATCGCGAGGTGAACCTACTATCTCTGTCGGAGATAATGGATATTGGTACACCATGTAGTCGTACAATCTCTCGGATGTATGTTCGATCTAGATTCTCCATCTTGTCGGTTTCTTTTATGGGTAGGAAGTGTGCGGATTTTTTCAATCTATCGACGATCACCCAAATCGTGTCAAGCCCACCCGTTGTCTTGGGTAATTTGGTTATGAAATCCATGGTTATCTGCTCCCACTTCCACTCGGGTATTTCAGGCTGTTGTAGTAATCCCGAGGGATTTTGGTACTCTACCTTGACTTGGCGCAAGTCAGGCACTTGCCCACATAGGTGGCGATCTCTGATTTCATGTTCGGCCACCAATACAGTTTCTTGAGGTACAGATACATCTTGTCCGAACCTGGATGCACGGAGTATCGAGTCTTATGAGCCTCCTTCATGACTATGTCTTTGAATCCACTGAACTTCGGTGTCCAGATCCAATCCATGAAGTAATGAACTTTGTCGCCCTTGATTTCAAGATTCTTATCCATTCCTCTTAAGGCTTCACCCGTCACATTCTTTGATTTCAAGGCTTCCCTTTGAGCTTCCTTGATTTGCGTGGATATGTGTGAATGGATCGTCATAGTTAAGTATTTCACTCGGCAGCCCGAGTATTCCTTTCGACTAAGGACATCCGCTACCACATTTGCTTTTCCTGGGTGATAACAAATTTCACATTCGTAGTCATTTAACAGTTCAACCCATCATATTTGCCTCATGTTGAGTTCTTTTTGATTGAGGATGTGTTGAAGGTTCTTGTGATCGGTAAAGATTGTGCATTTCGTGCCATAGAGATAGTGCCTCTAAATCTTTAAGGCGAAAATGACTACTCCCAGTTCGAGGTCTTGTGTAGTCTAGTTAACCTCGTGCATCTCGAGTTGTCTCGAGGTGTAGGCGATGACTTTTCCTCGTTGCATTAGAACACATCCTAGACCTTGATTAGATGCATCACAGTAGACCTCGTTGCTTCAGTGTATGGTAGGAAGCATCATGTCTTTCTTCCCAATTGAAAATTACCCCCTTTTGGGTCAAGGTGGTAAGTGGTTTAGCAATCTTCGAGAAGTTCTGAATAAACCTTCGATAGTAGCCAGCAAGGCCCAAGAATTGTAGGATTTCCGTTGGGGTCCTTGGGGCTGGCCAATTATCGATTGCTTTGATTTTGGAAGGGTCCACGTGTATCCCATCCTTGCTAACCACATGACCCAGGAAATCTACTTTCCGAATCCAGAATTCGCACTTTGAGAATTTTGTGTATAGCTTTTCTTTTCTTAGAGTTTCCAAGATTTAACGGAGGTGTTGACCGTGTTCTTATTTATTCTTTGAATAAATGAGTATATCATCTATGAACACGATCACAAATTTGTCCAGGAATGAACGACTTACTCGGTTCATTAATTCCATGAACACCGTCAGTGCATTTGTTAATCCAAAGGGCATCACTACAAATTCGTAGTGACCGTAATGACTTTGAAAGGCTATTTTGGGAACATCTCCTTCCAAGACTCGCAGCTGATAATAACCAGATCTCAAATCAATTTTTGAGAAATAACTCGCTCCTTGGAGTTGGTCGAACAAGTCGTCAATGCGTGGTAAGGGATATTGGTTCTTGATAGTGAGCTTGTTTAGTTCTCGGTAATCGATGCACATGCGGAAAGATCCATCTTTCTTCTTTACGAACATAACTGGTGCTCCCCAGGGTGAAAAGATTGGTCTGTTGAATCCTTTGTTAAGTAGTTCGTTTAATTGGTTGGATGATTCTTGCATTTCAACTGGCGCTAGACGATACGGCGACTTAGCTACTGGGGTAGCTCCGGGAATTAAATCGATTATGAACTCGACTTGTCGCGCCGATGGGACTCCTGGAAGATCTTCAGGGAAGACATCAGAAAAATCGCAGACCTCTGGAATGTCTTTGAGGTCTTTTTGTTCTTTTTCCTTATCTACTACGTGGGCTAAGAAGGCATGGTACTCCTTACGCATGCATTTTTGGGCTTTCACGCAAGAGATTATTTGTAAATTGGTACCGGGTTTGTCACCATAAATGACAAGAGTTTCACCGTTTGGCAGATTTAGGCGAACGACCCTTTCTTGATAGAGTATATCGGCATGGTGTAGGCTTAACCAATCCATACCGATGATGACATCAAATCTCTTTATAGTGATCGGCATTAGATCGATTAGAAATGAATGTTCGTTTAGAGTTAGCGTGCAACCTATGTACATATCGTTTGTGCTTTCTGTTCTACTGTTTTCCATTTCTACTGTAAATATCTTATTGAGTGATTGTGGATTCTGTTTTAGTATGTGTTTGAATTTATGACTCAAAAAACTCCTCTCCGCACCACAATCAAAGAGTATGCATGCATAAGCGTTATTAAGGAGAAACGTACCCGTAACCACTGTGGGATCAGCTATTGCTTCGTTCTGCTCTATTGTCAGCCCTCTTCCCATGCCGCCAGCATTCCTTGCCTTAGGGTAGTCCCTCTTGTGGTGTCCAACCTCCCCACACCCATAGCACGCTTGACCCATACCGACTCCAGGGACTTGGTGTTGGATAAGGTGTCTAAGTCCATAACTTATTTGGTATATACTTGACCCGACCGGCATGGTCCATTTGGGTTGCATCTCATCCAAACTATTATGGATAATTTTATGAGAGTTATACACATATGTTTATTAATAAATTATGAGTTATAATATATTAATATGAAGTTACGTTATTTAATTAGTTTTAGTCTTAAATTAATTATGAATTAATTTAGAGATTAAAAGGAATACTAATTAAATTATGGGCTATTTGTTTTATATAGTGTGGGCTAATACTCATTTGTTAATGGGCTAGGCTTATGTGGAAGTCCATGGATGATCCATGGAGCTTTTAACCCATGGATCCTTGGAAAAGGAAAAGACATGGGTTATTAGGGTTTCACCCTAACCATGCACACTATATAAGCATGCTTATGGAGCATGAAATGGAGCCTAAGAGAAAACTAGTGAACTAGTGTGTGTGTGCATGTGTGTGGCCGATTTTATACAAGGTGTATACTCTCTCAAAGTTTTCCAAGAGTTTGTGGTGTTTGTGATTCCATTTGAGGCATTCACACTATTGGTGCTTGGCCCTCAAACTCCTTAGAACCAAACTCACCAAAAGGTATGTAATCTCTTCTAACTCTTTTATGTTGAAATGTTCCCCATGCCATGTTAGATAGGTTATAAACCTTGGAAAATTATTATTTTGCATGTATTTAGACAAACATAGATCCAAGGTTTATTAGGGTTGCATGCACACTTAGGAAGTGTTAGATTGCTCAAAACCCAACAGTGGTATCAGAGCCTAGGCTTGCTTGTTTGATACTTGATGCAAAATAGTGAAAAAAGTCGAAATCGTTGCTGTCAGCATGGTGGACTCGCCGATTCCATTGGGGGGACTCGACGAGTCCAAGGCAAACTTCAACCTACTCGGCGAGTAAGTTCATGCACTCGACGAGTAGGATCGAAAGAATGCAGATTCTCGACTTTTGCTGCTGGAAATGGACTAGAAACATTACCCTAAATTGTTTTGGTGTTATAAAACTTATTTTAGTTGGTGTAATGGTTGTTCTAATCCATTTACAATAGCATATATCAAAATTCCATGATTTTATGTGTTCATATAATTCTTGAATTTTTGATGATCATGTTCATGTTCTTATGAATTTAGAAAATGATAGGAATTATTTGCTGAATTGTTTAGGATTAATTCTTTATCATTTATGTGTTTTAATGGAGTCCATAATTTGTCCTCAAGTTATGGATTACCAAAGGTCACTTTCATTTAACACACACTTAAAACACATAAGTTACATGAAAATGAAGAGTCTTCATTTTTATGAACCTTTAATTCATAAGTTATGAAATGAAGAGTTTTGCAAAGTTACAAAACTTGCCCTCAAGTTTTGGAATTTGTAAAGTTTCACACACTTTAATAAACTTTAATTCCAAACCTTAGAGTTTTAATAGTTAAAATTCAACCCTTATACTATTTGTAACATTAATGGTTAATTATTATATATATATGTATAAGAATAAGTCGTTTTACCGTTAGTAGGCCTCATTCACGAAGCCGGTCTATAAGGTGGGTATAAGGTTGTTGCCTATAAAATGGCGACTTAATGGGTGTATACTCTCACCCACCGCTTGCATGATCGGTGGAGGGTCGTTAGCCGAACGGGTAGAACAATGACTTTAAATCCTCATTAAAAGTATAATGAATATTATAAAATAACTAAACTCTTTTAATTCCCAATCTTAGTTATTTTAGGAAAAATGTGAACATGGTGCTAGTCCATGGAATTCACACTTTGTACCTTACCAAGTCGTTGGTGGAGCGTGTGTGGTTAACCGGCACACTAACTAGGACTAGTAAGGATCACGAAGGGTGACTTAATGTTTGTCATAGATCAATGGAGCGTGTGTGGTTAACCGGCACATTGATTAGGTGATAATATTAAGAGTACCAAGTGAATTAGCATGGTTATTCACACCTTGTTTTGTGATCCTCGGCATCCCAGTCACAAAACTTGAAGGGCACAATCGAGATTGAAACATGCCATTGAAAAGTTCAATGAATCTCAAAAGAATCTAGGAATTTCAAATCCAATTAAACCTAATAAATCATTTCGTTTTCATGGTGGAAATTGGTGAATCGTCATTCACCTACCTTTCAAATATATTATTACTTAGATTACGGCATCCCTCTTCTAAGTGTAATATATTGTGATTGGATCCTAGACTTAATATTACATTTGGGTGTCTTATTAAGGATCCTAAATATCTAATCTAAACTTACTCTCTTCTTTCAGATGTCTTCCAACACTAATGCTTCAGGCTCTAACCCAACTGGTTCTTTCTCTCTCATGAATCTTTGTAGGAGGGTCATCTTTGATGGTTCCAACTTCATGGATTGGATTAGGAACATCAGGATGGTTACTCGTTACGAGGACAAGGAATATGTCCTCGATAAGGAGTTAAAAGAACTTGATGAGTCTACTGCTACTCCTGAGGAGATCGCTGAATTCAGGACTCATGAGAGAGATGCTACTAAGGTGGCATGTATCATGATGGCCACGATGACAGCCGAGCTCCAAAAGTCGTATGAAGATTTCTACCCTTTTGAGATGCACCAAGACCTGATGGAAAGGTACCATCAGAGTGCTCGTCAGGAGCGGTATGAAATAATCTCCTCCATAATAACTACCCGCATGAAGGATGGTGAATCCGTCATGGGCCACATGCAAAAGATGCAAAGGTATGTGGACCGTTTGCTGAAGCTGAATGTTAACATCCCCGAGGAGTTGGCAATTGACATCATTTTGCACTCCTTACCTTCTTGTTATGATCATTTTCGAATGACATATCATATGAACAAGGAGGAAGTTACCCTCAACAAGCTTCAAGGACTCTTGAAGACCGCTGAAACCGGTCTTAAGGGTAAAGCGGTTGTTACCTCTACTACTCCTATTCCGACTTCTACCCCTGTTTTAGCTATTGGGCAAGGCAAAGGGAAAAAGAGGAAGCACCCTTCGAAGGGTACCAAGGGAAAGTCTCTTGAAGGCTCCTCATCAAAGACTAAGAACGGTTCTGTCACTCCTTCTGCCATTCCCAAGGATGCTGAATGCTTTTATTGCCATGAAAAGGCACACTGGAAGCGAAACTGCCCTAAGTACTTGCAGGATCTAAAGGATGGGAAAATGAAACCCACCTATGCAGGTATTTACACTATATTGTCTAATTACTCAACATACTCTAACTCTTGGGTGCTTGATATAGGATGTGGTATTCACATATGTTCTGATTTGCAGGGCCTAAGAAGAAGTGAGGATGTGGAGCACGGGAAGATAAACCTAATCATGGGGAATAGGAAGGCTTCACCTGTTTCCAAGATTGGAGTTTATACTTTGTTGCTTAATAATGGGTTAAAATTAGATTTGAATAAATGTGTGTACTCGTCTGAAATGGCGAGGAATATTATTTCTTTTCATGCTTTGTACAAACAAGGTTTTACCTTTTCGTTTGATAATGAATGTGGTGGTATTAATGCTTTCTTTAATAATGTGTTTTATTTTAAAGCATTACCTTGTGATGGCGTGTATGAAACTGTGTCGATTGTAGACAACTTAGGAAATAATGTGTTGTATATTGATTCTTCTACTAGCCTAGATAAAGCATCATTGTGGCATTGTCGTCTTGGACATGTAAACAAGAAACGCATAGGCCAACTCCAAAAGAGTGGAGTCTTGGAATCATTTGACCTTAAATCAGATGATAGTTGTGAATCTTGTCTACTTGGAAAAATGACAAAATCACCCTTCACTGGAACTTGTGAGAGGGGTGAGGGTTTGTTGGACCTAATACATACTGATGTATGTGGGCCATTCAAAACCGGCACAAGGGATGCTAATCAGTATTATGTGACTTTTATTGATGATTTTAGTAGATATGGGTATGTCTACTTAATCAAACATAAGTCCGAAACCTTTGAAAGGTTTAAGGAATTCAAGCAGGAAGTAGAAAATCAATTGGGCAGGAACATTAAGATGCTTCGATCCAATCGAGGTGGTGAGTATCTTAGTACCAAGTTCCTTGACTATCTTAAGGAGTGTGGGATTGTCTCACAATTGACTCCTCCCAGGACACCACAGCTGAATGGTGTAGCTGAGAGGCGTAATCGAACCTTGTTGGACATGGTTCGCTCTATGATGAGTCGAGTTTCGTTACCAATCTCTGTTCGGGGGTATGCCTTAGAGACTGCCGCCCATATCCTTAATCTAGTCCCTACAAAGAAGGTTACCAAAACACGTCATGAGATGTGGACTGGGAAGGTTCCCAATTTGGACCACATCAAAATTTGGGGTTGCGAAGTCTTCGTGAGGCGCGGAACTCATGATAAGCTTGAACCCCGAAGTGAAAGGTGTATTTTCATCGGCTACCCACAGAAATCCTTCGGTTACCTCTTCTACAGACCCAGTGAGAATGTGGTCTTGTAGCACGAAGAGGGATCTTTCGCGAGAAAGAATTTATAAGCCAAGGAGACAGTGGGAGGCAGATTGATCTTGAAGAAATTCAAGAATCAATTGGTGAAGGAACCTCAGACACTAGCAATCAACCTGAGGAAGAAACTCTTGTTGATCCAGCTGACGAGTATGTACCTCCGAGGCGTTCCACACGGGTTAGGAACACACCTTCGTTTTATTATGGTTTTCATATTACTACAGAAGGTGATACATTTATTAGTGATAGTACACTAGTAAATTTGGATGAACCTAGCAGTGTTAAGGAAGCCATGGCAGGCCCGGAGTCTGCTAAATGGAAGGAGGCTATGGACAGTGAGATACAGTCCATGTATGACAATCAAGTTTGGAACTTGGTTGACAATGTACCAGGCCGTAAAACAGTGGGGTGCAAATGGATCTTCAAGAAGAAGACTGACATGGAAGGAAAAGTGAATACTTATAAGGCTCGACTGGTTGCGAAGGGTTTTACTCAAACTCAAGGTGTTGATTATGATGAAACCTTTTCGCCGGTAGCAAAGATTAAGTCTATTAGGGTTGTGTTAGCCATTGCAGCATTTCATGATTATGAAATATGGCAAATGGATGTCAAAACCGCTTTCCTTAATGGAAAGTTGGCTGAGGATGTGTACATGAATCAGCCAGAGGGTTTTGTCAATGCAGAGTACCCTAATAGATTATGCAAGCTTGAGAAATCCATTTATGGATTAAAACAAGCATCTCGTAGCTGGAATCTTTGTTTTGATGAGAAGGTAAAAGAGTTTGGCTTCTTGAGAAGCGAAGATGAGTCTTGTGTGTATGTCAGAGCTAGTGGGAGTATAGTTAGCTTCTTGGTACTGTATGTGGATGACATACTACTCATAGGAAATGACATCCCAACCTTGCAGGAGGTTAAGTCCTGGCTTGGGAAGTGCTTTGCTATGAAGGACCTAGGGGAGGCTACCTATATCCTAGGGATAAGGATATTAAGAGAAAGGAGTAGAAGACTAATTGGACTTAGCAGAGTATCTACTTGGATAAGGTGTTGAAAAGGTTCAACATGGAGAATTCCAAGAAAGGAGATTTACCGATCCAAAGCAATACCAAACTGAGTAAGACTCAGAGTCCGAGTACAGAGGCAGAGATAGCTGAGATGAGCCAATTACCATATGCTTCCGCAGTTGGCTCGATCATGTATGCTATGACTTGTACCCGTCCTGATGTGGCATTTGCTTTGAGCATGGTCAGCAGATATCAGGGGAACCCTGGCAAGGCTCATTGGACCGCGGTAAAGAACATTCTCAAGTACCTGCGGAGGACTAAGGATTGGATCCTTACCCTTGGTGGCAGTGATGACTTGAGAATATTAGGGTATAGTGATGCTGGTTTTCAGACTGATAGGGATAATTTCCGCTCTCAGTCGGGCTGGATCTTTACCTTAAATGGAGGGGCAATTTCTTGGAAGAGTTCCAAGCAGGAGACGGTGGCTGATTCGACTTGTGAATCAGAGTATATAGCACCGAGTGAAGCAGCAAAGGAGGCGATATGGCTAAAGAACTTCATCGGAAACCTTGGAGTTGTACCAGCTATTAAGGAACCTATAGAGATTTTCTGTGACAACAATAATGCGGTTACCTTAGCCAAGGAACCAAGAGATCATGGCAGATCCCGACACATTGACAGAAAATATCACTTCATAAGACACAAGATTGAAGAAGGACTCCTTGTGACAAGGAGGATATCATCGGATGAGAATCCTGCAGATCCCCTTACGAAGGGACTGACGAGGGTTAAGCATTTTCAGCATGCGAGACACATCGGTCTGAGGGACGATATTAGTTTTACAGATTAGATAGTTTTCCTGAAACTTGTAAAATGTAATCGACGTTTGATGATGAATAAAATTTGTGATTTATTTATGAGTAAAGTGTTACTATCATTGTCAATTATTTACTATTGTTTCAGTTTTGCATGTTTTGACTTCCAGAATAATTAATTTATTCAAACCTCCACAATCGATCATACGTCGGAAGTAGGTATGAATCAAGATTGTCATGAATTGGGTTTGTAGATGCCTTAAAGGTGTTTAGACATGGCAATGGTTGCAGCAACATTCATGAGTACTCATAAGTTATGAGTATTGGTATAAACCCACGCTCACTTGTATCACTTCATGGAATTTATCTCGAGTGATCGTGAGACGATAACATCATATAAATCTTTAAACCTAGAGATATGAGTTGTTACCTATGAGTTGGTTGTGCATTGATTGCACGTAAACGCATCAGTAACTTGATGTTATAAAACGTGCCTTTGTGTACAATTCAATAAGTAGTAGAACAAGCATATCAGTCGAAGTTTATCTGTTCCTTCTAGAAATAGAAGCGATATCTGGGCCCCTCGATGATTTTGTGTTGACCCATGTACCAGGCCTGGTCAGAACTAAACCGATGTGTTCAGTGAAGTTCTTCGTCAAACAAATCGGAAAATCGAGAAACAACTGCTAGACAATAAGCAAGACATAGTTCCATGTGTTTGTCCGGCTGATATCATGAGAACAGAGGATTATGTGATCACTTATCTAAAATGGCGCTTCATAGTTCGACAGAGTCTTCATTGTTCGAGGGAGTTTTCGAGAGCTACGATTGTTGGTTGGTTCCTGAAGTTATAGGCAAATATAGTTATTAGACTTATCCAAGTGGGAGTCTGTTGGATAAGGTGTCTAAGTCCATAACTTATTTGGTATATACTTGACCCGACCGGCATGGTCCATTTGGGTTGCATCTCATCCAAACTATTATGGATAATTTTATGAGAGTTATACACATATGTTTATTAATAAATTATGAGTTATAATATATTAATATGAAGTTACGTTATTTAATTAGTTTTAGTCTTAAATTAATTATGAATTAATTTAGAGATTAAAAGGAATACTAATTAAATTATGGGCTATTTGTTTTATATAGTGTGGGCTAATACTCATTTGTTAATGGGCTAGGCTTATGTGGAAGTCCATGGATGATCCATGGATCTTTTAACCCATGGATCCTTGGAAAAGGAAAAGACATGGGTTATTAGGGTTTCACCCTAACCATGCACAATATATAAGCATGCTTATGGAGCATGAAATGGAGCCTAAGAGAAAACTAGTGAACTAGTGTGTGTGTGCATGTGTGTGGCCGATTTTATACAAGGTGTATACTCTCTCAAAGTTTTCCAAGAGTTTGTGGTGTTTGTGATTCCATTTGAGGCATTCACACTATTGGTGCTTGGCCCTCAAACTCCTTAGAACCAAACTCACCAAAAGGTATGTAATCTCTTCTAACTCTTTTATGTTGAAATGTTCCCCATGCCATGTTAGATAGGTTATAAACCTTGGAAAATTATTATTTTGCATGTATTTAGACAAACATAGATCCAAGGTTTATTAGGGTTGCATGCACACTTAGGAAGTGTTAGATTGCTCAAAACCCAACACTTGGGTGATTGGTCGTGTTGGTACTTTACATAAATGGACAGTGTGCTTTTTCTTGTTGCAGTCGTTGCAGTGCATCTCCCGATAATTTCCATTGTGATAGAAATTGCATTTGACGTACTTCAGTAGGTTCCCGGTGTATTCCCTTGCTGCTGCAGAGGTAACAGGAGCAACAGTGGGGGTAGTAGCGGCATGGACTGCCAATATTTGTTGCTTCTTGGAAGGTTCCTATGAAAACTGACTCTTCCTCTTGTTCCAAAACTTCTTCTTCTTGTTATTGTTGGTACTGGTGTTGTTGTTGATGTTTACTATGGTTTGCTCCGGGACAGCAGTTGCGAAGCCTTGACAGATTCCATGGTCAACGAAAGCTAGTGTCAACTGCTTGGCGTATCGAAAGTGGTTTGGAAGCTAGTACACTTCCTCGATTCTGGGGTGACAGTCCCCAGATGTATCTTTTGATCTTCTTGCTCTCTAGAGCAACCATGTCTGGGCAAAGGATTGCCAGATCACTAAACCTATTGGTATAGGTTGTGATGTCCAAGCCTACCATAGTAAGGCCCCAAAGTTCCTGCTCTAGCTTTTGTACTTCGCCCCATGGATAGTACTCTTGCATTAACATTTGCTTTAGATTCTCCCAGCCCATAGAACTTGCCACTACTAGAGTTAGTGACTTGACGTGGCCATTCCACCACATCAGAGCTCTCTCGGAGTTTTTACAAGCGACAAATTTTACCTTGCTCACTTCCAGATAGGCACAGATCTCGAAAACCGCTTCTGTTTTCTCTATCCATTGTGATAGAGCCATTATCCCTCCGGATCCGTTAAAAGTTATAAGATTACTATTAGTGAAGTCCTGGAAAGTGTAGTCCCCTGAACGGCCCTGGTGTTGGCCATTCGTAGAGCTATTTACTCCACTTCCGGACCCATTATTACTCATATGTGCCATTGTTGCTATCACTGCAGCTGTTACAGCAGCTATCAAGGCGGCATTCTCTGTTGGTGGAGGTGGTGGTGGTGGAGGTGTTGCGTTGGTTCCATGGCGTGGAGATCTACGGAGCGGCATCGTGCTGCTAAGTAAATAGAATATATATAATATAAGTTTTTAATGATTTGAAGTTGCGTGTCAATGAACTTGTTATTTTTATCAATTTATAAATTCGACTGACCTACCGAAGGTTTAGAGTTTGACTCATATTAAAAGTTTGATTAGTGATAGATAAACTTATGAATCTGAGTGGTAGTCAAAGAATTTACACACAAGGAATTTCTTCATATATATTAAACACACGCCGAGTTACATTTGAAGTTAGGAAAACTTCGATCCTTCTAAGGATCTCCGATACAGAAGTTAAAGAAAAGTAAGACTTTTAGCCGAGTTCCTATTTTATTACAAAAATTTTGGGATTCGGCAAGTACTACTTGCATCGAAGGTTGCGTTTGGAGATTGACTCCTTGTCTGATTGCTTTGCTTCCATAAGACGCCTATCGAAGGCGGCTTGTTGTTCCCTTATCTCAGAGAGGGTTGTCATGAGTTGTGCTTGGAATGTGTCGGCGTGGAGTTGGGCATTATCCTGTAACTTGTCCAGTCGATGGATGTCGGAAGTGTGAACTTGTAACTCCACGTTGAGTTCCCGAATCCGATCAGCTTGAACCCCGGATTAATAGGACTGACTGGCTAGTTTGGCCAACATGACTGGGAGTGCTCGGTCGGCTGAACCTCCATCCCTGACGTCATAGAAGTCCCGACACATACCGTAGGGAGGATGTAACCGTTATTGTTGGCTCCAATGGTGAAGGTGACTTCCCTAGACGGGAGTTGGACCTTGAAAGTTTCTCCTAACTGCGGGAGGTTGAGCGACTGGTGAGTTGATTACTTCTGGTTCTGAGTCTGTTCCAGAGTCATCCCCTTCCTCCAACACTATAGGTTCTTTATCCTCTTCGGGTTCCTCCTCTACCCATCCTCCATTGCCCTGATTCGCATAGTAGGGATCCCCTGGTGGGTGGAATCCATCCATTTCGTCTGTGCAATAATAGTGATATGAAAATTGTCTAGAAATTCATACATGTAAATCTAGACACGCAGGTTAAACTATTGTATTTACCAAATACTCATATAGTATTTAAGTTTATATGTTTGATCCTCGTTTTATTTTGGTAAGTTTTGACTTGTTGCTCACTACGACCATCCCTCGACATACATTAGTCCGATTTCGGATAAATATAGTTGATCAGTATATATTCGTCCCAAATCCAATTACATATTCCGAGACTTAGTCATAGTGTCCAACATGTCTTAATACTTCTTGTATAGTTCTAACTATGTAAATGACTCGTTGTATGCAAGTATTTGTGCTTTTACGACCCAAATAACTTAAGCTAAATGAAATGTCATTTAGGTGTAAAAACGTTTTTTCAGAGAGTTTTAGTCCCTATGCATTTATATTTTGTATATCTTATGCGGTTCAATATACTTAGTTCACTATAAACAATGCTCTGATACCAATCTGTCACACCCCCAAACCAGAACGGAGGAATAGTTCGAGGGTGGATGACTTCATGTAGTATTGTAACAATTGAATACATAGTAAAGAAAGTAAACACAACCATCATATATATAATTTAAGAGTTACATTTTCAAATGATAATTGTTTCAAAAACAAATTACAATATGATGTCAAAATGAGTTTAAAACTAACGCCATAGCATCACTTCTCCAAAAGTTGAAGTTTACCTGTATTACTGAATCTCTGAGAAATACAAGAAGATTTAAAAGCGTAGATCATCATTTAAGTTGGTGAGTTCATAAATATTTAATGTTAATGTTTGTATAAATTTAAATGAATTTGTTTGTATATGTTTGAAAACTCCTAGAAAATCCCATATTTCCTACTAGTATAAAAGTAGTCTTCCACTAAGACCCGATTATTTCGAATGTTGTTTCTAAAATTCCAATATTTTTCCATAAGTGTAAGGTAGTTATAAAGTTCAAAAAACTATTATGCATTTGTGTTTTTAATGCCTAGAATAGCAGATTTATTTAAGTAAAAGAGTCGCTAAGGCATTAGATAACCCTGTAAATCAACGTGTTTTTAATACTCCATGTGAGTTTTATAACCATACTATTGAACCTGACTGCATGTAATAACATTTTTCAGACGTTGGAATGTTATGACGTTTGTCACCCCAAACCTGCTGGTCTAACTGTAGCTAACAGTTTAGGTGCGGGATTGTTAATCCCGTATAGATCTATACACAAGTATCATGCTCTCCCTACAAGAGATTATGGTATATAATATAGGGCTTTAACTGCATAGTTGAAAGTACGTGAAGTTGAATGTCTCACAAAACTTAGTATCAAATAGATTTGTGTATGAAAAGTTCATTTGTTCTTGTATATGAAAGTATTTCCTTGATATAGTACTCATAGTATGTAAAATCTCTTGAATATCTAGTAAACTATACCTATTATAGTTTTTCTCAAATGTATGATTCGTTTGTATGATAAACCCTAGTGCAGTATCAGCTTGGTATGTAAGTATAACATTTGTAATAATATTATTGAACATTATACACCAATATATAAATAAAGTGTTTGATAACAACATGTTTTTACTCTTGAAGGACAAAATTTTATTGAATAAGTGGTGCATGCGATTTTTCATATGATAGTTATGAATCACGTATGATTTGTCATATAAAGATAAGTGTAGTAAAAAGCTTAATGTTTTCCACACGATAGTAACCGTGTGTTTATTTGTATTTCCCCCCTTTAAAGTGTATAAAAGCATTTGAAAACGTAGTTTTAGGGGTATGAACTCACTTGATAGACAGAAGAAGGTGAAACGAAAATTGAGCAGAACTTCGACTAGGGAAAGTTGAATTTCTCGGGATTCTCGGGAATCTCGGGAGTGAAAAATCTTCCTTCAGAACTTGGATATGAAGACTGGGGCTTCGGGATGGCTTTGGGGGTTTAAACGCATAGCTTCGACACGAGAGAGGGTGAAGAAATGAGCACTAGAACCCAACACCTTTGGCTGCTATTTATAGCCCAAATTTGGTCACCTCGTCGTGGTATACCTCACCACGTTATGGTGAGGGATTTTATCATCTTCCGTTGACGATTCGTTTCCTGATGCATCTGGCACCTGTCAATCACTTTACCACGTCGTGGTGGGTCTTACAGCCTCGGATTTTGTGTCGAAAACTTGTAAAAATCATAACTTCCGCGTACAAACTCCGTTTTTAATGTTCTTTATATCCACGCGTAGGTCAGATTATGCTCTACAACTCACGTTTAGACTCCGTCGGCAAATTTTGACTTTATTTTTATTTTTATTTATTTTTAACGGGCTGTGACACGAAAAGTCCGTTAAAAATCCATAACTTCTTTATGTGATGTCCGTTCTCATCAGACTTTATTCCATTGTGCTACTATTGTTGAGATCTTCGATTCTCATTTAGGTTTTA
Organism: Lactuca saligna; assembly: GCF_052625555.1. NCBI lineage: Eukaryota > Viridiplantae > Streptophyta > Magnoliopsida > Asterales > Asteraceae > Lactuca > Lactuca saligna. The sequence continues at coordinate 144,688,580 of NC_136419.1, read as the reverse complement.
TCAGCTAAAAATCTCTCGATCTCTGTTTCGAGTATTTTAGCTGTGTGCTGCTATATTTGAAACTTGGAAAAATCATAACTTTCTCATACGAAGTCAGATTTGGATGTTCTTTAATATACGCATGCGGCTTAATGATATCTAAAACTTTCATTTAGATACCTAAGGCTAAATATAATTGTATTGAAACTTCGCATTTTACGCTTATCAGTGTTGCCGGTTTTTAGTGTGATTCTTAGATTGGTCATAACTGCTTCGTTATAACTCGGATTTTAGTGTTCTTTATATTTCTGAAACCCTTCATACGATGTTTATCATTTTATGTAACCCAATAGAGAGTTTTAAACATTCAAAATTTGATGCAAATTTCATTACATTAAAAGAGATTACAAATTTTGGAATTTTTAGGTCATTACACTGATCCGAAAATATCGGGTTGTCACAGATGGGAAGATCAAGCCCTCCTTTGCATGTATTTATCCTATTCTGTCTAATAACTCATCACATTGCTAATTCTTGGGTCCATAATATAGGATGTGGTTTTCACATTTGTTATGATTTTCAGGGCCTAAAAAATGTGGGGATATGGAGCACGGGAGGATGAACTTGATCATGGGAAATAGGAAAAAGTTGTCTGTCACCAAGATTGGAGTTTACTGTTTATTGCTTAGTAGTTGGTTAAATTTAGAATTGAATAATTGTTGCTACTCGTTTGATATGGCGAGAAATATTATTTCTTTTTTTGGTTTGTATGAACAAGGTTTTACTTTTTCATTTAATAGTGAGATTGGTAGTATTAATGCTTATTATAATGGTAAATTTTATTTTGAAGCATTGCTTTGTAATAGTATATATGAAACTGTGATGGTTGTAGACAACTTAGGAAATAAAGTGTTGCATATCTATTTCTCCAATGGTTTGGATAAAGCACGCCTATGGCATTGTCGTGGTGGACATGTCAACAAGAAGCGCATAGCCCAACTCCAAAAGGATGTTGTTTTGGAGTCATTTGACTTAAAGTTAGATGACACAAGTGAATCTTGTTTGCTTGGAAAGATGACCAAGTCACCCTTCACTGGTTCTTCTGCAAGGGGTAAGGGTTTGTTGGATCTCATAAACATCGATGTGTGTGGACCCTTCATATCTGCCACAAGGGATGCTAATTGCTTCTATGTGACTTTTACTGATGACTATAGTAGATATGGGTATGTCTACTTAATCAACCATAAGTCAGAAACCTTTGAAAAGTTCAAAGAGTTTAAGCAAGAAGTGGAGAATCAGCTGGGCAGGAAGATAAATATGCTCTGATCTAATTGAGGTGGTGAGTATCTTAGTATCGAGTTCCATGACTATCTTAAGGAATGTGGAACTGTTTCACAATTGATGTTACCCAGGACACCACAACTTAATGGTTTGGCTGAGAGGCGCAATCAAACCTTATTGGACATGGTTCGTTCCATGATGAGTCGAGCTTCGTTACCTATCTCATTGTGGGTGTATGCCTTAGAGACTTCTGCCCATATCTTTAATCTAGTCCCAACTAAAAAGTTTGCCAAAACACCTCACAAAATGTGGAAAGGGAAGGTTCCCTCATTAGCACATATCAAGGTTTGGGATTGCGAGGTTTTTGTAAGACGAGGGACTCACGACAAGCTCGAACCTTGTAGTGAGCAATGTATTTTATTGGCTACCCATAGAAATCCTTTGGATATCTCTTCTATAGACCTATTGTAAATGTTGTCTTCGTTGCGAGGAGAGGGGTTTTCCGTGAAAGGAACTCATATTCCAAGAGGACAGTGGGAGGCAAATTGACCTTGAAGAGCTTCAAGAGTTAAATGATGAAGGAACCTCAAACACTAGCGCTCAACCTGAGGAGGAAATTGCAATTGAACCAATTGACAAGTCCTTACCTCTGAGACATTCCATTAGAGTTAGAATGGCACCTGAGTTTTATGGTTTCCATATTACTTCTGAAGGTGACACATTTTTCAGTGATAGTACACTGGTAAATTTGGATAAACCTAACAACTACAAGGAATCCACGGTAGGCCTCGAATCTGCAAAATGGAAAGAGGCGATAGACAGTAAGATTCAATCAATGTATGACAATCAAGTATGGAACTTGGTTAACAATGTACCGGGTCGTAAGACAGTTGGGTGCAAATGGATCTTCAAGAAGAAGACCGAAATGGATTGGAAAGTACACACTTATAAGGCGCGATTGGTTGCGATGGGTTTTACTCAAACTCCTAGAGTTGACTATGATGAGACCTTCTTACCAGTAGCGAAGATTAAATCTATAAGGGTTATGCTAGCCATTGTTGCATTTCATGATTATAAAATATGGCAAATGGATGTGAAAACCTCTTTCCTTAATGGGAAGGCGGCTGAAAATGTTTACATGAATTAGCTAGAGGGTTTTGTATATGCAAAATACCCTAATAGAGTGTGTAAGCTTGAGAAATCCATTTATGGATTAAAGCAAGTGTCTCGCAAATGGGATCTTTGTTTCGATGAGAAGATCAAAGAGTTTGGTTTTTCAAGAAGCGGGGATGAGTCATGTGTATATGTCAAAGCTAGTGGGAGTATAGTAAGCTTTTTGGTATTATATGTGGATTACATATTGCTCATAGGAAATGACACACCAACCTTGTAGGAGTTGAAGTCATGGATTGGGAAGTGATTTTCTATGAAGGAACTTGGGGAAGCTGCTTACATTCTAGGGATAAGGATATTGAAAAATAGGAGTAAAAGACAAATAAGACTTAGTCAAAGTACCTACTTGGACAAGGTGCTGAAACGTTTCAGCATGGAGGACCCCAAGAAAGGAGAATTACCTATGTAGAGTAATACTAAACTGAGTAAGACTCAGAGTCCGAGTACAGATGTTGAGATAGCAGAAATGATTCAAATACCATATGCTTCTGCGGTTGGCTCAATCATGTATATTATGACATGTACTCGCCCTGATGTAGCCTTTGCTTTGATCATGGTTAGTAAATATCCAAGGAAACCTAGTAAAGCTAACTGGACTGCGGTAAAGAACATTCTTAAGTACTTGCAAAGGACTAAGGACTGGGTCCTTACCCTCGGTGGGAGTGATGACTTGAGAGTGACAGGGTATAGTGATGCCAGCTTTCAAACTGATAGAGATAATTTCTGCTCTCAATCGGGCTGGATATTTACCTTAAACGGAGGAGCAATAACTTGGAAAAGTTCCAAATAGGAGACTGTAGTTGATTCAACATGCGAATTAGAGTATATAGCAGCAAGTGAAGCATCAAAGAAGGTGATACGAATAAAGAGCTTCATTGGAGAGCTTGGAGTTGTACCGACTGTAAAAGAGCCTAAGGAGATTTTCTGTGACAACGAGGGTGCGGTCTCCTTAGCCAAGGAACCAAGAGATCATGGTAGATCCAAGCACATGGACAAAAATATCACTTCATAAGACATCGAGTAGAAAAAAGACTCCTCGTAATGAAAGTGGTTTCGTCAGAGAAGAACCCAACAGATCCCCTTACGAAGGGACTGAGTCGGGTTAAGCACTTGCATCACACTAGAAGTATCGGGCTAAACGACGATATTAGTTTTTAGTGATTAGATAGACATTTAGAAACTTGGAATAACTTAAACGTAATTTACATTTAAGGATTGAATAAAAGGAGCCTTTTATTTATAAGTAAAGTTACTATCTTGTGTCAATTGTTTACTATTGTTTCATTCTTGGATATTATGACTTCTAGAATAATAAGATTATTCAAACTATCCATAGTCGATCATACTTTGGAAGTAGGTTATGAAAGTAGACTATCATGAATGGATTTTTGTAAGATTCTCTAAGGTTTTAGACACAACAAAGTTTGCTACAAACATTCATGAGTGCTCTTGAAATAAGATTTGAGTGTTGGACTATACCCATACTCACTTGAATCACTTCATTGACTTTATCATGAGTGATTGTGAGATGATAATATCATATCATCTTCAAAGAAAGATATATGAGTTGTTGATTATGAGTAGGTTGTACAATGATAGTGCAAAACCGCATCAGTAAGTTGATGTTATAAAATCTGCTATTATGTATGATTTAATGAGTAGTTAGTACAAGCATATAAGTCAAAGTTTATCGGTTCCTTTTACCCTAATAGGATTAAAATTGATATCTTGGGCCCCTTGATGATTTTGTTTTGACTTATGTGTCGGGCCCGGTCAAGACTCAATTGATATGTTTAATTAACTTCTATGTCAAACACATCAGAAATCGGGAAATAAATTGTTGGACAACAAGTATGGCTTTGTTCCATGTATTTTTCCACACAATATCTTGAAGAACATAGGATTATATGATCGCTTATCTAATGGATGCATCAGAGTTCGATAATGGATTTTTGAGTGCTTCGTTTGCTAATCAGATTTTAAGTTACATTGGCAGTTATAGTTATTAGACTTATCCAAGTGGGAGACTATTGGATTAGGTGTCTAAGCCCACAACTATAATTGGTATGTACTTGACCCGATAGTAGCATGGTGCATTTCGGGTTGCCTTCACCATAACAATTTGATAGATGGACATTTGAGAAAGAGGTTATTTATGATTTATAAATATATTAGAAGAATAATATATTAATTGATAAATCATATTATTTAATTAGTATTGATCAAGAATTAATTTAGAATTAATTTAGAGATCAAAAGAGACTAATTAAATTGATCGGGACTGATTATGTAAATCAGTGATACATATGGATTGTGTTAATGATCCATGATTGATTTGTGATGGGTTAAGCTTATGGGTTAGTCCATGAAGTGTTAATCCAAATCAATTGTTTGATCATAAGCTTAGGTGTAAGAATTATGGTTACATATGACTCTTGGAATTCTACACTATATATATGTAACCCTAAGCACTAAAATCGGTTACCACTTGCATTCCAAGAAGAAGAAATCAATTTTGACTCTCCTAAACCTCTCTCATATTTTTATCTAGTTGTTTATTGGTGTTTGTGACTTGTTTAAGGCACAAAACTTTGGGTGCTAAGCTCTCTTAAGGCCAAAGTTCTACTAGCTACATTGAAAGGTAATCTTCTTACTAGTTTTATGATTCATATATCAAATTGTGTATGTTAGTTTAGGCTTCATGCTTTGGAAATCAATATTGCATGTATAATTAGAGACAACTTAGATCGAAAGCATTAGGGTTGTATGTGCACCATAGGAATGTTAAAGTACATAAAACCCATCATGAACATCTAGCAACATTTCACTGCCTCCATCAACATACGACTTTGTGCCATTCTATCAATGACCAATTCCTAAAAATCTGAAATCTACATTTGGTATATAAGGTAAAATTTTCAGTTATCCCTTTGTCACATACATCATGTTAAATATGAGATACGGATCACGATCAATCTTATTAGACTTTCAAATTTTGGTATGGTGCCTTAGATGTCTAACTCTCAACACATAAGAGGAAAAATCTCATCTTAAATACATAAGCATGTTGCATAGTTCATACCATACCTGAAATGGATTTTATAAATGCTAGGTTAAGGACCAGTTTTTGACAATATCTAACCACAATAATCCCTACACTTAAGTCCCATTATGTATCTCAGGTGTTAAGGATACAAAGATAGCACCTTTAAATCAAGTATCATTCATGAAAATGATCCATGAGACGATCTTGATGTGGGTCACTTCAATACTAGTTCTCTGACAAGTACCTATAAAACTTGGTTACAACCCATTGCCTACCTTCATTCGGTAAAAGTTAACCAATCCATTTCATATTAGTCTTAATTCATAATTGCTCCCACAATTGTAACCGACTATGAACTTTTATAATAATAAGATTATTCATGGATTAAATATGTTAATCTAGAACACAACAAGTATTGATGTTATAATCATATCCCAGTATATCAAAATATTATATAATAGCAATTGTTACAGTGTTCCAATATCCAAATACTAAATCCAAATTAAAAACCCATTTCTAGAATAATAAAGTCTTATAGTTGAAGTGTGACCATACATACTTAGCCCAGAAGAAGGGCTTTATTAATGGGTTTGACTAAACTTAATTTGTGTGAATTCTACCAATACTGTCATCTCCATATTTAACTTTACTCTAGGTATAGTGAAATATCTTGAAGTATATGATTGGTGTTATTTTGTGACATAGAGTCTCTTAGATCGATTAAGTATATTCTCGAAGTCAAAAAGATTTCTATGTGATCCTTGAATAGCAGAAAACAACATAGTTTTTCAATGAACTCATTCATCCAATCATATTAGATTTCTACTCATAAAATAGTGTATTCGTAGTATGCTATGTCATTTTATTATGGTTGTAATTCATTCCAACTAAACTTACTCTTCATCCCACAATGAAGTCATAATCCAATTATAATTCATAATTATATATATTTTTTTAGAAATCAATCTTATTTAGCTGTTTACATGAAGAGTTTATTCTAAAATAATTGTCTCATATATAATATCTTAGTTCTTCTAAAGTACTCTTAGAATGTTCGAATAGTCATCTGGTGACTTAACCATGTATTTAATTTGTATGTTATGATATGCTCATAGTATGATCATATGCCAGATCTTATGTATAATATGATATCAATGATGGATTCATTTGCCAATCAAATCGAATATAAATCATTTCAGATAGTTCAAACCTATGAGTTAGGTTCTTTTTAGGTTGGCTCAAACTTAGTGCCATGTGACAATACCAAGATTCCTCTAAAGGAATTTTTTATCTTGATCCCCTTCAATATATTGTCCATATATGCGTAAAGACATAAAACTTTTAACATTCATTTTATCTATCTCTACAGATTTTACATTCCAAGAATGTATCTTATTCTTCCTAAGCCTTCCATTTTAGAAACACATTCCGAGTAAAGATGAAAAGGCATAGCATGGTCAGAATGTAATTTCTCATGATTAAGTATGTCTCATTCATACAAGATTAGGAATGTCACAATGCTCCCACTACTTCTTAGTACACACATGTTTTATTCATTTTGATATAAAAACATACGTTATGGTTTCATATTAAAATGATGGTTACAACATTGAGATGTTTGCTTTTTATCCACAAGTGGATCTCAATCTCAACACATTTTGTTAGGATAAAATGGATTAAGAAAATATTCAGGCTAATCTATATAGATATCTTCTAGTAGATGTCTATTAATAAAAGCAGTCTTCCTTGAAATGTATTTGCTTTATCTCATATTAAGAATATGAATTTATAGTAAAAAATATCCTTATTGATCTAATCATAGCTACTTCTGGAAAAGGTTTGATCATAGTCAATGTCATGAGTATGATAAAAATCCTTTTATAACAAGTCTTGCTTTAAATGTGTATGGTTATCCATATAATGTATTCTTTCTAGAGGAATTACTTACTCCTTATAGCCTTGTTATAGAGAAGAAGTTCAATCAAGACCATACTTGATTTTCATACATGGATTACATCTCATTTCATGACTCTATGTCATTAAATAGATTCAAGATTTGACATGGCATCTTGGTATTTGATGGATTTGCTAAAAACCATCAATTAAAGCTCATCAATGAGATGTTCCACATTTCTCAAGTCATAGATGATTTCTACCACTTATGCAAACAATTTGTGTTATTAAATAACTATTATTCAAGTTTAACAATCCCTTGTTAAAACTAGTGCCAACTATTACTACATTAGGTTTTGGTTCTTTAACTGCTTCAAGTTCCATGTACCTCCTGCTCGCTTTGTCATTAGAAACTTGCTTTATACTAACTTCCCTTTCACAATAATAAGAGAACTTATTCTTAGTGGATTTACATATAATAATCTAAGCCACATTTAGATTATTTTACAAATATGTATTTAGTTGATTTTAGGCTTAGAAGCTTTACTCCAACATAGGATTCAAATCCATAAAACATTTAAGTAATATATGGAAGGAGTCTTTCCATACCAAATCTTATGAAGAAAATTTTATATCTAGATAGTTGGTGTTTATACTCAATATACAATCGATAATGTTCTAGGTGTTATCCCAAGGAAATAAAATGAGGTCGATTATACATATTAGAAAGTAAATTATACCAACTAAGATTTAATTCATCCTTTATTATTATGAAGTCTTTTAGATAGTTCTTATCAGTTTGTATCTCAAATTTATATTTGAAAACTTTAACCAAGATTTCATAATTGTGTTTTACCATGTAAAATATAATTATAACTACTATAGTTGTTAATAAAGTTGATTTGGTACCTTAAGCTTAATCTTAGACATTTATTAGAAAGGAAGTCATAAACCATAGTGTATAGTTCCTCAATAATTTATTTTCTATATTACTTAGTGAAAATATCATTAGGAATATTTTACATATAAATAAAATTTACATATGTCAAATAAACTATACTATTTGCCATAAAATATCCATTGCTTGAAGTTAGAATATATGAATGTTATTTATATAATAAAGATAACAATCTCAAATATGAGTTTGAATTAAAAAAAGTTTAAGTTAAAAGTATTTTGCATATAGAACTTGTTATTTATAAAATATTGACATTTACTTTGTAATTCTTGTCAAGAGATCTAGTCTCATAATCAGAATTTTAAGCATATCCAAATATGAAGGTGATTGTTATGAAAAATGATTTAAGTAAATAGTCAATCATTCATAAATTAATCTTAGACATACATTGCTAAATTAAAACATCTCGTGTATAAAAAATATTGTTTCATATTACAAGTACATTATGTTCCTAGTATAATTAATAAACTAAACTCCGAGAGTGTAGTTCCAACTTGATTGTGCTTAGTTGGTTACTCTTCTGTAAATATCTGCAATCCATTTACAAATATTAGATTAAAATTTAAGAACCAAGTACCAAAGTGTTATATGAAAAGTATGAGTTTTATCTAGTAAATACCTTAATTACTAGTCTATTCCAGACTTTCTTTCTAGATAAGAGAAACAGTTCCTCTTCCACTATCCAGATACTCTAAAGTAGAAACATGATGCATCTAAGTGTGACTTATTGGATCTCTTGGACTTAAAGGAACCCTTTCCATGAACTAATGGTCTTTTTGATCACACATGGTGACTCTTTTCAGCCTAACATTGTTCTTCTGTATAAATCGGTTCATACCAAAAATCATTGTATTTTTGGAATATTTGCTCAACCTGATGAAACATTTAAAATCCTTCTATGCCTTCCAGCTCCTCCCAGAGTTCTGGAATAATTGAATACAATATCTCTCTAGAAACATCATCAGAATTATTGCAATGCATCCACCAAACATTATGATTCGATGTGTTCTTGATATCAGGTTGTTCAGGAATAGATCCTTTAAGAACAAACAACTTATTATCCTTTTGGAGATTTTCTTTCAAAACAACGTCCATTGGATAATATTATACCCATCGAATATTAAATATTCACGTTAATTTACAACATCATACTGATGCATGCTTGTAATATTGGATTTGATTCTCATCTATAAAATTTAAAAATATTCATTTAGTATTTTAAATATTAAAACTCTCTAATAATTAATACCCTTTTAGTTTCCTAAAACATTAATTATAAAAGTATAGGATCCAAGTTGTGAAACAAATAAATGGTTAGGTATCCTTTATCCCATCCACTTAAATTCAACCCGATAGATATCGATTATCAATTATATCTTACTATATAATTCATAGATTATGGGATCACTAATAACAATATTAATTAGACATGTTTGTTCTCATCTATGCCTTATAACTCTCTTTCTTAGGTGACCTTTATCACAAAAGATTTCCAATCAAATCGTCCAATTCGAAAATCATGTGTAATCGGCCTATAACTTGGTTATAAAATCACGAAGACACCCCGGCTATCAAAATATAACACTAAGCAGTTAGGTATCCTTTATCCCAATAGTGCATACAAGAGAGATCTTTTCTGCCCAGAGTATGCCACCTCAAAGTAGGTGAAAATGGCATGCTTCTTGAGTATGCTTAAGATGGAGATTCGAGAGTTTGTATCGACCCATCCGTATCGGACCTTGTCCGAGTTACAATCAAGTGCCAGGAGTGTAACAACGTAAATTTTAAAACAAAATTTTCATTTTTGCAACATCAAAAACCATCGTTTAATATTCCAAATTCAAACGTGAACAATGTTATCATAATAAAATACATCCCATGATCATAAAAACAGTTTCCGACAGTGTGTACAATCACGTCGGCGCCTTCCCACGGTCCTCGCTAGTACCTGAAACACATAACACAACAACTGTAAGCATAAATGCTTAGTGAGTTCCCCAAAATACAACTTACGCACATACGCCTTTCCAGGCCCTAACCTTCCGGTCCATGTGTCTCAGGGGACTTCCGTCCCGACTAGGTAAACCTTCCGATCCTACCTGCATCAACCTTATGGTTCACATCACAACGCCTTCTGGCCCATAACATATACGCCTTACGACCCATAACATAATGCCTTCCGGCCCATATCAAGCATATCATACATGGCACATATAAACGATTAACTTATCACATTCAATGCATATAACTCATAACATATCCGACCTTCCGGTCACACAATAAAACCCTTCCGGGTACAGTATAGTGAGAAAACTCACCTCGTGGAAAGTCTAAGATCTCGCGTACTCGCTATCTCCAAATCCCAACGACGACTCTACCTCGCCTAATCATAAAAATATCATTTCAATAATTAAAGACTTCCACAACTACACTTTACCCCTTACCATCATTCCTCAGAGGGTAAAAGACCATTTTACCCTTCCTTGACCCAAAGTCTTCATGTTGACCAAAACCCTAAAAGTCAACAAAAGTCAACCCTTTTTAGTACGCGGGGCGTACTGCTTGACGTACACGGGGCGTACCTCGCCAACCTAAGGATCGGGGTTTCCACCCAATACGCTGCGCGTACTGGGAGTTACGCCCAACATAACCATCAGACTTCAACATACATCATTTCTGGTCTTAATCGGTTAAGCCATTACTCCAACTTCTAGATCCGACTCTGTTTATGCGTGTATTGATGGGTTTTGGTCATAAGACATCCTATGTGCTCATACAAACCCTAATGCTTGGATCTAGGTTTCTCTATTGTACATGCTTTGAATCCAAGACTATAAACCCTAGTTCCAGCATACAAGTAATCATATTAATATGTAATTAGGTTTAAGATCATACCTTGATTGTTATGTAGCAATAACAATCCCAAATCTCCTTGTATTGACTTTGGAATGCTTAGAGTCACAAGTGTCACTCCTCTAATGGTTCACAAACACCAGAAGCAAGAGGATGAAGAGGAGAGAGGTTGGAGGCTACCAAAAACGTGTAGAAACCCTAGCAAGATCATTAGCCACGTTTTTGAGCCTTAAGGGGTCTTTATATAGTTGGGCTACTAGGGTTATCTAACAAGGAAACCCTAATTTGGATGCTTAAGCCCTAAGCAACCCATAGACTCCTTTAATTAAGCCCATGGACGATTTCCTTATTGGTTTCCCATTAGAATTCGTCCATCCTCTAATACAAGGCAATCTATGGCCCAAATTGCAATTATCTTATAATTACAATTCCAGTCCCTTAAGTTTAATTAATCTCATTTAGTCACAAAACTAATTACCAATTAATTATTGACTAATATTAATTAAACAATATGATTTTTCCTTTAATATATTATTCCCATAATATATTAATAAATCATATTTAATCCTTACTCTCCATAATTCATCCTATCAAGTTGCTTTGGTGAAGGCAACCCAAAAGGACCATGCACCATCGGGTCAAGTACATACCAAAATAGTTATGGACTTAGACACTAATCCAACAGTCTCCCACTTGGATAAGTCTAACAACTATTCTGCGTATGACTTCAGATCCCGATCTGCAATCGTAGCTTTCCAAAGCCGCTGTGAACTCTGATCATATCAGATACGCATGTCCTTAGATAAGGGATCATATATTCCTCCATTCTAGATATCGTATGAGATATGATTTCAAATCATTCTCTTTGTACTATATCTCGATTTCCGATTTATGACGACAGACTAACTGAACAAATCAAATTAGCCCTAGCCCGGCCGAGCATTTACGTATGTCATCACTAAACCATCGAAGGGCCCAAAGATATCGCTTTTATCCTTCTTTGGATAAAAGGAATGGATAAACTTTGATACAATGCTTGCCTGCACTCACTAACCAAATCGCACACAACAATATGTTTTATAACACCAAGTTACTAGTGCGTTTACACATTATCAATGTGCAACCGATTCGCAAGATACAACTCACACATCTCGGTTTCAAGAATATAAGATGTTATCGTCTCACCAATCACTCGTAATACAATTCATGGAGTGATCCAAGTGAGCGTGGGTTTAATCCAATGCTCAAATCATATTCATAAGCACTCATGAACGTTGCAACAAACATTTGCTTATGTCTAATACTCTTCTAGACAATCCACACACCAATTCATGACAGTCTTCATTCATATCTACTTCCAACATATGAACGACTGTGGCCCGTTTGAATAGTTCAATTATTCTTAATAAACTCAATTATTCTGGAAGTCAACACATGCAAGGTGAAACACAAGAATAATACTAATCCCATATGGCCTCAAACCTTTGAGTATAAACAAAACACGTTTTATTTATCACCATATCGATTACTCATTATTTGTCATTTCGGGTAATCGACTTTATACTTGAATTATTACACTTGTCCCATGCTCCTATCATGCACACAATGTTTACCTATGGTTTTTACTTTGTGAAATAGACAAATTGAACACATTTCCAATCATTCTCATTTTACAACTCCAAATCCATTTTCTTAAGTGTAAGAATATCAAATTCTTGTTACTTATAGAATATACTAGATTCTAACACTTTATGCAACGATCCTTTTGTAATGTCACTGCACCAAAGTCTCAAAGACTATTTCCAATGATATTACAAAGTCCTCTATTGGAGATTGTTACAAGACAATTCCTTAGATACGATGTCTCTCACTCAAAGTACATTCTTTTGAACATCCTTTTGCATAAAGGTTTCTAATCTAGTCATAGTTTTTCAATATTTACTTCCCAATATGGACACGCTTCCATATTTTCCATATGACAACTAATTTCTTAATAGAATCTTATCTATTCGTAATGATGTCGATATTGTCCATCCAATATGGAAACATTTCCATAATTTCCAATACTATACTTCCAACTACTCACAAGTGACCAATCATCGTCGAACTTTGGATTGTCCTTTGATAGTTGTTTAATTATTTTAGTCAAAACCGATTCTAGTCCCTTTTCCCTCTAAATGCGCTAGACATTTGGAAAATTTTATAATGGTCAAACATTAAAGCATTTGCAATCGATCCTATACCCGAAGCGTATGGGACACGACGCACAATGTTTTATTTTCTATGTTCTCAAAATTCGAATTGTGAAGAGGAATACCGTAATCATAATCGAAATTTTAAGAACACACTATGTACCCTTGACTAAGTTTATTAACATTTCTCAACCTAATCCTTTAGATTTGAAATGAAGCATAATATTCTATCCCTTAATTATAGCAAAACAACCTTTCAACTCTTACAACTTTGCAAAGTATGACTCTTGTTTTCTATAATTAATATTGCCAACTTGCAAAACTTTCCATAATAATCATACAATCATAACTTCTATGCTTCCACTATCATGATGATTATTATAAAACATAACACTTATGCTCCCACTAGCTTCGACATGTATTCATAAACATCTTAACTTTCAGAAAAACAATACTTATTGAATTTCTTAAGTTCGTGTTTCTAATACTTAGTGCTTTGATAATCTTTTATCAAGGCTTCTTGAACTTATACACTTTTGCCTTAGATAGTTCATATGTGTGTCTTAACAATTAAGACTAATTGCCAAACCTCACAATTCAAATTATGGAAAGGGATGCCGTAACCATGATCGAATTCGAGAATGCAATTTTACAATCACTATCTTTTAAAATCTTTCTTAGTGAAAGCATTTCCTCACAATCATTTTCATGAAAGAGGAAATCTTATGACACTTAGATTTAAATGGTGTATTTGTTCCTATCCATGTGAATTTGTTAAAAAACAAAGTTTACGACAAATTCAAACTCATATGGATTGAATTTTCTTAATCTTGATTTCTTGCCTTATGGTAGCACAGCTTCCCACCACGTCTTCCAAGTAGTTAAGCATCTCACCTTTTTCCTATCAATGTACCTTTCATTGATCAAGGTGCCTTGCCTTTTATGCGTTCAAAATGAGAACTCATAGAACTCACATGCATAATTAACTCAATTGGAAACAGCACAGAAACAAGATAACGTCAACACGATAGGTTGTAAACCTCAACTCGTGTGCTAGTGATGATTGATAAGGTTTATTTGATTTGTTCTTGAAACTTTTCCAGACCAATAAGACTCCCACTGACTCCTTGACATATAATATTCTTTTATCAATAAACATTTCTTGACTAATATTCAAGAATTAGTGTAGTTTTTATCAAAACACTTCATAAATTGGTCTTAGTTGGTCTTTGTCTTATTCAAGACATCACAACTTTCCACAATTGATGAATGTTATAAACTTTCTTAATACTATTCACTCAATGTCACAATCTTGACTTTAAGACTTGTTTTGGAACGAAGTATGATTGACTTCTTGATTTGACCATTTCTTCAATATTTGATTCCTCTTCTTGGACATACAATTGTACCAAGACTCACTTAGAGGATCAATTGAGATATGGTTCTTAATCATTAAGACCTATCATAAAGCATAAAAGCTACTCTCTCTTCTTCTTAGAATGGAGAAACTCTTATCTTTCTGCCTACTTGATTCTTCTTATTCGTTTTGCTATTGATCTAAACCCTTTAATCAATTCAAAATTACACTTAATCTTGTAGGTGTAATCATATTTACTAAGCCTTTAGTAAATCATGACGAATATCTTTGTTACTCTTATGGTGAACTTGATCAACACACAACTTTGTGTACTCGATCTCCTAGTCCTTCACTTGACACTTTGTCAATGAATTAGTCTAATTTCCAAATATGAAATTTCTCATTCATCGTGCAACCAGGTTGCATGATTCCAAGTTTCTGTCCAATTGAAACTTGGGCGATGAGAAACTCTCCCTATTTGGTAAATTCTTGACATTCCATAACACAATAAGAAACAAATCCATTATTGCTAATAATTTTAACATCAATTTTTCATACAATGCAACTCATTGAAAAACTTATGCTAATACATCTTTCTTAGCAATCTAATTCTAACTCTAAGTAGTAGCTCAAGAATCTAATCTTCGAGAAACGCGATCGAAATCCATTCCTTCACGGTTAGATTCTGCTCACTTCTTCCCTTAAGCTTCTTTTCTTTTCTTTGATCCTTCTAAACATCAATTGTAATCTTATCACATTATGTATTCAGAATCTAGAATGAAGCTTAAAAGAGTTAGTCAATGGATTTTACCTAAATTAGAGCCATATGTTTCGACTCTCCTATCTCTTAGATCTCTTAGGTAAATAGGGCAGCTTCGTCTCCAATGCCCATTCTCTTGGCAATAAAAGCAAATTGACTCTTTTTGGAATAGGACATGGAACTACTTCAGACATAGCCTTTCTCTTATGATAAATCTTTTCAATCATAGCATGTCTTTCATTGGCATTGTCTATATCCATAGAGGTTTCGAAGGCAGATTCACCAATCAACTTTGCTTTTCTATTGCGCCAAACCATTGCTGATTCAGCAGCAATAAGCATATAGGTGAGATCTATAAGGGTCACGTCGCGGTTCATCATATAGTACTCTCTTACGAACTCACTATATGAGTTAGGAAGTGATTGAAGAACCCAATCAACAGCCATCTCTTCACCAACAACGGATCCCATCATTCTTAACCTATCAATGTGTGACTTCATCCCTAAGACGTGTGCACACACCGACTTGCCCTCTTTATGTTTACTTGCCAAAAGGGCTTGAGTGATATTGAACCTTTCAATTTTACAATCTTGTAGGTTAGGGAGAATAATTGGAAGAGGAGGAGGGAGTGAAGCATGATTTCTTGTTCCTCGATCGAATCGTGGAATATCATCTTTATGTGGAATGCTTGTTCCACGGGATTTGAGAAGACCATAGTTGTCGAACTTTGACATCGGGAGAAAAACGAATTCAAGTTAGTTGATTGATTGAGTCCTTGGTAAATCACCCAAATGAAATTCCAAGGCTAGGACCCAACACAATATCCTACAACTCGGGAGAGGGATGCCGTAACCCAAATTGCAGAACATTTGAAGGTACGTGAATGACGATTCACTAATTTCCACCATGAAAAACGAAAAATAATTTTAAGTTTTAAATCTATGAAAACTCCTAGATCCTTTGAGATTCATTGAATATTTCAATGGCATGTTTAAATCTCGATATGCCCCTCTTGTTTGTGACTGGGATGCCGAGGATCACAAAGTGGGTGTGAATAACCATGCAAACTACATGGTGCCCTCACATGTTACAATCACCTATTCAATGTGCCGGTAAACCACACACGCTCCACCAAACTATGACAAACATTGAGTCACCCTTTGCTACCTTTGCTTAGAACCATTTAGTGTGCCGGTAAACCACACACGCTCCACTAACGTCTTCGCAAGGGCACAAAGTGTAATTTCATGGAATTGCATCAATTCACTTTTGCCTAAGTAACTAAGATTGGGAATTTGAAAAACATTTAGTTACTTTGTATTTCATTATACTTATAATGGAAGGTTTCGTCCTATCCTACCCGTTCGGCTAACGACCCTCCACTAGTCAAGAGTGCGGTGGGTAAGAGTGGATACCCATTCAATCGCCATTTTATAGGCAATTTCCTTAAACACCCCTTATAGACCAGCTTCGTGAATGAGGCCTACTAACGGTAAGATTGACTTTTACTCATACATATATATAATGTTATACTTCTAATGTTATATATAGTATAGGGTGTATTTTATACTTTTAAAATACTATATGGTTAACTTTAAGAATTATACTTTTAATTCAATTAAATGGTTAACCTAAACTTTTATGGATTTATTAAACCTCTTTTAATTATACTCCTTAATTAATTAATAAAACCATAAGGTGTGATTTGAACTTTTCAAAACATTACTACGGTTTTAGAATTTAACATTTCTAATTAAACTTTTAATCAACTTTTAAATTCCAAAACTTGAGGGCAGATTTTGAAACCTTTTTCAAAACATTAGGGTTTTAACTATTTAAATTTCAAAACTCCAAAACTTTTGGGTTCAAATTTAAACTATAAAACCTAAAGGGGAAAATATGAAACCTTTCATAAGAACAAGGATCAAATAACAAATAATTTTAAATTAACATTTAATCACATAATTATCCATATTTGATTTATTTAATGATTTCTTGCAAAACAATTTATCAATGTACTCAAAATAATTAATCAATTATCTTATAAGGAAACAATTATCTTGTTAATTGATAATTATCTTTAATTAGATCAAGAATATAGTCATATATATTATAAAATCGGATTTATATTGATCTAACATGATAAGGTAACTATCCATATGCAAAAACAGCAAGAAATCCCGAGATAAGGATTATCTGACGAGTTGACTCGTCGAGTCAGGCATTGACTCGTCGAGTCTGCATGGACTCGGCGAGTTCAGCCATGGACTCGGCGAGTCCAGCCTCCAGAATCCAAAAAATCGAATTTTTCAAACATATAATGCATCAATACAATAGAAACCAATCTAGGCTCTGATACCACTGATGGGTTTTGGTCATAAGACATCCTATGTGCTCATACAAACCCTAATGCTTGGATCTAGGTTTCTCTATTGTACATGCTTTGAATCCAAGACTATAAACCCTAATTCTAGCATACAAGTAATCATATTAATATGTAATTAGGTTTAAGATCATACCTTGATTGTTATGTAGCAATAACAATCCCAAATCTCCTTGTATTGACTTTGGAATGCTTAGAGTCACAAGTGTCACTCCTCTAATGGTTCGCAAACACCATAAGCAAGAGGATGAAGAGGAGAGAGGTTGGAGGCTACCAAAAACGTATAGAAACCCTAGCAAGATCATTATCCACGTTTTTGAGCCTTAAGGGGTCTTTATATAGTTGGGCTATTAGGGTTATCTAACAAGGAAACCCTAATTTGGATGCTTAAGCCCTAAGCAACCCATAGACTCCTTTAATTAAGCCCATGGACGATTTCCTTATTGGTTTCCCATTAGAATTCATCCATCCTCTAATACATGGCAATCCATGGCCCAAATTGCAATTATCTTATAATTACAATTCCATTCCCTTAAGTTTAATTAATCTCATTTAGTCACAAAACTAATTGCCAATTAATTATTGACTAATATTAATTAAACAATATGATTTCTCCTTTAATATATTATTCCCATAATATATTAATAAATCATATTTAATCCTTACTCTCCATAATTCATCCTATCAAGTTGCTTTGGTGAAGGCAACCCAAAAGGACCATGCACCATCGGGTCAAGTACATACCAAAATAGTTATGGACTTAGACACTAATCCAACATGTATACCCATAAAGTCGAGACCTTTAAGCCTTGGCATGGCTGTAAAGGCTCCAACACTTCTTAACATCATTCTATTCCAACTCAAGGACCTAGATCTCATGCATGGTGCAACATTCACGTCCAAGATATCATTTTTATGAGTCTACAACTCCAATAGACCAGAAAAATGATGGATCTAAGCTTATGGAGACCATTTGCACAAAAAGTCTCCACCTTTGGGACTAAAACCCTAGAAAATGGTACTTGAAGCATATAACATGAACCATATGACAAGATCCGAACTTTTTACCTGATAATGAAGCTTCAACCCTTGCAAAGCTCAGATCCACACTTGAACACCACTTTTAGCCTTCCCAATGAGCTCTTCTTCTCCTTTGCTACCTTGGAATGGCACCACCAAGCTTAGAATACTCACAAAATGGCCTAAGAACGAATGCATACTCTCTTTAGGGTTTCTCTCTGAGGTATGGTGGCTGAGAAGTCCAGCCACACATTCCTTTTATAGCCCTCCAAATGAATTAAGGTTTTTAGGTCTGGATCGGTTACGCCCAGCATAACCTTGGGTACGCCCAGCATACCCGAGGGTGAACGCGTCCAAATGAAGCGTGCGAGTACACGCATCGTACACCTTGTACGCCCAACGTACTCGCCTAACATGAAAACCCTAAATGACAACATATCAAAGATGCAGGGCCAAATAGAAGGATACCTGGATTTCAGGCTGTTACAAGGAGGAGAGAGATTGATTTAGAGATCTAGGAGAAGGAGGAGAGGTCAACTTCATGATAGTATCAGCCAATAGCCAAATGGTTCAACTCCGCCAACCCGAGTTTAGGATCAATTGAGGAGAGGAGTTCCAAGAGAGGCAGGTGCAAGAAGTTTCATGATGGAAGGTGTCGATCTTTTGTATATCATATGTGTGGTAAGGAGGGTCATTTTGGCATAGATTACAGGCAGAGTACATGAGTTTGCTTCCATTACGCTAGGAGGGCCACCTCATAGTTCGTTGCCTTTTCTCATTTTTGGTGAGGTGTTGGACCCTACACCCCTAGCTTGACAGCTTCCTAATAGTCGTCGTGGGACAGATGGATCGCCAGAGACCGAGTTTTGAGTTATTAGTTCTTCTATTTAGTCGTTTGTTGTAATTTTGGTATTCATCTATAATTTCTATATATGTTTTGAAGCTCAGTTGTAATATTGGATGATTAGTTGAATGGAATTATCTTATTTAACTCTATTTTAAATTAATTTCTTATTATGAATGGATTAATTATCATTGTTCTTGGTTGCATGCATATTGGAATTTGTGAATGTTGTGTGGGTTTAGATTCTCCTATGTATCTGGATATCAATGGTTGGGATCAAGTGGTAGAATCCAAGTCGGTCTAGGTATCGAAGAATTATGAATTTGTCAGGTTCTAGCATATTTCAAGTGGGAGAGAGTGGGACCTCATAGAAAGAGAATCTCTAAGTTCGATATTCCCGCACAACTGGTTAATTTCTAGTTTCGAATCGTGGTCATCGTCAGCAAGTGGACTTCTTTTCGAATCGTCTCAGTTTTAGTTGTGACAGAATCTGTAGGGTGTGCTTGTGCTTTTAATTCTAGGATGTTAGGAGCCCAGGTTGAGAGATGTGATGAGGGCTTCCTTATCTATTCATGTTTGATTGGGGCTTGGAATTCTGAGTCATGACCCAAAGGCCTAGTAGGGTCAGTTAGGTCATGTTAGGATCGATGTACATCATCTTAGGTTGTGAGTGTTGTTTTTAGTTAGTAGATTGGCAGTAGGCCTAATTGTGTTTGTTGGTTAGTGCATTGGAGGTAAGAACGAGTGTTGTTAGTGGATAGCTAAGCAGAGATGTCAGAACAAGTAAGAGCATGGCTTAGATTGGTATGTGACCGCTAGGTTTTCGTCGTGTTGGTGTGTTTATATGTGGGATTAGTATAATGACATTTGGATGAGGAGATATAGGACCGATATAATATACAGATTTTGGTCAGTTTAGTCGATAAAAAGGATGGTTTAGCTTGTGTATTGGATTTTGTAAGGATTTCTCACTGATGTGTGAGTGTGTGAGGTTGGCATTTATGATGTGGGGTGAAGTTCCTATTTTGGATGTTCGATGAGCAATACAAGTCTTGGAGACCTTGGTCGGGTTAGATTAGAAATCTTTGGTAGAATGAATTTCAATGAGGTGGTTCAGTTTACCTAAAGGTTATCCATGATTTCAGGACCTGAAAGTCACACCCCAAACCGGAACTGCAGAAACGTTCGGGGGCGGATGACGTCAACTACAGTATCAAAACAATTACATAATAGTAATCAAAGTACAAAAACCATGATATTGATAATGTATAGTTTGTTTTTTTACTTTTATGTTCAAATCAATGTATACTTGACACCAAAATGTATAGCAAAAACCAAAAGATATGTCTCTATGAAGCACCGTCTTCTCAAAACCTATGTGGGTACCTGTGACAACCCGAAATTTCTATCTTGTTCAGTTATTCAAATCAATCAAGGTCAGACTTATTGTTGCTATCTTCTAGCATTGTTTAATAGTCAATTATAGTGTTCTAAGCTCAGTACCTTCAAATTTAGGGTTTAGAATTGGGTTCCACAAGTTCACCACTTCCCAAAATGGCCAAACACTCCAACATGAGGAGTGTATGGCCGTACGCTTGGGTGTGCGGCTGAACACCCCCCTTCTGGCCGTATACTCTCATGTATAAATGAGAGACGTAGCCTTCATTCAATTCTTTTAACATTCCTAAGACAACAACTTGTTTATCTCTCAACTACCATCCGATTTTTAACTAAATCTTAAAGATTGTAAGTGTTTCTTCCCTTGAATTGTTGATTCCTTTCACTATCTTGTATGGATCATTGATTTCATCCACGAAATCACTTCATTTGGTAGATCTTCAAGTGTTCTTCAGTTTAACCAAGAAAACCTACTAAGTTCATGGACTTCAAACACCCATAAAGGCTTCTATATCATAAGTATTCCTTCCTATACTTGTTACTAACTAGATATACTCCTTAGAAATCATCCAAACCATGATCATCAAGGAGTTATGGTTGTACACACCCCATGTGGCCGTACACCCCTTTGTTTAGTGCTTATTGGCCTCAAACTCATGTTCTATGCTACCAAATGATGAAGAACACTTAGAGGATGCAAGATATAGTCTTGAAACACAACTTTTGACCATTTCTTCATGGAGTGTATGGCCATACACTCCCTGTCCAAATACACTAGGCCGTACACCCAAGTGGCTATGCACCTGGTGGCCGTACGCACACTTCTGTGGATGTACACCCATTATATGCAACCCTTTGCACTTCTAACACTTCAAATCAAGTGTTTCCTAAGTCCTAGGGTGTTTTCCCTACATGATTAGTTGTATAAACACTAAATATATCCATATACGTGTCATTATATGCTTCTTAGGATCTGTTGTGCTCAAGTCTTCACTTAACACTTAGGATGCTACAAATTGATCTTTCATTCGTATCACTCACTGCAGGTGAGTTCATACCCCCTTAATCTACCCTTTTAAATGATTTTAAATGCTTTTATGGGGGGAATACAAGTTGAAAACATTATAGTTATTATATCAATCACATGTGGTTAATAACTATCAAATAAGTGGATTTCATATACTTCAACACTGTTTACTAAACAAACTCTTTAAAACATTTTATAAACTGACATCAAGTCATATATTATTATTCAAATGGTTAAAACTCCTTTTCATGTCAAATTCTTTATTGCTAAAACTCTTTATTAAACTCTTTTAAACTTCTATATTGTCAAAATCATGTCTATATAGATATAAATATATAAGTAAGGTTGAAAGGACTTAGAACTGATAACTCGTTTTATTTCTTGTTCCTTGGTTGGTTGTGGACTTAGAGTATTTGTTTTTTTGTCCGAGTGTCGTTTGAACCTTAGTTATATACTATGTATATTTATATAGATATAAAAGCTTTTATCTCAGTTCAACACAGTCAGTCATTAATACAACATTACTATTAACTATAATGGGTATAGTTTAGGAGATTACTACTCATTATTTGTAGTACAATGAAACATACAAGAGTCAGTTCATTCATGAGTCAATACAAACTTACTATTATGATAAAAAAAAAGAACATACTATTATGAGAATCAAAAAGAACATATTATGATGAGAAACTAATAGAACATACACTATACTATACAAGAGACCATATTATGATGAGAAACTAAGAGAACATACACTATACTATACAAGAGAACATACTATACACTAGTACAGAGAGAACATACAATACACTAGAACATACTATACAAACACTAGAATACTATAACATTAATGTGTACCACTACTTCATGGCATGGCAGTCTACTACTATGTCACATTTTGTAACCAGAGTCTCCTAGAGGGAGAGCGTGAATTTGTGTATAGATCTATATGGGACTGGCCGTCCTACACCTTGCTGCTAGCTACAGTGGGACCTGCAGGTCTACAGGTGACGAATGTCATACCATATCACATTGTACCTCAATTAACAAATTGATTTAAGGTAGTTAGTAAAATAGTAGTTACTATATACAAAACTATAGTACTTCATTATTTTCCCATTGCATTCACATTATGATTTTCTCACATAAACAGTAATGTAAAACTATATTTTCGGTAATGATAACCATACTTGGGAAATATACGCACTTTTACAAACAAACAACACGCATAACATTTGGGCCTTGGTAGAAGGCTACTTTTTAGTAGATAATATAGGATTTTCTAGGAGATACAAACATTTACTACAACCACTTACAAACTTTTACATCAAAGATTTACAAACATTTTCATACAAACAATGACACTAAAATACTTATGAACTTACCAGCTTAAATGTTGATCCTCTCTTTCAAAATAACTTGTATTCTCAGGTCATCAGTCCACAGGTACCGATGCCAGGTTTTGAAAAGACGGAGCTTTTAAGACTCGTCTTTATTTTGAGTATTCGTTTTTAGTGTCTTATAAAGTATACGTAGAACACACTTGTATTGAATTATATTACTAATGCAATGGATGATTTTGTTGCTTGTTTACTATTATGTATTGTTGTGATACTGTACATGACATCCTCTGCCCCCGAATGTTTCCGCCAATTTGGTTTGGGGTGTGAAAGATTGGTATCAGAGCATTGTTTATAGTGAATCGAGTATATCAACCCATAAAATATATACAAACTATAAACACAACGAGATTAAAATACTCTGACCAAGAGTTTATGCTTTTAAATAATAAAATATTAAACTAAGTATACATACCTACATTCATACTAAAATCAGTGTCACTAGGATAGAACAAAAGTATTACGATTTTTGAACAACACAATTAGGTTTAGAGACTATAGTCGGATCTGGGAGCGATATAGCCTGATCAACTATATGTTCCGAGGAGTGACTAGCATGTGCCTAAGAATGGTTGTGGTTTTTGCAACAAGTCTAAAAACTTACCAACACTACTACAATGAAAACATTAGAACATAACATAACCTAAAATACTATAGGAGTATTTTGTGTTACTATAATTACTTGTTTGAGAACTAAAGGTCTTTATTAGCAGATCAGTCATTGCTTGGTGGGTACGCTAAGGTTATATGTGACTAAGGTGTCATACACATAGAATCTATGATCTTTGCTTTACTTCTAGTTCCTTGTTTGGTTGTGGATTTGGAGTTAGGGTCACTTATTCGATGGTCTATCCTATCTTGGTTAGATATCACTGGTATGCACTGCTCAAGTATTGAAGTAACTGGTAAGGATCATCCTATAATTATCTTAATTAGTACGTCTATTAACTATATCTCTTATCCCTATTCTCGCGTAGATAAAATGGTTGGATTCCATATCCCAGGCGACCCATACTTCCCAAATCAAGGAAATGATGGTTGGCTCGATGTTGAACTAGAAGAAGAACCTGAAATCCCCTTAGATGATGACTTCGCCGAGAACTTTTCGGAGGATTCTGACTCCGAGCCCGAAGTCAATAATCTACCCCCTGTGGCTCCTGTCCCAAATCCTAATCCTTGTCCAGATTTTCAAGGCCCGATGCCTTCATTGGTGGAAATCTTCGAAACATGGAGTCAAGAGCAGGATCAACCCATTCCATACAATGGAGACAGAAACTTCTACGACCTGAGCGAAGGAGGCTCAGCAGATAGAGTCCTGCCTATTCTGGTCCGCAAGGTTTCTTGAAACGAAATACAGGGTAGGACATCCCTCAACCGAATCATGTAAGTGGATGCCAATGCGAGAATGCATACAATCCGCACCATTCATCTTGAAGATGCTCGTGAGAGGTCTATGAGAGACAATGAGGCCCTGCATCAAGAGCTTGCTGCGACTCGGGCTGAAGTCATAGAACTCCGGGTACGCCAAAGGGTATATGAACGACACATTCTTGACATGGAGCGTCAATTGGCAAGCTTAAGGGTTCACCCGAGGGGTACCCATCGCCGGTAGAAGATGCTCTACTTTTCCTCTCTTTTGGTTTAAGGAATAGCCTTCGTATCTAATCTCTATGTAGCACTTCTCCTGTAAAATATTCTTGTCTTTCAAATACTATAACTAGACTTCTAAGCTGTCAGCATTTTCCATATATGGTTTGATGTAAGACCTACTTTTAGGTCATTTTCTAAACTTATTACATCATTAATACCAATATTATTTACAGTTATCTAATCTTTTGAGAAATCAATATCCAAGTAATTTTAGACTTCTACTACTAGATCTCTATATCAATCATAGTTTCATTTGTTTTGTTGGACTATGGAGAGTTAGTCCATGGGTCACACTCATTATAATTATAAATGATTCTTACTATCATCATTATTGGCATGGATTGGTTGAGTCTTCATCGCGCCGACATCATGTGTTATGAAAAATTCGTTTGTCTTAATCTTCCGTCTAGCGAAACCCTTACTATCTACGGCGACAAACCTGACACAAACTTTTGTATCATCCCGAGTATTCAAGCCCAGAAATTTCTACGAAAGGAATGTCATGCATTCCTTGTTCATGTTATCGATAGAAGCCAAGATACCAAAGACCTAAAGAGTATATCGGTAGTACGCAACTTTCCCGGCATCTTCCCAGAAGAACTCCCAGGATTACCTCTACAACGTCAAGTCGAGTTCAGAATTGACTTAGTTCCAGGGACTACCCCAGTATCCAAATTGCCCTATCGTCTAGCACCAGCCGATATGCAGGAACTATCTAGTCAACTTAACGAACTGCTCAGCAAGGGCTTCATTAGGCCAAGCTTCTCACCTTGGGGAGCACCGGTCTTGTTCGTCAAGAAGAAAGACGAATCGTTCTGAATGTGTATCGACTACAGGGAACTTAACAAACTAACCATCAAAAATCGTTACCCTCAGCCTCGCATTGACAATTTTTTTGACTAACTTCAAGGAGCGAACTTCTTTTCAAAAATATACCTGAGGATTGGGTATCACCAGTTACGAGTGCTTGGGGAGGATGTTCCGAGGATAGCCTTCCGTACTCGTTATGGACACTACGAGTTTGTAGTGATGCCGTTCGGATTGACCAATGTGTCTACAGTATTTATGGACTTAATGAATAGGGTGTGTCGTCCTTACTTGGATGAGTTCATCATCGTCTTCATCGATGACATACTTATCTACTCTCGAAGTAAGGAGGAGCATAGTCATCATCTGCATCAGGTCTTAGAAACACTGCGATCAGAGAAGCTTTATGCGAAGTTCTCGAAATGCAAATTTTGGATCCGAAGAGTCAAATTCTTGGGGCACATTGTTAGCGAAGAGGGTATACACATGGACCCTTCCAAAATCAAAGCCATTGAGAACTGATCAGCACCGAAGACGCCTACAGAAATTCTTCAATTCCTAGGCCTCGCTGGCTATTATTGCAGATTCATTCAAAACTTCTTGTAGATTGTGAAACCTCTTACAAAATTGACCCAGAATGGCATGGCCTTTAACTGGGAAGAGAAGCAAGAGAAAGCGTTCCAAACGCTGAAGCAAGCCTTATGCACCGCCACCGATACTATCCCTCCCAGAAGGGATAGAAGACTTCGTGGTTTATTGCGATGCATCCAACCAGGGGCTCAGCTGTGTCCTGATGCAATGAGGTAAGGTCATCGCCTATGCCTCAAGACAGCTGAAGACACACGAGATTAACTACACCATACATGATCTTGAGTTAGGAGTAGTAGTGTTTTCTTTGAAGATGAGACCCTACCTGTATGGTACAAAAATGACTATCTTTACAGAACACAAAAGCCTACAACACATATTTGACCAGAAGGATCTCAACATGAGAAAACAATGATGGGTCGAGCTACTCAGTGATTACAAATGCAAAATTCGTTATCATCCCGGCTAGGCCAACGTAGTAGCTGACACCCTGAGTCGGAAAGAATACTCTAGTCATAGAGTCAAATAATTGACTATTACTATCCATTCACACTTGCCACACAAATTAAGGAGGCCCAGCTCTAAGCTTTGAAATCTAAAAATGTGGCGGGTGAATCCCTGAGAGGGATGGATAAGAACTTGGAAGTCAAGGGTGGAGGATCCTTATATCTCATGGATCGGATCTGGACACCGAAACACAGTGGTTTCAGAGACTTGGTCATGACCGAAGCGCACAACACTTGATATTTCGTCCACCCAAGTTCAGATAAGATGTATATGGATCTTAAAAAGTTATACTGGTGGCCTAACATGAAAGCAGAGATTGCTATCTTCCTAAGTAAATGCCTTACTTGCGCAAAGGTTAAGGTCGAATACCAGAAAACATCAGGTCTACTACAACAGCCGGAGATACCTGAATGGAAGTGGGAGCAGATCACGATGGACTTCAGAACCAGGTTTCCCAAGACAATGGGTGGTCTCGATACCATTTGGGTTATGGTAGACTGGTTAACAAAGTCCACACACTTCCTGCCCATCAAGGAGACTGACAAGATGGAGAAACTTACAAGAACATACATTAGGGAGATAGTATGATTGCACGGTGTTCCCATATCTATTATCTCTTATAGAGATAGTCGATTCACTTCGAGGTTCTGGAAGTGACTACAGAGTTCCCTAGGAACGAGGCTGGACATGAGTACATCCTACCATCCGCAAACCGACGAACAAAGTGAGAGAACTATCCAAACCTTGGAAGACATGCTGAGAGACTGTGTGATAGACTTCGGGAAGGCATGGGATACTTATCTACCCCTTGTCAAGTTCTCCTACAATAATAGTTATCACACGAGCATAAAGGTTGCTCCCTTTGAAGCCCTCTATGGCCGTAAGTGAAAATCCCCTTTGTGATGGGCTGAGGTGGGTGACACCTAGTTAGCTAAAGGACGAGTTCCTGGCAGCACTTTCATAGGTCCAGAAATCCTATGGGAAACAACATAGAAGATCGTTTAGATTCGTGAACGATTGAAAACCTCTAGAGACCGACAGAAAAGCTACGCTAATAAGAGAAGGAAACCTTTGGAATTCCACGTTGGTGATCGTGTTCTTTTGAAGGTCTCACCATGGAAGGGCTTGATACGCTTTGGAAAGAGTGGAAAGCTAAATCCAAGATACATAGGGCCTTTCGAGATTCTCGCTAGAATTGGCCCGGTAGCTTACAAACTCAATCTAACTCGCGGACTTAGTAACGTATATTCTACTTTTCACGCCTCGAACTTGAAAAAGTGCCTATTCGATGAGACTCTTGTAATCCCACTCAATGAGATCGAGATCAACGAGAGCCTCAACTTCGTGGAAGAACCTGTAGAGGTCATGAACCAAGAGGTCAAGCAAACAAAGCAAAGTCGTATCCCAATAGTGAAGGTTCACTGGAATACCAAGCGAGGACCAGAACTCACTTAGGAATGCGACAATCAAAGGAAACTGAGATATCCTCATCTTTTTGTTTAGTTATTTGTAACTACTTAATTATTTAAACTCTAATTTCGGGACAAAACTCTCTCTAACGGGGGGATGATGTGACAACCCTAAATTTCTATCTTGTTCAGTTATTCAAATCAATCAAGGTTAGACTTTTTTTTTGCTATCTTCTAGCATTGTTTAAGAGTCAATTAGAGTGTTCTAAGCCCAGTACCTTCAAAGTTAGGGTTTAGAATTGGGTTCCACAAGTTCACCACTTCCCAAAATGGCCAAACACTCCAACATGAGGAGTGTATGGTCGTACACTTAGGTGTGCGGCCGTACACCCCCTTCTGGTTGTACACTCTCATGTATAAATGAGATACTTAGCCTTCTTTAATTCTTTTCACATTCCTAAGCCAACAACTTGTTTATCTCTCAACTACCATCCGATTTTTAATCTAAATCTTCAAGATTGTAAGTGTTTCTTCCGTTGAATTGTTGATTCCTTTCACTATCTTGTATGGATCATTGATTTCATCCATGAAATCACTTCATTTGGTAGATCTTCAAGTGTTCTTCAGTTTGACCAAGAACACCTACTAAGTTCATGGACCCCAAACACCCCTAAAGGCTTCTATATCATAAGTATTCCTTCCTATACTTGTTACTTACTAGGTAAACTCCTTAGAAATCATCCAAACCATGATCATCAAGGAGTTATGGTTGTACACACCCCATGTGGCCATACACCCCTTTGTTTAGTGCTTATTGGCCTCAAAGTCATGTTCTATGCTACCACATGATCAAGAACACTTAGAGGATGCAAGATATAGTCTTGAAACACAATTTTTGACCATTTCTTCATGGAATGTATGGCCATAAACTCCCTGTCCGTACACACCAGGCCCTACACCCAAGTGGATGTACACCTAGTGGCTGTACGCACACTTCTATGACCGTACACCCATTATATGCAACCCTTTGCACTTCTAACACTTCAAATCAAGTGTTTCCTAAGTCCTAGGGTGTTTTTCCTACATGATTGTCACACCCCAAAACCGAGAACGGCGGAATACGTTTTGGGGTGGAGGACGTCATGTTCAGTATGATAACAAAGAAAAATAGTAAGCACAAGCAACCACATCCATTGCATTAATATAATAATTGTAATATAAGCATGTTCTGTATATTTATGTAGACACCAAAAGTATAAACAAAATAAAAGATGAGTCTTATATGTGCTCTATCTTCCAAAAATTGCGCCAGTACCTGTTTATTTTTGACCTGAGAATACAAGTTATTATGAAAAACGAGTATCAGCATAAAGCCGGTCAGTTCATAAGTATTTAGTGCCATTGCTTGTATAAAAGTGTTTACAATTTTGAAGTGTAATGACTGTTATCAAAATTGAAAGTAGTTTGATTCATAGAAAATCCCATATTTTCCAGCAAAGTAGTATTTCACTAAGACTAGGTTATTAGTAAGTTCATTTCTTTGAAAATATGATAGTCTTCTCGTGAAAATATCAGTAATGAAAATACAGTTTTAGCTCGTTCATTTTAGAGAAGGAATGGAGTTTCACCCCAGTAGCATCCTTGCCGGCTAAATGTAATAGTGAACGTAAACTTCGAATAGTATTAATTTTGTATGCACCTCGGGATGTGTTATCAATTACAGTTTGAATGTGAGCTCGTATGATGTGACATCCCCATTTTCTCGGCCAGAAAAGACCAATTTTGTTTATGCTTTATAAAAATCAGAGTTCTTCTCTTAATAAAAATGTTGCGGAATTTGTTCCCAGAAAAACATGATAAATACGTTATTAAAACATTTTCGGAGAAACATATTTTATTCATTTCAAAACGTTTGGGATGTCATCGTTAATACAGAAACATAAGCATAAACAGAACTTACATTTATTTACACTAGTGATCTACATCTCTTTAAATCTCTCAGTGTAAAGTGACTTCGTATCAACACCTGTGATATAAATAACTGAGTGGGTCAGGTTGGGAAACCTGGTGAGTACATAGGGTTTTCAACCCACAATAATATAATTATTATTTTCAAACAATCAAACAATCAACCCAATTACCCATCCCCATTATCTGTTTTATTCTTAAGGATCTACCCTAAGAATCAACTATTCCTCGTTCATACGTTCCTAAGGATCATCCTAAGGAATCGACACGAAGTCCATCGTCACCGGGGTTTAGGCACTAAGTCTGCATAGTCGCCAGAATTTATACAATAAGCACTAAGTCTGCATAGTCGCCAGGGTTTTGGCACCAAGTCTGCATGATCGCCAGGGTCTAGGTATCAAGTCTGCATGATCACCAAGGTTTAGAGTACACCGAGTGAACACATCGTTCACAACACCTACAGGTTGCGAGCCTGCTAGTGTTCCACTGGACTATCTAGGATAGTCCGTGGTTGTCATCCATACTTTGCTGAATGACGGGGACATCGTTTGGGAAAAAGGCTTCTCACATCGTACACCTCTCACCTACACCTCATAGTCTATATCACCTCTCAACTCATCATCCAACTCATATATCATCTATTATATCTACCCATGTTTTACCCCAACATTTTCGTAGATATAAAATACATATACAGTTTAAATCATTTAAAACATGTATAAAATCGTTCATCCAGCATAGACAACAGGTATTCAGATAATATGCACACATAGCACGTAATTTATATAAAATACTTCATATCTATGTGTAAGATGAAAGTAACTATGCACTCACCTGATAGGTGGTGACTCAACACTCGGATAGCGCTTCGATACTCTCAAAACAATTTCCTTCGATAAAACCTAGTATCAATACCACTAGGGTTTAGTCTACCGATATCCGCGACAAATTAATAGTATGACTATTATTATTATTATATAAGTGTTAAATAAAACTCAATATAACTCATAATAATAGCCCAAATAATTATTTTCAGGTTCTAATAATGTTACTATAATTAATTAGAAGCTATATTATAACTAGCGTAGGCGTAGCTCACTTACAACGGGTTTTTCGCAAAACCAGGCTTCGCTGGAGCAGCGTCTCCTGAGCTGAAAGGCTCTTTTTTCGGAGCCGTCAGGCGCTTCGGGGCTTCCGCCTCGTGCTAGGGAGTTACCCTAGGCTTTGGGGGGTTAGGGAAGCTTAGAGAGAGAGTTTAGAGAGAGAAAGAAGGGTTGGAAGGTGTGAGAATGAATGGAACCCGGCACCTCTATTTATAGTGGAAAAACCTGATGGACTCGCCGAGTCTGAGTCATGACTCGCCGAGTTGGTGCATGTGGCAACCTTCTGGTGGTGCCACGTGTCCAATTCTGGTGATGCCACGTCACCCCCTATCGCGTATCAGCCTTCAAACTTAGAAAAATCATAACATTCGCATACGAGCTCCGTTTTCAACGTTCTTTATATCCACGCGTAGGTAAAATCAAGATATACAACATTCGTTTAGACTCCGTCGGTTAATTCTCGACCGATCTCAATTTTAACAGTAGGAGGCGTTTAGACTGTTAAATGACCGCAAAGAATTCATAACTCCTTCATACGGACTCCGTTTTCATCTGTCTTTTTACCATTGAGTTCCTATTAATGAGATCTTCAACTCTCATTTAGGTTGCATAAGCCAAAAACTGCTCGAACTAAAATTCGAGTTTCGGGACGTGCACTGCTAAGCCGAATCTTAGAAAAATCATAACTTCCTCATACGAAGTCAGATTTGGTCGTTCTTTTTATCGACGCTCTTAATTTAACATATTCTATGACTTTTTTTTAGATTGCTAAGGATAAATCTCGCTCTATCGTAAATTCACTATTTATGCTTCCCGGTGTCATGCCGGTTTTGCCGTAAAACTTCGACGGGCCACAACTTCTTCGTTATAACTCGGATTTCGGCGTTTTTTTATATGTACGGAAACCTTGTGACATATTCCACAACTTAGTTAAGATTATTTATTCTAAATAATCTTTTGTCGAAAAGTCATTTTCGACCCCTATTGCCTCTAAATTGACTATAGTACGGTGGCCGACCCTCCAGGTCACCAATAGTGTAGTAGTATTTTTCATCCCTGGGCCAAAAGGCTCGGACTGTAGCTAGCAGTCGGGATGGGGGAAAATCCATCTCGTATAGATATATACATGTAGTGGTCACTCTCCCTCTAGGAGACGATAGTTATCCGATGATCGCATAGCGATAGGTCGTATAGAGAGATAATGCATGACATTCTGTTATATGATTTTCTTATGTATGGTATATAGTGTTCTCTTAGTATACTATGTATTGTTCTCTTGATTAAGTTTGTAGTATTTCTTCTTATAGCGGGTAGTGTTCCCTTAGTATAGTGTATAGTGTATAATGTTCTCTCCACATCGTGTATTGCACATATAGTCTTGTAATTTTATTGACCATAGTGTGTATCATAGTAATATCATAAATTACTGGTAATCCTTAACTATACCTATTATAGTTAAACTAAATACTTGATTTAGTGTCTTCGATATGTAGAAGTATCGAACTAGAATGAAAACTTTTATATCTAACACAAATATACAAGATATATAACTAAATATTCAATGACAGTCGGACAGATAACCTAATACCCTAAGCCCACAATCAAACATGAACAGGAAATAAGGTCAGTTATCAGTTCTAAGTCCTTCAATACTTATTTATATAAGTATATTAGTGTAGATATGATTTCGAAATAATTTCAGGTTTTAAAAATATTGAAAAATGGTTTTAAGACAATTGATTTGTGAAAATGAGGTTGGTAAACATTTTCAATAACTTTGCTGACAAAATACTTTAAAATGTAAAAATCCTTATGATAGTAAGCCTTAAATCACGTGTGATTGATTCTGCAGGGTATTGGATTCAACTTGTATCCCCCCCCCCCCCCCCATAAAACAATTAAAAACATTTGAAAGGTTAATTAAGGGGTATGAACTCACAGGTTTACGTAGGGTTCAAGTGTGCTATCGATATGAGTGTCGAGTGTCAATGAATGCTCTGAACGCAAGTAGCCCCTAGTAATCATATGATGACACAAATATAAGTTAGAGCTAGGGAATTTCATGACTAAAATGATGGGAAAATCACCCTAAGGACTTGGAATCACTAGGACTAAGTGTCCCATGTTCTATACTCAATGATCTATGCAAGTTTAAGGACAAATATTAGTTTTAGGGTGGGGGTATAACCATAAAGGTGAGTGTGCGGCTGAGGAATGCAGTCAGACTTATGTGTGAGGCTGCACACTAGAGTGTCCAGCCGTACAGGGTGTGTGTGTATATGAAGTTGTTTACGTATTCATACACTAATCGTATTGTTCAATGCTAAATTATGAGTAATTATAACCATGCTTGATGACCTAAGATGTCTTGAACACGACTTTCTTCATGCGTCAAAATCGATATGACATTTGTCACCCCAGGTTGCCAGGTTAACTGTAGCTAACAATTTAGGTGTAGGATTGCCAGTCCCGTATAGATCTATACACAATTGTCACGCTCTCCCTCCAGGAGACTCTAGTTATAATTTCATGGCTTTTGTTGGTACATGGATAAGTACGTGAAGTATGTCTCAAAAAGCTATATCGTTGGTTACATGTAGAATAATGAAAAGTCACTTTGTAATGAATATCTGTATTTCATAAACTATATCTATTATAGTTTATATTTTTGGAAAAGTTAAGATACCATTAAGGGTACGTAAGCTTAGGTACCCAAACTCACCATACTACATCATTTGGTATCATATAATACACTATAATTGTCCGATGTTCTTATAATTTAACTTCTAACTTGATTTACTTTCATGATTTTTATAAATTACACATTTATCTTCCTCTTACATAATTTTCTTTTTTAACTACAATATATATACCCTAGGTGTTCGACAAAAAATGTGAAATAAGAGAAAGATAATAGTAAAATTTCAAAAATGTTGAAAGTAAATCAAGCTATTGATTGAAGTTTAAGAGCATTATAATGAATATATCAAACAAAACGACGTACTATGGTGTGTTTGGGTACCTAAGCTTATATACCCTTAAGTGTATATTCACTTTTCCCTTATATTTTGTTTTCCGTAATGTATTCTAAACTTGGTAAAATAGTGTATATGATCCATAAACTATACCTATTATAGTTTATATGTTTGTTTCCCGTAATGTATTCTGAACTCAATAAAATGATATGTAAGTTTTATAAACTATACGTATTATAGTTTATATAAGTGTATTCCAATGAAATGAAAATCTTTGTATTGTTAACGATTTTGCAAGTTTAAATCGTAAAATCCGTAATAAAGATGTTCCGTGAATTTTAACACTTATGTCCAAATGGTACAAAAATAGTTTGCCAAAATATTCTTTTTGTTTAACATGTTTAAATAGTTTTATACTTATATACATCTAATATTTATATAATTACGATTAAAAAGGCAATCGAATAAATGATTCTACCCTAAGCCCACAACCAAACAAGGAACAGGAAATAAAGCAAAATCACCAATTCTAAGCCTGTTGAATCTTAATTATAATATATATATATATATATATATATATATATATATATATATATATATATATGTGTGTGTGTGTGTGTGTGTGTGTGTGTGTTTAGTAAGGAAAACGATTGAAAATATTTGAAATCATTTAGATTTTAACACAATATTTGTTGTTTTATACTTGTATTCGTCCCCTAAAACAATGAAAAGTCATGAAAACGTAAGGGTATGCATTCACCTCGAGTGTGTGTTCTTGGTTGATTACAATGTGATAGTGATGATCCCCGAGTTAGAACATGTGTTAATAAATGTATCCTAACAATATTTAACACATAATATTATGTATGAATTAGTTGAATGTATATGTTAACTATTTTAAAAGACTAAACTACTTCGTAGTAACTTACAAATTTTCTGGAAATTTTGGATGCAGATGTGATGTGTTCTTGAATGAAATTTGATGGTTTGAAGATTAACTAGGTAAGTGCTTTGATATTTGAGAGGATATAAGGTGAAAAGTGTTTACTTGAAGTGTTAAATGAATCTTATTTTCTATCTTACATAGGAAGGAAAAGATAGGCGATTGAGGTACTATTTACATTGGTAAATGGATCATATCACATTGGGAACATAAATATGTAAAATATCTAGATATTAATGGGGGATTTCAGCCAAGATAAGGTTGTTTTTCCGTCCTAGTATGACCGAAATCACCTTGATTGTCCCACAATTAAGAGATTTCGGTCTTAGTAGAGGATACCAAACCGAAAACACAAAGTGGTCCAAGATGCTCAAAACCGCAAACCTATTGTTTCAAGATGCTTAAAACTGAAATCACAATTGTTCCAAGATTCCCAATACCGAAATCTCCAATCTACGGTATTCAGTTTTGATTTTAACCTCACCTTTTGACTTATGTTAACTCCTACTATCTTATTTCATCCTAGTATTTAGTATATATAACCATATCAACCTATAGAAACATATGTATGCATGGTTTTCAATATATAAGTGTATATAACTTTTATAAATATGGTTTTCAAAATTCTTATTGTATCATTGTTAGGATGTGAATTCACTTGTATATGGTTGTAGTTTAGACTTTTATTTGAAGAAGTTTAACTTACATTGACATGAAATAACGGGTTGTTACACTGAAGGCCCTGGATTGTAAATTGGATTCTTTTGCGTGAAATTGTTTTTCGTCAGGTTGCTTTTCTCTTTTAAGTCTGCAGAGGTAAGAGGAGGTGATCAACTGTTTATGAGGTGTTGTAGTAGTTGTGCTTCATTTGTCTTTTCTTGAAGCCCGAACTGACTTGGTATGTAGCACTACACAAACATATTAAGCACCGTAGATTTTCCCATCAATGAAGTCAGATACAGTAGGTAATTTACTAGTGAAATTCAACGAGAGGTTTGAAGAACAAGAGTCAAAGGTGTTATTTGTTTTTGAAGAGGTAAAATGTCTTTAGTATTTTTCCAAGTTATGGAATAAAGTATGAACCAAAAGGTAGTGTTAGTGGTGGATATGGTGGTGGTGGCAGAGATAGGGGATGTAGGGTTGTGGGGGTGGGGGAGGGTGTTTCTATCGTGGAGGAAGTAGTAGTGGTGGTGGTGGTGACGACGATGGAAGTGGAGATGGGGTGGCGGTGGGCAGCAGCAGTTGTGCCAATAGTGATGGATACATTGGGATTAAAAAATAAATATCACATAGGATTAGAACTTACAAAAATGTTTTCCAAAATCAAATTTAACAACCTATTTCAAATCGTTTCATAATTCAGCGTCGTGACCTGAAGATCAATTATCGTAAGGCTATGGGCTTTGGGGAAAGAGACGTTTAGACCTATTTGGAAGTGGTTAATGTAGATTATCTGGTCCAAGAGTTTGGCTTGTCCATTGGAGACTAAGGATATATTGGTAAAAAGGCGATGGAAAAGGTCTTTCATGAATTTTGGATTTAAGTTTCGAAGGTTTTAATGTTGGAATAGTGTCTAAGGCTATAACTATATTCGGTGGTGCATGGTCCTTTTGGGTTGCCTTCACCATAGCAACTTGAAGGATGATTTGTTAAGAGAGAGTAAATATTATAAGGAATAATATTTAGCTATTTGATTAATATAAGTCATAAATTAATTGGTATTAATTTGGTGACTTAAAGAGATTAATTAAATAAGAGGGTATAAACTGTCAATTGTTTGATAGTTAGACTTTAGACTATAAATCCATTAGGATGGACTTTGGACGGATTCTAAGAGCTTTAGGATAGCTCAAAATCGTCCATAGGTTATCTATGGAATGGATTTGGATAGCCTTAAGAGAAGATTATCCAATTAGGGTTTAGGGTGAAACCCTTAAGGAGTCTAAAGGTATAAATAGGCCCTTGGGATGTGGAATTCGTGTACAACCTTTCAGAACCTAAAGCAAGGAACTTCTGGTCAAATTCCATCCCCTCTCCTCTCTCCTAAATCATCTTGTTTGCTATTGGTGTTTGTAAGCCATTAGAGGAGTGACAATTGTGACTCTAGAAGCTCCAAGACAAGAAGATCAACAAGGAACTCAAAGGTATGATTCTAGATCTGTATTAATGTTGTTGTTTAACCTAATTAGCCATTAGAAGTCTTGGATTCAAAAGCATGTTTATTAGAAAGCCTAGATCCAAGCAATAGGGTTTTGCATGCGCACATAGGAAAGTTCTTATGGCTAAAACCCAACAGTGGTATCAGAGCCTAGATTGGTTTTCTTTAAATTGTTGCTTGAATAACTGAAACAAACCTGCAAAATTCGAATTTTTGGGTTTTGAGTCACTGACTCGTCGAGTTCCAAGGTGGACTCGTCGAGTAGGCCTGACTCGTCGAGTCCCCTTGTGCACTCGGCGAGTCCAAGCGTCAGGAATGGCCAGATTCGGGATTTTTTCATAATTATCTTATGGAAACTTACCTTAATCATATTAGATCAATGTAAATCCGATTTTTTGATAAATATGACTGTTATCTTGATCTAATTAAAGATAGTTATCATCTAATAAAATATTTAATTTCCTTATATGATAATAATTAATTATTTTGGTAATTATCTTCAAAGAAATCAAGATAAATCAAATAAAGATAATTAGAATATTAAATTGTTAATTGAAATTATTTGTTATTTGATCCTCTATGTTTTTAAATGTTTAAAACCTACCCTTAAGTTTTGAAATTTATAATTGTGATTAAAAGTTTTAATTTAGACAACTTAAATTTCAAACCCTAGATTTTGAAAAGTTTAAAATGCAACCCTATACTTATATGATATTACTAGAATAATATATATATGTATAACTAAATGCTAGTCTTACCGCTAGTAGGCCTCATTCACGGAGCCGATCTATAAGGTGGGTATAAGGTTGCGGCCTATAAAATGGCGCTTAATGGGTGTACACTCACACCCACCGCTTGCTTGATTGGTGGAGGGTCGTTAGCCAAACGGGTAGGATAGGGCAACCTCATCCTCTCATTAAAAGTATAATAAGAAATACGAAGTAACTAAACCTTCTTTTTAAATTTCCCAATCTTAGTTACTTTAGGAAAAGTGAATTGATGCAATCCCATGAAATTACACTTTGCACCTTGCTAAGATGTTAGTGGAGCGTGTGTGGTTTACCGGCACACTAATTGGTTCTAAGCGAAGGTGGCAAAGGGTGATTCATTGTTTATCATAGTTCGATGGAGCGTGTGTGGTTTACCGGCATATCGAATAGGTGATCGTAACAATGAGGGCACCATGTAAATTTCCATGGTAATTCACACCCGCTTTGTGATCCTCGGCATCCCAGTCACAAACAAGAGGGGCATATCGAGATTTAAACATGCCATTGAATAGTTCAATGAATCTCATCCGAACCTAGGAATTCTCAAAAACACTTAGGACTAAAAGTTTAAGTTTTGTGATGGAGAATTAGTGAATCGTCATTCACTTACCTTCAATTTATTTGCATGTTGGATTACGGCATCCCTTTTCTAGTATGTAAATGTTATTGTTGGATCCTAGCCCTAATTTTTCTTATTGGGTGATAATTAGGGATTCTTGTTCTAATCTATCTTTGTCCTTTCTATAGATGTCAAACGCAAACAACGCTGCTGCTAGTTCTTTCACGTTGATGAGCCTTTGCCAAAAGGTCACCTTCGATGGAACGAACTTTGGCGAATGGATAAGATACATTCGCACCATTGCTCGCCATGAGGATAAAGAGTATGTCCTCGACGAGAAGCTCGAGAAAATCAACCCCGAAATTGCTACTCCCGCCGAAATCACCGCCTTTGAAACCCATGAGCGAGATGCGACGAAAGTACATTGCATCATGATCGCCACCATGAACTCCGAGTTCCAAAAGTCCTACGAGGACATGTATCCATACGAGATGCATCAAGACTTGTTGGAGAGGTACCACCAAAACGCGAGACAAGAGCGTTACGAGATCTTCACTAACATGATTTCCGCTAAGATGGGTCATGGAGAATCTCTTACCGTGCACTTGCAAAAGATGCAAAGGTATGTAGACCGCCTTCGCAAGTTAAATGTTGACTTCGGCGAAGACTTGGCGATCGACATGGTGCTTCACTCTTTGCCTCCAATGTATAATCAATTTAGGATGACCTACCACATGAACAAAGAGGAGGTCACTCTAAGTAAACTCCAAGGTCTCTTGAGGGTTGCTGAGAGCAATTTCAAGGACAAGTCTATTGCACCAACTCCCAATCCGTCTGCTGCTCCTGTCTTGGCTATTGGTCAAGGGAAGGGAAAGAAGAGGAAAGCTTCTTCAAATAACTATCGAAAGGTGAAAGCCCGAGATGGTTCCTCTTCTAGTGGGACCAAAGTTGATCCCTCTAAGCCCTGCTCTAACCCGAAGGAGGCAGAGTGCCACCACTGCCATAAGATAGGACATTGGAAGAGAAGCTGCCCGGATTACCTGCAAGCCATCAAGGAAGGAAAGATCAAGCCATCTTTCGCAGGTATATATGCAATAAAATCTAACGATTCTAATCATGCTATTTCTTGGGTTCTTGACACCGGTTGTGGTTATCACATTTGTTCTAATGTGCAGGGACTAAGAAGAAGTAGGGATGTGGAGCAAGGAAGGATCAATCTAATCATGGGGAACAGAAGATCGTCGCCTGTGACCAAGATTGGAGTGTATTCTTTAGTGCTTAAGAATAGTTTAGTTTTAGATTTGAACAATTGTTGCTATTCGCCAGAAATGGCTAGAAACATCATTTCATTTCATGGTTTCTATAGACAAGGTTTTAGATTTTCTTTTAATAATGAGAATGGTTCTATTTTGGCTTATCTAAATGGTGTCTTTTACTTTGAAGCTATACCATGTAACGGAATATATGAAACTGTTATGATTGTTGATAACTTAGGAAATGATGTTTTGAATATTGATTCTTCCACTAGTATGGATAAAGCATCCTTGTGGCATTGACGTCTTGTACATGTCAACAAGAAACACATAGCCCAACTCCAAAAGGATGGAGTGTTGGAGTCATTCGACCTTAGGGAAGATGACACATGCGAGTCTTGTTTACTTGGAAAGATGACTAAGTCACCCTTCACGAGTACTTGTGAAAGGGGTGAGGGACTATTAGACCTAATACATACCGATGTATGTGGACCTTTTAGATCAACCACGAAGGATGGGAACCGCTTCTATGTGACCTTTACCGATGATTATAGTAGATATGGGTATATCTATTTAATCAAGCAAAAGTCAGAAACCTTTGAAAAGTTCAAAGAGTTCAAGAATGAAGTGGAGAATCAATTGGGCAGGAAAATCAAGATGCTTCGATCCGATCGAGGAGGAGAGTACCTAAGTCTTGAATTCCACGATTATCTCAAGGAGTGTGGAATAGTTTCTCAATTAACGCCTCCTAGGACACCGCAGTTAAATGGTGTGGCAGAAAGGCGTAATCGAACCTTATTGGATATGGTTCGCTCTATGATGAGTCGTGCTTCACTACCTATCTTCTTTTGGGGGTATGCCTTAGAGACTGCCGCCCATATCCTTAACCGAGTCCCTACCAAGAAGGTTGCCAAAACACCTCACGAGATGTGGACGGGGAAAGCTCCCTCGTTGGCACATATCAAGGTTTGGGGTTGCGAGGCTTTCGTAAGACGAGATACTCACGACAAGCTTGAACCTCGAAGTGAGCGATGTATTTTCATCGGCTACCCGCAAGCTTCCTTTGGATATCTCTTCTATAGACCGAAAGACAATGTTATCTTTGTTGCGAGGAGAGGAGTTTTCCGAGAGCGAGAACTCATAAGCCAAGGAGATAGTGGGAGGCAAATCGAACTTGAAGAGATTCAAGAATCGATAGGTGAAGGAACCTCTACCGCTGGCGTTCAACCCGAGGAGGAAACTCCGGTTGAACCGATTGACGAATCCTTACCTCTTAGACGTTCCGATAGAGTTAGAGTTCATCCCCAGTTTTATGGTTTTCATATTACTACCGAAGGGGACACGTATATTAGTGATGGTACACTAGTAAATCTTGATGAACCTAATAGCTATAAGGAAGCCATGGCAGGCCCGGAGTCTGCGAAATGGAAAGAGGCGATGGATAGCGAGATCCAATCCATGTACGATAACCAAGTTTGGAATTTGGTTGATTACGTGCCCGAACGTAAGACCGTAAGGTGCAAGTGGATCTTCAAGAAGAAGACCGACGTGGATGGGAATGTACACACGTATAAAGCGCGATTGGTTGCGAAGGGCTTTACTCAAACTCCCGGAGTTGACTATGATGAGACCTTCTCACCAGTTGCGAAGATTAAATCTATTAGAGTGATGCTAGCGATTGCCGCATTTCATGATTATGAGATTTGGCAAATGGATGTCAAGACCGCTTTCCTTAACGGAAAGTTGGCTGAGGATGTTTACATGGCTCAGCCAGAGGGGTTTGTGGATCCGAAGCATCCGAATAGAGTGTGTAAGCTTGAGAAGTCCATTTATGGACTTAAGCAAGCGTCTCGCAGATGGAATCTTTGCTTCGATGAGAAAGTCAAAGAGTTTGGATTTGTACGAAGCGAAGACGAATCTTGTGTATATGTCAAAGCCAGTGGGAGTATAGTAAGCTTCCTCGTTCTATATGTCGATGACATATTACTCATAGGAAACGACATCCCGACTCTGCAGGAGGTTAAGTCCTGGCTTGGGAAGTGCTTCGCTATGAAGGACCTCGGAGAGGCTTCTTACATTTTGGGAATAAGGATAGTAAGAGAAAGAAGTAAGAGACTAATTGGACTTAGTCAGAATACTTACTTAGAGAAGGTACTAAAACGTTTTAGTATGGAAAACTCAAAGAAGGGAGAACTACCGATACAAGGAAATGCCAAGTTGAGTAAGACTCAAAGTCCGAGTACCGAAGCCGAGATAGCAGAAATGAGCCGAGTACCATACGCTTCCGCAGTTGGCTCAATCATGTACGCTATGACTTGTACTCGCCCTGATGTAGCCTTCGCTTTGAGCATGGTTAGCAGATATCAAGGGAACCCTGGCAAAGCACATTGGATTGCGGTGAAGAACATCCTTAAGTACCTTCGGAGGACGAAAGAATGGCTCTTAGTCCTTGGAGGGAGTGATGACTTGAAGGTGCGAGGGTATAGTGACGCCAGCTTTCAAACCGACAGGGACAACTATCGTTCGCAGTCGGGCTGGGTCTTTACCCTAAATGGAGGAGCAGTGACATGGAAAAGTTCCAAGCAGGAAACCGTAGCTGATTCAACGTGCGAATCAGAGTACATCGCAGCGAGCGAAGCGTCGAAGGAGGCAATATGGCTGAAGAACTTCATCGGTGATCTTGGAGTTGTACCGGCCATAAAGGAGCCCATGGAGACTTTCTGTGATAACGAAGGTGCGGTTGCCTTGACCAAGGAACCGAGGGATCATGGTAGATCTCGACATATCGACAGAAAATATCACTTCATTAGACATCGTGTAGAAGAAGGACAACTCGTAGTG
Organism: Lactuca saligna; assembly: GCF_052625555.1. Lineage (NCBI taxonomy): Eukaryota > Viridiplantae > Streptophyta > Magnoliopsida > Asterales > Asteraceae > Lactuca > Lactuca saligna. The sequence goes on along the minus strand of NC_136419.1, from coordinate 144,645,485 downwards.
AAGAGGATATCATCAGAAGATAACCCAGCAGATCCGCTTACGAAGGGACTGAGTAGGGTTAAGCACTTGCAGCATGCTAGGAGTATTGGGCTGAAGGATGATATTAGCATAGATTAGATAGTCTTAGAAATGTATAATAGATAAATGTAATTGACATTTGATGATTAAATAAGGAAGTTTTATTTATAAGTAAAGCTACTATCACATGTTAATTGTTTAACTATTGTTTCACTTTGCATGTTTTGACTTCCAGAATAATTGAGTTTATTAGGAATAATCGAATTATTCAAATGGTCCACAATCGTTCATATGTTGGGAGTAGATATGAATGAAGATTGTCATGAATTGGTGTGTAGAGTGTCTAAATGGTGTTAGACATAGCAAGGGTTGCTGCAACGTTCATGAGTGCTTATGAACTGGTTTTGAGCATTGGAATAAACCCGCGCTTGCTGGAATCACCTTATGGAATACGATATAAAAGGTGATCGCAAGACGATAATATCATATGGTCTTAAAACCTAGATATATGGTTTATTATTTGTTAATTGATTGTGCATTGATAATGCAAAAACGCATCAGTAACTTGATGTTATAAAACGCATTGTTGTGTATAGTTGGTTAATGAATAAGTAAATGCATATAAGTTGAAGTTTATCTGTAAATTTTATCCTAAGAGGGTAGAAGAGATATCTTGGCCACTCGATGATTTGATTTGACTTATGTGCCGGGCCCGGTCAGAACTGAATTGATGTGTTCGATTAAGTTCTATGTCAAATAAATCGAAGATCGAGAAATCTAAATGCTAGACTAACCATTCCATAGGATTGTCAGCATGATATCTAACAGAGGACTGTACGATCCCTTATCTAAAGGACAAGATTGATTAGATCAGAGTTGACAGCGTCTTTGAGAGCTACGATTGCAAACCGTATTATACTTGTATAGTTACTAGACTTATCCAAGTGGGAGACTGTTGGAATAGTGTCTAAGGATATAACTATATTCGGTGGTGCATGGTCCTTTTGGGTTGCCTTCACCATAGCAACTTGAAGGATGATTTGTTAAGAGAGAGTAAATATTATAAGGAATAATATTTAGCTATTTGATTAATATAAGTCATAAATTAATTGGTATTAATTTGGTGACTTAAAGAGATTAATTAAATAAGAGGATATAAACTGTCAATTGTTTGATAGTTAGACTTTAGACTATAAATCCATTAGGATGGACTTTGGACGGATTCTAAGAGCTTTAGGATAGCTCAAAATCGTCCATAGGTTATCTATGGAATGGATTTGGATAGCCTTAAGAGAAGATTATCCAATTAGGGTTTAGGGTGAAACCCTTAAGGAGTCTAAAGGTATAAATAGGCCCTTGGGATGTGGAATTCGTGTACAACCTTTCAGAACCTAAAGCAAGGAACTTCTGGTCAAATTCCATCCCCTCTCCTCTCTCCTAAATCATCTTGTTTGCTATTGGTGTTTGTAAGCCATTAGAGGAGTGACAATTGTGACTCTAGAAGCTCCAAGACAAGAAGATCAACAAGGAACTCAAAGGTATGATTCTAGATCTGTATTAATGTTGTTGTTTAACCTAATTAGCCATTAGAAGTCTTGGATTCAAAAGCATGTTTATTAGAAAGCCTAGATCCAAGCAATAGGGTTTTGCATGCGCACATAGGAAAGTTCTTATGGCTAAAACCCAACATTTAAGACAATGGAGAGTTGATAAGACTGTAGAGCTTCTAATTACCTTTTTGTGGATATAAGTATCATCAAAATCGGACGCATAACGAAGAAGTTATGCCCTTTGGAAGTTAGGTGGTTTTGGGGCTAAGTGTAGTACATTGTGCATACAGGGAGTACACCAGGCGTACTAGGCTGGATGATTGCAGATGGACCAAGGAGTACGTTGGGTGTATCTGGAGTACTTTGTGCATACAATCAAGTGTAAACCCTAATATTGAGCTTTGTGTAACACCCGTTTATTTATTAGTTAAATAAATAAGTTAATAAATGAATGGTAGCCTGAAATAAATAATTATACATGCAGAGTGTTGGGTTCGAGGAGTTAGTTGCCACATTTTTAGAAGTTGGGGGTTAAAAGCGTGAGTTTGGGACTCATTTTACAAATATTTATAAAGACAGGGGTTCCATAGTAATTAATTGAATTTAATTTAAAAGGAAATGAGGTGGAGGGGTTGATTATGTCATAATTAAGATATTGGGGTTGTTTGATAATTTATGGGACATAAATTGTAAGGGATCTCCATGGATTGGGTTAGAAATGTAAAATATGGATCTATTTCGAATTAAATTGGAGCTGGAGAGACCATTTTGGTCATTATGGCAAAATAGTATGAGGATCCAGTATATAAGGGTTATGAAACCCTAACCCAAGCCTCATTTGTTCAGCCGCACCACCCTTATGTCTCCCATCTTCCAGCCGCCACCCTCACCTTTTCACCACTCGTCCCAGTCGTAGCTTCCGTCAGACCTTGGGGAACTACCGGCGATCCTTGCAACTCCGATTACGGGCATGAAGGTCGGTACCGAGGCTGCTGTTGCGTTGTTCCTTCTTCAGAGATGCCCGTCACCCTCCTTCATCATTCTTTTCCTCCCATATCTTCTCTGATCGCCGCTAGTTGGAGTCTGTCGCCGCTGTCGTTCGTATTTCTTCTCCGCATCAGCTAACCCGTGCTGTCACCGCCGCCATTGCTCCTTGCGGCCATCTCACTTTCTTGAAAAACATCTCTGGTCATCGTCACTGTTAGGATAGTGGCTGTAGGGATGTGTTGTAATGTTCTCAAGGATTTCAATGTGGATTCGCATGCTTATAGGCTCTGTCGAGTGAAGCTGTGAAGAACCACCATGGCAATCGGCCAGGATGGATGTTGTTGTCAAACTGCCATTAGCTGCTGCCATTTTTCGTTTCTGTCATCGCAAGCCACCACCTGCCGCCACAATATTTCTGGTGGGGTGCGTTTTTCATGTTCAACTCGGGTTATGTGGGTTTATTTAGCCGGATAAGCCACCTCCACCACCGTGTACTACCACCAAACACCACAAGGGTGGTTGTGTGTGTGTGTGATTATCCTAGTGTAGTGTCTGTGTGCGTTCATTTTAATAGTTTCATTGTATATTGTAAAAAAAAAAAGAATAATAAAAAGAACTTGAAAACCACTACCTTAGGGTGGTGGCTGCCGCCACCAGCCGCCGTGTCGGGTGGCGGTGTGCTTTGTCTTGTGGTGTTTATTCGTTTGGGGTGCTTGAAACCCTAATGGGCCCAAAGAAGCTCAAATGGGCCTAATGAAGCTTAATGGACTCTAATGGACCTAATAAAACCCTAATGGGCTTAATAATATTTTAGTGGGCTTAATAGGCCCAATAAAGCCCTAATGGACCTAAAAGCCCAACAAATTGATAAATCGACTAATATTTTGGTTGGAAAAACCATAATGCCAATAAAACCCTAATTTGTGGAAATTGCTTGGGACACACACGAGAATTAATTATTAAATCTTAAATAATAATTAATAATCATTGGAAAACTATCATAAGGCAAAATGGACTTAATGGATTAAGTCCTTAATGGGTTAAGAAAGAAACATTGAACCTTAATCATCATTTCATGTGAAAACTCTAATTTGGGATTATGGGCTTGGACTTATCGAGACTCACATTTGGACCATTGGAAGGGAATTTTGTGATTAAGTCCAATCACACCATATGACTTATTTTGAAGAATGATGGACTTAATGGATTAAGTCCTTAGAGGAATAATTCCTTAATGGGTTAAGTAGGAAACTTAACCCTAATCGGCATTTTATGTGAAACCCTAACTTCACTTGGGTTTATTGTTGGGCCTTTCTATTGTCCCTTGATGATTGGATTATTAATGGGCCATCCAAGAATAATTATATGGACTAAAATAATTTAATGGGTCTAGGTTAAGTCCCATGTACGGGGTTGCGCCCAATTTGGAAAATTAGGCCATAGATGGATCATAGTTGGGCCTTAATGATTATATGATGTTGGTCCATAAGACCACATATAGGCCTGGGCCCAATTTGGAAAATTGGGCCATATGTTGGGCTTTGATTCCTAGTTCACTTTGGGCCTATGGATTGGTCCTTGGGCTTATATAAGCCAAGCCTGGGTAATGAAGTAATTATCCAAGTATGTATTATGGTTATGTGTTGGGACCCAATTACTAATTGAGTGTTGTTTTTGTTGGATTAATGTCTAAGTCCATAACTATAATTGGTAAAACTTGACCCGACCCGGCATGGTCCATTTGGGTTGCATGGCATCATGCACTTGGATAGACTAAAATGAGAGAAATAACACTTAAGGTTTGTTAATATATTATAACTTCTAATATATTAATAAGGTTATTTAATTAGTATTGATCAAGAATTAATTTGGAATTAATTAAGTGATCAAAAGGAGACTAATTAAATATATGGGTTGATTGTGTAAATTATTCATTCTTATATATGTGGGCTTGTGATCCAAGATTCCTTATGTTGGACTAAGTCCATGGGGTGACCCATGGATACTCCATGGAGGTTAAAATCCATGGAGCATAAGGAATGGGTAAAGTCATGAGTTACATGGTGTAACCCTAATAGCCACCATATAAAAGAAACCCATGGCTCAAGAAATCGACACTATGTGTGTATGAAGGGCTAGACGATTTCATGAAGTGTAGAATTCTCTCAAGTTATTCCAAGTGTATTTGGTGTTGTGTGAACCATTTGAGGTGTCACACTTGGGGCACTAGGCACTCAAGCTTCATGAAGACATTCTACATCAAAGAGGTATGTATTCTATCTTGTTATATTGATAGTTTTGTATGCTAGATTAGGATAATACCTTGGATGTTCATATTTGCATGTATAATAGAGAAAACATAGATCCAAGGTATTTAGGGTTGCATGTACACTTAGAGTGTTAGAATGCTCAAAAACCCAACAGTGGTATCAGAGCCTAGGCTTGTTTTCTTGTTATACCTGCAATAGAAGCTGAAAAATCGAAATTGGTGCTGTCAGCCCAGCAGACTCGCCGAGTCCATGAAGGGACTCGACGAGTCCAAGGCAAAATGCATCCAACTCGCCAAGTTGTGTTCATGCACTCGACGAGTTGGACCCCAGACAGCATATTTTCGAGTTTTTTGGCTAGAAATGGACTAGGAACATGAAACTAAGTTGTTTTTGAACTTATAAACTTGTTTTTGATGTGGTAATGTTCATGCTAATCCATTTTCAAAGATAATTGTCAATAGATTCATGTTTTGTATTAGTTTAAAGGTTAAACTAATTACATGAAAAAGTTTGATTTGAATTATCTTGTTCTTATGAGTTGCTTAGATTAATAGAAAAGTTAATTGAAATAGTTGTTTTCAATCCATTTTAATCTAAGAGTTGAGTATAAAATGTGTTTGTGTAACTTATCCTCAAGTTACATGAAGAGTCACATTAAAGACTCATAAAACTCATAAAGTTGGCAAAGGTTACAAAAATGAAGAGTCTAGTTCCAATTAATTGGAGTTATGACTCCATAATTTGTCCTCAAGTTATGGAGGACCAAGAGTCTCTTCATTAAATAAATATAAAAAAAAAAAATAATGTAACCTTAATTAATTTCATAAGTTATAAAATAAAGAAAAAGTTAATTCTTTATTAGTTTAAAGTCTTCCATAATTTGTCCTCAAGTTATGGAACTTGAAGAGTTTTTGGATTAAAACTACTTTAAACACATAAGTTATGGAATTAATTAGTTTTGAATAGTTTCAAAACTTGCCCTCAAGTTTTGGAATTTGTAAAGTTTTCTCTTATGAATACTTTAATTCCAAGTTAGCCCTTAGAATTTTAAAAGTTAAAATTCAACCCTTATACTTTATAATATTATAAGTTAATAATATATATGTGTATAAGAGTAAAGTCGGTCTTACCGCTAGTACGCCTCATTCACGAAGCCGGTCTATAAGGTGGGTATAAGGTTGTTGCCTATAAAATGGCAACTTAATGGGTGTCCACTCTCACCCACCGCTTGCTTGACCGTTGGAGGGTCGTTAGCCGAACGGGTTTGACAGGACTATAATTCTCCCTTCATTAAAAGTATTAATGATAAATACTAAGTAACTAAACTCTTAATAATTCCCAATCTTAGTTACTTAGGAAAATGTGAATAAGGTGCTAATCCATGAAATTACACTTTACACTTTGTCTAAGTCGTTAGTGGAGCGTGTGTGGTTAACCGGCACACTAACTTGGACTTAACAAGGTAGGTAAAGGGTGACTTAATATTTATCATAGTATCGATGGAGCGTGTGTGGTTAACCGGCACATCGATTGAGGGGTAATTTATTAAGGGTACCAAGTAATTTGCATGGTTACTTCACACCTTGTTTTGTGATCCTCGGCATCCCAGTCACAAAACCTGAAGGGCACACTCGAGATTGAAACATGCCATTGAACAGTTCAATGAATCTCAAAAGATCTAGGAGTTTCAAAACCAATTAAAACCTAATAATACATTTCGTTTATCTTGGTGGAAATTAGTGAATCGTCATTCACCTACCTTCAAATTGTTTTATAGCTTGGATTACGGCATACCTCTTCTAAGTTATAAAATAGTCTGTTGGGTCCTAGCCTTAATATTTCATATTGGGTGTCATATTAAGGACTTTAAAATCAACTATCTTGAATATCTCCCAAAACATGTCTGGTTTAGACATTTATGATCTTCCCAAATCTCTTGAAACAAGCCTTCCTAAATGAAGATGATGTTCCAATGGATATCATACTTCTTTCTCCTCCTCCAATTATTCTCCCTAACCCACAAGTTCTTGAAAACTTTAAGGTCACTCAAGCCCTATTGGCAAGGCAAGGTCTATGTGTGATCACATCTTGGAGATGTAGTCACATATTGACAAGCCGGGAGAGTTGGGTGTCAAAGTCTTGAGAAAGTTGGTGGTTCAATCACTTTCTAAGTCACATAGTGAGTTCTTTTGGAACACCTATGAAACAGACTATGACAAGACCCTTAATGATCTTATCTATTTGCTAAGATCAACTTCCTGAAACTTTATGGACTTTGACAATAGTGACACGGGAAATCCAGAAAAACATTCTCTTCCCAATGGAAAGGGATCGGCCATAGTCAACTCGGTTGAACAAATGGTAAAGAGAAAAGCTAAGTCTGTGATAGTCCCGTGTAACATTATCAAAGAGTCCATATGTTTATATTACCAATGGAAGGGTCATTAGTTGCGAAGCTGCCAGTTTACCTAAGGATGTTAAAGTCAATAAGTTTGACTCTACTTCAGGTAAAGTCCACTATCTAACTCTGCTAAGTTTCTATTCTGAAATTCTTATTACATGATGTGACTAGGTCACATGTTAATGTTTTAAGAATCATAAGAAAAGTGAAGGAACTTAAAGAAAGAATATGTTGAATCTGATCGCATAGATGGATTTCTATCGCGTAGTTTGAAGATCGGATTCTTGAGCTACGTCTTAGGAGTTATGAGATATTGCTAAGGAATAGATAACAACAAGTTTTCATATGGATTGTAAGGATAAGTTTTTCCGCATAGTTTTAAAATAAAAGAAAATTTTGATTTTATTTATTTTAAAATATCCTTACAATGGCATTTGAGGGAAAATTGTTGCTTATATGATTCTATTAATAGCAAGAGTGGAAATATGAATTGATTCCTTCATTTGTGGTAATGTCTAAATTTACCAAATAAGGAAAGATTCTCATCACCAAGTCTCAATTGGACCGAAACTTGGAATCATGCAAGTTGTATAGCATGATGAATGAGAACTTTCAATTATTGGAAAAATTAAGACTAATTACTTGTTCACATGGATGTGTGAGTCTAATGGACTAAGGGATCGAGTACATAGTCATGTTCACTGATTAAGTCCACCACAAAAGATATAAGGCTATTCATCATATTTTACTAGAGCTCAGTAAATATGATTATACTTACAAGCGTATGTGTAACTCTGAGACATTGGAAAAGGTTCCAATGTAAGGCAGAGCGAATAAGAAGAATCAAATTAGGCAGAAGGATAAAAGTTCCTCAAATCTGAAAAGATGGGAGAGTACTTTAGTATCAGTTTTGTGATCATCTTAATGATTAAGAAACCATATCAAAATTAGTTCTCTGAGGAAGTCTTAGTGCATTCTTATGACTAAGAAGAAGGGATCTTGAAATTGTTGAAATGGTTAAATCAAGAAGATGAGTCATACTTCGTTCCAATACAAGTCTTAGAGTCATACTCCAAGATTGTAATATGAGTGACATGTCTTAAAGAAGGTTTAAAACACTTGACAAATGTAAGAGTAAAAGTTTTCTACTCTTGTACATTTGAAATTGGTAAGTTGTGATGTTTTGGATAAAACAAAGACCAACTTCGGCCAATTGTGTGAAGTGTTTGTCTTGATTAGAATCCACACTATCTCTTGGATGTTTGACAAGGGAGTCTTATAGGTCAAGAGGACAGTGGGAGTCTTAAAGGTCTTGAAAGTCTCAAGAACTAATCAAGAATAAAACCTAAAGTTCTTCACTAGCACACGACTTGAGGTTTATAACCTATCGTGCTGACATATTTTGTGCCCATTCCAATCAAAGTTGGATTTGCATATGAGTTCTTAGAATTCTCAATTGGTTGCACAACAACTTGGAAGCAATGGTAGGCCCTTGAGCTACCAGGTGGCAAGAAATTAAGATTGAGTTCAGTCCATATGAGTTTGGATTTGTCATTATCCTTGTCTTGTGACTATGGTTTTGACAATTCACATGGATAAGAACACATACACCATTAAATCTAAGTGTCATAAAGTTTCTCTCCGATTCATGAAAATGATGGTGAGGAAACACTTTCACTAAGTAGATTTTAGCTAGATAGAAATTGTGATATTTGCATTCTCAAAGTCATTAGTGGAGCGTGTGTGGTTTACCGGCACACTAACCTGGACTTGTGAGAAGTGGCAAAAAGGTCTAACCATTATGATTACGGCATCCCTCTTCATAATTGTTTAGACACACAAGTGTGCTATCTAAGGGAAGGTGTATGATTTTGATAAAGTTCTATCAAAACAATCCAGTATCAGAAATCTGAACTTTGGTAAGAAAGTCAATAAAGTATTGATTTCTAGAAGTCCAGCTGATTTCTGAGTACATGTCAAAGCTAGTGGGAGCATAAGTGTTATGCTAATAATCATCATGTTAGTGGGAGCATGATAATTATGATAAGGATTGAAAGTTATCAATATTAATTATAGAAAACAAAAGGTTTCAATTGGGAAAAAGTTGTTTTGCTATAATTAAGGGAGAGGAAATTATACTTCATCTCAAATCTATAAGCTTAGATCGTGAGGTTTTAATCATTTAGTCAAGGATATATATGAATTTCATGTTGGAATGGCTCAACATAAGGAAATTCTGTATATGGGTCCATTATTTGCGTTCTTAAATTTGATTATGATTACGGCATCCCTTTTCATAATCTGAATTATGAGAACTTGGCAAATAGAAATGGAAATATTATAGCAAAAGACTGGTTTAGTCTTTATGTGAGACATCATGAATCGTGTCCCATATGCTTCGGATATAGGATTGATTACATGTGCTATATTCATCCTTTCTAAAATTTTCCAAATGCCTAGGGCATTAAGAAGGGAAAAGGTTTAGAATTGGATATGACTAAAAGGATTAAACAATTGTCGAGGACAATCTAAGGTTTACCAAAGATTGGTTGCTCAAGGACAGTTGGAAGTATAGTGATAATTCTGGAAGGACCATATTGACATAATCTGTAAGGAGGCAACTCTTGTTCAGAAGTGATAGTCAAAATGAATCTGGAAATGTTTCAAAGTTAGAATTTTCAATCTGTGTAAGATTAAGGAAACTTAATGCAAGAAGGATGGTTCCAAGGACTTGATCTCCTTTGGAATGCTCTGTAATGATTGTTGTTAAGTCTTTCTGACTTTGTGCATAATCATTACAAGAGGATCGATGCATATAAGTTTAGAATCTATCAGATTTCAGTAAATGACATGAATTTGGAATTCTTGCATTTGCAGTAAGGATTTGGGAGTGTGAAAAGAGAATCATTAAAGCTATGTTCAATTGATCTAGTTCACAAAGTAAAGATCATAGACAAACATAGTATGCATACTTGGTGTATGGCATGACTAGTGTTTAGAAAACATAGTGTACATGCTTGGAGCATTGGACAACTATTGTTTTAAATTCAAGAATAAAGTTGATAGCTGAAACAGTATACAATGAATAATATGGTGATAAATAAAAGGTGTTTTATTTATGTTCATAGGTTTTGATACCATATTGAATTCAATTATTCTTGTGTTTCACTTTGCATGTTTTGACTTCCCGAATAAACTAGGTTATTCTTCCGGAATGACTAAGTTATTCAAACCATCCACAGTCGGTCATATGTTGGAAGTAGATATGAATTAAGACTGTCATGGGTTGGCTTGTAGATGTCTAAGGTGTTGGACAAAGGGCTACAACACTCATGAGTGCTCATAAGTTCTGAGTATTGGATTCAACCCGTACTCATTGGAATCACTTCATGGATTTTATCACAAGTGATCATGAGACGATAATATCTTATATTCTTCAAACCTAGAGATATGAGTTGTTAGTATGAGTTGGTTGTACATTGATTGCACGAAACCGCATTTGGTAACTCGGTGCTATAAAACGTGCCTTTTTGTATGATTCAACAAGTAGTAGAACAAGCTATATGAGTCGAAGTTTATCCATTCCTTTTACCTTCGGGATAGAAGCGATATATGTGGGCCCCTCGATGATTTGATGATGACAAATGGAAGTGCTCGGCCGGGCCAGGACTGATTTGATTTGTTCAATTAGTCAGTCGTCATAAATCGGAAATCGGGAAACAACAAATGGACAGAGAGAATGATTATAATCCATGTCTCAGTCCATATGATATCTAGAATGGAGGAATATATGATCCTTATCTAATGGACAAGTCATTGACAAAGATCAGAGTTCATCTACAAGGTCAGAGTTCGACAGAAGCTTTTGAGAGCTACGATTGCCAGTTGGTTCCTGAAGTCATACACAATAATAGTTTTAGACTTATCCAAGTGGGAGACTGTTGGATTAATGTCTAATTCCATAACTATAATTGGTAAAACTTGACCCGACCCGGCATGGTCCATTTGGGTTGCATGGCATCATGCACTTGGATAGACTAAAATGAGAGAAATAACACTTAAGGTTTGTTAATATATTATAACTTCTAATATATTAATAAGGTTATTTAATTAGTATTGATCAAGAATTAATTTGGAATTAATTAAGTGATCAAAAGGAGACTAATTAAATATATGGGTTGATTGTGTAAATCATTCATTCTTATATATGTGGGCTTGTGATCCAAGATTCCTTATGTTGGACTAAGTCCATGGGGTGACCCATGGATACTCCATGGAGGTTAAAATCCATTGAGCATAAGGAATGGGTAAAGTCATGAGTTACATGGTGTAACCCTAATAGCCACCATATAAAAGAAACCCATGGCTCAAGAAATCGACACTATGTGTGTATGAAGGGCTAGACGATTTCATGAAGTGTAGAATTCTCTCAAGTTATTCCAAGTGTATTTGGTGTTGTGTGAACCATTTGAGGTGTCACACTTGGGGCACTAGGCACTCAAGCTTCATGAAGACATTCTACATCAAAGAGGTATGTATTCTATCTTGTTATATTGATAGTTTTGTATGCTAGATTAGGATAATACCTTGGATGTTCATATTTGCATGTATAATAGAGAAAACATAGATCCAAGGTATTTAGGGTTGCATGTACACTTAGGAGTGTTAGAATGCTCAAAAACCCAACAGTTTTGGTGTTGACAGTTCGGGAATCTGTCTTCCAACAGCTGGGGTTGAGTCTACGGGACTTCAGCAAGTGTGTAATTGTGTTTACGGGACTTCAGCAGTGCGAGGTGAGTTACCTTCCAATAGCGGTGGGTCTAAGGCCACAATGTCGGCCCACCAGTAGAAGACGTATGATAGATGATTGTCTTTGTGATATCATCTAGGTTTGCTACTACCTGATATGTTATATGCAAGCATGATATGTTGTATGTGATAGTAGTAGAGTTTGGTTGTTAGGACCGAAGGGTAGTCAGACACCCCAGGTACGTCTGACAGTATGTGATGATATGTTTGCATGCTGGCTTGTTATATTATTTGCAATAGAGGTAGTAGGAGGGGACCAATCCCCGAGTTTGGTTGTTAGGACCGAAGGGTAGCTCAGGCACCCCAGATATGTCTGGTAATATGTTTATGTTATGTTATATGTGATAGTAGTAGTAGGGGTGAAATAGTCCCGGAGGTTCGCTTGTTAGGACCGAATGGTAGTTAGCACCCCCGAATGGCTCGACATGGGTAGGTCAGCGCCCCAAAATGGCTTGACACGGGAAGGATGGCACCCCGGAATGGCCGCATCGGTAGGTCAGCACCCCAGAATGGCCGTACTGGGTAGGTCTGGGCACCCCAGAAATGCCTGATAGTATGTATGTGATATGATTGTATGGTATGTGGTATGATGGAGGAACTCACTAAGCTTCGTGCTTATGGTTTTCAGTTTTGGTTTCAGGTACTTCGTGTCTAATGGAAAGGAGCCAGCTTGATTGCAATGCATCACACTATGCTTTTCCACACATGAGATCTTTGGGATTACACTCTGATATTGTTTTATGATAACATGTTTAGTTATTTCTACTTTGGTTTTGACATGACATGACATTACAAATGTTTTATAACACTGTTGGTTTTATAATGACGTATTTAAAAAAGAAATTTTTGGCTTGTATTTTTGGGATGTTACAAGTTGGTATCAGAGCCTTGGTTTGAGGGATTCGGGCACGCTCTCGGGTGTGTCTGAACTCAAACTAAGGACTTGGTATGGAAATTTTCAAAAAGTAAAATCATTTTATAAAAAGAATTTTGAAAAGAATTTGAAAAGAGAACAAACTTTGAAAAGAACAAGGTGTGTGATGTGGGCAATCAGTCGAGCTCAAGTAAGTTTTCCCCAAGATACCCATACATGTTATGATATGTTATGCTCTAATATGATTATGAGAACTTCATGCTAGATTAGGGCTAAGGATTAGGTGGATACCTTATATGCGTATTATATGTGCTTGTAGACTTGCATGCTAGTATTGATCAGTTAGTGATAGGATAGTTTGTTTAGGTTATGCCTGATTGTATAAGCCTTTGAATTGCATGTATAGATTCATGATTAGACGATAGAATTATTTTATTGGAATATGATGGTTAGATTTTCCATTGTCTGAATGCTTCCTGCTTTGTGCTTTGTAGGACTCTTAGTAATGTGAGTTAGCTATTAAGTGAATATGCTAAGTCACATGTGGCACAGGCTGGATAATCTCAGAGTGATAGATTTGACCCTATTGCGCAGCTCTCATTTGAGTCTAACCGTTATAGGGATGAGTATGTTACCTGAAGGATTATCTGATCTATGTTGAATGTGGCTATATTCATGAGGTAGCTAGTTGACTTTACTGAGAATATTTCAACAGTTAAGGATTGGGCGAGTTCGGGAACCTAGGGAAGCCTAGGATATATTTCAATGAGTTAGTAGTGAGGCTCAGTTAGAGTTGGGTGTACCAGTTGCGGAAGTGACTTGGAGGATCCGGGAGCATTGCTGAGGAAAGTATGGATAGGTGTGTAAGGTAGTATTGGGCCCGTACTACTGAAAGCATAGGATTAATACTCAAATCTGTGAGAGTCTTGGAGAATCTAAGAAGCTTTAGGGAAGAGTTTATGACCCAGTTTGGGGATAGAGGATGTTCCAGGTGTTGCAGCTTAGCCATTCGCAAGCGAGCTAGTGAGCATGACAGGGTGTCAGACCCTGAAGGATATGATTTCCAAGAGTTGCAGATGCGGGATCGATTTGGGAGCACCCTGAAAAGAGAGGTGTGTGCCAGGTGCGTATAGTAGGGGTCTCGGGAAGAGACCCATGATTTTTGATCATCAGGTGAAGGCCAGTAGGGCCAGAGTCAGTGTAGCACGTACAGGACAATGTACAAAAGATTTTGTCACTCCGGGGGTTTAGGCTACTACAGGGTAGCGGGCTTGGTCATGTCAGCAAAAGGAGATTAGTATTCCTCCAGATGTTGCGGGTATGTCATCTTCTATTGCTATTAGATGGATGTTGGGGATACGTATCGCGTTGGAGTTATGAGTAAGTTTGAATAAGTTAGATCTCGGGTCGGTTTCCTGCTAGTGTTTGGGTTATCAGGGATCATATATGCCATCCTGCAAGCCGAAAAGTCATTGATGAACCCACAAGGGATGCATCTTGTGGAGTGGGCTCCGCATGTACCGTTATCACTCCGGATCTTTGTTGAGATCTGTGCAGGAGTATTGTTTGGGAAGATCCTCGGTCAGGGTTAGAGTAATAGTTCTACAGTGAAGTTAGCGTTCAAGGGTTCTATTATTGTTCAGGTATGGTCGGTAATTGTCTATGGATGAACTTTGGAGTTCAAGGCACTACCATTGCTAGCACAGAACTGGTGACATGAAAAGGGTAGTGTCAGTCGCGGGTGTTAGATGCATAAGTTGTTGGTCATCGGATGATCAGGATAATTGTGTTTTCGCATGGGATGTGTGCGGTTAGAGTTTAATGGTACTGCAAGATTGGAAATGAGAACGAGGATTCATCCGCTAGAGTGAAGATTGAGACCTTCAATTGACAACATGATAGATGGATCGAGGTTTCAGACTGTATCAGATGTAAAGAGTACTCATCGAGAATTCTGAGGATGTGAGATCTCAAGGTTTAATCGGTGATTCGACGCTAGCATTGGCGGGCACAGGTTGTCATTAGTGGGATATTAGAAAGCGAGATGGATTGGAAATCCTTCAATTCTTGCATGCAGTGAAGACTTAGTCGAATCTAATTGGGGGAGTGACTTTTTATAAATATCTCCAAATGTGAGTTCTGGTTGCACGGGGTGCAATCTCTTGGGCACCTTGTTAACCAGAAGGGTATTCTAGTTGATGCGGCCAAGGTAGAGGTTGTGATGCAGTGGGAAATTCTGAGGTCTCCATCTGAGATTCGGAGTTTCTTGGGTCTAGCAGGTTACTACCGGAGACTTACATGGGACTTCACCGAGATTGCGGTTCCTTTGACCCGATTGACCAAGAAGTCGGTGGCCTTTCATTGAGGGCCTGAATAGCAGGCAGTCTTCAATACTCTCAGACAGCAGTTGTGCGAGGCACTAATTCTCACCCTGCAAGAGGGTGTAGATGATTTCATGGTTTACTGTGACGCTTTGATCATGGGCATGGGTATGGTACTGATACAGTGGGGTCACATGATAGCAGGTTTCGGGAACCATGTCAGAGTTCCAGTTAGGACTCTAGTTCAGTGATGTGTTAGGTCGAGTGTGTGTCCGACCTGGTATAGAAAGTGTTGTAAGACTACGGGGTAGCCATAGCATTCACTAGTAGTCAGATGGTATGGCAAGTGTTGTAAGACTATGGGGGTAGTATGGAAAGTGTTGTAAGACTGTGGGGGTAGCCGTAGCATTCACTAGTGGTCAGATAATGATAAAGTGTTGTGAGACTGCGGGTGTTGCCTTAGCATTCACTAGGTTAGTAGATAGTGTGAGCGCGTTGTTAGGATGCAGAAGGAACAGTAGTACCCACTAGTTCGGGTGTAGCAGTAAGGATAAGGAAATCCACGGATTGGATTTCGGAATTACCCAGATGGATTAGATTTGGTTGAGACAGTGATAGTAGTGTAGGAGCACCACTACAGTTGTGAGATCATAGAAGCAACGAAATGCTTTAGGACATGCGAGATAAGGCTACCATTGGTCAGGTAGCAATCACTTTCAGCCTTGGATTTGAAGATGATAGGATTTGACGTATGGACCCGATCGGTTATATCAAAAATTAGTAGTCACAGTGTCATGATAACTAGTGGCAACTAGTTCCAGAGAAGGATTTCGTTCAGAAGTCATGTGAGGCGACTAACTAGTGAGTCCTTTGGCTCTGCAGCCGGGTGTAAACCCAATATTTCAGAGGATTGGCAAGCAAATCGAGATTTAGGAGGTCTCGGTAGCCTTTGGTAAGCAGCTATGTAGCAGTGTAAACTACTTCAGGCAGTTTAGTGTTCTGGCAGTTTCAGTGTTTGGGCAATATTAGTATTTGTGTTTCAGGTTGCAAGTACTCACAGAATAGCTGGTTTATTGGGGAGTGACAAGTCACTCACAACAAGAGTATCTGGGCCTTGGCCAGGTACAAGTGATCTACAGAGATAATTAGGTCTGTGAACCTCTTTTATAGTGAGAACCTAAAGTTATCATAAGTTGAGTAGCATGTTGATGGATGAACGGATTGGATTCAATGATAATGATTCAGTATGAGTAGTCTGTCAGGGAATCAGACCATCTCAAGATAGTAAATTCAGATGAAGTGGATGTGATCCTGTTGTGAGGAATTCGTACATATGAGGATATTATGGCTTCACGAAGATTGGTCACAGCTACCATGGGAAGGCTAGGGTGAGCCCAAGACAGTGATCATGTTACTAGAAGTGGCCTGGCATATAAGAAATAGTAAGGAGTGATTTCGAGGACGAAATCTAATTTAAGTGGGGGAGAGTTGTAACACCCGTTTATTTATTAGTTAAATAAATAAGTTAATAAACGAATGGTAGCCTGAAATAAATAATTATATATGCAGAGTGTTGGGTTCGAGGAGTTAGTTGCCACATTTTTAGAAGTCGGGGGTTAAAAGTGTGAGTTTGGGACTCATTTAATAAATATTTATAAAGATAGGGGCTCCGTAGTAATTAATTGAGTTTAATTTAAAAGGAAATGAGGTGGAGGGGCTGATTATGTCATAATTAAGATATTGGGGGTTGTTTGATAATTTATGGGACATAAATTCTAAGGGATCTCCATGGATTGGGTTAGAAATGTAAAATATGGATCTATTTTGAATTAAATTGGAGCTGGAGAGACCATTTTGGTTATTATGGCAAAATAGTATGAGGATCCGATATATAAGGGTTATGAAACCCTAACCCAAGCCTCATTTGTTCAGCCGCACCACCCTTATGTCTCCCATCTTCCAGCCGCCACCCTCACCTTTTCACCCCTCGTCCCAGTCGTAGCTTTCGTGAGACCTTGGGGAACTGTCGGCGATCCTTGCAACTCCGATTACGGGCATGAAGGCCGGTACCGAGGCTGCTGTTGCGTTGTTCCTTCTTCAGAGATGCCCGTCGCCCTCCTTCATCATTCTCTTCCTCCCATATCTTCTCTGATCGCCGCTAGTTAGAGTCTGTCACCGCTGTCGTTCCTATTTCTTCTCCGCATCAGCTAACTCATGATGTCACCGCTGCCATTGCTCCTTGCGGCCGTCTCACTTTCTTGAATAACATCTCCGGTCGTCGTCACCATTAGGAGGGTGGCTGTAGGCATGTGTTGTAATGTTCTCAAGGATTTCAATGTGGATTCGCATGCTTATGTTCTCTATCGAGTGAAGCTGTGAAGAACCACAATGGCAGTCGGCCATGGTGGTTGTTGTCGTCAAACCGCCATTAGCTGCTGCCATTTTTCAGTTCTGTCATTGCAAGCCACCGCCTGCCGCCACAATATTTCCGGTGGGGTGCGTTTTTCATGTTCAACTTGGGTTATGTGGGTTTATTTGGCCGGAAAATCCACCTCCACCACCGTGTACTACCACCGAACACCACAAGGGTGGTTGCGTGTGTTTGATTATCCTAGTGTAGAGTGTGTGCGTTTATTTCAATAGTTTCATTGTATATTGTAAAAAAAGAATAATGAAAAGAACTTGAAAACCACCAACTTACGATGGTGGTTGCCGCCACCAGCCGCCGTGTCGGGTGGCGCTGTGCTTTGTCTCGTAGTGTTGATTCGTTTGGGGTGCTTGAAACCCTAATTGGCCCAAAGAAGCTCAAATAGGCCTAATGAATCTTAATGGACTCTAATGGACCTAATAAAACCCTAATGGGCTTATTAATATTTTAGTGGGCTTGATAGGCCCAATAAAGCCCTAATGGACCTAAAAGCCCAACAAATTGATAAATAGACTAATATTTGGGTTGGAAAAACCATAATGCCAATAAAACCCTAATTTGTGGAAATTGCTTGGGACACACACACGAGAATTAATTATTAAATCTTAAATAATAATTAACAATCATTGGAAAACTGTCATAAGGCAAAATGGACTTAATGGATTAAGTCCTTAATGGGTTAAGAAAGAAACATTGAACTTTAATCATCATTTCATGTGAAAACTCTAATTTGGGATTATGGGCTTGGACTTATCGAGACTCACATTTGGGCCATTGGAAGGGAATTTTGTGATTAAGTCCAATCACACCATATGATGTATTATGAAGAATGATGGACTTAATGGATTAAGTCCTTAGAGGAATAATTCCTTAATGGGTTAAGTAGGAAACTTAACCCTAATCGGCATTTTATGTGAAACCCTAACTTCACTTGGGTTTATTGTTGGGCCTTTCTATTGTCCCTTGACGATTGTATTATTAATGGGCCATCCAAGAATAATTATATGGACTAAAATAATTTAATGGGTCCAGGGTAAGTCCCATGTACGAGGTTGCGCCCAATTTGGAAAATTGGGCCATAGATGGATCATAGTTGGGCCTTAATGATTATATGATGTTGGTCCATAAGACCACATATAGGCCTGGGCCCAATTTGGAAAATTGGGCCATATGTTGGGCTTTGATTCCTAGTTCACTTTGGGCCTGTGGATTGGTCCTTGGGCTTATATAAGCCAAGCCTGGGTAATGAAGTAATTATCCAAGTATGTATTATGGTTATGTGTTGGGACCCAATTAATAATTGGGTGTTGTTTTGGTGTTGACAGTTCGGGAATCTGTCTTCCAACAGCTGGGGTTGAGTCTGCGGGACTTCAGCAAGTGTGGAATTGTGTTTACGGGAATTCAGCAGTGCGAGGTGAGTTACCTTCCAGTAGCGGTGGGTCTAAGGCCACAATGTCGGCCCACCAGTAGAAGACGTATGATAGATGATTGTCTTTGTGATATCATCTAGGTTTGCTACTACCTGATATGTTATATGCAAGCATGATATGTTGTATGTGATAGTAGTAGAGTTTGGTTGTTAGGACCGAAGGGTATTCAGAAACCCCAGGTAGGTCTGACAGTATGTGATGATATGTTTGCATGTTGGCTTATTATATTATATGCGATAGAGGTAGTAGGAGGGGACCAGTCCCCGAGTTCGGTTGTTAGGACCGAAGGGTAGCACAGGCACCCTAGATATGTCTGATAATATGTTTATGTTATGTTATATGTGATAGTAGAAGTAGGGGGTGAAATAGTCCTTGAGGTTCGGTTGTTAGGATCGAAGGGTAATCAGCACCCCAGAATGGCTCGGCATGGGTTGGTCAGCACCCCAGAATGGCTTGACACAGGAAGGACGGCACCCCAGAATGGCCGCATGGGTAGGTCGGCACCCCAGAATGGTCGTACCGGGTAGGTCCGGGCACCCCCAGAAATGCCTGACAGTATGTATGTGATATGATTGTATGATATGTGGTATGATGGCGGAACTCACTAAGCTTCGTGCTTACGGTTTTCAGTTTTGGTTTCAGGTACTTTGTGTCTAATGGAAAGGAGTCGGCTTGATCGCAGCGCATCACACTATGGTTTTCCGCACATGAGATCTTTGGGATTACACTCTGATGTTGTTTTATGATAACATGTTTAGTTATTTCTACTTTGGTTTTGACATGAGATGACATTAAAAATGTTTTATTACACTGTTGGTTTTATAATGACGTATTTAAAAATGAAATTTTTGGCTTGTATTTTTTGGATGTTACACTTTGGACCCTATTTAAGCATCCTTAACCCTTGGAACCCTCCCCATATTCAGCCTTCATGCCCTTCAACCTGTAATCTCGAAACCCTAGCCTTTCTTTAAGTATTCTTGAGCCTTTTGAGTGATTTGGAGTGTTCTTGGTGCACATTAAAGAGGAAGAAGCTTATCGGAGAAGTGTTGTTAGCTTGGAACTTGAAGATCTAGACTTTGTTCACCTTGATCTATCTTCTGGAGGTATAAAGTTTTAATATTTATGACTTTCTCTTGTAGATCTAGTTTGGGTGGTAATTTGTCATGTTTTGGTCCCATGTTAGTGGTTCTTGTGAGTTGAAGTTACTTCATAACCTTTAAGCCTCATATTTGGTCCTTGTCGAGGTCATTAAGTTATAAAATTTGGATCTTGAGGAGTACTATTCCTTCATGTAAGAATTAGTGGCCTTTTTATGAAGTTATGAAGCCTGGATTGTGGTTTGTGACCTATTAAGACATGCAAAGGAGTAAAGTTCACATCTTTATGGATTAAGACCTTATTTAGAGGTTAGATCTGAGTTTGGACATTTGGTCTTAAGAATTAAGTTCTTACTATGAAGTTTTGGTCATCTGATGAGTACGACTAGCGTACGTATGCGTACGCTATGCGTAATGCATGAAGTCTCTGATTGTAGGCTTCGGCGAGTCGTACCTTATGCAACATAAGGCAGTACGCATGGTGTGCTCCTGGGAAGATCATTTTGGGCCTTTTGGGCTTTGGGTTTTTTGGGTTTTGGGCCATAAGGTGTTGGATCAGATATTGGAAGGGTAAAATGGTCTTTTACCCTAGTAGTCGGGGTTAGGGATATAAAACCTAGGTTTTGGCTTTTGACTTACTTATTGGGGTTTTATTTTCTAGTGTGGAGAATTCCGGTTCTGCAGCCCGGGCCTTTATTTGGTTAGCAGCAATGCGTGTGATTCGATTATCTCCAGATTGAGGTGAGTCTCCTCACAGTGTATAGCGGTTCGAATGCACCAATACAAGCCCATAAATTATTGTTATTAGTATTCTAGTTGTTTTTATGAATCTTTCATGTGTTGTATGTGTTTGTATATACACCGGGCAAGGGCCCAATACCAGGCAGGGCCTAATGAGTGTGTTGGGTTGGGTCCATCGCATGTTAGTGACATATTTATATCGAGTGGGGCTCAATATCGGGCGGGGCCTGATGGATGGCCAACAAGGGTCATTGTATGTATGATATGTATGATATGTGGTATTTTGGAGAACTCACTAAGCTTTATGCTTTTGGTTCAAAAGGGAAGGTTCAGCTTGATCGCAGTGCATCCACCCATGTTTTCGCAACTATATGATTCTAGGATTATACTCCGATAACTTTTTTATTTTGAAATACTTTTGACTTATTGGAAAAGGGATAATTGATGTTTCTGGTTAAACTAAAAATGAAATTTTTACCTTATAATTTTTGGGATGTTACAAGTTGGTATCAGAGCATTGGTTTGTGGGATTCTGGCACGCCCTCGGGTGTGTCTAAACTCAAACTAAGGAATTGGTAATATGTTTGAAAGAAAATAAATTTTCTAAAAAAAATTATAAAGAAAAAGGGGGTGTGATGTGTGATCAGCCGAGCTTAAATAAGTGATTCCCATAATACCCATACATTTTTGTTATGTTATATTTTATGAGAATTGAATGCTAGATTAGGGCTCACGATCTGCTCAGGATTTCATGATTAGGAGAGATGCCTTTATACGCCTATTGTTTTAGCTTTTAGAACTGCATGCTAGTAAGGATTTCAGATGATTGGGATACGGTGGCCTGATTAGGTGGTGCACCGGTTAGACTTTCCGATGACCAAATGTTGCTTGCATTTTGCTTTATTGGACTCATTAATGTGAACTAATTATTTCATGAATATGTTAAGTTGCATGCTGCAAAGGCTAAATAATCTCAAAGTGATGGATTTGACCCTACTACGCAGCTCTTGTCCGAGTCCAACCATTGTAGGGTTGAGTCTTTTAATCGAAGGATTATCTAAGCTTTGTTGAATGCTATAGTATCCATGAAGTAGCTAGCTAGCATTAGTGGGGGACCTTCAGCAAGTGATAGCAAGATGGGATGAGGAAACTAGGAGAACCTAGGAAGTCTTTTAGTGGGTTTATATGTGATGTTTAGCGGGTATTTAGAACACCGGTTGGAGAAAGAGACTTAAAGGATTCCGGATGATTCTTGAGGAAAGTATGGATAGATGTGGAATGTAGTATTGGGCCCGTACTACTGAAAGCACAAGATCCGTGCTTGAATCAAGGAAAGTCACAAGGATTCTAAGAAGTCAGTAAAGGGTTGATGTGCAGAATTTCTGGTTAGTGGGTAAAGTGTGATGGATTAACAATAACATTCTGGTTATGAGATGACAATTTGGTATTGTTGTATAGGAGGTCGATGTATGGACGGGAAGTGGATCCCTTTTAGATGGGTACGAACACACAAGACTTTGTGACTTGATTTCCACTGAGGTCTCATATATTTTATTGGAAGAGTTGGTTGGTATCATTGGTCGGATCACTGACAAGCTGGTTGTGATATTCGAGAAGCGAGCCACAATCTTGCGTGATGTAAGAGAAGTTGTTGAGGCTGCTAGAGAAGGAAATCTTGATGTGGAGGCACGACAAGGAAAGAGAAGGCATACGTACAATTCAGAACGATTGGAGGGACGTGATACAGCTGACCTGGGTACTGGAAGTCTGGGGAACTATAAGATATGCGGCAAGTGTAGGTGAACTCATGGGTTTGCTTGTCAAAAGTTCAGGTGTGTCAAGTGCGGAGAAAGATGGCATGTGGATGGAGATTGAAACAAGGATCATATATGTTTTCATTGTCACCATCCGAGACATTTCAAATCCAGTTGTCTTGCATGGGTTGCGGAAGGACTGCAGACTCCAACACCCATCTTCATGTAGGAGGTCAAGGTCGAGACTTAAGGAATCACTGGTATGTATTTTGATCCCCATTTATGTATTTATATCTAGAATAAGTATGTTATTGGCCAATGTTGTATCATCGAATCAGAAATATTTTTAATGGTAAGATTGTTTGAACCATATTGGAATTTCGAAAATTTTAATGGGTTAGGGTGGAGTCCTCAAGGTGCCTCATATTTCACATGTGTGTAGATCTCTCTTGTTAAGTTCGAAGCGGTAATGTTGGGAAGTTTATGATAACCCCATTTAAGGTTCAAGGTTCCTCTATGATTGCTTAAGTCATCGTTCAGGGAATTGTAATATGCCATTTTGCATACCGAGAATCATGTTGAAAGGTATTTGGATGAGCCAGTGGTAGTCATCGACTCAAGAGGTGACAATTTTTGTTAGCTTGATCCCTAGGTGAGAGTGAGATGAGTGTTTCTCTTGGTGGACCAGCATTTGGATTGATTGTGTTGGTCTCAACACAAGAACCAGAAGGAGTTAGCGCATGAGTTCATTTGGGTAAATGAAATTTAAGATGGTTGAGAATTTTCATGGTTGAGAGGAGTAAGGGATTGGTTAGAACGCGAGTTTAAGGGAGTTGTGGCCATGTTCGTGATTACAGAATAGTGAGTGTGCTCCACGCATCAGAATCTTTTAGGAGAAGATCTTGTGGGAGTTTGGTGTCCCCATCTAGGACAACAAACTCAGAATTCAGGAGCACTTGGGTGGCTCATGATGGATGTCAGTGGATTGTTGAAAGGCCTTGAACTGATTGCTACTACTAGTAGAGCAAGAGCAGTAGTGAACCCCCACTTCTAAGTGTGGGTGAGGAATTGACCACTTTGGTTTGTTCGGGTGCTAGAATTATCAAGAGGATTTAAATGGGTTTTGTTAGAGAGGCTTTGAGTGCATCGATTTTTTCGGCAAGTGGGTAGTTGTGATAACCCGAAATTTTCATTCGATCAAACCCTAAAAGTCAATAACTTCATATTATAAGCCAATTTCATTTCTATTTGTTTTTAACAAATTTAAAGTTAGTTTGACTATTATAATAACTTATTCTTTAAATGAACGGGTGAAAAGATGTGTCGTCTCGGGTCTTGAAATTTCAAAACCGCGAATACCACGTAGCTCAGAAGTTCACGGCCAAACTTTTATGTTTGGGCCATAAACTACCCAAAAAACCGTAAACTCATGCTTATGCATGAGTTTACTCAACAAAATACTTCATTTCTAACTTTCAACCTAAAGAGTATACTCCAAAACACTCTCAAGTATTATCCCGGTTTTCGCCCGATTTCCCGAAAACGTAAGTGTTTCTCGACTTGATTAGTTGATATAACATAACATCTAGTGATTGAACATCCTTTAATCCATCAAATTTCATGTTTTGATTAGATTTCTAAAACACCAAGAACACACACTAGTGTTCTTGGACTTTTAGTTCATTTCAAGCTTCAAAAAAGTAAGTACTTTTATCCTAGAGTCATTTAAGGCTTGCTACACATCTTAATATCAAGGAAATGTCCCAAGAACACCAAGAACAAGGTGTTCACGGTTTTGGGAGGCTCCCAAAACCGTAAACATCATGTAAAGTGCAAAGTGGTGCCTTAGGGTGCCTAGATGCTTTACAATGCCTTACGGACTTGTCTAGATCCATCCTTGATGTGTTTATCACCTAAAAGAACAAGAAACCAATCATTTTTAGGTGTTTACAGTTTGGGGATCTCCCAAAACCGTAAACACCCCAAAAGGTGTTTAAATGTCCCATATTTACTCCTAATGCCTAGAATCTAACCTAGACTATTACCATGATGAGCTAAGGACTTGAAAACACCAAATACCTAAGTCCATGAGAGTTTAAGGTAGTAAACTCATGGAGAAATGGTCCATAGACTGTAAACACCATTTAAGACTGTTTTGATGCCACACAACACTTCCTAAGGCTTAAACATGTAGTAGGAATGCTTGGATTGGCTTAGAAAGCTTCAAACATCAAATGGTCACAAAGGGGGTGAGCTTACGATCGTAAACCCAAGGGTTTACGACTGTAAACCCTTTTGCTAGTGACCATAAAACCGTAAACTCCTTAAAGGAGTGTTCCTTGAACCCCAAACACACTAGCCTTTCCCTAGAACACTTAGATGCAATCATTGAGGTCAATAACACTTGATAAAGGTGTTTAGCATGACCTAGGGTGTCTTGACTTTGTTTATTAGTTGTTTAAAGACTAATTTGATGCATATATGTGATATTATATGTTAACTAGGATCATAGAGTGTGTTCAAGTCTTTACTTGACACCAAGCAATCCTACATCTTCAGTTCATCCAAACCACCATCTACAAGTGAGTTCATACCCCTTGATTTAACCTTTAAAATGTTTCCAAATGATTTTAAATGCTTTATGGGGGGGGGGAGGAATACAAGTTGAAACATGCTAGTTATTATGTCAATCACATGTGATTAATAACTAACATACAAATGGATTTACTATACGTTAGCTGTTTTACCAAACAGATTTCTTCAAATGACTTTCTTAAACGTTTTACATGTTTAAAACTCTTTATCAAACTAGCTTACATTCTGTAAGTTTCATTTTAAACTTAGTTACAAATGTGGTTTTCAAACAAAGGTTCCTTTATACTTCGATTGTCTTATCAAAAATACTTTCAAAGGTTTTACAAAACTTCTTTCATGCTTTTATATCATCAAATGCATGCCCATATATGTATAGGTATACTTCGTTAATACTTGTACATTTCTAGTAACTATTATAGGTATAGTTAGGAGATACTACTTGCTATTCCTATTACAAGGAATTACACCAGAGTCAGTTCATTCATGAGTCTATACTATACATTACATGTTACATGAATACGTCTACATAGATATGCTTACATGAATACATTTACATAAATACGTTTACTAGTATACGCTTACATGGATACTTGTACTTAGATTCTAAATGATGAGTTACTAGTACATATTATACATGTAAATTTGTTCTACCTATTCTAGTTCAACAGGATATCTAGACGGGACTAACCATTTTGGAACCCACCTGTTAGCAACAGCGGTAATGAACATCTACGGATGCCTACGGTTATTACTTATATTAGGGGTACCTTTACGGGACTAACCATTCCTTTAACCTGCTATTCGCTACAAAGGTAAATGAATATTTACGGATGCCTACGATTAATACTTATATTAGGAGAACATTTATGGGACTAAACATTCCTTAAACCTGCTCCCAGCTACAGAGGACAATGAACAATCTACGGATGTTCAAGGTTATACATTTCGGCAGTCGTGATGTCAAGTTGATCCTAATAAAAAAGGATAAAACTTACATGGCTATATTTTTCCTATTACTTTTATTTTTTGATCCATTCACATAATCGACGAGGTAGACTTTATATTGTTAATAGTAGTTATAGAGGAGAAAACCATCTTTGTTATAGCAAAACATTTGAGTCTTGGTAGAAGACTACTTTCTAAACATTTGAGTCTTGGTAGAAGACTACTTCCTAAACATTTGAGTCTTGGTAGAAGACTACTTTCAAAACATACAAGTCTTGGTAGAAGACTACTTTCAAAACATTCGGGTCTTGGTAGAAGGCTACTCTTTATACTAATAGAAAGCATCGGGATTTGCTAGGGTATTCAAACGCTTTCAACTACTTTCAAACAGTTCATACTTATAAAATCTTTTCCACAGGTTTACAAGTCATTGCTTTACAGTTTTACAAATCAAAGACACATTAATACTTATGAATTCACCAGCTTTTTGGCTGATACTCGCTTTCAAAATAACTTGTATTCTCATATCACAAATAGATAGGTACGACGACCAGGTTTTGTGAAGACGGAGCAGTTCAAACTTGTCTTATATTTTGATGATTCATTATGTTGTCTTCTTTTATGAAAGAACACACTTGTAATTAAAATTATACTATTAATGTAATGGATAATGTTGTTGCTTGTTTACTACCTTGGATTGTTGTGATACATTACATGACATCCTCCGCCCCCAAAACATTTCCGTTGTTCTCGGTTTTGGGGTGTGACAGTAGTTTGATTGGTGATCCGTCCGTACTGGTCGAGGGTTATAGTTCTTTGTCACCAGCTGAAGTAGTTTAAGGATTTGGAATTGTATCATGAGAAGTACTTAGGTAGCAAAGTGTTTAATATGGTATGGGTATGGATACCCTAGCTTGTAAGGTCATGGAATCCTAGCTCTTCGAAACTCAGTATGACAGGAGTGGAGTAGTAAGGTTGTGACATGGTTTGGAAGTCCATTGGTTTGGGTTGACAGAGTGCGGTTAAATTCAAGTGGTGAAGAACCGTTTTGATTATTGGCAATAATTCTAGGTGTAAAACAAGGAGGAATTTTATATCATAGGCAAGTGGAGAGCCAGTTCTAAATGTAGTGTGGATTGATATTTGTACAAGGAATGAGGATTTAGGTTATCTTTTTCAGAATATGTGAAGCATCAGTTGTATCACATAGAAGAGATGAGATTTGATACATGTGGAGGGTTTGTGTTAGAGCATGTATGCCTGTTATTGTCTAATAAAGGCTTTGGGTTTCGAAACATAACCGAAACACCTGATTAGGATATAGTCGATATGGTTTTGACCCGTGTTTGATTGTGGTTGGCTTGATAGTTTAACAGTAAGACCATGGGATGGGTTCATGGAAGTATAGGGGTGTTGTAAGACTATAGGGCAGTCGTAACATTCACAAGGTTGACAGAAAGTTGTGGTAGTGTTGTAAGACTATGAGGTAGTTGTAGCATACACAATGATGATAGGTTGTCAGGGAAGTGATGTAAGTCTGCGAAGTAGTCGTAGCATTCACCAGATTGAGGTAGTCCATGGTAGGAGTGGTTGTTGGGCTGAAAGAAGATCAGCGCATATCTAAGTCGAGGCAGACAGTATTGTCAGGGGATTACTCTTTGTTTGGGATGAGGATCATTGGATGTGAGGTGAGGCTAGTTCTATAGATCATTCGATAGGGTGAAACCTGTGGGTGAGGCCCATTTGAAAATGTAGATTAGATGAGGCCCATAGGCGAGGCCTGTATGGTTATGATAATGTAGGTGAGACCCGATAGAAATTCGTTGGAACAAGGTATAGGATCACCTTTACAATGGAATTACTCTGCGGTTAGAAGTTGATATATGTGTGGTGGTTGGGCTAGGGTAGCCCTTATCAGTTAGATGTTTAGTAGGTGCCTGGTGGTGAGCCCAAGTATGAGACTTTCTAACTCAGCGGTCGGTTAGGGATTTGATATCTCATTTTAGTGGAAGGTTACCATAGAATCGGAAATTTATGATAGAATGCAAGTGTAAATATTTGGATTTTCGGATAGGAATTATGTATCGAGTTGGAAAATGGATGAGACTTAAATTGTGAGTCATCGTGTCTATATATAAAAGATCTTTTCATCAGCAAGTTATGGTTAAGGAATCTGCCTGCTAAAGGTATCGGTTGGATAATTCAGGGTCAAAAAGATGTTTTTTAGTTCAGATTACGTAAGAGGTCCTAGTGATTGTGTTTTAAGATGGCCCTACCTGTGTGGAGGTTAGGTAAGGTTTTGGGGGGTTTTAGAATTATAGAAGTGAAGTGTTGGCTTGTCAGTTAGTCGATCAATAATTTGTTCACCATTAGGATTTATGAGTTTTGTTAAGGATGGGTTTCGATGATAACATTGGAAAGTCGCTATGAGTGTGAGTCAACCTTTTCGGTGAATCAAGGATTTAAGAGGATTTGATCGAATCGTATCGTTTTTGGGAGGGTGGTAAGGAGTGATTTTGAGGACAAAATGTAATTTAAGTGGGGGAGACTTGTAATACCCAGATTCAGATCGTTTCATAATTTGGGGTCATGACCAAAAAATCAGTTATCATAAGGCTTTACGCTTTGGGGAAGGAGAAGTTTAGACCCATTTGGATGTGTGTAATGTAGATTATGTGGTCCAAAAGTTCATCTTGTGCATTGGAGCCCAAGGTTATATTGCTAAACGGGCGGTGGGTCAGTTCTTTCATGAATTTTGGATTTAAGTTCGGAAGGTTTTAAGGAAAAGGAGAGTCGATAGGATCATAGAGCTTCTCATTACTTTTCCGTGGATATGAGGATCATCGAAATCATACATAGAATGAAGAATTTATGGCCTTCAGAAGTTAGGAGATTTTGGGGCTAAATCTAGTACGCTGGGAGTATAGGGAGTAGTATGGGTGTAAGGGAGTACGTCGGGCATACTAGGATGGATGATCACGGTTGGACCATGGAGTATGCTGGGCGTACTTTACTCAAGTGCATACCCTAATATTGATCCTTTGGACCGTATTTAAGCATCATTAACCCTTAGAACCTTCCCCATATTTAGCCTCCATCCCCTCAACTTGTAATCTCGAAACCCTAGTCTTCTGTTGAGTATTATTGAGCCTTTTTAATGATTTGGAGTGTTCTTGGTGCTCATTAAAGAGGAAGGAGCTCATTGGAGAAGTGTTTGTTAGCTTGGAACTTGTAGATCTAGACTTTGTTCACCTTGATCTATCTTTTGGAGGTATAAAGTTTTAATCTTGATGAATTTCTCTTATAGATCTAGTTTAGGTGGTAATTTGTCATGTTTTGGTCCCATGGTAGTGGTTCTTATGAGTAGAAGTTACTCCATAACCTTTGAGCCTTATATTTGGTCCTTGTTGAGGTCATTAATTCATAAAGTTTGGATCTTGAGGAGTATTATTCCTTCATGCAAGAATTAGTGACCTTTTTTATGAAGTTGTGAAGCTTGGATTGTAGTTTGTGTTCCATTAAGACATGCAAAGGAGTAAAGTTGGCAACTTTATGGATTAAGACCTTATTTAGAGGTTAGATCTGAGTTTGGACATTTGGTCTTAATAATTAAGTTCTTACTATGAAGTTTTGGTCATCTGATGAGTACGATGGGCATACGTATACGTACGCTCAGCGTAATGCATGAAGTCTCTATCTATAGGCTTCGACGAGTTGTACCTTATGCAACATCAGGCAGTGCGTAGGGCGTAGCAATCTGGTATGCAAGGTATACTCCTAGGAAGCTCATTTTAGGCCTTTTGGGCCTTGGGTCTTTTGGATTTTGGGCCATGAGGTGTTGGGTCAGATATGGGAAGGATAAATGGTCTTTTACCCTATGAGTCGGGATTAGGGATATAAACCATGGATTTTGGCTTTTGACTTATTTATTATTTGGGTTTTTATTGTTTAGCATGGAGAATTTCGATTCCATATCCCGAGTGTTTATTTTGTTATCAGCAGCATGTGTGATTCGATTATCTCTGGATTGAGGTGAGTCTCATTACAGTGTATGACAGGTCAAAGGCACCAATGTCATCCCATGAATTATTGTTATTAGTATGCTAGTTGTATGTGTCACTCTTTCATGAGTTGTATGTGTTTCTATGTATACCAGGTGGGGCCTAATGAGTGTGTTGGGCAAGGCGCATCGCATGTTACTAACAAATCTGTACCGCAAGGGCTCGATGCTGGATGGGACCCGATGGATGGAGGGCAAGGCTCGTTGTAAAAGAATCGAAAAGAGAACACATACAAATACAAATAAAAGAATCGAAACTTAAACAAATTATGTAAAAATCCGAAACATAATAAAAACGACATTTTTTTGTTTAGAAATCAATTACAAGCAATCAAAAGAGTTAGAAAACAGTTAAATCATTGAAAACATGCCAAGATCTGCAACCAATTTGTTTAAAGTCTTTTCGTCCAACGCCTTAGTGATAACGTCAGCCAGCTGATCAATTGATGGAATGTAAAACAACCTCACCTTTCCCTTTTGAAATATGTCCCTGATGAAATGATGGCGGATGTCGATGTGCTTGGTATTGAAATGTTGCACGGGATTTTGTATCATCTGAATGGCACTGGTATTGTCACAACAGATGGGTGTCTTCGAGAAGTTTAGACCATATTCCAAGAGCTGTTTTGAATCCATAGAATATGATCACAACACCTTCCAGCGGCAACATATTTAGCTTCAGCGGTAGAACAATCCATTGATGTCCGCTTTTTGTTGGACCAACTTAACAATCTATTTCCAAGCATTTAAGATCCTCCTGAAGTGATTTTGTGATCAATGTTCCATCCACCATGATCAAATTCAGTGTATCCCACTAGCTTGAACTTAGAATCATAAGGGTACCATAACCCAAGATCGGGTGTGTGATTTAAGTAACAAAAGATTCTTATCACGGTGAGTAAATAAGATTCCTTAGGACTGGCTTGATAAAAAGCATATAATATAGTTGTAACAGACTGAAATTTCAGGTATTGTCATAATATTGTTTTTGGGGTGTTTTAGGAGGGGACTCGGCGAGTTGGAGCCAGACTCGCCGAGTAGGACCACAGACTTGGTCGCGGGTTCGCGACTGGACTCGACGAGTCCATTATGGACTCGGCGAGTCCGCGCTGTTCAGCGGAAACCCTAGCCGTTTGGTTTTGGAACGTATATAATGAACTTATAGGCCGCCATTGCCCGTCTTTAGCCTACTAAGAAGAACCCTAATCGGTTGTGTGCATCTGGAGCAAGGATTGAAGGCCATTGGTGATCTTGAAGAAGTTATTGTGCAAGGAAGAGAAGGGTTTGGCTAAAGGAACAGCAAGGGAATCAAGTTCTGAGGATTGGGGACACAGAGAGTGCATTATTCAGGTAACAATTCGGATTATAATCTGCTATGTTGATGTGTGCATGGATTTAGGGTTTATGGAACCCTTTTGTGACTAGATTGATTGTTATCCTTGTTTCCCAAATGATTATAACCCTGTATTAGGACCTTTAGAGGTCCAGAATGTCCCATGCCTGTGTATTTCGGGAATTAAGAGAGGTTTTGGATTGGAATCCTTATGCCTTAGGTCAAAATGTAAATTATAGGCTTTGGGGTGTAGCATGAGCACCTAAATGAAGGCCTTACGTGTTGTACCAACTTAGGAGGACCAAACCTATGAATGGTCAGGACAATACTGATCTCAGGAAGCAGTTTGATCGACTGCATGGCATGGACTCGCCGAGTCCAATGAACAGACTCGGCGAGTAGCTTGAAGATTAACTGGGACTCATCGAGCTGTTCTTCAGACTCGGCGAGTGGAGTCGGGGTGGCCCCGCGATTCTTCCACGAGGAACTCGTCGAGTCAAGAGGGATACTCGATGAGTAGAAAGGGAACATCAGGATTTGGTGAGGACGTCTAGACTCGCCGAGTCGCCTTAGCACTCGCCGAGTCCGGTCAAGTTGACCGTTGACCAGAGTTGACCTACATGTGATTTCTTAGGGTCAGTTGTCTTGAAAGATAAAATTATTAATAAGGGATATATGATATTATAGGGAGTCTGTAGCTCGGCGGATCGAGTGCGAGTGATTTCAGGAGTCGCTAGCTTTCATTACCCACGAGGTGAGTCTTCTCACTATACTGTACCCGGAAGGGTTTGACTGTGTGACCGGAAGGTCGGATATGATATGTGTTATAAGTGCTATAAATGGAAAGGTAATTGCTATGCGTGCTATGTATGTTTATGTGGGCCGGAAGGCAATATATTATGTGACCGAAAGGTCGGATATGATGTATGATATATGTGCTATACGTGTTAGGATAAATGTATTATGTGCTGTGTATGTTTATGGGCCGGAAGGCAATATGTTATGGGCCGGAAGGCGTATATGTTATAGGCCGGAAGGCGATTATGTTACGGGCCGGAAGGCGTTGTGTTGTAGACCGGAAGGTCAGGGCCTGGAAAGGCATATATGTGTAAGTAGTATACTGGGGAACTCACTAAGCATTTATGCTTACAGTTGTTATGTATGTGTTTCAGGTACTAGCGAGGACCGTGGGAAGGCGTTGGCGTGATGAGTACACACTGTTGTTATTTTGAGATCTTGGGGATTTTATGATTGTATTTTGATATGAAACTTGGAATAATTATATTCAGTTGAATAAAATCACTTTATTTTAAATGAAAATTTTGTTTGAAAATTTGCGTTGTTACAATTGGTATCAGAGCCTTGGTTTGAGGGATTCGGGTGTACCTTCGGGTGTAACTGAACTCAAACCGAGGATTTGAGGAAAATCTTTTAAAAATAATAAAGGCATAAACTTTTATAAATGGTAAAGTGGTAAACAAGAAAGAAGCAGTGTGTACGATCAGCCAGCGCCCGAACGGTAAAGATCCCCAGAATACCTTACAATGTTATGTTATGCAATTAATTATGAATTGTTATGCATGCTAGAAGGCTAGGTATTCATAATAGGACTAGAGTGGCCTGATTTGTGATGCCTTAGTCTAAAGAGTTTGCCGATATGAGATATTTGATAGCGTGCAGGTAGATAGTGCATATCAAAAGTAGAGTACTCACTTTCCGAGGTCAGTGGAGGAGGTTCCAGTGGTGCGTGAGTTTCCAGATGTATTTCCCGAGGAACTGCCGGGAGTACCTCCTGCGAGGCAAGTAGAGTTTGGTATCGACCTGATTCCGGGGGCCGCGCCTATTGCGAAGGTGCCTTATCGTCTCGCACCTCCAGAGATGCAAGAGTTGTCCTCGCAACTCCAGGAGTTGCTGGGGAAGGGATTTATTCGGCCGAGCAGCTCGCCGTGGGGAGCACCGATCCTGTTCGTCAAGAAGAAGGATGGTTCACACCGGATGTGCATTGATTACCGGGAGTTGAACAAAGTGACGGTCAAGAACTGCTATCCGTTACCGAGGATCGATGATTTATTCGATCAGTTGCAAGGCGCATCTTGGTTCTCCAAGATCGATCTAAGATCAGGGTACCATCAGGTAAGAGTGCCTGATGAGGACGTCCAGAAGACAGCATTTAGGACGCGATATGGGCATTACGAATTTGTGGTGATGCCTTTCGGGCTCACCAATGCCCCGGCGGTGTTCATGGACCTCATGAACAGGGTATGCAGGCCGATGTTGGATCGGTCAGTGATTGTATTTATCGACGACATCCTGGTGTATTCGCGATCTAGAGAGCAGCATGAGGGACATTTGAGGGAGGTCCTTGGGGTACTGAGGTCGGAGAAGCTATATGCAAAATTCTCCAAATGTGACTTCTGGTTGCGGGAGGTCCAATTCCTAGGACATGTTGTTAATCAGGCAGGGATATTGGTCGATCCGGCCAAGGTTGAGGCAGTGATGAGTTGGGAGGTACCGAGGTCACCTTCCGAGATCAGGAGTTTCCTGGGGTTGGCAGGGTACTATCGGAGGTTTATTAGGGACTTCTCCAAGATCGTAGTACCGCTCACCATATTGACCCGGAAGGGTGTTGCATTCTCTTGGGGACCCGAGCAACAGACTTCTTTCGAGACACTTCGCCAGAGATTGTGCGAAGCCCCGGTATTAGCTCTCCCGGAAGGGATGGAAGATTTTGTCGTATATTGCGACGCATCGATTTCGGGACTGGGTGCAGTGTTGATGCAGAGAGGTCATGTGATAGCTTATGCATCGAGGCAGCTAAAGCCTCACGAGGCGAGATATCCCACGCATGACCTAGAGTTGGGGGCAGTAGTGTTCGCTCTCAAGATTTGGCATCACTACCTGTATGGGGTTCGATGTACGATATACACGGACCATAAGAGCTTGAAGTATTTGATGGATCAACCCAACCTAAATATGCGTTAGAGGAGATGGTTGGATGTGGTCAAGGATTATGACTGTGAAATTCTATACCACCCGGGCAAGGCTAATGTGGTAGCCGATGCATTGAGCCGCAGGGCGGAGAGCACTCCATTCCGAGATGTATGTCTGAGACTGACAGTGATGACTCCGGTATTGGATGCTATTCGTGGGGCGCAGGCCGAGGCTGTGAGAACCGAGATGCAGAAGAAAGAGCGGGTCATTGGGTTAATCTCAGAGTTCGTTAAGGATGGACGAGGACTTCTGACGTTTCAGGGTCGAATTTGGGTACTGTTCGTGGGCGGTACGCGTGCTACTTTGATGGAAGAGGCTCACAGATCGAAATTCTCGATTCATCCCGGTGCTACAAAGATGTATTTGGACTTGAGGAAGGAATACTGGTGGCCTTTTATGAAGAGAGACGTCGCCTGGTTCGTTGAGAGGTGTTTGACCTGCCGTAGGGTTAAGGCCGAGCACCAGAGACCGCATGGCAAGTTGCAGCCTTTGGAGATTCCTGAGTGGAAGTGGGAACAGATTACTATGGATTTCATCACCAAATTGCCGAGAACTGCCAGGGGAGTCGATGCAATTTGGGTGATTGTGGATAGGTTGACGAAGAGTGCACATTTCCTTGCCATCAGCGAGAGTTCATCAGCGGAGAAGTTGGCGGAGATATACGTGAGGGAAGTAGTATCTCGGCATGGAGTGCCGATCTCGATTGTTTCGGACCGTGATGTACGCTTCACTTCCAGGTTCTGGAAGAAATTCCATGAGGATCTGGGTACTAAACTACATTTTAGTACCGCATACCATCCCCAGACAGACGGTCAGAGCGAGCGGACGATTTAGACATTGGAGGACATGCTTCGAGCGTGTGTGTTAGACTTTGGGGGTAGCTGGGATGCGCATTTACCCTTGGCAGAGTTTTCCTACAACAACAGCCATCATTCGAGCATTGGTATGCCACCTTTTGAGTTGTTGTATGGTAGGAGGTGTCGGACCCCCATTTGCTGGGGAGAGGTGGGACAGAGAGTGATGGGCAGTACGGAGATCGTACTTCAGACGACAGAGCAGATTCAGCAGGTTAGACAGAGGTTATTGACTGCCCAGAGCCGACAGAAGAGTTATGCGGACAGACGCCGGTCCGAGCTTGAATTTCAGGTTGGCGACTTCGTTCTCCTGAAGGTTTCTCCTTGGAAAGGAGTGATCCGGTTTAGGAAGAGGGGCAAGTTGGGGCCCCGGTTTATAGGTCCATTTCGTGTGATTGCAAGGGTAGGCCGGGAAGCTTATTGGTTGGAGTTGCCAGCAGAGTTGGGACAGATCCACAATACTTTTCACGTATCGCAGTTGAGGAAGTGTATAGCCGATGAATTGGCAGTGGTTCCATTAGAGGATATTCAGGTGGATGCGAGCCTGAATTACGCCGAGAGACCAGTAGCCATCAGGGATCGGAAGATCAAGGTTCTGAGGAACAAGGAGGTACCTCTAGTGTTGGATCAGTGGCAACACCGGAAAGGATCGGAGATGACTTGGAAGTCGGAGCGTGAGATGCTGGAGCAACATCCGGAGTTATTTGCAGAGTGAGACTTCGAGGGCGAAGTCTAGTCCTAGTGGGGGAGAGTTGTAACAGCCTGAAATTTCAGGTATTGTCATAATATTGTTTTTGGGGTGTTTTAGGAGGGGACTCGGCGAGTTCGAGCCAGACTCGCTGAGTAGGACCACAGACTTGGTCGCGGGTTCGCGACTGGACTCGACGAGTCCATTATGGACTCGGCGAGTCTGCGCTGTTCAGCGGAAACCCTAGCCGTTTGGTTTTGGAACGTATATAATGAACTTATAGGCCGTCATTGCCCGTCTTTAGCCTACTGAGAAGAACCCTAATCGGTTGTGTGCATCTGGAGCAAGGATTGAAGGCCATTGGTGATCTTGAAGAAGTTATTGTGCAAGGAAGAGAAGGGTTTGGCTAAAGGAACAGCAAGGGAATCAAGTTCTGAGGATTGGGGACACAGAGAGTGCATTATTCAGGTAACAATTCGGATTATAATCTGCTATGTTGATGTGTGCATGGATTTAGGGTTTATGGAACCCTTTTGTGACTAGATTGATTGTTATCCTTGTTTCCCAAACAATTATAACCCTGTATTAGGACCTTTAGAGGTCCAGAATGTCCCATGCTTGTGTATTTCGGGAATTAAGAGAGGTTTTGGATTGGAATCCTTATGCCTTAGGTCAAAATGTAAATTATAGGCTTTGGGGTGTAGCATGAGCACCTAAATGAAGGCCTTACGTGTTGTACCAACTTAGGAGGACCAAACCTATGAATGGTCGGGACAATACTGATCTCAGGAAGCAGTTTGATCGACTGCATGGCATGTACTCGCCGAGTCCAATGAATAGACTCGGCGAGTAGCTTGAAGATTAACTGGGACTCGTCGAGCTATTCTTCAGACTCGGCGAGTGGAGTCGGGGTGGCCCCGCGATTCTTCCACGAGGAACTCGTCGAGTCAAGAGGGATACTCGACGAGTAGAAAGGGAACATCAGGATTTGGTGAGGACATCTAGACTTGCCGAGTCGCCTTAGCACTCGCCGAGTCCGGTCAAGTTGACCGTTGACCAGAGTTGACCTACATGTGATTTCTTAGGGTCAGTTGTCATGAAAGATAAAATTATTAATAAGGGATATATGATATTATAGGGAGTCTGTAGCTCGGCGGATCGAGTGCGAGTGATTTCAGGAGTCGCTAGCTTTCATTACCCACGAGGTGAGTCTTCTCACTATACTGTACCCGGAAGGGTTTGACTGTGTAACCGGAAGGTCGGATATGATATGTGTTATAAGTGCTATAAATGGAAAGGTAATTGCTATGCGTGCTATGTATGTTTATGTGGGCCGGAAGGCAATATGTTATGTGACCGAAAGGTCGGATATGATGTATGATATATGTGTTATACGTGTTAGGATAAATGTATTATGTGTTGTGTATGTTTATGGGCCGGAAGGCAATATGTTATGGGCCGGAAGGCGATTATGTTACGGGCCGGAAGGCGTTGTGTTGTAGACCGGAAGGTCAGGGCCTGGAAAGGCGTATATGTGTAAGTAGTATACTAGGGAACTCACTAAGCATTTATGCTTACAGTTGTTATGTATGTGTTTCAGGTACTAGCGAGGACCGTGGGAAGGCGCCGGCGTGATGAGTACACACTGTTGTTATTTTGAGATCTTGGGGATTTTATGATTGTATTTTGATATGAAACTTGGAATAATTATATTCAGTTGAATAAAATCACTTTATTTTAAATGAAAATTTTGTTTGAAAATTTGCGTTGTTACAATAGTAGCAAACGTAATGTCAGTGCGACTGGCTATAAGATAGAGTAGAGATCATATCATTCCTCGAAACAGAGATGCATTCACATCAGCACCATTTGGATCAATGCCAATAGACGCTAATAAGGACATTGGACTCTCTGTTGGCTTGCAATCAGAGAACCCATACTTCTTTAGCATATTTGTAATATATTTAGCTTGGCAAACAAAAATGCCATCAACTAGTTGTTTAATCTACAAAGCCAAAAAGAATGTTAGTTCATCCATCATGCTCATCTCAAACTTTTTGGCCATGATCTCCGCGAATTCTGAGTTAAGCATTTCATCAGTGGATCTAAAGATGGTATCGTCCACATACATTTTGGAAAGAATGATATGCGATTCCTAAATGCTTTATGAACAAAGTTTTGTCGATCTTCCCTTGTTTGTATCCACTTGAAAGAAGATATCTTGCCAATGTGTCATACCATGCCCTAGGCGCCTGCTTTAAGCCATAGACAGCTTTATCAATACGATACACATGATTTGGAAACTCTTCACTTTCAAACCCTAGAGGTTGCTTTAGGAAAACTTCATCTTGAAGATCTCCATGTAGAAAGACAGTATTGATGTCCATCTGATAGACTTTCAAGTTTTTAAAGAGGCAAAGAAAATAAACAAATGTATTGCTTAAAGTCTAGCCACATGAGAAAATGTTTCATCATAGTCTAACCCTTCAAGTTGATAGAAACCTTGAGCCACAAGCCTAGATTTGTTTCATATAACGATCCCATCTTCATCCATTTTGTTTCTAAAAACCTAGTGAGTGTTGATAATAGTCTTTCCTTGGGGTTTGAGAGCAAGAGTACACACAAGATGACGTTCAAATTCATTTAGCTCATCCAACATGGCCTTGATTCAGTTAGCCTCTTTTAAGACATCAACAATATTCTTTGGTTCAATCATTAAGATGATGTCTACAAACATGCAGAAGTTGCTACTAACTCTGTTGCGAGTGAGAATCCTAGAATTTACATATCCAATGATTTCAGATTCAAGATGATCTCGAAGGATTCTTGGATTAGAACTTTCATTTGTATTGCTTTGGGCAGAGTCTTCCTGATTGGATGGATTAGCTTCTTTAGGGATGATAAGATGATCTTCAGAGATAGGTTGTGGATTTATTAATTAATCAACATTAGGAGCAACAGGATCAACGTCATTTGTCAAGAATTCAGGAACAGGGTCTGAGCGACTGTGAGTAAATTCATTCATAATTGATGAAGGGTGATCAAATTGACTATGAATGAATGATTCTTCATCGAAGGTGACATGAACCGTTTCTTCAACAATTTGCCTTGAAATATTAAATACCCTGAAATCCTTGGATATGTTGGAGTAACCTAGAAACATTCCTTCATCATCTTTAGCTTCAAACTTCGAATGTTGATCTCTTTGATTCAAGATGTAACAAACACATCGAAACACATGAAAATAAGAGATGTCCGATTTCCTTCCTTTCAGTAGCTCATAAGCAGTTTGTCACACCGCCAAACCTGAACGGCGGAAACGTTCGGGGGCGGATGACTTCATGTGGTAGCGTAACAAGTGAATACATAGTAAAGAAAGCAATACAACCATCATATATATAATTTAAAGTTTACATTTGTCAAAAGTTACATGTTCAAAACCAATTACAAATATTATGTCAAAATATGAGATTAAACTGGCGCCGCAGCATCTCTTCATCAAAAGCATAATGATACCTGTAGTTACTGAATCCCTGGGATATACAAGTAATTTTGAAAGAGTAGATCAGCATTTTTCATAAGTATTTAATGATAATGTTTGTATGAAACGAAATATCTTGTCCATGTTTGTTTGTGTTTAGAAAATCCTGTATTTTCTACTAGTATAAAAGTAGTCTTCCTTCCAGACCAAAGTTTGTTTCCAAAATGTATGTAAGTGTAAAAGTAAACAATATGTTTGAAAACCTCGTAAATCAATGTATTTTTAATACCTCCTGTGAGCTTTATAACCATACTATTGACTCGGAATGCCTATACACAACGTTCTTCAGGCGTTGGAATGTTATGACGTTTGTCACCCCAAACGGTGGACTGTAGCTAACAGTCATGGCGCGGGTTGTCAAGCCCGTATAGATCTATACACAAACAACATGCTCCCCCTCCAAGGGGTTCTGGTATATAATACAGGACTTGAAATGTGTACTCAAACGTACGTGAAGTAAGTGTCTCACAGAACCGTAGTATAAAAACAGATTTACGTGTTGAAATGTTCGTTTGTTATTGTACATGAAAGTGATTTCTTGAAAATTATGTTTCTAGTATGTAATAGTTAGCAATATCCTCATAAAACTATACCTATTATAGTTTTCTAAAAGTGTGCTTCGTTTGTTTTAGAATATCTAGAAAAGGAATCACTTGTTATGAAAGCATAGATTTTTGTAGAGTCTAAGATAGACACATATACATTAAATCTAGGAAAAATGTTTAGTTTATACATGTATTATAACAATTTATAGTTTTAAAGATAGAATGCTATTGTAATATATTTTGTATACGAGAGTTCCCTATAAAGTTTATAAATCACATATGATTTTACTTAATAAAAGAGTATAATAATCTTTATATATAACACCCGATAGTAGTCGTGTGTTTTACTTGTATTTCCCCCCCTTTAGAAAGCATATAAAAGTGTTTAGAATATTTAACTTAATTAAGGGGTATGAACTCACTTGAAAGTTTGAAGATAGCGAGATGGAAAACCGGGCAGAGTTTCGTCTCGGGAAACGGATTTTTCTCGGGATTCTCGGGAATCTCGGGAGTAAAATCGACCTTCGGGACTTGCACAAAATGACCAGGGCTTCGGGGTAGTGTGGGCACGGAATACGAGGAAAAACGCAAGAAAAGTGAGAGAGAATGAGCAATTTTTCCGGGAACCCTCGCATCCTATTTATAGGAGGCTGGAACCGCCTCGGTACGCGGGGCGTACGCGTACGTCATGCATGACCGAGTCCTCGACTGCCTCAGACTTCGGATGGGACGGGGGGGTAGGCTCGCATAGGGGCGATGTGGACGATCCGAGGCCAAGGCCTTGAGTACGCTGGGCGTACCTGCGTGACTCAGACTTCGGATAATACCGAAGTTTTCAATAAAAAATATATATAAATTATTTATCAAACTTCAAAAATTCGTATCTCCTTCATATGAACTCCGTTTTCGACGTTCTTTATATCCACGCGTAGGTGAGACTAAGATCTACAACTTTCGTTTAGATTCCGTCGGCAAATTCCGAAATTATTTTTATTATTTATTTATTAAAATGACGTGATTAAGGAATTTCTTTAAAAATTCATAACTTCTTTATCTGACGTCGGTTTTTGCCAGACTTTTTACCGCTGAAAAACCATTGTCGAGACCTTCGATTCTCGTTTAGGTCATTCCGGCCAAAATTCTCTCGATCTCCGATTCGAGTTTTCGGTTGTCTGTTGCTAAGCCGAATTTGGAAAAATCTAAACTTCAGTATACGAAGCCGGGTTTTGGGCATTCTTTTTACGTACGATCTTGGTTTAAGGATATAAAACATAGTAGGTAGTTAAATAGAAACTTTTTGGACATTTTATTATCAACATTAATTTTATTAACTCAAAAGTGGTTACAATACTTGACCTATTAGGCCATTACAAAGACTTGAAATATCGGGTTGTCACATCATCCCCCCGTTAGAGGGAATTTCGTCCCGAAATTTAAAGTAGTAAAGACATTAGTGAACATGAAAGAGATGAGGGTACTTTTGTTTGATCTGATCTTCGCGTTCCCATGTGAATTCAGGTCCCCGCTTGGCGTTCCAGCGAACCTTCACGATGGGTATGCGACTTTGTTTTGTTTGTTTGAGCTCTCGGTCCATGATTTCTACTGGTTCTTCCACAAAGTTGAGGCTCTCGTTGATCTCAATTTTGTCGAGTGGAATAACAAGAGTCTCATCGGACAGACACTTTTTCAAGTTTGAGACGTGGAAGGTTGGATGTATGTTACTAAGTTCACGCGGTAGGTTAAGCTTGTAAGCCACAGGGCCGATTTTGGCAAGAATCTCGAAAGGCCTTATGTATCTTGGATTTAATTTCCCACGCTTCCCAAAGTGTATTAAACCCTTCCACGGTGATACCTTTAATAAAACCTGGTCTCCTACCTGGAATTCCAAAGGTTTCCTCCTTTGGTCAGTGTGGGTTTTCTGCCGGTCTCTAGAGGCTTTCAATCGTTCACGAATCTGAACGATCTTCTCTATTGTTTCTCGTATGATTTCCGGACCGGTGAGAGTGCTTTCAGGAATTCTTCCTTTAGCTAACTAGGTATCGCCAACTTCAGTCCAGCACAGAGGGGATCTGCACTTTCTACCATAGAGGGCTTCAAACGGAGCATCCTTTATGCTTGTATGATAACTATTATTGTATGAAAATTCGACAAGGGGTAAATGGATATCCCATGCCTTTCCAAAGTCAATCACACATGCTCTCAGGAATCTCGGGAGTAAAATCGACCTTCAGGACTTGCACAAAATGACCAGGGCTTCGGGGTAGTGTGGGCATGGAAAACGAGGCAAAACACAAGAAAAGTGAGAGAGAATGAGCAATTTTTCCGGGAACCCTCGCATCCTATTTATAGGAGGCTGGAACCGCCTCGGTACGCGGGGCTTACGCTCGTACGCAGGGCGTACGCGTACGCATGCATGATCAAGTCCTCGACTACATCGGACTTCGGATGGGACGGGGGGTAGGCTCGCATAGGGGCAATGTGGACGATCCGAGGCCAAGGCCTTGAGTACGCTGGGCGTACTCGGGTACGCAGGGCGTATTTGCGTGACTCAGACTTCGGATAATACCGAAGTTTTCAATAAAAAATATATATAAATTATTTATCAAACTTCAAAAATTCGTATCTCCTTCATATGAACTCCGTTTTCGACGTTCTTTATATCCACGCGTAGGTGAGACTAAGATCTACAACTTTCGTTTAGATTCCGTTGGCAAATTCCGAAATTATTTTTATTATTTATTTATTAAAATGACGTGATTAAGGAATTTCTTTAAAAATTCATAACTTCTTTATCTGACGTCGGTTTTTGCTAGACTTTTTACCGCTGAAAAACCATTGTCGAGACCTTCGATTCTCGTTTAGGTCATTCCGGCCAAAATTCTCTCGATCTCCGATTCGAGTTTTCGGTTGTCTGTTGCTAAGCCGAATTTGGAAAAATCTAAACTTCAGTATACGAAGCCGGGTTTTGGGCATTCTTTTTACGTACGATCTTGGTTTAAGGATATAAAACATAGTCGGTAGTTAAATAGAAACTTTTTGGACATTTTATTATCAACATTAATTTTATTAACTCAAAAGTGGTTACAATACTTGACCTATTAGGCCATTACAAAGACTTGAAATATCGGGTTGTCACACAGTTTTTACATGAAGTTTAACAATGATATAGCGGTTTTGGGTATAACACATTGTATTGACAACTTCAACTCAAAATGACGAGGAAATACCAGCTTCAACGACCATAGTTCTTCCAACTTCAATGAGAGTTCTATTTCTTCTTTCTGCAATACCATTTTGTTGGGGAGTTCTAACTACCGAAAAGTTCTATGAAATTCTTGAGATTGAGCAAAACTCTTCCATAGAGGAGTTTCTGAATTTAGTTCCATGATCACTACTTAATTGCATTACTGTGTGATCATAGAGGACTTCCCACTGCTTAATGAGGGTAGTGACATGAATCTTCTTTCTTAAAAAAGACTACCTAGGTAAACCTTGAAAATTCATCCATAATGATGAGAGTGTATTTCTTTCCAAACCTTGACTTGACCGAAATTGGTCCAAACAAATCCAAGTGAAGAAGATGAAGAGGTTTGACAATAGAAGAGCGGGATTTTGGCTGGAAGGAAGACTTGGTTTTCTTCCCCTTTTCACACACTGAGAACACCTTATCCCTAACAAACTACATTTTAGGAATTCCTCTTGCAAGCTCATTCCCTACAATATTTGAAATGTTCTTGAAGTTCAGATGTGATAGTCTCTTGTGCCACAACCAATTTAGATAAGATTGAGCATGAGAGAAGAAGCAATGACGAAGAGTGTTTTCAGCAAAAAGCATATCCAAAACATAGAGGTTGTATTGTCGATTTGTAGTAAGAACAATGACACTCTTTTGATCAACAGCCTTTCCTTCTCTCTTGTTAAAGA
Organism: Lactuca saligna; assembly: GCF_052625555.1. Lineage (NCBI taxonomy): Eukaryota > Viridiplantae > Streptophyta > Magnoliopsida > Asterales > Asteraceae > Lactuca > Lactuca saligna. The sequence continues at coordinate 144,601,326 of NC_136419.1, read as the reverse complement.
GAACTTCATAGCCATCACCACATAATTGGCAAATACAAATGAGGTTATGCTGAAGACCTTTCACATAAGAGTAATTCTTGAAAACAACAGAGTTGCACTTGATGGATCCATATCCCTTTGTAGCTCCCTTGCGATTATCTACATATGTAACATTCAGACCATCCTTCTTTATGAAATCTTCCACGAGAGACTTGAATATTTTCATATGTCTTGAGCATCCGCTGCCTAAATACCAAATACGCTCTTTACCATAAAACTAAGATATACAATAAGCCCAAAAAATGTACACAATATACATTGACCCATTTGCAAAGGGTCACTCAAGAAAAGATATTATAACAGTCATCAAGGAGATAGTTAAATGAGTTTCCCTTTTTGATCCACTCATCATTGCGAGTCATGATGTTGTCAGAACGAACGGAGTTCTTTTCAAAAGTGCACTAGCTGACTTTGTGAGAGGCATCACCACATCGATAATAAATTTTGATTCTAGACTTCATTCCTTTAACATTAGATTTTGACTTATTTTCAACTACTGAATCTAAAAAGCTCTAATTCTTTGAATTAAAAGTTGTTTATTTAGTTTTGGAACAAGGAGTGTCATCGATGGTAAGCTCAAATATTACTTTGTTATGAGGCTCGTGATGCATTGAAGAGTCATCGGAAGTAGAAGACTTTAATTGATCTTCAAGTTCATAATTGTTAACTAAGCACTGAGGAAACATGCTAAGAATTTCATTAACGAAATGAACTTCACCATTGCATATAGGAATCTTTAGCAAAATCTTAGTGGAGGGAAGAACATCCTCACGATGAGAAGGTTGGTGAGAAGGATCACGAGCATATAATTTAGAAACACGTTTAGCAATTCCATTAGAATCAGTATAGCATTGAGTATTAATTAAAGTTTGATTTATAATATACGAACTCACAAACCTATTCTTAAAAGCTTCTTTTAAACAATCAGGTTCGTAGAAGGTTTGTTTAGTTTTAACAACTTTTGTTAAGGAAATTGCACCTTCTATATCATCTCCAAGAATTTTCTCACACTAATCTGGGATCTAAACACTTATAATTATTGTGACAATGAAGTCAGAAGAGGCCCAATTTTTCAAAATAATTTGAATGCTTTTAGCATAACCAACAACTTTTTCTTTTTCAGTGTGGAGAATCCCATTGGTCAGAGATATACCTGTATTTTTTTTTCCTTTGTGACACAAAAAGAGATTTTTCAAGATATTACTTTGTTATGAGGCTCGTGATGCATTGAAGAGTCATCGGAAGCAGAAGACTTTGATTGATCTTCAAGTTCATAATTGTTAACTAAGCACTGAGGAAACATGCTAAGAATTTCATTAACGGAATGAACTTCACCATTGCATATAGGAATCTTTAGCAAAATCTTAGTAGAGGGAAGAACATTCTCACGATGAGAAGGTTGGTGAGAAGGATCAAGAGCAGATAATTTAGAAACATGTTTAGCAATTCCATTAGAATCAATATAGCATTGAGTATTAATTAAAGTTTGATTTATAAGATATGAACTCACAAATCTATTCTTAAAATCTTCTTTTAAACAATCAGGTTTGTAGAAGGTTTGTTTAGTTTTAACAACTTTGGTTAAGGAAATTGCACCTTCTATATCACCTCCAAGAATTTTCTCACACTAATCTCAGATCTGAACATTTATAATTATTGTGACAATGAAGTGAGAAGACGCCCAATTTTTCAAAATAAATTGAATGCTTTTAGCATAATCAATAGCTTTTTCTTTTTCAATGTGGAGAAACTCATTGGTCAGAGATATACATGTATTTTTTCCTTTGTGACAAAAAAAGAGATTTTTCAAGAAAATAGAGTTTTCTTTAAGTTTCTTTAACTCGTGTGTAACATCCCGAAATAGCAAGAGTTGAGTGGAAGGGCTAAAAGTGTAATTTGGGAAAGAGTGACTCGGTGAGTCCATGGATGGACTTGGCGAGTAGAGTCGCGACTTGGTCGCGTGTTAAATAGCCGACTCGGCGAGTCAATGAGATGGACTCGGCGAGTAGGCGCTGAGTGGAGAAAACCCTAATTCTCGGGGTTAAGCCCTATATAAAGAGCATCATGTTTCCTCCCCAGCCTCTTTATCACCCCCTTGAGTCCCAGAAACCCTAAAATCGTGGAGAAGCACCATTGTTGAGTGGAGTGGAGCTTGGCGAGGTAATTGTTGAAGAAAGTTTGGAAAATTGAAGGTGTGGAGCAAGGGGATTTGCTTGGATTCGAGTTCCTTGCAGATTGGGGCGTTCCTTTGAGGTAATATCTCGTTCTTAGGTTGTTGTTCTCTTGTCTCTTCATTTTGGGGTTTGAGGGGAAGCTTATCTTGGGTGATATTGGAATCTAGAGGTTAGATCTGAGGTGGCTACCTCAGATCTAGAATGGAGGAGAGTTGGAATGCAGGAAACTCCCTGTGTTGAGTGTTAGATGAAGCTATCTTGTCCCAAACCTTAGCCCTAATGTGCATAATGCATAGATCTCTTTGGATTCACGTAAAGATTGCCACTTTACGTGATGGATGAGTTGTAGGAGGCTAGATCTATGTTTTGGATCAATTGCATGGTCTGGAACGCTTCTGTTTGGATGCAGACCAGTGGTACTCGGCGAGTCACATGGGTGGACCCGACGAGTTGCTTGAAGATAAGCTGGAACTCGACAATTTGGATGAATAACTCGGCGAGTAGATTGAAGATAGCCTTAGACTCGGCGAGTCTGTTCTTCGACTCGGCGAGTCTTGTCGAAGAGTCCAAATATTTTCTGGTTGAGTCGAGAACCGGCGAGTCAAGGGATTACTCGGTGAGTTATGTGCGAGTGGACTCAGAGTTGTTGGACTCGGCGAGTCTTGGGGTGACTCGGCGAGTTAGGTCGCGGGTTGAGTGAAGTTTTGAGTATGGGAACTCGGCGAGTCATAGGGTTGACTCGGCGAGTAGGGTCAGTCAGGGGTTGACTTTGACCTAGTATTTGACCAAGGGTTGACCAGTGGTTTCCAAGGGTATTTTGGTAATTGTTGATTATGATTTTGAGTTCAATGCATTGGTGGCTGTCCAGTGGTGGAGATCGTATCAGTGATCGGAGCAGCTTGGGTTATTTGTTCAGCCGGCAGTTTCGAGGTGAGCTGTCCTCACTATATCTATAGGGTTCAAGGCACCAAGGCCGACCCTTTTATCGGATGGAAATCCGGGTAATTGTCTGTTGTATGATATTGCGGGATATGGGCCGGAAGGCATTATATGTTGTGGGCCGGAAGGCATTACATGTTGCGGGCCGGAAGGCAATGCAATGTGGACCGGAAGGTCATGGCCTGGAAAGGCGTATGTGCATAATTATTATGTTGGCTGAGTCGTAGGGTGATGTTATGCTAGTGATCGGCTAGGCTGGTATCTTGATTAGGGTAATGATATGCTATGTGATCTGTTGATCGATTTGCTAACTGTGAACTGTTATATGATTACATGTTATGTGCATGGTTGTCTGGTCTGGAGTGTAACCCGGTATGCATGGTTGTTCTATGTTCTGTCATGATATGTATGCTTTTATGTTGTGGGCCAGAAGGCGATATGTTATGGGCCGGAAGGCAATGTGTTATGGGCCGGAAGGCATTACGCTATGGGCCGAAAGGCGATATGTTTTGGACCGGAAGGTTGTGGCCTGGAAGGGCGTATATGTGGTTGGTATTTTGGGGATATCTCACTAAGCTTTCGGGTTTACAGTTGTGGTTTTTATGTTTTCAGGTTCTCAGGAGTCTGTGGCAAGGCAAAGGCGTGATCGTACCGTTCCTCGCGTTGGTGTTTTATGAAATGGACCTGGGAAATACTCTGTTAAATAATGTATTGAAAACCTTTTTGTAATAACGTTATTAAAATGGGTTGTTTTGGAAAAGTTTTAATTGTTTCGAAATTTCGGTCGTTACAAGTTGGTATCAGAGCCTTGGTTTGAGCGAATTGGAGGAACACTCGTGTGACTCCAGTCTCAAATCGAGGAGGGTTTTAAAAAGAGGAAATAAAATGGTTTTTTTTTAATTAAGTAAAGGAGGATGCAGAGGTACGATCAGTCGGAGCCAGTAAGTAACCCCAAATTACCATTCATGGCATTTGTTTTATTGAACTTTGATAGAACAGCATGCTAGAGTTAGGCTAGGGATCTTCAGGAATTCATGTTAATGTTGCCTGATTGTGATGCTTGCAGCCTAGGGTTCCTTATGGGAGATTCTCAGTGTTCCTCTAGTGGTGAGGGTTGAGCGTTGTTATGCATGTTTCTCTAGGGTGTTGTGGTAGTACTTCATACAAATATGGGTAGGTGTGGAAGGTAGTATGGGCCCGTACTACTGAAAGCACAGGACCCATATGCGTATCAGGGAAGCCATGACCTCTAGGGTTGGGTAGAGAGTTGGTTCCCGGGATAGTGGGAAGAGTCTGAGGTTTTCTAGTATGTTTTCGGTATGGAGATTTCGAGGCATGCTGGAAGAGGATCCGGGTCAGGATCGGGTACAGGAGGAGGAGTTGCGGACGGGTCAGTACCGCTCAAGGTTATCGGTCAGATGAGTACGCACGAGTTGGATGCGAGGATTCTTGAAAGCCTGCATGATGAGGTTGCTGCATTGTTCCAGGCCGAGCTGCCGGAACTGTTTGGGTCGATCAAGACCGCCATGGTGGAGTATTTTGATGAGTGCTATGCGGCTCTCACGGAGACGGCTGCTGCGGCGGCTATAGTGGCGGTAGCAGTGGAAGGGGGAGGAGCTGATAGGGATTTTCAGTATCGGGACTTCGATAATACGGAGCCTCCCACCTTCGATGGGGTTCAGAACCCGATTGTTGCTATGAGATGGTTATCGGACGTGGAGGGGTGTTTCATCATGTGTTCATGCCCTGCTGATCTGAGGGTGAGGTGTGCTCTGAACCTGTTGAGGCTCGGGGCGAAGGATTGGTGGAGATTGACCACGGGGTCATACTCGGATGTGCAGAGGGTTGCGGTTTCATGGGATTAGTTCATAGAGATGTTCAGTGCTCGCTATGTTCCCCAAGATGAGAGGGAAAGATTGTCTCAAGAGTTCCTTAAGCTGAAGCAGGATTCGGAGTCGGTGACTGAGATCACCAGGATGTTCACTGAGAGGGCGATGTTTTGCCTTGAGTTCGCTTCGGAGCAGGCTCAGATGTCCCGATATCTGAGTATGCTCAAGGGGGGATATCAGACAGTTTGTGCCTGCGCAGGGGTGCGGGACATTGTTGGAGTTGCAGGAGGCCGCTAGGCGGCGTGAGTTAGAGATTAAGTTGCAGTTGCGTGAGCTGAGGCAGGCTCCGGTGCAGTCGCGGCCGGCACCGAAACGGTCCAAGACCGTTGATGTTAAAGTGGGGGATCTGAGCAGCCACACTTGTGGGAAGTGTGGGAGGAGTCGCACCGGAGTTTGAAGGTCCGGTGTTGCATGCTGCAAGTGCGGAAAGGAGGGGCACTATGCGAGGGATTGTCGGCGGTCAGCGCCGGTTCGGGATTTGAGGATTTGCTATCATTGTCGTTAGGTTGGACATATGAGGGTTAACTGTCCACAGCTTTCCGCGGGACCGGTGCAGGCTCCAGCACCGGCCACTTTGAGGATTTCAGGAGAAGGTCAGGGTGGAGCGGAGCCCCCAAGGGCTCAGGGTCGTGCTTATCAGCTTGCGGCAGAGGAGGTCAGAGCAGTGCCGGATGTAGCTGTAGGTATGTTTCTTTCTTGATGTCATGTTATCTTGCGATTATTATGGCGTATTGTTGTGATGGTACCTTTGTGTGGTTTTCGATGCGGTATTCGTCGTCTTGCGGGTTGAGGTTTTGGTTATGGATTCGTGTTTTGGGTTTTCGTCTTGATATCCGTTGTTCCTTGAGGGTTTAGCATGGTTATGGATTCGTGTTTTGGGTTTTCGTCTTGGTATCCGTTGTTCCTTGAGGGTTTGGCATGGTTATGGATTTGTGTTTCGGGTTTTCGTCTTGGTATCCGTTGTTCCCTGAGGGTTTGGTATGGTTATAGTTTGGTGTTTTGTGCTTTCGTTGGTTATCATTCGTGAGGGTTATTAGTGGAGATGCGACATTGGGTTGAAGGTCGGGTAGCATCGGCTTCCCGAAGAGTGGTTAGATACAGTTTGAGTCTCTTTCGAGCGGGCTAATCAGTGTTGATGTGAGATCTCGTTAAGGTTGTTTATGCTTGTGGGAAGCAGTCCGCGTGTAAGTTGTTTTCTTTGTGCAGGGTTGTTCTGGAAGTTCGGTGATGGCGACCGGTGGTTGTTAATCAGTGCTATAAGTTGGGGAGAGTTGGAGAACTCTCTGGGAGATCGATGAGTATTTTAGAGTGCTTAGCTGTTGGGATTCAGCAGTGTTCTATCAGCCCAGAGTATAGGCTGATTGGAGCAAGTGTCGGGCATGCGGGGCGGGATACAGACCTAGGGCACTTGATTGTGGAGGCCGGGGAGCAGGCCGGGATCGAGTATGTGTGATGGAATTAGAGTTCGGAACCCCCTAGAGGGCTAGAACGGTATGAATGGGAGGGTTTCCGGGGGTGATAGCCCGGAATGATGAAAGCTAGTTGAGCGGTCCAGAATGGGCTGAAGGCCTGGTAAGACGGTCCAGTCATGCTGAAGACTCTGCAGGTATTGTTGGATCAGTTTGAGGATATGGATTGGGTATGTCGCAGTGTGTTTGCATTAGAAGGCCTGGCCCCGGGTAGTGATCTGGATGAGTTGAGATAGTGCATGGGCTTGAGAGTCCCTGCGATGAGAGTCAGAGTATGTGTGTTGGATGGATAGCGGATACGCTATGAAAGGGGTGGTGTAGCGTTGGGCGAGCACCGTGGCACTTGTCAGAGTGACAATGTGGTCGAGTGGTTTCCTTGGTAAAGGAAGAGAGAGTGAGGTGTAACTCCGAGAGGGAGTGCAAGTTCACAGAAGGGAAAGCGGCAGAGCAGAGTTATGATTTGAGTGATTCAAGTATGGTTTTTGAACAGCATGTTTGCGGCAGTGGAATAGAAGCTTATCCGGTTTGGGATGTCTGTTGAGGCCACGGAGGGAATTTCGCAAGTGTAGAGCCAAGAGTCTTGGAAGGGATGCAGGGAGAGAGTCTTGGACTCTCAGTGTGATTCTGATCAGGATATTGGGTATGTATTAGTGGTTTATCCTAGGGGATGTTTGAGGATATTATCAGTATATCAGGTTTACCCAACCTGAGGGTGTTAGAGCTAGTTCAGCATGTGTATGCGGTTGCAAGGGGAGAACACGTGAGAGTTGCTCTGAGATTGAGAATGGGTCTCTCAGTTGTCCCGGAATGGATTGAGTGGGATTCGGATCGGGAATCCTATGGTTCATGGTTTTCTAGCCCTTATGGGTCGAGTGATTGTTGAAGATTTGGGGCAGTGATGCATCTTGGGTAATTTTCGGTTATTGAGTGTGATTATCAGAGGCTACTGCCGGTGCCCGGTTAGAGACGGTGGTCAGGGCACCGTAAGGGAAAGGAAAGTGTGTTCGAGTTTCGACGGGTATGCCTTGTGGGACCTGGTCCGGTTAAGGCCAGATGGCGCGTTGTGGGAACATCTTTGGAGTTGAGTTGCTGCAAGCTTCGAGGGCGAAGCCTAATTTAAGTGGGGGAGAATTGTAACATCCCGAAATAGCAAGAGTTGAGTGGAAGGGCTAAAAGTGTAATTTGGGAAAGAGTGACTCAGCGAGTCCATGGATGGACTTGGCGAGTAGAGTCGCGACTTGGTCGCGTGTTAAATAGCCGACTCGGCGAGTCAATGAGGGTAGTGAACATGAACCTAATCACTTGAATCGGTAACCAACGAAAGAATTAATCCATTGCACTATTACCTTAAAATAAACCATAAAGTTAACTGAGTTGAACTAAACAGAAGTTTCTTTCCCATTATTGAATCTAGTTAAATTGTCATTTTCTAGTCTTTAATTAGTTTTAGTTAGTAAGTTTCTAGTCTTGTAAAACTAGAGAAAAACCCCTATTTTCTTAATCAACTTAGATAGAATTAGTTTTTAATTTAATTTGTCGTTCCCTGTGTTCGATACCCTGCTTATTTAGCTATACCACAATTGATAGGTTCACTGCCTTTTGTGTGTTATTTGATAATTAAAGTAGGATTAAAACTAGTTGGTTTTACACACATCACGGGATATGGGCCGGAAGGCATTATATGTTGTGGGCCGGAAGGCATTACATGTTGCGGGCCGGAAGGCAATGCGATGTGGACCGGAAGGTCATGGCCTGGAAAGGCGTATGTGCATAATTATTATGTTGGCTGAGTCGTAGGGTGATGTTATGCTAGTGATCGGCTAGGCTGGTATCTTGATTAGGGTAATGATATGCTATGTGATCTGTTGATCGATTTGCTAACTGTGAACTGTTATATGATTACATGTTATGTGCATGGTTGTTTGGTCTGGAGTGTAACCCGGTACGCATGGTTGTTCTATGTTCTGTCATGATATGTATGCTTTGATGTTGTGGGCCGGAAGGCGATATGTTATGGGCCGGAAGGCATTACGCTATGGGCCGGAAGGCGATATGTTTTGGACCGGAAGGTTGTGGCCTGGAAGGGCGTATATGTGGTTGGTATTTTGGGGATATCTCACTAAGCTTTCGGGCTTACAGTTGTGGTTTTTATGTTTTCAGGTTCTCAGGAGTCTGTGGCAAGGCAAAGGCGTGATCGTACCGTTCCTCGCGTTGGTGTTTTATGAAATGGACCTGGGAAATACTCTGTTAAATAATGTATTGAAAACCTTTTTGTAATAACGTTATTAAAATGGATTGTTTTGGAAAAGTTTTAATTGTTTCGAAATTTCGGTCGTTACATCGTGACTGGGTGTAGAATTTTCTTTATTTGAGACCAATAAATCAAAACATAAGTGATCGATTGAGTCTCTTTTTTAAGATTTTCAACAGAGGAGAAGTTAACAAGATTCTTTACCTGATATGCTGAGTATTGTCCCATTCTAGCTTAAAGTCCTTATCAGCATGAGAAGGACCAACGTCAAGGTTCCCAATACTATCATGTGCAGTGTCAGCGTGAGATTCAACAATCTGAGCCACGAGACACTTACCTTCATCGTCGGAGGAGTTTTCCTTTTCAAAAGCAGATGATAAAGTGATTATAATCTATTGAGCAAATAAGCAGTTTTGAACCAAATGATAGACAGAAAAAGGGAGTGAATTTGCAATAACAATTCTCGCCTTTACATTGAGATTCAACATCTTTTCCTCTTCCTTGTTATATCCGGGAACAGATTTCCCTTTCAGCTTACTACTAAATGCACCATCATAGGATGATTTATGCATAGTAGCGATAGAACCTTTATTGATGACATCGAGCATATCAAAGTCCAAGAACTCGAGAGCTTCCATGACCTTTGATTTCCATGCAGCGAAGTTGTACTTATCAAACGAAGCGATCTTGTTGCAGATAGTTGATTTTGGAGTTAAAGAGGTTGACATAATTACTTGAGTATATCAACCTGCACTAATACCAATTGAAGGTTTGTATCGATCAGATACACTTCAAGTATAAAGAACGAAAGTAAACTAATTAAAGAGAAAACAAAGAACATAAAGTAAATAACACAAAGAGTTCTTCAAATTGTCTTTCACCAAAAAAGGGTTTTGTCTTCAACAAGAAGAAAAGTTGTCACAAAGACGATCACCAAGACGAACTCAACATTAGGGTTTACCCTAATGTTGATTATATACTAATCTATACAATCATATCCATTGATTGAAAGGATTGCTTCTAATCTTATCACAAAGATATCGGATCTATGATTTATTTTATACTAAATTATATCATTACCTAATATACAAAAGATCACATAGAATAACTACGCTATACGCTAATAAACTTTATACGCTGGCGATAAGCTTTATATATTGGCACCGGTGATGTTGTAGACGCTGACGCTAGTGTTTGATTCATTAGATCATAAGACTTTACAATTAGAAAAATGGTAATTGGTGTTTCTAGTTAAATTAAAAATGAAATTTTTTACCTTATAATTTTTAGAATGTTACAACAAAAGCTTTTTTTTTTTTTTTTGTCTTTAGGGAAAAAAGCACAAAAAGATTTTTTTATGTCTTCTATCTTTGAAAAACAAGCAACCTTTTTGTCAAATATCTTTCCGTCCGCAGACATATGAGGTCAAAAATATTTTTTTACCAAAAAACAAATACAACCAAAGTGTCAACGCATCTGCAACAATCAATACTAAGTAACATGCAAAACAAAAATAATATATAAAACGATCAATTCGATGAGAGATGATGATGGCATTTATTGTGGTAAAGAATTCAATTGCACATCTAAAACATACAGTACATACACTAAGGAATCATATGAAATGATGTGCATATAATCAATCCATCAAATAAAGTTGAAACTCAATCTACTTTGGTTTCCAATAGTATCAACAATGGAGAAGCTAGGAAGCCAAAGTTAGTTTGCATGCATGAGCATGACGAGTTTTGTAAACCTCATACTGACGCTGACTAGTCATCCCAAGATCACTTTGGAGCTAACCAAACCGAATGATAAGCTTACCCTTAAAGCTGGCCAAAGAGATTGACAACCAAAAACAGCCGATAAGGACCACAGCAAGGGGCTCTTCCCTATGACCTCACAATGGGAAGCAGCCCCCATGGTCCCCATCATTCTTTGTTTCCGGGATTAGATTAGTCTTTCTTATACATGTTTCGTCCCAACCACCACTCATATAAGATCATAGTCTGGAATCCATTAACACTCGTGTAAATTCCAATTCACCACCAAAAGTCAGTCATACCTCATTGTAGAACCCAAATCTGCTTTCAGCTTCCCTTTCTTCTTTTGGTACAAACCCAAAACTTTTACTAAACTTTGCTGGTCTCCATCACCAGAGTCGTGTAGGCGACAAGTGATGGTTGTGGTGGTTTCACCGACCGTGTGGGTCTTCATGACCCAAAAAGGTTTTACGGAGAATTTGAACAATTTAATTGAATGATGACAAACCCAAAAAGGTGTTCAACAACCCACATAAAATTACTATTTTGCTCCTCGTTTTACAATTGCATAAATAAAAAAAATCGATTGTTTAGCTATTCTTTTCATTTACATCCAACAAGGAATCTTTTTGCACTTTTTGGTATTTATCGGAGGGTTTCATAACATTTTTGGTGCCTGTCCCATGTAAAACAAGTATTTTACCTCGTATGTGAACAAAGTAGTAATTTAGTTTAAAATTAAGAACAAAAACAAAATGATAGGCAAAATTGTAATATTACATGGGTTTATCACCTCAAATCCAAAACAAAACTAAACAACAGGAATAAATATACAAAACAAACACCATATCAAAAGCACAATTACAATATGTTATGGTTTGTCATGGCCAACAAATGAGATTAACAAATATACATCAAATAAAAAGATAAGTTGGAGAGAGAATGCACTTCTTACCAGGCCTATACACTGTCCAACCCAAGGGCAATGATGACAAATCTTTCAACACAATATTTGATCTTCACAGTGATACCATTAACTTCAACTTCTTTAATACATGGTAGCCTTAATTTTGAAGTTTGAGCACTACCTTCAGCATTTCCATCAAACCCTTCTAGTTATGAGGATGTGCATTTATTGGAATGATAATTTCCAAATCAAAATCTTGAAGGAAAAAAAAAAAAAAAAACATCTAATTTGAAGAAAACCAATATCTATCGCTACATCGCTATTCAGTCACTTTGAACTCCATTGCAACATTGCATCGCCTCGCCTCACTATTCGCTATAGCTATCGCTATGATCGCTATTGACAATAATGCTAGGAACACAGCTACAAGTGGTTAAAAAGGGGGGACATTTTCAAATACGTTGAAAAATAAAAGGAGATAACAAAGAAGCTACTTATATGTAGTTGTCTGTTATCAAATTTGGCCGATTGTGGTTCCTAAAGCACCATTGTTTCTAGCCCTTCTACCCTCATTTCAATTTTTTTTGTTGAGGAAACTCTTCCTAGCGGAAATTATATTTAATGAGTCCTTACCAACAGTCTTCCTCGCTAATTTGGGATCAATAACATAGCTTCCACCAAGTAGTCAGGTCTTGTGATTAAGTCAACTAAATATGAACAAAGTTTGATTACTTGGGGCCAACTCCACGGTCGGTATAATGAAATTTTGTATGTCTTGGCTTACAAAGTTACATGGCTACAGGCACTCATAACATTAAACATTGTCACATAATTGTTTCTCAAGTTCAAACTTATTATTCTATCAAATACCGCCAAAGCTTTAGCTCCTCTTCCATGTTTAGCAAAAAGCATTGATCAGTGAATGCCAACTATACGAATTTATCTTCCTAATCTTGATGTTATGAAAATCTTTTATCGCGTACTCAAAAGAGACACAATTAGAATAACCCTTAATTAGGTTGTTTCTCATAAAGATGTAGTAATCTCGTACTTTGATTATTTGATAATATAAGAATGAGCCGTCTTGAAAACATTTAATTGCATCATCGAGGAAAATTTTCATATTGTGATTAGCTTGCGTTTGTCGGGACTAAGAGATCTCTGTCCCGACGAGCAAACACTAACCACAAATATAAAAAATTGCTCTCATAGTAAAATTAGAAGTTTGAAGACGGTTGATCATAAAAGCATGAGATTACTACATGTGTGTAAGAAACAATCTAATTTGGGGTTACTCTAATTGTGTCTCCCTTAAGTGCTTGATAAAAGTTTTTTTCTTAACATCAATTACGAAGATGAATTCAAACATTTGGACTTCAGTGATTATGCTCTTGCTAAACATGGAAGAGAAGGTGAAGCTTTGACGGTATATGCTAAAATGATAAGATTGGACTTGAAGCCTGATTGTATGACAATGTTGAACCTTACAAGCATTTGTAGCCATATTGGTTTTATAAGTCATTGTAATAACTAATAACCAATAACAGTGGAATTGACCCAAATAAACAACATTACTCATATTTAATTAAATTAATCTGAAACCCCCAAAACTCTTTCATGTCTTCTTCTTTTTCTCATACTCGCCACACTGTCATCATCAGTTGTACAAATTAAAAAAAGTTATAACCAAGATCAATAACAAGTAGCCTATGGTAAAAAATGAAACCAAATTAATATAGCTTCATAATTTCGGAACACAAATTTTAGCTTCACGATATTAAATTTCAACAAAATAAACACAAATTTCGGAGTTCAGCTTCATAATACACAAGATTGCAGATTTTAGCTTCACAATATCATCATAACAACATCAGCATAAAAAAATCAGAAAAATTGTTTCATGTTCAGCACCAGATTATCTGATGTCAGCATATAAAACACACACGCGCGCACACACACACAAATCAGAAAACGAGAAAGGTGTAAGAATACCTTCTCAGATGCAGCTCGCCGGCGCAGATTAGTTCTCCGGTCAACGTCGGGGAAACAGACCGGTGTAGAAGAAGGGTACCGTCTGGATAGTGCTTAGCGCAGAGGAAGAGTACCACTGTCGCAGCTGCCGTCGACATCCCGAGCGGCGGTCGACGTCCGTAGTCTGAGCTACGATCGACGTCAGTATCTGGCCGGCGATCGAAGTGGTGAAGAGAGAACAGGAGGGTGGAGGCTGAGAGAAGTGAACGGTAGACTAGGTCGGAGGCGTCTTTAGGTTAAAATTGGTTTATGTTCAAAACTTTAAATATTTTTCTAAATACTTTTATAAATTTTAAAACTATATATCCGATTTAAATTTTAAACTATAAAATTCATCTTTATATTCAAATTAAATTTAAATTATTCTAATATTTAAAAACTTATTTAGATATCAAATTTTGATTTGATTATATTAAAATATTTTTCTCAAATTAAAGATTAACATTAAACCAATTTAATTAGAATTCACTAATTAAATATTACTAAACTTTAAACACATCATTTATTTTTACGATCATACTTTTAATCGTTGCCTAAAATCTTAAAAGATGGTTGTGTTGGTCAAGATATATTATAGATTTGTCACAGCTTAAAATCTTAAAGATGATTGTATTGGATTGTCAATTTCAATCGTCTCATTTTCTACTTCAATATAGTCATCTATTGTTGACATCTAAAACAAGAAAAAAAAACAGAAAAACTGTTAAAAAACATAAAAATCAGGAAAAAAAGAAAACAGGAAAAAATGATAAACAAGAAAAAAAATAGACAAACTGTTTTTCTGTTCTTATTTTGTTAATCATGCTCCAAGATAATATTCTGAAAGAGCAAATGAGTTTTTAAGCAATGTATTTGTAATTGGCCATAACTTATCGTAAAATAAAAAGTTTTTAAGCAATGTATTTAACTGAATTATCAAGATCTACCACATATGATAAAAAGTTTTATACAAAAAATTGATCACAAATTCTTATGCACACATTAAACCAGGAAACACGATTCTAGTTGAAACAAACATGCATAAAAGTATAACCTCTTCTTACACATAGCAACATAATGATTGTTATTAATTCAAAAAAATAAATAATATACTCTATTGTTGTTGAATAACTTTTTCATTTACATGCATTTGTTTAGTTCTAAATTCTAATGCACTCAACTGCCTTTAAGTCGCAAACTGTTTTACAATTCATTGATCACCAAATTTAAGGTTGTTTACATTAAGAGGAATCTAATTAATTTTGAGATTTATATCATTTTGTTATTGCTCAAAGTACTTTTGTCCCCATCTATAGGTTACAGTTACATACATGTATGGAGAATCAAAGACCACTATTGTTATTCTTTTCATACAGCACCATTGTCGTTGAATCATTTATGTATAACCTATCAAAGGGTGCTAAAAACATCAAATCTTTAATTTGACCCACTAAAGAACATATTTAGGGAAGGAAGATCAAGAGAACTCTAAACAAATGACTCATCTCCTTCCTTGCAACTCGAAGACGAAAAGACCAATCTGATCAAAATTTTCGATCTTTCTTATGTTCCAATAAGAAAACAGAGTTCATGTACAAGGTACAAGTCTCTTAAGTCTAACATTGTTCCTACCAATCTTAGTTATACTAAAGACGATGAAGATGAAGAAAAGGTTGTTATCACTTACATTCAAGTTTGACGTCCAAGTCTGTGATGTTTTCCTGGATTGGTGACGAGCCGACGACCACTTGATGACTGGGACGAGGCGACGACTAGATGAAATTGATTGATCGGTGTCCGGTGACGAACACCAACGAAGAGCGGATGAGGTACGAGGGTTGACAATGTACCTGGATGTAAGACGGTTGGGTGCAAATGGATCTTCAAGAAGAAGACCGATGTGGATGGGAATGTACACACGTATAAGACAGGACTGGTGGCGAAGGGCTTTACTCAAACTGTGACATCCCCTTTTTCACGGCTAGAAAAGACCGATTTTGTTTATGCTTTGTTTAAAAATCAGAGTAATATTTTAAATAAAAGTGTTGCGGAATTTGTCCCAAAACAAAATATGATAAAGATTTATCAAAAGCATTTCTGTAGAAATGTATTTCATTTAAAAAGACTCGGGATGTCATGTTCGATACAGATCATAAGCATAAACAATACAACATAGGCCTTACTACATTAAAAAGACTCGGGATGTCATGCTAGTGTTCCACTGGACAGTCTAGAATAGTCTGTGATTGTCATCTATACTCCGCTAGATGACTGGATCATCAATAACATCTATAACGAGGCATCTCATTATTTTATTTTGTCACACAACAACTATTACATCTACCCATGTTTTACCCAACACATTTTGTAGATATAAAATACATATACATTTTAAATCATTGAAAACATGTATAAAACGTTCATCCAGTATAGATAGCAAGTATTCAGATAATATGCACACATAGCACGTAATTTATATAAAATACTTCATATCTATGTGTAAGCTGAAAGTAACTATGCACTCACTTGATTAGGTGGTGACTCAGTACTTGAACAGCACTTCGTTATCTCAAAACAATTTTTCCGTGACCAAAACCTAGTATTAATACCACTAGAGTTTAGTTTTAATGTTAATCGCGACTAATTAATAGTCTAGCTATTATTACTATTATATAAGCGTTAAATAACACTCAATATAACTCATAATAATATCCCAAATAATTATTTTAAGGTCTTAATAATGTTACTATAATTAAATAAAAGCTATATTAAATATAGTATAGGCGTAACTCACTTACAGCAGGTTTTTATTAAAAATCGAGCTTCGTTGGAGCAGCGTTTCCGAGCCGAAAGCTTTTCTTCTCGGAGCCGTCGGGCGCTCCGGGGCTTTCTTCTCGTGATAGGGAGGTTCCCTAGACTTGTGAGGCATTTAGGGAGGTTAGAGAGAAGTTAGAGAGAGAAAGAAAGGTTTGAAGGTGTGAGGAAATTATGAAGAGTTCATCTCTTATTTATAGGAATTGTATAGTAAAGTAGTCTCCAAGCTTCGTCCGTAACTTTTGCATACGAGCTCCGTTTTTGTCTGTCATTTTACCGTTGAGTTCCTATTAATGAGATCTTAAACTTTCATTTAGACCTCGTTGGCTAATTCTCATTCTATCTCGGATTTACAAAACTATATCGAATTCGTCACGCTCGAAAAGTAGAGATTAAGCTTCGTCCATAACTTTCGCATACGAGCTCCATTTTTATATGTCTTTTTACCTTTGAGTTCCTATTAATGAGATCTTCAATTCTCATTTAGACCTCGTTGGCTAATTCTCATTCTATCTCGGATTTACAAAATTGTATCGAATTCGTCGCGCTCGAAAAGTAAGGACTAAGCTTCGTCCATATCTTTCGCATACGTGCTCCATTTTTTACTGTCTTTTTATCATTTAACTCCTATTAAAGATATCTTCACTTATTGTTTAGATTATTTTGGCTAAAAATCGACCGATCTAAAATTCAGATTTCGGGCTGTGCACTACTATGCTAAATCTTAGAAAAATCATAACTTCCTCATACGAAGTCAGATTTGGATGTTCTTTTTATGCACACTATCGGTTTAACATATACTACGACTTTCATTTAGATCGCTAAGGCTAAATCTTGCTCTATCGTAAATTCACTATTTACGCCTTCCGGTATCGTGTCGGTTCCGTTGCGAAACTTCGATGGGTCATAACTTCTTCGTTATAACTCGGATTTCGACGCTATTTATATGTACAGAAACCTTGTAAAATATACTAAAACTTGGTTGAGATTATTTATTCTTAATAATCTTTTGTCGAAAAGTCGTTTTCGACCCCTATTGCCTCTAAATTAACTAGCCCGGATATACGGGTGTTACAATTATCTCCCCCTTAGGATGATTATGTCCCGGAATCATCAACGAAATAGGATTGTATAATGACTCCATACGTTATCTCTTCATCCTAGGTAATAACTGTAACTTCTATGTTGCTTCGAATGAGTATCTAACTCTTGGACTCCTTGACTGCAGGCGGTGCTCGGTCTTGCACCTGCTTGTGAGACTTTCAATCATGACCTTCATTTCACAACCTCATTATTTATTAGAGACTCCTTCTTCTTCTTAACAAACTTAGGATAAGTTAATTTGATTACTATAATTGACCGATGTGTAATATTCTAATGACCTATTATCGTATGTAGCAATGCTTAGACTCATGTCTCTTAGAGTCAAATTCTGGAATGGAATATGCCTTCCTTCATCGTCTAATGTGATATAATCACATTTTATCATGTAGCATTTCTAGCTACCAACTTCTTTAACAACGAGCGTGATACTTCTATTGATCGCTTTGATTTCAATCGTTTGGTTTAAGTCGGACGCTACATCAAACTTGGTTCTCTGAACCACGTAACCTACTCATCGTAGTCGGACTCAATGTGATATGACCACTAGGGTCAGGATAACAAAACTCTTGTTAGTCATTACCGAAACAATGGTAACAACATACTTGAATAAAACAAAATCAATTACTAGTTTCTTGGTAACCTTGTGACTTTCCTTGATCCAAGTGTGAGTCCTGTGCTTCCGGTAGTATAGGCCTCTACTACCTTTCACACCTGCTCATACTCGTCCCAAGTATTATCCCATAGTTTTCCAAGTCACCATGCAAGAAAATCACACATAAAATATCAAAACGAAGGTTTTATATTATTCCTTGAAACGATTACATGGGTGTTCAAGTTCACCCTAGATTATGCCTCTAATAGGCTACACCATATGACACTATCTACATGGCTTCTTCATAACTTGATCTCCATGTATCCATCCTCACTCCTGATTCCTTGCATCGTCAGCTGCTTCGTCTAGGATCATATGGAATGCTCTTGCCTTTGGTTTTGGCGGAATGTTTGGTCTTGCCGCCTCTTTCTTTTTAAGGCAATCCTTAGCAACATGCCCTTCTTCACGGAATTCATAACACACCATTTTGCTGGTGGTGCACTCATTGGCGTAATGTCCGGTCTTCCCACACTTGTAGCAAGTCACTTCTTCGCTACATTTCCCAAAGTGATTCTTCTTTCACTTCTCGGACCATTTCACTTTGTTTCCTCCTCCGCTAAGACTCCTTTGAACCAGACTTGATCTTCTTATTGGGCCTCGTAGACCCATCAAACTTCCTCTTTTCGCCAACCTCAATCTTGTTGGCAGCTTTTCCCTTAATCATATCTTCCAAAGACTTGGCAGCCCGGATAGCTGCCTCTAGAGTAGGTGCCTGGCGCACTGGCACCGCGTACTCCCATGGAAGTCCCTTTGCGTACTTGTCGATTTTCGTCAGCTCATCCGGAACAAGGCGCAAGGCGAACTCCATCTTCTCTGTAAAGTTGTTGGTGTATTCATCAATTGACATGCTTCCTTTCTTCAAGGCTAGGAACTGGTTCTCTAGCTCGAGTAAGTTTTGAGCTGAGCAGTACGTTCGTTTAAATTGCACCAGAAACTCTGCCCATGCCAGTTGCAGGGGCTCATTGGGGTTCAAAGTCTTTCCTAGGGTATTCCACCAGCGAACAACGCCTCCTCTGAATTGACGTACTGCAAACGTGGTTTGTTGCTTGCCTTTGCAACCACATGTCATGAAGGCTTCCATCTCTGAGATCCAATCCATGACCCCAATCGGATCTTCCTTCCCAGTGAAATTCGATGGCTTGCAAGTAAGAAAATCTTTGTACTTGCATCCATTCCTCTCGACTCCTTCATCATGATTTTTCCTCCTAATCACCAGGGGATCAGCTTGACCAACGGTCCTGCTGTCGTTCCCTTCCTCAGACTGCCCGTCATTCAGCTCGGGCTATTTAATAGGCATCGTAATTTCCTCTCGAGCTTGTTGAAGTAAATTCCTTGTTTCCTCCATTTGACGATCCAACATCATCTGGATCAATGCTTGCACTCCGGCCATCGTGATTGGCTCAGGTGCAACTTCTACTACGACTGGTATTTGTTGTATCAGTGGGGGCTGATCTCGGTTCCCATTTGCATTCACGTTTCCGCTACGGGTCCTTGCCATCTTGATCTATACACCGAATAAGGTGAATCTAGATCTTTATTTAGGATTGACGTTTAAATCATCCTTATCACTCCGAAACGTTTATATGCTAGTTCTAATATCGTAGTTAAACGCTTAGAATTCTAAACACGTAAGGTTTCTAGATCCGGTCGGCAACTAACCATAGATCTGAACAAATAATAGCGTGTCAGGCACAAAGCATTTAGCACATAAAAGCATTTTAGGTATAATTCCTAAAATAAGCTAGTGCTCACACCTCACAATCATCGCTTAGCATTCTAAGTTTAAGTCTAGAAATCCTACAAATTCCTACTTCGCTTAAACTAATGCTCTGATACCAACTGTGACATCCCTATTTTCATGGCCAGAAAAGACCGATTTTGTTTATGCTTTGTTTAAAAATCAGAGTAATATTTTAAATAAAAGTGTTGCGGAATTTGTCCCAAAACAAAATATGATAAAGATATATCAAAAGCATTTCCGTAGAAATGTATTTCATTTAAAAAGACTTGGGATGTGATGTTCAATACAGATCATAAGCATAAACAATACAACATACGCCTTACTACATTATTCCGTATTTACAGGCCTAAAATCCATTAATCTCTCATCCCAAGACATCACATCTATGCTTATGCGCCACTACCTGTAACACAAGAAACTGTGTGGGTCAGGCTTGGGAGCCTGGTGAGCACATAGGGTTTTCAACCCACAATAAATAAGTTATTAGCTTTATCAAACCAAACAAACCCGATTACCCGTTCCCGTTATCCTCACTTTACGTCCCAAAAACATCTAACACAAGGGACCTAGTCTAAGGACTACCATCGAGATGGACACTACTGCTAAGGGGATTCCTCAGCAATAAATGGCCTTAAGGCAACCATGTGGGGGATGGAGTACATCTGGTGAGCAAACAGTTCAAATAAACACCTACAGGTTGCGAGTCTGCTAGTGTTCCACTGGACAATCTAGAATAGTCTGTGGTTGTCATCTATACTCTGCTAGATGACTGGATCATCAATAACATCTATAACGAGGTCTCTCATTATTTTATTTTGTCACACAGCAACTATTACATCTACCCATGTTTCACCCAACACATTTTGTAGATATAAAATACATATACAGTTTAAATCATTGAAAACATGTATAAAACGTTCATCCAGCATAGATAGCAAGTATTCAGATAATATACACACATAGCACGTAATTTATATAAAATACTTCATATCTATGTGTAAGCTGAAAGTAACTATGCACTCACTTGATTAGGTGGTGACTCAGTACTTGAACAACACTTCGTTATCTCAAAACAATTTTTCCTTGACCAAAACCTAGTATTAATACCACTAGAGTTTAGTTTTAACGTTAATCGCGACTAATTAGTAGTCTAGCTATTATTACTATTATATAAGCGTTAAATAACACTCAATATAACTCATAATAATAACCCAAATAATTATTTTACGGTCTTAATAATGTTACTATAATTAAATAAAAGTTATATTAAATATAGTATAGGCGTAACTCACTTACAACGGGTTTTTATTAAAAATTAGGCTTCGCTAGAGCAGCGTTTCCGAGCCGAAAGCTTTTCTTCTCGGAGCCGTCGGGCGCTCCGGGGATTTCTTCTCGTGATAGGGAGGTTCCCTGGACTTGTGAGGTGTTTAGGGAGGTTAGATAGAAGTTAGAGAGAGAAAGAAAGGTTTGAAGGTGTGAGGAAATTATGAAGAGTTCATCTCTTATTTATAGGAATTGTATAGTAAAGTAGTCTCCAAGCTTCGTCCGTAACTTTTGCATACGAGCTCCGTTTTTGTCTGTCTTTTTACCGTTGAGTTCCTATTAATGAGATCTTAAACTTTCATTTAAACCTCGTTGGCTAATTCTCATTCTATCTCTGATTTACAAAACTATATCGAATTCGTCATGCTCGAAAAGTAGAGACTAAGCTTCGTCCATAACTTTCGCATACGAGCTCCGTTTTTATATGTCTTTTTACCTTTGAGTTCCTATTAATGAGATCTTCAACTCTCATTTAGACCTCGTTGGCTAATTCTCATTCTATCTCGGATTTACAAAATTGTATCGAATTCACCGCGCTCGAAAAGTAAGGACTAAGCTTCGTCCATATCTTTCGCATACGAGCTCCGTTTTCGACTGTCTTTTTATCGTTTAACTCCTATTAGCGATATCTTCACTTATCGTTTAGATTATTTTGGCTAAAAATCGACCGATCTAGAATTCAGATTTCGGGTTGTGCACTACTATGCTAAATCATAGAAAAATCATAACTTCCTCATACGAAGTCAGATTTGGATGTTCTTTTTATGCACACTGTCGGTTTAACATATACTACGAATTTTGTTTAGATCGCTAAGGGTAAATCTTGCTCTATCATAAATTCACTATTTACGCCTCCCGGTATCGTGTCGGTTCCGTCGCGAAACTTCGATGGGTCATAACTTCTTCGTTATAACTCGGATTTCGACGCTATTTATATGTACGGAAACCTTGTAACATATACTAAAACTTGGTTGAGATTATTTATTCTTAATAGTCTTTTGTTGAAAAGTCATTTTGGACCCATATTGCCTCTAAATTGACTAGCCCGGATCTACGGGTGTTACACAAACTCCCAGAGTTGACTATGATGAGACCTTCTCACCAGTTGCCAAGATAAAATCTATTAGGGTGATGCTACCCATTGCTTCATTTCATGATTATGAGATATGGCAAATAGATGTCAAGACCGCTTTCCTTGATGGGAAGCTGGCTGAGGATGTTTACATGGCACAGCCAAAAGGTTTTGTTGCTAAGAAGCATCCCAATAGAGTGTGCAAGCTTAAGAAGTCCATTTATGGACTTAAGCAAGCATCTCGCAGACGGTATCTTTGCTTTGATGAGAAAGTCAAAGAGTTTGGATTTGTACGACGCGAAGATGAATCGTGTGTATATGTCAAAGCCAGTGGGAGTATAGTTAGCTTTCTCGTTTTGTATGTCGATGACATACTGCTCATGGGAAACGACATCCCGACTCTGCAGAAGGTTAAGTCCTGGCTCGTGAAGTGTTTCGCTATGAAGGACCTCGGAGACGCTTCCTATATTTTGGGAATAAGGATAGTGAGAGAACGAAGTAAGAGACTAATAGGACTTAGTCAAAATACTTACTTAGATAAAGTACTAAAACGTTTTAGTATGGAAAACTAGAAGAAGGGAGAACTACCGATACAAAGTAATGCCAAGTTTAGTAAGACTCAAAGTCTGAGTACTGAAGCCGAGATAAGCCGAGTACCTTACGCTTCTGCAGTTGGCTCAATCATGTACGCTATGACTTGTACTCGCCCTGATGTGGCCTTTACTTTGATCATGGTCAGTAGATATCAAGGGAACCCTGGTAGAGCTCATTGGATTGCGGTTAAGAATATCCTTAAATACCTTCCGAGAACTAAGGAATAGTTTCTAGCCCTCGGAGGGAGTGATAACTTAGGTGCGAGGGTATAGTGACGCCAGTTTCTAGACCGACAGGGACAACTACCATTCGCAGTCAAGCTGGGTCTTCACCCTAAATGGAGGAGCAGTGACTTGGAAAAGTTCCAAGCAGGAAACTGTAGCTGATTCAACGTGCGAATCAGAGTATATTGCAGCGAGCGAAGCGTCAAAGGAGGTGATATGGTTGAAGAACTTCATTGGTGACCTTGGAGTTGTGCCTGCCATAAAAGAGCCTATGGAAATTTTCTGTGATAATGAAGGAGTGGTTGCCTTGACCAAGGAACCAAGGGATCATGGTAGATCTCGGCATATCGACAGAAAATATCACTTTATCAGACATCGAGTAGAAGAAAGACACCTAGTGGTTAAGAGGATATCATCAGAAGATAACCCAGCAGATATGCTTACGAAGGGATTAAGTACGGTTAAGCACTTGCAGCACGCTAGGAGCGTTGGGCTGAAGGATGATATTAGTTTAGATTAGATAGTTTTGGAAACATATAATAGATAAATGTAATTAACGTTTGATGATTAACTAAAGAAGTATTATTTATAAGTAAAGTTACTGTCATATGTTAATTGTTTAACTATTGTTTTAATTTGCATGTTTTGACTTCCAGAATAATTGAGTTTGTTAAGAATAATCGAATTATTCAAATAGTCCACAGTCGTTCTTGTGTTGGAAGTAGACATGAATGAAGATTGTCATGAATTGGTGTGTAGATTGTCTAAATGGTATTAGACATAGCAAAGGTTTGCTAGAACGTTCATGAGTGCTTATGAACAAGTTTTGAGCATTGGAATAAACCTACGCTTGCTGGAATCACTTTATGGAATGTGACAAAAAGTGATCGCAAGACGATAATATCATATGGTCTTAAAACCTAGATATATGGTTTATTATTTGCTAATTGGTTATGCATTGATAATGCGAAACCGTATCAGTAAATTGACGTTATAAAACGCGTTGTTGTGTATAATTTGATTGATGGATAAGTAAATGCATATAAGTCGAAGTTTATCTGTTACTTCTATCCTAAGAGGGTAAAAGCGATATCACGGCCGCTCGATGATTTGGTTTGACTTATGTGTCGGGCCCGGTCAAGACTGAATTGATGTGTTCAATTAAGTTCTATGTCAAATAAATCTGAGATCGAGAAACCAACTGCTCATGGGAAACGACATCCCGACTCTGCAGGAGGTTAAGTCCTGGCTCGCGAAGTGTTTCGCTATGAAGGAGCTCGGAGAGGCTTCTGTCACACCCCCAAACCAAGGATGGCAGAAACGTCCGGGGGTGGAGGACTTCATGTATAGTATCATAACCACAATTTCAATAGTAATTTAAGCAAACACAACAAACATATATATATATATATATATATATATATATATATATATATATATAATTGAAAAAGGGACATCACTTGTATCAATTACATGTTTCAAAATCAATCACAATATGTTGACAAAATATGAAAAGTTTGACGCCTTAACGTCCCATCCTCAAAAGCACTTGATTACCTGTTTAGTGATTTCCTGAGAATACAAGTTGTTTGAAAAGTGTCAACACAAAGGTTGGTGAGTTCATAAGTTTTTTGCTATAAAACTTAATAGAAGTCTTTCTCATGTAAATGTCGCGTTTGTTTCAGAAAAATCCGATATTTTCCTTAAAATCTGTATAATGTAGTCTTATGACTAAAGACCAAAATGTATAAGAAATCATTCTTACTTAGTAGAAATGTCATGAGTTTGAATTGATATAAAAAGTGAATTTAAATCAACCTAAAACCTACTTAGGTTTTATGAAATCCCATAAACTTTATGAATTGTTATCTCCCTATGTGAGTCGCTATAATCATACTATGACTATGTGAACCTGCCACGACGTTTCTCAGGCGTCGCGAAAATGAAATGACATTTGTCACCCGTAGACCTGCAGGTCCCACTGTAGCTAGCAGCAAGGTATGGGGTGTCAAACCCAATATAGATCTATATACAAGTATCACGTTCTCCCTCTAGGAGACTCTGATTATAACTACCAGGAATTATATTCCGCACTCGGACGTACGGAAAGAGAGAATGTCTCACAATTTAGGGTAACAAGTTTACGTATAATGTGTGTGAGTGTAAACCTTTTCTGTATGAATGTACTCTTTTAGTACGAGTGTGTTATACAATATATCATAAACTATACCTATTATAGTTTATCTAAAACGTTTGTAATATGTAAGAACTCTTTTATGGAAATGTATTAGTGTTATGAATTTATTAAACTATACTTTTTATGGTTTAATATACGCGTTCTAAAATGAATGAATAATATTTATTATGAATGACTTAGTTTCAGTTCATGATGATAAACCAACAAAGAAACACATTCAATCATTAGAACTTATGATCATACACTTTGCTCAACATAATACAAAGTGTTATGATATTTACATGCTGTTGGCTAACTTTAGCCATTCTGCAATGTTTTGGAAAAATCATAGAAAAATCATACGAAGTCGAAAACTAGATCCGTAAATTCTCAGAGTTCACAAAATGTGTCTAGTTTACTCATAACTTTTATCACGATTTTTAATGACTTCCAACTTGGGTGAAAATGTCCATAATCACAGACTGGTCCGGATTGTTGTTTGAAATGATAGGCAGTTTTGTAAAAATCACCATAAATTGTAGAAAAATCGTATGGAGATGTGCAAGTAGTCATTTTAAAGCTAAGAACTTGAACTATTTTCGCCTTGTACAGTTTTGAAAAAAAAATGTTTAAGATGCCCAAAACAGTATGTGAATGGAGTTGAACTTTTCTGATGAAGGCTGTTAGACAGTTTTAGTTATGTTCTTGGTGTTTTAACTTGTATTCCCCCCTTAAAAACTTGAGAAAACATGAAAATGTAGGGGTATGAACTCACCTTAAGTGATTTCAGTAGATGATTGTTGAAGAATGGAAATGTTTAACTTAAGAACACTTTGAGATGCCTTGAAGATTTTCGAGAATCTAACATTTTAGTTATGGAGTTTGTGTAAGCAATCAATTATTTGAGTAGAATGAAGTGAAATAATCATAAGGAGGATGAATTATACTTACTAAGAGTGGAAGAACACTTGAAAATCAGCCTTGAATCTCGAAATTGGTGTGGGAAAAGTTTGAGAGAAAAGTGGTGTTTGATACTTAGTGAAATGAGAGCAAATTAGAGAAATAAGGAGAGAGGATGTTTGTTCCAGCTCTAAAAACGTGGGAATGAGTGTAAATTGAGTGTGAGGGAAATTGAAGTGACCTAGGTAAGGTGGGGAGGTATGGCTGGTCATAGAGTGGGTGTGGGGTGGTTGCTTGTGACATAAGTTAAGGCAAGGTCAACACTCCACCTTAAATAAATCCCCCATTAGATCTTTATTATTTAGATAATGATTTTCATCAAAATATGTTTAAATTATGAATATTTAGGGTTTATTATGTTAAAATATAATTTCTGGAGAAAATTCCGCTTTAAAATCACGAAAAACGGGCTTAAAATGTTAAAAATATCAAAAAGGGGCTAAAAGTGACAAAATTCTGAATTCTGGCCGAGGTTCGGCCTTCTGATGCTGAAACTGAGAAGAGAGAGGGCAGAAACCGAGAGGGGAGAAGAGAGAGAGAAGGAATCGAGAGGGGAGAAGAGAGAACAGAGACCGAGAGGAGGGGAGAGAATAGAGACCGAGAGAAGAGAGAGAGAGAGAGAGCAGAGAGGTGGGAGGCGAACAGAAGCAGAGAGGCGACAGAGAGGAGAGGAAGCGACAGAGAGCGAGAAGTGGTGACAGAGAGTGAGAAGCGGCGACAGAGTGCGAGAAGCGACAGAGAGAAGGCGATAGAGACCGAGACTCGATCTCATCTACAGGAGTTCGGTCCTCCGGGTTCAATCAACAGAGGCTCGGTCCGGTCTGGTACTCTCGGTACTAGGTCTCGGCCTTAAGGAGCTTCGGCTCCTTGAGAAGGGTTTCGGTTCCTAAGGTCCATTTTTCTCGTTTTTACCTCGTTTTAAGCCGTTTTTGACCTGGTTAAGGGTCGGAATGACCCGAATGATTCTAAAAAGTTACGGGAACTTTTTGAGAGAGATTTGGGAAAGATTTCTCATACTTGGAGAGATTTGGGAGAGATTTGACATTCTTGGAGAGATTTCTCATACAAAGAGATATTTGAGAGAGGTTTCACATACTTGGAGAGATTTGGGAGAGATTTGACATTCTTGGAGAGATTTCTCATACAAAGAGATATTTGAGAGAGCTTTCACATACTTGGAGAGATTTGGGAGAGATTTGACATTCTTGGAGAGATTTCTCATACAGAGAGATATTAGAGAGAGATTTCACATACTTGGAGAGATTTGGGAGAGATTTGACATTCTTGGAGAGATTTCTCATACAAAGAGATATTTGAGAGAGATTTCACATACTTGGAGAGATTTGGGAGGGATTTGTCATAGAGAGAGATAGAGTGGAAACGATTGAGAGAGGTTCCATGTGTGACAATTGTGAGTGTTTGGCTCCGCAATGCAAGGTTCTTGATCCCCGTTAAGTCATGATTAAGGATCCTACACACTCCCGATGAGTATGCAAAATGGTTTTTATCAGTTTAGTTCCTTGATTAGCACTAAGGCTTAGGAAATATTAACACAAGACTTTTCCCAAGTGATGTTTTCCCATTAATATAGCAAGTAATACAGTATGAACATAACACAAACCCTAATACACAAGGTTTAATCGAGTTGACCGGTTTGACTTGATGACTTGACTTGACTCAAGATTGACGATTGTCACAGCTTCCTATATTTTGGGAATAAGGATAGTAAGAGAACGAAGTAAGAGACTAATAGTACTTATTCAAAATACTTACTTAGATAAAGTACTAAAATGTTTTAGTATGGAAAACTAGAAGAAGGGATAACTACCGATACAAAGTAATGCCAAGTTAAGTAAGACTCAAAGTCCGAGTACTGAAGCCGAGATAGCCGAGATGACCCGAGTACCTTACGCTTCCGCAGTTGGATCAATCATGTACGCTATGACTTGTACTCGCCCTGATGTGGCCTTTACTTTGATCATGGTCAGTAGATATCAAGGGAACCTTGGTAGAGCTCATTGGATTGCGGTTAAGAATATCCTTAAGTACGTTCCGAGAACCAAGGAATAGTTTCTAGCTCTCTGAGGGAGTGATAACTTAAAGGTGCGAGGGTATAGTGACGCCAGTTTCGAGACCGAAAGGGACAACTACCATTCGCAGTCAGGCTGGGTCTTCACCCTAAATGGAGGAGCAGTGACTTGGAAAAGTTCCAAGAAGGAATCTGTAGCTGATTCAATGTGCGAATCCGAGTATATTGCAGTGAGAAAAGCGTCAAAGGAGGCGATATGGTTGAAGAACTTCATTGGTGACCTTGGAGTTGCGCCTGCCATAAAGGAGCCTATGGAAAATTTCTGTGATAATGAAGGAGCGGTTGCCTTGACCATGGAACCAAGGGATCATGGTAGATCTCGGCATATCGACAGAAAATATCACTTTATCAGACATCGAGTAGAAGAAGGACACCTAGTGGTTAAGAGGATATCATCAGAAGATAACCCAGCAGATCTGCTTACGAAGGGACTGAGTACGGTTAAGCCCTTGCAGCACGCTAGGAGCATTAGGCTGAAGGATGATATTAGTTTAGATTAGATAGTTTTGGAAACATATAATAGATAAATGTAATTAATGGTTGATGATTAAATAAAAGTAAAGTTATTTTCTTATGTTAATTGTTTAACTATTCTTTTTAATTTGCATGTTTTGACTTCTAGAATAATTGTGTTTGTTAAGAATAATCAAATTATTCAAATTGATGTTATAAAACGCGTTGTTGTGTATAATTTGATTGATGGATAAGTAAATGCATATAAGTCGAAGTTTATATGTTACTTTTATCCTAAGAGGGTAAAAGCAATATCACGTCCGCTCGATGGTTTGGTTTGACTTATGTGCCGGGCCTGGTCAGGACTGACTTGATGTGTTCAATTAAGTTCTATGTCAAATAAATCTGAGATCGAGAAACCAACTACTGGACAATTAGTTCCATGAGATTGTCCACATAATATCTAAACAGAGGACTGTACGATCCCTACTAAAGGACAGGTTACTAATGAGATCAGAGTTGACAGCGTCTTTGAGAGCTACGATTGCTAATCAGATTGTGTTTACATTTATAGTTACTAGACTTATCCAAGTGGGAGACTGTTGGATTAGTGTCTAAGGCTGTAACTATATTTGGTAATTACTTGATCCAGTTGTGCATGGTCCTTTTGGGTTGCCTTCACCATAGCAACTTGACAAGGTGATTTATATAGAGAGAAGAAATATTATTATTAATATGTTATAAGAATAATATATTAAAGGAATAATAATATTGTTTGATTAATATAAGTCATAACTTAATTAGGAATTAATTTGGTGACTTAAAGAGATTAATTAAATAAAGGGGCATAAACTGTCAAATGTGTGATAGTTGTGTTTTAGGCTATTAATCCTTATGGATAAGGGAATGGACGATTTTAAGGATATGGATGTCCTAGAAATCGTCCAAGGCCCTATCTAGAAGGATATTTGGATTGCTTTGAGGCTAAGTTATCCAATTAGGGTTTAAGGTAAATCCCTTGGAGCTCATAGTATAAATAGACCCTTAGGGAAGGAGAAATCGGCGACTCTATGCTTTGAGAAAACCCTAGAGCCGATTTCTCACCTCTCCCTCTCTCTCTCATATCATCTTCTTGCTAGTAGGTGTTTGTAAGTCATTAGAGGAGTGATAATTGTGACTCTAAGCTCCAAGGAAAAGGAGTTTTCAAGCAAGTAACTCAAGGTATTATTCTAGATCTGATTTCATATGTTGTAAATTGTTTGTTTACATTAGATCTATGATTCAAAGTCTTGGATACAAAGCATGTTCAATTAGAGAAATCTAGATCCAAGCAATAGGGTTTGCATGTGCACAAAGGAAAATTCTTATGGCTCAAACCCATCATGATACACATGCTATAATACAAGATTTGAAACAAAATGCACAAACTATTTATCTTAGAAAATATTGGATTTTTTGGAGTTTACAAACCAATGCAAAGTTTTCATATAAACATGCGTATGAACTCACCAACATTTTATATGTTGACGCTTTTCAAAAAAACTTGTATTCTCAGGAACTCATTGTGACATCCCCAAAATCTCGGCCAGAAAAGACCGATTTTCATTTATGCTTTTAAAATAATTTCAGAGTAAATCCTTTTGATTTGAAAGAGTTGCGGAATTTGTTCCCAAAAAACAAAACGTGATAAAACAATGTTTACAAAAGCATTTCATAAAAGAAATGTATTTTCATTATATAATCTAAACTCGGGATGTGATGTTCTGATACAGACCATAAAGCATAAACGATAACATTACAAGTCATTCAACAAATATATACATATACTGACTTGCAAACAAAACAACTTGATGGTTCATCCATCTTATGCCCTTGCGCCACTTCCTGTAATACAAATAAAACTGAGTGGGTCAGGCTTTGGAGCCTGGTGAGCATATAGGGTTTTCAACCCACAATAAATAATTATATTTAATTCCACCAATCAACAATAACCCAATTACTCATTCAAATTATTCTCACTTTACATCCCTAAAACAACTAACACAAGAGACCTAGTCTTAGAATATTTCATCGGGGTGACAACACATGCTTCGGTGGTTCCCCAGCAATATAAGTCAAATAAGGCAACCATGAGGGGGATGGAGTACAATGAATGAACACCCAAGTTCATTAACACCTAAAGGTGGCGAACCTGCTAGCCTTCCATGTGACTGTCTAGAAAAGTCGGTGGTCGTCATTTAAACTCCGCTAGATGACTGAATCAAAAACAACATCGAGGCCTCTCATCTGTTTATCACACAACTATCTACCCATGTTCTACCTGACATATTAGTAGATAAAAATATATATTTTTATATATAGTTTAAAACCTGTATAGCATTCTCATTCAATACATATTCCAAAACAACAGATGAGACACATATACATAACACATATTTCATAGAGAATAAATCGTATCTATGAGATAGAGGAAAATGAATATACATTCGCGCATATAACAACAAAATATACCCATAACACATATTTTATATTAAATACTTAATAATTATGAGTTAGAAGAAAGTAACCACACACTCACTTGATCAAAAGATGATCGGACAACACTACGGCTTATAGAAGTAGTAATCCTCAGCAGATCTGGAAGATCTATACAAAAATCGAACTTCTCGCGGGCAGAGCTTCGGCTCAGGAATCGCACTTCTCGGGATCTTCGGGACTTCGAAACTTGCTTCGGGGCTCGAGAATATTACCGGGGCTTCGGGGTACTTTTGGAACGCAAATCGAGGTAAAACCGGAGAGAGAAGAGAGAAAAAGAGCAAATGAGCTGGCTGCCCTCGCATCCTATTTATAGGAGGCTGAGCCTCGCACGTACGCTGGGCGTACGTTTCCGAAATCGTCACTGCATGCATCATCCGAAGAACTCGAGTGCGAGGTGCATCATGCTTCGCGGTACGTTTAGCGTACTTCGGATCAGATCGGTGACTCCTTCGGATATACATCCGAATTAAAGATTAAATTTAAATATTAATTATTTAATAAACTTCGGAAATTCATATCTTCTTCATACGAACTTCGTTTTAGACGTTCTTTATATCCACGCGTAGGTGAGACTACAATCTACAATTTTCTTTTAGACTTCGTCGGCTAATTTTGAATTTATCTTTATTATTTATTTTTAGTAGGTCCGGATAGGAAAACTTCGTTATAGATTCATAACTTCTTCGTTTGACGTCCGTTCTCGCCTAAATTTTCATCGCTTTGATACCAACAACGAGATCTTTGATTCTCATTTAGATTGCTTTGGCTAAAAACCGCTCGGTCTCAAATCGAGTATTTCGGGCTGCATACCGCTAAGTTGAAACTTCAATAAATCATAACTTCCTCATACGAAGTCAGATTTTGGCGTTCTTTTTATGCACGCTCTCGGTTTAACAAACTCTACGACTTTCGTTTAGATCACTAAGGCTAAATATTACTCTAACGTAAATTTCACTTTTTACGTCATTCAGCGTTGTCGGTTTTGTCGCGAAACTTCGACAAGTCATAACTTCTTCGTTATAACTCGGATTTCGGCATTCTTTATATATTCAGAATCCTTGTTTCGACCACTACATCTTTATGCAAAGATATTGGGATTATCCCACACTTCAAATTTGACGCTTATTTTAGTCTTAATTAATCAAATCACATAATTAAGCAATTAAGCACAAAACACATAATACTCAAATAATACGCTCTTATTATTTCAAAACGGGTTACAAAGGTTAACCTAGACTATTACATCAACGAAAATGCGTAGCCTGGAAACGCGGGCATTACAATTCTCTCCCCCTTAGGATGATTCCATCCTCGGAATCACACATCAACAAACAAATGCGGATAGCGACTCAACATGTCACTCTCCGTTTCCCAGGTGAGATTTGGCCCATTCGAATGTTTCCAACGAACAAGCACCAATTCGACCATCTTGCGTCGAAGCTTCTTAGTCTTTCGGTGAACAATTGCCTCAAGTTCTTCAATTAACCTCTTGTTTTCATCAATTCTCAATTCAGAAATTGGAATTATATCGGGAACTTCTCCTGTGAACTTCCTCAAATAACACACATGAAAAGTGTTGTGAATTCCATTCAGTTCTTCGGGTAATTCGAGCTTGTAAGCTTGGTTCCCAACCCTTTGAAGAACTTTAAACGGTCCAATAAACCTTGGACTCAACTTTCCCCTTTTACGAAATCTTATAAGTCCCTTCCACGGCGAGACTTTAAGCAAAACCGAATCTCCAACCTCAAAAGTCATCGATCTTCGCTTCTTGTCAGCATAGCTCTTTTGACGATCCTGAGCTGCTAACATTCTTTCCCTGATCACTTTCAACTTCTCAGCAGTTTGATGGACCATCTCGGGACCCATAAACTGTTTTTCCCCAGCCTCAAGTCAACACGACGGCGTACGACACTTTTGTCCGTACAAAGCTTGATAAGGTGCCATCTTTATGCTCGAGTGGAAACTATTATTGTAGGAAAATTCCACTAAAGGTAAGTGTTCATCCCATTTACCTAGGAATTCCAGGGTACATGCTCTCAGCATATCTTCAAGTGTTTGTATTGTTCTTTCACTCTGACCATCAGTCTGCGGATGGTAAGCTGTACTTAAACATAACTTGGTACCCATTTCCTCTTGTAGACTTTTCCAAAACCTTGAGGTGAAACGACTATCACGATCCGATACAACCGTTAACGGAACACCGTGAAGCCTCACAATTTCCTTCACATAAGAATTCGTGAGCTTTTCCATAGACCATTTCTCGTTGGCTGCTCTGAAATGCGCACTCTTAGTGAATCGATCAACGACCACCCAAACCATGTCGTGACCATTCTTTGTTCTGGGTAGTTTAGTGACAAAATCCATCGCAATGTCTTCCCATTTACCCGTAGGCACAGGTAAAGGTTCTAAACTCCCATACGGTTTATGATGTTGTGTCTTGACTCTCGCACAAGTCACACACTCGGCCACATACTTTGGAACATCGAGCTTCATCGTTGGCCACCAGTAGTAGGGTTTCAGGTCCCTATATATTTTAGTGCTACTAGGATGAATCGAGTACATGGTTTTGTAAGCTTCTTCCATCGGAAGATCCTTAATTCCTCCTGAATTAGGTACCCAAATACGATCTTGGAATACCTTCAGTCCATGACCGTTTGTACCAAACACCAACGTTTTACCGAAACGTTCCTCCTTCCGGTCATTCTTCTCAGAAGCTTCCTCTTGATCTTTCTTTATACTCTCCGCAATTATCGAGACAACTTCTATTATCAACACTCTTGGCCTTTTCCTCTCAACATTGACTTTATGACTAAGAGCATCAGCAACAACATTAGCTTTACCGGGATGGTAAAGTATCTCACAGTCGTAGTCCTTGAGTAACTCTAGCCAGCATCGTTGCCTCATATTCAATTCTTTCTGGTTAAGGAGATATTGGAGACTCTTATGATCAGTGAAAAGTTTGCACTTTGTGCCATAGAGGTAATGCCTCCATATTTTCATAGCGAAAACTACCGCTGCCAACTCCAAATCATGAGTCGGGTAATTCTTTTCATGCTCCTTCAGCTGTCGAGATGCATATGCTATCACCTTTTCTCTTTGAGTCAAAACACAACCCAATCCAACCCCAGATGCATCGCTATAGACAGCGAAGTCTTCAACTCCATCGGGTAGAGAAAGTATCGGTGCCTCGCATAGCTTCTTCTTTAGCTTCTCGAATGCTTCTTTATGCTTATCACTCCAAGCATAAGTAGCTCCTTTGTGGGTCAAAGCTGTTAATGGAGTAGCAATCGAAGAAAAGCCTTGGATAAACCTTCGGTAATATCCGGCTAATCCTAAAAAGCTTCGGATCTCCGTGGGACTTTTCGGTTGTTCCCACTTCATTAAAGCTTCAATCTTTGCTGGATCAACCATTATCCCTTCTTGGTTGACCACGTGACCCAAGAATTGGACTTGACGAATCCAAAAATCACATTTGGAGAACTTTGCATACAACTTCTCCTTCTTCAAAACTTCTAACACTTCTTGCAAGTGTCTGCCATGATCCTCTTGGCTCTTTGAATAAATCAGAATGTCATCTATGAACACTATCACAGATTTATCAAGGAAAGGATTAGAAACCCTATTCATTAAATCCATGAATGCTGCTGGAGCATTGGTTAGTCCAAACGACATAACCAAGAACTCGTAGTGTCCATATCTAGTTCTGAATGCAGTCTTCTCGATATCTTGCTCTCTTACTTTTAGCTGATGATATCCTGACCTTAGATCGATCTTCGAGAAATAGCTCGAACCTTGCAATTGATCAAACATGTCATCAATCCTCGGCAATGAATATCTATTCTTTATTGTTGCCTTGTTTAGCTCTCTGTAATCGATGCACATTCTCATACTTCCATCTTTCTTTTTCACAAATAACACCGGATCTCCCCAGGGTGATGAACTAGGTCTAATGAAACCTTTCTCCAATAACTCATGAAGTTGCATCATCAGCTCCTTCATCTCCGTCGGTGCTAGTTGGTAAGGTGCTTTTGCTATTGGCGTGGTTCCTGGTAACAAGTCAATTCTGAACCCTACTTCTCTATAAGGTGGTAATCCAGGAAGATCTTCGGGAAATACTTCCGGATAATCACACACGACTGGAATACTCTGCATCACCTTCTTTTCCTTCTTAGCATCAATCACGAATGCTAAATATGATGTACA
The DNA here is from genome assembly GCF_052625555.1 of Lactuca saligna. Classification (NCBI taxonomy): domain Eukaryota; kingdom Viridiplantae; phylum Streptophyta; class Magnoliopsida; order Asterales; family Asteraceae; genus Lactuca; species Lactuca saligna. The sequence continues at coordinate 144,565,942 of NC_136419.1, read as the reverse complement.
TCCCTTGGTCAAACACATTCTGGCTTTCATTAGGGAAATGATTTCAGAATTTACTCAGAGTTTGTCCCCATACACCATAAACGAATCTTTCCCAGGCGGGTTTACTTTAACTATTTTCTTCTTGCATAAAATTTCGGCATCATTGGCGCTAAGCCAATCTATTCCCAAAACGATATCGAAACCATTAAGTTCGATAGGCAATAATTCCTCGTGAAACTTATTCCCATTAAGGTCGATTAAGATGTTTTTCATACGATGGCTAATAGGTACAAACTTGCCACTAGCAACTTCGACTACTAAAGCATTATCTAGTTTATCAATAGGCAAAGCTAGTTTTCTACCAAACTCATGCGAAATAAAGGAGTAGTTGGCTCCAGAATCAAACAAAATTTGAGCAGGTAATTCGTTTACGAGAAAGGTACCTGAAGCGACATCAGCTTCATCTTTAGCAGCCTCAAGTGTCATCTGGAAGGCTCTCACCTTCGGCTTTGGCGGAATGTTGGGCTTAGCTGCCTTCTTCTTCTTCGGACAATCTTTCAAAATGTGCCCCTCTTCATTGCAACCAAAACACATCCTTTTGTTGGACAGACACTCATTCGCAAATTGCCCAACCTTTCCACACTTGTAGCACGTTACATCCTCGCTACATTTCCCAAAGTGCTTTTTCTTACACTTATCACACCACTTCGCTTCGCCTCCTTTTCCTCCAAACTTTTTCGAATCAGATTTCGAAAATTTGCTTCTCTTACCGGAATCAGATGTTCCCTCAAACTTTCTCTTCTCGCCAACCTCAACCTTGTCGGTGGTTCTCCCCTTAATCATGTTCTCAACAGACTTGGCAGCCCAAATAGCTGCCTCTAGAGTAGATGCTTGACGAACTGGAACTGCGTACTCCCATGAGAGTCCCTTTGCATACCGGTCAACCTTTTTCAGCTCATCTGGAATGATGCGCAAAGAAAACTCCATCTTATCTGTAAATTTATTAGTGTATTCATCAACTGACATGCTGCCTTTCGTCAATGTCAGAAACTTGCTCTCTAGTTCCAACAGATTTTGAGCCAAGCAGAAATTGCGCTTGAACTGCACCATGAATTCTGCCCATGTCAATTGCAGTGGCTCATTAGGGCTTAAAGTCTTCCCTAGAGTATTGCACCAATGAACGGTTCCACCTCGGAATTAACGCACTGCATAAATAGTATGCAACTTGCCTCTGCAGCCACAAGTCATGAAGGCCAATTCATTTCTGAGATCCAATCCATCACTCCAATCGGATCCTCCTTTCCATTGAAGGTCGATGGTTTGAAAGTTAGAAAGTCCTTGTACTTGCATCCCATTCCATCATCCCTTCCATCATGGTTGTCTTGCCTAACTATCGGTGGGTTGGCTTGACCAACAGAACCACTGAAGTTCCCACCTTCCGAGTGCCCTTCATTTAATTCGGGCTCTTCCACACGAATTGACAGTTCTTCACGATTCTGTTGAAGCAACCGCCTAGTTTCATCCATCTGACGATCCAACATTGTCTGAATCATCATTTGCACACCAGCCATTGTTATCGGCTCAGGTGCTGCTGCTACGGCAGGTATTTGTTCAATCACTGGTGGTTGATTCCTGTTTTCATCAGCATTTCCAACTCCACTTCTTGTTCTCACCATTTTTGATCTACACACCGAATAAGGTGAAATTAGATCCTCATTCACGATAGATATTCAAATCATCCTTATCACTCCGAAACGTTTACACGTTAGTTCTAATATCGTAGACGTACGCTTAGAATCCTACACATATAAAGCTTCTAGATCCGGTCGGCGACAGACCATAGATCCGAACAAATAATATCATATATGGCAACATATAACATTTAGCACATAAAACATTTTAGGCAACTTTCCTAAAATAAACTAGTGCTCGTGTCTAAAATATAATAGACACACATCTCAAAATTCCACTTAGCATTCTAAGTTTAAGTCTACAAATCCTACAAATTCCTAGTTCGCTTAAACTAATGCTCTGATACCAACTGTGACATCCCCAAAATCTCGGCCAGAAAAAACCGATTTTCATTTATGCTTTTAAAATAATTTCAGAGTAAATCCTTTTGAATTGAAAGAGTTGCGGAATTTGTTCCTAAAAATAAAACGTGATAAAACAATGTTTACCAAAGCATTTCATAAAAGAAATGTATTTTCATTATATAATCAAAACTCGGGATGTCATGTTACGATACATACTAATAAAGCATAAATGATAACATTACAAGCATTCAACAAATATATACATATACTGACTTGCAAACAAAACAACTTGATGGTTCATCCATCTTATGCCCTTGCGCCACTTCCTGTAATACAAATAAAACTGAGTGGGTCAGGCTTTGGAGCCTGGTGAGCATATAGGGTTTTCAACCCACAATAAATAATTATATTTAATTCCACCAATCAACAATAACCCAATTACTCATTCAAATTATTCTCACTTTACATCCCTAAAACAACTAACACAAGAGACCTAGTCTTAGAATATTTCATCGGGGTGACAACACATGCTTCGGCGGTTCCCCAGCAATATAAGTCAAATAAGGCAACCATGAGGGGGATGGAGTACAATGAATGAACACCCAAGTTCATTAACACCTAAAGGTGGCGAACCTGCTAGCCTTCCATGTGACTGTCTAGAAAAGTCGGTGGTCGTCATTTAAACTCCGCTAGATGACTGAATCAAAAACAACATCGAGGCCTCTCATCTGTTTATCACACAACTATCTACCCATGTTCTACCTGACATATTAGTAGATAAAAATATATATTTTTATATATAGTTTAAAACCTGTATAGCATTCTCATTCAATACATATTCCAAAACAACAGATGAGACACATACACATAACACGTATTTCATAGAGAATAAATCGTATCTATGAGATACAGGAAAGTGAATATACATTCACGCATATAACAACAAAATATACACATAACACGTATTTTATATTAAATACTTAATAATTATGAGTTAGAAGAAAGTAACCACACACTCACTTGATCAAAAGATGATCGGACAACACTACGGCTTATAGAAGTAGTAATCCTCAGCAGATCTGGAAGATCTCTACAAAAATCGAACTTCTCGCGGGCAGAGCTTCGGCTCGGGAATCGCACTTCTCGGGATCTTCGGGGCTTCGAAACTTACTTCGGGGCTCAGGAATATTACCGGGGCCTCGGGGTACTTCTGGCACGCAAATCGAGGTAAAACGGGAGAGAGAAGAGAGAAAAAGAGCAAATGAGCCGGCTGCCCTCGCATCCTATTTATAGGAGGCTGGGCGTACACCAGTACGCTGGGCGTACGCGTCCGAAATCGTCACTGCATGAGTCATCCGAAGAACTCGAGTGCGAGGTGCGTCATGCTTCGCAGTACGCTGGGCGTACTTCATATCAGATCGGTGACTCCTTCGGATATACATCCGAATTAAAGATTAAATTTAAATATTAATTATTTAATAAACTTCGGAAACTCATAGCTTCTTCATACGAACTCCATTTTCGACGTTCTTTATATCCGCGCGTAGGTGAGACTACGCTCTACAATTTTCGTTTAGACTTTGTCGGCTAATTTTGAATTTATCTTTATTATTTATTTTTAGTAGGCCCGGACAGGAAAACTTCGTTATAAATTCATAACTTCTTCGTTTGACGTCCGTTCTCGCCTAACTTTTCATCGCTTTGATACCAACAACAAGATCTTCGATTTTCATTTAGATTGCTTCGGCTAAAAACCGCTCGATCTCAAATCGAGTATTTCGGGCTGCATACCGCTAAGTCGAAACTTCAATAAATCATAACTTCCTCATACGAAGTCAGATTTTGGCGTTATTTTTATGCACGCTCTCGGTTTAACAAACTCTACGACTTTCGTTTAGATCACTAAGGCTAAATATTGCTCTAACGTAAATTTCACTTTTTACGTCATTCAGCGTTGCCGGTTCTGTCGCGAAACTTCAACAGGTCATAACTTCTTCGTTATAACTCGGATTTCGGCATTCTTTATATCTTCAGAATCCTTGTTTCAACCACTACATCTTTATGCAAAGATATTGGGATTATCCCACACTTAAAATTTGACGCTTATTTTATTCTTAATTAATCAAATCACATAATCAAGCAATTAAGCACAAAACACATAATACTCAAATAATACGCTCTTATTATTTCAAAACGGGTTACAAAGGTTAACCTAGACTATTACATCAATGAAAATGTCTAGCCTGGAAACGCGGGCGTTACACTTATTAAGCAGGTTGGCAGCTTTGGACTTTTTTTGAAATTGTTGTATTTTATTTTCACCATACACTTGTTATTTTTAGGATCTAATTTATGAATGGATACAATGATGTAAACCATGTATGTTGTTATCTTATGTATGGTGAATTGCTGATGATGATGTCTATGTTTCATTTATATACACTTGTGATGATATCACAAAATGAAGTCATCTTCCCCCAGACGTTTTCATCGTTCTGGTTCGGGGGTGTGACATGTACCAAACATGCTATAAGGATAACCAACTTATAAGTGATGTATATTAGTGCCCATAAATAGCAGTGTCCTTTTGGGTTACACGCAAGAGCAAAATAAAGCGGAATTGAAAAAATATTTATTTTAAGAACTTGTTTTGTTAATTATTTAGTAGTTTAATTAATTAATCAAAAAACATAAAGAATATGGAATATTCTAGAATGATTTGATTCTTAGATAATTACCGAAAGCCTAGATAATTACAAATATATTTGATAATTATCTCTAGGGTTTCAAATCACCTCCATATATATAAAGGCGTTAATATCCGGTTTTGGTGACATTGAAAAATAACATTTCAGCTCCAAAGTTTGAAAACCCGAAGAAAATCCCTAGAAGAGTCGGAGCTTGTTGTTATGTCGCAGTCCATAGTTTGTCATGTCGTGGATACTAACAGATTCATCTAATTGAGTCTTGTTTGTGCTGGTTCTCAAGTTAGCTTTCATATTTGTTGGTGTTTTGCATCTTCGGTGCGAACACAAGAGAGGAACTCTACATTTGGTTCTCAAGTTCGATCAAATAGAGAGACTTAAGAAGTTGAAGAAAAACATGAAGGTATGATTCGTTCTATTAAGTCTATAAAGTTACATAGATTGTTTGTGCTAGATCTGGTTGTTACGAGTCCATAGATCAGAAATATTGTTGCTTTCTTTTTCCTTATTTGGTCTTTGACTAAGCTTGTAACCCATCAGTGGTATCTGAGCACTAGGTTAGCTCAAGTCTATTGCAGTTAGATGTTGTCTTTGATTGTATGTTAGTGTTTGTGTGTGTAGGATTTTTGATGTTTAAATCGTTTTAAATTTTTTTGAAATTTTACTTGTTAAAATCAAATATGTTTATGCATGTAAAAACGACTTTCAGTTCGTTCTGCCTCTTCACCATGATGTGGTTGGTCCTTCACCGCGTCGTGGTCCTGCTGATGTTGAATTTGGATCGGGGCTGCCTTCATCGCCACGTCATGGTCCCTTCCTGGACACATCGTGGTGTGCTATTGAGATCATAAAATTGATATTTAAATAAATCGTCGTGTTTTTAGTGTCACACAACATGATTGCCCATTCCCTACGTCATGGACCCTATGTTCCAGAATTTTAAATTTGTTTCTTGTTTTCACATTACTCTCTTTCGATTTCAAACACATACAAACTAGCCTTTATATTAAAAGATGAAAGTCAATTTGATTTAATTACGAGATTAATTAAAAGACAAAAAAGATGTGGAATTTAATAATTTAATTATTGTTTTACATCCTTACTTAGTCAATAGAATTAAAAGACATAAAATTTAAATTGTTTAAATCTCATATGTGTGTGTGTGTGTATATATATATATATGTGTGTGTGTGTGTGTGTATAGTAAAATCGTATTTATATGGTATCACATTATAATACAAACATCGTGCCCTCGCGTGTTTCTATAACACATCGATTCAGGTAAATTTCCATTTTAATCCTAAGTGATTTTTTGTTGCATTTTGGGTCCTTACGCCGTGCGTACTTGGGGCATACGTATGACATAAATCTTCGAAGTGGGACGCAGATTCAAGTGCGTACGTTGGGCGTACACATTGGTACGTAGGGCGTACATGGCTGGGGTCAAACCCTAATTTTTAAAGTTTGAGCCCTATTTAAACATCATTATCTCCTCAATACCATTCCCCTCATCAACCTCTATCTCCCAAATCATCCTTGCAAAACCTCATCCGTTGTGTGTCCCTTTTTTAGCTTGAGAGTGCATTTTTGGTGTTCTTGAAAGAACAAGAAGGAAAGGAAATCATCTTGGAAGCTCAAGGCATTTTGGATCTAGAAGTGTTTCACCCTTAAACATCCTTTGGAGGTATAAAGTATGCAACTTGATGAGTTATTTTCTAATATCTTGTTAACCTTGAGTTTGTGTTCATTTTTGGTCTCATAAGCTTAGTGTTCAAGAGTATGGATTACTCTAACCAGAAAAGTTGTCCTTTAAGGAGTTTTTAGGTGCTAGGAATCATACAAATATGATTTTGGTCCTTCTATTCCTTCCATGTAAGAGTTATGATGTCTTAATGGATTATTAAGTTAGTGTTTTAGCTTTTAGACCTTTTCTAGCCATGGAAAGTCATAAAGGTGGAAACTTGATGACTTAGAATGATATTTTGGGTCTAGATATGAGTTTGGATGAAAGGTCTTTAAGGAATAAACACTTAATAAAAATATTTGAACCCAAGATAAGTACGTTGGGCATACCAAGAGGTACATTGTATGTACTGGGTTTGAAACTCGTGATTTGGTTAAGTCTCAACTACGCCCAACGTAGTAACTAAGTACGCATGGCGTACTTAGTCAAATTGACTTTCCTTGACTTTTTAACTTTCTGACTTTGAAATTTGACCTTGGGTTTGACTAAGTTTTACCTAGGGGTATTTTGGGTATTTTAAGTAGCAGTTTGAGATTAGGTCACTATTGGTTGTATATGTGACCTATAGAGTAAACACTTGGAGTTATGATCTGTTCAGTTACATTTCAGATTGTTAGGTGAGTTTCCTCACTATACTTGTGTAACATCCCAAGTTCAGGTATATCTTATAAATCCTTGATCTTTTGAGTACTTGAACATTTTGGTCCTTGTTAGAGGAAATGTGATAGGCAAGTACGCGGGCGTACTAGAGTGTACGCTCAGCGTACTCGAATGTGTGCATGAAATATGGATGCCACCTAGGACGTTAGGTGTACCAGTGTGTATGTTGGGCGTACGTGGCCTAGAATGAAACCCTAATTGTGAGCAAGCCCCCTATTTAAAGAACATGATGGCCTCACTCCTGGCCAGAATTCCCAGATACAATACCGATCTAACCCTAAATCTTTGTTATTATAGCTAGAGAGTGCATTTGGTAGCTTGTTAGTGTGAGTGTGTGTTCTTGAAGAATAGAAGAAGGTTGGAGAAGAAGAGGGAGAGCTCCAGGAGTTTGGATCTGAGCTTAGCTGTGAGGAAAGCTTCACAAAAAGGTATAAAGCTTCAAGCTTTCTCATTCTTTGATTACGTTCAATTGTGTGGTGTATTTTAGAGTTTTGGTCCCAACAGGTGGAGACTTATGCAATGATGAACTCCAGAGACGTTGATCTACCCATTTTCAGTGTATTCTGTGAAGTAGAGTCATAAAAATCCAATCTTGGACGTTAGGGATGAACCATGCATGAGTTATGAACTTCATAAGGAAATAGGATGGATGTATTGAGTGTTTTTGACCTAATCAACCATGCAAAGGCTTAAATTGATTAACTTTATGGATTAAGAGATATTAGGAAGTCCAAACCTGAGATATGAGCCGATGTCTTAATAGATTAAGACCAAAAATGTGAGAAGATTGAAACTGGGATGTACGTCGGGCGTAATCCCAGTACGCACAACGTAGGGGTCGAGCATCCTCGATGCCTGCATAGCGGACGAGTACGCCCAGCATAGAGGGTCGTTACGCGCAGCGTACTCCCTGACCGTTGACTTTTGGTTGACTTGTAAGGGTTTGGTCAATATATGGTCTATTAAACCCATGGAGGGGTAAAATGGTGTTTTACCTTTCTGTGAGTGTGTGGGAGGATTAGTCCAGCCTTGAGAGAAAGTCGTTATTAATTAGAGATAATCATTGTATGTGTTAAGAGGAGTCTTTACCGGTGATTTGAGTTCGAGATTATTCCATGTTCTTTCGAGGTGAGTCTTCTCACTATACCTTACCTAGAGTGGTAACTAGGTGTGATCGGGAGGTCTTATGTGCTTACATGAGTTATGTGATATTATGATTCTGTTTATGTGATTTGTATATGTTATATTATAAGCTTAAAAAGCTGGGACCGGAAGGTCAATAGGGTTGGGACCGGAAGGTCAACAGATTTAGGACATGAAGTTCTACAGAGCTAGGACCGGAAGGTCCATTAGAGTTGTGGGATCGGAAGGTCCCACTGAAACACATTGACCGGAAGGTCTTATAAGGATATAGCCACTAGTGTCTTACGGATTGTATGTGGTATTTTGGGGAACTCACTAAGCATGTGTGCTTACTATGTTATGTGTTTATGTGTTTCTGGTACTTTCGATGATTGCGGGAAGGCACCGACTTGATTGTACACACACAGTTGAGATGGAGCTATGTTTGTGGATCCTGGATTCTGATAAATACTTTTGAAAACTATTTTGAAATGTGTTATAACTTTGACACTTGTGATTTTGAAAATTATAATATGTGATGTTGGTAATTTAAATTAAAAAATTTTGTTTGAAACTTTTACGTCGTTACAAGTTGGTATGAGAGCCTTGGTTTGAGGGATTCGGATACACCTTCGGGTATGTCTGGACTCAAACTAAGGATTTGATAAAAGTTTTCAAAAGGAACGATTTTTCTAAAAATGAGTAAGAGAATTTTAAGAGAAAGAGGAAACGAGAATTGTGTACAATCAGCCAGCGCCCGAACGGTGATTTCCTAAGACACCCTTACTTAATGTGTTATAAGTTGTTATGAGATATGTTATGCATGCTAGAGAGTAGGCTAGGTATTTCATAATTTAGGATTAGAGTGGCCTGCTTTGTGATACCTTAGCCTAGGGGTTTGTTATCTGTGATTTGCTTGAGTGCAAGTAGGAAGCAAGAATGAGCATGTGATAGATCTACTATGAGAGTAGTCGATGTTTAACGAGATGTAGAGTGCTTGTGAGCTAGGATACTAGGAAGAGGACTTGGGATGAACACATATGTGGTGTGGAAGGTAGTATTGGGCCTGTACTACTGGAAACACCGGGTCGTTGAGCAGTCCAAGTATGAATCCTTACGATGCTAAGGAGCAAGTAGGGGTGAGTGATCGGGTGTGAGTAGTCTCAGTCGAGTCTTTGATTGTTTTGTGTTGTGTTTCAGAGACATCATGGTAGGTACGCGCCACAACCCTGAGAGCAGTGGAGTTAGTGATGATGAGATTCGTAGGATGATTCATGACGAGGTGGCCGTAGCGATCTGTGAGGTTATTCTAGAGATGTTCAGGTCTATCAAGACCACACTGATTGAGACGTTTGACGAGTGATAAGATGTTGTTACTCAGGCGGCAGCTGCTACTGCAACCATCGCAGTTGTCGCTGCTGCTAGGCCACAAGGGGGTGACTCATTGCTGTACCGAGAGTTCAGCAACACGAAGCCACCAGAGTTTGATAGGACTCAGGATCCAATTGCAGCAATGAGATGGATCTCTGACATTGAGGGATGTTTCTACACTTGTTCATGTCTGGAACATTTGAGGGTACGGTTCGCGCTGAACCAACTTCACTTGGGGGCTAAGGACTGGTGGAAATTTGTGACAGCCAGCTTCACTCCTGCAGAGCTAACTGTAGTGACTTGGGAGAGGTTTACTTCTATTTTTCGTGATGAGTATGTTCCTCCGGTGGAGAGGGAGAGATTGGCCTAGAAGTTCTTATCCCTCAAGGATGGAACAGAGTCTGTGACAGTGATTACGAGGATGTTTCATGAGAGGGAATTGTTTTTCCCTGAGCATGTGTCTTCCGAACAGTCACATATAAGCCGCTATTTGAGCATACTGAAGAGAGATATCCATGAGTTTGTGGCAAACTCAACATATCGGACATTTTCTGAGCTCCAGGAAAATACCCTCAAGAGGGAGATTGAGTTAGAGACTCAGGCCAGGGAGGAGGCGGAGTCTCAGAGGAGGGATAGGCGGCCGACACAGTCTCAGCCGGAAGACAAGCAGGCAAAGCTCGCTGATTCGATATCTGGAGGCTAGAAGGGTCTCACTTGTGGGAAGTGCGGCAAGGGTCATGAGGGCGTCTGTCGAGCAGGCGCTTGCTACAAGTGTGGCAAGGAGGGGCACATAGCCAAGGATTGCCCCAAGGGGTTCACAATCTATTTTCACTGTAACCAGATTGGCCATCAGAAGGCCAAGTGCCCACAGCTATTGCAAGGTTAGCGTAAGGATTTGCACCTGCTGCTACCCGAGCTACCGAGAGTCGGCCAGCGAAGGCCAAGGCACCAAAGGCTCGCAGGAGAGCCTTTCAGTTGACAGTGGAGGAGGTCTATGCAGCACCCAATGTAGTGGCTAGTATGTGATCTCTTACTTATTTTATATGAGTTATTTTGTGCTTATACTGTGATATGCGTAGGTACTTTTCTTGTGAATTTTGTACCTGGTTTGGTGTTATTTGACTTAGGTGCTAGTCGATCCTTTGTATCTTTAGCATTTAGTCGTCACATTAGTATCTGACAAGAGGCATTGAGTCAACCTCTGAGATTCTCCATAGCCGATGAGCATGCGGTGTTTGCGACTGATGTGATCCGGGGATGTGATTTTTGGAGTTGAGTTTTCTGATAGATCTGGTACCGATCGCGATGGGTGATGTATGTGTTATTGTGGGCATGGACCGGTTGAGTCGATTCAGAGCTATGATCGACTGCAAGCATCAGATGGTGACGATACGAAACCCCAGTGGGGGAGTGCTTACTATATATGGAGAGGGTACCAAATCTGCATCAGCATTTTGTTCGGTTGCCAGAGCGAGACAGAGTCTTCAGCAGGGTTGTCGGGGTTTTGTAGCGTATGTGATGGATACGCGGGTGACTGCCGAGGTCCCCCACCGAGATCAGGAGTTTTTTGGGATTATCCGGCTACTATCAGAGATTTATCAGGGATTTCTCCAAAATTGTCGTTCCGCTCACCAGGTTGACCTGAAAGCGCATTACTTTTACCTGGGGACCCGAGCAGCATACCTCATTTGAGACTCTTCGCCAGAGATTGTGCGAAGCCCCGGTGTTAGCCCTTCCCGAGGGAATGGAGGACTTTGTGGTTTACTGCGATTCATCTATATATGGGATGGGTGTGATGCTTATGAAGAGAGGGCATGTGATAGAATATGCATCGAGACAGCTGAAGCCTCATGAGACGAGGTATCCCACCTACGATTTAGAGTTGGAGGTGGTGGTGTTCGCCCTTAAGATTTGGCACCACTACTTATATGGGGTTCGGTGTACCATATAGATGGACCACAAGAGCCTGAAGTACCTTATGGACCAGCCCAACCTGAATATGCGCCAGAGGAGGTGGTTGGACGTGGTGAAGGACTATGACTACGCGATCCTGTGTCATCCAGGCAAGGCTAATGTGGTAGCCGTCGCCCTAAGCCGTTAGGCAGAGAGTGCCCCGATTCGAGACATATGTATGAGGATGACAGTGATGACTCTGGTTTTCGATACCATCCGAGAGGCCCAGTTAGAGGCCATGAAGCTAAAGAACCGCAAGAGGGAGCGAGTGATTTGTCACACCCCCAAACCGGAATGGTGGAAATGTTTAGGGGCGGAGGACGTTATGTTTAGTATCACAAGACATGCATCATAGTAATCAAAGTAATAAACAACCATTTCATTAGAAAGAAAGTGTTTACAAAGTATGTTTTTTTCACAAAACATAGACTATATATGTAAATAACAAAACAAGATTTGAAGTTAATATGCCCAAATTCTGAATCCTAGTGCGCGTACCTGTCTACTGGTCTCCTAAGAATACAAGTTATTTTGAAAGTGTAGGTCAGCATTTAAACCGGTGAGTTCATAAGATTTTAGTGATGTAATGTAAGTTGTAAGAAAGTTGTAGTAAGTTGTAAGTTTTGTTTAGAAAAGTTCGCCTGTTCTTCTAGAAAATCCTATATTTCCTGCTTTGATGAAAGATAAGTAAAAATGAGTCTACAATCCTTTCTATGAGTACTAAGTGGATACAAGTTATATAAAACCCTGAGTAAACAAACAATCGATTGTGTGTATCTGCCCTAAGCCCACAACCAAACAAGGAACAGGAAATGTAACACCGTAAAATTTCAAACAAAATTTCACATTTTAAAAACAATTTAATTCAGAATATTATAAAACACATTGTTTCTTATATTCAACATAAGTCAAAACCCCAAGATCATAACATATAAACAAAACTATGCGTGTGTGTGTACTGATCATGTCGGCACCTTCCCGCGATACTCACTAGTACGTGAATCACATAACACAAACACTGTAAGCACGAAGTTTAGTGAGTTCCCCAAAATACCACATACAACACATCTTAGCCACTCAAGGCTATAACTCTGGTGGGCCCTTGGGCCCTAACTCTGTGAACCCCCTGGTCCTAGCTCTGTGGACCTTCCGGTCCTAACTCTGATATACTCACAGCATAAATCACATAGAAATAATGTAGTGCAACACATAACATAGATAGCATACAAGATACTCTATCACATAACTCTGGTTACCTACGCAAGGTAAAGTATAGTGAGAAGACTCACCTCGGATGTCTCGGTAATATCTTACTCGCGTAACACTGATCTAGCCTCTGCCTAAACACATAAACGATCATCTCAATTAATAACGGCTCTCCAGGCTAGACTAGATCCTCACATGTCCTCTAAGAAGGCTAAAAGACCATTTTACCCTTCAAATAGTCCACAAGTCCAATTGTTGACCAAACCCTAAAAGTCAACAAAAGTCAACGGTCAACCCTTTGACCAGACTCGCCGAGTGCACAATTGTGACTCGAAGAGTTCAGTCATGAACTCAAGTCCTCTAAATCCCCAATGACTCACCGAGTCACTTCCCCAACTCAGCGAGTCACTAACTGTGTGATTCATGAGGAAAAACTATCCGACTCGCTGAGTCTGTTCTTGGACTCGGCGAGTTCATCCCATGGTCAAACTCAAATGACCTCCTGAGGTCAGATCTGTTCCTCCAATCCATAGATCTGGCCTTTCCAACCACTATAATCATGTAAAGGTCTGACCTTTACACCCATACAATGACCAAAAAGCTTCTTTGCATGAAATAACCCCTAAAATGGCAACCTAGGGCCATATCTCTAATGGAGTAGCAAAAAGCAATGTGAATAGGACTCTCTAGACCTCTTAAGGTCCAAATATAAGAAGAACTCCACCTTGGGACTTCATATACTTCGAATCCAGCCAAAGAATGAAAAAGAAAACCCTAGATTCAACTAGAACACCAAATACCCGAGTTTGAGCATAGATTAGTACCTCTAGTAGCCTCCTCTGATGAAATGGATGATAGATCTAAGCTCCTCAACCTCCTTGTTTGTCCTCCTTCTTTCTTTCTTGCAAAATCACACTTAGAATGATGAAATAACCCTCCTCTTGCACTACAAGACTCCTTTCTTCTCTCTAGGGTTTCTCAGGGGTCTGATAGCCGCAAATGGTGGCTATAAAGGACCTTAAATATGGCTCGGGCCCCGAGAATTAGGGTTTCATTAAACAGCATGGACTCGTCGAGTCCGCCATTAATCAGTCTAACCATGCGCGATCCTACTCGGTAAGTCTGAGCACCTACTCGTCGAGTCCCTCTCCAAAACTCAATATAAATGCATAAAATAAGATACCTGGGAATCCGGATGTTACAGGAAATGAGGTGGAAGTCACACCTCCCATTGTTTGTTAGATCATCGTTTTATACAACCCTAAGGAAAACCATTATTTCCTTTAGTAAAAATGATAACCACAATAGTTCCTTCTATAATCACTTAGTTTATACAAGCTATATATCATCTAATATCGAATAGATAGTTAATTGTGTGGATCTGCCCTAAGCCCACAACCAAACAAGGAACAGGAAGTAAGGCGGAAAGAACACATCCAACTACCTATCGGATATTAATTATATATAACTTTGATGTATAAACTAAGGTATTATGGCATTAACCATTAAAGGTCCTTTAAGTATAAGGTTTAATAAAATGGATTGAACCCATTTTTACTGATAAGTTTCTACTTTAGTCTATTTCATGTTCTTTCTGAAAAGTATGTTCTTGTACTAGAAAACGATGTATTTGAATTAGTTTACTATGACTTGACCTATACTTGATACTCCTTATGATTAATTGGTGTATACAGAATATATATATATATATATATATATATATATATATATATATATATATATAAGATCATATAGACAGTAGATTGGGTGCATCTACCCTAAGCCCACAACCAAACAAGGAACAAGAAGTAAGGTGGAAAGCACACACCCTACTATCTCCTAGACCCGATTAACATGTATCATTGATGTATACACTAAAGAATCATAAAGTTAGCATTATAGGTCCCTTTCTACTTAATGTTCATGTTACAAATAAGTTATGTATATTATTTATTATTGTTAGGTACTTTACAAAGATACACTGTAGAAATAATTTCGATTCAATATATTGCTATCACCTCGTGCCTGCTAACCCTGGTACATGAAATCGTATTGGTGTTAACGCAAACCCGAAAAGATATATTAGTATGTTTTATCACCTCGTGCCTGCTAACCTTGGTACGTGAAATCGTATTGGTGTTAACGCACACTCGAAAAGATATATTAACATCTTAATTTGTTACAAACAATGAATTAAGGATACAATATCTTCCTAGAGTACTAGGAACGTCGTGTAGGTGTGTAATTCTTGAATTGTTCGTCTGTTATTGTATAGTGTGATCCTCCATGTACTTGTTATAGTATGGTCTTCTCTGTACTTGTTATAGTATGAACTGAACCCCTAAACTATACCTAATATAGTTTACTTGAGTTGATATGGACTTGAAGAAAGACTCATTTTATCTACTAAGTTATGATTGTACTTTTAAAAATAGAGTTTTGTAAACTAAAAAGTAACACAACTTTAAAAGAGTTTTTGAGATGTTTTGATCACTTATTAATACATAAGCAATACTTTAAAAGATGTTTATAACAAAACATTTACACAATTAACATTGTGTTCAGCTTGTACCCCCCCCCCCCCCTAAAAGCATTTAAAACAATTTAAAAGATTGATTATAGGGGTATGAACTCACCTTATGCGGGTGATTCGAACGAATATACGCGTAAGGATGAGGAGCTTCACTAGTGAAGTCCTGAGACACATACGAGTCCTAAATTACATATATTGGCATGGATATAGTGTTAAGAAGCAACCACATGTGAGGAAACACCTTTAGGGAGAATGAAACACTTGGACCAAGTGTTAGAATCATATGTGATTCATCTAAGGGGAGTGTACGGACACAATGAAGAGTGTGCGGCCATGGATGTATAGAAAGGGAGTGTACGGCTGTACACTCCTGGTAACAAGTGCACAAAAGTTTGCTTGGATGATAGGGAAGCTTGTGGGACTATTGTTCATCAAGTCCTGAAGCTAGATTTGCATTTTGGGGCTCTTTAGGGGTGTTTTGAGGGGTGTACGGCCACACATGGGTGTACGTGTTGGGTTTTGAGCATTCTAACACTCCTAAGTGTACATGCAACCCTAAATACCTTGGATCTATGTTTTCTCTATTATACATGCAAATAAGAACATCCAAGGTATTATCCTAATCTAGCATACAAAACAATGAGTGTAACAAGATAGAATACATACCTCTTTGATGTAGAAAGTCTTCATGAAGCTTGAGTGCCTAGCCCCAATAGTGTGGAAGCCTCCAATGGAATCACAATCATCAAAACACTTAGAATAACTTGAGAGAGTTCTACACTTCATGAAATCGGCTAGCCCTCTTCTTCACTTTCTAATGTGATTCTAGTGGCCAATTTTTGTCAAGAATAAGATCTTTATATAGTGTTACAATTAGGGTAAATCCTTAATTGTCATGGCTTTCCATTTCCTTGGATCCATGGGTTCAAATACACCATGGATCATCCATGGACCATCCTATGGGTTTTAGCCCAACTTGATTATCCATGGAGCATTAGCCCACTATATAAGTATGGATGATTTACACAATCAACCCATATATTTAATTAGTCTTCTTTTGATCACTTAATTTATCCTAGATTAATTCTTGATCAATACTAATTAAATAATCTTATTATTCTTATTATTAATATACTAGAACTTATAATATATTAATAACCATAAGTGTCTTATTTCTCTCATTATAGTCTATCCAAGTGCATGATGGTATGCAACCCAAATGGACCATGTCGGGTTGGGTCAAGTCCTACCAATTATAGTTATGGACTTAGACATTAATCCAACAGTCTCCCACTTGGATAAGTCTAAAACTATTTGTTGCGTATGACTTCAGGAACCAACTGGAAATCATAGCTCTCAAATGCTTCTGTCGAACTCTGACCTTGTAGATGAACTCTGATCTTGTCAATGACTTGTCCATTAGATAAGGGATCATATAATCCTCTGTTCTCATGATATCAGTCGGACAAATACATGGAACAATGTCGTACTTATTGTCCAGCAGTTTGTTTCCTGATTTTCGATTTGTTTGACAAAGAACTTAATCGAACACATCAATTCAGTTCTGACCGGCCGGTACATAGGTCACAACAAAATCATCGAGGGGCCCAGATATCGCTTCTATTTCTAGAAGGAACAGATAAACTTCGACTCATATGCTTGTTCTACTACTTGTTGAATTGCACACAAAGGCACATTTTATAACATCAATTTACTGATGTGTTTACATGCAATCAATGCACAACCAACTCATAGGTAACAACTCATATCTCTAGGTTTGAAGATTTATATGATATTACCATCTCACGATCATTCGAGATAAATTCCATGAAGTGATACAAGTGAGCGTGGGTTTATTCCGATACTCATAACTTATGAGCACTCATGAATGTTGTAGCAACCATTGCTATGACTAAACCTATTTAGCCATCTACAAACCCGATTCATGACAGTCTTGATTCATACCTACTTCCAACATATGAACGACTATGGAGTGTTTAAATAACTTAGTCATTCGGAAAGAATAACCTAGCTATTTTGGAAGTCAAAACATGCAAAGTGAAACACAATAATAATCGCATCTAATATGGTCTCAGAATCCTTTTGAATATAAATAAAACCACTTTTTATTTATCACCATATTGATTACACATTATTCAATGTTTCAAATAATCAACTTAAGACTTGAATAAAAACAACAATCGTCCCATGCTCCTAGCATGTACACTTTGTTTTTCTAAACAATAGTTATGCCATACCCCAAGTATACACACTATGTTTGTCTATGATCCTTACATTGTGATGTAGATCAATTGAACATGATTCCAATGATACTCATTTCACAATCCCAAATCCTTATTGTAAATGCAAGAATTCCAAATTCATGTCATTTACTGAAATCTGTTAGATTCTAAACTTATATGCATTGATCCTCTTGTAATGATTATGCATGAAGTCAGAAAGACTTGACAACAACCATTACAGAGCATTCCAAAGGAGATCAGCTCCTTGGGAACATCCTTCTTGCATTAATTTTCATAATCTTACATAGATTGAATAATTTCTAACTTTGAAACATTTCCAGATCCCATTTTGACTATCACTTCTGAACAATAGTTGCCTCCTTACAGATTATGTCAATATGGTCCTTCCAGAATTATCACTATACTTCCAAATGTCCCTGAGCAACCAATCTTTGGCAAACCTCAGATTGTCCTCGACAATTGCTTAATCACTTTAGTCATATCCAGTTCTAGACTTTTCCCTTCTAAATGCCTTAAGCATTTGGAAAATTTAGAAAGGATGAATATTATAGCACGTGAAATCGATCCTATATCCGAAGCATATGGGACACGATTCATGATGTTTGACATAAAGACATGATACTAGACCAGTCTTTTGCTACAATATTTTTTATTTGCCATGTTTTCAAAATTTAACTATGAAGAGGGATGCCGTAATCATAATCGAATTTTGAAAACGCAATATATATAGAATTTCTTCAAGTTGAACCATTCCAACACAAAATTCATATATATTCTTGACTAAAGATGATTAAAATCTCAATCTAAGCTTTAGAATTGAAATGAAGTATAATTTCCTCTCCCTTAATTATAGCAAAACAACTTTTCAACCCCTGCAACTTCACGAATTGAAACTTTGTTTTCTATAATTAACATTGCTAGATTGCAATACTAATCATAATAATCATGCTCCCACTAACATGATGATTATCAGCATAACACTTATGCTCCCACTAGCTCTGACATATTTTCAGAAATCTGCTGGACTTCTAAAATTTAGATTCATACATCCTTTCTTAGATAACTCACATGTGTGTCTAAACAATTTTCAGAACTATGAAAAGGGATGCTGTAATCATAGTCTCAACTGCTTAGGCATTTGCCATTCCTCACAAGTCCATGTTAGCGTGCCGGTTAACCACACGCGCTCCACTAACGACTTTTGAAAATGCAAATAACACAATTGATATCTACGTAAAATCTACTTAGTGAAAGCGTTTCCTCACCACCATTTTCATGAATCGGAGAGAAACCTTATGACACTTAGATTTTATAGTGTATGACTTCCTATCCATGTTAATTTGTCAAAACCATAATCACAAGACAAGGTTAGTGACAAATTCAAACTCATATGGATTGAACTTGTTCAATCTTAATTTCTTGTCACCTTGGTAGCACAAGGCCCACCAATGCTTCCAAGTTGAATTCTGATAACTCACATGCAAATTCAACTTATTTGAAGTAGGTACAAAAATAAGAATTATGTCAACACGATAGGTTGCAAACCTTAAGTCGTGTGCTAGTGATAAATTACAGGTTTTACTCTTGATTAAATCTTGAAACTCTTTCAGGATCTTTAAGGCTCCCACTGTCCCCTTGACATATAAGTTTCCCCAGTCAAGAACCATTCCTTGACAAAACAAATATTCAAGGGATAGTGCGGATTCTTATCAAGACTAACACTTCACACAATTGGTCTTAGTTGGTCTTTGTCTCATCCAAGACATCACAACTTACCAATCTCAAATGTACAAGAGTAGAAACATTTCACACTACATTTGATAAGTGTTTTAAACCTTAGTTTATGTCACTCAATGTTACAATCTTGGAGTATGACTCTAAGAATTGTTTTGGAACGAAGTATGACTCATCTCCTTGATCTTAACCAATCCAACAATTCATGACCTCTCTTCTTAGCCATAACAATGCACTAAGACGTCCTTAGAGTATGACTTTGTGATATGGTTTCTAAATCATTAAGATGATCATAAAACTGATACTAAAGTACTCTCCCATCTTTTCAGATCTGAGAAACTTTTATCCTTCTGCCTAATTTGATTCTTCTTATTTGCTCTGCCATACATTGGATCCTTTCCAATGTTACAGAATTATACTTAACCTTATAAGTATAATCATATTTACTAATCTTTAGTAAATCATGACAAATCAATCTTTGTGGTGGACCTTGACCAGCGCACACCCAATGTACCTAATTCCTTAGTCCTTCAATTGACTCACATATACATGTGATCAAAGAATTAGTCTTAATTTTTGAAAGATGAAAATTCTCATTCATCATACAATACAACTTGTATGATTCCAAGTTTCTGTCCAATTGAAACTTGGGTGATGAAAAACTTTCTTCATTTGGTAAATTCGGACACTACCACAAATGAAAGAATCAAATCCACTTTCCAATATTGCTATTACTGGAAACATATAAGCAACAATTTTCCATAGATGCCATTGTAAGGATATTTTTAAAACAAACAAAATTAAAACCCTTTTTTTTTTAAACATTGCGGAAAAACTTATCCTTACAATCCACATGAAAACCTTGTTGTTATCTATTCACAAGCAATATATTATAACTCTTAAGCAACAACTCAAAATTCTGATTACCGAACTATGCGATCGAAACCCATCTTCGCAATCAAAATCAACATGTACTTCTTTAAGCTTCCTATCTTTTATTTGATTCTTAAAAGACATCAGCATGTGACCCATTCACATTATGTAATAAGAATCTCCAAATAGAAACTTAGCAGAGTCAGATAGTGGACTTTACCTAAAGTAGAGTCAAACTTATCGACTTTAACATCCTTAGGTAAATTATGGCAGCTTTGCAACCAATGCCCCTTTCTTTGGCAACAAAACACATGGACCCTTTGGCACATGAGACTATCTCAGACTTAGCCTTTCTCTTTACCATTTGGTCAACCGAGTTGACTATGGCCGATCCCTTTCCATTGGGAAAAGAATGCTTTTCTGGATTTCCTGTGTCACTATTGTCAATGTCCATCAAGTTTTGAGGAAGTTGATCTTAACAAATAGATAAAATCATTAAGGGTCTTGTCATAGTCTTTTTCATAGGTGTTCCAAAAGAACTCACTATGTGACTTAGAAATTGATTGAACCACCAACTTT
Source organism: Lactuca saligna (assembly GCF_052625555.1). Taxonomy (NCBI): domain Eukaryota; kingdom Viridiplantae; phylum Streptophyta; class Magnoliopsida; order Asterales; family Asteraceae; genus Lactuca; species Lactuca saligna. The sequence goes on along the minus strand of NC_136419.1, from coordinate 144,545,183 downwards.
CTCAAGACTTTGACACCCAATTCTCCCGGCTTGTCAATATGTGACTACATCTCCAAGATGTGACCACACCAAGACCTTTACTTGCCAATAGGGCTCGAGTGACCTTAAACTTTTCAAGAACTTGTGGGGTAGGGAGAATAATTGGAGGAGGTGAAAGAAGTATGATTTCCATTGGAACATCATCTTCATTTAGGAAAGCTAGTTTCAAGAGATTTGGGAAGATCATAAATGTCTAAACCAGACATGTTTTGGGAGATATTCAAGATAGTTGATTTAAAGTCCTTAATATAACACCCAATATGAAATATTAAGGCTAGGACCCAACACAATATTTTATAATTTGGAAGAGGGATGCCGTAATAAAGCTATAAAATATTTGAAGGTAGGGAAGAGAATGCTTTTCTGGATTTCCTGTGTCACTATTGTCAATGTCCATCAAGTTTTGAGGAAGTTGATCTTAACAAATAAATAAAATCATTAAGGGTCTTGTCATAGTCTTTTTCATAGGTGTTCCAAAAGAACTCACTATGTGACTTAGAAAGTGATTGAACCACCAACTTTCTCAAGACTTTGACACCCAACTCTCCCGGCTTGTCAATATGTGACTTTATATCCAAGATGTGAGCACACATAGACTATGCTTGCCAATAGGGATTAAGTGACTTTTAAACTTCTCAAGAACTTGTGGGTGAGGGAGAATAATTGGAGGAGATAGAGGAAGTGAAGCATGATGTTGAGGAACATCATCTTCAAGAGATTTGGGAAGATCATAAATGTCTAAACCAGACATGTTTTGGGAGATATTCAAGATAGTTGATTTAAAGTCCTTAATATGACACCCAATATGAAATATTAAGGCTAGGACCCAACAAACTATTTTATAACTTAGAAGAGGTATGCCGTAATCCAAGCTATAAAATATTTGAAGGTAGGTGAATGACGATTCACCAATTTCCACCATGAAAAACGAAATAATTTATTAGGTTTTAATTGGATTTGAAATTCCTAGATCTTTTGAGATTCATTGAACTTTTCAATGGCATGTTTCAATCTCGAGTGTGCCCTCTCAAATTTTGTGACTGGGATGCCGAGGATCACAAAACAAGGTGTGAATAACCATACCAATTCACTTGGTACCCTTAATATTATCACCTAATCAATGTGCCGGTTAACCACACACGCTCCATTGATCTATGACAAACATTAAGTCACCCTTCGTGGTCCTTACTAGTCCAAGTTAGTGTGCCGGTTAACCACACACGCTCCACCAACGACTTGGTAAGGTACAGAGTGTGAATTCCATGGGCTAGCACCAAATTCACATTTTTCCTAAAGTAACTAATATTGGGAATTATTAAGAGTTTAGTTACTTAGTATTTATCATTAATACTTTTAATGAAGGGAGAATTTAAAGTCATTGTCCTACCCATTCGGCTAACGACCCTCCACCGATCAAGCAAGCGGTGGGTGAGAGTATACACCCATTAAGTCGCCATTTTATAGGCAACAACCTTATACCCACCTTATAGATCGGTTTCGTGAATGAGGCCTACTAACGGTAAAACGAATTGTTCTTATACATATATATGATAATTAACCGTTAATGTTATAAATAGTATAAGTGTTGAATTTTAACTCTTTAGAATTCTAAGGGCTAACTTGGAATTAAAGTATTCATAAGAGAAAACTTTTCAAATTCCAAAACTTGAGGGCAAGTTTTGAAACTATTCAAAACTAATTAATTCCATAATTTATGTGTTTAAAGTAGTTTTAATCCAAAAAAACTCTTCAAGTTCCATAACTTATGGAAGACTTTAAACTAATAAGAGAATTAACTTTTCTTTATTTTTATAACTTATGGAATTAATTACGGTTACACTTTATTTATTTATTTATTTATTTAATAATGAAGTGACTCTTGAACTTCCATAACTTGAGGACAAGTTATGGAGTCATAAAAAAAATTCAATGACACAAGACTCTTCATTTTGTAACCACAACCAACTTTTATGAGTTTTATGAGTCTTTAATGTGACTCTTCATGTAACTTGAGGACAAGTTACACAAACACATTTTATACTCAACTCTTAGATTAAAATGGATTGAAAACAACTATTTCAATTAACTTTTCTATTAATCTAAGCAACTCATAAGAACAAGATAATTCAAATCAAACTTTCTCATGTAATTAGTCTAAACCTTAAACTAATACAAACCATGAATCTATTGAAAATTATCTTTGAAAATGGATTAGCATGAACATTACCACATTAAAAACAAGCTTATAAGTTCAAAAGCAACTTAGGGTAATGTTCCTAGTCCATTTCTAGCCAAAAACCTCGAAAATATGCTGTCTGGGGGTCCAACTCGTCGAGTGCATGAACCAACTCGGCGAGTTGGATTGAATTGATCAATTTTTAGGCATGGACTCGCCGAGTGTGACAACCCGATATTTCAACTCTTTGTAATAGCCTAATAGGTCAAGTATTGTAAACATTTTTGAGTTAATAAAATTAACTTTGATAATAAAATGTCCAAAAAGTTTCTATTTAAATTCTTCTATGTTTAAATATCATTAAACCATGATCGTACGTAAAAAGAACGCCCAAATCCGACTTCGTATATTGAAGTTATGATTTTTCCAAGTTCAGCTTAGCAACAGACAGCTAAAAACTCGAAACGGAGATCGAGCGACATTTGGCCGGAATGACCTAAACGAGAATCGAAGGTCTCGACAATGGTATTTCAACGGTAAAAAGTTTGGCAAAAACCGACGTCAGATAAAGAAGTTATGAATTTTTAAAGAAATTCCTTAATCACGTCATTTTAATAAATAAATAATAAAAATAATTTTGGAATTTGCCAACGGAATCTAAACAAAAGTTGTAGACTGTAGTCTCACCTTCGCGGGGATATAAAGAACGTCGAAAACGGAGTTCGTATGAAGGAGATATGAAATTTTGAAGTTTGATAAATAATTTATATATAATTTTTTATTAAAAATTCAGTATTATCCGAAGAGGAGTCAGCCTAGGGACGAGGTACGCACCGCGTACCCTCGTACGCCCCGCGTACTCGAGGGCACGGCCTCGGATCGTCCACGTCGCCCTATGCGAAGCTACCCGACCCGCCGTCCCATCCGACCCGCTCCATCCGAAATACGTAAGCGATGACGTACGGGTACGCGCTGCGTACGCCCGTACGCCCCGCGTTCGGAGGCGGTTCAGCACCCCTATAAAAGGGATGCGAGCCTTTCCGAAAAAGTTGTTCATTTTCTCTCTTTCTCTCACGATCTTGCCTCGATTTCCGTGCCCGTTCAAACCCGAAGCTCTGGTCTTTTTGCTCAAGTCCCGAGGGTCGATTTTACTCCCGAGATTCCCGAGAATCCTGAGAAAAATCCGTTTCCCGAGACGAAACTCTGCCCGGTTTTCGATCTCGCTATCTTCAAACTCCCAAGTGAGTTCATACCCCTTTATTCAACCTTTGAAATGCTTTTAAATGTTTTAAATACTTTATGGGGGGGGGGGGGGATACACGTTAAACACTTATAGTTATTGCTTCGATCACATGTGATTGCATTAATCACATGTGATTAATAACTAGGAAACCAATGATTTTATCACTATTCAAACTGTTTTACTTCAAAATGTTTTACAAACTCTTTTACTTATCAAATGCTTTATTGTAAACTTTGTTTTACTACCTATAAATTTGCATGCCCATATATGTATAACTGTATAAATAATGTTTAAAGGGCTTAGGAAAGCCACCTGTCCTATTTCCTTGTCCTCGATTTGGATGTGGTCTGGTGGAATTTCGGGTGACCATCCGAGGGTCGTTTCAATATTAGTTATATATCATATATACATGTATTGACATAAAAGTACTTCCATATTCATACTTATCAGCACCTCGTTAGTAAGTTACCATCGGGGTAACACGGGATCATACTACTACAATTTCTAAATCAACGAGTCAGTTCATTCAGGAGTCAATACTTATTACTAAGAGAACATATACAACGATACTAGAACAAGTAACATTATATTGCATATACACGAATACGTTAACAATTGTGATCCACTGTATGGGAGCATGCCTTAATTGACATGACCCGAGTTGTAGCCAGAGTCTCTTGGAGGGAGAGCGTGAGTTTGCGTATAGATCTATACTGGATTGACTATCCTACACCTCGCTGCTAGCTACAGTGGGACCGACAGGTCTGCGGGTGCCAAACGTCATACCTTATTTTTCGACTATACGTTGTCGATGTTACCAGTCGATAGTATGGTGCAATTTATCACACGATACCTTAATATAAACCCGGTTTAAGGTAGTTAGTACAGCAGTAGTTCCTATAAAACAAAACTACCGTACTACAATAATTTACCCATTACATTTTGGTGATAACCTCACTTAAACTTTAATGTACAAACTATATTTTGTTAAATGATAGTTACACTTGGGAAATTACACACTTTTACATCAAACGAGCATACAAAACAGTTAAGCTTGGTAGAGGGCTACTTTAACAGAAAATATAGGTTTTTCTGAGAGATTCAAACTTTTACAAACACTTACATACATTTACAACTCATACTTGCAACAGGTTCAAACGTTTTGATAACAAACCTCGACACTAAAATATTTATGAATTCACCAGCTTAATGCTGATAAATTCTTTCAAAATAACTTGTATTCTCAGGTCATCAGTAGACAGGCACCGATGCTAGCTTTTGAGAAGATGGAGCGCATTCAAGACTCATCATACTATTTTGATTTAAATTATATTTTTGGTGTCTAAAACTATACTGAACACGCTTGTATTAAAATTTTATATTTAATGCAATGGATGATGTTGTTTGCTTATTTACATTTACTGTGTTGTGATACTTTACATGACGTCCTCCGCCCCAGAACGTTTCTGCCATTCTTGGTTTTGGGGTGTGACAGATTAGTATCAGAGCGTTGTTTATAGTGAACCAAGTATATCAACCCATAAAAGATATACTAAACTATAAACCCATTTGGGATTAAAACACTCTGACCAAGAGTCTATACTTTAAATACTAAAATAGTTAATTAAGTATACTAGTCTGCATTCATACTAAAACCAGTGTCACAACGACAAGAACAAGAGTATTACGATTGTTAAATATCATAGGTAAGCTAGGGGATGTATGGTCAGTCCTGGGAATGGCATAGCCTGATCAATTATGCTGGTCCGAGGAGTGATTAGCATATGCCCTAGAATAGTTGTGATGTGTTAACAAGTCTAAAAAAAAAACTTACCAACAATGCCACAAAAAGATCAGTGGAACTTAAACTTAAAATACTATAGGTGTATTTTGTGCTATTAACTACATACATATCTTTATACCTCTCTTCTCGCGTAGATTTAAATGGCTGGATTCCATCACGACGACCCGTACTTTCCAAATGAAGGCAACATAGGAATGCTCGAAGCAGAGTCTGACAATGAACACCAAATTCCGTTGGATGATCATCAAGCTGAAGGCTTCTCAGATGGATCGGACTCTGAGCCTGAAGTCAACAACCTACCGCTCGTAGGTCAACCCCCGAACAACAACCCTCGACCATCTTTTCCAGGTCCTACTCCCTTATGGGCAAACAACTTGAACCGTTGGAGTGATGAACAGGGTCAACCCTTACCATACTTTGGGGACCGAAGCTTTTACAACGTCAGCAATGGTGGCTCTGCTGACCGAGCCCTGCCTGTCATTATTCGCAGAATAGCTCGTAATGTCGAGCAAGGTAGAGCAGCCATTGACCGGGTCATGGAGATTGATGCCAACTCAGGTGTCAACACAGTCCGCATCCGCCGTCTTGAAGAAGACATGGAACGGACCCGGAGAACCAATGAAACCCTACAGCAACATCTGGTTGCCTCTCAAGCTGAAGTCATGGAACTCCGAGCTCGTCAAAGTGCTCATGAGCAACACCTTCAAGAGGTGGTCCATCAAATGAGAGACCTTAGGGTTCTCCCGAGGAATATTCATCGCCGTTAGATGATGTCTAGTACATCATTATCTTTAGGGTTAAGGATTAGCCTTTAATGTAACAGCCCGGAATTTCAGGTATTGCTTTAAAGCTATTTTTGGGGCATTTTTGGAAGGGACTCGGCGAGTTGGAGCCAGACTCGCCGAGTAGGACCACAGACTAGGTCGCGGGTTCGCGACTGGACTCGACGAGTCCATTATGGACTCGACGAGTCTACACTGTTCAGCAGAAACCCTAGCCGTTTGGTTTTGGATCGTATATAACGCCCCATATGCCGTCATTGTCCGTCTTTTAGCCGATTGAGAAGAACCCTAAGCGTCTGTGGACATCTAGAGCAAGATTTGAGGCTATTGGCACTTTGAAGAGATTGTTGGGCAAGAAGGAGAGGAGTTTTGGCTAAAGGAATAGCAAGGGATTAGAGTTCTGAGGTTTGGGGACACAGAGAGTACGTTTTTCAGGTAATACTTCGGATCATTCCTGTTATTTTGATGTGTACACGGATTTAGGGTTTATGAAACCCATTTGGTGATTAGATGGATTATTATGTTGTTACCCAAACGTTTATACCCCAGTAATAGGATGTTTAGATGTGCAGAAAGTCCCATGATTGTGTATTTCGGGACCATACGTATTTCAGGAAGCAGTTGATCGACTGCATGGCATGGACTCGCCGAGTCCAATGAACAGACTCGCGAGTAGCTTGAAGATTCACTGGGACTCGCCGAGTTGTTCTTCAGACTCGGCGAGTGGAGTCGGGGTGGCCCCGCAATTCTTCCACGTGGATCTCGTCGAGTCAAGGGGGATACTCGACGAGTAGAAAGGGAACATCAGGGAAAGTTGGAGAGGACGTCTCGACTCGTCGAGTCACCTTTGCACTCGACGAGTCCGGTCCAGTTGACTGTTGGCCAGAGTTGACCTGCATATAATTTCTTAGGGTCAGTTATCTTGAATGATAAGAGTATTAATAAGGGTATATGGTATTATAGGGAGTCTGCAGATCGGCGGATCGAGTGCGAGTGATTTCAAGAGTTGATAGTTTTCATTACCACGAGGTGAGTCTTCTCACTATACTGTACCCGGAAGGGTTTGACTGTGTGACCGGAAGGTCGGATATGATCTGTGTTATACGTGCTATAAATGGTAAGGTATTTGCTATGTGTGTTATGTGTGTTATACGGGCCGGAAGGCAATATGTTATGTGACTGAAAGGTCGGATATGATATATGATATATGTGCTATATGTGTTAAGATTAATGTATAAATTGCTGTGTATGTTTATGGGCCGGAAGGCAATATGTTATGGGCCGGAAGGCAATATGTTATGGGCCGGAAGGCATTATGATATGGGCCGGAAGGCAAAATGTTATGGGCCGGAAGGCGATTATCTCAAGGCCTGGAAAGGCATATATGCGTAAGTAGTATACTGGGGAACTCACTAAGCATTTATGCTTACAAGTTGTTATGTATGTGTTTCAGGTACTAGCGAGGACCGTGGGAAGGCGCCGGCATGATGCATACACACTGCTGCTATTTGTGATCTTGGGGATTTTATATATGTATTTGATATGAAACATGGAATAAATACTATTGGTTGAATGAAATCACTTTATTTTAAAATGAAAAATTTATTTGAAAATTTGCGTTGTTACAATTGGTATCAGAGCTAGGGCACGGGTCGATGTGTTCAACAGGGACGTCGAACCCTATAATGGGGGGTGAAGGTGGGTTTCACCTGATCCTACATCGGCTTGGAAGGAGAACGAAACATTTCCTTATAAAGGGGTGTGGATACCTTCCCTATCACAACGCGTTTTAAAGCCATGAGGGCAGCAGATCCCATAAGAACTCTGCAGTTAAGCGTGCTCGGGCGGGAGTAGTACCGGGATGGGTGACCCCCTGGGAAGTCCTCGTGCCGAGTGGCCCAAAGCGGACAATATTGTGATACGTGCCAAAGGGGGGGTGTTACAATTGGTATCAGAGCCTTGGTTTGAGGGATTCGGGTGTACCTTCGGGTGTAACTGAACTCAAACCAAGGATTTGAGGAAAAAAATCTTTTAAAAATAATAAAGACATAAATTTTTATAAATGGTAAAGTGGTAAACAAGAACGGAGCAGTGTGTACGATCAGCCAGCGCCCGAACGGTAAAGATCCCCAGAATACCTTACAATGTTATGTTATGCACTGAATTATGAATTGTTATGCATGCTAGAAGACTAGGTATTCATGATAGGACTAGAATGGCCTGTTTTGTGATGCCTTAGTCTAGGGAGTTTGCTTATAAGAGATATTCGATAGCGTGCAGGTAGATAGTGCATACTAGAGGCAGAGTACTCACTATTCGGGGTTTGGGGAGGAAAATTTGGGACGAATACTGACACGGTGTGGTCGGTAGTATTGGGCCCGTACTACCGAAGACACCGGGTCGGTGGAAGACCCAAGTAAGAATCCCTGGATATCGGAGATTGAGTAGGGTTGCGTTATCGAGTACAATTGTACTTGATGGAGTCTCTGATAATTTTATGTTGTATTTCAGAGACATCATGGCTACCACACGTCATGGGGCGAGTTTGAGCAGTGTGAGCGACGAGGATATTCGTCAGATGATTCAGGAGGAGGTAGCTGCAGCGATCCGGGCTGAGATCCCGGAGATGTTTGGGTCTATTAATACCACACTGATGGAGACGTTTGAGGAGCGGTACGCCGCACTAACTGAGGCTGCAGCCGCTGCCGCTACCGCAGCTGTGGCCGCTGCCAGGCCGCAAGGGGGCGATTCGTTGCTATTCCGGGAATTCAGCAACACGAAACCCCCTGAGTTTGATGGGACGCAGGATCCAATTGCTGCGATGAGGTGGATCGCCGACATTGAGGGGTGCTTCTACACTTGCTCATGCCCGGAGCACCTGAGGGTACGGTTCGCCTTGAACCAGCTCCGTCTGGGAGCAAAGGATTGGTGGAAGCTCGTGACGGCGAACTTCACTCTGGCGGAGATTACAGCGGTGACATGGGAGAGGTTTACTGAGATGTTCAGGGACGAGTATGTTCCCCCACTGGAGAGGGAACGTTTGATTCAGGAGTTGTTGACCCTTAAGCAGGGTACTGATTCCGTTGCAGTGGTCACACGGAAGTTTCACGAGAGGGCGATGTTCTGCCCGGAGCTGGTGTCTACAGAGCAGTCATGGATGAGCCGGTATTTAGGCGTTTTGAGGAGGGATATCCGGGAGTTTGTGTCAAACTCCACCTATCGTACTTTCACTGAGCTTCAGGCGAACGCCAGGAAGCGCGAGATCGATTTGGAGACTCAGGCCAGGTAAGAGGCCGAGTCTCGGCAGGTGGACCGACGACCAGCTCAGTCTCAGCCGGCAGCCAAGCGGATCAAGTCCGCTGATTCGAGGATGGGAGGTCAGAAGGGCCGCACTTGCGGGAAGTGCGGCAAAAGTCATGAGGGGGCGTGTCGAGCTGGTGGTTGCTACAAGTGTGGCGAGGAGGGACACATTGCCAGGGATTGTCCTAAGGGGTTCATGGTTTGCTTTCACTGCAACCAGACAGGCCATCGGAAGGCCGAGTGCCCGCAGCTTCGTCAGGGATCTACACCTACTATCAGGACTACTAAAACCCGACCGGCGAAGGTCGAGGCCCCGAGGGCTCGCGGGAGAGCCTTTCAGCTGACTGTGGAGGAGGTCCGCGCTGCGCCCGATGTTGTGGCAGGTATGCTGTAATTCACGTATTTACTTTAAAGTCGAAATGTTATGCTTATGTTAATATATGTGTAGGTACTTTTCTTGTGAACTCTATGCCTGCTCTAGTGTTATTTGATTCGGGTGCGAGTAGATCCTTTGTATCTTTAGCTTTTAGTCAGCATATCAGCATTAGTCGTGAGCTGTTAAGTCGGCCTCTGAGCGTTTCTATAGCGGCCGAGAGGGTGGTTTGTGCCACGGAGGTTCTTCGGGGATGCGTACTAGAGATTTTCGGGGTGGAGTTTCCGATTGACCTAGTTCCTATTGCGATGGGTGATGTCTGTGTCATCGTGGGCATGGACTGGTTGAGCCGATTCAGCGCTGTCATCGACTGTGAGCGCCAGCTGGTGACTATACGAGACCCTAGTGGGGGAGTTCTTACGGTATACGGCGAGGGTACCCGTTCGGATCAGCTTTTTGTTCGGCCGCTAGGGCGAGGCAATGCCTACAGCAGGGATGTAGAGGTTTTGTGGCGTATGTGATGGATACGCGGGAGGCTTCCGAGAGACCGAGGACAGTGGAGGAGGTTCCAGTGGTGCGCGAGTTTCCAGATGTTTTTCCCGAGGAGTTGCCGGGAGTACCTCCTACGAGGCAAGTAGAGTTTGGTATCGATCTGATTCCGGGGGCTGCGCCTATTGCGAAGGTGCCTTATCGTCTTGCACCTCCAGAGATGCAAGAGTTGTCCTCGCAACTCCAGGAGTTGCTGGGGAAGGGATTTATTCGGCCGAGTAGCTCGCCGTGGGGAGCACCGATTCTGTTCTTCAAGAAGAAGGATGGCTCACACCGGATGTGCATTGATTACCGGGAGTTGAACAAGGTGACGGTCAAGAACCGTTATCCGTTACCTAGGATCGATGATCTATTCGATCAGTTGCAAGGGGCATCTTGGTTTTCCAAGATCGATCTGAGATCAGGGTACCATCAGGTAAGAGTGCGGGATGAGGACATCCAGAAGACAGCATTCAGGACGTGGTATGGGCATTACGAGTTCGTGGTGATGCCTTTCGGGCTCACCAATGCCCCGACAGTGTTCATGGACCTCATGAACAGGGTATGCATGCCGATGCTGGATCGGTCTGTGATTGTATTTATCGACGACATCCTAGTGTATTTGCGAACTAGAGAGCAGCATGAGCGACATTTGAGGGAGGTCCTTGAGGTATTGAGGTCGGAGAAGCTATATGCGAAATTCTCCAAATGTGACTTCTGGTTGCGGGAGGTCCAATTTCTTAGACATGTTGTTAATCAGGCAGGGATATTGGTCGATCCGGCCAAAGTGGAAGTAGTGATGAGTTGGGAGGCACCGAAGTCACCTTCCGAGATCAGGAGTTTCCTTGGGTTGGCGGGGTACTATCGGAGGTTTATTAGGGACTTCTCCAAGATCGCGGTACCGCTCACCAGATTAACCCGGAAGGGTGTTACATTCTCATGGGGACCCGAGCAACAGACTTCCTTCGAGACACTACGTCAGAGACTGTGCGAAGCCACGGTATTAGCCCTCCCGGAGGGGATGGAGGATTTTGTCGTATATTGCGATGCATCGATTTCGGGACTGGGTGCAGTGTTGATGCAGAGAGGCCATGTGATAGCTTATGCATCGAGGCAATTAAAGCCTCACGAGGCGAGATATCCCACGCATGACTTAGAGTTGGGGGCGGTTGTGTTCGCTCTCAAGATTTGGCGTCACTACCTGTACGGGGTTCGTTGTACTATATACACGGACCATAAGAGTTTGAAGTATTTGATGGATCAACCCAACCTAAATATGCGTCAGAGGAGACGGTTGGACGTGGTTAAGGATTATGACTGTGAGATCCTATACCACCCAGGCAAGGCTAACGTGGTAGCCGATGCATTGAGTCGTAGGGCGGAGAGCACTCCATTGCGAAACGTATGTCTGAGATTGACAGTGATGTCTCTAGTATTAGATGGTATTCGTGGGGCACAGGCCGAGGTTGTGAGATCCGAGATGCAGAAGAAAGAGCGGGTCGTTGGGTTAATTTCGGAGTTCGTTAAGGATGGACGAGGACTTCTGACGTTTCAGGGTCGGATTTGGGTACCATTCGTGGGCGGTACGCGTGCTACTTTGATGGAGGAGGCTCATATATCAAAATTCTCGATCCATCCCGGTGCTACGAAGATGTATTTGGACTTGAGGAAGGAATATTGGTGGCCTTGTATGAAGAGAGACGTCGCATGGTTCGTTGAGAGGTGTTTGACCTGCCGTAGGGTTAAAGCCGAGCACCAGAGACCGCATGGTAAGTTGCAGCCCTTGGAGATTCCTGAGTGGAAGTAGGAGCAGATTACTATGGATTTCATCACCAAATTGCCGAGAACTGCTAGGGGAGTCGATGCAATTTGGGTGATTGTGGATAGATTGACGAAGAGTGCACACTTCCTTGCCATTAGCGAGAGTTCATCAGCGGAGAAGTTGGCGGAGTTATACGTGAGAGAGGTAGTATCTCGGCATGGAGTGCCGATCTCGATTGTTTCAGACCGTGATGTACGCTTCACTTCCAGATTCTGGAAGAAATTCCATGAGGAGCTGGGTACTAAACTGCATTTTAGTACCGCATACCATCCCCAGACAGATGGTCAGAGCGAGCGGACGATTCAGACATTGGAAGACATGCTTAGAGCGTGTGTGCTAGACTTCGGGGGTAGCTGGGATGCGCATTTACCCTTGGCTGAATTTTCTTACAACAACAGCCATCATTCGAGCATTGGTATGCCACCTTTTGAGTTGTTGTATGGTAGGAGGTGTCGGACTCCCATTTGCTGGGGAGAGGTGGGACAGAGAGTGATGGGCAGTACAGAGATCGTACTCCAGACGACAGAGCAGATTCAGCAGGTTAGGCAGAGGTTATTGACCGCCCAGAGCCGACAGAAGAGTTATGCGGACAGACGCCGGTCCGAACTGGAATTCCAGGTTGGCGACTTCGTTCTCCTGAAGGTTTCTCCTTGGAAGGGAGTGATCCGGTTCAGAAAGAGGGGCAAGTTGGGGCCCCGGTTCATAGGTCCATTTCGTGTAATTGCAAGGGTAGGTCGGGTAGCTTATCGGTTGGAGTTGCCAGCAGAGTTGGGACAGATTCACAATACCTTTCACGTATCACAGTTGAGGAAGTGTATAGCCGATGAATCGGCAGTGGTTCCGTTAGAGGATATTCAGGTGGATGCGAGCCTGAATTACGCCGAGAGACCGGTAGCTATCAGGGATCGGAAGATCAAGGTTCTGCGGAACAAGGAAGTACCTCTGGTGTTGGTTCAGTGGCAACATCGGAAAGGATCGGAGATGACTTGGGAGCCGGAGCGTGAGATGCGGGAGCAACATCCGGAGTTATTCGCAGAGTGAGACTTCGAGGGCGAAGTCTAGTTCTAGTGGGGGAGAGTTGTAACAGCCCGGAATTTCAGGTATTGCTTTAAAGCTATTTTTGGGGCATTTTTGGAAGGGACTCGGCGAGTTGGAGCCAGACTCGCCGAGTAGGACCACAGACTGGGTCGCGGGTTCGCGACTGGACTCGACGAGTCCATTATGGACTCGGCGAGTCTACGCTGTTCAGCAGAAACCCTAGCCGTTTGGTTTTGGATCGTATATAACGCCCCATATGCTGTCATTGTCCGTCTTTTAGCCGATTGAGAAGAACCCTAGGCGTCTGTGGACATCTAGAGCAAGATTTGAGGCTATTGGCACTTTGAAGAGATTGTTGGGCAAGAAGGAGAGGAGTTTTGGCTAAAGGAACAACAAGGGATTAGAGTTATGAGGTTTGGGGACACAGAGAGTACGTTTTTCAGGTAATACTTTGGATCATTCCTGTTATTTTGATGTGTACACGGATTTAGGGTTTATGAAACCCATTTGGTGATTAGATGGATTATTATGTTGTTACCCAAACGTTTATACCCCAGTAATAGGATGTTTAGATGTGCAGAAAGTCCCATGATTGTGTATTTCGGGACCATACGTATTTCAGGAAGCAGTTGATCGACTGCATGGCATGGACTCGCCGAGTCCAATGAACAGACTCGGCGAGTAGCTTGAAGATTCACTGGGACTCGCCGAGTTGTTCTTCAGACTCGGCGAGTGGAGTCGGGGTGGCCCCGCGATTCTTCCACGTGGATCTCGTCGAGTCAAGGGGGATACTCGACGAGTAGAAAGGGAACATCAGGGAAAGTTGGAGAGGACGTCTCGACTCGTCGAGTCACCTTTGCACTCGACGAGTCCGGTCCAGTTGACTTTGGCCAGAGTTGACCTGCATATAATTTCTTAGGGTCAGTTGTCTTGAATGATAAGAGTATTAATAAGGGTATATGGTATTATAGGGAGTCTGCAGATTGGCGGATCGAGTGCGAGTGATTTCAAGAGTTGATAGTTTTCATTACCACGAGGTGAGTCTTCTCACTATACTGTACCCGGAAGGGTTTGACTGTGTGACCGGAAGGTCGGATATGATCTGTGTTATACGTGCTATAAATGGTAAGGTATTTGCTATGTGTGTTATGTGTGTTATACGGGCCGGAAGGCAATATGTTATGTGACTGAAAGGTCGGATATGATATATGATATATGTGCTATATGTGTTAAGATTAATGTATAAATTACTGTGTATGTTTATGGGCCGGAAGGCAATATGTTATGGGCCGGAAGGCAATATGTTATGGGCTGGAAGGCATTATGATATGGGCCGGAAGGCAAAATGTTATGGGCCGGAAGGCGATTATCTCAAGGCCTGGAAAGGCATATATGCGTAAGTAGTATACTGGGGAACTCACTAAGCATTTATGCTTACAAGTTGTTATGTATGTGTTTCAGGTACTAGCGAGGACCGTGGGAAGGCGCCGGCATGATGCATACACACTGCTGCTATTTGTGATCTTGGGGATTTTATATATGTATTTGATATGAAACATGGAATAAATACTATTGGTTGAATGAAATCACTTTATTTTAAAATGAAAAATTTATTTGAAAATTTGCGTTGTTACATTTAACATCTGTGCTCTCAGTAGCACTTGTCTGTAAAATATTCCTAACTTTCAGTACTCTAATTAGGAATCTAAGAACTGTCAAACTTTTCTATATGGTATGATGTAAGACCTACTGTTAGGTCGATTTTTCCTTGAACTCATTACATCAGTAATACCAGTATTATTGAAATCTATCTAAATTGTGGGAAAAATCTATACACTTGTGTTTCCCTACTAATATTTCTTGTTGTGATTTCAAACACTCATTCAACTGTTGGGCTATGGTTAGTTAGTCCATGTATCACTCTCACGTTGCTTACAAAATGATTCTTACCATTTTTCTTACCTTTATAAACTTATAGCTGAAAGATGCCTCCTCGCAAATCTCCCAGGAATAATCCTGCACCACCACCTCGTCCGCCTCCGGTCATCGATACTGCAGCCCTAAATGATGCCGTAGCTGCAGCAGTGGCAACTGCCATGGCTCAGTATCACTCTTCTGATGCCAGCAGAGGTGGAACCCCTGTGGAATCAACCCCGGTTGAAACCCCTGTGCGCTCGAGAGAGTGCTCTTACAAGGATTTCACCAACTGCAAGCCGAAGTCCTTTCATGGGACCGGCGGAGTCATTGCTCTCTCGCAATGGTTCGAGAAGACTGAAGGGGTCTTCGAAATTTGTTCATGCCCTGCTGCGAGCAAAGTGAAATACGCCGCATGCACCTTTGAAGGAAAGGCCCTGACGTGGTGGAACGGCCACGTTAAATCTCTAACTTTCGTCGTAGCCAACGACATAAGCTGGGAAACGATGAAAGACCTCATGATTGAGGAATACTGCCCGAGGGGCGAGATCCAGAAACTAGAGCAGGAGCTTTGGAGCCTGACCATGAAGGGCACCAACATTGTCGCTTACACCGCCAGATTCAGCGAACTGGTGGCCCTCTGCCCTAATATGGTTCCCACTGAAGGGAAAAAGATCGAAAGGTACATATGGGGGCTTGTGCCTCCGTATCAGGGGAATGTTCTAGCATCAAACCCCGCTACCTTCGACAGTGCCAAACGGTTGGCACAACGACTCATTGACCATGGAGTCAAAACCCCTGCAACCACAACCACCCTAGCCATCCCGGAACTCTCCAAACCCGCTGATACTAAGCGGAAATTCTGGGATGAAAAGAAGAAACAACAGGCTGCCAAAAAGCAGCAAATTGTGGCAATACATGCCGCAATAACCCCTGCTGCTGCTACTACTACTCCGGTGGGTGGGTATGCTGGAAGTTCGCCCAAGTGCAACAAATGCAACTACCACCACAATGGCCCCTGCCATGAAATGCAGTGCTCTAACTGCCACAGGAGAGGACACACAGTCCGTTTCTGTAAATCTCCGGCGAGACCGATCGCCCAAGTCCCCGGCTCTGGCACGAGCCCGACCTGCTATGGATGTGGCGAAGCAGGCCACTATAAGAGGGACTGCCCCAAGGCGAAAAATGCTGGCGGAGCAGGGAGGGTACTAGCGATAGGCCATGGGGAAGCAGTTGCTGACCTGACAGTGGTGACTGGTACGTTCCTCCTCGATGACTACTATGCATGCATTCTATTCGATAGTGGAGCGGAGCGAAGCTTCGTAAACCATAAATTTACTCGCATGCTTAATCAACCACCGCACGCACTCAAAGAACTATTCACAGTAGAAATGGCTAATGGAAAAACTGAAAGTACGAGTAGCATATACTTAGGTTGTACCCTAACTCTAGATAACCATTCAGTCCCAATCGACCTCATGCCAGTCTCAATAAAAAGTTTCGACATTATCATTGGCATGGATTGGTTAAGCCTTCATCGCGCCGACATCATGTGCTACGAGAAAGCAGTTCGTTTAAACCTTCCGTCTGACGAAACTCTTATAGTCTACGACGACAAACCCGGTGCAAGTCTTCGCATCATATCAAGTATTCAAGCACAGAAGTATCTGCATAAGGAATACCATGCATTCCTTGCTCACGTCGTCGACACGAGCCTCAAAACGAAAGAACTAAAGAACATCCCTGTAGTGAGGGACTTCCCCGACATCTTCCCAGAAGAACTACCCGAGTTACCTCCGCAACGACAGGTCGAGTTCAGAATCGACTTAGTCCCAGGAGCTACCCCAGTAGCCAAGTCGCCTTACCGCTTAGCACCAGCTGAGATGCAGGAACTCTCTGGTCAACTTAACGAACTGCTCAGCAAGGGCTTTATAAGACCGAGTTTCTCACCTTGGGGAGCACCGGTCTTGTTCGTTAAGAAGAAAGACGGATCATTCCGTATGTGTATTGACTACAGAGAACTCAACAAACTGACGGTCAAGAATCGTTACCCTCTGCCTCGCATAGATGATCTATTCGACCAACTACAAGGGGCGAACTACTTTTCTAAGATTGATCTGAGATCCGGATATCACCAGTTACGGGTACTAGAGGAGGATGTTCCAAAGACATCCTTCCGAACTCGTTACGGACACTACGAGTTCGTGGTGATGCCATTCGGATTGACCAATGCGCCAGCAGTCTTCATGGATCTGATGAATAGAGTATGCCGACCTTATTTGGATCAGTTCGTCATCGTTTTCATTGACGACATCCTGATCTACTCCCGAAGCAAGAGAGAGCATGGCGATCACCTGCGAGAAGTTCTAGAGACATTACGAAAAGAGAAGCTTTATGCGAAGTTCTCGAAATGTGAATTTTGGATCCGGAGAGTCGAATTCTTAGGACACGTGGTAAGCGAAGAGGGAATCCACGTGGACCCATCCAAAATTAAAGCCATTGAGAACTGGTCAGCACCCAAGACGCCTACAGAAATTCGCCAATTTCTAGGTCTCGCCGGCTACTACCGCAGATTCATTCAGAACTTTTCTCGAATAGCGAAACCTCTTACAACCCTAACCCAGAAAGGCGTGGTCTTTGACTGGGAAGAGAAACAAGAAAGAGCGTTCCAAACACTCAAACGAGCCTTATGCACCGCACCAATACTATCCCTTCCCGAAGGAATAGAAGACTTTGTGGTCTATTGCGATGCATCGAACCAAGGGCTCGGGTGTGTTTTGATGCAGCGAGGTAAGGTCATCACCTACGCCTCGAGACAGTTAAAGACACACGAGGTTAACTACACGACCCACGATCTTGAACTAGGAGCAGTGGTGTTTGCTCTGAAGATCTGGAGACATTACTTGTATGGAACGAAGAGCATTATCTTTACCGACCACAAGAGTTTACAACACATATTCGATCAAAAGGAGCTCAACATGAGACAACGACGGTGGGTCGAGCTACTCAGTGATTACGAATGCGATATTCGTTATCATCCAGGTAAAGCCAACGTAGTAGCAGACGCCCTAAGTCGGAAGGAATATTCTGGTCGAAAAATCAAGTCATTGTCAATAACCATCCATTCACACTTGTCTAATCAAATTCAGACGACCCAACTTGAAGCCATGAAACCTAAAAATGTGACGAGTGAATCCCTCCGAGGAATGGACAAGAATTTAGAAGCCAAGGGTGACGGAGCCTTATATTTCATGGATCGGATCTGGACACCGAAACACGGTGGTTTCCGAGACTTGGTCATGACCGAGGCGCACAACACTCGGTATTCCGTCCACCCAGGTTCAGATAAGATGTATCTGGATCTTAAAAAGCTATACTGGTGGCCTAATATGAAAGTAGAGATTGCTACCTTCGTGAGTAAATGCCTCACTTGCGCAAAGGTTAAGGTTGAGTACCAGAAGCCCTCTGGTTTATTGCAACAACCAGAGATCCCGGAATGGAAGTGGGAGCGGATCACTATGGATTTCATAACCAAGTTACCCAAGACAACGGGTGGACTTGACACCATATGGGTCATCGTTGATAGATTGACCAAGTCTGCACACTTCCTGCCTATCAAAGAAACCGACAAGATGGAGAAACTTACGAGAACATACATTAGGGAAATCATACGGCTACATGGTGTACCTATGTCCATTATCTCCGATAGAGATAGTAGGTTCACCTCAAGATTTTGGCAATCACTACAACATTCCCTAGGAATAAGGCTGGACATGAGCACAGCCTACCATCCACAGACCGACGGACAGAGTGAGAGGACCATCCAAACTCTAGAAGATATGTTGGGAAGGCATGGGATACTCATTTACCCCTTGTCGAGTTTTCCTATAATAACAGTTATCACACGAGCATTAAGGCTGCTCCATTTGAAGCCCTCTACGGCCGAAAGTGCAGATCCCCTCTGTGCTGGGCTGAGGTGGGTGATACCCAACTAGCAAGGGGGAAAGCTTCCGACATTACTCTTACCGGTCCGGAAATCATCCGGGAAATGACAAAGAAGATCGTTCAGATCCGTGAACGATTGAAAGCCTCTAGAGACCGACAAAAGAGCTACACAGATAAACGAAGGAAACCTTTGGAATTTCAGGTGGGAGACCGAGACCTTCTCAAAGTCTCACCCTGGAAGGGCTTGATACACTTCAACAAGCGTGGGAAGCTTAATCCGAGGTACATAGGGCCTTTCAAAATTCTTGCAAGAGTCGGCCCCATAGCTTACAAACTCGATCTACCAGGCGCATTTCGTAACGTACATTCTACATTCCACGTATCTAACTTGAAAAAGTGTCTATCCGACGAGACTCTCGTAATCCCACTCGACGAGATCGAGATCAACGAGAGCCTCAATTTTGTGGAAGAACCAGTAGAAATCATGGACCGAGAGGTCAAGCAAACAAAACAAAGTCGCATACCCATCGTGAAGGTTCGCTGGAACGCTAAGCGGGGACCTGAATTCACATGGGAACGCGAAGATCAGATGCAACGCAAGTACCCACATCTGTTTCCCTAATCCACGAGTGTTCTCTTACTTTGAATTTCGGGACGAAATTCCCTCTAACGGGGGGATGATGTGACAACCCGATATTTCAACTCTTTGTAATAGCCTAATAGGTCAAGTATTGTAAACATTTTTGAGTTAATAAAATTAACTTTGATAAGAAAATGTCCAAAAATTTTCTATTTAAATTCTTCTATGTTTAAATATCATTAAACCATGATCGTACGTAAAAAGAACGCCCAAATCCGACTTCGTATATTGAAGTTATGATTTTTCCAAGTTCAGCTTAGCAACAGACAGCTAAAAACTCGAAATGGAGATCGAGCGACATTTGGCCGGAATGACCTAAACGAGAATCAAAGGTCTCGACAATGGTATTTCAACGGTAAAAAGTTTGGCAAAAACCAACGTCAGATAAAGAAGTTATGAATTTTTAAAGAAATTCCTTAATCACGTCATTTTAATAAATAAATAATAAAAATAATTTCAGAATTTGCCAACGGAATCTAAACGAAAGTTGTAGATCGTAGTCTCACCTTCGCGGGGATATAAAGAACGTCGAAAACGGAGTTCGTATGAAGGAGATATGAATTTTTGAAGTTTGATAAATAATTTATATATAATTTTTATTAAAAATTCGGTATTATCCGAAGAGGAGTCAGCCTAGGGCCGAGGTACGCGCCGCGTACCCTCGTACGCCCCGCGTACTCGAGGGCACGGCCTCGGATCATCCACGTCACCCTATGTGAAGCTACCTGACCCGCCGTCCCATCCGACCCGCTCCATCCGAAATACGTAAGCGATGACGTACGGGTACGCGCTGCGTACGCCCGTACGCCCCGCGTTCGGAGGCGGTTCAGCACCCCTATAAAAGGGATGCGAGCCTTTCCGAAAAAGTTGTTCATTTTCTCTCTTTCTCTCACAATCTTGCCTCGATTTCCGTGCCCGTTCAAACCCGAAGCTCTGGTCTTTTTGCTCACGTCCCGAGGGTCGATTTTACTCCCGAGATTCCCGAGAATCCCGAGAAAAATCCGTTTCCCGAGACGAAACTCTGCCCGGTTTTCGATCTCGCTATCTTCAAACTCCCAAGTGAGTTCATACCCCTTTATTCAACCTTTGAAATGCTTTTAAATGTTTTAAATACTTTATCGGGGGGGGGGGGGGGGGGGGAATACACATTAAACACTTATAGTTATTGCTTCGATCACATGTGATTGCATTAATCACATGTGATTAATAACTAGGAAACCAATGATTTTATCACTGTTCAAACTGTTTTACTTCAAAATATTTTACAAACTCTTTTACTTATCAAATGCTTTATTGTAAACTTTGTTTTACTACCTATAAATTTGCATGCCCATATATGTATAGCTGTATAAATAATGTTTAAAGGGCTTAGGAAAGCCACCTGTCCTATTTCCTTTTCCTTGATTTGGATGTGGTCTGGTGGAATTTCGGGTGACCATCCGAGGATCGTTTCAATATTAGTTATATATCATATACATGTATTGACATAAAAGTACTTCCATATTCATACTTATCAGCACCTCGTTAGTAAGTTACCATCGGGGTAACACGGGATCATACTACTACAATTTCTAGATCAACGAGTCAGTTCATTCAGGAGTCAATACTTATTACTAAGAGAACATATACAACGATACTAGAACAAGTAACATTATATTGCATATACACGAATACGTTAACAATTGTGATCCACTGTATGGGAGCATGCCTTAATTGACATGACCCGAGTTGTAGCCAGAGTCTCTTGGAGGGAGAGCGTGAGTTTGCGTATAGATCTATACTGGATTGACTATCCTACACCTCGCTGCTAGCTACAGTGGGACCGACAGGTCTGCGGGTGCCAAACGTCATACCTTATTTTTCGACTATACGTTGTCGATGTTACCAGTCGATAGTATGGTGCAATTTATCACACGATACCTTAATATAAACCCGGTTTAAGGTAGTTAGTACAGCAGTAGTTCCTATAAAACAAAACTACCGTACTACAATAATTTACCCATTACATTTTGGTGATAACCTCACTTAAACTTTAATGTACAAACTATATTTTGTTAAATGATAGTTACACTTGGGAAATTACACACTTTTACATCAAACGAGCATACAAAACAGTTAAGCCTTGGTAGAGGGCTACTTTAACAGAAAATATAGGTTTTTCTGAGAGATTCAAACTTTTACAAACACTTACATACATTTACAACTCATACTTGCAACAGGTTCAAACGTTTTGATAACAAACCTCGACACTAAAATATTTATGAATTCACCAGCTTAATCCTGATAAACTCTTTCAAAATAACTTGTATTCTCAGGTCAGCAGTAGACAGGTACCGATGCTAGCTTTTGAGAAGATGGAGCGCATTCAAGACTCATCATACTATTTTGATTTAAATTATATTTTTGGTGTCTAAAACTGTACGGAACACGCTTGTATTAAAATTTTATATTTAATGCAATGGATGATGTTGTTTGCTTATTTACATTTACTGTGTTGTGATACTTTACATGACGTCCTCCGCCCCAGAACGTTTCCGCCATTCTTGGTTTTGGGGTGTGACACCGAGTCCCTTGATGGACTCGCCGAGTCTAATGATCAAACAGCAACACTTTCGATTTTTTAAGCATCTATTGCAGGTATAACAAGAAAACAAGCCTAGGCTCTGATACCACTGTTGGGTTTTGAGCATTCTAACACTCCTAAGTGTACATGCAACCCTAAATACCTTGGATCTATGTTTTCTCTATTATACATGCAAATAAGAACATCCAAGGTATTATCCTAATCTAGCATAGAAAACAATGAGTGTAACAAGATAGAATACATACCTCTTTGATGTAGAAAGTCTTCATGAAGCTTGAGTGCCTAGCCCCAATAGTGTGGAAGACTCAAATGGAATCACAATCATCAAAACACTTAGAATAACTTGAGAGAGTTCTACACTTCATGAAATCAGCTAGCCCTCTTCTTCACTTTCTAATGTGATTCTAGTGGCCGATTTTTGTCAAGAATAAGATCTTTATATAGTGTTACAATTAGGGTAAATCCTTAATTATCATGGCTTTCCATTTCCTTGGATCCATGGGTTCAAATACACCATGGAGCATCCATGGACCATCCTATGGGTTTTAGCCCAACTTGATTATCCATGGAGCATTATCCCACTATATAAGTATGGATGATTTACACAATCAACCCATATATTTAATTAGTCTTCTTTTGATCACTTAATTAATCCTAGATTAATTCTTGATCAATACTAATTAAATAATCTTATTATTCTTATTATTAATATACTAGAACTTATAATATATTAATAACCATAAGTGTCTTATTTCTCTCATTATAGTCTATCCAAGGGCATGATGGTATGCAACCCAAATGGACCATGCCGGGTCGGGTCAAGTCTTACCAATTATAGTTATGGACTTAGACATTAATCCAACAGTACGGTCGTACACTCATTATGATCTTGAGTTTTGGTTATTTTTAGGGTGTTAATCAAGTGTTCCTAACAAGTACTAAGCATAAGGAAGGAGTACTTACGATTTGGGAGCCTCAAAAGGGTTCACAATCACCAAGAACAAGTGTGTGTTCTTGGTGTTCTTAGTGAAATGGATGAAGATTTGAAGATATAGCCAAAAGATGATTTCCATGGATGAAATCAAAGGGTGTTACTAGGTGAAGAAGGATAAAAACAAATCAAAATGAAAGGAAAGCTTACATTCTTGAAGAACAGGGTGAAAGCTCGATGATAGTTGAGATAGAAATCGATGTTCTTGACCTGGAAACTGAGGAAATGGATTGGAAATGGAAGGATATCACACTTATAGAGGGGGTGTATGGCCAACATGGGTGTATGGCCGTACACACATGTGTACGACCATACACTCCCTCACGTGGAGTGTTCAGCTTAATTTCAACGCGAAAAACTTAAGCAACTCGTTCCTATACCCAATGCTTGAATGGATTGAGCTTTGAACCCTTAAACAGACTCTAAACAAGGCTAAAATATAGCAGAAATAAGTCTAACACACTGTCGGATTGAATGGATGAACTTACAACACAAATATTTTCGAGTTGTCACATGATTGGTCAGGTTTCAGAGTTTATGATGGATAGTCGAGGGCTTATGACTTTTCAAGGACATATTTAGGTGCCCTATACGGGTGGAGCTCGGGGTATACTAATGGAAGAGGCGCATAGATCTAGATTCTCGATCCACCCTGGGGCCACTAAGATGTACTTCGACTTGAAGAGGGACTACGGGTGGCCCTATATGAAGAGGGATGTTGCGTGGGTAGTCGAGAGGTGCTTGACCTGCCCTGAGTCAAGGTGGAACATCAGCGACCACATGGTGCCTTGCAGCCATTAGAGATTCCCCAGTGGAAGTGGGAATAGATCTCCATGGATTTTATCACCAAACTACCAAGGACGACATGTGGTGTTGATGCGATCTGGGTGATTGAGGATCGACTAAAGAAGAGTGCTCACTTCCTTGCTATTAGTGAGAGCTCTTCTGCAGAGAGGGTGGCTGAGATGTATGTGAGAGAGGTGATAGCACGACACAGAATGCCGATCTTGATTGTGTCAGATCGAGACGTGGGATTTACTTCTAGATTTTGGAAGAAATTTCATGAGGAGTTGGGCACGTGTCTACATTTCAGCAATGCGTATCACCCTCTGTGACAACCCGAAGTTTTTCCATCGCCGCAAACCGTTCCGCCTATAAAACTCGTTTTCATCGAATTATTCCGATTTTGTTTTTGGATTAGGTCAAATAAGTTAAGAGTTTTATTTGACCTTGTAAGTATCCAAACATTTTGGAAACATGTGAAAACGTCCCAGACTAGTAATTAGAAAAAATTTAGTTTCGACCATATCGGGTGACGACAACTTAATCGGGTGCGACCAAAAGCCTCGGTTAACATCAGTATCGGGTAGAATTCCACTGTGTCCCAAATCCAAACCATATTTAAAGTGGTTCAAGCCTCATTTGAAGCCTTTTCACTCTCTCTCTAACCTCTCTCCTCAATTCAAGAATTTTATCCAAAAATCATCCATTTCAAGCTTCAAAACACCAAGGTAATCATCTTAGCTTCTTGTACAACATCCTTAGCCTTCAATTTCGAGTTGAAATCATGATTTAGGACCTCAAACATGTGTTTACGGCCCTAGAACACGCTTGGGCCGTGAACACATATAAGTGGTGTTTTTGAGCCTCAAAACCCTTCCAAATCACCATTGGAGCTTAGATATGGCTTAAGGACTTATTGGATTGGACTTAGGACACCTTAAACTCAACATTTGAGGATTAAACATGATTTTACTATCCAAGAACAAGCTTGGTCCGTAAACACCATTTCATGGGGAGTAAACTCCTTTTTGGGTGTTAAAATGCAACTTACACACCTCATAAGCCCTGCAATAAAGTCTAGAAGCAACCACAAACAAGTTAGGGACCTTAAACTTGATTAAAAAAACTCCATAAGTAGTTCACGGCTGTAAAACCCCCAAGAATGGCTTCCTCGGCCGTAAACTCCTATAAATGGGTTGTTTGATGCCCTAAACTCACCCCTTGGCTTGTAAAATTGAGTAGAATCACTTGTGATTAATCTATGATCTTCAAAACACTTAAGAATGATGTGGGTGAGAGTTTATGACCCTAAACACTTAGTTTACTATCGTAAACTCATCAATTAGTCCATATGTTTGATTTAGTCCCTTTCAAATGCCCTAGAACCAAACCTAGCAACACCCCTCATTTGATTTAAGGCCATTTAGCACATAAGAACACCCCACCATGAGTTTACGGTCGTAAAATCATGGGTATGTGGTGTATATGGCCATGAACACTCCTTAGAGTTTACTCTTGAAGAGTAAACTCCATATCCTAGCCATACACGTCCGTAGATGTCACCCGGGTCACTCCAAACATGTGATTTGAAGTGTTTTCGCTCATTGGAGTGTATCATCATATCTAATTAGTCTTTTAAAGTCTAATTAGATACCTTTGGATATTATTTCATATTACATAGGAACCTCACGCGTTATCAAGCCCCGAACCGACACATAGCGTCAAAATCGTCACGTTTTCTCGCCTAGTAAGTTCATACCCCTACCCTTTTTCAATGTTTTTCACTGTTTTCAGGGGGGAATACAAGCAAAGTACAAGTAATACTTGTACACAAAACTTATTTTATATGTGTTGTGTTCCATATTACATATGTTTTTAACACTGATAATCATAAAAGATAACCGTTTGAACTTGCAGATCATATTATCATAGTATTTGTGAAAAACGTTATAAATTGTTGTACTTTATATTTTCACAAATGGTTTCCACATTATAATAGTTAAAAACATAATCTTTGAACTTTAAACAAGAAACTTAGTATATCATTTTGTCCTCGATAACACTCCACAGAGATACGCGAGTGGAGGATCGTCTTTATAGATTTGTTATTCCTATGAGTTGGAGACACGTCCTCGGAGAACACTCCACAAAGATACACGAGTGGAGGACCGCCCCTGTAACAAGAATCTATTAGATAGGGAGCGTGACTTGAGTGTATAGATCTATACGGGACTGACTATCCCGCACCTAGCTGCTAGCTACAGCCGAACCGAAAGGTTTAAGGGTGACTAAAGTCATAAAAGATATTGGCCTCGTCTAGAGTCATATCTAGTCTTTAGTATGGTTATAGAACTCGCAATTTGGATAACAAAAATTTACTTTTTAGTAATAATGGATATAGTAAATTAATAACCATAAGAATTAGTTTACTATGATAATCAAGTTTTCAGTATACATCTTTTACATTACATTTTTGGGTTGGTAAACAAACACACACTTCACAAGGTTAATCAGGTTTTCAGTACACATCTTTCACATTAGGAAAATATAGGATTTTCCTGGGGAAATCACAATTCGTAACCAGAACAGTGTAACATAACAGAACAACTAAACATTACTTTTAAGAAAATATGGGATTTTCTTGGGTCGTAACATTTTCAGAAACCAAAAGGAATCTTGTACATTTTCATAAAAACAAACCGCTTATGAACTCACCAGCTTTATGTTGATTTTTAAAATGCTTGTATTCTCAGGTTCTACTTAGACAGGTACCCCGCATCCTTTTGCAGAAGACGGAGCGAATGGAAGTCACGTCTTTCTTTTGTTTAAACTTATGTATCTATGAAACGTGTACTACTTTACTTTTCAACTGATGTAATGAAATCTATGTAATGTAATGTTTTGTGTTTTAATTTGCTTACTATGTACATTGGTTATGATATTCACATGAAGTCACCTCCGTCCTGAGACGTTTCTGCCTTCGGTTTCGGGGTGTGACACCCTCAGACAGATGGGCAGAGTGAGCCGACAATATAGACACTCGAGGACATGCTGTGTGCGTGTGTCATGGAGTTTGGAGGAAGTTGGGACACCTACATACCACTGGCTGAGTTTTCTTACAATAACAACCACCATTCGAGCATTGGTATGCCTCCCTATGAGCTTCTTTATGGGAGAAGGTGTCGAACTCCCATTTTCTAGGGAGAAGTGGGACAGAGAGTGATGGGTGCCACCAAATTAGTGTTGAAGACGAATGAGTAGATTCAGCAGGTCAGGCAGAGATTATTGACGGCATAGAGTCACCAAAAGAGTTATACGGACAGGTGACGATCCGAGTTAGAGTTTCAAGTCGGAGACTTCATACTCTTGAAGGTATCCCCTTGGAAAGGGGTGATCCTATTCAGGAAACGGGGAAAGCTGGGGCCCGATACATCAGTCCTTTCAAAGTGACAGCCAGAGTGGGAAGGGTGGAATATCAGTTGGAGCTACCTACGGAGTTGAGCCAGATCCATAATATTTTCCATGTATCTCAGTTAAGGAAGTGTGTAGCTGATGAGGCGGCAGTGGTACCGCTAGAGGATATTCAGGTGGATGCGAGCCTAAATTACATCGAGAAGCCGATCGCAATTGTAGATCGAAAGGTTAAGGTTCTTAGGAACATGGAATTGCCTTTGGTTCATCTCCAATGGAAACATCGGAAGGGATCTGAGCTGAATTGGGAGCCAGAGTCGGAGAAGCGGGAGCAGCATCCAGACTTATTTGAGGAAGCATGACTTCGAGGACGAAGTCTGATTCTAATGGGGGAGAATTTGCACATCCCAAGTTCATGTATATCTTATAAATCCTTGATATTTTGAGTACTTGAACATTTTGGTCCGTGTTAGAGGAAATGTGATAGGAAAGTACGCGGGGTGTACTAGAGTGAACGCTCAGCATACTCGAATGCGTGCATGAGACGCGGATGCCACCTAGTACGCTGGGCGTACATGGCCCAAAATGAAACCCTAATTGTGAGCAAGCTCCCAATTTAAAGAACATGATGACCTCACTCCTGGCCACCATTCCCAGACACAATACCCATCCAACCCTAAATCTTCATTCTTATATCTAGAGAGTGCATTTGGGAGCTTTTTAGTGTGATTGTGTGTTCTTGAAGAATAGAAGAAGGTTGGAGAAGAAGATGGAGAGCTCCAGGAGTTTGGATCTGAGCTTAGTTGTGAGGAAAGCTTCACAAAAAGCTATAAAGCATCAAGCTTTCTCATTCCTTGATTAGGTTCATTCATATGGTGTATTTTACGGTTTTGGTCCCAAAAGGTGGAGACTTTATGCAATGATGAACTCTAGAGATGTTGATCTACCCATTTTCAGTGTATTCTGTGAAGTAAAGTCATAAAAATCCAATCTTGAACGTTATGGATGAACCATTCATGAGTTATGAACTTCATAAGGAAAGAGGATGGATGTTATGAGTGTTTTTGACCTAATCATCCATGGAAAGGCTTAAAGTGATTAACTTTATGGATCAAGATACATTAGGAGGTCCAAATCTGAGATATGAGCCAATGTCTTAACGGATTAAGACCAAAAATGTGAGAAGAGTGAAACTGGGATGTACGCCGGGTGTAATCTCAGTATGCACAATATAGGGGTCGAGCATCCCCGATGCCTGCATAGCGGACGGACACGCCCAGCATAGAGGGTCGTTACGCGCAGCGTACTCCCTGACCGTTGACTTTCGGTTGACTTGTAAGGGTTTGGTCAATATATGGTCCATTAAGCCCATGGAGGGGTAAAATGGTCTTTTACCCTTCTGTGAGTGTATGGGAGGGTTAGTCTAGCCTTGAGAGAGAAAGTTGTTATTAGTTAGAGATAATCATTGTATGTGGTAGGCGGAGGCTAGACCGGTGATTTGATTGCGAAATTATTCTGAGTTCTTTTGAGGTGAGTCTTCTCACTATACCTTACCTAGAGTGGTAACTATGTGTGACCGGAAGGTCTTATGTTCTTACATAATTTATATGATATTATAATTTAGTTTATGTGATTTGTATATGTTATATTCTGAGCTTACAAAGTTGGGACCGGAAGGTCAACAAGGTTGGGACCGGAAGGTCAACAGATTTAGGACCGGAATGTCTACAAAGCTAGGATCGGAAGGTCCATTAGAGTTGTGGGACCGGAAGGTCCCACTGAGACACATTGACCGGAAGGTCTTATAGGGTTATAGCTACGAGTGGCTTATGGATTGTATGTGGTATTTTGGGGAACTCAGTAAGCATGTGTGCTTACCGTGCTATGTGTTTATGTGTTTCAGGTACTTTTGAGGATCGCGGGAAGGAACCTACTTGATTGTACACACACAGTTGAGATGGAGCTATGTTTGTGGATCCTGGATTCTGATAAATACTTTTGAAAACTATTTTGAAATATGTTATGACTTTGACACTTGAGATTTTGAAAATTATGATATGTGATGTTGGTAATTTAAATTAAAAAATTTTGTTTGAAACTTTTATGTCGTTACAACTTGGGGGTCGAAGGCACCAATGTCAGCCCAGTAGATTATGTATCCTGGTTTAGGATGTTACTATGTTATAGTGATCTGTTAGATCTGCATGTTTATCTTTTATTGTTATATATTTATCAGTCACATATATCGATATAGTGCGATTGAGTTGAGGCAATACTGCTCTGCGCGGAAGCTAATAAACCCGGGAGCAATCCAGACATAAGTAATGGTCCAAAAAAGCAAGCCTGGCTTTTGATGTGGGCTCGGGAGCACTCCATACATGAGCTGTGGGCTATAAAAACAAGCTAAACTTGTGTTGTGGGCTCAGGGGTAATCCGTCTCGATAGTTGAGGACCTAGTATGCATGTTATTATATGTTTATGTGGCGTATTGTTTTTTTTTTGGGCAGGAGGGATCACTAAGCTTTGTCTTACAGTTTAAATGTTATGTTTCAGGTACTTCTGATGATGGGGGGAAAGCAAAGGCATGATCATACACATACTTCAGTGACATGTTTTGGAGATGTTATGATACACTGATTTTGGAATATTTGTACTTGACATTTATTTTTTATGACTTGGGTTTTGATTGGAAACAATGATTTTACTTTAACTAAAAATGAAAATTTTTATTGTGATTTTGGGATGTTTTAGTTTCTTAATGTACATTGTTAGTCTTACCACGATCATGCTCACCTACTTTAATTATATAAGGATGGTTCTAGGCATCTCTCTTTGATTCCTAATGATGTTGGCTTTTAAGTGACATTTAGTGTTCGCCGCCCTCACCTCTGTAATGCCCGTGTTTCTAGGCTAGGCATTAATATTGATGTAATAATCTAGGTTAACCTTTGTAACTCGTTTTGAAGTAATAGAAATGTATTATTTGGGTATTATGTGTTTATTGCTTAATTGTGTGGCTTAAATGACATAAGAATAAAAATAATGTCACACCCCGTAAACCGAAGGCGGAAACATTTCCGGGGTTGACTCCACGTTGAGTATCAAATCCAATGCACATAGTAAGTAAAGTAAAACAACCATTACATTACATAAGAAAGTTTTACAGTTGTTTCAAAAGTAAAGTTTGTACAGTTGTGATACATAGTATATATAAACAAAATGAAACGGATCTTCATGTACTCCGTCTTCGAGCAAAAGGATCTTCGGGTACCTGTTCTAACGCTGACCTGAGAACACAAGCGGTTTGAAAATCAGCATAAAGCTGGTGAGTTCATAAGCGGTTTTGTTTTATGAAAATGTATCGGTTTCCTTTTTGTTTCTGAAATGTTATGTACACCAAGAAAATCCCGTATTTTCTTAAAAGTTGGTTATTGTTTCACAAATGTAAAGTATAGTAAGGTTGTACACTGAAAACATGTCTACTCATGTGAAAATGTATAGTTGGTTATCTGACTGGTTAAACTGTTCTGTTTACTTATCATGTGTTACCAGGAAAGTCCCATACTTTCCTTATAGTATGTTACAAATTGTAAAAGATGTAATGTTATCCAGTTTATTACTCTTTCTAGTTATGTAATTGTTACCCAGGAAGGCCCCATGCTTTCCTGCATGTTGGTTTCTAATGTAAACGATGTTAAAGATGTAATCGTGATTGGTTTCCATGTTTTCCCCAGGAAAGTCCTGTACTTTCCTGAATGTTAGTTTCAGTAAGTGAAAGATGTAAAAGATGTAAAAGATGTATAAAGTAATTCATTATTACTGTAAGTAAATCTCTGTTATCCTAATTGCGAGTTCCATAACCATACAATAGACTAAAACCTGTGGCAATAAGTAGTCCACATGTGGAAATAAGTCGTCCACATACTTATGACTTTCGTCACCCTTGAACCATTTCGGTTCGGCTGTAGCTAGCAGCCAGGTGTGGGGTAGTCAGCCCCGTATAGATCTATACACTCAAGTCACGCTCTCTAAATACCAGAGATTCTGGTTATGGGTGTAGTCCTCCACTCGCGTAATCTGGGTGGAGTGTTCTCCGAGGACGTGTCTCCAATCATACAGGAATAACAAATTTACTAGTAATAATATGATAGCCCTCCACTCGTGTATGTGTGTGGAGTGTTACCGAGGACAAAACAGTGTACAGGTATTATGTTCAAATGTTTTAATTTCATGCTTTTAACTGATAAAATGTGGAAAGCCATTTGTGAAATATATGTAAAACATACTAGTTTAAAGACCTATTTCACAAATATATGTTACGTGATCTGTATGTTCAATATGTTATCAGTTGTAGTAATCAGTCATAAAAGCATAAGAATATGAAACACACATTTGAAAACATGTTTTGAGTACAAGAATTCCCTTGTACTTTGCTTGTGTTCCCCCCCTGAAAACAGTGAAAAACAGTGAAAAAAGGTAGGGGTATGAACTCACCGGACTCGGAAACGTGTCGGTTTTGAATGCTAGACGTTGGTTCGGGGTTTGATTACTCGCGATGTCCCTATGTAAAATGAAATAATGTCCACATATATATAATTAGGGATACATTCACTAATCATATGGAACATTACACTCCAATGAGGTTAAACACCTCAAAACGAACGTTTGGAGTGACCCGGGTGACATCTTCGGACGTGTAATGGCACTAGGGACTTGGGACTTGAGTTTACTCCCCAAGAGTAAACATTTTAGAGAGTTTACAACTATGGAACACACACATACATGAGTTTACGGCCGTAAACTCATGTGGGTGTGGTTTTGATGGTTTAAGGGCTCAAATGGACATAGGGATTGCTAGAATAGATTATCTAAAATGCCTTGGAACACTTGGAATGGATTCACATCATTTAAAACATGAGTTTACGGCCACACTCATAGATTTTACGGCCGTAAACTCACCCATGGTTAAGAATGGTTAATTTGAACTATTTGGGGCAATCACATGTGATTCTAACTAATTTTCTAAGCATTGTTATGAATTTAGATTACCATTTCACAAACTTTTAGGAGTTTACGGCCTAGGAGGAGTTCTTTGGCCGTAAACTCACACATGTAGGGCATATGTTGTGTTTAAGGTCTCCAACTCATTTTTAGATGAATCTAGGATTTACCACAAAGCCATTGGTTGAGTTTGAAAGCATTTTGACATGTTTTAAGGCACTAATTCACCATTTAAGAGGAGTTTACGGCCCAAGGGTATGCCTTGGCCGTAAACTCACTTTTATTATCCAAAAATCGTGTTTAAAGTGTTCCAAGTCTAGATTAGCAAGCCCAAAGGTCATATCTAAGTCCCAACTATGGTTTGGAAGGGTTAATTGGCTCAAAAACCCTTTGAATATGAGTTTACGGCCCAAGAATGTGTCTTGGCCGTAAACTCACTTTTGTCCCTTAAAATGAATGTTTTAATTGTTGTAAGTCCCTTCCATTAAGTCATTAAGCCATTACTAATGTCTAACATTGCTTAAGAGGGGTTTTAGGGCTTAAAAACCCTTGATACATGAGTTTACGGCCCATGAAGGTTCCATGGCCGTAAACTCATGAATGTAGTCCTAAATCATGCTTTGAAGTCGTATTTGAAGGCTAAGGAGGTTACAATACAAGCTAGGGGAAGTACCTTAGAGATTTGAAGCCTTAAATTTGAGTTTTTGATCCCTTAAACTTGGATGAGGAGAGAGGTTGGTAGTGTTTAATGGTAAATTGACCAAAGGCTTCAAATGAAGTCTTAAACACGTTTATATAGTGTTTAAGTTTTGGACACGGTGGAATTCTACCCGATACCGACGTTAGACGAGGCTTTTGGTCGTACCCGATTGAGTTACCGTAACCCGATACGGTAATTTCTAGAAATATTCCGATCACTAAAGTTGGGTGTTAAAATGATTTCTAAATGTATTAAGACACCCATTAAGTCATTTTAAATGTGTACCAGATAATGACTTAATTAAACGGAAGATCGGAAATCGAAATTGGAAACGACGATTGGTTGTGCGAATTGTACTACAAAAGAGTTACAATAAATGATATGGAAATTTCGGGTTGTTACAAATAAGCATAATAGTAAAATATTAGATAAGCCCAATATCTATGAAGGAAGTTGTGGTGGTCGTGACAAGCGTTCCAGATATATAAAGAATGCCAAAATCTGAGTTATAACGAAGAAGTTATGACATGTCGAAGTTTCGTGAAAGAACCAGTATGACACTGTGTGACATAAATAGTGAATTTATGATAGAGCGATATTTAGCCTTAGTAATCTAAAAGAAGGTCATAGAATACATTAAACCAAGAGCGTGCATAAGAAGAATGTCTAAATATGACTTCGTATGAGGAAGTTATGATTTTTCGAAGTTTCGACTTAGTGGTATGCAATCCGGAAGTTTGAATATGAGATCGAGTGATTTCTAGCCGAAACAATCTAAACGAGAATCGAAGATCTCACCGATAGTACTCTAACGGTAAAAAGACAGATGAAAACCAACGTTAGATGAAGGAGTTGTGAATTTCTAACGGAGTTTTCCTGTCCCGGCCTACTAAAATAATATAATAAAAGTTAAAGTCAAAATTAGCCGACGGAGTCTAAACGAGAGTTGTAGAGCACAATCTCACCTACCCGTGTCTGTAAAGAATGTTGAAAACAGAGCTTGTATGTGGAGGATATGAATTTCTGAAGTTTGGGGCACGAACTTCCACCTGCATCAAAGCTCACGACGTGAGCACAGTGTTCACAACGTGAGCAGGTGATGGAAACCTTCCAGAGCAAGTGGCCGAATGACAAACGCAGTGACATAATGAGCTCACGACATGAGTAGTTGTGGCTCACGACGTGAGCACAGAAATTCAGCCATATAAATAGAAGTTGAAGGGCAGCTGACCATGGTTGCTAATTCCTCACTCTCTCACTCCTGATACTCTTTCTAGCCATATTGAAGTACTCTTTCTAGCTGTATTGAAGTACCCCGAAGCCCCAGTATCATCCCGACACCAGAAGCGAGTCCCAAAGCCTTGAAGATCCCGAGAAAAAGATAGTTTCTGAGCCGAAGCTCTGCCCGCGAGAAGCCCGGTGTGTGAAGATATCTCAGATTCATCGAAGAGTTACTACTTGAAGAGCCGTAGTGTTGTCCGATAAACATCTTATCAAGTGAGTGCATAGTCTCTTTCATATACATGATTTTAATACAAGTATTGATGAATGTATTAGATATATAATATGAGTAAGTGTGTAGTTGCTTTCTGATAATACACATATATGAATTATACTCTATGAAATACGTGCTATGTGATTGTATACTATTTGTTATGTGGTATGAGTATTGAATGAATATGTTACATAGGTTTTAAGCTGTATATAAACAAGTATATTTTATCTATAAATATGTTGGGTAGAACATGGGTAGATAGTGATGTGTGATTAAATAAAAATTATGAGAGGCCTCGATGTGATTGTGATATAGTCATCCAACAGAATATGGATGACGACCACAAACTTTTCTAGACAGTTCAGTGGAACGTTGGCAAGCTCATAATCGGTAGGTGTAGTGAACTTGGGTGTTCATTTTTGTATTCTATCCCCCTCATGGTTGCCTTAGGATATTCATTGCTGAGGAAACCCTTTGCAGTAGTGTTCGTCCCGATGAAAATCCTAGATTAGGTCCCTTGTAATAGTTGTTGTCATAGGGACATAAAGTGAGGATAATGAGAATGGGTAATTGGGTTATTGTTGGTTGGTGAAATTAAATATAATTATTTATTGTGGGTTGAAAACCCTATATGCTCACTAGGCTCCCAAGTCTGACCCACTCAGTTTCTTTGTATTACAGGTAGTGGCGCGAGAGCATAAGTTGGAGAACTTGTGAAGATATTTTTGTTTATACACCAGTAGTTGTATGTAACTGTGTAAGGCCTATGTTTTATTGTTTATGCTTTTGTGTATCGGAACATGACATCCCGAGTTTGGTATATATTGAATATACATTTCTTAGATAAATGCTTTGATAAACTTTATTTATCATATTGTGTTTTGGGAACAAATTCCGCAACCTTTTTAAATCAATGGATTTACTCTGAAATTATTTTTAAAACATAAATGAAACCGGTCTTTTCTGGCTGTGATTTTAGGGATGTCACTGTTGGTATCAGAGCATTAGTTTAAGCGAACTAGGAATTTATAGGATTTCTAGACTTAAACTTAGAATGCTAAGTGAAAAAGTGAGATGTGTGTCTCTTATATTACCGACACAAGCACTAGTTTATTTTAGGAAAGTTTCCTAAAATGCTTTTATGTGCTAAATGTTATATGGTTACCATATATGATATTATTTGTTCGGACCTACGGTTTGTTGCCAACCGGATCTAAAAGCTTCTGTGTTTAGGATTCTAAGCGTGCGACTACGGTATTAGAACTAACATGTAAACGCTTCAGAGTGATAAGGATGATTTAATTATCTATCGTGAATGAGGATCTAATTTCACCTTATTCGGTGTGTAGATGAAAAATGGTAAGAACCAGAAGTGGAGTTGGAAATGTGAACGAAAACAGGAATCAACCACCTGTGATTGAACAAGTAGCTATTGTAGCAGCAACACCTAAGCCAATGACAATGGCTGGTGTACAAATGATGATTCAAACAATGTTGGATCGTCAGATGGAATAAACTAGACGTCTTCTTAGGAAAAATCGTGAAGAACTGTCTATTCAAGTGGAAGAGCCCGAAGTGAATGGAGGGCATTCGGAGGGAGGTAACTTCAGCGGGATCATTGGCCAAGCCAACCCACCAATTGTTAGACATAATAAGCACAATGGAGGAAATGATGGACTTGGATGCAAGTACAAAGACTTTTTGACTTGCAAACCATCAACCTTCACTAGGAAGGAGGATCTGATTGGAGTCCTGGATTGGATCTCAGAAATGGAGCTAGCCTTCATGATGTGTGGCTGCAGAGGCAAGTTGCATACCACTTTCCCAATACGTCAGTTCAGGGGTGAAGCTGTTCGTTGGTGGAACACTCTGGAGAATACCCTAAGCCTTAATGAGCCACTACAACTGACTTGAGCAGAGTTCTTGGTGCAGTTCAAGCGCAAGTTCTGCTCGGCCCAAAATCTACTAGAGTTGGAGAACAAGTTTCTGACGTTTGACAAAAGGCATCATGTCAGTCGACGATTACACTAACGCCTTCACCGATAAAATAGAGTTTGCTTTGCGCATCGTTCCAGAAGAGTTGATGAAAGTTGATTGATATGCAAAGGGACTCCCGTGGGAGTATGCGGTGCTAGTATGTCAGGCACATACTCTAGAGGTAGCTATCTAGGCTGCCAAGTCTATTGACAACATGATCATAGGGAGAACCTCCAGCAAAGTTGAAGTTGGTGAAAAGAGAAAGTTTGAAGGAACTTCAGGTTCCGGCAAGAAAAGAAAATTTTCGAAGTCTGATTCGAAAAATTTTGGAGGAGGAAAAGGGGGCGAATCGAAATGGTGTGAAAAGTGCAAGAAAAATCACTCTGGTAAATTTAGTGAGGAAGTGACTTGTTACAA
Organism: Lactuca saligna; assembly: GCF_052625555.1. Taxonomy (NCBI): domain Eukaryota; kingdom Viridiplantae; phylum Streptophyta; class Magnoliopsida; order Asterales; family Asteraceae; genus Lactuca; species Lactuca saligna. The sequence continues at coordinate 144,508,220 of NC_136419.1, read as the reverse complement.
GTGTGGAAAGACGGGGCAATACGCCAACGAGTGTCCGTCCAACAAGAGAGCATGTTTTGGATGTAACGAAGAGGGGCACATTTTGAAAGACTGTCCGAAGAAGAAGGAGACAGCTAGACCCAATATTCCCCCAAAGACGAAAACAAGAGCCTTCTAGATGACACTGGAAGCTGCTAAAGTAGAAGCTAATGTCGTTTCAGGCACCTTTCTCCTAAACGAATTGCATGCCCAAATATTATTTGATTCTGGGGCCAACTACTCCTTTATTTCACATGAATTTGGTAGAAGACTAGTTTTTCCCTATCGATAGAATAGATAATGCTTTATTAGTCGAGGTTGCTAGTGGCAAGTTTGTACCTGTTAGCCATCTTATGAAAAACATCTTCATCGATCTAGATGGGAATGAGTTCCACGAGGAGTTATTTCCTACCGAGCTGAATGGTTTCGACATCGTGCTGGGAATGGATTGGCTTAGTGCCAATGATGCTGATATATTGTGCAGGAAGAAGATAGTCAAAGTAAACCCGCCGGGGAAGGAGTCATTTATGGTGTATGGGGACAAACGCAGAGTAAATTCTGGAATCATTTCGCTATGAAAGCCTGAAAGTGTTTGGTCAAAGGATGTACATCATATTTGGCATTCATAATTGATGCAAAAAAGGAGAAAAAGGAGATGCATAGCATTCCTGTGGTGTGTGATTATCCAGAAGTATTTCCTGAAGATCTTCCAGGATTACCGCCTGATAGACAAGTGGAGTTCAGAATAGACTTGTTACCAGGAAGCACGCCGATAGCAAAAGCACCTTACTGACTAGCACCGACGGAGATGAAGGAGTTGATGATGCAACTTTAGGAGTTGTTGTACAACGGCTTCATTAGACCTAGTTCATCACCCTGGGGAGCTCTGATGTTATTCGTAAAGAAAAAGGACGGAAGTATGAGAATATGCATCGATTACAGGGAGCTGAACAAGGTAACAATAAAGAATAGATATTCATTGCTGAGGATTGACGACTAGTTTGATCAACTACAAGGTTCAAGTTATTTTTCAAAGATCGACCTAAGGTCAGGATATCATCAGCTGAAGGTGAGAGAGTAGGATATCGAAAAGTCTGCATTCAGAACACGATATGGACACTACGAGTTTTTGGTTATGTCAGTTGGACTAACCAATGCTCCAGCAACATTCATGGATTTAATGAACAGGGTTTGTAAACTGTTCCTTAATAAATCTGTGATAGTGTTCATATATGAATTCTGATTTACTCGAAACGCCAAGAGGAGCATGGCAGACACTTGCGAGAAGTGTTGAAGTCTTGAAGAAGGAGAAGTTGTATGCAAAGTTCTCCAAATGTGATTTTTGGATTCAAGAAGTCCAATTCTTGGGTCACGTGGTCAACCAATAAGGGATGATGGTTGATCTAGCAAAGATTGAAGCTGTGATGAAGTGGGAACAACCAAAAAGTCCTACGGAGATCCGAAGCTTTCTGGGATTAGCCGGATATTACCGAAGGTTTATCCAAGGATTTTCTTCGATCTCTACTCCACTAATAGCTTTGACCCACAAAGTAGTGACTTATGCTTTGAATGATAAGCACAAAGAAGCATTCGAGTTGCTAAAGAAGAAGTTATGTGAAGCAACTATTCTTTCTTTACCCGATGGAGTTGAGGACTTCACTGTTTATAAGGATGCATCTGGAGTTGGGTTGGGTTGTGTTTTGACCCAAAGAGAAAAGGTGATAGAATATGCATCTTGACAACTGAATGAGCATGAAAAGAACTACCCCACTCACGATTTGGAGTTGGCAGCGGTAGTTTTCGCTCTGAAGATATGGAGGCATCACCTCTATGGCACAAAGTGAAAACTTTTCACTGATCATAAGAGTCTCTAATATCTCTTTAGTCATAAATAATTGAATATGAGGCAGCGATGCTGGCTAGAACTACTTAAGGACTACAACTGTGAGATACTTTACGATCTTGGTAAAGTAAATGTTGTCGCTGATGCTCTCAGTCGGAAAGTCAATCTTGAAAGAAAAAGGCCAACAATGTTGAGAATAGAAGTTGTATCAACCATTATGGAAAGTATAAAGAAAGCTCAAGAGGAAGCTTCTGAAAAGAATGACCGGAAGGAGGAACGTTTGGGAAAAACGTTGGTCTTTGGTACAAACGGTCATGAACCGAGGGTATTCCAAGATCTTATTTGGGTACCTAATTCAGGAGGAATAAGAGACCTTCTGATGGAAGAAGCTCACAAAACCATGTACACAATTCATCATGGCAGCACTAAAACGTATAGGGACCTGAAACCCTATTATTGGTGGTCGACGATGAAGATCAATATTGCAAAGTATGTGGCCGAGTGTGTGACATGTGCAAGAGTCAAGGCACAACATCAGAAACCATACGGCAGTTTAGAACCTTTACCTATGCCTATGGGTAAATGGGAAGACATTGTTATGGATTTTGTCACTAAACTGCCCGGAACAAAGAATGGTTACGACATGATTTGGGTGGTTGTTGATCGTTTCACTAAGAATGCGCATTTCATAGCAGCCAATGAGAAATGGTCTATGGATAAGCTTATGAATTCTTACGTGAAAGAAATTATGAGGCTTCACGGTGTTCCATTAATGATTGTGTCGGATCGTGATAGCCGTTTCACCTCAAGGTTTTGGAAAAGTCTATAAGAGGAATTGGGTACCAAGTTGTGTTTGAGTACAACTTACCATCCACAGACTGATGGTCAGAGCGAACGAACGATACAAACGCTTGAAGATATGCTGAGAGCATGTACCCTAGAATTCCAAGGTTATTGGGAAGAACATTTACCTTTGGTAGAATTCTCCTACAATAATAGTTTCCACTCGAGCATTAAGATGGCACATTATCAAGCTTTGTACGGACATAAGTGTCGTACGCCGTCTTATTGGCTTGAGGCTGGGAAAAGCAGTTTATGAGACCGGAGATAATCCATCAAACTGCTGAAAAGTAGAAAATAATTAGGGAGATAATGTTAGCAGCTTAGGATCGTCAAAAGAGCTATGCTGACAACAAGCGAAGACCGATGACTTTTGAAATTGGAGATTCGGTTTTGCTTAAAGTCTCACCATGGAAGGCACTTATACGATTTGGTAAAAGGGGAAAGCTAAGTCTAAGATTTATTGGACCGTTTAAAGTTCTTCGGAGGGTTGGGAACCAAGCTTACAAGCTACAATTACCTGAAGAACTGAATGATATTCATAACACTTTCCATGTGTGTTATTTGAGGAAGTTCACAAGAGAAGTTCCTGATATAATTCCAATTTCTGAGTTAAGAATTGTTGATGTGTGATTCCGGGGACATAATCATCCTAAGGGGGAGAGAATTGTAACACCCGTGTTTCTAAGCTAAGCATTAATATTGATGTAATAATCTAGGCTAACCTTTGTAACTCGTTTTAAAGTAATAGAAATGTATTAGTTGAGTATTATGTGTTTATTTCTTAATTATGTGGCTTAAATAAATTAAGAATAAAAATAAGTCTAATAATAAAATATTAGATAAGCCCAATATATATGAAGGAAGTTGTAGTGGTCGTGACAAGGGTTTCAGATATAGAAAGAATGCCAAAATACGAGTTATAACAACGAAGTTATGACCCCTCGAAGTTTCGCGACAGAACCAGTACCACTGTGTGACGTAAATAGTGAATTTATGATAGAGCGATATTTAGCCTTAGTAATCTAAAAAAAAGTCGTAGAATATGTTAATCCGAGAGTGTGCATAAGAAGAACGTCTAAATCTAACTTCATATGAGGAAGTTATGATTTTTAAAAGTTTCGACTTAGCGGTATGCATTCCGAAGTTTGAATATGAGATCGAGTGATTTCTAGCCAGAAATATCTCGTCGATAGTAGTCCAACGGTAAAAGACAGACGGAAACCGACGTCAAATGAAGGAGTTGTGAATTCTTAACGGAGTTTTCCTATCCCGAACTACTAAAATAATATAATAAAAGTTAAAGTCAAAACTAGCCAACAGAGTCTAAACCAGAATTGTAGAGCATAATCTCACCTACGCGTGCATATAAATAACGTCGAAAACAGAGCTCGTATGCAGAAGATATGAATTTCTGAAGTTCGGGGCACAAACTTCCACCCGTGCCAGAGCTCACGACTTGAGCACAGTGTTCACGATGTGAGTAGGTGATGGAAGCCTTCCAGAGAAAGTGGCAAAATGACGAACACAGTGACATAATGAGCTCACGACGTGAGCACAGAAATTCATCCCTATAAATAGAAGTTGAAGGGCAGCCGACTGTGGTTATTAATTCCTTACTCTCTCACTCCCAATACTCTTTCTAGCCGTCTTGAAGTACCCCTGAATCCCCTGTATCATCCCGAGACCCGAAGCGAGTCCCAAAGCCCCGAAGATCCTGAGAACAAAAGAGTTTCCGAGCCAAAGCTCTGCCCGCGAGAAGCCCGGTGTATGAAGATATCTTTGATTCATCAAAGAGTGACTACTTGAAGAGCCGTAGTGCTGTCCGATAAACATCTTATCAAGTGAGTGCATAGTCTCTTTCATATACATGATTTTAATACAAGTATTGATGAATGTATTAGATATAGAATATGAGTAAGTGTGTAGTTTCTTTCTAATAATACACATATATGAATTATACTCTATAAAATGCGTGCTATGTGATTGTATACTATTTTTTATGTGGTATACAGGTTTTAAGCTGTATATAAACAAGTATATTTTATCTATAAATATGTTGGGTAGAACATGGGTAGATAGTGATGTGTGATTAAATAAAAATGATGAGAGGCCTCGATGTGATTGTGTGACAACCTGTTATTTCAGGTCAATGTAATGACTAAAAGTCGAGTCTTGTAACCTCTTTGTAAAATAATAAGAATATCATCAAAAATGAAATGTTCAAAAATCTCTATTTGGGTAAACTATGTGGTAGATATCGTGATAAGGTTTCCAAAAATATAAAGAACACTAATATCTGAGCTATAATGAAAGAGTTATGACCAATCTAAGATTCATAACGCTACCGATAAAGCGTTGTTAAGCATAAAACGAGAAATTTTAATAAAATACTTTTTAGCCTTATGTATCTAAATGAAAGTTGTATATATCATTAAACCGCGAACATACATAAAAAGAACGCCCAGATCTGACTTCATATGAGGAAGTTATGAATTTTCGAAGTTTCTGACCTAGCAGTAGACAACTAAAAAATCAAAATAGAGATCGAGCAGCCTTTAGCTGACACAACCTGAACAAAAGTTGAAGACCCCGACAATAGGAGTACAACATTCAAAATTCTGATGAAAATAGACATCATATGAAGGAGATATGGGATTTAAATGGACTTTTCCAGGCCCTTCCTGTTAAAAATAATATAATAAAAATAAAGTCAAAGTTAGCCGATGGAGTCTAAACGAGAGTTGTAGAGAATTTTCACACCTACGTGTACATATAAAGAATGTTGAAATCGGAGCTTGTACAAGAAAGTTACGGACTTTACAAGTTCGGGACACAAAACCCGAGGCTGACTCAGCCTCACGACGTGAGGGAACCATGCTCACGACATCAGCTCGTGACTGATGGGTTTCTAGAGTGTCAGACATGCCAACTCATCGAAGAGGATCATACTGACTAAGCCTCACAACGTGAGCAATCCAAAACTCACGATGTGAGACCCCAAATCAGCCCCTATAAATAGAAGTTTAAGGGTGCCCGGTTTAGTGCTCATCTCTTTCCATCTAAGCATCATTACTCTGCGTGATTACCTTGATAAACCTTCCAGAAGCCTCGATTTTTCATACTCGAGTCCCGAAGGAAGTCCTACACTCCCGATATCCCTAAAAATCCTGAGATTTCAACTCTCTCTAGTCGAAGTTCTGCTCGATTCTTCTCTCGATTACTTCAAAACAACCACTTCAATCAAGTGAGTTCATACCCCTTAATCAACTTTTGAAATGCTTTTAAATGTTTTTAAATGATTTATTGGGTGAATACAAGTTGAACCATGTTAGTTATTAGATCAATCACATGTGATTAATAACTAGCATACGAATGGATTTATCATACTTCAAACTGTTTTACCAATCAAATGACTTCAAACTATTTATCAAACTATTGTACATGTTAAACTCTTTATCAAATTTACTTTTGTATACTAAACCTTTCTTTTACAGTTTTCAAACTTATATATTGTTAAAACCATGTCTACTACATATATAGTTATATAAATAAGGTTTGAAGGACTTAGGAGAGATAACCCACTTTACTTCCTATCCTTGTTTGGTTGTGGTCTTAAAGTACCCGGTTGTTTGTCCGAGTGTCGTTGAATCCTTAGTTACATATTATGTATATATGTATAGATATAAAGACTTTTATCTCAGTTCAGTACATTCAGTGTATCGGAGCATGCCTTCATTGCCATGGCCTGAGTTGTAACCAGAATGTGATCCACTGTATCGGAGCATGCCTTCATTGTCATGGCCTGAGTTGTAACCAGAATCTCCTGGAGGGAGAGCGTGAGTTTGCGTATAGATCTATACTGGACTGACTATCCTACACCTTGCTGCTAGCTACAGCAGGACCTGCAGGTCTTTGGGTGCCAAATGTCATACCTTTTGACGACTTACATTGTCATGTTTTCCAGTCGATAGTATGGTACAATTAATCATATAATACCTTGATATAAATCCGGTTTAAGGTAGATAGTACAACAGTAGTTCCTAAAATACAACACTAAAGTACTACATTAATTTTCCCTTTACATTTATTTGGTGATTACTTCACTTAAAACATTAATGTACAAACTATATGTTGATAATGATAGTTATACTTGGGACCATTACACACTTTTACAAGAAACAAACATACAAAATAGTTGTGCCTTGGTAAAAGGCTACTTTTAGTAGAAAATATAGGATTTTCTAGGGGTTACAAACTTTTACAAACACTTACAAATATTCACATACTTTTACTACAAACGTTTACAAACTCGTACTTCAAACAACGGTTCAAACATTTTGATACAAACATAGACACTAAATACTTATGAACTCACCAGCTTTAATGCTGATAAACTCTTTCAAAATAACTTGTATTCTCAGGTCATCAGTAGATAGGTACCGATGATAGCTTTTGGGAAGATGGAGCGCATTCAAGACTCATCTTATATTTTGATTTATGTTTTGGTGTCTTATATACTACGGAACACACTTGTATTATAATTATCTATTTAATGCAATGGATGATGTTGTTTACTTGTTTACTATTATACTGTGTTGTGATACTGTACATGACGTCCTCCACCCCAAAACTTTTCCGCCGTTCTTGGTTTTGGGGTGTGACAGATTGTGATCTAGTCGTCCAGCAGAATATGGATGACGACCACGGACTTTTCCAAGACAGTTCAGTGGAACGTTGGCAGACTCATAACCTGTAGGTGTAGTGAACTTGGGTGTTCATTTGTTATATTTTATCCCCCTCATGGTTGCCATAGGACATTCATTGCTGAGGAAACCCCTTTGCAGTAGTGTCCGTCCCGATGAAAATCCTAGATTAGGTCCCTTGTAATAGTAGTTGTCATAGGGACGTAAAGTGAGGATAACGGGAATGGGTAATCGGGTTATTGTTGGTTGGTGAAATTAAATATAATTATTTATTGTGGGTTAAAAACCCTATATGCTCACTAGGCTCCCAAGTCTGACCCACTCAGTTTCTTTGTATTACAGGTAGTGGCGCGAGAGCATAAGTTGGAGAACTTGTGAAGATATTTTTGTTTATACACCAGTAGTTGTATGTAACTGTGTAAGGTCTATGTTTTATTGTTTATGCTTTTGTGTCTGTATTGGAACATGACATCCCGAGTTTTGGTATATAATGAATATACATTTCTTAAAGAAATGCTTTGATAAACTTTATTTTATCATATTTGGGAACAAATTCCGCAACCTTTTTAAACCAATGGATTTACTCTAAAATTATTTTAAAAACATAAATGAAACTGGTCTTTTCTGGCCATGATTTTGGGGATGTCACAACCTCCCTCTTCCGTTTTAAGTAGAACTACCGAAAGGGTTTGATAGGATAATTGTGAAAACTTAAAAGTATTTAATAAATAATAAGACAAAATCCTATTTTAATATAAATGTGAATCTTATGCTTGCCATGGAAGTTATGCCTTCTCGTGTATTCTTTTTGGCATTATGCGTGTGTGGTTTACCAACTCATCAGATGATAATATAGTCGAAGAAATGTATATGGTGATCGCAATTCTCGAGCGTTACTTGAGTTAAATACCATTGTAACCTTGCATGGTCGATTCTCTAATTTGGATTCATGATCATCGGCTAATTCATCCATTAATGCTAAATGAGCATTAGAAAAGATTAACATGCTATTGACATAAGTCAATAAATCTCGTTTTTTAGGAATCTCATAGAGATTGAGATCAACATTTGTTTGTCCACCTAAATCAATTGATTGTGTAATTTTTGGCTAATCCACTTTACATCATGAAGTTAAATATGGATCCTAGCCTTTTAATTAATAATTTAATAATGGGTAATTATCTTAAAAGTATTTCTTGTTCAAACTAATCGTGTTTCTTTTTCTTTATAGATGGCTCCTGGTTCGAATGCCAATCTCCCTCCTACACCAATCACTTCATCAAACTTCTCACTACTCTATCTCATCTCATGAGATATGCTCACTGGTCCAAACTACCTTTATTGGATTTGCAACTTGAGGATTGTTTGAGGTACGAGAAAAGGAGTATGTATTGGATGAGTATCTGTATGAGGTACCTCCTGAAGCTACAATTGAATAAGAGGTTGTTGAATATGGAAAACATTGTCATCACTCTATCAAGGTTTTGTGCCTGATGTTGGCGACAATGTCTCCAGAAATCCAAAAGAATTTTGAGAATCTCGGGGCATACGACATGAATAATCAACTTAAAGACGTGTTTCAAGAGCAAGCTCAGACTGAGAGATTTAAGTTCATGCAAGAAATTCTAGGTTGCAGGCAACAGAATAATATTTATATGAGTACCCATGTGCTAAAATTAAAAGGGTATTTTAACAGACTTGAAATTATTGGCTTCCAATTCACTCAAAACTTGGTTACTGATGTCATTATTAACTCTTTGACTAGTACATGCAAGCAACTTACTATGAACTACTATATGGATGGTTTAGAGGAAAGTATTATGGAGTTACATGGAATGCTCAAGACTACTGAAGAAAGTGTTGTTCCACCAAAGGAACCCAACCACTCCTATTCTGGATATTAGGGAAGGTGGTGTAAAGAGAAAAAGGTCCTTTCATCCCAATGTTAAGGAAAATGGAAAAAGGAAAGTTGTTGCTTCTAATTCCATCCATAAGAAGGACTTTTCTGACATACCGCCTATGAATGACCCTCAAGAAGCCATATGCTACTACTGCCATGAAAATGACCATTAGAAATGTAGTTGCCTTAAATATTTGTAGGATCTTAAGAAGAACAAAGCCAAGGGTGTTGGCTCTTCAAGTATGTTTACGATTGAATATAACACATAATAAAGTTTTCTTATCTAAAATATATTTTTTACATCATATTTCATCACATGTTATATTTATATACAAATAAAACATGTGTTAGTTATCGTTATATGTTATACTCATATATGAATAAAACATTTATCAAATTTTTGTAAAAGTTCATTTGCTATTCATATATGAATAAGTAGTATGTTAATATAAGACGAAGTGTTTTGAAAATTTGAACTACTTATTCATATATGAAATACAAATGAACTGTAACAAAATTATGTTAACATACTATTTTTCATATATGAATAACAAATTAACCGTAACAAAATTATGATAAATGTGTTCGTCATATATGAATATAACTTATGAGGAAAACTAATACACGTTTTATTCATATGTGACTATAACATGTGACGAGAGCTGATGTAAACTGTAATGAGTTTATTATGTGTTATATTCATATATGAATGATACTTGAACTATAAAAAAATTAAACATACTTTTTATTTATAAGTGAATAACGATTCAAATTATTAGCTCCAACCGAAGGAATTGTAGCTTCTGTAACTATTTGTATAATTTCATCAACACTTTGCATCGGTTGATCAAGCTCACCAAATTGATCTATTGCATTTTCTTTTGCTAATTCTGTCGACAAGTTCTTCAAAAATCATTCATGGTTTTTTTATCTCATCAAGTGTTATCCGCTTAGCAGGATCAGCAACAAAGATTTTGGAGATTAAATGGCGACACTCGGTGGAAATATGAACGTAAGATGGAATCGAGTATTGGACATTCAGAATTCATTGTATAGTCATGCGGAAATTCTTGGGTTCATCATGGTCTTCAAAAGGGTAAGCTACAACAAGCATGCCATATAATGTTACACCACATGAACATACATTTGCAATCTTGCCATCATATTCTTTTTTAAGCAAGACTTCACTTATTCGATTTGTTGCAGGTTCGGACTAGGTGAAGAAGATGAACAGTAGCTTCGTTCTTGGCTTGGAAGAAGTAGTTGATAAGTAGTGATGGTTGTTCGAAGGAGGTGGCGACATATTGGTTTATGTTTTTAGGTGGTCTCGACTAGAGGCATGGGTTCGAGTATCGACGGTAAGGGCGAAGGTGGAGAGGTGGACTCAGTGATGATGCAAAACCCAAGACTGTTTCCAGTTTCTCGATGAGCAAGGATGGGTAGAACTCGAGTCTCGGCAAGAGGGCAAAGAACACGACAACAGTTTTTTTATGTTCCTTTTATTTGTTGCAGGTGTTCTTTGATGGAGAAGATGAAGAGCATCAGTAGGTTTTTTCTTTTGCTAGTGATGGAGGTTGTGTAAGGGAGGTCTAAAGTGGTGGCTATAGATATGGTTTGTTCCGGTACTCGATCAACGAAGAAGTGGCTCTAATGGTGGGTTTCTCGGTAAAAGCTCTTCTCTCTTTTCTTCTTCTTCTTCTTCCTGGTTCGTTTCAATCGACAGAAAAGGAATCAAATACATATGACAACTTCGATGAATCGGAAGGGCGTATCAACACGTAATTGACTGGGTTTACCTTTATCAGTAGATCCCGATCGTCCAGTCGATTGGGGGAATTGATTTGGGGAGAAATTCAATTTTGTTGATGAATGGAGGATACAATCGACTGGTGTAATGGGTTAAATGAAAGTAGGATTGTTGGGTACCTACTCAGTCGATACGATAGAGGCATTTACGGCAAAAATAAATGAGTTGCTGAGAATGATTCTCCTATTCTCAACATTTTTTATTTTCTCAATTGAACTTATATATATATATATATATATATATATATATATATATATATATATATATATATATATATATATATATATATATATATATATATATATATATAGGGGGGGTTATACGAAAATACAAATAATTTGCGAAAACACAAAAAACCTATGAGATTATGCCACCTCAACATTATCTTTTTGGACAATAATTCATCGAAACTTTGAAATACATGATGATAATCGATAATAGATGAGAAATTGTGTCATATTAGCAAAGTATGATTTTTGACATTTTTATTATGAAAACGTAAATTTAAAAATGCTTAAGGAAGTGAAAAAAAAAAAAGTAATTATTAAAAACGTTTTTAAATCTATATTATCATAATACAATCTAATGTAAACTTATTATCTTTAATTTATTACTAATAAATTTATTTTTTATAGTAAATGTATTCAGTTTTTATAAGATAAAATCTGTTTTCGCAAGATATTTATGTTTTTTTGCGTGAACCTAATTCTCTCTCTCTCTCTCTCTCTCTCTCTCTCTCTCTCTATATATATATATATATATATATATATATATATATATATATATATATATATATAGTTTGGGACCAAGAATGAGAATAAGAACATGACCGGACCGGACTCAAACAGTGTCGAACACTCCCAAAGTCCAATTCGGTCCAAAACCTAGTTTGGCACCTGAAACTAGATCGGACCGAAACCAAACCTGATACACCCTAAACCAATCTGGTTTTCGGTTAAAGTAATTAACAGTTTTCGATCTTCGGGTCGGTACAATCCGGGTCCGGCCCATTGCTCATCCATATGCTAAACCTGTGAAAAAAACATTCTAATTTTGGATTTTTTTTTCCCCTTAAAAACGACATTATTTGGTGATTTTATAGAATTCTGCAAATTAAAAAGATCATGTAATCCACCAAATTTGTCCAATTTGTTTACTAAAAGACCGCTTACTCCACCTAATTGCATTAGAAAATGCGAATGCCTGTATTTGTAACAGAACTCAGTTGTACTTGATATTCAGACACGTCACATTTGATTGAATGATTTAACAAACCCAAAACTTGCTTCATAAACACCAAATCCAATTCGATTGTTGTTAAACACTTGACAAGAAATCAACTCAACCACGAGTTTTAAGCCAAATAATGTACAAGAAAAAAACTTCAAAAAGACATGATTAAAAAAAAAAAAAAAAAAACCAAATATCACCAACTAATTTTACACATGATCCCATCCCATCCCGCAACTCACAAAACCACACCAATAAAACCACCGTGTCAACCCAAACATCACCACCAAATCCTATCTACCACCACGCACTACTAATCAACCAACCTACCACTCACAACTTCACCGCCGCCGGACCGCTAGTACTACCACCACCACCGCCTCCAACTCTCGCCGCCAACGCAAGAACCTCCGGCGACATTTCCCAGCTCCCACTCTTCCTCCCCCAACTCGACCGCCTTGCATGTATAATATTCGCACGATCGCCCTCATCAACTTGTGTTCTTATCTCCGGCGACATTTCTCCAATTCCACCTTCTTTAATATTCAAACCTTCATTGTCACTAAGTTGGCTATCCACTCCAGCACCACCGTCTCCCCACACCGCCTTCCGCCCCATTTCAATGTCCTCCACCGCCTTCCCCATGTTAGGGGACACAAAACCGCCGCCAACCGATCGGCCACCGAGCCCAGGTTCTTTTGGAACGTATGCACGGAATTTGTTCTTGGAATCAGGAATGCTCGTGCAAAAGATTTCTCCAAAATTTTCTAATACTCCTTTGTTGTAGGGGTTTGCTCTCCTGTCATACCGATATCTGAAGTTCTCGTATGTTGTCTATAAAGATAGATTGAAAAATCAGCATAAAAAAAGGATAAAATTGGATAGATGAAAGTAAATTTCTATTTCTTGCATTTAGTGGGAAAAAATAAATGATGAAAATTGTTGATGACCTGATTTGTGCTGATGAGATACAAATGGAAGGCAGTGAGGCCACCAACGAACCAGACTGATATGAAAGTGTAGACGATTAAGACAATGGATGCAGGGGTTTTGATCATTGCTTTCCATAATGTTATGTCTTCTGAATCCATGATTCTTTTAATGTAGATCCAGCAGAAACTAAACACGTATATGCAAAGTAGTGTTGTGGAGAACACAAACATGAAGAAGAATCGATAGTTTCTCTGCAATTTGATTTCACCAAATGGGAAAGTTAAAGAAAAGTGGAAAGAAAACAGGAAAATGCACAAAATGTAAACAAAGCAACAGTAGACATTTGATCCTTATTTGGAATTGACCTCTATTGCGTAAAATTACTATGTTTCCCCACGTTTTAGAATTGCATACCAAAAAAAAAAAGACTAAATTTTTAGTCCCTGTGTTTTTCATTTACATCCCAAAAAAGAAACTTTTTGCATTTTTGGTCCTTATCAGAGGGTTTCATCACATTTTTGCACCCTGTCCCATGTACAATGACTAGTTTGCCCCTTATGTGAACAGACAAGTAATTTAGTCTAAAAAATAAAATAAGGGCACAATCAGAATTTTACATGGGTTTATCGCCTCAAATTAAGGGTCATCACATCCAAAACAAACACTATAACAAAAGAACCAAATTTTGTAACAGAGCTAGCAAGATTCATTCTTAAACATGAGAAGGGCATTTACGTCTTTTGCAAAGACAAGAGATCGATAGCAAGTCTTTGTCCCATCTTTTTAAGTGGGACAAAAAATTACAACTTTTTTCTCCCATTCACATCAATCCCACATGCAAAACATAGTATAGTCTGTTGACTCTGTTCTGTTTTGTCATATCCAACAAATACAAATAAAAATGTAAAAATATAAAGATAATTTGGAGAGAGAAGACATATCATACCAGGCCTATACACTGTCCAACCCAAGGGCAATGGTGATCAAATCTTTCAACACAATTATTGCAGATAGAACAGTGTGAGCATCGAGGAGGTCTATAAAGCATGCAAGTATCACAGTATTTGATCTTCACAGTGACACCATTAACTTCAACTTCTTTAATACGTGGAAGCCTTAATTGTGGGGTTTGATTACTACCTTCAGCATTTCCATCAAACCCTTCTGGTTCTGGAGGATGTGCATTTCTTGGGATAATACCAGGGTCTCTCCCAGAGGTTAGAAGGAGAAGTACTAAAACCTGAGACATTTAATTGTATAAAAGATTTTAGAATTAGAAGTTTAGGATAATAATCAAGTTTAAAAACATATTGGAACTTACATGGACTGTGAATAAAATGGCCACAACCATAACTGATATCCCCCAGTGTTCTTCAAATTCATTCATCAGTTTTCTTGCAACAAAGACACAGAAAACTGAAACAGGAGCTACCACAAGGAATATGGTCAGCACCAGTGATCTTACATCAGGTCCGAATACAAATCTTCCCTGAAGGAAAAATATCTGCAATGCAAACTATTTAACATAAGTTTCATGAAATTCAATGGATACTGTAATCTCATTATACCATTGAAGCACTTGTGGTTGATGTACAAAAGTCGGTTTTTTCTAAAATCAAATTGTGTGTGTGTGTGTGTGTTTTTTTTCAATTTCTTCTGGAAATGATGACTGTGATGTGTGAAGGAATTATTGTTACTATTATGTATGCGTGTTTTGTAGGTCAAATTTTGAAAAAGACAGCAAATGAACATGAATTCAATCTAATAAGTAATAATATCTTCGCAACATGAAAAGAAATAGCTAATAAATGATAAAAATTTCTAGGGTACGCGTATCACGAGTAAACACCACATCGTCGTGCAGAAAAACACGTAAATTGTAGTGAAATTAGCGTTGTAAGGCTCTAGGGTAAATTGTACGAAGTGACTGCAACTTAATCGTTGATCTTACATAAATTTACAAAGAAATTAAGAAGCAAGTCGCCATAACCGAGATTCATGAAACATTTTTCACCAAAAACTCAACAAAACGGGTTGATCCGAAGAGATCGAGCAAAAGAACACTTACATTGCTGCCTTTCCATGTCTGGTAAATTCTCAAGTTATCCTGCCCGTTTGTGGATCCAGACAGAGGATCGGAGCGCTTCGGAGGAGGGACCACATACATCTTTTCTCTCTGTCTTTTCCTTTTCTCAAATCTGAACTCGAGATCTTCACTAATACGTTCCAACACACACTGAAAATGTAAATGCGCTCGAGAAACAAGAAATCATATAAAGTAGAGAAGACGATACTCCACCAATTCCAAAAAGCCACTAAATAAATTAACAACAACAACAACAAAAATTCGAGCCGTCGGAAAATGTAAAAGTAGGATTTCGGCGACTCTTTCACTCCGACGAACGGAAGAACACTTTAAAGGGTGTTCACTTCAGGGTTTGATTGGCCGACAAGCCATGAGAGGGAAGAAAAGGAAAAGGGAAAGGGTTTTTGCGAGAGTGTTGTTGAGTGTAGGGTCTGGGGAGTGTGGGTGTGGGTGTACTTTATTTTCCTCTATATCTCATTCTAGCTTTACAGGATAGTCAATAAGTGACGTGGCGTTATCTTAGTGGCCACGTCATTTTGTGTTTTGGACTGGTCTGTTTCTCTCCTATAGGGAAAATGCTACATTTGTTTCGCTACATTAAGAGAAATAAATTAGTAATCATGGTAATTAATAATTTGGTTGACTAGATTCAATGTGTCTTGAATGAAATAAAAACAAGCCAAGTAAAAGCATTTGTTGTGTTGTTAAATGTGTTCTCTGGTTAGAAGTTTGACTATAGTTACATAACCAATCAAGTAAAAGCAATTATATAGATACAAAGAATTAACATGGTTCGGTCGGTGTTATAAGGATCGAAAAACTATTCTATTAGTAGACTGTGTTCAATGTAATTACATTGGAATCCCTAGCTACGAATAATTATAATTATAAACCCTAGCATATGTTGTGTCGAGCTCATATGCAAGTGAATCCGGAAAAAACTAAACAAACTACTTCAAACATGTATAACTTCAAAATCGTCATTCAAGTTTCTTTACTTTGTTCTAGATCGGGTTACTTACTTCGGGTCCCTAAAATCTAAGTTACATTCTAACAACTCCAAAATATGTAAAAACATATAGGACAATGTATAACATAGATGGCTAGACATATATTGAGTCAATCATATGAAAGCTCGATGGAATTGATCATTAAACATGATTTGTTTGTTTTTTTTAATGACATTAGACGTGTATTAAGTCTCTAACACGGGAGAATGGGGCTCTTGCCATGTTATACGTGTGGAGTGGAATCTTATATTTTCTCTATAAAATAACTTTTATTGAGATTTATAAGACTTCAAAATATATGTGTGTAGGCATATATGACTTGTCTAGCCGATAATATATCCATTGAGTCATTGGTGTGTCAACTTTAGCTCTAATATCATGTTAGATATGTGAATTTTTTTATATAAAAATCATTTGATTGGAGATGTAAGATTCTAACATATATTGAGGCAAATATGATTGCTTCGAAACTCCAACAATCACTAAATGGGACATAACATTAAAATTTCAACGAATAAAAGTAACAGAATTTTAATCCAAAACAAACCACACTACTAATATGAATGTTGAATAATATAAAGCCTAAACATTTATAATTCAATTTTTAGGTCAAAATCAATACTTCCCAATTTAAATTGATTCCCGACTAATTTAACAAAAAGGTCTTTTTCTCATTGTAATGTAGGTTACAGAATTATCATGTGAAAGTTCATGAAAGAAATCATCAGATGTGAAGTGAAAAACCCAGTGGATCTTGACCTGAAAAGTTACTCTGCATGCATGCGAGTCAGTGTCACTACATATCAGTTATGTTATCAGTTATGTCCCTGATTCATCTTTAAACATCATGACAGAAGGAAAGAGGAAAGAAAGAGAGAAAGGCAGTAAGTATGCCATACCTCCTTCTTCGTGTTGTTGTTCGTATTGACATTTTGACGAACAGTTCATTGGCATGATCCCTCAATCTTCTCAAATCCATCATCAATCATCAACTTCAATTCAAGTTCCATATTTTTTATTTACATTTTCACACAACGCTCATCGCAAATCACAGTATGGTTTTGTGCTCAAGTTGAATTGGGTTAAAGATTGCTCTGTGTGTGTTCTTGGCGTAGGACTCGCATGCACGCCACTACTGGATCTTCTCTTCAACCAAATTTCTAATGTCTTTTTCATTAATCATTACCCTTCAATGGTTTTCATGCATGCCTGCACTTTTTAACTTTTTCCCCTACAACTTTTAGCTATCTATCGGTTAGTTCTTTTCATATTTCACATAGCTACCCTAAAGTTTCAACTTTGTAACTTCTTTTAACTCTTTTTTTTTGCTTATATATATATATATATATATATATATATATATATATATATATATATATATATATATATATATATATATATCCGGTAAGAAATTTTTTTTGTTAGGAAGATAAGAAGTTTTTTTTCTACATAGTTTTTTCACGAACAAAAAAATGAATCACTAGATGATTCATTTGTAAAATGATTCATAAGAAAAAATTCTCAAAAAAACATCTTTATGATTCATTTTTAAGTAAATTAAGAAAAAATTCACTTTAATGACAATTTAGTGAATAACAACAAAATCATTATATAAATGAATCATCGAGATGTTTTTTTGAGAATTTTTTCTTGTGAATCATCTTACAAATGAATCATTTAATGATTCATTTTGTTTGTTCGCGAAAAAAATATGTAGAAAAAAAACTTCTTACCTTCCTACCAAAAATTTTCTTCTTATTTGATCTTGATTCTATATATATATATACACACACACACACACACACGTTGTATCGACTTGGGTCTCCCACTACATCAATTTTCAAACATTTTTTTTAATAAGGTTCTAAAAAGTTCGTTATAGCATGTCATGGCTCCAAAGTTTGTCAATGCCGTCAAGTTTTACTAAAATACTGCCTTAACTCATAAATGTATATAAAAATAAGTAATAATTGAAAATACATATAAAAAATATTAATTATATACAAAATTATCGTCTTAAGTTACACTTTACAAGCAACGTGGTTCGCCAAGGCCTAAAAAAGCTTGAAGATTTATAGTACCACTAAAGCACACCTTATGTTATTTAGAACATTGATTTATATGATGTTGCTTTCAAATTGTGAGAGTTAGCTTTTTATTTTTATTTTCAGTATTGTAAAAATTATTAATATAGAAAAGGGAGTGTAGGCCATACCTAGTCGTATTATCACCTCCCCTCATTTCATTATAGATATGGATATGAATTTGATTACGACCATTTAATAAGAGGATATGAATTTGATTACGACCATTTGATGTCTCACGATATATAAGTGTCAACTCTTTGTTTGTCTATAAAAGTAGTTTAAAGTAGACATCTTCCGTATGTTTGATTCTTTATTTTTATTTTTTTAGCTCGAAAATCCTTATGTTTTAGTTTTTTTTTTTTTTTGTGTGTGTATTTTAAGAGCTTAGCTACATACATCTAAGGTGAGACTTAGGACCTACCTAAATTTTAATATTTTCTAGAAATTATATAGAAATTTTTTTAAGATCTAACTTTTAGTATTGGAAAAAATTAAGAATATACTTAGTTTCAATGAGTGAACCACATGATTTTTATTTCTAAATTTTTCATTATATTTGGTCTTTTTAGATATGAAAAATACTATTTTTCCCTTATTAATTTATTTTTCAAAATTTTTATTATTTACATCCACCATGTATATTAGAGATGTCGTTATTTAGTCTTCACATACTCTCTCTATCTTTCGTTCTCTCTCTCTCTCTCTCTCTCTCTCTATATATATATATATATATATATATATATATTCTTTAAGTTAAGTCTACTTTGATTTTTGGGAGAGTCACAATGCGGCTACTGAATGGTCATGATGTGTGTCATGTCACTAAGTAGCGACGCAAAGCCGCAGTCACAACCCAAAACCCTAAGTCTCGATCCTTGAGCCATATTTAAGGAATAAGAAGTTTAGGGTTTCATTTATTCTCAACCTCTATTCTCTCTAAATTAGAGCCCTAGCCTTTGTGTGTGTTGGTGAGCCTTATGAGAGTTTTTGGAGTTTCTTGTTGAAGAAGAAGACAATTGGTGCTCGGAGAAGCCTTGTCTGGTTGAAGTTCCCCCCCTTCTAGACTCTCTATAAGCATTGTAACTTATAAAGTTCCTCATTTTATTCGTTTTCATGCATATAAATAGGCTTCGAAAGTGATTTTGGGCTATTTAAGTTTCTTTCTTTGAAGTTCTTGGAGTTTGGAGAACTCCAACACCATATGCTTGTTCTTGGGTGACTTCTAAACATATTTAAGATCTTTTGTTTTCATGCAAAGGATTCAAACCTTTTTATAAGCATTTAGGAGTTAGGGTTTGAGTTTGATTTTGCATGGGTTATGGTATGGATTGTAGCATCCCAAAAAATCACGCTAAAAATTTCATTTTTAAAAAAAAACCTAATGACTGTATTTGTTTGCAAAACACTGTTGCCTAAAGTTATAATTACAAATCATAGTATCCCAAGATCAAATATTATAAAATCTAAAGGATGTGTATGATCAAGCCTTTGACTTGCCTCAATCATCTGAAGTACCTAAAACAATAAACTGAAAATGTAAGCATGAAGCTTAGTGAGTTCCCCCCCCCCCCCCTACAGTACCACCACATAACATATAACATATACAATCATGCATGTTAGGTCCAATCAGTCATCGATTGGAATACCCTCGGGTCCACAACCTCCCAGTTGGATTACCATGGCTCACAACCTCCCGGTTAGATTGCCATAAATACTACATTCTGGGTCCACAACCTCTCGGTTGGATTACCCTTAGCCCATAATGTCCCGGTTAGATTGCCAAACATACTATATATTGAGTCCACAACCTCCCAGTTGGATTGTCCCGGGTTTGTTGACTGGAAGCACAAAGTAATGCAGTCTCAACCCAACCACAATATAACATAAACATCAGATAAACTTATAACCATTCAACAAAAAAACAGGTAGATCTACAGATCACTACCGCATAACAACATCCTATATACTGGGATACATATCTAACGGTGTAACATCCTGTGTCCTGTCATTTATTATTTCAGGGTCGTGGGCCGAAAGTCAATTGTGTAAATGCTTTGGGCCTTAAGGAAGTTATGTTTAGACATTTTGGAATGAAGCAATGATGGTTATGAGATCTAAACCTTTGAATTATGTTTTGGGTCGAAAGATAGAACGAGAAAAGTCATAGGTCGGGTTCTTGCATGAAATATGGATTTTTGTTTGGGAAGTTTTTATTCCAGGATATTTAGATATGGTTGTAGATCTCCTCAATACATTTACATGGATATAAAGAACATTGAAAATGGAGTTAGAACGAAGAAGTTACGACCGTTTGAAGTTAGGACAATTTTTGGGTTAGCCACGTACGTTGGGCGTACTAGGGCATCCCTACTACGCTCGGCATACGCGACCAGTGCCCAAAACCTATTTTTGTGGTTTAAGCATTATTAAAGCTCCTTAACTTCCCCAAACCCATTCCATTCTTAGCCTCTACCTCTCCCAACACGCTCCTTTGAAACCTTAACCCTAGTTTGAGCCTTGTGAGCAAAAAGAAGGTGTTTTTAAGTGCTTTGGAGCATTCTTGGTTCACCTTAGAGAATAAGGAACTCATTGAAGAAGTGTTGGTTGCATTGGAGCTTGTATATCCAGACCTTGTTCACCTTGATCTTTCTATTGGAGGTATAAACTTTGAATCTTAATGATGAAATTATTAGATCTAGCTAATTTTGGGTGTTATGAGCTTTTGGTCACTTTAAGTGCATAAAGTTTAGATCTTTAAAGTTTGTGACCTTGTTATGGATAAAATTGGAAACTTTATCCATCTAAACATCATATTGATTCAGATATAAAGGTTGGACACTTGGACTTAATGGATTAAGTTGAAAAAGATGCATTTTTGGTCCCTTTGAGACTTAAAGACTAGATATTGTTTGTTAGGACCATTCTAATGGATAAAGTTGGATACTTTATCCATTATGGAGTTATTAGTAACCATAAAAATGTGATCTTAGTCCTTTTATCCGTTCCATACAAGAGTTGTGATGTCTTAATGGATTAATAAGTTAGGGTTTTAGCTTTTGGACCTTCCCTAGCCATGGAAAGTCATAAAGGTGGAAAATTTATGACTTAAGACAATGTTTTGAGGCTTGATCTGAGTTTGGGTGAAAAGTCCTTAAGGGATTAAATGCTTAATGAATGAGTAGGGTCAAGTTGTGTACGATGGGCGTACGTTGAGTACGTTGGGGTGTACTCAACTGTCGTGGACTTTGACTTTTGTTAACTTTCGTTGACCATTGACTTTTTGACCAAGTTTGACCTTGGGTAAAACTTGAGGATTTTGGGCCATTGATGAAGATTTTTTTTGGTTCTAGTGTTAGTGGATTCATGGGAGGAAACCATACAGAAGGGAGCATATCGCAGTCTTTCAAGGTTCTTCGATTCAGGTGAGTTTCACCTTATTGTACCCGTGGGTCGAATGCACCAATGTTGACCCACTAGTTTTAGTTATCTTTAGTATAAGGATTCCATGGGGACTGTATATAGTCATGTAGGATAGACTGAGGACTCTTGATCTAGGTTCTTTTATCTGTATTTTGTTTGGTTGTGGTTCCATAGTAGGATCACATGTTTTGGTATCTATGTCACCCCTAAGTATATAAGGTTATGTATTCCTTGGATTGTTAGTATTTAGTATGTTGTTATGTTGAAGTGACCTGTTAGACATGTATCCTGGTAGTTTTTATGTTGCTATGTTGTAGTGACCTGTTAGATCTGTATCTTGGTAGTTGGTACGTTGCTATGTTGCAGTGATATGTTAGATATGTATTGTGGTATTTAGGATGTTGCTATGCAATAGTGATCAGTAAATGTGTATGTCTACCTATACTTGTTGGTTATCATCTAGAGGAGTATCTTAGGGACTGTATGTGGTCATGTAGGATAATATGAGAACTCTTGACCTATGTTTTCTTGCCTTTTTGTGTAACGCCCCGATTCTCAGGTATTGCTTAAATAAGATTTTTTTTTGTTTAACTTTACTCAACGAGTTGGTTGACCTACTCGTCGAGTAGCAGCGGGGTGGGATCGTGTTTTAAGTGACCTACTCGGTGAGTCCATGTTGGGACTCGGCGAGTAGGAGCTAGCAGTGGAAACCCTAAATCCTGGGGTTTGCATCTCTATTTAAAGGAGCCTTAGCCTCATTTGGCCTCTTTACAGTCTTTAAGAGCCCCCTTAAAACCCTAATTTGTGTGTGTGTGCCTTGGTGTGGTGTTGAAGCTTGGAAAAGAGGATCTTGGAGGAAGAAAGCTAAGAGTGCAAAGGAAATTGAAGCAAGGAAGGAGTAGGAGGCCAGATTTACCTCAGCTAACATCCCTTGGAGGTATCAAAGTGCCATTTCTACTTCCCTTTTTCCCTTTTGTTGAGCTTCTAAGGCTTTTATGGATTTTGAATTTGGTATGATGAGCTATGGGCTAGATCTGAAGTTGTAAGTTCAAATATGGACCCTCCTTGGATTCTAGAAGCATAAAGTCACAGTCTTGGTTGTGATTAAGGTCCCTCTTGAGCATGAAGTTCCATTAAGACCTTAGAATAGACATTTAGAACCTTTAAGGCCATGCATGCACGTAAAGTTTACAACTTTACGTGATAAGCATGCCCTAGAAGCTTGGATCTATGATTTGGAGCCGCTGCATGGCTCAAAACAAGTCTGTTTGGAAAGAGGACTGAATGGACTTAGCGAGTCGTAAAGTTGACTCGGCGAGTCACATGAAGATGGTCGTGAACTCGACGAGTTGGATGAACAACTCGGCGAGTCCGATGAAGATCGTCATAAGACTCGATGAGTTGAAGAACAACTCGGCGAGTCAGATGAGTTTTCTCTGGGATATGTATGAGTGTGTATCCGTTGATTTGCAAGGAGGGAACTCGATGGGTGGCCTTAAAGTTTGATCGAGAATCGAAGGAACTCGACGAGTCACTCCGATGACTCGGCGAGTTGGAATGTACTTCAGAGAACTCGGCGAGTACCCAAGGGTACTCGGCGAGTACCCAAGGGTACTCGGCGAGTTAAGGTCAACATGGACTATTGACCTTGACTAAGAACTTTGACTTTGACCAGGGGTTGACTAGTGGGTTATGGAGCACCTTATAAGGTTAAGGACTTATGAGTATGTTGTGCTATGACGATAGGTGGTGGGGCCTGTGTCAAGTGAACCGAGAGTTGGAGTTTACCTTTCGAGTCGACATCTGCAAGGTGAATTATCCTCACTATATTGATAGGGTCTACGGCACCAAGGTGGGCCCTTTAGTTGTTATTGTTATGGTATGTTGCATGTGGTTATGATCTGTTAGTTCGGAATCGAGGTAGACAGTATGTTATACTCTTATGATCCGCAGGGATTGGTGTGTTAGTGACCTACTAGGTCGATACTCTAGTTATAGAATTCTATGATTGATGATCAGTGTGACATATATGTTTGATGTTTATATATGCCTGTATATGATAGTATGTGCACATGGTTATTTTCTTGTGGCTAGGTTGAGGTGATCCTTCTTTGTGTTGAAGGCCAATATACCCTATGTGCGGTCCGTGGAGACGGTAGGCCCATGTGGCGGACTAGTCATACCGAAGGCTCGGGATGGATTCAGACTGACTATAGGCCCGGTAGGGCGGTCCAGTCAGGCCGATGGCCCAGTATGCATGTTGATTGAATTGATTATTACCGTTGTGGTATTATCAGTGTGGTATTGGTATTTTGGGGGTAGCTCACTAAGCCCTCGGGCTTACAATTTTCAGTTTATTGTTTCAGGTACTTCAGGAGATCGTGGAAAGGCGAAGGCGTGACCATATCGCTCCTCATCCGTATGTTATGATTTTTGGGACACTCTGATAGAAAATGATTTGAAAACATTTTGTAAACAATGCTATGTGGTTTTTATTTATGATTGAAAAAGTTTATATTT
Organism: Lactuca saligna; assembly: GCF_052625555.1. Lineage (NCBI taxonomy): Eukaryota > Viridiplantae > Streptophyta > Magnoliopsida > Asterales > Asteraceae > Lactuca > Lactuca saligna. The sequence goes on along the minus strand of NC_136419.1, from coordinate 144,483,820 downwards.
GGTGTAGAATTTATGGTTGTTACACTTCATCGTTTGGTTGTGGCTCTAGAGTAGCATCATCTATTCGGGTGGCTATCTCACATCTGCTTACTTATGATAACCTTAGGAACACTTGTGTGAATCAAGTTTCAAACTAGGATCCGAGAGTTTTTGTAAATGTTGTTGAAAAATAATTTATAATAAAAAGGCTCGGTCTCTTGTCATGTTCTTGTTTGATTGGTGGATTGGGATCAGGAACGTGGGCCTTGACTTAACTTTGGCTTTTTCAAGAAGATATGGTGTATACAGTCAGCTAGAGCCCGAACAAGAGGGTTGTTCTCAAAATACCCATACATGTTATGTTTGTTAAGTTTTGATTTTGCTAATATATGAATTGTTAGAAAAAAACATGCTAGTAGATAATGTTCTGTTAGAAACTATTGAATAGATGTGACTGAGTTCAGTATTGCCTTATGATATAGGGAGTTTCTTGCTATATGTTACTTGATTATGTGATTGTTATGTGTATGTTGATTAGTTGTATATGTTCGGGATCGAATAGCCATATAATGACCAAATTGGCCTTACTTCATGTTGCTTGTTTAGTTGTGGACTTAGGGGAGATTCAATTATTTGATAGTCTATCTGATCTCGTATTGTGTACAACAAGCATGCACAAAAGCAACCAGTGGTATGGGAATGAGGATAATCCTAGAAAGAGTGCCTAGGAAGTTATTTGTAGTTCTCAGGAGAAGTAGGTGTTAGCACGCCTAGGAGTGGTCTAGTACAGTGACTTAGGACTTAGGATGAATTCTGAATCGACTATAGATAGGTGTGAAAGGTAGCGTGGGCTCGTACTACTAAAAGCACTGGATCCGTATGAGATCCAGGAGGAATTTCGAGGCTACTAAGGAGCTAATAGGAGTAGGGCCTAATGTGTTTAGCATTATATTGTGATGTCTGATCTTTTCTTGGTATATTTTTAGTATGGCAGCTATTAGAGGTTTGGGATTAGGAGCTGGTAGCACTGAGAGGAGATATGTGGGATCATTGTTGCAGAAGTCGTTGAGGCGATCAGGGAGGTTACTCCGGAGTTGTTTGGATTGGTCAAGATCGCCCTAATTGAGGTATTTAACGATCGCTATACTGAACTTTCTGAGGTTGTTGTTGCTGCAGCTACCACAACTGTTACTGTCGTAAGGGTTCGAAGGAAGAGAGCTTTCTAGTACTGAGACTTCGACAGTATGAAGCCCCCGTAGTTTGATGGGTTCAAGGAACCAATTGTGGCGATAAGATGGTTGTCTGATGTGGAGGGTTGTTTCTTCACATGTTTTTTTCCATATGACCAAAAGATTAAGTGCACACTGAACCTTCTCAGGCTGGGGGCGAAGGATTGGTGGAGATTGGTGACTAGTTCTTACACTCCTGAGCAGAGGGCTGCGGTGACTTAGGAGCAGTTCTCAGAGATGTTTCGTACAAGATATGTTCCCTGGTGGAGAGGGGGAGACTAGCCCAGGAGTACCTGGATCTGAGACAGACGACCAAGTCAGTAAAGGAGATCACCAAGATATTCACTGAGAGGGCTTTATTCAATCCCGAGTTCACTGCTTCAGAGAAGGCTTAGGTGACTCGATATTTGAGTATGTTCAAGATGGACATTCGACAATTTGCGTTTACCCGACAATAGAGCACCCTCGCTGAGCTTTAGGATGTTGTGAGGAGAAGAGAGATTGAGATAGAGACCCAGATGAACAAGAATCGTCAGGCTCGAGTTTTGTCCCGACCCACAACGAAGTGGTTCAAGTCCCCCAACCGAAGTTTAGGATCAACGGAGGGGAGGTGCAGATATTTTGCATATTATAGGTGCGGTAAGGAGGTCCATTTTGGTAGAGATTGCAGGAGGAGTGCACAAGTTTGTTTCCATTGCGAACAGGAAGGCCACATCAGACCTTGTTGTCCTTTTCTCATTTTGGTGAGGTGTTGGATCCTATACCCTTAGCTTGGTAGTTACCCGATGGTCGTCATGGGACGACCGGAGTCCCGAGGACCGAGAGTTGAGTTAGCAGATCTTCTATTCAGAAATTGTGGTGGTATAGGTACTCATATGCGTGTTCTGTTTATGTTTCAAAGTTCAGTTGTAATCTTGGATGATCATTTGAATGGGATTATCTTAGTTAGCTCAATTGAATTTGATTTCTTGTTATGAATTGATTAATTATCTTTGTCATCAGATTATATGTGTATTGGGATTTATGAATGTTGTATGGGTTCAAATTCTCCTTTGTATTTGGATATAAGTGGTTAGGATCAAGTGGTGGAGTTCAGTTTAGTTTGGGTATTGAAGGATTGTAAAGTTGTCCGATTCTAGCATATTTCCAGTGGGGGAGAGTAGAACCTCGCAGTAGGAAGACCTTGTGTCAAGGTTTAGTTCTGAGTCGGATTTCTCCAAATTCAAGACTTCCGCGCAGTTGCTGAATCTTTCGGTTTTGCATCAAGATCTTCGTCAAATATTGGATTTCCCTTCAAGTCGTATTAGTTTTAGTTGTGGCATCATATGTCGGGCGTGATTGTGTTTTAGACTATAGGGTGTTAGGAGTCTAGGTTGAGGGATGTGATGAGGGCTTCCTTGTTTGTTCTTGTTTGATTGGGGCTTAGAGGTCAGAGTCATGGCCTGAAGAGTTGGTAGGATCAGTTAAGTCAAGGGTAAGCTTAAGTGTTGTCAGTAGATAGCTAAGCATGGTTGTCGAAGCTAAGTAGGAGCGTGGCCTAGTTTGATATGTGACCGATTTGTTCCCGTTACAATGGTGCACTTATGTGCGGGATTAGCAAGATGGTGTTTGGCCGAGGAGGTTCAGATCTAATCAAATATGTGGGTTTTCGGTTAGTTCGTTTAATGTGAGTGGTTGCATCATGAAGTGGAAGCGAGAGATGATTTCGAGGATGAAATCTAATTTAAGTGGGCGAGAATTGTAACATCCCATTTCCCGTCATTACTTATTTCAGGATCGTGCGCCGGAAATTCGATTGTGTAACAACTTTAGGCCCTAAGAAGGTAATTTTTTGACCTCTTGGAAGGAGGCAATGATGGTTATGAGATCTAAACCTTTGAATTGTGTTTCGGGCCGAAGGGTAGAATAGAAAAGTCATAGGTCGGGTTCTTGCATGGAATATGGATTTTTGTTGGAGAAATTTTAAGTCCAAGATATTTAGATAGGGTTGTAGAGCTCCTTAATGCCTTTCCGTGGATATAAAGAACGTCGAAAACGGAGTTGGAACGAAGAAGTTACGACTGTTTTAATTTAGGATGATTTTTGGGTTAACCACATACGTTGGGCGTATAAGGAGTACGCTAGGCATACTAGAGCATCTCTAGTACGTAGGGAATACGTGATCAATGCCCAAACCCTATTTTCGTGGCTTAAGCCTTATTTAAGCTCCTTAACTTCCTCAAACCCATTCCATTCTCAACCTTCACCTCTCCAAAAACCTCCCTTGAAACCCTAACACTAGTTTGAGCCTTGTGAGCAAACGGAGGTGTTTTAAGTGATTTGGAGTCTTCTTGGTGCACCATAGAGAAGAAGGAACTCATTGAAGAAGCGTTGGTTGCATTGGAGCTTGTAGGTCCAAACCTTATTCACATTGATCTTTCTTTTGGAGATATAAAGTTTGAATATTGATGATGAAATTGTTAGATCTAGCTAGTTTTGGGTGTTATGAGCTTTTGTTCACTTTAAGTGCATAAAGTTTAGATCTTGAAAGTTTGTAATTGTGACAACTGGAAAATTTTGAGTCAAGCAAAGTCTAAAGGGTTTTGTGTATAAGTGTACCCACAACGTATATATGTTGCAATAAAAACCATTGAAAGCCAAGAAGGCATGATTTGTATGATTAAATATGTATATATGTTGAAAACCATGCTTGTAATGAACCATGAAAGCCAACAAATTAGAACTGAAATCACCCTTTAGTGAATAACCCCAAAACCGAAATCACATGCTAAGGATACCACTAGGACCAAAAACCCCCTTTAATGGGTGATACCTACTGAAATCACCATGTAGGAAGGCTTGGACCGAAAACGCTATGCTTTTGCGGAGTTCTCGGTTAAGACCGAGGACCCTAGGATCTTGGTGGAGCCTTGGACCGAAATCCTTAGGATCTTGGTAGCCTTGGGCCGAAATACCCTCACGATCTCGGTAACAATTTGGACCAAAACACATCTTCTCGGTAGAGCATAAGGGATCTCGGTTGGGATGGAAAAGAGAAGAGTTGACTTTATGAGGTGATAGATGCATTGGTTCACCATAAAATTATTAACCAACATATAACCAAGTTATTATCCCTCAAATAACAATTTAAACATCATATCATATCCTCCTTTTTTTATCTTCGGCAGAGAAGCATTTCACCCACCATCATCATCTTATTTCATCTTCACTCATCTTCTTCTCTTAAGAACAAAAGCCATCTTCCAAGAACTTATTTCCTTCAAGTTGGTCCTAATATTTTTAGTACGCATTTTCGTGATAATCTAGTGTTTTTATACATTTTCATGTTAGTTTCATCCTATTTACACACATTATTATATGTTAAAACCCTTAGGATAATATCATTCCCAAGAAGTTCATCAACCTTATGCAAGTGTTTAGGATTGGAATCTTCACTTCATCTCTCCAAAGAACCCACAAATACACTCAAGGTGAGTTCATACCCCCACATTTTCGAGGTTTTCAAGTTTTAGGGGGGGGGGGGGGATACAAGTAAATCTTGGTTTACCACACAAATACTCGCAATGTTTCATCTTTATGTTCAAAATAAGATATTATTTGCATGAGTTATGGTTGTTACTAGTTTTTATAAAAATATTTGTGATATATGGGTTTTCAAATGCAAAACTAACAAAAACCAAATATAATCCATGTCATAAAATCATAAGAAAAATTATGATTTGCAAAACAACAAGGTTTTTGGAAGCTTTTTACCAAAAATATAACGTTTTTAACCAGAAGGAGAACATTCGAGTTGTTTCACTATGTTGTGGGTTACAACCCAAAAAATATAAATGTTTTGACCATACATTTTGACACAAGACATGACAACAATTTTGTATTTATATAAAAGGTTATATAAATAGTCTCAACAAACAAACTAGATAAACTATAATTGGTATTGTTTAGGAGTCACAGAAATATGCTATCATTTCAGAAGAAAAATATAGTTATTTAAAGGTATAATTATTTCATTTACAAGAAAAAGGAGCTTTCGGTTCACGTAAATCGATTGTCCTAGTTGTGAGACATTTGGCTTCACCGTACCAACGAGAATACACATACTAAGACCTGCATTATTACTATAGTCTCTTGTACGGAGAGCGTGACACTTGTGTATAGATGTATGCAGGATCGACATCACCGCACCTCAGCTGTTAGTTACAGTTAGACCGGCAATTCTAGGGTGATAAATGTCATAATAGTTTTGATGTTCGAAGCATGTCGTTCGGGAAACTAGTCGCATTAGTATGGTTATAATAACTCACATAGGGTATCGACAACACATTTGATTTATGGGTTAACATACAATCAAGTAGTTTTATATAAAGATAAAACTTCATAACTCCATTTGTCAGTACAATTTTACTTACATTTTTAGTCTTGGGATTTAAGACTTATAATTCATTTATAAAGAAAATATCGGATTTTCTGGAAGTATACACTATCTTTTTACTTAAAACAGTTACAAGTTCTTCTCATACAAAACACATATGAACTCAACAACGTAATTGTTCAACACTTTCAAAATCACTTGTATTATCAAGAAATCAGTAAAAAGGTAATCAAAGCGTTTTTGGAGGATGAGGCATAGCCGCATCACGTTATTCATTTTTATCATATGCTCTTGATGTTATGTAAACAATATTTTAAGCATAATGTAACTTATTAAATATTCAATACAATGGTTGTAATGCTTGATCTCTATTATTCAATTGTTATGATACTGTACATGAAGTCAACTACCTTGTGTCACACCCCAAAACTAAGAACGGCATAAACGTTATGGGGCAGAGTACGTCACGTATAGTATCACAACACAATATAATAGTAAACAAGTAGACAAAATCATCCATTGCATTAAATATATAATTTTAATACAAGTGTGTTATGTGGTTTATAAGACACCAAAATATGAATCAAAATAAAAGATAAGTCTTGTATGCGATCCATCTTCTCAAAAGCTGGCTTCGGTACCTGTCTAATGATGACCTGAGAATACAAGTTATTTTGAAAGAGATTATCAACATTAAAGCTGGTGAGTTCATAAGTATTTAGTGTCTTTGATTGTATCAAAATGTTTGAAACAGTGTTTAAAGTACGAGTTTGTAAACGTTTGTGGTAAAAGTATGTGAATGTTTGTAAGTGTTTGTAAAAGTTTGTAACTCCTAGAAAATCCTATATTTTCTACTAAAAGTAGCCTTCTACCAAGGTACAACTGTTATGTATGTTTGTTTCTTGTAAAAGTGTATAATTCTACCAAGGTACAACTGTTATGTATGTTTGTTTCTTGTAAAAGTGTATAATTTTCCCAAGCATAATTATCATTATTGAAATATAGTTTGTACATTAATGTTTAAGTGAAGTGATCACCAAATAAATGTAAAGGTAAATTAATGTAATACTATAGTGTTGTATTATAATAACTATTCTTGTACTAACTACCTTAAACCTGATTTATATCAAGGTATTATGTGATTAATTGTACCATGCTATCGACTATGAACACGACGATGTAAACGTCGAAAAGTAATGACATTTGGCACCCGAAGACCTGCAGGTCCCACTGTAGCTAGCAGCAAGGTGTAGGATAGTCAGTCCAGTATAGATCTATACGTAAACTCACACTCTCCCTCTAAGAGTTTCCGATTACAAATCGGGCAGTGAAGACATGTCCCGAAACAGTGGATCACATTTATGTTATAGTATACTTGTATATGTAATGTATGTACTAGTGTAGTGAATTTATTGTTTCTCATAATAGTATCGTTGTATAGTTTCTCATCATAGTATAGTTGTATAGTTTCTCATCATAGTATAGTTGTATAGTTTCTCATCATATTATAGTTGTATAGTTTTTCATAATAGTAAGTGTTGACTCATGAATGAACTGACTCTTTGTATGGTTCATTGAACTTCGTAGTAGTAATCTCTAACTATACCTATTATAGTTACTAGTAGAATCGTTTGTATGACTGAATATATTGAACTGAGATAAAAGTCTTTATATCTATACATATATACATAATATATAACTAAGGATCCAATGACACTCGGACAAACAACAGGGTACTCTAAGTCCAAAACCAAATAAGGAACAAGAAATAAAGTGAGTTGGTAGTCCTAAGTCCTTCGATCCTTACTTATATAACTATATATGTAATAGACATGGTTTTAACAATATATAAGTTTGAAAGTTGTAATAGAAAAGGTTTGATACATAAAAGTGAGTTTGATAAGAAGTTTGACATGTAATAGAGTTTGATAAGCAGTTGAAGCCATTTGTTTAGAAAAGCAGTTTGAAAGTATAAGAAATCAATAGGCTTGATAGTTATTAATCACATGTGATTGATATAATAACTATGATATTCAACTTGTATACCCCCCTATAAAAGCGTTTAAAATCATTTAAAAGGTTGATTAAGGGGTATGAACTCACCTGTAGTGAGTGGTTTGGATGAACGAATGGTATAGGGTGTTAAGTGTCAAGTAAAGACTTGAGCACACACACAAATCCTATTTATCATATAATAACACATATATTAGTCATTTAAAAATTAATTAACCAAGTTAAGACACCCTAGGACATGGAAAAACACTTTCATTCAAGTGTTAGTAGTACCAAGGGATGCATCTAAGGGTTGTATAACCACTTAAGGGAGTTTTCGGTCCAAGTGGTATGTTTCTTGTGGTTTTTGGTCCATATGGTTTTCGGTCCAAGAGGTTTTTGGTCCAAATGGTTGGCCACAAACTCTTGATCTTTGATGCATAAGATGATTTCCAAGGGCTTTCAACAAGTAAAGAAGTGTTGTAGACTCAATACTAAGCATTAGGAAAGGTTTAGAGTCATATTGCACCCTTCATGAGGATTCTCAGTTTAAGGAGATACATTAAACCGAAAACTCCTCTTTTTCATGGATAAGTGCCGATTTCAAGGCTCTAAATTAAGTATCCTTACTAGATAACAAGTATAGGAGATAGATACTTACAATATGGAAGCAAAGAAGGTGTTTTCGGCCCAGAACACTTGTGTGTGTTCTTGGTGTTCTTGAAGAACCCTTGAAGATCTAAGAAAATGGAATGATTTCACGGATGAAATCATGTAAGATCACTAGATAATGGAAGAGATTAACTAAACAAGGAAGGAAACACTTACAATCTTGAAGATCTTGACAAAAATTCGGATGATACTTGATAGAGAATTGTTCTTGACTTGGAAATGGAAAAAGAATGGTAAAATGACTAAGTGTAATTTATATACCCTTTATGGTTTTTGGTCCAAACACTAATTGGGCCAAAAACTCCTAACTCTTGGAGTTTTGTGACTTAAATGTTGTACCATTAATCCTAAAGTATACTTCCTTTCATTTATTCTTTCGAAGGATAGATATTTAAAAATACCCAAACGGACTTTAAACCGAGCTAAAAATTAGCAGAAATCAATTTGACTTTTAATTAAAGTGTTTGACTGTAGAGTTCGTACAAATGAAAATTTCGGGATGTCACATCATTGCCCCGTTAGAAGGAATTTTGTCCCAAAATTAGAGTTTAAGCAAATAAGTAGTTATAATTAACTAAGTAAAAAGATGAGGATATTTCAGTTTCATCTAATCCTCTCGCTCCCATGTGAATTCAGGCCCTCGCTTGGCATTCCAGCGAACCTTCACTATTGGGATGCGACTTTGCTTTGTCTACTTTACCTCACAGTCCATGATCTCTACGGGTTCTTCCATGAAGTTGAGGCTCTTGTTGATTTCAATCTCATCGAGTGGGATTACAAGAGACTCATCGGATAGACACTTTTTCAGGTTGGAGACGCGGAATGTAGAATGTACGTTACTGAGCTCGCAGGGTAGGTTGAGTTTGTAAGCTATAGGGCCGATTCTAGCGAGAATCTCGAAAGGCCCTATGTATCTTGGATTGAGCTTCCCATGCTTTCCGAAGCGTATTAAGCCCTTTTAGGGTGATACTTTCAAAAGAACGCGGTCTCCCACATGGAATTCCAAAGGTTTCCTTCGTTTATCTGCATAGCTTTTCTGTCGGTCTCTAGAGGCTTTTAATCTTTCATGAATCTGAATGATCTTTTCTGTCGTTTCCCAAATGATTTTTGGACCTGTGAGACTGCTGTCAGGAACTCATCCTTTAGCTAACTGGGTGTCACCCACCTCAGCTCATCACAGAGGGGATCTGCACTTCCGGCAGTAGAGGGCTTCAAATGGAGCAGCCTTGATGCTCGTGTGATAACTGTTATTGTAGGAAAATTTGACAAGGGGTAAGTGAGTATCCCATGCCTTCCCAAAGTTGATCACACAGGCTCGCAACATATCTTCTAGTGTTTGGATTGTTCCCTCACTTTTTCCATCGGTCTGAGGATGGTAGGTTGTACTCATGTCCAATCTTGTTCCTAGGGAACTTTGTAGTGACTGCCAGAACCTCGAAGTGAACCTACTATCTCTATCGGAGATAATGGATAAAGGAACACCATGCAATCATACGATTTATCTAATATATGTTCTCGTAAGCTTCTCCATCTTGTCAGTTTCTTTGATAGGCAGGAAGTGTGCAGACTTGGTCAATCTATGGACGATGACCCATATGGCATCAAGTCCACCCATTGTCTTGGGCAACTTGGTTATGAAATCCATAGTGATCCTCTCCCACTTCCATTTTGGTATCTCTGGTTGCTATAGTAAACCAGAGGGTTTCTGGTATTCGACCTTTACCTTTGCGCAAGTAAGGTATTTACTCACGAAGGTAGCAATCTTTGCTTTCATGTTAGGCCACCAATATAACTTTTTAAGATCCAGATACATCTTATCTGAACCTGGGTGGACGAAATATCGAGTGTTGTGTGCGTCAGTCATGACTAAGTCTCTGAAGCCACCGTGTTTCGGTGTCTAGATCCGGTCCATGAGATATAAGGCTCCGCCACCCTTGGCTTCTAAGTTCTTATCCATTCCTCTAAGGGATTCACCCGCCATGTTTTCAGGTTTCAAGGCTTCAAGTTAAAACCTCCTTTATTTATATGGACAAGTGTGAATGGATAGTCATAGTCAGAGATTTGACCCTTCGACCAAAATATTCTTTCCGGCTTAGGGCGTCTGCTACTACGTTGGCTTTACCCGGATGATAACGAATTTCACATTCGTAGTCATTGAGTAGCTTAACCCATCGTCGTTGTCTCATGTTGAGCTCCTTGTGATCGAATATTGTAACGTCATAAAATTTCCAACCAAAAATTTTCATTTTTACAACCATCAAAACATGAGTAATAAGTTTAGATTCCAAAGTAACAATGTAGTCACAACCGATTACATAACGAAAGATAACAAAATAGTTTCCCCGAGTGTGTGTACGGTCATGCTGGCGCCTTCCCACGGTCCTCACTAGTACCTGAAACACATAATGCAACAACTGTAAGCAAAAAGCTTAGTGAGTTCCCAAAATACAACATACGCACATACGCCTTTCCATGCCTTGACCTTCCGGTCCGTGTGTCTCAGGGGACTTCCGTCCCAAGTGGGTAAACCTTCCGGTCCTACCCACGTCAACCCTTCTAGTCCATATGACCACGCCTTCCGGCCCATATCATGTTGCCTTCCGGCCCAAATTAACATGTCATACATGACACATATAGCAAATAACTTAACACACATAAGGCATGTATTTCATATCATATTCGACCTTCCGGTCACACAGTCTAAACCCTTCCGGGTACAGTATAGTGAGAAGACTCACCTCGAATGCCTCGCTAAGCCGCTAATCGTGAATCCTGAAATCACTCGGGCTCGAACCCTCGAGTTGCAATCCTCCTATGATATTATAATTCTATAATTATTACTTGTACCACAAAGGTGGACCATCCTTATCAAGTCAACACGGTTGACTTGGTCAAACATCTTTAATCAATTTGGACCGGACTCGGCGAGTGCACACTAGTGACTCGGCGAGTCTACGCATTTTAATCAACTATCAGGGTTATTCCCCTTTGACTCGTCGAGTACTACCCCGACTCGACGAGCCCCCCCTTGGGCCTGAATCACAGGTCCACCGCAACTCAACTCGCCGAGTCCCAACCTGACTCGGTCCACCTGTCAAAACCTTTCCAACTCTTTGCGACTCACTGAGTCGCCCACAACTCGGTTCAGACCACACACAGTATGGTCTCAAGGACAATCTTCAAGCGACTCGTCGAGTCTGTTCTTCAGACTTGGCGAGTCCATGCCATGCACCAGCTAAAACTGGCTTTTGCGGTCAGATCCGTTCCATACATACATAGATCTGGCCTTCCCAAGCTTATTTGTCACGTAAAGTCTCAGTCTTGGTTGCCATGCAATGCATACAAGGCTTATTTTGAAGAAACAACCACTAATATGGCAAGCTTAGCTTCTAACTCAAAAGAATGGACATAAAGCTTGTCATATGGGGTCTCATGGACCTACTAAGGTCCATATCTAGGTTCCATATCACCATGGGACCTCTCATACTTCCGATTCAAGCCAAGAAATGCAAGAAGAAACCCTAGACTTGGCACATCAACACAAAACACGAAGCTTGGCTCTGAAAATTACCTCAAGAAGACTCCCTTGAAGAAATAGCAACAGATCTAAGCTCCCCAACACTTCAAGCTTGCTCCTTTCCCTCCTTTCCTTGCAATATCACACCAAATGATGAACAAATGGCCTCCAAACACACTCACAAGGGCTTACAGACGTATGGAGGCTCTTAGGGTTCAAGGTGGCCGCAAATGAGGGCCATAAGGTCCTTTAAATAGGGCTTAGGACCAGGAAATTAGGGTTTCATTAAACAGCGTGGACTCGCCGAGTCCATCCCTTGGACTCGTCGAGTCCGGGAGCGAACCCCCGCCCAAAACCGTGTCCTGACTCGGCGAGTTCGACCCCCAACTCGCCGAGTCCCCTCACAGAATATCATAAATATGAGAATGAAGGTACCTGGGGATCCGGGCTGTTACAATTCTCCCCCACTAGAATAAGACTTCGCCCTCGAAGTCCCGCTAGGCAAATAGCTCCGGATGCAGCTCCCGCATCTCACGTTCCGGCTCCCAGGTCATCTCTGATCCCTTCCGATGCTGCCACCGAACCATTACCAGGGGTACCTCCTTGCTTCTCAAAACCTTGATCTTCTGATCTCTGATGGCTACAGGTCTTTCAGCATAATTCAGGCTTGCATCCACCTGAATATCCCCTAACGGAACCACCGCCGATTCGTCGGCTATACATTTCCTCAGTTGCGACACATGGAAAGTATCGTGAATCTGTCCCAACTCTGCTGGCAAGTCAAAACGGTAGGCTACCCAACCCAACCTTGCGATCACACGGAAAGGACCAATATATCGGGGCCCCAACTTGCCCCTCTTCCTGAACCGAATCACTCCTTTCCAAGGAGAGACCTTCAGGAGTATGAGATCACCAACTTGGAACTCAAGCTCGGACCGTCGCCTGTCTGCATAACTCTTCTGTCGGCTCTGAGCGGTCAACAACCTTTGCCTGACCATCTGAATTTGCTCGGTCGTCTGAAGCACGATCTCCGTGCTACCCATAACCTGCTGTCCCACTTCACCCCAACAGATGGGGGTGCGACACCTCCGCCCATACAACAACTCAAAGGGCGGCATACCAATGCTCGAATGATGGTTGTTGTTATACGAGAACTCTGCTAAAGGTAGATAGGTGTGCCAGCTCCCTCCGAAGTCCAACACACATGCCCGAAGCATGTCCTCGAGCGTCTGAATTGTCCGCTCGCTCTGACCATCTGTCTGAGGATGATATGCCGTACTGAAAAGTAACCTAGTACCCAACTCCTCATGGAATTTCTTCCAGAACCTAGAAGTGAAACGCACGTCGCGGTCCGAGATAATCGAGATCGGCACCCCGTGCCGAGATACTACTTCCCTCACATATAACTCGGCCAACTTCTCCGCAGAAGAGCTCTCGCTGATGGCTAGAAAATGAGCGCTCTTTGTCAGCCGATCCACGATCACCCAAATCGCATCGACTCCTCTCGCCGTTCGCGGTAACTTGGTGATGAAATCCATAGAGATTTGTTCCCACTTCCATTCGGGAATCTCTAGCGGTTGCAGCTTACCGTGCGGTCGCTGGTGCTCGGCCTTGACCTGCCGACAAGTCAAGCACCTCTCGACGAACCAAGCGACATCCCTTTTCATACATGGCCACTAGTACTCCTTCTTGAGATCCAAATACATTTTCGTAGCACCAGGATGAATCGAGAATTTCGATCGATGTGCTTCCTCCATCAAAATAGTGCGTGCACCGCCCACAAACGGCACCCAAATCCGTCCCTGAAAAGTCATAAGCCCTCGACCATCCGTAACAAATCCTGATACCTGACCTACAACCCGTTCCTTCTTCTGGTGTTCCGGCTTTGCAGCCTCCATCTGAACCCCTCGAATAATATCTAGAATCAGGGTCAAAACCGTTAATCTCATACAAATGTCTCGGATCGGGGCGCTATCCGCCCTACGGTTCAATGCGTCGGCTACCACATTAGCCTTGCCCGGGTGGTACAGGATCTCACAATCGTAATCCTTCACCACATCCAACCACCTCCTCTGTCGCATATTTAGATTTGGCTGATCCATCAAGTATTTCAAGCTCTTATGGTCCGTGTAAATCGTACACCGAACCCCGTACAAATAGTGTCACCAGATCTTGAGGGCAAACACCACCGCCCCCAATTCCAGGTCGTGAGTGGGATATCTCGACTCATGAGGCTTCAACTGCCTCGAAGCGTACGCTACACATGACCCCTCTGCATAAGTACCGCCCCCAAACCCGATATAGAGGCATCACAATATACCACAAAATCCTCCTTCCCTTCCGGGAGTGCAAGCACTGGAGCCTCGCACAATTTCTGATGAAGCGTCTCGAATGAGGACTGCTGCTCCGGTCCCCATGAAAACGTAACACCCTTCCGGGTCATCCTAGTAAGTGGCACAGCGATCTTGGAGAAATCCTTGATAAATCTGCGGTAATATCCAGCCAAACCCAGAAAACTCCTGATCTCGGTGGGCGATCTCAGCACCTCCCACCTCAACACCGCCTCAATCTTGGCCGGGTCGACCAATATCCCCTTCTGGTTCACAAGATGCCCGAGGAACTGGACCTCTTGTAACCAGAATTCACACTTGGAGAACTTGGCATACAGTCTCTCCGATCTCAAAACCCGAAGAATCTCCCGCAAATGTTCCTCATGCTGGTCCCTAGTCCTCGAATACACCAAAATATCATCGATGAATACGATCACCGACCGATCCAGCATCGGTCGACACACCCGGTTCATGAGATCCATGAATGCGGCTGGGGCATTGGTGAGCCCAAAAGGCATCACCACAAACTCATAATGTCCATAACGAGTCCTGAAAGCAGTCTTTTGGATATCCTCCTCGCGAACTCTCATCTGATGATATCCCGACCTCAAGTCAATCTTGGAAAACCAAGATGCCCCCTGCAACTGATCGAACAGGTCGTCGATCCTAGGTAACGGATATCGGTTCTTAATCGTCAACTTGTTCAACTCCCGATAATCGATACACATTCGATGTGAACCATCCTTCTTCTTGACGAACAAAATCGGCGCTCCCCAAGGCGAACTACTCGGTCGAATGAATCCCTTTCCCAACAGCTCCTGAAGCTGCGAGGATAATTCCTGCATTTCCGGTGGGGCGAGACGATCAGGCGCCTTGGCGATGGGCGCCGCTCCCGGAACCAAATCGATACGAAACTCCACTTACCTCTCCGGAGGCACACCTGGTAACTCCTCGGGGAACACATCTGAAAACTCGCATACAATCGGAACGTCATCAATCGAATTGGGCCTCTCTGCGATCAGACGAGTATCCATCACATAGGCTATGAATCCATCACAGCCCTGCTGCAAACTCTGCCTCGCCCTGGCAGCCGAACAAAACGCCGACCCACACCAGTCCCCTCGCCATAAACCGTGAGCACTCCCCCACTAGGGTCTCGAATCATCACCGGCTGCCTCTCGCAGTCAATGACTGCTCCAAACTTGCTCAACCAATCCATGCCCACGATAATGCAAACATCCCCCATAGCTATAGGGACCAAGTCTATAGGAAACTCGACCCCAAAAATCTCGAGCACGCATCCTCGAATCACCTCGGTGGCGTATACCGCTCTCTCATTCTCTATAGCAACTCGCAGGGGACGACTCATCGTCTCCCGATCGATATCGATGTGCTGGCTAAAAGCCAACGAAACAAAGGACCGACTCGCACCTGAGTCGAATAATACCAAAGCAGGCACATGATTCACAAGAAAAGTACCTACGCAGATAATAATATAAGCATAATATCTCAGTATAAATGTAAATACATGAAAGAATACATACCGGCCACGACATCAGGCGCCGCACGGACCTCCTCCGCAGTCAGCTGGAAAGCTCTCCCACAAGCCTTCGGAGTCTCGGTCTTCACTGGCCGAACCTCAGGAACCCTGGCAGCAGGCAAAGATCCTTGGCAAAGCTGGGGGCACTCGGCCTTCCGATGGCCAGTCTGGTTGCAATGGAAGCAAACCATGAATCCCTTGGGGCAATCCCTAGCAATGTGCCCCTCCTTGCCACACTTGTAGCAAGCACCCGATCGACATGCCCCCTCGTGACCCTTGCCGCACTTTCCACAAGTGCGGCTCTTCTATCCTCCAGATCTCAAATCAGCGGACTTGGTCCGCTTGGCTGCCGGCTGAGACTGAGCCGGTCGCTGATCCACCCGTTGAGACTCGGCCTCCTCCCTAGCCTGGGTCTCAGCTCGATCTCACGCTTCCTGGCATTTGCCTGAAGCTCAGCAAAATTCTGATATGACGAGTTCGATACGAACTCCTGGATATCTCTCCTCAGCACTCCCAAATACTGGCTCATCCGAGCCTGCTCCGTGGACACCTGCTCGGGGCAGAACATCGCCCTCTCATGAAACTTCTGCGTGATCACCGTAACTGAATCATTACCCTGCTTAAGGGTCAAGAACTCCTGAACCAACCGTTCCCTTTCCACCGGGGGAACATAGTTGTCTCTGAACATAACAGTAAATCTCTCCCAAGTCACGGTTGAAACCTCCGCAAGAGTGAGGTTCGCCGTCACGAACTTCCACCAATCCTTTGCTCCCAGGCGGAGCTGGTTCAAGGCGAACCGTACCCTCAGATGCTCTGGACATGAACAAGTATAGAAGCATCCCTCGATATCAGAAATCCATCTCATCGCAGCAATCGGATCCTGCGTCCCGTCAAACTCTGGTGGCTTCGTGTTGCTGAACACCCGGAACAACAACGAGTCACCCCCCTGTGGTCTGGCAGCGGCCACAACTGCGGTAGCTGCAGCGGCGGCAGCCTCAGTCAATGCGGCGTACCGCTCATCAAACGTCTCCATCAGCGTGGTCTTAATAGACCCAAACATCTCCGGAATCTCGGCCCGGATCGCTGCAGCTACCTCCTCATGAATCATCTGACGAAGCTCCTCGTCAGTCACTCCACTCGTACCAAGTCTGTGTCGTGGTCCAACCATGATGTCTTTGGAATACAACATAAAAATATCAGAGACTCTATTGGGCATAATCGCAGTTGATAACGCAGTCCTACTCAGTCTCCGATACTCAGGGATTCTTACTTGGGCTGCCCACTGACCCGGTGTCCTTGGTAGCACGGGCCCAATACTACCAACTACACCGCGTCGGTATTCACCCCAAGTCCTCCTCCCCAAACCCCGAATCCTGAGTACTCTATTCTTATCGTACTCTAGTTACCCACTCGCTCTCGAGCACCTCATAGAAGCAGGTTTCCCTAGACTAAGGCATCACAAAATCAGGCCACTCTAGTCCTAATATGTATACCTAGTCTACTAGCATGCGTATCATATCATATCATATATCGTAACACATATAATAAGAGTATTTTGGGGATTTTACCGTTCGGGCGCTGGCTGACCGTACACACTTTTTCTTCTTTGGTCGTCTCACTTATCAAAAATTTTATTATTTATTTATTTATTTATTTATTTTTTATTTTATTTTATTTTATTTTTAAATTTTCTCAAATCCCCGGTTTGAGTTCAGTTACGCCCGAAGGTGTACCCGAATCCCTCAAACCAAGGCTCTGATACCAACTTGTAACGTCATAAAATTTCCAACCAAAAATTTTCATTTTTACAACCATCAAAACATGAGTAATAAGTTTAGATTCCAAAGTAACAATGTAGTCACAACCGATTACATAACGAAAGATAACATAATAGTTTCCCCGAGTATGTGTATGGTCACTCTGGCGCCTTCCCACTAGTACCTGAAACACATAATGCAACAACTGTAAGCATAAAGCTTAGTGAGTTCCCAAAATACAACATACGCACATACGCCTTTTCAGGCCTTGACCTTCCGGTCCGTGTGTCTCAGGGGACTTCTGTCCCGACTGGGTAAACCTTCCGGTCCTACCCACGTCAACCCTTCCAGTCCATATGACCACGCATTCCGGCCCATATCATGTTGCCTTCCAGCCCAAATTAACATATCATACATGACACATATAGCAAATAACTTAACACACGTAAGGCATGTATTTCATATCATATTCGACCTTCCGGTCACACAGTCTAAACCCTTCCGGGTACAGTATAGTGAAAAGACTCACCTCGAATGCCTCGCTAAGCCGCTAATCGTGAATCCTGAAATCACTCGGGTTCGAACCCTCGAGCTGCAATCCTCCTATGATATTATAATTCTATAATTATTACTTGTACCACAAAGGTGGACCATCCTTATCAAGTCAACACGGTTGACTTGGTCAAACGTCTTTAATCAATTTGGACCGGACTCGGCGACTCGGCGAGTCTACGCATGTTAATCAACTATCAGGGTTATTCCCCTTTGACTCGTCGAGTACTACCCCGACTCGACGAGCCCCCCTTGGGCCTGAATCACAGGGCCACCGCGACTCAACTCGCCGAGTCGAAGGTCAACTCGGCGAGTCCCAACCTGACTCGGTCCACCTGTCAAAACCTTTCCAACTCACTGAGTCGCCCACAACTCGGTCCGGACTACACACAGTATGGTCTCAAGGACAATCTTCAAGCGACTCGTCGAGTCTGTTCTTCAGACTCGGCGAGTCCATGCCATGCACCAGCTAAAACTGGCTTTTGCGGTCAGATCCGTTCCATACATACATAGATCTGGCCTTCCCAAGCTTATTTGTCACGTAAAGTCTCAGTCTTGGTTGCCATGCAATGCATACAAGGCTTATTTTGAAGAAACAACCACTAATATGGCAAGCTTAGCTTCTAACTCAAAAGAATGGACATAAAGCTTGTCATATGGGGTCTCCTGGACCTGCTAAGGTCCATATCTAGGTTCCATATCACCATGGGACCTCTCATACTTCCGATTCAAGCCAAGAAATGCAAGAAGAAACCCTAGATTTGGCACATCAACACAAAACACGATGCTTGGCTATGAAAATTACCTCAAAAAGACTCCCTTGAAGAAATAGCAACATATCTAAGCTCCCCAACACTTCAAGCTTGCTCCTCTCCCTCCTTTCCTTGCAATATCACACCAAATGATGAACAAATGGCCTCCAAACACACTCACAAGGGCTTACAGACGTATGGAGGCTCTTAGGGTTCAAGGTGGCCGCAAATGAGGGCCATAAGGTCCTTTAAATAGGGCTTAGGACCGGGAAATTGGGGTTTCATTAAACAGCGCGGACTCGCCGAGTCCATCCCTTGGACTCGTCGAGTCTGGGCGCGAACCCTCGCCCAAAACCGCGTCCTGACTCGGCGAGTTCGACCCCCAACTCGCCGAGTCCCCTCACAGAATATCATAAATATGAGAATGAAGGTACCTGGGGATCCGGGCTGTTACAAATATCTGTTGTAAACTCTTGTGGTTTTTAAAGATAGTGCTTTTCGTACCATACAGGTAGTGTCTCCAGATCTTCAGGGCAAACACAACTGCTCCCAGCTCAAGATCATGTGTGGTGTCGTTGACTTCGTGTGTCTTCAGCTGTCTCGAGGCATAGGCGATGACCTTACCTCGTTGCATCAGAACACAACCGAGCCCTTGGTTGGGTGCATCGCAGTATACAACAAAGTCTTCTATCCCTTCGAGGAGGGATAGTATCGGTGTGGTGCATAAGGATCGTTTCAGCGTTTGAAACGCTTTCTCTTGTTTCTCTTCATAGACAAAGGCCACACCCTTCTGGGTCACTATAGTAAAAGGTTTCGCAATCTGAGTGAAGTTCTGTATAAATCTGTGGTAGTAGCCAGCGAGATCTAGAAATTGACGAATTTCTGTAGGCGTCTTTGGTGCTGACCAGTTCTCAATGGCCTTAATTTTTGGTGGGTCCACATGGATTCCCTCTTTTCTAACCACATGTCCTAAGAATTCGACTCTTCGAATCCAAAGCTCACATTTAGAGAACTTCGCATAGAGCTTCTCCGATCGTAGAGTTCCTAGAACTAGTCGCAGGTGATCGCCATGATCCTCCTTACTTCGAGAGTAGATCAGTATGTCATCAATGAAGACGATAACGAATTGATCCAAGTAAGGATGACATACTCTATTCATTAAGTCCATTCGTTCCAAGAGATTTTTGTAGCGACTGCCAAAATCGTGAAGTGAACCTACTATCTTGGTCGGAGATGATGGATATTGGTACACCGTGTAGTCGTATAATCTCTCAGATGTATGTTCGAGCTAGCTTCTCCATCTTGTCGGTTTCCTTTATAGGTAGGAAGTGTGCGGATTTTGTTAACCTATCTACAATTACCCAGATGGTGTCTAGCCCACTTGCTGTCTTAGGTAATTTGGTTATGAAGTCCATGGTTATGTGTTCCCATTTCCACTGGGGTATTTCGGGTTGCTGTAACAATGCCGATGGCTTTTGGTATTCTACCTTGACTTTAGCGCAAGTCAGACACTTGCTCACATAGGTAGCGATCTCTGCTTTCATGTTCGGCCACCAATATAGTTTCTTGAGCTCTAGATACATCTTGTTCGAACCTGGGTGCACAGAGTATCGAGTCTTATGAGCCTCATTCATGACCACGTCTCTGAATCCTCCAAACTTCGGTGTCCAGATCCGATCCACAAAGTAACGAACTTCGTCACCCTTGACCTCAAGATTCTTATCCATTCCCCTTAAGGCTTCACTTGCCAGGTTCTCTGTTGTCAAGGCTTCCCTTTGTGCTTCCCTGATTTGTGTGGATAGGTGTGAATGGATCGTCATGGTTAAGGATTTCACTCGGCAACCCGAGTATTCCTTTCGACTAAGAGCATCAGCTACTACATTCGCTTTTCCTGGGTGATAAAGAATTTGGCATTCGTAGTCATTCAGTAGTTCAACCCATTGTCTTTGCCTCATGTTGAGATCCTTTTGATTGAGAATGTGCTGAAGGATCTTGTGATCGGTGAAAATCGTGCATTTCGTGCCATAGAGATAGTATCTCCAGATCTTTAGCGCAAAAACGACTGCTGCTAGTTCAAGATCGTGTGTAGTGTAGTTGACCTCGTGCGTCCTGAGTTGTCTTGAGGCGTAGGTGATGACCATTCCTTGTTGCATTAGGACACATCCAAGACCTTGATTAGATGCGTCATAGTAGACTACGAAGTCTTCTGTTCCTTCTGGTAGGGACAATATAGGTGCACTGCATAGAGCTTGCTTCAGTTTAGAATGTCGCGTCTTATCTTTCTTCCCAATTGAATGTAACACCCTTTTGGGTCAGGGTGGTAAGTGGTTTCGTAATCTTCGAGAAGTTCTGTATAAACCTTTGATAGTAGCCAGCCAGGCCCAAGAATTGTCGGATTTCCGTTGGGGTTTTGGGAGCTGACCAGTTCTCAATTGCCTTGATTTTGGAGGGGTCCACGTGTATCCCATCTTTGCTAACCGCGTGACCTAGGAAATCTACTTTTCGAATCCAAAATTCTCACTTTGAGAATTTTGCATATAACTTTTCGTTTCTTAGAGTTTCCAAGATTTGTTGGAGGTGTTGACCATGTTCTTCTTTACTCTCTGAATAGATGAGTATATCATCTATGAACACAATCACAAATTTTTCCAGGAATGAACGATCGATTCATTAAGTCCATGAGCACTGCCGGTGCATTCGTTAATCCAAAGGGCATCACTACAAACTCGTAGTGACCATAACGAGTTCGAAATGTTGTTTTGGGAACATCTCCTTCTGAGACTCGCAACTGGTGGTACCCGGATCTCAAATCGATCTTCAAAAAATAACTCGCTCCTTGGAGTTGGTCGAACAAAACGTCGATGCATGGTAAGGGATATTGGTTCTTGATAGTAAGCTTGTTGAGTTCCCAGTAATCGATGCACATGCGGAAAGATCCATCCTTCTTCTTTACGAACAGGACTGGTGCTCCCCAAGGTGAGAAGCTTGGCCTGATGAATCCTTTGTTAAGGAGTTTGTTTAATTGGCTAGATAATTCTTGCATCTCAGCTGGCGCCAGATGATACGACAACTTAGGTACTGGGGTAGCTCCGGGAATTATATCGATTCTGAACTTGACTTTTCGTTCTGGTGGGACACCGGGAAGATCTTCGTGGAAGACATAAGAAAAATCACAGACCTCTGGAATGTCTTTGATGCCTTTTGTTTCCTTTTCCTTATCTACCACGTAGGTTAAGAAGGCATGGTACTCCTTACGTAGGTATTTCTGGGCTTTGACGCAAGAGATGATTTGTAAACTGGTACTGGGTTTATCACCATAAATGACAAGAGTTTCGCCGTTTAGCAGGTTTAGCCGAACGACCCTTTCATGACTAAGTATATTGGCATGGTGTAGGCTTAACCAATCCATACCGATGATGACATCAGAGCTCTTTATAGTCATCGAAATTAGATTGATTTGAAATGAATGTTCGTTTAGAGTTAGTATGCAGCCTATGTACATATCATTTGTGCGTTCTATTCTACCGTTTGCCATTTCTACTGTGAATATCTTATTGAGTGTTTTAGGGTTCTGTTTTAGTATGTGCTTGAATTTATGACTCACGAAACTCCTCTCCGCACCACAATAAAAAAGTATGCATGCATAAGCGTTATTGAGGAGAAACGTACATGTAACCATCGTAGGATCAGCTATTGCTTCGTTCTACCCTATTGCCAGCACTCTTCCCATGATGCCAGCATTCCTTGCCTTAAGGCAGTCTCTCTTGTAGTGTCTAGCCTCACCGCATCCATAACATGCCTGGCCCACCCCGACTCCAGGGACTTGGGTGATTGGCCGTGCCGGTGCTTTACAGAAACGGGCAGTGTGCCCTTTCTTGTTGCAATTGTTGCAATGCATTTCCTGACAATTTCCGTGATGGAAATTGCATTTGCTGCATTTCGGTAGGTTCCCAGCGTATTGCTTCGCTGGGGCAGAGGTAACTGGGGCAGCAGTGGGGGTAGTAGCAGCATGGATTGCCACTAGTTGTTGTTTTTTGGAAGGTTCCTGTGAAGACTGACTCTTCCTCTTGTTCCATAACTTTTTCTTACTGTTGTTGTTGGTATTGATGTTGTTGTTGTTGTTTCCTATGGTTTTCTCCAGGACAGCAGTTGCGAAGCCTTTACAGATTCCATGGTCAACGAGAGCTTGTGCCAACTGTTTGGCACTATCGAAAGTGACTGGTTTGGAAGCTAGTACACTTCCTCAAATCTGGGGTGACAGTCCCCAAATGTATCTTTTGATTTTCTTGCTCTCTAGAGCAACCATCCCCAGGAAAAGGATTGCCAAGTCACTAAACCTATTGGTATAGGTTGTGATGTCCGAGCCTACCATAGTAAGGCCCCAAAGTTCCTTCTCTAGTTTTTGTACTTCACCCCTTGGACAGTACTCTTGCATTAACAGTTGTTTTCGGTTCTCCCAGCCCATAGAATTTGCCACTACCAGGGTTAGTGACTTGATGTGTCCATTCCACCACGTCAGGGCTCTCTCGGAGAATGTACAAGTGGCAAAATTTACCTTGCTCACTTCCAGACATGCACAGATCTCGAAAACCGCTTCTGTTTTCTCTATCCTTTGTGATAGAGCCATTATCCCTCCGGATCCGTTAAAATTCATGGGATTGCTATTGGTGAAGTACTTGAAGGTAAAATCCCCTGAACGACCTGGGCGTTGGCCATTTGTAGAGCTATTCACTCCTCCTCCCGACCCATTATTACTCATCTGTACCATTGCTGTTGTTACTGCAGCTGTTACAACAGCAATCAATGCGACATTTTCCGTCGATGGAGGTGGTGGTGGTGGAGGTATCGTGCCCGGCCTGGGTCTTAGGTTTGTACGAGGAGGCATCGTGCTGTCAAGAAATAAAAATAAAAGATTATAAGCTTTGGTGGTTGAGAGTTGAATGACAATGAGCTAACTATCTTTAATAATTCGGGAATTTGGTTTGACCAACAACGGGCTTTTAGTTTGATTCACAAATGGTGTTTGAATAACAATAAGCAAACTCATGAACTCGAATGAAATGCACAGGATTAACACACGAAAGAGGTATGCCCTATATATATTAAACATATGGTTGCGTTACATCCAAAGTTAGAAAGTTTTGACCTTTCGAAAGGTGTCTGATTATAGAAAGTTAAAGAAGGTAAGACTTTTAGCCGATGGTCCTATTCTATATGAAAATTTGGGGTTAGGCGAGCACTACTTGCTGCGCAGATTAAGCTTGGAGCTTGACTCCGCGTCTGATTGCTTGGCCCCCATGAGATGCCTATCAAAGGCAGCTTGTTGTTCCCTCAAATCTCTTATTCCGGAGAGAGCTGCAGTCATTTGATCTTGGAGGGAGTTGGTGTGGAGTTGAGCATTCCCTTGTGGCATGTCTAGGCGACGGATGTTAGCTGTGTTCTCTTCCATCCTTATGTCAACCTCGCGAATCCGGTTTGCTTGGACTCCGGATTGATAAGCCTGATTGGCAAGTTTACCTACCACAACTGGGAGTGCTCAATCAGCTGAACTTCCTCCGCTAACATCGTAGAAATCCTGACACATACCGTAAGGAGGGTGCAGTCCTTGTTGCTGACTCCAATGATGGATCTGGCTTCCCCAGACGGGGGTTGGTCCTTGAAATCCCATCTTGAAAGGAGGTTGAGCCGATGGAGGTCGGACGGCTTGTGGATTGATTACCTCGGGCTCTGAAGTTGAGCTATCTAAATCTTCCTCTTCCTCGTCTTCCATGGGTTCCTCCTCGGGGTCGTCTACAATCCATACTTCATTACCTTGGTTGGGGTAGTAGGGGTCGCCGGTGTGATGAAATCCAGCCATTGAGTCTATATGTGAATAGGGTTAAGAATTGACTATAAGCTAAAGTACGTAAAATTTACCCCTAAGTTTGACGGTTGAAGATACCAAAATACTTCCATAGTATTCGTAATGATATGCTCTTGGTAAGTTTTAAATTTGTTGTCCACTGCAGATTATATATCCCAAGGCACACCTGCACTACACAATTTATTTATAATACTTCTATATTACCCTAAGTATGAAAATAAATCGTTGTATGCATGTATTTGCGCTTTTATGACTCAAATAGTTTAAGTTAAAATGAAACGTGGTTCGAGTGTAAAAACATTTTGTCAGAGACCTTGAGTCCCTATGCATTTATAGTTTGTATATCTTATGTGGTTCGATATACTTAGTTCACTATAAACAATGCTCTGATACCAATCTGTCACACCCCCAAACCAGAACGGCAGAATCGTTAGAGGGCGGATGAATTCATGTAGTATCGCAACAATCGAATACACAGTAAAGAAAGTAATACAACCATCATATATATAATTTAAAAGTTTACATTGTTTGAAAGGTACTTGTTTCAAAAACAAATTACAATATGATGTCAAAATGAAACTAAACTGACGCCACAACGTCCTTTCTTCAAAAACTTTTTGTTTACCTATTTCACTGAATTCCTGAGAAATACAAGTAGTTTTGAAAGAGTAGATCAGCATTTAAGTTGGTTAGTTCATAAGTATTTAGTAACGATGTTTATAAGAAATAAAATGAAAATGGTTTGTACATGTTTAAATGTTCCTAGAAAATCCCATATTTTCTACTATAGTAGATGGTAGTTGAAGTGTTCCAAAACTTGTAATGCAATAGTGCTTTTTATGCCTAAAATAGTAAGTTTATGTATAAATTGCTACGACATTAAACAAACTCGTAAATCAATGTGTTTTTAATACTACATGTGAGTCTTATAACCATGCTATTTGAACAGGATGCCTATAACAATGTCCTTCAGGCCTTTGAAAGTTATGACGTTTGTCACCCCAGGTCTGTCGGCCTAGCTGTAGCTAACAGCTTAGGTGTGGGATTGTCAATCCCACATAGATCTATACACAAGTATCACACTCCCCCTACAAGGGATTTTGGTATATAATACATGACTTAGAATGCATACTCGAAAGTACATGAAATGTCTCACAAAACTTAGTATAAAATAGATTTACGTATGAAAATGTCCATTTGTTCTTGTGTATGAAAATATCTCTTTGATATAGTGTTTCTAGTATGTAAGTGTTCATGATTTTCTCGTAAACTATACCTATTATAGTTTTTGAAAGCGTGTGTTTCGTTCATATAGTAAACCCTAGTGTAATATTCACTTGTTATGTAAAGTATAACATTTATAGTGACATAAATGATCACATATACTTAAAGTATAAATATAGTGTTTGATTCGTGTATATATATATATATATATATATATATATATATATATATATATATATATATATATATATATATATATAAACACGTTTTATTTCCAAAAGACAAGATGTTATCGAGAATATATATTGCATACGAAAGTTCTCACGTAGTAATTATGAATCATATATGATTTACTTGATAAAAAGAGTATATAGTGAAACTTTATGTTACACACGATAATAACCGTGTGTTTACTTGTATTACCCCCCCCCCCCCCCCTTAAAAGTGTATAAAAAAGCATTGATAAAACATTTGAAAGTGTAGTTTATAGGGGTATGAACTCACTTGATAGCTTGGAGAAGGTGAGATGAAAACCGAGCAGAACTTCGACTCTAGAAAGAGGATTTTCTCGGGATTCTTGGGAATCTCGGAAGTGTAAACTTCCTTCGGGTCTTGGGTATGAGAACCGGGGCTTCAGGATATTTCTTGCACGTAAGACGAGTTAAAAACACAAGAAAAAGGAGAGAGAATGAGCAATTTACTCGGAACCCTCGCATCCCTTTTATAGGGGTTGGGAACTGCCTCGGTACGCTGGGTGTACGGGGTTACATGGGGTGTACCCGTGCATCATGTGTGACCGCATCCTTGACTGCTGGAACTTCTGATAGGACAAGGCATAGGGGAGTAGAGGGGCGATGTGGATGTTCCGAGGCCTAGCACTCGAGTACGCTGGGCATACGAGGGTACACTGGGCATAACTTGGATTGGCCCGGTGACTACTCCTTCAGATAATACCGGATTTTTAAATTAAATTTATATTTTAATTATTTAGTAAACTTCTAAAATTCATATCTTTTTCATACGAACTCCGTTTTCGATGTACTTTATATACACGCGTAGGTGAGACTATGCTCTACAACTTTCGTTTAGACCCCGTCGGAAAATTTTGAAATTATTTTTATTATTTATTTTTAAAAGGTTGGGGCAGGAAAAGTCTGTTAGAAATCCATAACTTCTTCATCCGATGTCTGTTTTCGCCAGACTTTTTACCGTTGTAATAACATTGTCGAGACCTTCGATTCTCATTTAGGTTAAGTCGCTCGATCTCTGTTTTGAGTTTTTAGCTGTCTACTGCTATACCGATCTTTGGAAATTTATAACTTCCTCATACGAGGTCATATTTGGGCATTCTTCGTATGTACGCTCACAGTTTAATGATATCTAATATAGTAGGTAACCAAATAGAGACTTTGGTTCATTTTATTTTCCAAGTTAATTTCATTATTTTCAAAAGTGGTTACAATACTTGACTTTTTAGGTCATTACATAGAGTCGAAATATCGAGTTGTCACAAGGCATCCTTCAATTACAAGTTTATAAAGATGAATGGAGTAGTTAGAGTCAATCGTAAGCATAGTGAGAGTGTTCCATTGGCTAAATCGCCATAGTCCAACAGTTGAGTGGGTGTATGTTTTGAAATAGCAGTATAGTAGAAGAGTAGGGAAACACAAGAGTACAAATTTTTCCAACATATTAGATAACTGTCAATATTACTGGTATTACTGATGTAAATGAGTTCAGGAAAAATGACCTAGCAGTAGGTCTTACATCAAACCATACGAGGGAAAATGTTGACAGTTTAGTAAACTAGATAGTGTTCTGAAAGACATGAATAATTTACAGACAAGTGCTTCGTAGAGCACAGATACGAAAGGCTATTCCTTAATCAAAAGAAAATATGTGCTAGACATCTTCTAACGGCGATGGGAATTCCTCGAGCGAACCCTAAGGTCTTCCATCTGACCAACCACTTCTTGAAGGTGTCGTTCATGAGCCCTCTGGCGAACTCGAAGTTCTATGACTTCAACTCGGGAGGCAGCTAGCTGTTGCTATAGAGCCTTATTGGTCCTTATGGTTCTTTCCATCGTCTCTTCGAGATGGAGAATGCAGACTGTGTTGACACTAGAGTTGGCATCAATCTCCACTACTCGGTCGATGGCTGCCCGACCTTATTCGACATTTCGAGCAATCCTACGGATTACGATGGGTAGGGCTCGGTTAGCCGAGCCACCCTCGCGTATGTTGTAGAAGCTTCGGTCCCCGTTGTAGGGTAAGGGTTGACCCTGTTCATCGCTCCATCGATTCAATGTTGTTGCCCACAAGGGTGTAGGACCCTATAACGCTGGTCGGGGTTGTTAATTGGGGCTTGACCTACTTGGGGTAGGTTGTTGACTTCGGGCTCGGAGTCAGATCCATCCGAGAAGCCTTTTGCATGATGATCATCCAAAGGGATTTGATGCTCATCTTCGGGCTCTTCTTCAAGCCATCCAACATTGCCGTGGGGTGGAAAGTACGGTTCGCCATGATGATGGAATCCAACCATGATATCTACGTGAGAAAAGGGGTATAAGAATCTTATATAAATAAGCGTACTAGCTAAGATAATTATAAGATGATCTTTATCAGTTATGTCAATACTTGTATAGTGTATACCAGTTATATGAAATCAAAGCAGGATAGACCTTCGAATCAGTGACCCTAACTCCAAATCCACAACCGAACAAGGAACAAGAAGTAAACCAAAGATCACATATTCTAAGTCTATAACACCTAAATTTCATATAACCTTAGCGTATCCACTTAACGACTGTTTAACTACTTGATAGAGACCTTTTTAGTTCTCAGATTATAGTAACACATATACTCCCATAGTATTTTAGACTTATGTTCTATTCTAGTGTTTTCACTATAGTAGTGTTGGTAAGTTTTTAGACTTGTTGCGATATCACAACCATTCATGAGCATATGCTAATCACTCCTCGGACCAGCATAGTTGATCAGGCTATGCCACTCCCAGGACTGACCATACATCCCCGAGCTTACTTGTGATATTCAACAATCGTAATACTTTTGTATTTTTCACTATGACACTGATTTTAGTATGAATGCAGGCTTGTATACTTAGTTAAATATTTTATTATTTAAAAGTATAAACTCTTGGTCAGAGTGTCTTAATCCCATTGTGTTTATAGTTAGTATATCTTTTATGGGTTGATATACAAGATTCACTATAAACGATGCTCTGATATCAATCTATCACACCCCCAAAACAAGAAAGGCAGAAACGTTCTGGGGTGGAGGACGTCACGTATAGTATCACAACACAGTATAATAGTAAACAAGTAGACAACATCATCATCTATTGCATTAAATATATAATTTTAATACAAGTGTGTTCTGTGGTTTATAAGACACCAAAATTTGAATCAAAATAAAAGATGAGTCTTGTATGTGCTCCATATTCTTAAAAACTGGCATCGGTACATGTCTACTGATGACCTGAGAATACAAGTTATTTTGAAAGAGATTATCAACATTAAAGCTGGTGAGTTCATAAGTATTTAGTGTCTATGATTGTATCAAAATGTTTGAAATAGTGTTTGAAGTACGAGTTTGTAAACGTTTGTGGTAAAAGTATGTAAATGTTTGTAAACGTTTGTAACTCCTAGAAAATCCTATATTTTCTACTAAAAGTAGCCTTCTACCAAGGTACAACTGTTATGTATGTTTGTTTCTTGTAAAAGTGTATAATTTTCCCAAGCGTAACTATCATTATTGAAATATAGTTTGTACATTAATGTTTAAGTGAAGTGATCACCAAATAAATGTAAAGGTAAATTAATGTAATACTATAGTGTTGTATTATAATAACTATTGTTGTACTAACTACCTTAAACCGGATTTATATCTAGGTATTATGGGGTGCCAGTCTCTATTTTCTCATACCGCGATGTTCAGTTCACCTACCATTTCTGGCAGAAGTTCCACGAGGAACTGGGCACACGGCTACACTTTAGTACATCCTATCATCTGCAAATAGACATAAAGAGTGAGCAAACCATGCAAACTCTCGAGGATATGCTGAGAGCCTACATTATAGACATCGGTGGGAGCTGGGACTCCTACCTACCCCTTGCAGAGTTCTCTTACAACAACAACTTTCATTCCAGTATTGGTGCTCCACCATATGAGCTATTGTATGGATGGAGATACTGCACCCCAGTCTGTTAGGGCAAGGTTGGCCATAGGGTGATGGGTCGGACTGAGGTAGTCCTACAGACTACCGAGATGATTTAGTAGATCAGACAGCAATTGCAAACCGCATAGAGTTGGTAGAAGAGTTATGCCGACCGACACCGATCTGAGTTGGAGTTTTAGGTCGGTGACATGGTACTCCTGAAGGTCTCACCCTTGAAGCGTGTGGTTCGCTTTAGGAAGAGGGGGAAGTTAGGTCCCCGATACATCGGGCCATTAAGGATCACTATCAGGGTTGGCAAGGTGGCGTATTGACTAGATCTTCATGTGGAGCTAAGTCAGATCCACAACACTTTCCATGTTTCACAATTACGGAAGTGCATTCTGGATGAGGAGGTAGTAGTGTCATTAGATGATATTCAGGTTGATAAACGCATGAATTACGTGGAGAGGCCAGTGGCCGTTCTTGAAAGGAAGGTGAAGGTTCTACGGAACAAGGAAGTACCTTTGGTAAGGGTACAATGGCAACACCGTAGGGGATCCAAGTGGACTTGGGAGTCAGAGGCAGAGATGCGGGAGCATTACCCCGAGTCATTTACCGCAACAGATTCGAGGATGAAATCTAGTTCAAGTGAGGGAGAATTGTAATACCCCGACTCCCAGGTATGAAATTTAAAAGCTTAAAGTCATATTCTTGAACCTACTCAACGAGTTGGTTGCCCTACCTCGCCGTGTAGAAGAGGATGAGGACGCGTAAATTATGAGGTCTACTCGACGAGTCAGATAACCTCGAGTCGACGTGTAGGAGCTGGAAAATGAAACCCTAATTTTTAGGGTTTGCACCCTATTTAAAGGATCTTAAGTCCTTTCCTCCAGCCCCTTACCACTTCTTGACGGCCAGAAGAAACCCTAATCAGCCTAGACCTTGTTCTTGAGTATTAGTGAGATTTAAAGAGTGATTTTGTTTCATTTTGTGAAGAAGGTTAGAAGTCTAAGGAGCTTGGAGAAAATAGAAGCTCGTGGATCTGAATCTACTTCATCTTGGCATCATTCTGAAGGTAACAAGTCATTACCTTGACTTATCTTTAGCCAAATCTCTTCATTCAAAGGTTTAGGATCATTTTTAGCATATTTGTGAGTCAATTTGGGTTTTGGGCATGATCTGAAGTTGTAACTTCAGATATGGACTCCTCTAAATCCTTATAGCCATAAAGTTATCTTATTTAGCAAGTTAAGGCTCGTCTTCTTGGTTTAAGCCTTTCCCTTAGCTTGGTTTTGGCATCCAGGACCATGCATGTACGTAATGTTTGCAACTTTATGTGGAAACCATGCCCTAGGAGGTTAGATCTGCAAGATGGAGCTTTGGGGTAGCATAAAAACGTCTGGATGAGAAATGGACTGAAGGGACTCGACAAGTCGGTTGAAGAGTGTATGTATTGGTTCTGCATGATCTCGATAAGTTAGTAAGAAGACTTAATGAGTCGGTTAGGGTTTTCCTGACATTTGGACACACATGGACTCAATGAGTTGGATGGAAACTCAGCGAGTCAAATAGGGTTTTTATGATTTCCTGAGCTCTTATAGAACAGGACGAGTTGCTAGCTGCACTCGACGAGTTGGGTCAACATGGACTATTGACTTTGACCGTTGACTTAGACTTCGACCAATGGTTGACCAGTTGGACTTTGAGGGTATTTTGGTAATGTAAGATTCTAATGGACTTGGTCCTATGGTGATATTAGGTGGTTAAGTTCATGTTTGTGATTCTGAAGTTTGATCTTATCGTAACAGTTCAACATCGTGAGGTGAGTTCTTCTCACTATATCAACAAGGTCTAAGGCACCAAGGGCAACCCATATGATTTGTATCCTGGTTATAGGATGGTTGCTGATAAGTAAGGTATCGAACTCAGGGAACGAGCAATTAAACTAATAACTAATTTTAACTAAAACAAATAATAAAAGTAAAGGGTTTTTCTCTAGTTTTGCAAGACTAGAAACTTAAACAAACTAAATTAACTAATTAACTAAAGCAATAACTATTTACCAAATTTAATAAAGATGTTTCTATTTAGGTTCAACCAATTCACTCCTATGGTTATTTAAGTTAAGGTGGATTAATTGCTATTGGTTACCAATGATAATAGTTAGGTTCATATTCATTACTCCTAACCCTTAGACAATTAACTAATTTAAGCGTTGATCAAGTGTTTAAACTAATTAATTCCCTAGATTAATTATTTGGATTAAATAAGATTTGTAATGGTCAATTAAGTTATTAATTCAATTAACCTCTTGTTGATGGTTTCTCAAACAAGCTCACACATCAATCTTCCTATTTTCTTATTAATCTTAGTTTCATACTCATTACTTCCAAGCATACGTTTTAGCATTCACATAGACATATGAGGTTAACAATTAAGTGATGTTCATGCAACCTAATTGCCTTCCAATTAACAGAAAATAGTAGTGATTAATACATAAGGTTCTTTAACAAACTTAATTTAATAAATCACCAATAGACAATTAAACAAGAATTAATAATTAAACCATAGGAGTTCTTTGGTATTCCCCAAACAGAAACAAAAACGAGTTTAGCTCATAGTTGCAGTAGAAACAAACACAAAAACAAAGTTTATGAAAGCAAACATGTTTAATTCCTAAGTCTAAGTGGTAGAATTAACCTAATTGCTTGAATTCTTCCAACTCTTGAAGCTTAGGGTTCCTTAGCGCTTTCTGAACCTTTTAGTCGCAGCTAATCCTTCAAAAATCGCCAGGAGTTCCGTCCCATGGGATAAGGATACGTCTTTTAAAGATATCCCAAAAAATAGGGTACTCGGCGAGTAGCAAAATCAACTCGCCGAGTAGGTCCATACTTATCCGTCTTTAAATTAGCAGTCGTATTTATCTTCTGGCATATCGTCGTGTACTCACCGAGTAGGGTCGATCTACTCGCCGAGTAGGTCCTTCTTTCACTCTTTAATCTTCACTTGCTTTCCCTTTTCTCCTTTTTTTGCCTCCAAGCATATCTTTTGGACTGAAAACACAATTCAAAGCATTTTAAGTACCTTTTGTCCATATTATTCTCATAATTAACCAAAAATAACTAAGAATATATGTTAAATAATTAACTAATTATGCACATATCAAAATACCCCACACTTGACTTTTGCTTGCCCCCAAGCAAAACTAAATTTTAAACACACTAAAATCACATTAATAACTCCAATCCAACCCAGCCATTATGCCAAGACCGCAACGTATGCATTTGTGTCTAAAATTCCTAAAAACCCCCCATACTTCAAATACTCACAATCCTCATAAACATTCGCCCACTCACCCCGAACTATGCTCATTTTATGCAACCCTCCGAATCCATCCTCAGAAAATCTCTTTACCCTCAAGGTATTTTTAATTGAGCAACCCAAGCATACATAATCTAGAATTACAACTTTTCGATACCACTATGGAATTCTTTGAATTCTTCACTTTCTTGATAATTTGATCTTGGATATCTTTGAATTCACCAACTTGTATTGACTTTTGGTATCTTCAACTCTTTGGATTTCTCAGAATTTTGATCTTCAGATCTTCTCTTCATTTGCTCCAAAATTCCCATAACTTTTCTAACAATTCTTTTTTTTTCTTTCATGTATTTCTCAATTTTTTTTTCACTCAAATCCCTACATGCTTAAGCAGGGGCGCTCAATCTCAACCTTTATTGGCTAACGATAAAAAATTTCCTGGATACATTTCAGGTTTAGGCTGCTAAACATATTGCATCCCTCAGGCTGAGCAAGGTCGTGTTTTTGTCTCATGATTTCACTGAAATAAGGAAGCCACAAATGCACTAGAACGTATATAGGCTCAACTAAACATTTGGGTTTTCATGCAATCATCAAATATAATACTAGCATGATCCCTAATTGCTTTACCAAAATTTTCTAAATTAATCCTAGCAAATTTTATGCAAAACTTTAAAAATTAACTAGTGTAACCAACCAACCCCCTACCCCTCATTTAATTTATGCAATGTCCCCATTGCATATCATGCATGATAAAGAACAATAAAAATAAAGAAAGAATTGGAACAAACTCCCCTGGGATAGTAGTGGCAAGGTTGATATCTATTCTCTTCAGCTCCATCTTCAATTACTTTAGACATGGGAACAGCTCATCCATGTCTTGGATGTCAAAATCTCGTGTGGTACATTCTTTATAAAAGCTCCAAACATAAGGGAAAAACTCTTGGAAATGCTCGGAAAATGATCTTCAAAGAATAGAATCAATGCCCATATCAAATGTCATCAAATCTTCAGCTCAAAAGTAAGAAGAATGAGCGACTCGTCGAGTCAGTATGTAGACTCGCCGAGTTGAAGCGTAAATGGAAGAAGAATCGTGAATTTTCACATGGACTCGGCGAGTCCATAAGATGCACTCGGCGAGTAGATCGCTGTGTGACAAAATTTTTATTCTGCCCAAGTCCGTTTATGATGTATGGGGGTTATATAAACTAATAATTTCCCTCATTTTTCTTTAGGTAATAAACACTATATAACCCTTCTATCAATTGGACTCATAGCTTGACTCAAAACTTCGTTTCCTCTCTCGCCTAGACTCAATTTCTCGCTTCATCAGCCTTGACTCTAGACCCTCACATGCATCCTTACACTCAAACTGAAAAGATCAAAAACAAAAACCAAGAAAAAAAACATCAAAATAAAAATTCCTATATTATCCCTAAATACTAGAAGTTTAAAAGAAAAAGAAAAGCAAACTCTAATGACGGGTTGCCTCCCGCAAGCGCTTCTTTTTGTGCGAGTCTTTAGCTGGACTCCCAACTTAATAAACTTCCAATAAACTCAATGTCATTCCATCCATTGCATTAAATATTTTCTTTTGACCAATTTGTAAAATTCGACTCTTTGCTTCAAAAATTGGCCAAACAAGCTTGAATTCATAAAACCCATGAATATTGACAAGGGTTGGAACCGGTTGGATACTAATCATAAATGGATCGTGATTCAGAACTTTCTCCAAAGTTGGAGTCGTCACCCCACGCTTCGAAACACAAACCGGAAGAACAGGGGGCCACATCGTGGTAATGGTCAAACCACAACTTGGTTCCTGCAACTCAGGTTTTTCTTGTTCTTCATCTAACCCCTCTGCTAGCAATCTTTCCAGCTCCTCCAAATCTTTTTCTGGATTAAATTCTTCATATTGTAAATCTAGCTCTTGTAAATCGGATTGTTCTTGTGTGTTGGGCAAGATGTTATCTAACCATCTATCAAATTTCTTCAAATCTTCATCCCATCCACACTCCTCATCTTCTTGCTCAATTTCCTGCACTACTTCCTCAAGAAAAGCATCACATCGAGATTTGGAAAATACATAATAATAAAAAAATTAACTATATAAAAAAAATCAATAAAATCAAAATGATAACAATTAGCAAATAAAATTAACTATTTAGAACCGTTCCCCGGCAGCGGCGCCAAAAACTTGATGTGTGTAAATTCAACTAGTTTTATCCCTACTTTTTATTAGTAATTTGAGCACACAAAGGCAGTGAACCTGTCTATAAGTGGTATAGATTGATAAATAAGGTATCGAACTCAGGGAACGGGCAATTAAACTAATAGCTAATTTTAACTAAAACAAATAATAAAAGTAAAGGGTTTTTCTCTAGTTTTGCAAGACTAGAAACTTAAACAAACTAAATTAACTAATTAACTAAAGCAACAACTATTTACCAAATTTAATAAAGATGTTTCTATTTAGGTTCAACCAATTCACTCCTATGGTTATTTAAGTTAAGGTGGATTAATTGCTATTGGTTACCAATGATAATAGTTAGGTTCATATTCATTACTCCTAACCCTTAGACAATTAACTAATTTAAGCGTTGATCAAGTGTTTAAACTAATTAATTCCCTAGATTAATTATTTGGATTAAATAAGATTTGTAATGGTCAATTAAGTTATTAATTCAATTAACCTCTTGTTGATGGTTTCTCAAACAAGCTCACACATCAATCTTCCTATTTTCTTATTAATCTTAGTTTCATACTCATTACTTCCAAGCATACGTTTTAGCATTCACATAGACATATGAGGTTAACAATTAAGTGATGTTCATGCAACCTAATTGCCTTCCAATTAACAGAAAATAGTAGTGATTAATACATAAGGTTCTTTAACAAACTTAATTTAATAAATCACCAATAGACAATTAAACAAGAATTAATAATTAAACCATAGAAGTTCTTTGGTATTCCCCAAACAGAAACAAAAACGAGTTTAGCTCATAGTTGCAGTAGAAACAAACACAAAAACAAAGTTTATGAAAGCAAACATGTTTAATTCCTAAGTCTAAGTGGTAGAATTAACCTAATTGCTTGAATTCTTCCAACTCTTGAAGCTTAGGGTTCCTTAGCGCTTTCTGAACCTTTTAGTCGCAGCTAATCCTTCAAAAATCGCCAGGAGTTCCGTCCCATGGGATAAGGATACGTCTTTTAAAGATATCCCAAAAAATAGGGTACTCGGCGAGTAGCAAAATCAACTCGCCGAGTAGGTCCATACTTATCCGTCTTTAAATTAGCAGTCGTATTTATCTTCTGGCATATCGTCGTGTACTCGCCGAGTAGGGTCGATCTACTCGCCGAGTAGGTCCTTCTTTCACTCTTTAATCTTCACTTGCTTTCCCTTTTCTCCTTTTTTTGCCTCCAAGCATATCTTTTGGATTGAAAACACAATTCAAAGCATTTTAAGTACCTTTTGTCCATATTATTCTCATAATTAACCAAAAATAACTAAGAATATATGTTAAATAATTAACTAATTATGCACATATCAGTTGCTATGGGAGTGATCGGTTAGATTGATATCCTGGTTATAGGATGGTTGCTATGTTACTGAGTTGTAGATATATATGATTATCTGTACTTGCTAGCTAGCGTATGATATTTATGTGCACATGTTTGTTGGTTTGGGGGATCGAGTTGAGGCAGGTCCTGCTTTGTTCTATAAGCCAAGATACACAGGGCGGACCAGATAGATTGCAGACTCGGTTTGGGCAACTAGTCAGGCCGAAGGCCCGACGAGCAATCTGGATAGGCTGAAGGTCCTGAGAGGCGGTCCAGACGTACCGAAGGCTCGTAGAGCAGTCTAGATAGACTGATGGCATGTGAGGTGGTCCGGTCAAACTGATGGCTTATTATGCATGAAGTGTTTGTTTATATGATATGGTTATATATGTATGGCATTGTTTTTGGGGGAACTCACTAAGCTTTGGGCTTACAATTATTGTTTTGTTTCAGGTACTTTTGATGATCGCGGGAACGCAAACACGTGATCGTGCACCTCCTTATGTTTTATGTTTTTATTCCGGGATACACTGACACTATACCATTTTGAAAACAAGTTTTGTGATAATTATTGGTTTTGAAATTTTTAAAAAAGTTTAAATTTGGCATGATTTTTATGGGTGTTACAGAAAATGGGACGTTACAAATAGATCACTGCAACATAACAACATCTTATATACCAGGATAAATAACCTAGTAGGCCGACATTGGTGCCTTAGACCCACAAGTAAAGTGAGGAAAACTCACTTCTCTCTCTGAAAAGATAGTTTATTACACCACAGCTTCACGTACCAAGTCTACAGGTCACCTATACAATAAATAATGAACTTGTCTCAAAATATTGCCCAAAATACCCTTACTTTAAACTTAGTCAAAACCCTGGTCAAAGGTCAAATTCAAAAAGTCAATTGATCCAGTCGTCACATCGTGGATAGCTCCATCCATGTCGTGGTGACTATAGGACAAAACATTCGCATGGCAGCCATCCACCATGTCGTAGTGACCCGTTCACCACATCGTGGTGACTGTTCCGAATAACTTAATCCAGTAAGCTCTTAATGCATCAAACCAACCATTCAAACTTCCCATAAGGCATTCTCTCTTCCAATAAACCATAAAAATCATTGCTTTATAGACATGCATGTCCAATGTATATCTTAAACTCAAACTAGGTCAAAATAAAGTAAAATTGGCCAAGCTGTCATTCAAGAGTTCAAAACTCTAAGAAACTCCATATCCAACAATCCTAATTATAAAGGGACTCTTAGGATCCATAAAGGTGGCACCTTTATGGGAACCCAACACTCTAGTAAGTCCCAAAAAGAAGAATAATACATAGAACCCAAGATCTATGCACATTAAACCAAAGCATGGAACTTGAGGACTTAAAAAAGTTTAGAAGATGCATAACAAGAAGATGAGAAGAGTTCCCTGTTGAATCCAAGACTAAATGTCACCTTCTTCTTCTTCTAATACCCAAAAATCAACACTAAATTCTTAGAAATTAAATTGGAGGTTAGGGTTTGCTTGAAGGCTGAGAGAGTGTGATAGAGGCTGAGGGTAAGCAACCGTAGCCATCATATTACCTTAAATAGGAACGTAAACCCCGGAGACTAGGGTTTCTCATTAAACCGCCACACATCATGGTTATAAGCCACTACATTGTGGTGTTCATTTAAATCTCGCGTTCTAGAACGCTCTGCCATGTTGTGGTGATGCTCCACCACGGCATGGTCACCCAAACAAAAGTTAGAACATAAAAATCAATTTATACCAGGATTGGATGTTACATGGATAAAGTTGGAAACCTTATACATTAAATCCCTTATTAGAATCGGTGTAACATCCAAAATCTGGATGTTTAGAAAGTGAGAAAGAAATGGAAATAAGTTAGTAAATGACAAAAATAGTAATAAAGGGTAAAATGGTATATTGGTTATTTTACATAAAGAAAAAGGGTATAATAGTACATATGTCACCATTTTACAAGTTATATGAGTTTTATATGCTCATAATGTAATGGATTAATTTCAAGGGAGAAAGTGGAAAAGAATATGAAATCTATTATTCCATGTAAAAGTGGTAATGACAACTTTGAGACCATAAACATTAACCTTAGAGGAAAGGCCAAAGGGTAAAAATGTAACTTTTAGTGGACTTGAAAATGAAGAAATAGAAAAAATAATTAGCTTACAAGGAGTTCATATGAAGAATCTAGAAGACTACAAAGTTAGACAAAAAAAATTAATGAAATCTGATTTGGAAATGTGATAGCTACAAGGTACTAACTTTGGATCTTAATAAGTCGATATGTATAGCAAATTAGTAAAGTTAGCAAACATCTATATTCATGAGGAATTTGCACATCACTGAGTCCCGGTATCAATGGTTTTGGACTGAGATGTGTGTTTCACTTCCAGATTCTGGAAATATTTCATGAGGAGTTGGGTACTCTTCTGCACTTCAACATATATTTTCACCCACAAACTAATGGACAGAGTGAGTAAACTATCTAGACATTGGACGATATGCTTTGGGATTTTGTGTTATATTTTGGTGGGAGTGGGGATACATATCTTCCATTGTTTGAGTTCTTATACAACAACAACCACTACACCATTATTGATCGACCTCCCTTTTAGACGCTCAATAGGAGAAAGTGTTAGACTTTGATTTGTTGGGGAGAGGTCGGTCAGTGAGTCATAGGGAGTACGGAGGTCGTACTTAGGACTACGAAGTTAATTCAGCAGGTGTGCGATAGGCTACATATCGTGCAGAGCTGATAGAAAAGTTATGTTGATAGGTGTCGATCAGATTCAGAGTTTCAGGTTGGAGACATGGTGCTCCTGAAGGTATCACCATGGAAAAGTGTCATCCGGTTCTGGAAGCGGGGCCAATTGGGCCCCATATATATTTCTCCTTTCAGGGTTGTTGCCCAAGTAGTTAGGGTTGCATATCGTTTGGATCTACCGAGGAACATAGCAGGATTTACAACACGTTTCATGTCGCTCAGCTGCGGAAGTGCCTGGATGACGAATCACAGTGGTATCATTGGATGATATTTAGGTGGCTGAGTGCCTAAAATATGTGTAGAGACCAATGGTGATTCATGATAGGAAGACCAAGACCTTGCGACACAAGGTAGTGATAGTGGTGAAGGTGCATTAGCAGCATCGAAAGGGTTCAGAGTGGACCTGGGAGCCTGATGAGGAGATGAGGGAGCACTACTCCAGGCTATTTTGTGACAACGGACTTCGAGGATGAACTCTGATTCAAGTGTGGGGGAGTTCTAACACCCGTGTCAATTATGAGCTAATATATTAATTCAAAAGTCTCATTTTTGGATGGCCATAATGTGGTGGATCTTTACCACGGCGTGGTAAATGTTTTCTTGGTCGCGTGGTCTAATTACCCGCCACAACATGGCTATAAGGGCCACGATGTGGTAGGTAATTTTAGTGAAACCCTAGATTTATGTGTTGGACCCCTATTGAAAGGAATGAGGAATCTAGGGTTTGCTCACCTCAGCCTCCATTAACCTCCTAAAGCTCTAAAGAAAACCCTAACCTCTTTCCCCTATTATTGAAGCCCCTTTTGGTGTTCTTGGAAGTTTTAAAGAGGGAAGGAAGAAAAAGGAAGTTAATATCCAGCAAGAAAGTCTCCATTATTCACCTTAACACTATTCTAGATCCTTATAAGTGTCCAAGACTCGATTTGTATCATGTTAGGTTTCTAGATCTTGATTTTTGGCCCATAGTATTATTGTTCTTGATAGTTGGAATGGTGAGACTTCATAAGGATTAAAACTTTGGAACATTTAGTATGATTTTGGGTTTGGATTTGAGGTGTAGTTGAGTTTTTGAGCCATGCATGAGATTTTTATCAAAAACCCATATTTTAGACCCATTATGGCTTCAAGACATGCATGTTTATAAAGCACCCACCTTTTTGTTAGATCTGGTATTAGAAACTCTTCTGGAATGTTTGGGTTAAGGACTTTCTCGGATTAAGGGCTTAATGGTTAAGACCTTGTGGTATTTAGCCTTATTGGGACCAAGGGTTTGGGATTTTGACTTTTGGGGTGGTCCTAATGAATAAAGTTGGAAGCTTTATCCTTCTAGACCATTTTTTGGATAAGATATGAGCTTTGGAGCTCTTGGAATCAAGGAAAATGGCTTAACCCATTAAGTTGTTGGAAACCCAGTACCTACGGCGTGGCCTTAGGTTGCTATAGCATGGCAACTGGGAAATGCCTGTTTGTTCAATCATATGAGGGCCACGGCATGGCCAAGGAAGGCTAAAACGTTGAGGTTGACTAAAATCAATGTTAACCGTTGAATTTTGACTTGAGTCGACTTTTGGTCAAACTCTTAGTTTTGGAAGAAGAATTGAGGGTTACCTTGTGTAATGGTATAGGTGGTGCGTAACATCGATATTTCTGGAAGTGAGAGCAATAGCAACTGAGTGTCGACTGAGAGGTGAGTCTCTTCACTGTATTTGGGGGTCGAAGGCACCAATGTCGACCCACTAGATTATGTTTGTAGGACGATAGGTGTATTTGTGACACTTACTGATATGCGTGTATGT
This sequence comes from Lactuca saligna, assembly GCF_052625555.1. NCBI lineage: Eukaryota > Viridiplantae > Streptophyta > Magnoliopsida > Asterales > Asteraceae > Lactuca > Lactuca saligna. The sequence continues at coordinate 144,442,392 of NC_136419.1, read as the reverse complement.
GCTTGTTGTCTTTACGACTCTTGCTGTATGCTTAGATGTAGGCGGTGAACTAGACCCGTATTGGTTGAAAGATACCGAAATAATTGAAATAGATTCGGGGGTGAAATAGACCTGTACCGGTTGAAAGATACCGAGGGAGTTCAAATAGACCCGTACCAGTTGAAAGATACCGAAGGGGTTGAAATAGACCTGGTTTAGCTTCGTGATGTTATGCTTGTTTTTGGGGGTATTTTGGGGTAACTCACTAAGCTTTGTGCTTAAAGTTCTATGTTTATGGTTTCAAGTACTTCTTATTAGAAAGGGAAGGGCCTGACATGATCGCATCACATCCACCAATGTTCCATATTTTATAATTTTTTGCTCTAATGATTATATAAATCGTTTTATACTCTGATGGGGTTTTCTTAATGATTGAATGATTGTTTGTTTGATTTAAGATAAAATTTTTTCTTATAATTTTTGGGACGTTATATTTAAGTTTATGTCTAATGTTTTATATGAAATGTATGCTCTTGTGTAAGTATGTGATCTATATAATGGTAGAGTAATGTGTATGCTCACTAAACATTATACTTACCCATTGTTATTTAACATTTTCAGGTTTGTTAGGCTTTAATAAAGGAAAGAGATCGCTGTGACTGTAGGTGACATTCTCTTGAAGACCTTTATTAAAGAATTAATGTTATGTTTTTCTAAATCCGAGATGTTTTTCTTCCGTTAATGTTCTTTTGAAGTATTAGGTTATAACTATGGTTGAATGTTTTTGAAAACTTTAATTATATTTTTAAAAGGGTAACAATTGGCTTTTTATGTTTTATATATTTATTTTATAAAATTGGTTCGCTACAAATGAGGTATGGACTTAACAGGTTAAGAGCTCAATGAAGGTATGAGTCTTCCAGATGAATTGTGATGTGGCCAAGGACTGGCCACGCCACAGTGGATAGGGAGGTCTACGACTGTTTTGTTATGGCTAGACAACGGTGCGGTGGACCGTTGACCATTGACTTTTTGACCAATTTAATTTTTCGTCAAATATTAGTAAAGGCATGTCTTAGATCAAGGATTAAGGGAAATGATCCTTTTCCCTAGGATAAGGATTAGAAAGAGAAAGATTCGTTTAGAGATGAAAATTAAGTATTATACCGTAACTATTAAATTAGAGTAATTTATTATGTAGTGTTTGAGGAAGACTCGATGCTAGTAGCTTGGTATTGTGGATTCCTTCGTATCAAATATTCATGTGAGTTCTAGTTGTTTGAAGTTAGGATGATTTTTGGGTCAGCCACATACGTTGTGCGTGGGTGTACTGAGTAAGCCTGAGTACGTTGGGCATAATTTAAGTATGCTTGGCATATGCGATAAGTGTCAGAGCCCTATTTTCATGGTTTGATCTCTATTTAAGCTCCTTAACTTCCCCAAACCCATTCCATTCTCATCTTCTACTTCTCTAACACCCTCTCTTGAAACCCTAACCCTAGATTGAGCCTTGTGAGCAAAAATATGGTGTTTTTAAGTGCTTTGGAGTGCTCTTGGTGCACCTTAAAGAAGAAGGAACTCATTGAAGAAGTGTTGGTTGCATTAGATCTTGTAGATATAGACTTTTTCACCTTGATCTTTCTTCTAGAGGTATAAAGTTTGAATCTTGATGATGAAATTGTTAGATCTAGCTAGTTTTGGGTGTTTATGAGCCTTTGGTCACTTTAAGTGCATAAAGTTTAGATCTTGAAAGTCTATGACCTTATTATGGATAAAGTTGGAAACTTTATCCATGTAAACATCATTTTAATTCAGATATGAAGGTTAGAGACCTGGCCTTAATGGATTAAGTTGAAAAGATGCACTTTTTGGGCCCTTTTGAGACTTAAAGACTATATGTTGTTTGTTAGGACCATTCTAACGAATAACGTTGGAAACTTTATCCATTATGGAGCTATTATGACAACAAAAATATGATCTTGAGTGTTGTATGTAATCCATGCATGTTTAGATGGTCTTATTAGGTTAAGAACATAGGGTTTTGGACCTTAAGCACTTAATAGCCATGCAATGTCATAAAGTTTGAAACTTTATGACTTAGGACACCATTTTGGGCTTGGATGTGAGTTTTGGATGGAAGGGCTTAATGAAATAAGATCTTAATAGAGGTTTGGGACTGGGCTGCGTACGATGGGCGTACCTGGTGGTATGTTGTGCGTACGCGGTCAACACCCCGCTTTTTGGTCAACATGAGAGTACGTTGGGTGTACACTCTTGGTATGTAGGGCGTACTCCATTGGGAAAGGATATTCACTTTTAGGACCTTGACTATTGACTTTAACCAGGGTTCACCAAGGTTGACCTAGGGGTATTTTGAATTGTGTTTGAGAATTGTTCATTTGGACGGATAGGTGACGGTTATACTTTAACCTTCTGGTCCATGCTATGTTGACCTTCCGGTACATATCATCATATTCATATCATAACATATTACATATACAACATGCATCACATTTTTATCATACACATAAGACCTTCTGGTCACACATAATCACCCCATTGGGTAAGGCATAGTGAGAAGACTCACCTCGAAGATGTCGGATAATCACTCTTGCTCAATCCTCCGACCTAGCTTCCTCCTATATCATAATTACATCTCTAATTAATACCTTCCTGACTTAATTTGTCTAATGCCCTTAAGTCAACGCAAGTCAAATCTGGTCAACGTTGGTCAATGGCCACCCCCCGTTGACCCAACTCATCGAGTCAGGAACTGACTCGGTGAGTTCTGACGTGAATTCCAATCCGCTAAATTCCAACTGACTCACTGAGTGTTTCCCCCAACTCAGCGAGTCACCAACTGTGTGAGTCATGGGACAACCCGGTCTGACTCGTTGAGTCTAATCATGCACTCGATGAGTTAATTCCATGCTTGAACTCAAATGGACTTCTTAGGTCAGATCTGTTTCTCTAATCTATAGATCTGACCTTTCCAAACATGATAATCACGTAAAGGCCACATCTTGGCACCCATGTAACGCCTACAAGGCTTCTTTTGGTGAAATGACCTCTAAGGTGGTAACCTAAGTCCACAACTGAAAAGGAAAGGCATAAAGCAGAGCATTTGGGACTCTCTGGACCTTCTAAGGTCCAAATCTAGGTACCAATTCCCCATGGGACCTCTCACACTCCAAATACAAACTAATCAAGGCATGAAGAAACCCTAGATTTGACTATATCAATAAAAACATGAGAATCAACTCTGAATAATACCTCAAATAGCTTCCTCTACCCAAGTGAGTGTAGATCCATGCTCCCTAACTCTCCTAGCTTGACCTTCTTCTTCCCTTCTTGCTAACACACAAGGATGATGAACAATGGCCTCTTTTCTCACTCACAAGGACTCTCAGATGCTTTGGTGCTCTCAAGGACGAAGGTAGCCGCAATGAAGGGCTATAAGGTCCTTTAAATATGGCTCAGACCTGGTAAATTAGGGTTTTAGTCGCCAGCATGGACTCATTGAGTCCCCTCACCGACTCGTCGAGTCCACTGATTAATCTAGTCATCACCACGTGACCTTACTCGATGAGTCTAGGCATCAACTCATCGAGTCTCTCTCTCTTAGAATCCAAAAATAAATGATAAAAATAATACCTGAAATCCCGGATGTTACAATTCTCCTCCACTAGAATCAGACTTCGCCCCCGAAGTCTCGCTCTACAAACAATTCTGGATATTGCTCCCGCATCTCTAACTCCGGCTCCCAAGTCATCTCGGACTCCTTCCGATGTTGCCACTAGACCTGAACCAGGGAAACCTCTTTGTTCCTCAGAACCTTGATTCTCCTATCTCAGATCGCAATCGGCCTCTCAACAGAGTTCAGGCTCGCATCCACCTTAATGTCCTCTAATGGAACCACTGCTGACTCATCGGCAATACACTTTCTCAATTGAGACACGTGGAAGGTATCATGAATCTAACTCAGCTCGGCAGGTAGCTCCAAATGATAAGCTACTCCGCCCACCCTAGTTGTCGCCTTAAATGGACCAATATATCGAGGTCCCAACTTGCCTCTCTTCCTGAATCGAATCACACCTTTCCAAGGTGATACCTTCAGGAGAACGAAATCACTAACCTGAAACCCGAGCTCTGAGCGACGCCTATCAGAGTAGCTCTTCTGGAAACTCTGGGCCGTCAGTAACCTTTGCCTGACCTGCTGAATCTGCTCAGTCATCTGGAGTACTATCTCCGTACTACCCATCACACGCTGTCCTACCTCTCCCCAACAAATGGGATTCCAAGACCTCCTTCCATACAACAGCTCGAAGGGAGGCATACCGATGCTCGAATGGTGGCTGTTGTTATAGGAAAACTTAGCCAAAGGCAGATATGTGTCCCAACTTCCTCTGAAGTCTAATACACATGCCCGAAGCATGTCCTCAAGTGTCTGGATAGTTCGCCCACTCTGACCGTCGGCCTGAGGGTGATAAGCAGTGCTGAAATCCAATCTCGTACCCAACTCCTCATGAAACTTCTTCCAGAACCTGGAAGTAAAACGTACATCTCGATCTGACATAATCGAAATCGGCACCCCATGTCAAGACACCACCTCCCTCACATATATTTCTGCCAACTTCTCTGCGGAAGAACTCTCACTGATAGCAAGGAAGTGAGCACTTTTCGTCAATCGATCCACAATCACCCAAATTGCATCGACAGCCCTTGGGGTTCTTGGCAGTTTGGTGATGAAATCCATAGAAATATGTTCCCACTTCCACTGGGGAACCTCAAGTGGCTACAACTTGCCATGTAGACGTTGGTGCTCGGCCTTAACCTGACGACAGGTCAAGCACCTCTCTACAACCCACGCAGCATCTCTCTTCATACAAGGTCACCAATAGTCTCTCTTCATATCCAAATACATTTTAGTGGCCCCTGGATGGATCAAGAATCTCGATCTATGCGCTTCCTCCATTAAAACACTGCGTGACCCGCCAATAAACGGCACCCAGATCTGTCCATGAAAAGTCATAAGCCCTTGGCTATCAGTCACAAACTCAGATACCTGCCTAAGCACTCGCTCCTTCTTGCGGTTCTCCGGTCTCACAGCCTCTAACTGGGCCTCACGAATGGTATCTAACACCAGAGTCATCATAGTCATTCTTTTACACATACCTTGTATCAGAACACACTCTGCCTTCCGACTCAGGGCATCGGCTATCACATTTGCCTTGCCCGGGTGGTACAGGAACTCAGAATTGTAATCCTTCACCACATCCAGCCATCTCCTCTGCCGCATATTCATGTTGGGTTGATCCATCAAATACTTCAAACTCTTGTGGTCCGTGTAAATGGTACACCGAACCCCATACAAATAGTGGCGCCATATCTTGAGAGCGAATACTACCGCTCCCAACTCCAGATCGTGAGTGGGATACCTCGCCTCATGAGGCTTCAGCTACCTAGATGCATATGCTATCACATGCCCCCTCTGCATAAGCACTGCACCCAACCCTGATATTGATGCATCGCAGTATACCACAAAATCCTCAACTCCTTCTGGAAGGGATAACACCGGGGCTTTGCACAACTTCCGGCGAAGAGTCTCAAACGAGGTCTGCTGCTCCAGACCCCATGAAAAAGCAACACCCTTCTGGGTCAACCTAGTGAGTGGCACTGCAATCTTGGAGAAATCATGAATGAATCTCCGATAATAACCGACTATCCCCAGAAAACTCCTGATCTCCATGGCGGACTTCGGCACTTCCCAACTCATCACTGCCTTAATCTTGGCCGAGTCGACCAATATCCCATTTTGATTAACAAGATGCCCTAAGAATTAGACCTCTCGTAACCAAAAATCACACTTGGAGAATTTGGCATAAAGCCTCTCCGACCTCAATACCCCGATGATCTCCCTCAAATGCTCCTCATGTTGTTCTCGCGATCTAGAATAAACTAGAATATCATCAATAAACATGATTACCGATCGATCCAACATCAGCCGGCATACTCTGTTCATGAGATCCATGAACGCTACTGGTGCATTGGTGAGCCCAAAAGGCATCACCACAAACTCATAGTGCCCATATCGCGTCCTAAACGCCATCTTCTGGATATCCTCATCACGCACCCTCATCTGGTGATATCCAGACCTCAAGTCTGTCTTGGTAAACCAAGATTCCCCCCTGAATCTGATCAAACAAATCATCAATCCTCGGTAGCGGATAATGGTTCTTGAACGTTAACTTGTTCAGCTCCCGATAGTCGATGCACATCCGGTGCGAACCATCCTTTTTCTTGACAAAAAGGATTGGTGCTCCCCACAGCAAGCTACTCGGCTGAATAAACCCCTTCCCCAACAGCTTCTGAAGCTGCGATGATAACTCCTGCATCTCTGAAGGCGCAAGGAGATAGGGTGCCTTGGTGATAGGTGCTGTCCCCAGAACCAAATCGATACGGAACTCTAACTGCCTCTCGGGAGGCACACCCGGCAACTCCTTGGGGAAAACGTCTGGGAACTCGCACACTATCAGAACCTCGCCAACTGATCTCAGTCTCCCTTAATCAATCCTTGTATCCTTCACATAAGCTACGAACCCCTTGCATCTCTGCTGCAAACTCTGCCTCGCTCTGGCAGCCAAACAGAACGCTGACCGACTTTGAGTTCCCTCGCCATAGACTGTCAGCACTACCCCACTAGGATCTCGAATCATCATCAATTGCTGCTCGTAGTCTATCACAGCCCCAAATCGGCTCAACCAATCCATGTCCACGATGACACATACGTCCCCCTCGCAATCGGGACCAGATCTATCGGAAACCCAACGCCGAAAATCTGAAGCACACATCCTCGAATTATGTCTGTGGCATACACTGCTCACTCGTTAGCTATAGAAACTCGTAGAGGTCGACTCATTCCTCTCGCTGGATACTGATGTGTCTACTGAACGCTAATGAAACAAATGAACGACTCGCACCCGAGTCAAACAACACCAAAGTAGGTACATAATTCACAAGGAAAGTACCAGCCACGACATCGGGCGCTACGCGGACCTCCTCCACTGTCAACTTGAAGGCTCTCTTGCGAGCCTTCGGTGCCTCTGCCTTCACTGGATGAACCTCAGTAGCGCGAACGACGGCAGGGGCAGATCCCTACTGTGCTCCCTGTGTTGTCCACCGCAGCTGCGGATACTCGGCCTTCCGATGGCCCGTCTGGTTGCAATGAAAGCAAACCATGAATCCCTTGGGGAAGTCCTCCTCCTTGCCACATTTGTAGCAAGCACCAGATCGAAAAACTCCATCATGTCCCTTGCCGCACTTTCTACAAGTGCGGCCCTTCTGGCATCCAGATCTCGAATCGGTGGGCTTTGCCCACTTGGCTGTCGGCTGAGACTGTATCGGTCGCCTATCCAACCCTTGAGACTCAGCCTCCTCCTTGGCCTGAGTCTCCAACTCAATCTCCCTCTTTCGGGAATTTTCCTGAAGTTTAGCAAATGTCCGGTATGTCGAGTTTGATACGAACTCCCGAATGTCCCTCCTCAGAAGGCTTAGAAACTGGCTCATGCGCGCCTGCTCAGATGACACGTGCTCAGGGCAGAACATCACCCTCTCATGAAACTTCCTGGTGATCACAGTCACTGACTTAGTACCCTGCTTGAGGGTCAAGAACTCCTGGGCCAACCGTTACCTTTCTACCTGGGGAACGTACTCGTCTCTGAACATAGTGGTGAACTTCTCCCAGGTCGCTGCTGAGATCTCCGCAGAAGTAAGATGCACCGTCACAAATTTCCACAGGTCCTTTGCTCCCAAGCGAAGCTGGTTCAGTGCAAACCGAACCCTCAGATGCTCTGGACATGAACAGGTGTAGAAGCATCCCTCAATATCAAATATCCATCTCATCGCAGCAATCAGATCTTGCATCCCATCAAACTCTAGTGGCTTCATGTTGCTGAACTCCCGATACAGCAACGAGTCACCCCCTTGCGGCTTGGCAGCAGCGATGACTGCAGTGGCCACGTCAACAGCAGCGTCAGTAAGAGCAGCGTACCGCTCATCAAAGGTCTCAATCAACATGCTCTTGATAGACCCGAACATCTATGGTATCTTAGCTCAGATGGCCGCAACCACCTCATCATGAATCATCTGGCGGAGCTCCTCATCGCTCGCATGCCTCGCTTGTCCGCGGTCTGCGGCGTGTCCCAACCATGATGCCTCTGAAACAACATAAAAATATCAGAGACTCGCTCAAGTACACTTGCACGCGATAACTCAATCCTACTTTCTCCCTAGTACCCTAAGGATTCTTACTTGGAGTGCGCACTAATCCGATGTCTTCGGTAGTACGGGCCCAATACTACCTCCCACACCGCATCAACATTCACCCCAAGTCCTCCTCCTAGGATCCCAGCTCACAAATACTCTACATCTCGCTAGCATAGGCTACCCTTCTGTAAGCCTCTCATAAGCTCCTCGCTACTACCTACTCGCTCTCAAGCATCTCTTAGCAGCAGAAATCTCCTAGGCTAAGGCATCACAAATCAAGCCACTCTAGTCCTAACATGAATACCTAGCATACTCTAGCACGAATAACATATCATATCATATCTCATAACACATAATGTAAGGGTATTTTGGGAAATCACCGTTCGAGCGCTGGCTGATCGTACACACTGCTTCTTTCTTCTTTCCTCACATTCTTTTACTTTTTGGAAAAATTGTTTCTTTTATGAAAATGTTTCTCAAATCCTCAGTTTGAATTCAAATACACCCGAAGGTGAATCCGAATCCCTCAAACCAAGGCTCTGATACCAACTTGTAACACAGAAATTTCAAAACAAATTTTCATTTTTAATTTAATAAAAATACTCCAATCATAATTCTCGAAAACATGCATCAATTGTTTTCACATAACATAAGTGCAAATCAAAATCCCTAGAATCTTAAAAAATCTCCACCATAAGTGTGTACTAATCATGTCGACGCCTTCCCACGATCATCACTGGTACCTGAAACACATAACACGAAAATAGTAAGCAATAATGCTTAGTGAGTTCCCTAAAATACCACGTACAACACATACGCCTTTCCAGGCCATAACTCTATGGGATCTTCCTATCCAAGTGTCTCAGGGAATTTCCATCCCATAACTCTGTTGACCTTCCGGTCCATGCTCTGTTGACCTTCCGGTCCATATCATCAAATTCATATCATAACATATTACATATACAACATGCATCACATTTTTATCATACACATAAGACCTTCCGGTCACACATAATCACCCCATTGGGTAACGTATAGTGAGAAGAGTCACCTCGAAGATGTCGGATAATCACTCTTGCTCAATCCTCCGACCTAGCTTCCTCCTATAGCATAATTACATCTCTAATTAATACCTTCTTGACTTAATTTATCTAATGCCCTTAAGTCAACACAAGTCAACTCTGGTCAACGTTGGTCAATGGCCACCCCCTTGACCCAACTCATCGAGTCAGGCACTGACTCGGCGAGTTCAGACATGAATTCCAGTCCCTTAAATTCCAACTGACTCACCAAGTCTTTCGCTTTACTCAGCGAGTCACCAACTGTGTGACTCACGGGACAACCCGGTCTGACTCGTCGAGTCTGCTCATGCATTCGGCGAGTTCATTCCATGCTCGAACTCAAATGGACTTCTGAGGTTAGATCTATTTCTCTAATCTATAGATCTAACCTTCCCAAACATGATAATCATGTAAAGGTCACATCTTGGCACCCATGCAACGCCTACAAGGCTTCTTTTGGTGAAATGACCCCTAAAATGGTAACCTAAGTCCACAACTCAAAAGGAAAGGCATAAAGTAGAGAATTTGGGACTTTCTCAACCTTCTAAGGTCTAGATCTAGGTACCAATTCCCCATGGGACCTCTCACACTCCAAATACAAACTAATTAAGGCATGAAGAAACCCTAGATTTGACTATATTAATAAAAACACTAGAATAAGCTCTGAATAATACCCCAAATAGCTTCCTATGCCAAAATGAAAATAGATCCAAGCTCCCCAACTCTCCTAGCTTGACCTTCCTCTTTCCTTCTTGCTAACACACACAAGGATGATGAACAATGGCCTCTTTTCTCATTCACAAGGAATCTCGGATGCTCTGGTGCTCTCAAGGACGAAGGTGGTCGCAACGAAGGGCTATAAGGTCCTTTAAATAGGGCTCAAACATGGGAAATTAGGGTTTTAGTCGCCAGCATGGACTCGTCAAGTCCCCTCACCGACTCGTCGAGTCCACTCATTAATCCAGTCATCACCATGCGACCTTACTCGACAAGTCTAGGCATCAACTCATCTAGTCTCTCTCTCTCTCTCTCTTAGACTCCAAAAATAAATGATACAAATATTACCTGAAATCCTGGATGTTACATATATGTCGACATGTTATGTGTGGTTGGGTTGAGGTAGTCCTTCTTTGTGCTAAATTCCAAGACACCCGGGGCTATCCGGATAGATTGTAGGCCCTGCGAGGTGGTCCAGTCATGCCGAAGGCTCGACGAGCTGTCCGGATAGGCTGTAGGCCCTGCGAGGCGGTCCAGTCATGCCGAAGGCTTAGGAGCGGCCCAAATAGGTTATAGGTCCTGCAAGGCGGTCCAGTCAGGCTGAAGACTCTTTTTTGCATGTTGTTGTTTGTTATGTTTATGGGGTGGTACTTTGGGGAAAATCACTAAACTTCTTCTTACGGTTTTTGGGTTATGGTTTCAGGTACTTCCGAGGATCATGGGAAGGCGAAGGTGTGACCGTACACATCCTGATTTTATGTCGTTGATATTGGGAAACTCTGATTTTAATTAATATATGGGAAACAATAGCTTTGTAAACACTTTTAATAGTAAATGGGTTGTTTTGAAAAGTTTAAATTGGTTGTGATTTTTGAGGCATTACAAGTTGGTATTAGAGACTTAGTTTGAGCGAATTGGAGGAACATTTTTGTAAATCCAGGCTCAAACTAAGGAACTACAATGGTTTAAAAAAAATTTCAAAATTGTTTTAAAAAATAATCAAGAAAGTAGGTGATGTGTACGATTAGTCGGAGCCAGTAAGTAGACCACAAATTACGACACTGTTATCTGTTATTATGTTTATGTTAGAACAGTATGATAGTTGTAGGATAGGTATTTTCAGGAATTACATGATAGAATTGCCTGATATATGATGCACTATTTCCTATAGAGTCTTCTTGCTTGTTGTTATAAGACTCTTTCGGATGCGAGTTAACTACTAATTGAATATGGTAAGTCACATGTTGCATGGGTTAAATAATCTTAGAGTGAAGGGTTTGGTCCTTGTAACAACGTGTCGCAGTGCCTAATAAAAAATAATATAAATAAAAATGTTGCTCTAATGCAATAAGGGGTAGTACAGGAAAGCAGGGTCGAATCCACATGGACACGTCCTAAGGTCTATGTCTCTCTTGCATAAGGTACTCACTCAGTGGATAGAAATTAAAATGGGGGGATTTGTTGACTGATTAAAACTAGATTTGACATCAATTTATAAAATAAAGAAATGTCAATTTAAACTGTAAAATAAAATTTAGAAGATAAAAGAAATTTCAATTTCGCGGTGACTCTCCTAATCATGCAAATAACCTTCAACACAATACTTGAACTGTGTATTGTTTAAACTGGCACTGAAAAACATTAATAAGCTCTAACAATTTGCTTTTACTAATATGTTTAACCAAAACAAGCTCTTTGAACTAAACTTTATTTTTTTTACTGAATTAACCAAATAAGCTCTTAATTAATTTAGAAAAATAACATTAAGCACAGTGTAAAATTCCTAGTAAAGCCCAATACTTATCACAAAATCGGAAGCATAAAGACTTGTTTGATCAGTTTATATTATGGTTAACCCTGACACCGAATTAATCCAATACTTGTTACTTTTACTGATTAATACAGACAATTATGGATCTAGACGAATCAGATAACTGGAATGATTTTAAAACAATTAAAGTGGCCAATAAAAACTAATTCAAAATCAAACATTCAATTGAGTATAAAACAGATCAAACTAAACAGTAAAGTCAGTCAATAATCGTGACTACTTGCACAAAAAGTTGAGTCGTTTGCGAAACTGAAATCTAAGGTTTTTAGCCAAACATGGCTAAAAACAAGTTACAAGATGTAAAAAATAGATCTAAATGACTAATATTACTAAATGAAAGTAAAACTTGAATCGTGTTCTTCAAATCTGCTTTGGCACTAGAAAACCTCTCAAAATTGCCTCTCAGTCGTATGGAAACATAAATTAGGTTATTGGGGTCTTGGAGGCCTTTTACACATCCAACAAAGAAAACGTGTGTACATGCGATTGCAGGTAGCAACATATGTGATCACATGTTTTCATGAAAACACGTTTCAAGCCAGTTTAATGAAGTAGATTGCTATTCTGAGGGTTCTTGGGTAACATGCAATCGCATAAGTACAACCTGCAATCCCCATGTTTTCCTTTTTTTCTTCCATCTGAATTACCGACACAAAAAATCCTCGAAGCTCTCTACGACCAAGCATGCGATCACCCTGTGATCACATGAACATCATATATGATTGTATGTTCATTATGTTGTCTCTTTTTGGTCTTAATTCTTCCTTCCAAACTATTCTTGATCATTCATCAAAATCCTTCCTTAGTTTCGTTGCCAATTGAGCTCTAAAGCTCCCAATAACGCATCCCAAACTCACGTATCCATCCATGTGCTCCAAATGGCCCTATAAATCATAAAAAAGTGAGTAGTACGATAATTATGCAAATATAATGAAAAACACATAATTTATAATAACATTAGGGAGATAGTTAGCTTTTTATAGATAAATACCGAGAAACATGTGCTAAACGATGCATATAAAATGCATTTTACATTCCTATTCCACAACTCTTGTCTGAGTCCAACCGTTGTAGGGTTGAATCTTTTAATATAGGATTATTTAAGTTATTTTGCATGTGATTGAATTCATGTAGTAGTTAACTGGCACCAATAGGGGTCATTCAAAAGCTGATGGCAGGGGAGGTGGGGAATCCTAGGAGAGCCTAAGAAGTATTTTAGTGTGGTTGTTATGTTGTTGAGCATGTATTGTGAGTATTATTATGGAAGGAGACTTAGAGGACCCGAGATGATTCTTGAGGAAAGTATGGATAGGTGTGGAAGGTAATATTGGGCCCGTACTACTAGAAGCATAGGATCCATACTCGAATTGAGAAAATTTTGGTGGATTCTAAGGAGCTGATCGGGGAAGATAGCATGGTTTGATACCATGATTTGTGGAAGTGGATCCATATCTATCGATCTTTTGATTATGGTTTTTAAAGCGTGAGGTTGGGTCTGGTAATTTTTTGGGCCTCAGTGGCGATGTCAGTTAGGGTTTGAATGGTGCAGACCTAGGTGAGTTTGTTGGCTTTAAGGTCTTGAAGGCCTTGTTTGCGGCAGTGCAATTGAGTCACTGGACTCAAGAAGGAAACAATAGTTATGATTGGCTTGAGGATTACATTTGGAAGAAAAGTGGTTGACAGATGGATTGGAATGTTTCTATCTATGGCAAGGATTATGTCCTAACTGTTTTTCAAGAATGATCGAGTGAGCAGGCTTGTGACTCTCAGAGCTAGGATGTAAACCTAACAACGGGGCTAGTTGGGTACGGTGTTTGGCGGAAGTATGACAACGTGGGAATGCGCAAGAGGATTGATGTGGTATGGATGAGTAATGATGCGATCAAGGGTCTGTTTTCCTTGGATATAGGAAGGTCAGGTACCAGGTTGACGGTTAGGGTTGTAGGCAAGGGGTGTGTGTTTTGGATAGTAAGTCAGTGTTTTACTTATGCATTTGCATGAAATCCTTTAGTGTTAAAGGTGGTTAAGATTGGAAAATTTATGAGGTCTTCATCTGAAATTTAGAATCTCTTAGGGTCTGCTTGGTCCTTATTTGGAAGATCATCTTACGTATGTTACACCATCCTAGAGTCAGCGATGGTTTGTACTTGGTTGAGCCGATTTGAGATGTAGCTTGTAACATCCCAAAATACGACCCAAAATTTTTTTATTTAATAATTTGTAAAAACATCATGTCAATATCATAAAATAAAACTCGTACGTATACATTTCAAAACCATAGCAAAGTATCATGAGAAAACTGTATCAAGACTTTATCAAATCACATCTATGAAAAGCTAAAACAACTCCCAGGACAAACTGAAGTTGTGGTATGTGCGATGCCATAATCCCGAGCTCTTCCCTTTACTTGCGAAAGTACCTGAAACCAAAATTGAAACTGTAAGCACAAAGCATAGTGAGCTCCCCTAAGTTACCACATACCATACAATAACATATAACACATACTGGGCCTTGCCCACTGCATCAGATCGAAGTCCGGAACTAACCAGGGCCTTGCCCTCTGCATTGGACCAAAGTCCGGGACTAACTGCATCGCACCGAAGTCTGGAACTAACTGGGACCTTGTCCCCTGCATCGGACCGAAGATCGGAACAAACTGCATCGGACCGAAGTCCGGAACTAACTGGGCATAACATAGCATAGCATAAACATATCAACTAGCATGAACACATAAACTGCATACTGCATCGGGTCGTAGCCCGTAACACATAACACATAAACCCTATCTGAACCACGAAGGCATCAAAAATTATAACTACTGCATCGGACTGAGGTCCGAAAACTACTACTAATTAAACGGGCCGACATTGTGGCCTTAGACCCGTTCCTACTAGAAGGAAACTCACCTCGTAACGCTGACTGTCGAGATGCTAACTCTAAAACTGTCTGACAACTGCTCCAGAACTCCCCGAATACAATTTCCATAAACACTAAGTCAAATACTGATAACTAATCTTAGGGTAAAATGACTATTTTACCCTTCGTCAAAGTCAACTTCCTGGTTGACCGGACTCGCCGAGTTGGCTCGCCAACTCGCCGAGTCCCTTTAATCTATTCTAGTTTTATACCCGTTCTACTCGTCGAGCTTAGCGAAGACTCGACATGTTCTTCTTCTATGCACACCTACTGAGTCTGAGTTCATCTGACTCGCCGAGTTGAAGAACAACTCGTCGAGTCTAAGGCAATCTTCATCGGACTCGCCGAGTTGCTCATCCAACTTGCCGAGTCCACGGCTATCTTCATAGGACTCGTCGTGTCCTTCGTTCTACTCGCCAAGTTCATCCAGTCCTTTTTCCATACAGACTTGATTTGAACCATGCAGCGGCTCCAAACCACAGATCTACGCTTCTAGGGCATGCTTATCACGTAAAGTTGCAAACTTTACGTGCATGCATAGCTTTAGGGGCTTCAAATGTCCAAACTAAGCCCTTAATGGGGTTCTAAGCTCAAGAGGGTCCTTAATCACGAATATGACTGAAACTTAACACTTCTAAAAGGTAATGACAGTCCAAATTCGAAGTATAACCCAACCATAAGGTTCCTTTACAAAGGATTTGCGGTTTTTAGGCTTAAAAGCAACAATTTAGGGACAAACAAGATCTAATAGATTAATAACCAAGATGGAAGCTTTATTACCATAATGGATGGCCACAAATGAATGTATTCTGGATCTAAGTCCCCCTCCTTGACCTCTTCCACCTCTCCCTTCTTCCACTTGCTCCAATGTGCACCAAAAGTCCCTTCACAAGGCAACAATCACTCAAACTTACCAATAGAGGCTAGGGTTTGATAAGGAATGCTCTGAAGGTTATGGAGGCCGAGATGGGGGCTATAAGGACGTTTAAATAGGTTGAAAACCCGAAGGATTAGGGATTCCTCCTGGCTGGCATACTCGCCGAGTAGATCACTAAAAGCCCGCATCCAACTTGACATCTACTCGGCGAGATAGGGCTACAACTCACCGAGTAGCTGTTCTAAAAGAAACATTTAATCAAAATGAATACATACAAGGAACGGGGCGTTACAATTCTCCCCCACTTATCTTAGACTTCGTCCTCGAAGTCTGCTGACTCCATAAACAACTTTGGGTAGTGCTCCCTCATCTCCTCCTCCGCCTCCCATGTCCACTCTGAACCCTTCCGGTGCTGCCACTACAGCTTCACCTACTGAACCACCTTGTTCCTCAAGGTCTTCGTCTTCTGATCTATGATCGTTATGGGTTTCTCAATATAATTTAAGCTGCTATCAACCTGAATGTCCTCCAAGGGTGCTACTGCTGTCTCATCCACCAAGCACTTCCTTAACTGAGAAACATGGAAAGTGTAGTGGATCTTACTGAGCTTTGCTGGAAGATCCAACCGATAAGCAACCCGTCCCACCCGGGCCAAAACCCTAAAAGGACCGATGAACCTGGGGCCCAACTTGCCCCTCTTCCAAAACCTGATAACACCCTTCCAGGGTGATACCTTCAGGAGGACCATATCGCCCACCTGGAACTCCAAGTCTAAACGCCTCCTATCTACGTAACTCTTCTGTTGACTCTGCGTAGTCTACAGTCTGCTACGAACCTGCTGGATCAACTCTATCGTCTTGAGCACCACTTCGGTGCTCCTAATGACCCGCTGACCGACCTCGCCCCAACAAATCAGGGTCCCGCACTTCCTCCCATAGAGCATCTTGAAAGGAGGTCGATCAATACTCGCATGGTAACTGTTGTTATACGAAAATTCCGCTAGTGGAAGATACGTATCCCAAATGCCACTAAGGTCTAGGACACATGCCCGCAGCATGTCCTCGAGAGCTTAATCGTTCTCTCGCTGTGTCCGTCCGAGTGAGGATGGAAAGCTGTGCTAAAATGGAGATGAGTACTCATCTCGTTGTGAAACCGTTTCCAAAACTGGAAGTAAAACGGACATCTCGGTCTCACACCACTGAAACATGCACTCCATGTCGTGCCACCACCTCTCGCACATATATATCGGCTAGCTTCTCAGCCGATATGCTCTCCTGGATCGGTATAAATGGGCACTCTTCGTCAACTGATCCACTATAACCCAAATCGAATCCACTCCACGTGTGGTTCTGGGAAGCTTAGTGATGAAATCCATAGTGATATCCTCCCATTTCCACACTGGTATGTCCAACGGCTGCATCTTTCCGTGAGGCCTCTGGTGCTACGCCTTAACCTTCCTGCAGGTCATGCATCTTTCCACATACCAGGCGACATCCTGCTTCATGCAGGGCCACCAATAGTCGGGTCAAAGATCCCTATACATCTTCGTTGCCCCTAGATGGATGGAAAATAGAGACTTATGGGCCTCATCCATCAACACCTTTCATACTCCGCCCCAGTATGGTACCCATACCCTCCCATGAAGGGTCAATAATCCTCGACTATCATAGTCAAAAGAAGCTACTCGAACCACAATCCTCTCACACTTCTGCCTCTCCTTCTTAAGGCCCTCGGCCTGCGCCTCTTTGAGTTGCTCCAATAATGGAGTAATCACCGTCATCCTCAAACAAATACCTCTGATCGGGCCACCACTGCCTTGCGGCTCAGAGCGTCGGCCACCACGTTGGCCTTCCCTGGGTGATAAAGGATCTCACAATCATAATCCTTCAACACATCTAACCATCGCCTCTACCTCATGTTCAGATTCGGTTGATCCATGAGGTACCTCAAACTCTTGTGATCCGTGTAAATGGTACAACGGAACCCATAGAGGTAATGTTTCCAAATTTTGAGGAAACACCACTGCCCCCAACTCTAAATCATGCGTAGGATAATTAGTCTCGTGAGGCTTCAACTGTCTCAAGGCGTACGCTATCACACGGCCTCGTTGCATCAACACTGCTCCCATACCTGCGATCGAGGCATCACAATAGAATACAAAATCCTCTACTCCCTCTGGCAGGGTAAGAATCGGTGCGTCGCACAATTTCCGCCTGAGGGTCTCGAATGTTGCCTGCTGCTCAGGCCCCCAACGAAACACCACCGACTTCTTAGTCAGTCAGGTGAGCGGTACAGCTATCTTGGAGAAATCCTGGATGAATCTCCTATATTACCCTGCTAAACCTAGGAAGCTCCGAATCTCAGATGGAGACTTCGGGACCTCCCACTGCATCATGACCTCTATCTTGGCCGGATCTACTAGAATACCCTTCTGGTTGACGAGGTGACCAAGGAACTGCACCTTGCGCAACCAGAACTTGCACTTGGAGAATTTCGCAAAAAGTCTCTCCCTCCTCAAAGTCTCTAGCACCTCCCTCAGGTGCTCCTCGTGCATCTCCTGGGTCTTGGAATAAACCAAGATATCATCAATGAACACTATCACAGACCGATCCAGCATTGGTCTGCATACGCGGTTCATGAGGTCCATGAACACGGCTGGAGAGTTGGTGAGCCCGAACAGCATCACCACAAACTCATAATGACCATAGCGGGCCCTGAAAGTAGTCTTCTGCACATCCTCATCTCTGACTAGCACCTGATGATACCCGGAGCGTAAATCGATCTTGGAAAACCAAGACGCTCCCTGTAGCTGATCAAACAAATCATCTATCCTCGGGAGTGGGTAACGGTTCTTCACCATTACCTTATTCAACTCCCGGTAATCTATGCACATACGGTGCGACCTGTCCTTCTTTACAAATAAAATTGGCGCTCCCCATGGCGAACTGCTCGGCCTGATAAAACCCTTGTCTAGCAGCTCTTGCAGCTGTGTAGACAACTCCTGCATCTCTGGGGAAGCCAACCGATATAGTGTCTTGGCTATCGGAGCCAAACCAGGGATCAGGTCAATCCTGAACTCGACCTGTCTCTCGGTAGGTATTCCAGGCAAATCCTCTGGAAATACATCCGGGTAGTCTCGCACTACCGGTACATCATCAACCGTCGTCTTGCCCTTCTCTCGGGCATCTAAACCATAGGCAATATAACCGGCGCAACCCTGCTTAAAGTAGCACCTCGCTCTCGCTGCTGAACACAGAACTGGTCCGCGCTGTGGCTTCTCGCCCTGAATCACTAACTGTCCCCCACTGGGAGTGCGAATCCTCACTAACTGTAGCTCACAATCTATCACCGCCCCATTGGGGCTCAGCCAATCCATGCCTACTATGACCTTATTCCCTCGTAAGGGAATAGGGACCAAGTCCATCGGAAACAGGTCATCGAACAACTATAGAGAACATCCTCTGTGTACTCTTGCCACCCTAACGGTCTTGTCGGCTGCTATCTCAACCTCAAGTGGACAATCTAGCTCTCCAGGAGCTCTGATGAACCTTTTGCTAAGCGCAAGAGAAATGAATGATTGGGTAGCCCCCAAATCAAACAATATTGTAGCTAAAATGCCGTTCACGGTGAACGACACTATACAAAACATATAACCATAAGGAACAATCAATAATAAATGCAGAGATAAGGGAAAAATACATACCCGTCACCACATCAGGAGTCGCTTGCGCCTCCTCTATTGTGAGCTGAAAAGCCCTACTCTTTGCCACTGGCGTCTCAGCTCGGCCCTGACAGCCATCTGTAATCCTCAAAGTAGCATGAGAAGGTGCTGACACCTTTCCTGTAGCAGCTAAACTCGAACACTGGGACTTTTTATGTCCACTCTGATTGCAATCGAAGCAAATCAGATCTGATGCCGCAACGGCGGCAGTAGTGGCTGTACAATCTCTACTCATATGCCCAGTCCGAACGCACTTGTAGCAGCTGGCACTCCCTGTTGCACGCCCCATCATGCAATCTCCCACACTTGCCACACCGAGCGTGGCTCTGCTGACTCCTAGCTCTGTGATCTGAACCCTTGGGCTTTTTGCCCGCACTCCTCGAACCTGGAGCCGCCTCCGGCTTCCTCTTTCTCTCCATCTCAAGGTCAATCTTTCTCTCTCTCTCTCTCTCTCTCTCTCTCTCTCTATTTCTCTCTCTCTCTCTCTCTCTTTCTCTCTCTCTCTCTCTCTCTCTCTCTCTCTCGCCCTGGCAATCATGTCATCCAACGTCTTACAGCTAGACCGGCTCACAAACTGACGGATATCACTCCGCAACATCTCATGATAACGAGCCTTCTTCATTTCCTCATCAACTACGTACTGAGGAACAAGAAGAGCCCTCTCCCTGAACTTGGCGGTAATCTCCGCCACTATCTCAGTAGTCTGAGCAAGATCCTGAAACTCTCTGGCTAACTGCTGCACCTCGATAACCGATGCAAACTCGGCTCTGAACCTGGTAGTAAAATCAGCCCAGGTCATAGCATCTAAAGCTGTTTCATCTACCATGGCATGTCCCACCTCTTCCCACCAATCTCGTGCCCTGTCCTTCAGAAGACAGGACGCCAATCTGACCTTGTCCCCCTCGGGACACCTGCTCGTGCGGAAAGCGTTGGCCACATCCGCCAACCACCTAGTACTCGCTATGGGGTCCCGCGCCCTGTGGTAATCTGGAGCTCTACATGCCCGGAATTCGCTGAAAGTAAGCGTGCGCGACCCCATCATGGCCGCCACCTCTACACGAAATGTGCCTAGTCTCTCATCCAGCAGCTCTAGAATACCCTCCTTGATCGAACCGAAGATCACAGGAGTCTGCTCAAGTATGGTGCAAGTAATCTCTGAAGAGAGGAACTCCTTAGTTTGCTCATCTAACTACCCGGCCTCCGGGCCTGATCCTGATCCCCCTCCGGCACCTGAACTGCCGACTGCTGGTCTAGGGCGTAATACCACCATTCTGAAACACAACATAATAAACGTCAGGAACACTGATATATCTCGAGGGATCACTACTACCACAAGTTTCCTGGTCTCATCTCAGTTTTTCCTCAATTCGAGTACGGATCCTCTGCTTCCAGTAGTATGGGCCCCTACTACCTTCCACATCTATCCGTACCTTCCTCAAGAATTACCTCGACTCCACCAAGTCACTACTACTACTACTGATCTCTGCTACTCTCATCCTAGGCTTGCCCTAGGGAAATATCTGACTCCACCAAATCCAGTCCTCAGCTGCTAAAGGCCTCCTTGTAATGCCAATTAGCCATCACCCGAATACCATCACATGTGATGAGGCTCAGATAATCCTTCGAGTAAAAGACTCGTCCCTACAACGGTTAGACTCAAACAAGAGCTGTGCAATTGGGCCAAATCTAGTACTCTGAGATTATTCAACCCTGATCACATGTGACGTGACGTATTCACCTAATGGCTAACTCCCATCACTCTGAGTCCCACAAAGCACAAAGCAAGCAGAATTCAGACCCAAGAGACTACTCAAGCAACTCTATCCTCATAACAAGAAACTGTACTAGCATACAATGCTAAGCTCATAATATCAGGTATAACCTAAACAGGCTATCCTATTGCTATCTACTCAATACTAGCATGCAATTCTCATAAAGCCGAAACACATATAACAGGCACATAAAGCATCCCCCTAGATCCTTAGTCATATTCTAGCATGCTGTTCTACTGAAACTGGAACTGATAACATAACATAAACTTGTATGGGTAAGTTGGGAGTACTTACTTGAGCTCGGCTGATCGCATTCACCACACCTTTTTCTCTTTTCAAAACTCTTTTCTCTTTTTCTAAAACTCTTTTCTTTATACTTTTCTAAGATTGTTTTCTTTCTCAAAATTCTTTTGTAACCATGATTTTGCTCTTGAAAACTTTATACCACTTCCTTAGTTTGAGTTCAGACACACTCAGGAGTGCGCCTGAATCCCTCAAACCAAGGCTCTGATACCAACTTGTAACACCCCAAAATACGACCCGAAACTTTTTTGTTTAATAATTACTAAAACCATCATGTCAATATCATAAAATAAAACTCGTACGTCAATATCTCAAAACCATAGCAAAGTATCACGAGAAAACTGTATCAAGACTGTATCAAATCACATCTATGAAAAGCTAAAACAACTCCCAGGACAAACTGAAGCTGTAGTGTGTGCGATGCCAACAACCCGAGCTCATCCCTTTACTTGCGGAAGTACCTGAAACCAAAACTGAAACTGTAAGCACAAAGCTTAGTGAGCTCCCCCAAGCTATCACATACCATACAATAACATATAACACATACTGGGCCTTGCCTACTGCATCAGACCGAAGTCCGGAAACTGCATCGGACCGAAGTCCGAAACTAACTAGGGCCTTGCCCTCAGCATCGGACCGAAGTCCTTGACTAACTGCATCGGACCGAAGTCCGGAACTGACTGGGACCTTGTACCCTACATCGGACCGAAGACCGGAACTAATTGCATCGGACCGAAGTCCGGAACTAACTAAGCATACAAAGCATAGCATAAACATATCAACTAGCATGAACACCTAAACTGCATACTGCATCGGGCCGCAGCCCGGAACACATAACACATAAACCCTATCTGAACAACGAAGGCATCAAACATTCTAACTACTGCATCGGACCGAGGTCCGGAAACTACTAATAATTAAATGGGCCGACATTGTGGCCTTAGACCCGTTCCTCTGGAAGGAAACTCACCTCGTAATGCTGACTGTCGAGATGCTAACTCTGAAACTGTCTGACAACTGCTCCGGAACTCCCCGGCTACAATTTCCATAAACACTAAGTCAAATACTGATAACTAATCTTAGGGTAAAATGACTATTTTACCCCTAGTCGAAGTCAACTTCCTGGTTGACCGGACTTGCCGAGTTGGCTCGCCAACTCGCCGAGTCCCTTTCATATGTTCTAGTTTTATACCCGTTCTACTCATCAAGCTTAGCGAAGACTCGACACGTTCTTCTTCTATCCACACCTACTGAGTCCGAGTTCATCTGACTCGCCGAGTTGAAGAACAACTCGTCGAGTCTAAGGCAATCTTCATCGGACTCGCCGAGTTGCTCATCCAACTCGCCGAGTCCACGGCTATCTTCATAGGACTCGTCGAGTCCTTCGTTCTACTCGCCGAGTTCATCCAGTCCTTTTTCCATACATACTTGATTTGAGCCATGCAGCGGCTCCAAACTACATATCTAGGCTTCTAGGGCATGCTTTTCATGTAAAGTTGCAAACTTTATGTGCATGTATAGCTTTAGGGGCTTCAAATGTCCAAACTAAGCCCTTAATGGGGTTCTATGCTCAAGAGGGTCCTTAATCACGAATATGACTGAAACTTAACACTTCTACAAGGTAATGACAGTCCAAATCCGAAGTATAACCCAACCATAAGGTTCCTTTACAAAGGATTTGGTGTTTTTAGGCTTAAAAGCAACAATTTAGGGACAAACAAGATCTAATAGATCAATAACCAAGATGGAAGCTTTATTACCAGAATGGATGGCCACAAATGAATATATTCTGGATCTAAGTCCCCCTCCTTGACCTCTTCCACCTCTCCCTTCTTCCACTTGCTCCAATGTGCACCAAAAGTCCCTTCACAAGGCAAAAATCACTCAAACTTACCAATGGAGGCTAGGGTTCAATAAGGAATGCTCTGAAGGTGATGGAGGCCGAGATGGGGGCTATAAGGATGTTTATATAGGTTGCAAACCCTAAGGATTAGGGTTTCCTCCTGGCTGGCCTACTTGCCAAGTCCAGGCGTGGACTCACCGAATAGATCACCAAAAGCCCGCATCCAACTCGACATCTACTCGGCGAGTTAGGGCTACAACTTGCCGAGTAGCTCTTCTAAAAGAAACATTTAATCAAAATGAATGCGTACCGGGAACAGGGCGTTACATGGCTGGTTGCAACACCATTAGGTGATAGTTCGAACCCTAAGTGGGGGAGTACTAGGTATTCTGCTTTGAGGATTATCGATCTATTCGAGTTTGTGGTGTTGGAATAATGGTTCATAGGGATCTACGGTTCGAGTATGCGGGATTCTGGTACAAGGTTTGGTCAAGTCAGGGGTGTAGAGTAAGTGGCTATCATATGTATGTGATCAAGAGATACATGAGTTGTCCCGTAGCAGGAAGTAGTTGGTCAAAGAGCTCATTGTAGCCATGGGATCCTTTTTGGGATGCCAATGAGTAGATGAGAAGGTGCTCGAATCACTCAGGATGTGTAACATTCACAAAATTCATGAAAAATTTAAACTTTTAAACAAACCTAAAAACCATCATTATTTATATATAGTTTTCCAAAATATGTCAATATCAGAGTAATCCTAAAATCATAAAGTGAAACATGAGGAGGTGCACGATAACGACTTCTCCTTCCCATGATACTCTGAGGTACCTAGAACATAATCCAAAACTGTAAGCCCAAAGCTTAGTGAGTTCACCTAAAATACCAATACATAAAAAATAGCACAAATATAATAACAACATGAAATTGGTCCACAACTAACAAACTGGATTACCCCTGAGCCCACATCGTAAGTTTGGCTTGCCCCCTGGGCCCACAACTTATGTTTGGCTTGCTCCTCGGCCTGATTAGTCCTCAGACTGAATACCACTAAGACCTCAGTATGAGCCTGACATGACCTTCCCGACCCTCAACTCATATCTAGCTTGCTCAAGGGTTTGTTGGCTACAACACGGAGCAGTACAACCTCAACCCAACCCACACAATATGTGTACATATAACAGATATATCATATACAGCTAAAAAAACAGTATCACAGTTAGTCCTACAGATATACTAGACTAACATATCAAGACTAGCATGCATATCTATTCCATAATCAACATATCAACGATATCAGGTTTTCAAAGCAAAAGGGCCGACCTTGGTACATTCGACCCGAAAGTATAGTGAGGAAAACTCACCTTACAAGCAACACAGAACCGATAAGGCTTGACTCTAAATCTCAGCTCACAACTCAAATGCCTACAACAACCAAGTGACCAATTCCATCAAAACCCAATAATACCCAAAATAACCTTTAAACGTCAAACTTCATCATCTCAAGGTCAACTAGTCAAAATCCATAAACCAACTGAGTCAACCCTGCCAAGTCAACCTAACTGAGTAAATCCAGCCGATTTAACTCGAAAACGGATGAACCATACGAGTATGTAGGGCATACTCTGGAGGTAGCTCAGTGTACAAGCGGCTTTGCATTGACTACATTACGGGGACTCTGACCGAGTACGTGAGGCGTACTCCCTTCTACGCAGGACGTACCCTCACAGAGTCCAAAACATCAATAAGGGCTTAATGGCTTAAGTACTTAAGCCTAAACTTCATATCCATGGTCCAAATGCACCCTAGAGTCATAAAGTATCCAACTTTATGACTTTAGACGTCCAAAAAGTCGTTAATACATGGTCTTAATCCATTAAGACCTCCTACAAGAAGCATGGAAACAAACTAGCTAAAAGGGCCTCGTTTTTATGGCTTAAAACCCTTTTTAGGGTTTGAAAGGACAACCCAAAATGTCCAACACCAAACATGCACAACAATGGGACTTTTTGCAAAATAAATAACACCATAAAGCTACCAAGATGAGGTCTAAGAAAACCAAGCATAAAGGTAGCACCTTTTTACCTTCTGGAGCTTCCCAAGAAGGTGATGATCCAAGATCCACAAGCTTGCTTTCCCTTCTAGACTCCTTGATGCAATTCCTTCTTGCGTAAGCACACAAAGAACACACTTTAAGATCAAAATACTCTCTTATGGGGTTAGCGTTTGCCATGAACAACTCAAGGGCTTGGAGGCTGAAAGGATGAGGTTAAATGATCCATAAAAGGTGTTTAAATACTCCTCAAACCAGAAAAAATTAGGGTTTCACCCGGACATTAGTAAACCCAGCGTATATATGTATACACGCATCATACTGGGGTACGCCCTAGCACGCTTAGCATACCCACATGTACGCTTAGTGTACACCACGTGGCCCAAAATTACCATTTTGCCACTAGGGATTCTTAGGGTTATCTCCTTCCAACCTAAGGACCAAAATGACATAATTTAAAACCAAAGGGAGGGATTTGAAAATACCTAAAACATGAGATGTTGCAACTCTTCCCCACTTAAGTAACACCATGTCGCCTACCTGGAATTCCAACTCGGATCGACGCCGATCGACATACCTCTTCTGCCGACTCTGAGCAGTCTGCAATCTCTGCCTGATTTGCTGAATTATCTCCATAGTCTGAAGGACCACCTCGGTCAACCCCATGACCCTGTAACCAACCTCGCCCAACAAATTAGGGTACGACATCTTTGCCCATACAAGAGCTCAAAAGGCGGAGCACCAATTCTGGAGTCAAAACTATTGTTTTAGAGAACTTTTCGAGAGGTAGGTAGGAGTCCCAGGTCCCACCGAAATCAATGACACAGGCCCGCAACATATCCTCAAGGGTTTGTATCGTCCACTGACTCTGGCCGTCGATCTGCGGATGATAAGTTGTGCTGAAGTGCAACCTCGTGCCTAGTTCCTCATGGAATTTTTGCCAAAAATGGGAGGCGAACCGAACATCACGGTCTGAAACAAAAAAGACCAGAACTCCATGGCGAGAAATGATCTCGCAAATATACACATCGGCCAACTTCTTGGCCAAAGAACTCTCCCATATCGGCAATAAACGGGAACTCTTGGTCAATCGATCCATGATGACCTGAATAGCATCAAAACCATTTGCCATCTTCGGCAACTTGGTCATGAAGTCCATCGAAATTTACTCCCATTTCCACATTTGAAGCTCCAGAGGCTGTAGGTTTCCATGAAGCCTCTGATTCTCGGCCTTGACCATCCTGAAGGTCAAGCACCTCTCAATGTACCGGGCGATCTCCCTATTCATACACGACCACCAATAGATCAATCTCAGATCCCAGTATATCTTGGTGTCCCCTGGATGGATAGAAAACTAAGACTTATGAGCCTCTTCCAACACAATCCGTCTGACCCCACCAGACATAGGAACCCATACCCGACCACAACGAGTCAACAAACCACGACTATCTGGAACAAATATGGCAATCTCACCTCTAATCCTCTCAATCTTCCAATTCTCTTCCCGAACACCCTCAGCCTGAGCCTCCCTAATCAATCCCATAAGCGAAGAATCCACTGATATCCTCATACATAAAACCCCATCAGAAGACCCATCCGACTTGCGGATCAGGGCATCAACCACCATATTTACTTTACCCTGATGGTAAAGGATCTCGCAGTCATAATACTTGACTACATCCAGCCACCCGTGCTGCCTCATGTTTAGGTTCGGCTGATCCATAATGTGCCTCAAACTCTTGTGATCCGTGTAGATAGTACATTGGACCCCATAAAAGGTAATGCCTCCAAATATTGAGGGAAAAAACCGCTGCCCCTAATTCCAGATCATGCATGCGATACCTCGTCTCATGCGGCTTCAGCTGTCGTGAAGCGTATGCTATCATCCATCCTCTCTACATAAGGACCGACCCTAAACTAGTGATCGAATCCTCATATAATACCAAGAAATCCTTAATTCCCTTTGGGAGGGTCAAAATCAGGGCCTCACATAATCTCTTTCGAAGGGTGTCAAATGTTGACTGCTGCTTAGGGCCCCACTGGAAATCCACCCCCTTCCTCATCAGATGTGTGAGGGGTACTGCAATCTAGGAGAAATCCTGATTGAATCTCCAATATGCCAATCCTAGGAAACTCCTGATATCCTAAGCAGATTTTGGAACCTCCCACTGCTTCACCGCCTCGATCTTGGCCTGATCGACCAATATCCCGTCCTGGTTAATGAGGTATCTAAGGAATTGAACCTCTCATAACCAAAACTTGCACTTCGAGAACTTAGCGAAATCCGTTCTCGACTCAAAACCCCTAGGAGCTCGCGAAGATGCTTCTCATGCTACTATCTGGTCTTAGAGTATACCAAGATATCATCAATAAACACGATAACCGAACGATCGAGCATCGACCAGCATACCCGATTCATCAAATCCATAAATACACCAAGAGCATTGGTGAGCCCGAATGGCATCACCACAAACTCGTAATGCCCATAACAAGTCCGAAACGTGATATTCTCCACATCCTCCTCTCTCACCCTTACCTGATGGTACTCGAACCTCAGATCTATCTTAGAGAACCAAGATGTACGCTGCAACTGATCAAAGAGATCATCAATCCGCGGAAAGGGATAATGGTTCTTCACCGTTAGCTTGTTCAACTCCTGGTAATCAATACACATCGAGTGTGAACCATCCTTCTTCTTGACGAACAAAATTGGCGCTCCCCGCGGAGAACTACTCGGTCTGGTGAACTATTTTCCTAGCAGTTCCTTCAACTGAGATGATAACTCCTACATCTCAGGCGGTGCCAAATGGTACGATGCCTTGGCAATTGGTGCCACACCTAGCATGAGGTCAATCCTGAACTCGACCTACCTCTTAGGAGGTACACCTAGTAACTCCTCCGAAAATACATCGGCAAACTCTCTAACAACCGTGACCTATGAAACTGAAACCTGATACGCGTATTCACCACATAAGCCAAATAACCCGCACACTCGTGCTGAATATACTATCGATCCCTGACTGCAGAAAAAAATCCTAAACGCATCCTGGTACTCTCTCTGTAGATAACCAGTTCTCCCCCACTTAGGGTTCGAACTATCATGCAGTGACCCTCACAATCAATCATAGCACTGAAATGGCTAAGCCAATCCATGCCCACAATCACGCAGACATCCATCATGGGGATAGGGATCAAATCAATCATATAAGGCACCCTAAAGATCTCCAAAATACAACCCTGATATATTGAAAATGCAGAAACCCCATGTTCGTTGGTGATAGAGACTCGCAACAGACACTCTAACTCCCCAATGGGCATATTAAACTCCCTACTGAACGATTGAGAAATAAAAGACTGACTAGCACCCAAGTCAAACAACACTAGAGTAGGCAAAGAGTTCACTAGGAACGTACCTAACAGAGGTACAAATATAATCATAACACAAAACATAATCAACATGATAAGGGATAGAAACATACCAGCCACAACATCTGGTGCTGCCCTTGCCTCTCCGGTGGTAAGCTAGAAAACGTGACCTCGAGCCCTCGGGGGCTCCGCCCTGCCCTGAATCCCATTAGTGATCCTCAAAGTAGCCAGTGCTGGAACCTGTGTCGGCCTAGCAGCAAGAGATGGTCAGTTGGCCTTCACATGGCCAACTGGTCGTAATGATAACAAATCCTAGAACTGAGTGTTGAGGCCAGCTGGCGGCAATCACTCACTATATGGACCTGTCGGCTACAATTGTGGTACCCTGAAGATGATCGACAAGCACTCTCATGTGCCTTGTCTCACTTCCCACAAGTTCAACCCTTCCGTACCCTAGATTTGACATTGGCGGTCTTAAACCGTTTTGGCGTAGGATGCAACTATGTTGGGGCCGGCCTCTGCTCCCTCGTCTACAAATTAATCTCAATCTCATGCCGCCTGATGGCCTCCTGTATCTCCATCAATGTACTGTAGCGCTGAGTAGAAACAAATTTCCTTATCTTCATCTTCAGCATGCTCAAGTAATGGGTCATCTGAGCTTGCTCGAATGCAGCAAACTCAGGACAAAACATAGCCCTCTCCGTGAACATCTTGTTGATCTCTGTCACCATCTCAGGTCCCTGCCTTAAATCCAGGTACTCTTGGGCCAACCTCTCTCACTCCACCAACAGAACATAACGGGAGCAGAACATCCCAGAGAACTACTCCCAAGTCACAGCAACTCTCTGCTCATCAAAATAGGATTTGGTAGCCAGCCTCCACCAACCCTTCGATTCGGTCCTTAGAAGGTTCATAGCGCACCTGACCTTCTGGTCAGCAAGGCACAAACAATAGAAGAAACATCCCTCTACATCAGATGACCACCTCATGGCAATGATCGGGTCCTACACTCCATCGAAAGTTGGGGGCTTCTTATTTTCGAAGTCCCGATACTAAAAAACCTGACTCAGTCCAACACCTATAGATGTCACGGCTGCAACAACAACAATCTTAGCAACGATTGCGTATCTGTCATCAAATAACTCCATCATCATGGTCTTAATAGACCCGAACAACTCCGGTATCTGATCTCAGACGATGGCCACAAACTCCCCATGGAGAATCTCCCTAATCCTAGCATCCAACTCATCTGATCCAATCTTCCTGCTAGCTCCTGATCTCGATCCGGATTCGGTCTTAACTCGTCTCGTAGTCACCATACTGAAAATATGATATGTGCATAATTAGTCATATATTTTGTGTTAAATCTTAATAATTTTGGTCATTTTATTACAAATTATGAACAAAAGGTACTTAAATATGTTTAAAATGTATTTGTAGCCTAAAAGATTAGCTCGAAAGCAAAAGGAAGCAGAAAAGCGATAGGAAGCTCGGGAATTGAAGAAAGAAAAAAGAAAGAAAAAATCCTGAAGAACTCGGCAAATTGCGTGCCTACTCGCTGAGTAGGATCGAAGATTCGTGAAAAAATATGATCCCTTATCGTATATGGATTTTAAGTGATGGACTCGCCGAGTCGGTCTATGGACTCGACGAGTAGCCCCTGTTTTGAACAACTATATAAAGGGATTTAATTCACGACTTTGAGACCTCTCTCTGGAACCCTTGGGGATAAAATTGCGATTCAAACTGTTGGTGAAGCTCTGGAACTCAAAGATCAAGTCTAATCATTCGCTTTTGGGAAGATCAAGGCAAATCAAGTGCACTCTTTACTTAATCTTTTGTTTGAACTATGTTTAAATCAATTGATTTCGTTTTTGAGTTGTTTCCTACTTTAATTTTGAGCTAAAAACTGATAACTTCTGTTTAGTATAGATGGCTTTATGAATATGGTTTGATTTTATGATTGGATTAATTTAATTTTGGTGATTTTGTTTTGTTAAGCTTGTCAAAGAACCTTATGTGCTAATTACAACTATTTTCTATTAATTAACCAACATATTAAGTTGCATGAACATCTCTTAATTGCTAATCTCATATGATTTATTTGAAAACATTGTTATATGCCTAGGTATAGCGAACATGAAACTAGGGTTAACTAGAAAATAGGAAAATTAATGTGCAAGCCTTGTGTGATGAACCATCAGCAAGAGGTTAATTGAAGTAGTAATTTGATTAGTCTTACTTAACCCGAATCAATAAACTAGAAAATCTATTAATTTAATCACTTGATCACTGCTTAGATTGATTTGTTTTCTAAGGATTAGTAATAGCGACCGTGAATCTAATCACTCTAATCGGTAGCCAATGCTAATTAATTCATTGCACTTGCCATAAAATCAACCATAGGAATAAATGATTCAAAACCTAACATAAGTCTTTTCCATTATTGAATTTAGTTGATTTTCGTTTGCTTAGCTGTTAGTTGCTTAGTTGAGTATTAGTTAAGTACTTAAGTTTCTAGTCTTGCAAAACTAGAGAAAAACCCCCTTCTATTACTTGTTTTATTTAGATAATATTAGCATTTATTTCAATTGTTTACCGTTCTCTGTGTTCGATACCCTACTTGCTTGAACTATATTGCTAATCGATAGGTACACTGCCTTTTGTGTGTTTATTTTGTGTCTAAGTTAGTAGGATTAAAACTAGTGCATTTCACACACATCAAAATACAGCAGGGAGATATCAGATAATATGCATAATATAACAGGGGAACCAACTCCTAACATAACCCTAGGGGTGACTTCTTTGTTACGCGTATGAGTCCTATGCTTTAAGTAGTACGGCCCCATACTACCTTCCACACCTACCCGTAGTTGTCTCAGAGGGTCATCACAACACCCTAACAATACTTTCTAGCATACTCATACGCTCAATCCTCACACCCTATAGGAAGGCTATATATCTCAAAACTGACCGGCTGACCCCACACAACTCATCCATGAAACTTCCACCAACCTTGTAGCACTTGTGTATGCTTATCATACATAACGCTGGACCCTATAGACATTCCAATATATAATCCTACCCTAAGCCCTTCATCAAACTAGAACAGGAAATAAGGTCAAACCAAACATTCTCAGGCTATAAGATCTTATTTATGTATAACCATGATGCATACACTAAACAACTACAGAAATGATGTCAATTATATTAGAGAGGAACCCTAGGCTATCAGGCATCATATAATCAGGCAATTCTATCACGTAAAACCATCGCTAGCATGTTGTTCAAACATATCACAATATCATATAACAATATGGTATTTTGGGGTCTACTTATTGGCTCTGGCTGATCGTACACATCGCATACTCCTTGATTATTTTGAAAACCATTTAAAAATCATTTTAAAAAATCTTTTCCTTAGAGACTGGATTCACATCAGTGTTCCTCCAACTCACTCAAACCAAGATTCTGATACCAACTTGTAACATTCACAAAATTCATGAAAAATTTAAACTTTTAAACAAACACAAAAACATCGATGTGTACAAATAGTTTTGCAAAATATGTTAATATCAAATTAATCCCAAAATCTTAAAGTGGAACATGAGGAGGTGCACGATCACGCCTTCGCCTTCCCGCGATCCTCTAAGGTACCTGAAACATAATCCAAAACTGTAAGCCCAAAGCTTAATGAGTTCCCCCAACCAATACATGACATATAGCACAAATATAATAACATCATGAAATGGGTCCACAACTAATAGACAGGATTACCCTTGAGCCCACAACATAAGTCTAGTTTTCCCCTAGGCCCACAAGATATGTTTGGCTTGCTCCCCGTCATGATCAGTCCTCAGACTGAATAACACAAAACCCTCAGTACGAGTCTGGCATGCCTTTCCCAGTCCTCATCTCATATTTAGAATGCCCATGAGCCCTCAGTATGATTATGGCATGCCTTTCCCGACCCTCAACTCATATTTGGCTTGCTCCAGGGTTTGTTGGCTATACCATGGAGCAATACTGTTGGATAAGGTGTCTAAGTCCGTAACTATATTTGGTATGTACTTGACCCGACTCGTCATGGTCCATTTGGGTTGCACTTCACCGAAACAATTTATATGGATAATCTTTTGAGAATAGTATATGTATGAATATATTAATATGAAATCATATTATTGAATTGGTATTCATCAAGATTTAATTTAAAATTAATTTAGTGATCAAAAGGAACTAATTAAATATGGACTATTATATATATATATATATATATATATATATATATATATATATATATATATATATATATATATATATATATATATATATATATATAATAGACCAAGTTCATTTAGGATGCGATAAGCTTGCATGAATAGTCCATGGAGTTTTTAACCCATAGATCCTATGGAAATGAAAGGTCATGGGTATTAGAGTTTACATGGATGTAACCCTAATCCTCCATAGTATATAAAGAGGTCTTTGGCACATGAAATGGCACTAGTGTGTGAGTGAACAGGGGTGGGTCGATTTCTACAAGTGCATTCTATTCTCTCAAGTCTTCCAAGATGGTTTGGTGATTTGTGATTCCACTTGAGGTATCCACATTATTGGTGCTAGGCTCTCAAGACTGCAAGCAATCAACCACAAGAAAATGTATGTTATTCTACTAAGCTTTTATGTTACGTGTACACCATAAAATGCTAGTTAGGTTGAGAACCTTGGAAAATCAAATTTGCATGTATAATAGAGAAAACATAGATCCAAGGTTTCTACGGTTGCATGTACACCATAGGAGTGTTAGAATGCTCAAAACCCTTCAGTGGTATCAGAACCTAGTCTTGTTTTCATATACTTGATGCAAACTGCTTAAAAATGTCAAAATTTTGCTAAATGTACAGTGAACTCACCGAGTCCATGGGGGGACTCGACGAGTCCAAGTGTAAACTCATCCTACTCGTCGAGTATGTTCTTGCACTCGGTGAGTAAGAGGCCCTGTGTGTAGATTTTCGAGTTTTGCTGCTGGAAATGGACTAGAATCATTACCCTAAACTGTTTGACTTATAAAACCTGTTTTTGATGTGGTAATGATTATGTTAATCCATTTTCAACGGTTATTATCAAATTTTCATGTTTTATATGTGTGTATATGATTCTTGAAATTGTTTATATGAATGTTCATACTTATGAGTTTTGCTAGATCATAGGAATTATTTGCCAATTGTTTGTTAGTGTAATTCTTGATCTAAATGCCAATTAATGGACTCCATAACTTGTCCTCAAGTTTTGGAATTCCAAAAGTATTTTCTTTAAAGCCATTAAAACTCATAAGTTATAGAAATGAAAAGTTTTTGAATAGTTTCAAAACTTTCCCTCAAGTTTTGGAATTTGTAAAGTGTCACACACACTTTAATTCCAAACCCTGGAGTATTAAAAAGTTAAAATTCAACCTTTATACTTAATACTATTATAATTTAATAATATATATATATATATATATATATATATATATATATATATATATATATATGTGTGTGTGTGTGTGTGTGTATAAGATTAGGTCAGTCTTACCGTTAGTAGACCTCATTCATGAAGCCGATCTGTAAGGGGGGTATAATGTTGTTGCATATAAAATGGCAGCTTAATATGTGTCCACTCTCACCCACCGTTTCCTTGACTGGTGGAGGGTCGTTAGCCGAGTGGGTATGACAAGGACTATAATTCTCATTAAAAGTATAATGATAAATATAATGTGACTAAACCTTTTATAAATTCCCAATCTTAGTTACTTTAGGAAATTGTGAAATTGGTGCTAACCCATGAAATTACACTTTGTACCTTACCAAGTCGTTGGTGGAGAGTGTGTGGGTAACCGACACACTAACATAGACTATTAAGAGTGGCAAAGGGTGAATTAATGTTTATCATAGATCGTTGGAGTGTGTGTGGGTAACCGGCACATTGATTAGGTGATAAAGATTAAGGGTACCATGTTAATTTGCATGATTTTTCACACCTTGTTTGTAATCCTCGGCATCTCAGTCACAAACTTAAGAGGGCGCAATCGAGATTTAAACATGCTGTTGAAAAGTTCAACGAATCTCAAAAGATCTAGGAGTTTCAATCCAAATAAAACCTAATAATTTATTCCGTTTTTCATGGTGGAAATTGGTGGATCGTCATTCACCTACCTTCAAATATTTCATAGCTTGGATTACAGAATCCCTCTTCCAAGTTATGAAGTATTATGTTAGGTCCTAACCTTAATATTACATTTGGGTGTCTTATTAAGGATTCAATATCTAATCTAAACTTGTCTTTCTTCTTTTCAGATGTCTTCCAACAATGCTTCTTCTCGCTTAAACCCTACCGGCTCCTTCTCTCTCATGAACCTTTATGGGAGAGTCATCTTTGATGGTTACAACTTTAATGATTGGATCAGGAATATTGGGATGGTCACGCATTACGCGGACAAGGAATATGTCCTCGATAAGGAACTGAAAGAAATTGATGAGTCTACTGCTAGTCCAGAGGAGATGGCTGACTTTAGGGCATATGAGAGAGATGCCACCAAGGTGGCATGTATCATGTTTGATACAATGACAGCTGAACTACAGAAGTCCTATGAGGAGTTTTACCCTTTTGAGATGCACATGGACCTGATGGACAGCTACCATTGGAGTGCTCGTCAAGAGAGGTATGAAATCATCTCTTCCATGATAAGAACCCGAATGAAGGATGGTGAATCCATCATGGGCTACCTGCAGAAAATGCAAAGGTTTGTGCACCGTTTGCTAAAGTTAAATGTGAACTTCCCTGAGAAGTTGGCTATTGACATCATACTACACTCCTTACCCAGTTGTTATGATCAGTTCCGAATGACCTATCACATGAACAAGGAGGAGGTCACACTCAGCAAGCTTCAAGGACTTTTGAAGACCATCAAAAGTGGTCTCAAATGTAAATCGGTTGTTACTACTCCTACTCTTAACACCACCCCTGTTCTGGCAATCAGGCAGAGTAGAAGGAAGAAGAGGAAGTCGAATACCAAGGGAAAGTCTCTTGATGGCTCCTCTTCAAGTGGAACCAAATGTGGTTTTCTCACTCCTTCTTCCAACCCAAAGGAAGCTGAATGCTTTTATTGTCATGATAAGGGGCACTGGAAACGAAACTGCCCCAAGTACCTGCAAGATGTTAAGGATGGGTTATAGGGATGATCCGATCCGTAAGGACCATGATTGGAAATTGTTTGATCATCTTTCTCTGAGGAAGAGGCAAAATAGAATCAACTTGAATTCAGGACCACCATTCGAAATCTTAGTGAAACACTGGATTTGTTATCTCATGTCTGCATTTCGTGAAAAAAATACCAATTTAAGTGGAGGGTTTTTTCAAACGTCAAACCTACCCATGCAGGTATTTACACTATATTGTTTAATAACTCACCGCATACTAATTCTTGGGTCCTTGATACAGGTTGTGGTATTCATATATGTTCTGATTTGCAGGGCCTAAGAAGAAGTGAGGATGTGGAGCACCGAAAAATAAACTTGATCATGGGGAATAGGAAAGCTTCACTTGTCACCAAGATTGAAGTTTACTCTTTGTTGCTAAGTAGTGGGTTAATGATAGATTTGAATAAGTGTTGTTACTCGTCCGAAATAGCGAGAAATATTATTTCTTTTCACATTTTGTACAAAAAAGGATTTGCTTTTTCATTTGATAATGAATGTGGTGGTATTAATGATTTTTATAATAATGTTCTTTATTTTAAAGCATTACCTTGTGATGGTGTATATGAAACTGTGTCGATTGTAGACAGCTTAGGAAATAATGTGTTGCATATCGATTCTTCCACTAGTTTAGACAAAGCATCTGTGTGGCATTGTCGTCGTGGACATGTTGACAAGAAGCACATAGGCCAACTCCAAAAGGCTGGAGTTTTGGAGTCATTTGACTTAAAGTCGGATGATAGTTGCGAGTCTTGTTTGCTTGGAAAAATAACAAAGTCACTCTTCACTGGTACTTGTGCTAGGTTTAAAGGTTTGTTGAACCTCATACACACGGATGTGTGTGGACCCTTCATAACTGCCACAAGGGATTCTGACCACTTCTATGTGAATTTTAGTGATGATTACAGTAGATATGGTTATGTCTACTTAATCAAGCATAAGATAGAAACCTTTGAAAAGTTCAAAGAGTATAAACAGGAAGTGGTGAATCAGCTATGTAGGAACATTAAGATGCTTCGATCCGATTGAGGAGGAGAGTATCTTAGTATAGAGTTCCTTGACTATCTTAAGGAATGTGGAATTGTTTCACATTTGACACCTCTCAGAACATCATAGCTTAATGGTATGGCTGAGAGGCGCAATCGAACCTTGTTAGACATGGTTCATTCCATGATGAGTCGAGCTTCATTACCAATCTCATTTTGGGGGTATACCTTAGAGACTACCGCCCATATCCTTAATCTATTCCCTACCAAGAAGGTTGCCAAAACATCTCACAAGATGTGGACTGGGAAATTTCCCAATTTACACCACATCAAGATTTGGGATTGCGAGGCTTTCGTGAGACGTGAGACTCAGGACAAGCTCGAACCTCATAGTGAGCGGTGTATTTTCATCGGCTACACACAAAAATCCTTTGGTCACCTATTCTACAGACCCAGTGAGAATGTGGTCTTTGTGGCAAGGAGAGGGGTCATTTATGAGAGAGAATTTATAAGCCAAGGAAACAGTGGAAGTCAATTTGACCTTGAAGAGCTTCAAGATTCAAGTGGTGAAGGAACCTCAAACCCTAGTAATCAACCTAAGGAGGAAAATCTTGTTGAACCAACTGATGAGTCTGTAACCCTAAGGCATTCCACTAGATTTAGGAATCCACCTGAGCATTAGTATGGTTTCCATATTACTGCGGAAGGTGATACTGTCACAACTAGCATTTTAGTTAGGAAATTCTATTCTTGTGTAACCATTTAGCTATTGTAAAACATCTACTCTAAGTGAATATCACTCAAAGCTCATTTAAATTCACATTTATGTTCATCAAAGAGTCTAAAAACCCTAAGAATCCTAGTTTGAGTCCATATTGGACTAGGAGTTCCTTATTGGGCCTAATGGACCAACAAGCACCCAATTCAAACTTTATTGGACTTAGAAGCCCTAATTGGATCCTAATTGGACCTAATTCATAAAATCTATAACATTTTGGACCATTTGGGGCCTAAAATGATTCATTCTAACCCTAATGGGCCTTATTGGGCCATTAGTGAATTAATTAGCCTTAATGGACCCTAAGCTTCTTTAATTAGACTCATTAGGTTGTGGACCTCTATAAGGGCCCATAGCGCGAAAAGTAATCTTTTGGCCTCATAATTTGAAGTAAAGGCAAGTAAAGACCCAAACTACTCCACCCTTTCTCCTTGGTCCAAAAATCTTGCCCACCACCATCATTAAAAAAAATGAAATGGAAGGGGGGGGGGAGTTGACTTTGGAGGTGTCATCTCCATAATATACAACATGCATCAAGGCTTAAAACCACCATGCAACCAAGCTAGCCACCTCACCTCTTTCTCTCTCCCATCTCTTCTTCTACCTTCAACCGAGAGCCTAACACACACACACACACACATATTCCATCAACTTTCTTCCTTAATCACTCTCAAGCACTTTTCGCTTTCTTCCTTCAAAATGTCAAGATTTTGCTTTGGTTTCAAGAGGATTCTCACAAGATAGTCATCATTATTGGTAAGTCTTTACACATTCATGTTTTATAACTCCATCTTCATGATAGATCACTCTTTTAAACAAAGTTTTTGGTGATCATACTCCTAGAAATCTTCTTAAGTTCGAGATCTACTCAAAGGTATACTTGGACCAAAAATTGCTTCCACTTCTTCTTCAAAAACCGAAACATCAAGCAAAGGCGAGTTCAAACCCCCTTATTTTTCGGTTTTCATATGATTTTTGGGGGAGAATGCAAGTAAAATGTGTAGATCTATGTGTTATATGCATGCTTTGTGTGATTTCTTAGCTTAGTTGGTAAAAATGTGTTAGATCTTAGTAGATCTCAAAATTTTAAGTAATATTAAGCAAAGATCTATGAACTATGACATTATATACATCACATTATCAATCCATAAGTGATTACATGTTTAAGATACAAAAGATTTCAACAAGAACCTTGTTAAAGGTCAAAATTGTCAAGAAAACAAAAGGTAAGGTAAAAAGTGTCATTTAAGTTTTCATAAGCGCCAAATAGGTCCTACATTTTTATAAAGGTATTTTTATGTTAAACATACTTTAAAAAGGATCAAAAATGAAAATTTAAGCTTAATGGGGCAGCATTGGGCCTCACGTTTTTAGGGCCCAAATTGCGAAAAAAAAAATGAAGTTTTGGGTTAGAAATGATATTTAGCCAAAGTTTGAATCATAAATGAAGATAAACCAAATTTAAGGGTAAAAATAACATTTATTTCCAAATTGGACCAAAAATGTAAATTTTTCCAAAATTAGGCCGAAAGTGTAAACTTTTACAAACAAAGGGTTTAAAATGCACTTTTCTGTAAAACAGGGTTCTAAAAGTGAAAATATGACTTTTTGGGCTAAAATCGTAAATTTTTAGACATTCGAGAGAAAATTGGAAACTTTTATAATTTATGGACTAAAGCGTGATTTTTACAAACTTTGAGCGTTAATTAAACATTGGAAGGTTATTGGCCAAAAATGTGGTTTTACAAAAAAAAACAAAAAAAAAAGATATTTTTATTATCAATCTAATAAACCTCGAGCTAAAACAAACAACGAAGTAAAACAAACAAATGAAAACACGTCGATAACTATTTATTGGACCTAATATTCACGATCTTGGCCATTGGGCCCTAAGGGCCCAATTAAGTGTATATTGAGCTCAATATTTTCCATGACATGTTTATTGGGCCTTAAGACCCACTTACATGTTAATTTGGGCCTAATTTATGGGTTACATGTTTATTGGGCCTTTGTGGCCCATTTTCACGCCTATTGGGCCTAAATTAGCCTTTTATTATGTTATTGGACCTTTGTGGCCCATTTACATGTTAATTGGGTTTGGAATGAAAATTCACATACTTTGTAGATCAAAAATATACCTCTTCATAGTTTATGAAATTGTATACTTACCTTTGGAGTGGAGAAATCTATAACCTACGCGTAAAACATTAAACATGGGGAAAATTTTATCAAACGGGAAAGGTTAAGAATCTAGTGAGACTTGTCAGTTGGCACCTCTGAGTGTAGAATCGTAGCCTGTAGTTATATTCATAGTTTCCTGGATGGAAAGAGGGAGTTTGTGTATACATCTATACGGGGTGACCCCCCACGCCTTAG
This sequence comes from Lactuca saligna, assembly GCF_052625555.1. Classification (NCBI taxonomy): domain Eukaryota; kingdom Viridiplantae; phylum Streptophyta; class Magnoliopsida; order Asterales; family Asteraceae; genus Lactuca; species Lactuca saligna. Next base: position 144,402,316 of record NC_136419.1, on the reverse strand, counting down.
TTGTTCGCTACAGCTAGACTAGGCCAGTCTAGGGCGACAACATCCTTAGCAAGATAGGTGTTTGGAAAAATGCCAAGACGGGCGACTTAGTCATTATCATGCATGGTTATAATGGCTCATGTAGGGATTCAACACCACTTAAACACATTTATCATTTATCATTTATTCACGATACAATGAATTTAAATAATACTTGTATAAGTTAGAACTATGAAATTCACACATGCATTTATACTTGATTTTCACATCATTTTCAGACATTATATAGAAAATATCGGATTTTCTAGGTTTTTACGAAAGATACAAAGACTTTTATTCAACCATACATATGAACTCACCAACATTATATATGTTGACATTTTCAAAATAACTTGTATTCTCAGGTAATCATTAAGCTGGAAGAAGTGCAAGTGTGTTCGGTTTTGTTTATGTAATATCACTTGTCCCATTTTTAACAATTTGAACTTACGTAATTTAACAATGTACTTGATGTAAACAATGATGGTTGTATTATGTAATGTTGGTGATGAATGTGTTATGTTTCATGTATATTCATTTTGATGATTATTCTATTGTTAGTCACATGAGCCCCCGAACGTTTCCGACATTTGGTTCGGGGGTGTGACAGATACATTTATCAGTGATTGTACACTGGTAAATTTGGATGAACCTAACAGCTATATGGAAGCCATGGCAGGCCCTGGGTCTGTTAAATGGAAAGAGGCTATGGACAGGGAGATTCAGTCCATGTATGACAATCAAGTTTGGAACTTGGTTTACAATGTACCAGTTCGTAAGACGGTCGGGTGCAAATGGATCTTCAAGAAGAAGAACGACATGGAAGGAAAATTGCACACTTATATGGCGTGAATGGTTGCAAAGGGTTTCACTCAAACTCAGGGAGTTGACTACGATGAAACCTTCTCACTAGTAGCAAATATTAAGTCTATTAGGATTATGCTAGCCATTCCTGCATTTCATGATTATGAAATATGGCAAATGGATGTCAAAACCGCTTTCCTTAATGGAAAGTTAGCTGAGGATATTTACATGAGTCAGCCAGAGGGTTTTGTCAGAGCAAAGTACCCTGATAGAGTGTGCAAGCTTGAGAAATCCATTTATGGATTGAAATAAGCATCTCGCAGCTGGAATCTTTGTTTTTGATGAGAAAGTCAAATAGTTTGGTTTTCGAGAAGCGAAGATGAGTCCTGTGTATATGTTAGAGCTAGTGGGAGTATAGTTAGCTTTTTGGTACTGTATGTGGATGACATACTACTCATAGGAAATGACATCCCAACCTTGCAGGAGGTTAGGTCCTAGCTTGGGAAGTGTTTCGCTATGAAGGACCTTGGAGAAGCTACCTAAATCCTAGGGATAAGGATATTGAGAGAAAGGAGTAACAGACTAATTGGACTTAGTCAAAGAACCTATATGGACAAAGTGGTGAAAAGGTTCAACATGCATAATTCCAAGAAAGGTGACTTACCGATCCAGCATCATGCCAAATTAAGCGAGGCTCAGATTCCGAGTATAGAGGCTAAGATAGATGAGATGAGTCGATTACCATATGCTTCAGCTGTTGGCTCGATCATGTATGCTATGACTTGTACCCGCCCTGATGTGGCCTTTGCTTTGAGTATGGTCAGTGATGTGTGTGAAACAAACTAGATAAACTTGATGTGTGTAAAATGCACTTGTTTTATCCCTACTTTTTATTAATAAATTTAGCACACAAAGGCAGTGAACCTGTCTTTTAGTGGTATAGATTAGTAACTAAGGTATCGAACTCAGGGAACGGAAAATTAAACTAATAACTAGTTTTAACTAAAACAATTAATAAAAGTAAAAGGGTTTCTTCTAGTTTTGCAAGACTATAAACTTAGGCACACTTAACTAACTAAATAACTAAAGCAAACAACTAATTCACCAAATTTGATAAAGATGTTTCTATTTTGGTTCAACCAATTCACTCCTATGGTTATTTGTATTTATGATAGATTAATTGTTATTGGCTACCAATTATAGTGGTTAGGTTCATGTTCATTACTCCTAACCCTTAGACAATTAACTAATTTAAGCAGTGATCAAGTGTTTAAACTAATTAATTCCCTAGATTAATGATTTGGATTAAATAAGATTTGTAGTGGTCAATTAAGTTACTAATTTAATTAACCTCTTGTTTGATGGTTTCTCAAACAAGCTCACACATTAATCTTCCTATTGTCTTATTAATCTTAGTTTCATAATCATTACTCCTAAGCATATGGTTTAGTGTTCACATAGACATATGAGGTTAACAACTAAGAGATGTTCATGCAGCCTAATTGTCTTCCAATTAACAGAAAATAGTAGTGATTAATGCATAAGGTTCTTTAACAAACTTAATGTAATAGATCACCAATAAACAATCAAACAAAACTAAGAATTAAACCATAGGAGTTCCTTGGTATTCCCCAAACAGAAACAAAAACGTATTTAGTTCATAGTTGCAGTAGAAACAAACACAAAAACAAGTTTAACTAGATCAAACATATTCAATTCCTAAATCTAAGTGGTAGGATTAACCTAGTTGCTTGAATTCTTCAAAAGATTGAAGATTAGGATTCCTCAGCGTCTTCTAGGGCTCTCAATTGCAGCTTGACCTTCAAAAATCGCCAGGAATGTTGCCCCATTGGATAAAGACTCGGTTTTTATACATATCTCAAAACAGGGTGTACTCGGCGAGTAGCAGGACCAACTCGCCGAGTAGGTGCATAGTTATCCGTCTTGAATCAGGAATCGTAGCTATCTTCTGGAATATCCTCATGTACTCGCCGAGTAGTATCGTGTACTCGGCGAGTAAATGGGCTTTTGTCCCTTATCTTCATTCTTTGGTCTTCAATTGCTTTCCCTTGCTCCCTTTCACTCCCAAGCATGTCTTCTGGACTGAAAACAAAATTCAAACCATTTTAAGTACCTTTTGTTCACATTATTCACATAATTAATTAAAAATGATTGAAAATGTATACTAAATAATTAACTAATTATGCACATATCAAAATACCCCACACTTGACTTTTGCTTGCCCCCAAGCAAAACTAAATTTTAAGCATATTAGAATCACATATAATAACTCCAATCTAACCCAGCCATTATGCCAAGACCGCAACGCATGCATCTGTGTCTAAAAATTTTCCTAAGGACCCCCATACTCCAAATACTCACAATCCTCATAAACATTCGCCCACTCACCCCGAACTATGCTCATTTTATGCAACCCTCCAAATCCATCCTCAGAAAACCTCTTACCCTCAAGGTATTTTTAATTGAGCAACCCAAGCATACATAACCTAGAATTGCAACTTTTCGATACCACTATGGAGCTCTTTTGAATTCTTCACTTCCTTGATAATTTGATCTTTGATCTCTTTGAATTCACCACCTTGTATTGATTGATTTTTGGTATCTTAAACTTTTTGGATTTCTTGGAATTTTGATCTTTAGATATTCACTTTATTTGCTCCAAAATTCTTACAACTTTCCTTGTAATTCTCTCTTTTTTTTACATGTATTCCTCACTTTTTCACTCAAATCCCTACATGCTTAAGCAGGGGCGCTCAATCTCAACCTTTATTGGCTAACGATAACAATTTTCCTGGATACATTTCTGGTTTAGGCTGCTAAACATATTGCATCCCTCAGGCTAAGCAAGGTCGTGTTTTTGTCTCATGATTTCACTAAAATAAGGAAGCCACAAATGCACTAGAACGTATATAGGCTCAACTAAACATTTGGGTTTTCATGCAATTATCAACATAATTCTAACATGAAATCCTAATTGCTTTACCAAAATTTTCTAAATTAAATCCCTAAGTCATATTTTTGGTATGCAAAATTTTTTAAAATTAGCCTAAATTAAGATTCTAAATTTTCTAAACTGTGACTAACCCCCTACCCCACACTTATTTTATGCAATTCCCTCAGTGCATGCTATGCAAAAATAAAAATGCAAATATAGAGAAAGTTGGAACAAACTCCCCTGGGGTAGTAGTCGATAGGTTGACACTCTCTTCTTCAGCTCCTTCTTTTCTCGACTTTAGCCATGGGAACAGCTCATCCATGGCACGGGTGTCATGCGTCTCGTGTGGTTGACAGCTCGAAAATTCCACGAAACAAGGTCGTTAGAAACTCTCCAGTAGAAATCCCTCACAAAAAGTGTATGAATGTTGCAGTGAAAGTGCTCAAAGCAATTCTGGAAATCAAAAATTAGCAGGCTACTCGGCGAGTAGTAGCGTGGACTCGGCGAGTAGGCCTTGATGCAGAATGATATCGTGTAACATCTCATGTACTCGCCGAGTAGAGTTTGTGCACTCGGCGAGTAGTAGCTGTTTTTCCAAAATTGATCCAACTGCTGCTTCTCTCGACTTTGGTGTTGAAATCGGAAATGCAAACTGACCCTCACTCTAATTCCTTCAGCAGCAACACTCCCTATGACCCTCGACTCTCACGGACTCAATCCTAAGGACAAAACTTCATAATTTTCTTGAAAATCTCTCATTCCTTTCTCGACCCTCACAAGTTAGTATGCTTCCTTATCTTCTATCCCTGAAAAATAAACAACTAACAGTGACAATAATAATCCACCCACCATAAAAATCCAAAGTGTTTAACAATTGTTTAAAACAAAACATCATAAGCACAAAACATAAAAAGAACAAAACAAATTCTTCAATCTTCATCATCCATTCCAGCTCCTCCCACTCCACTTCCTCCTTCTCCATCTCTTCTCCTCATCCTCTCATCCCAATTCATGATATAGGGATAGTCGGGTCCGGGTCTCGGGGCAATGTGCATTTGTTGAAAGAGGTATTCAAAAGATTGATTAGTGTAATTCACCCATTTCCCAATATCATCCAAGTAGTGTCGATACTCCACTTGGTTTCATCCATCATTATCCTCCACCGGAATAACCGGTGGATCTTCCCGCACCCGTTCGCTCCGTTGTCGGACCTGCCTTCCCGGCTCCTTGGGGACTGCCAGCTCGTCTTCATGTGGAATAATGAAGGAGTCGCCAAACTTCTCAACTATCCGTGCCCTCCTATATAGTGCAGTGTTAAATGGTGGAGGGTGGATAACCGTGAGTGCTTAAGCTTGTGGCAAATCCAGGACCCCAAATGACTTGGCCAGCCGAGTAATAAACATGCCTCCATTTATTTTTGAATTGATTTTCTCCTTGACCGCCCCTTCAACAAGGAATTTTGCAATGCAGTAGGGAAGGTTGCAAAAAGCGTCAGAAGTGATAATGCTCCATAAGTAGAATATGTCAAGGGTTGGGACCTTGTCCCCATCCTTCCGCATGATTATTGTACTAGCCACAAACCGGTGAATGTGTCGGTGGATCGGAGAGCGAATGTGGCCTTCTTGCGCGGTGGAAGGAATATAGACTCGGTTGGCAATCGTGTTCCACCATGTAGAAGCTACCACCTCCTCGGGAAGTTCTTTGTGATAATTCTCCAAGAAAGCTTCAAAGTAGTCCGTCATCATCATGTCTTGATCATAAACACCTATCCTCCATGATAACTCAACCATGCTGCATTGTCGCAGCTCCCCACCCAAAGAAAAAGAGATTGTGTTAGGATTATAGTACTCACTACCACCTCGAAATGCGATGGTAGCAAAAAATTCCCAACACAACTCGGCATAAACCGGCTCTTGGATCTTGAATAACTACCACCACCCATCACATGTGATGGTGGCATATCCCAAATTGCAATCCTTTACCAAGTACGGGGTGAGTTCCTCTTCCAACCCAACATTTCCCAACCACCCCCAATCCACTGCATTTGGAAGGTGAATTTCCTTATGCCCGAGTGCCTCCAGTCTGTTTAGGGCCCTTGTTTTTGACGACTTCGAAGTGATTTGTTGAAAAGAAAGCCATGACATATCACCTTGGCTTTCCCCACGCGAAGACTGACCCCTTCTTGCCATGATACCTGCATACAAACATCAAGAACACACAAACAAACAACACCCAGTAATTAAAAACAAAGAATTGGGTCTGCATTGTTACCTACTCACCGAGTACACAACCTACTCGGCGAGTAGGATGAACACCAAGACAGTTCGAGTGCCGCATCTGTGTAGACTGTCCAAAAGTCCAAATTTTTCATAGGGTTTTGTTGTAATTACTTATCTAACCATAGATCTTGAAGAAAATCCTCCTAACATTATCTAATTTGTGACTAAATCAAAACCCTAGAGTTTGAGGAAAACCCCCCAAATCCGAAATCACTCAAAATCTGGACAAATCTGTGATAAAAATCGAACCTTTCATGAGTTTAAAGTGTAAAGATGTTACCTTTTTTCTTGAATAGTGAGAATTGAGTAGAAAATTGAAGAAACTTGAAAGAAACTTGTGGATGCTTGAGAAGTTGCTGCACGGCGAGTAATGGGTTGGAATGGTGAAAACCCTCTTTTTACAGATTTATGTTTCCTCCTTTTTAATCTGGCTACTCGCTGAGTGAAAAGGGTCTACTCGCCGATTAGAAATTCTTCTTAACGTTATATTAGCCTAACCGGGCATCTACTCGCCGAGTATCCGTGCCTACTCAGCGAGTAAATGTCACAGATTGAAAAAATTATATGAATTTAGAAAAATTAATGTATTAATTCATGTTTTTAAACCATCCACCCCATACTCTAAGTGTGGCTTGTCCTCAAGCAGTTATGTGCATAAAAGTAGATGAAGAAAAGGAAAGAAAATGCAAACTTGAGACTCGGGTTGCCTCCCGAGAAGTGCTTCTTTTTAGGGAGTCATTAGCTGGACTCCTCCCCTTCTACGTAGTTGCAATCCCTTCCAATAGCAACTCTTCCATTCCTTCATTCCGGGGGACTCCTTCTTCATACTTTTTGACTCTATGACCATTGACCTTGAAGAGCGTGCCATCTCTTGATAACAGCTATATAGCACCATGTGGAAACACCCTCTTCACCAGAAAAGGACCATCCCACCTTGATTTGAGTTTGCCCGAGAAAAGCTTTAATCGTGAATTGAAAAGCAACACTTTTTGGCCTTCATGGATTTCTTTATCTTTAATCCTTTTGTCATGCCATTTCTTGGTCTTCTCTTTATAAAGCCATGAACTATAGTATGTATCATTCCTTAGCTCTTCAAGGGCATTCATTTGCATCAACCGGTTTCTCTTTAGTTCTACCATGTCGAAGTTACACCTCTTCAAAGCCCAAAATGCCTTATGCTCTAGCTCTACCGGTAAATGGCATTGCTTTCCATAAACTAACCTATATGGTGTAGTACCAATAGGTGTTTTGAAAGCTATACGAAAAGCCCATAATGCATCATCTAGCTTATCCGACCATTCCTTGCGGTTACTTTCCACCGATTTCTCTAAAATTCGCTTTAAGGCTAGATTTGTCACTTCGGTTTGTCCACTAGTTTGTGGATGGTATGATGTGGAAAACTTATGGGTAACCCCATATTTCTTTAACACCTTTTCCAATTGATCATTGGCAAAATGTGTGCCTCGGTCACTTATTAGGGCCTTCGGAACGCCAAAACATGAAAATAGTTTCTTCAAGAATCGCACCACTACCCGTCCGTCATTTGTTGGTAACGTTTGTGCCTCCGCCCATTTTGATACATAATCAACTACTACTAATATGTATTTGTTTCCTTTGGACATGAGAAATGGTCCCATGAAGTCAATTCCCCACACATCAAACACCTCACACACTTGGATACTATGTTGTGGCATTTCATTTTGAGATGAAATGTTTCCCACTCTTTGACAAGCACCACATTCTTTGACAAATTGGGTTGCATCTTTAAAGATTGTGGGCCAATAAAACCCAATGTCAAAGATCTTCTTTGCAGTGTAGTGTGCTCCATGATGTCCTCACGTGGGCCCGCAATGAAAATGCTCTAGTATTCTCCGGCTTTCCTTCCCGAATACACATCTTCGTATGATACCATCCGCACAGCTCCGGAAGAGGTATGGGTCGTCCCAAAAGTAATATTTTAATTCAGCAAAGAATTTCTTCTTTTGTTGACTGCTATAGTCCTTTGGGATGTATTTTGTAGCTAAATAATTAGTTATGTCTGTGAACCATGGCTCTTCTCCCATTGACACCATAATGTATTCGTCCGGAAAGTCGTCTCCATCTTTATCTTCTTGCAATTGCGGGTTCTCCAGCCTTGACAAGTGGTCAGCTGCTACATTCTCCATTCCCTTCTTGTCTCGTATCTCTATGTCGAATTCTTGAAGAAGTAGCACCCATCGTATCAGTCTTGGCTTAGCATCCTGTTTGGAAAACAAATACTTGATAGCAGAGTGGTCAGTAAAAACAGTAGTTTTAGATAAAACCAAGTAAGGGCGGAATTTGTCAAAATCATATACCACAGCTAATACATTAAAATCATCATATTCAAAAACTTGATGTGTGTGAAACAAACTAGTTTTAATCCTACTAACTTAGACACAAAATAAACACACGAAAGGCAGTGTAACTATCGATTAGTAATATAGTTCAAGCAAGTAGGGTATCGAACACAGGGAACGGTAAACAATTAAAATAAATGCTAATATTATCTAAATAAAACAAGTAAAAAAAAGAGTTTTCTCTAGTTTTGCAAGACTAGAAACTTAAATACTTTACTACACGCAAACTAAGCAACTAATAGCTAAGAAAACAAAGATCAACTAAATTCAATGATTAAAAAGGCCTTCTGTTTAGGTCCGAATCATTTGTTCCCATGGATGATATTATGGTAAATATATCGGATTAATTCTTCATTGATTACTGACTAAAGTGATTAGATTCACATTCTAGCTAATCCTTAGAAAACAGATTAATTCAAGCAATGGCCAGTTGTCTAAATTAATGAATTTCCTAGTTTGTTGATTCGGGTTTAGAAAGACTTGTAATTAGCTACTCTAATTGGTGATTCAATTAACCTCTTGTTGATGGTGTATCACACAAGCTCACACATTAACTTACCTATCTTCAAGTTAATTCTAGTTTCACATTCGTTATTCCTAGACATACAACTATGTGGTCACGTAAATCATATGGAATTAGCAACTAAGAGATGTTCATACAACTTAATTACTGATTTATTAACAGAAGAATAGTTATTGTTAACACATAAGGTTCTTTAACAAGCTTAATAAAACATAACCACCTATTAAAATTAATCCTAATCAAATAATCAATCCATGTTCACAAATTCATCTACCTAAACAGAAGTTATGAGTTTTTAGCTCATGATTACAGCAGAAACAAGCACAAAAACGAAATCAATTGGTGAAAACATAGTTCAAACAAGAGATTAGGTAAGAGTAAACTTGATTTTGACTTGATTCTCCTTAAAATTGAATGTAGGGTTGATTCCCTTGCTTCCCACGCTCCAGCAGCACCTTTAGTCGACAATTGGCCTCCAAGGGTTTATCTATATGCTAGGGTATCGATCTGAAAGTCCCTTTATATAGATTTTCACAAAACAGGGGCTACTCGGCGAGTCCATCACGTAAAACCCGTGTACGACAAGTCAGCGCGTTAGAATCGCAAAACTTCTGACCAACTCGGCGAGTTGATGGCCTACTCACCGAGTAAGTTTGGAATCAGCATTTTCTCAAAACACGAAAGTCGTCCGAAATTGTGTCTAGTTTTCAGAACATTTTGAATCTCATCAATCAGAGTTACGGTTCATGAGATATGGCCAAAACACTGACGAGGGGTGAAGCTGTCCAGCAACGTCCTTCTTTCTTCAAAATCCAAGATCCAAGCGTCCAATCACCAATTCCGCTTCATTTTCCTTTCGAGCAAGTCATTTTTGCTGAAAAATGAAATTCTAAACTAATTAAGCACCTTTTTTCATTAAATGAGATAAAAACAACATAAAGTATAAAGATAATGCATGAATTTTATAGCTAAATATGCCCATATCAGTCAGCAGATATTAGGGGAACCCTGGCAAAGCTCGTTGGACTGTGGTGAAGAACATTCTCAAGTACCTGCGGAGGACTAAGGATTGGGTCCTTACCCTTGGTGGGAGTGATGACTTGAGAGTAGTGGGGTATAGTGATGCTAGCTTTCAGACTGATAGGGATAATTTCCGCTCTCAGTCAGGCTGGGTCTTTACCATGAATGGAGGAGTGATTACCTGGAAAAGTTCCAAGCAGGAGGCGGTAGCTGATTCTACATGTGAATTAGAGTACATAGCAGCGAGTGAAGCAGCGAAGGAGGCGATATGTCTGAGGAACTTCATCGGAGACCTTGGAGTTGTACCAGCTATAAAGGGGCCTATGGAGATTTTCTGTGACAACTATAGTGTGATTGCCTTAGCCAAGGAACCGAGAGATCATGGCAGATTCAGACACATTGACAGAAAATATCATTTCATAAGACATAAGATAGAAGAAGAAATCGGCGTGGCAAAGAGGGTATCATCAGAAGAGAACCCAACAGATCCCCTCACGAAGGGATTGACTAGGGTTAGGCATTTGCAGCATGCGAGATGCATCGGGCTGAAGGATGATGTTAGTTTTATAGATTAGATAGATTTTTCTAAAACTTGTAAAATGTAATTGACATTTGATGATTAAATAAAAGTTGTTGTTTATTTATAAGTAAGGTGTTGCTATCTTGTGATAATTGTTTACTATTGTTTCAATTTTGCATGTTTTGACTTCCAGAATAATTACTTTATTCAAACTCTCTACAATCAGTCATATGTTGGATGTAGGTATGAATCAAGACTGTCATGAATTGGGCTTGTATATGTCTAAGGTGTTAGATATAGCAAGAGTTGCTACAATATTCATGAGTGCTCATAAGTTCTGAATATTAGATTAAACTCACGCTCACTTGTATCACTTCATGGAATTTATCTTGAGTGATCGTGAGACTGTAATATCATATAAGTCTTCAAACTTAGAGATATGAGTTGTTTCCTATAAGTTGGTTATGCACTGATTGTACGAAAACACATTAGTAACTTGATGTTATAAAACGTGCCTTTGTTTATGATTCAACAAGTAGTAGAACAAGCATATGAGTCGAATTTTATATGTTCCTTTTAGTCCTTAGAGGATTAAAAGTGATATATGGGCCCCTCGGTGATTTTGTTTTGACCTATGTGTCGGGTCTGGTCGGAACCAAATTGATGTGTTCAGTTTAGTTCTATGTCAAACCAATCGAAAATCAGGAAACAAACTGATGGATAATAAGTACGACATCGTTCCATGTATTTTTCCGACTAATATCTAGAACAGAGGATTATATGATCACTTATCTAAAATGGCACTTCATAGTTCAACAAAGTTTTAAAGAGCTACGATTGCTGGTTGGTTCCTAAAGTCATACTTGCAACCATAGTTATCAGAGTTATCCAAGTGGGAGACTAGTGGATAAGGTGTCTAAGTCCGTAACTATATTTGGTATGTACTTGACCCGACCCAGCATGGTCCATTTGGGTTGCACTTCACCGAAATCATTTATATGGATAATCTAAAAAGTGCATTCTATTCTCTCAAGTCTTCCAAGGTGTTTTGGTGATTTGTGATTCCACTTGAGGCATCCACATTATTGGTGCTAGGCTCTCAAGACTCCAAGCAATCAACCACAAGAAAAGGTATGTTATTCTACTAAGTTTTTATGTTACATGTACCCCATAACATGCTAGTTAGGTTGAGAAGCTTGGAAAATCAAATTTGCATGTATAATAGAGAAAACATAGATCCAAGGTTTCTAGGGTTGCATGTACACCATAAGAGTGTTAGAATGCTCAAAACCCTTCAAGTACAACCTCAACCCAACCCACACAATATGTCTACATATAACATATAATATAATATACAGATAAACAAACATTATCATAGGTAGTCCTACATATCTACCAGACCAGCATATCAAGACTAGCATATCAAGTCTAGCATGCATATCAACGATATCAGGTTATCAAACCAAAGGGTCGGCCTTGGTTCCTTCAACCTGAAATTATAGTGAGGAAAACTCACCTCACAAGCAACAAAGAAATGATAAGTCCTGACTCCGAATCTCAACTCACACCTCAAATGCCTACAACCACCAAGTGACCAATTCCAACAAACCCAATAATACCCAAAATACCCTTTAAAAGTCAAACTTCTTCAAACTTGGTCAACTAGTGAAAATCCATAAACCCGCTGAGTCAACCCATCCGAGTTAACTTGAAAACGGCTGAACCATTCGAGTAAGTGGGGCGTACTCCAGAGGTATGCTCAGCGTACAAACGACTTCTCATTGATTGCATTACGGGGACACATACCGAGTATGCGAGGCGTATGTACTCACTTCTACGCAGGGCGTACCCTCTCAAAGCCCAAAACTTCAATAAGTTCTTAATCGATTAATCACTTAAGCTTAAACTTCAGATACATGATCCAAATGCACCCCAAAGTTATAAAGTCTCCAACTTTATGACCTTAGACATCCAAAAAGTCCTTAATACATGGTATTAATCCTTTAAGACCTCCTACAAGAAGTATGGAGACAAACTAGCTAAAGGGCCCTCATTTTTATGGATTAGAACCCTTCCTAGGGTCTGAAAGGACAACCCAAAACGTCCAACACCAAACATGCACAACAATGGGACTTTTGGGACAAAAGAACATCATAAAGCTAGTAGTATGAGATCTAAGCAAACCAGGCATAAAGGTAGCAACTTTTTCCTTCTAAAGCTTCCCAAGAAGATGATGATCCAAGATCCACAAGCTTGCTTTCTCTTCTATACTCCTTGATGTAATTCCTTCTTCCTTAAGCATACAAAGAACACACTTTAAACTCAAAACACTCTCTTATGGGGTTAGGGTTTACCAAGAATGACTCAAGGGCTTGGAGGCTGAAAGGATGAGGTTAAATGATCCGTAAAGGTGTTTAAATACTCCTCAAACCCTAAAAATTAGGGTTTCACTCGGACATTAGTATGCTTAGCGTACATATATGTACGCCCATCATACTAGGGTGCGCTCTAGTACACTTAACGTACCCACATGTACGCTTAGCGTACACCACCTGCCCCAAAATTACCATTTTGCCACTAGGTCTTCTTAGGGTTATCTCCTTCCAATGCGAGGACCAAAATGACATAATTTAAAACCAATGGAGGGATTTGAAAATACTTGAAACTCGATATGTTACAGGACGAGTATCGATTGTTGAGGAACTTGTCAACTTGTTTTATGGATTGCTATTTACAGTCTAAATTGGGCAGTTGTCGATTGGTACATTAGTTTTAGAGATGGGTATGTTCAGCTCCATGTGGGTTTTGGCTCTATGGATTAGGTGTTATTGTGATCTCAATCATTAGTCATTTCATACATCATTAAAGCAGAGATTTTTCATAAGTTTTGGGTGTGTATTGTGGTAAGTTCATCAGATGTTATCGTGAGGGATTTGTAGGCTGGTTAAGATAGTAATGGAGCACTTGGTTCGAATTATATGTATGGTTCTTATTTGGGTAATAGCCTTTAAATTGGATCAAGAGTACGACCATTTATCCCATTCTTAGGTCATGTGCAACCATGTTTTCATCGAATTTTGCATTGGTGGCAGCTTGTACTGTGAAAGGAATTGTACATGGTATAAGAGTATGGCATTATTACTCTTGGTTAGCATTGAGAGGGACGTTGATTGGGTTCCTACAAGGCGATGGAATGAGGTTAAGTATCTTCATCACCCCGCGGTGCTCTTCGTGAGTTTCTAGGAAAATGATAGAATGTCGACAAGATCAATGTAATACTTAGAGCATTCCATACATAAGATGTGGGCCTAGTGATTATGATTGTTTATTTCTTCTGCATGTGGTACTTGCAGTTTTGGTGCATTGTTGGAAGTCGGGAGACTCACGAAGCAGCTGGTTTGGATAAAGTGAGCAGTGAAGGGTTGTTAGGAGTATTATTCGTGCATCATAAAGTCTTTGTGGAGTGTTTGCATTATAAATCTCATTTGTTTGCGAGCTGTTATTAGGGGTTTGGTTACCAAGGTTAGGAATCAGTTATTGAGTCTCGAATTCTAAAGTTCATTGTGAATGTATCGAGTGATTTTCCAGGTGGGGTACACCTGAGCTAATAAGGGTTGGATGCAATGTGAAAATTCTTGGATTGATCATCTTTGCTTGTAGGAGCAGTGGTTGGTAATGGCGTGTCAGGGATTCAAGGGTTTATTTAAGGTTTTTGGTACATCTTATGAATTTGGAATTGGTTGAAATTCGCAATCGAAGTGTTTTGAGTACTTCATTACATGTGTTTGGTGGTGTTCTTAGTAAAAGACAAGGGGTGGGTTCATCGAATGGATGAATATCAGTCCTGGAATATGGGTACTAAAGTCTAGATATGATGGGTTCTCAGTCTCGGGAAGCATATTGATAGAGTTGATTCAGTAATTTTAGCTTTGGGAGTCCTCGGCTCTATGGTTCTAACTAGAAGTTCGGTATTATAGCTAGGAAGTTGTGGAAAATGTTGGTGTTGTGCATACTTCTCTGCAACGGTTATATAGATGAGACTCGTGTTGGGTGTCACCTTGTTTTTGAATGAAGGTTTCAACAACAGTAAATAGTTAGGGGTTCTGTTTTCCAATTGGTTCTCATCACAATGGTGCATCTATATGCAAGATTAGCATGATGACGATTGTCGAGGGGTTTAATACCAATCAAATATGCAGGTTTTTCGGCTAGGGATTCCATCGTGAAGCTGAAGCGAGAGCTGATTTCAAGGATGAAATCTAACTTAAGTGGGGGAGAATTGTAACATCCTCTTTCCTTCCATTTCTAAGCCATGGACTGGAAGTCGATTGTAAGAGGTTTTGGGCCTTAAGGAGGCACATTTTAGTAATGGTGGAAGGAGGTAATGATAGTTAAGAGAGTTTACCCTTCAATTATGTTCTGGGCCGAAGGGTAGAAAGAGAAAAGTCATAGGTCGGTTTCTTGCTTGAAATATGGATTTTTGTTCAAGAAGTTTTTAGTCCAAGATATTTAGATAATATTTCAAATCTCTTCCATACCTTTCTGTGGATATAAAGAACGTCGAAAATGGAGTTGGAACAAAGAAGTTATGGCCATTTGAAGTTAGGATGATTTTTGGGTCAGCCTCATACGTTGGGCGTAAATTGAGTATGTTGGGCAACTGAGTATTCCTAAGTACGTTGGGTGTAAATTGAGTACTCTTGGCGTATGAGATAAGTGCCCAAAACCTATTTTCATGGTTTGAGCCCTATTTAAGCTCCTTAGCTTCCCCAAATCCATTCCATTCTTAGCTTCTACTTCTCCAACACCCTCTCTTGAAACCCTAACCCTAGATTGAGCATTATGAGCAAAAATATGGTGTTTTTAAGTGCTTTGGAGTGCTCTTGGTGCACCTTGGAGAAGAAGGAACTCATTAAATAAGTGTTGGTTGCATTGAAGCTTGTAGATCCAGACTTTGTTCACCTTGATCTTTCTTCTAGAGGTATAAAGTTTGAATCTTGATGATGAAGTTGTTAGATCTGCTAGTTTTGGGTGTTTATCAGCCTTTGGTCACTTTAAGTGTATAAATTTTAGATCTTGAAAGTCCGTGACCTTGTTATGGACAAAGTCGGAAACTTTATCTATCTAAACATCATTTTGATTTAGATTTGAAGCTTAGAGACTTGGACTTAATGGATTAAGTTGAAAAGATGCACTTTTAGGCCATTTTGAGACTTAAAGATTAGATCTTGTTTGTCGGGAGCATTCTAACGGATAAAGTTGGAAACTTTATCCATTATGGAGCTATTATGAACCATAAAGATATGATCTTGAGTGTTGTATGTAACCCATACATGTGTTAGATGGTCTTATTGGGTTAAGAACATAGGGTTTTGGAGATTAAGCACTTAATAGCCATGCAATGTCATAAAGTTAGAAACTTTATTACTTAGGACACCATTTTGGGCTTGGATGTGAGTTTTGGATGGAAGGGCTTAATGGAATAAGCTCTTAATGGAGTTTTGGGACTGGGCTGCGTACGTTGGGCGTACCTAGAGGTATTGCGCGTAAGCGGTCAGCGCCCCACTTTTTGGTCAACATCAGAGTAGGCTGGGCATACTCTCTTTGTATTCAAGGCGTACTCTGCTGGGTAGGGATATTGACTTTTAGGACCTTGAATGTAAACTTTCACCAAGGTTGACCTAGGGGTATTTTGGGTATTTTGGATTGTGTTTGAGAATTGTTCATTTTGATGGATAGGTGATGGTTAGAGCTGAGATTCGAAGTCGGAACCTCATAAACTATTATTCAGATTGAGATGTGAGTTTTCCTCACTGTACTTACGGGTCAAAGGCACCAAGGCCGGCCCATTGGATTGATATCCTTGTTTACCGTATGTTGTTATGTTGTTGTGATCTGTTAGATCTGTATCATGGTATATATGATGTTGTTATGTTGTAGTGATCTGTTAATTTTGTATCCTAGTATATAGGATGTTAGCATATGGTGGTGATCTGTAGATCTGCCTGTTTGTCTGTTGATTGGTTATATGTTTATCTGTTATGTATATGTCGACATGTTATGTGTAGTTGGGTTGAGGTGGTCCTGCTTTGTGATGAAGGCCAAGACACACGGAGGGGGGGTTGGATAGACTGTAGGCCCTGCAAGGAAGTTCGGTCAAGACAAATGCTCGATGAGCGGTCTGGATAGACTGTAGGCCCTGCGAGATGTCGAAGGCTTCGGAGCGGTCCAGATAAGTTGTAGGCCCTACGAGGCGGTCCAGTCAGGCTGAGGCTCATTTATGCATGTTGTTTTTTGTAATGTTTATGTGGTGGTACTTTGGGGAAACTCACTAAGCTTCGGCTTACAATTTTTAGGTTATGGTTTCAGGTACTTCTGAGGATCGTGGGAAGGCGAATTTGTGACCATACACATCCTAATTTCGTGTTGTTGATATTGGGAAACTCTGATTTTAAATAATATTTTGGAAACAATGGTTTTGTAAACATTTTTAATAGTAAATGGGTTGTTTTGTAAAGTTTAAATTGATTGTGATTTTTGAGGCATTACAGTAATATTAGATCAAGTCGAGACTAGCCCCTTAGGGAATCTAGTTGACTAGGGTTATGTATGATATCATATGTTATGTGTACAGTTTTATGTGATTATGCCTTGATGTTTATGTGTATGTTGTAAAAATGCATATGCTATGCATAATAAAAAATTGAATTCGGGTAGATTGGGTCGGTTAAATCGGGTTTCGGGTTTAAAAATTCGGATAACCGGGTAACCCGTTAAATAGGTCGGATATTGGGTAGGTTTAAAAAATTTCAAGTATACCCGAATACCCGATTTAGAAAAAAAAAAAAAAACTAATTAATACACTAGTTATAATAACTATTAAAGTTGTATCATTATTTTACATAATTAGTGTTCCTTATAGTTTAAACCAAATGTTATATGTCTTCGTTATTTGAACGGTATATAACAAATACAAAAGAAATTGTTAAAAATCAAATGAAGCTTTGAACAAAATGTTAAAACAAATATAATGAAAATGAATAAGATGTTAGATTCTCCATCATTTTCTTTGTGCACTAGGGATCTGTTTCTTTTTTTCAACTGTGCACATGTTTGTTTTTTGTCATTTTTTATTTGTGAATTGAAATATGACTATATAATTTGTCCCTGCAATTTAGATAACATGCTAATTTTTTTTATTTATAACTTTTATTTACTCACCTTTTGCATTAAATCATGTAACATGTTTAGTTAATCCACATTTGATCAAACATTGATCATGTAGTCCATAAACTGTTTTTTTATCAGAATTTGAAATGGAATGGAAAAATCACGTAACATATTATAATGACTTGTATTGTTATCGTATATGTATTTATTAATTCTATGAAATATTTTGTTACTTAATTTTTTATTAAAGCAGCCGAAATTCAAAAAAAAAAGAATTAAAATCAATAAGTGACACTTAAATAATTTTCGGGTATACCTGAAAATACCCGACCCGACCTAAAACCCGAGAACCCGAATTACAATATAGGTCGGATATCGGGTATTATTATCTTAAGGAAATACCCGAACTACCCGACCCGTTCTATCCGAAACCCGAAAATTTTAGCCGACCAACATCCCTATTTGCAGCTTCTCCTATATACAAAACTTATCTCTACCGTTCTCTATTTTCCATCATTCTAGGCAACTTTGAAGTAGGGCATATATTATGCACATTTTAAAACCACTTAATGCATCTTGCAGCAATATATGGGAAATGTCATTTTTAACCCCTAACGCATAGACTTTCTAAGAAACTTTGACCACGAAAAACAACCTTTTTCTATTGTCTTAATATCCTCTTTAATAAATAAAAAATATTTTGATATTTATCTTTCTTATTGATTTGGCCACATATCATTTTGTAGTTATTTTCAATTAAAATTTTTCCACATAACATTTTGTGGTTGTTTTATTTTTATAAAATGTATTAATTGTAATAAATATGATAATAAAGGTATTTCAATCCATTAATTGATTTTCCTTTTAATTTCAAAATTTCTAAATTAAAGATCATTAGTTTTTCTTTATTTATTTATCTAAATTATTTGTTTAAACTTAAAAGAGAAAAAAACATTTTAATTTTAATCATTAAATATTTTTCTATTTTTCTTATAAATTCAACTTCTCAAATGTTTATAATTTTATATATAATTTTTTTAAATGAACTCATGTAATACATGAATCTTAAACCTAATATCCACATTGACGATTAAAAGTCAATCAAAAAGTGTAAGCGTATCTATTCCAAATATAAACTAAAAATAAAGTAAAGAAATTAAATATTCTGCTACCTTTTCTTCCTATTAGTCCTTCTACTCATTTAAATGTTGACATGTATCATATTAATATCCTAAAATATCATTAAATTTCATTAAATAAACATTAAATATTACATATGTCACCATTTTATTAGATAGGAGGATATATATAAACAAAAAGTAGGAGGATATTTAATTTCTCAATAAAAAACTAACATAAATAACAAGAATTAAACTTATACCAAACTCTAAATTGAATATCGTGATGTCACTTTTCATTAAACTCAACAAAACATACATTTATACAAGTGTAACGAATTTCCCAAATTCTTTCCTAGTGTTACAAAAAGAAAGAAGTTGATTTTCATCAACTGTACCAAATCCCGATAATCGAACACCATAAGCTTCCATTTTACGGATATCCCGAAGACTAGGCGATTGCCACAAACCATCCCACCACGCAGAAGGTAACAACGGTGTGTAAGCACATTGATTCGTTTGGTTTCCACAACTTAAGGGACCTGAAAATCTATTCCAAATATGCCCCCAACCTACTTGATTACTCAATCCTTCCGAAATTAGAGTACTCTGAAAACTACTGAAGAATGAGAAACTCGAATTACCACCAACATTATCTGCCACAAAAAAGTCAGTTAGCTAAAGAAAAACACAGTTTCTAACGCTTGGTTTGTTACGCTTAACAGAACAGGTTATACTGTGTATCGCACATGATTGTAAAAATTTGTCATATAGTGAAATTGTTTTGACAAGGCCTATGATTTTTCTCTGGTTTTGGAGTTTTCACATATATTGTTGTGATATTATTTTTCTATTATTTTTCATTAGGCCCGTTGTCGGGAATCTTTGAGACCATTTTCCTAACAAATATCTTGTGTGTGCAAAAAGTCAAGAATACCCCTCATCGTCATCATTGAAAAGGGACCTAGAAAACTTGTCCAGTCCAGTCTTGTCCTGTGTCACAAACGCAGCCTAAACGATGGTAAATGAGGGAAAATACCAGCTGAATTTGCAGCGGCTAAAGCAGCAATCAACTGTACATAGGTTGTCCCAACACGTCTGTGGGCCCCAGAAATTACCGCTTGCCTGGCACGTGATGCGAGAAAAAAGTCAACAAACGCAACCCATCTGGGTGCGGGCCCCCAATCCTTTGTCCTAAAATTTAAATTATGCAAACGGTTTTGGCCGCTTAATTCTCCATCATAACTTTCATAGTCAAAATGAACAACCTGCAAAAAACCATAAATAAATTACAACGGACAAAAAACATTTAATTGATCTTCAACACATCGTCACATTTTGTAAGGCGGCATTCGTTACATAGAACTGAACAAGTTATACTGTGTTTGGCATGCATTAGATTGAAACTGGGTTTGGCATGTAATTCTTTATCCCACCCAAAAAATATCGGACACGGACTCCAACGAGAATATCTTCCTCATCATCAAAGTTACTCCTAGAAAGTTTGTCTAGTCCCATCCACTACAATATTTTTTTGACAAATAAGTTTTAAAAAAAAAAATTCATACAAATTAATTACCTCCGCAAAACTATCAAAATTCAATTTCACATCCTCCACCAATGAGGGAGTGTCTGAAACTAAAACCACCCTAGGCCTGGAACCTAATTGTGCATTCTGCATCACTTTTCTTGTACAATCCAATGCTGCTTGTAATGCTCTCACAGACCTGGAAAAAAAAAAAAAAAGATTTCATATGTCAAACAAGAAGCATGGTATGCATGGCTAGTTCCATGAGGATTCGAATTATTAGGGTTAAATGTGTAATCACACAACAACATTTCATACTTTTCCCAGTTTATTCAATAATGTTTCACTTTTTTTTTTACCAATTTTGTATAACTAAAAGTGCAATTTAGGCACCTGTTCATAAGCATCCTCATATGCAATGTAATATCAGGATCCAACCCTCCACCAAGAACCAAATCAACAGCTTGCTTTACTTTTTCTGTAGGAGATATGAGAATTCTCATTAACTCTCCAAACACATTAGGCCTATGAGTGTTTTCAGGTTGCCCAAAGAGCTCAGAAGCAGCCTTTCTCATCTCAACATGAACATTCTTTAAAAAAAACTGAGCTGCCACTGCATCTGTAGTATTCTGGAACCTGCAACCAAATCCCAAGATTAAATTTAACTTAAAAAACCTACAAACAAGCAGAAAGTAAGGGACGATATCGTAATTTTACCATATTATAGGCTCTTCCCACTCCCTCCAATTGCTACAAAGAACATTTGTCTTTAATGGCCTTTGAAAATCATCAATTCTCATAACCAAATGCTTCGCGTAAGTGGTCAAACATCCGTTTTGTCTCCATAGATGTTTGACTTCATTCAGGGTGAAAGAAGTATTGGTATACGATATATACTCCCCAAAAGGATATTTTCCCCTGAAAGAATGTATTATTAGATTCATTTACAAGCATCGGGTAGAAATGTAGAATGTTTATATTGAATTGAATTATAGAAAGGATTGAGATAGAACCAATATGCCTGGTTTGTCCAATTATCAGTGATCGGTTCAAGATTACACTCAATGCTGCTGCTGTTAGAATCTTGTACATTTCGTTTCCAAAACCTGCTTCTGATGCTTTTGCAATCACAAATCTTTGTCTGCAGAATTCCTCTGGTGGAAGACTTCGGATTCTAGCAGCACCTGTAAATTGTAATAATAACGGTTTGAATTTCATGACACGCATGTTAATTCGATCTGAGAGTAGTAGATTTGAATTTCTAAAATTAAATGTGTATTGTAGCAAATCGATGATGAATTCACGATTCAAAGTGAAGCTCTTGAAGCACAGATGTGAAATGTTTAACGATTTAAAGGTAAGTAAGAAGGAAGTTTAATCGGATACCGTTAAGATCGAAGTGACGTTGAATGATATTTCTAACGCGGAGACTCTGCTCAAGAAATCCACCTCGGAAATCATCGCCCATCTCTTCCACCGTAGCGCATCCTTTGGGTTTTGTTATTTGCTTTTCATCTTCCGGTTGAGTGATGGTGGTAGTGAGGTGGTGTGTGGTGAATGATGACGGAGTTGGATCGTCGAGAGAACGGAGAGTGAGGAATAAGATGCCGATACCGGTGAAAGTTGCAGACGCGATGAGAAGGCAGTGGAGTGACACCGGCTTCCTCCTTGATCTACCAACTAACAACCACCGCATCTTCACCGAGGAACGGAGGAGATGCTGTCGGATAGATGACGTAAAACGAGGCCCTTGTTGGATTTAGATGCGATTCGGTCCAAAAGCATGTAAAAACATCTCGGCTCCAGATATGGAACACGATGCATCTCCCCCTCGTTATAAATCATGGAATTTCTCACTGTTTTAACATTTTTTTTATTTATTCTACTGTCGGTGGCTTTTGTCCCGATCTTGTAGTTTAACTTCACATAATTGTATAGATGGTCATGTAAAAGATCAAAAGATTTTATACAAAATTGCAAAATAGTCCTTATTTTATGTATTTTTTTGGATTTCGTTCATACCTTTATGTTTTTGATTTCATGGTCCTTTTGGCTATGTTTCTAGGTAGAAAACTAAAAATGGTCCCGTTAACTTAAAATTACTAATATGCCCTTTTAATCTGTTTTTTTTTTTTCATTTTTTAAAACATTTTATCATTTATATTAATATTAATGTAATAAAAAAAAGTAGGGCCCACCTCTCTCTCTCTCTCTCTCTTTCTCTCTCTCTCTCTCTCTCTCTTTCTCTCTCTCTCTCTCTACTCCTCCTATCGCTCGTTAAATCTGCTCAAGATCTCGTCCGTACACCTATTTCGAAATTCGTCGAGTTAAGCTCCGATGGTCATATATTCTTCGGTGGCAACATTGAGTTCCCTAATCGTCCCCTCCATCATTCCATCCATGTTGAACAGTTCCTTATCACCAATCTCACTGCACACGACAACAATCCTAAACTACTAAATATAGTCGTGTCTACCACTCCTTGTGGCCATTATCGTCAGTTCCTCCAAGAATTCAAGGGAGTTTTCTAAAACTTAGTGTAACAGCCCGAAATCCAGGTATTCTTCTGTTGGAGATTGCATTTTGATTAAGTTAATGATTTAGGGTTTTCACGGTAGGCGAGTACGCTGGGCGTACAAGGTGTACGCTGCGCGTACTCGCGCTCCTCATTTGGACGCGTTCCCCCTCAGGTACGCGGGGCGTACCCAAGGTTACGCCCGGCGTAACTCATTCAGACTCAAACCCTAATTTCCTTTGTTGAGGCTATAAAAGGAATGTGTGGCTGGACTTCTCAGCCACCACTCCTCAGAGTGAAACCCTAAATAGTGTGTGCCATCGTCCCTAAGCCTTTGTGTGTGCATTCTAAGCTTGGTAGTGCCATTTTAAGGTTGCAAAGGAGAAAAAGAGCTTGTTGGAGAGACAAGAAGTGGTGCTCAAGTGTAGATCTGAGCTTTGCAAGGGTTAAAGCTTCAATTTTAGGTAAAAAGTTCGGATCTTGACACTTGGTTCTTGTTGTATGCTTTAGATGTCATTTTCTAGGGTTTAAGTCCCAAAGGTGGAGACTTTTGTGCAAATGACCTCCATAAGCTTAGATGCTTCATATTTCTGATCTATTGGAGTTGTAGACTCAAAAAAATGGCATCTTGGACGTGGGTAGTGCACCATGCATGAGATCTAGGTCCTTGAGTTTGAATAAAAGGTTGTTAGGTGGTGTTGGAGCCTTTACAGCCATGCCAAGGCTTAAAGGTCTCGACTTTATGGGTTTAGACACACTAAGGGAGTCGGATCTCGAAGTTGGATTAATGACTTAACTGATTAAGACCAGAAATGGAGGGTGGCTGATTCTGGTGGTTACGCAGGGCGTAACTTCCAGTACGCACCGCGTACTGGGTGGAGACCCTGATCCGGGGGGGGGGGGGGGGAGTTGGCGATGTACGCCCTGCGTACATCTAGCGGTACGCCCCGCGTACTCTCATGGTTGACTCTTGTTGACTTTTAGGGTTTTGGTCAACATAAGGACTTTAGGTCAGGGAAGGGTAAAATGGTCTTTTACCCTTTCAGGGAGGATGATAAGGGGTAAAGTTTTAGTAGTGGAAGTCTTCGTGTATTAAATGATATTTTGATGCTTAGGCGAGGTTGAGCCTTCGTTGGATTCGGTGATAGCGAGGACACGAGATCTTAGACTTCCCACGAGGTGAGTTTTCTCACTATATTGTACCCGGAAGGGTTTGACTTTGTGACTGGAAGGTCGGATATGCTATGAGATATATGTGTTATGTGTGATAAGTTATTCGTTATATGTGCCATGTATGATATGCTTGATATGGGCCGGAAGGCATTATATTATGGGCCGGAAGGCGAATATGCTATGGGTCGGAAGGTGTTGTAAAATGGACCGTAAGGTTGACGTGGGTAGGACCGGAAGGTTTACCCAGTCGGGACGTAAGTCCCCTGAGACACATGGACCGGAAGGTCAGGGCCTGGAAAGGCGTATGTGCGTAGGTTGTATTTTAGGGAACTCACTAAGCAATTATGCTTACAGTTGTCGTGTTACGTGTTTCAGGTACCAGCGAGGACCGTGGGAAGGCGCCGGCGTGATCGTACACATTATCGGGGAAAAACTATTTTATGATCTTTGTGATGTATTCAGTTATGAAAACCTTGTGTACGTTTGGATTTGAAATATTAATCGATGTTTTTGATGTTTGCAAAAAATGAAAAATTGTTTTTAAAATTTACGTCGTTACAAGTTGGTATCAGAGCCTTGGTTTGAGGGATTCGGGTACACCTTCGGGCGTAACTGAACTCAAACCGGGGATTTGAGAAAAATTTTAATTAATAAATCAATAAATTTTGATAAAGTGATTTTTGAAACAACCAAAGAAGAAGGAGTGTGTACGGTCAGCCAGCGCCCGAACGGTAAAATCCCTAAAATACTCTTACAATATGTGTTATGAGATATGATATGATATGATACGCATGCTAGTAGACTAGGTATTCATATTAGGACTAGAGTGGCCTGATTTTGTGATGCCTTAGTCTAGGGAAACCTGCTTCTATGCGGTGCTTTGAGAGCGAGTGGGTAACTAGTGTATGGCAAGAATAGAGTACTCAGGATTCAGGGTTTGGGGAGGAGGACTTTAGGTGAATATTGACTCGGTGTAGTTGGTAGTATTGGACCCGTACTACTAAAGACATCAGGTCAGTGGGCAACCCAAGTAAGAATCCCTGGGTACCGGAGATTGAGTAGGGCTGCGTTATCGAGTGCAATTATGCTCGATAGAGTCTCTGATATTTTTATGTTGTATTTCAGAGACATCATGGTTGGACCACGTCACAGACCTGGTACGAGTAGTGTGACTGACGAGGAGCTTCGTTAGATGATTCATGAGGAGGTGGCTGCAGCGATTCGGGCTGAGATTCCGGAGATGTTTGGGTCTATTAAGACCACACTGATGGAGACATTTGATGAGCGGTACGCCGCGTTGACTGAGGCCGCAGCCGCTGCAGCTACCGCAGCTGTGGCCGCTGCCAGACCACAGGGAGGTGACTCGTTGCTGTTTCAGGAGTTCAGCAACACGAAGCCACCTGAGTTTGACGGGACGCAGGATCCAATCGCTGCCATGAGATGGATTGCTGATATCGAGGGATGTTTCTACACTTGTTCGTGTCCGGAGCATCTGAGGGTATGGTTCGCCTTGAACCAGCTCCGCCTGGGAGCAAAGGATTGGTGGAAGTTTGTGACGGCGAACTTCACTCTGACAGAGGTTTCAGCTGTGACTTGAGAGAGGTTTACTACTATGTTCAGAGACGAGTACGTTCCCCCGGTGGTGAGGGAACGGTTGGTTCAGGAGTTCTTAACCCTCAAATAGGGTAATGATTCTGTCACGGTGATTACGCGGAAGTTTCATGAGAGGGAGATGTTCTGCCCCGAGCAGGTGTCCACGGAGCAGGCTCGGATGAGTCGGTATTTGGGTGTGCTGAGGAGGGATATTCGGGAGTTCGTATCGAACTCGTCATATCAGACTTTTTCTGAGCTTCAGGCGAATGCCAGGAAGCGTGAGATCGAGTTGGAGACCCAGGCCAGGGAGGAGGTCGAGTCTCAATGGGTGGATCGGCGACCGGCTCAGTCTCAGCCGGCAGCGAAGCGGACCAAGTCCGCCGATTCGAGATCCGGAGGTCAGAAGGGCCGCACTTGCGGAAAGTGCGGCAAGGGTCATGAGGGGGCATGTCGATCGGGTGCTTGCTACAAGTGTGGCAAGGAGGGACACATTGCTAGGGATTGCCCCAAGGGATTCATGGTTTGCTTTCATTGCAACCAGACCGGCCATCGGAAGGCCGAGTGCCCCCAGCTTCGCCAGGGATCTACGCCTGCTGCCAGGGTTACCGAGACTCGACTAGTGAAGGTCGAGGCTCCGAAGGCTCGTGGAAGAGCTTTCCAGTTGACTGCGGAGGAGGTCCGCGCGGCGCCTGATGTCGTAGCCGGTATGTATTCTTTCATGTATTTACTTTTATGCTAAGATATTGTGCTTATATTATGATATGCGTAGGTACTTTTCTTGTGAATTCTGTACCTGCTTTGGTATTATTTGACTCGGGTGCGAGTCGGTCTTTTGTATCATTGGCTTTTAGCCAGCACATCGGTATCGATCGGGAGGTTATGAGTCGACCCCTGCGAGTTTCGATAGCAGATGAGAAAGCGGTATACGCCACTGATGTGATTCGAGGATGTGTTCTCGAGATTTTTGGGGTCGAGTTCCCTATAGACTTGGTTCCTATAGCTATGGGGGATGTCTGCATCATCGTGGGCATGGACTGGTTGAGTAAGTTTGGGGCAGTCATTGACTGCGAGAGACAGCTGGTGACGATTCGAGACCCTAGTGGGGGAGTGCTTACGGTTTATGGCGAGGGGACCCGGTGTGGGTCGGCGTTTTGTTCGGCTGCCAGGGCAAGGCAGAGTTTGCAGCAGGGCTATAATGGATTCATAGCCTACGTGACGGATACTTGGGTGGCCACGGGGAGGCCCGATTCGGTTGATGACGTTCCTGTTGTATGCGAGTTTTCGGATGTGTTCCCCGAAGAGTTGCCAGGTGTGCCTCCGAAAAGGCAAGTGGAGTTCCGTATCGATTTGGTTCCGAGAGCGGCGCCCATCGCCATGGCGTCTTATCGTCTCGCTCCACCGGAAATGCAGGAGTTATCCTCACAGCTTCAGGAGCTGTTGGGAAAGGGGTTTATTCGACCGAGTAGCTCACCTTGGGGAGCGCCGATTTTGTTCGTCAAGAAAAAGGATGGTTCACACTGGATGTGTATCGATTACCGGGAGTTGAACAAGTTTACGGTTAAGAACCGATATCCATTACCTAGGATCGACGATCTGTTCGATCAGTTGCAGGGGGCATCTAGGTTCTCCAAGATAGACTTGAGGTCAGGTTATCATCAGATGAGGGTTCGGGATGAAGATATCCAGAAGACTACTTTCAGAACTCATTATGGACATTATGAGTTTGTGGTGATGCCTTTTGGGCTCACCAATGCCCAGGCTGCGTTCATGGATCTTATGAACCGGGTGTGCCGGCCGATGCTGGATCGGTCGGTGATCGTATTCATCGATGATATTTTGGTGTATTCGAGGTCTAGGGATCAACATGAGGAACATTTGAGGGAGATTCTTGGGGTATTGAGATCGGAGAGGCTATATGCCAAATTCTCCAAGTGTGATTTCTGGTTACGAGAGGTCCAGTTCCTTGGGCATCTTGTTAACCAGAAAGGGATATTGGTCGACCCGGCCAAGATTGAGGCGGTGTTGAGGTGGGAGGTGCCGAGATCGCATACTGAGATTAGGAGTTTTCTGGGTTTGGCTGGATATTATCGCAGGTTTATCAAGGATTTATCCAAGATTTCCGTGCCACTTACTAGGATGAACCGGAAGGGTGCTACGTTTTCATGGGGACCGGAGCAGCAGTCATCATTCGAGACGCTTCGTTAGAAATTGTGCAAGGCTCCGGTGCTTGCACTCCCAGGAGGGATGGAGGATTTTGTGGTGTACTGTGATGCATCTATATCGGGTTTGGGGGCGGTGCTTATGTAGAGGGGTCATGTCATAGCGTATGCTTCGAGGTAGTTGAAGCCTCATGAGTCGAGATATCCCACCCACGACCTGGAATTGGGGGCTATGGTGTTTGCCCTCAAGATCTGGCGCCAGTATCTTTACGGGGTCGGTGTACCATCTACACGGACCACAAGAGCCTGAAGTACTTGATGGATCAACCAAATCTGAATATGCGACAGAGGAGATGGTTGGATGTGGTGAAGGATTACGATTGTGAGATCCTGTACCACCCAGGGAAGGCTAATGTGGTGGCCAATGCGTTGAGCCGTAGGGCGGAAAGCGCCCTGATCCGAGATATTTGTATGAGGTTGACGGTGATGACCCCGATTTTGGATACTATTCGAGGAGCTCAGGCTGAGGTTGCGAAACCAGAAAACCATAAGAGGGAGTGGGTTGTAGGTCAGGTATTAGGGTTTGTCACGGATGGTCGAGGGCTTATGACTTTTCAGGGTCGGATTTGGGTACCGTTTGTGGGCGGTGCGCGTGCTATTTTGATGGAGGAAGCGCATCGATCGAAATTCTCGATTCATCCCGGGGCTACAAAAATGTATTTGGATCTAAGGAAGGAGTATTGGTGGCCCTGTATGAAAAGGGATGTTGCATGGTTTGTTGAGAGATGCCTGACTTGTCGGCAAGTTAAGGCTGAGCACCAGCAACCGCACGGTAAATTGCAGCCGCTAGATATTCCCGAATGGAAGTGGGAACAGATTACCATGGATTTTATCACCAAATTGCCGCGGACTGCGAGGGGAGTCGATGCGATTTGGGTGATCGTGGATAGATTGATGAAGAGCGCTCATTTTCTAGCCATCAGCGAGAGCTCTTCTACGGAGAAGTTGGTGAAATTATACGCGGTGCTCCCATTGTACCTTCACCAAAGGTATTTCCTTGTTCCTTAGTATCTTCATCTTTCTCTCCAGTACGGCCACTGGCCTCTCCACATAATTCAGGCGCTCATCAACCTGAATATCGTCCAACGACACCACCGCCTCCTGATCCATGACACACTTTCGCAATTGCGAAACGTGGAAAGTGCTGTGTATCCGACTAAGCTCCTCCGGTAGCTCTAGCTTGTAAGCCACCTTGCCAACCCTGGCAATGATCCTGAACAGCCCGATATATCGGGGACCCAATTTTTCCCTCTTCTTGAAGCAAATCACGCCTTTCCAGGGCGAGACCTTCAGGAGTACCATGTCCCCCACTTGAAATTCCAACTCGGATCGGCGTTTGTCAGCATAACTCTTCTGTCGACTCTGAGCGTTTTACAAGCGCTATCTAACTTGCTGGATCTTTTCAGTAGTCTGCAAGACTACCTCCGTACTACCCATCACCCTGTGTCCAACTTCGCCCCAACAGATCGGGGTGCGACATCTCTGCCTGTACAACAGCTCGAATGGCGGGGCCCCAAGGCTAGAATGATAGTTGTTGTTGTAGGAGAACTCTGCAAGAGGTAGGTGAGAGTCCCAGCTCCCATCGAAATCAATGACACATGCCCTCAACATGTCCTCGAGGGTCTAAATAGTCCGCTCGCTCTGGTCGTCGGTCTGCGGTTGGAATGCTGTGCTGAAGTGCAACCGCATGCCCAGCTCCTCGTGAAACTTTTGCCAGAAGCGGGAGGTAAACCTGACATCCTGATCAGACACAATGGAGACATGAACCCCATGGCGAGAGACGATCTCCTGAACGTACAATTCATCCAATTTCTCGGCCGATGTTCCCTCTCGTATAGCCAAGAAATGGGCGCTCTTGGTCAATCGATCCACGATGACCCATATATCATCAAACCCCTTTGCCGTATTTGGCAATTTGGTAATAAAATCCATCGTGATCTGTTCCCATTTCCACATGGGAATCTATAGGGGCTGCAGCTTTTCCATGCGGCCTCTGATGCTCGGTCTTGACCATCCTACAGGTCAAGCACCTCTCAACGTACCAAGCTATTTCCCGCTTCATGCACGGCCACCAATAGCTCAACCTCAAATCTCGATACATTTTGATGGCCCCCGGGTGAATAGAGAAATGAGACTTATGAACCTCCTCCATAACCGTCTACCTAACCCCACCCGTCATCGGGACCCAAACCCGACCACATCGGGTTAATAGTCCCCGACTATCTTGCACAAACTGGGAGTTCTCGTCTTTGATCCTCTCCAACTTCCAATTTTCCGGGCGGATGCCCTCAACCTGGGCATCTCTGATCAAACCCATCAGCGGAGAATCCACTACTCTCCTCATACATACAGCTGGGGTGGAAGACCCTGCTGACTTGCAGCTCAAAGCGTCTGCCTCTACATTCGCTTTACCGGGATGGTAAAGGATCTCGCAATCATAGTCCTTGACTACATCCAGCCACCTGTGCTGCCTCATGTACAAGTTCGGGTGATCCATGATATGTCTCAAGCTCTTGTGATCCGTGTAAATGGTACAACGGACCCCGTAAAGGTAGTGTCTCCATATCTTGAGGGTGAATACCACCGCCCCCAGTTCGAAGTCATGCGTAGGGTATCTCGTCTCATGCGGCTTCAGCTGCCGTGATGCATAGGCTATCACTCGTCCTCTCTACATGAGGACCACCCCTAAACTTGTGATGGATGCATCACAGAACACCACAAAATCATCGACTCCCTCTGGGAGTGTCAATACTGGAGCCTCACACAATTGCTGACGGAGGGTCTCAAACGCCTTCTGATGCTCGGGGCCCCATCGGAAATCCACTCCCTTCCTTGTCAGACGAGTGAGTGGCATTGCGATCTTGGAGAAGTCCCGTATGAACCTCTGGTAGTACCCTGCCAACCCCAGAAAGCTTCTAAAATCCGAGGGAGATTTCGGAACCTCCCACTGCATAACCGCCTTGATTTTAGCCGGATCGACCAAAATCCCCTCCTGGTTAACGAGATGTTGGAGGAACTGGACCTCCCTCACTTTTTTAGAACTTGGCGTATAGCCGTTCCCGACTCAGAACTCCCAAAAACTCTCGCAGATGTTCCTCATGCTGCTCTCGGGTCTTGGAATACACCAAGATATCATCTATAAACACTATGACCGAGCGATCAAGCATCGGTCTACAGACCCGATTCATCAGGTCCATGAACACCGCTGGCGCGTTGGTGAGCCCAAACGGCATCACCACAAACTCGTAATGTCCATAACGAGTTCGAAATGCGGACTTCTCCACGTCCTCCTCTCTGACCCTGACCTGATGATACCCAGACCTCAAGTCTATCTTGGAAAACCAAGATGCACCCTATAACTGGTCGAAGAGATCGTCTATCCTTGGGAGTGGGTAACGGTTCTTCACCGTCAACTTATTCAACTCCCGGTAATCAATACACATCCGGTGCGAACCATCCTTCTTCCGTATGAAAAGTATCGATGCTCCCCATGGAGAACTGCTAGGTCGAATGAACTGCTTTCCCAGCAGTTCCTGCAGCTGCGATGACAGCTCCTGCATCTCTGGCGGTGCCAATCGGTACGGCGCCTTAGCAATAGGGGTCGCACCTGGCACCAGGTCGATCCTGAACTCGACCTGCCTTTCTGGAGGTATCCCTGGTAACTCCTCCGGGAATGCGTCTGCGAACTCCCTAACCACCGGTACGTCGAAAACCGATATCTGATCCCTGGCTCGCATATCTACCACATACGCTAGATAACCTTCACACCCATGCTGAATGTACTGTCGTGCCCTCGAAGCTGAACAAAACCCTGATCCCACTCTTGTGCCCTCACCAAAAACAATTAGTTCTCCCCCACTTGGGGTTCGAACTAGTACACGTTGCACCTCACAATCGATCATGGCACCGAATCGACTGAGCCAATCCATGCCTACAATCACGCATACCTCCCCCATGGGAATCAGAATCAAATCTATAGGAAATGACACCCCGAAAATCTCCAAGTCACACCCTCGATAAACTGAAGAAGCAGAAACCCCGTGTTCGTTGGCGATGGACACTCACAACGGACACTCTAACTCGCCCACTAACGCACTGAACTCCCTACTAAATGTCTGAGATACGAAGGACCGACTCACCCCCGAGTCAAATAAGACCAAAGCAGGAAAGGAGCTCACTAAAAACGTACCTAACCACAGGTGCAACAGATATAGAAAAATGAGATAAGGATAGAAACATACCAACAACCACATCTGTGGCTACTCTGGCCTCTTCCGTTGTAAGCTGGAAGGCACGACCCTGAGCCTTTGGAGGCTCTGCCTTGACCGGTCTCCCATCCGTGATCCTCAAAGTAGTCGACGCTGGAGCCTGCGCTGGCTTGGCAATGAGTAACGGGTAGTTGGCCTTCAAATGGCCAACCTGATCATTGGTAACATAACCTCATACTCTGAACTGGAGCGGCCTGGCGACAGTCCTTCGCGTAATGCCCCTCCTTGCCACACTTGTGGCATCCACTACCAACTCGACATACACCAGAATGACCCTTGTCACACTTCCCACATGTGTGGCTCTTCTGACCCCCAGTCCTAGTATCAGCGGTCTTAGACCACTTCAGTGCCGGCCGAGAATGTGTTGGGGCCTGCCGCTGTTCTCTCAACCGCTACTCAATCTCCAACTCACTCCGTCTGGCGGTCTCTTGAAACTCTGGAAGAGTATCACATCGTTGGGTAGACACAAACAGACGGATATCCGTCTTCAGCATGCTCAGATAACGGGTCATCTGAGCCTGCTCTGAAGCAAACTCCAGGCAAAACATTGCCCTCTCAGTGAACATCCGGGTGATCTCCGTCACCAACTCCCCATCCTATCCAAACTCAAAAACTCCTATGACAATCGCTCCCGCTCAACCTGTAGAATGTAACGGGTATGGAACATATCCCTAAACTGCTACCAAGTAACAGCAGCTCTCTGATCATCAGAGTATGACCCAGTTGCAAGTCTCCACCAGTCCTTGGCCCCAGACCTAAGCAGGTTCAGAGCACACCTAACCTTCTGGTCAGCAGGTGAAGAAACACCCCTCCACATCTGAAATCCACCTCATAGCCTTAATGGGATCCTGCATCCCATCAAAAGTAAGGGGCTTCGTGTTATCGAAGTCCCTATAATGAAAACCTCTACCAACTCCACCTCATGTCGTTGATATAGCTGATGCAGCTGCTGCAGCGGCTGTCTTTGCAAGGGTTGCATATTGCTCATCAAAATACTCCACCATGGCGGTCTTGATCGATCCAAACATCTCCGGTAACTGACCCCAGAATGCAGCAGCAACCTCATCATGCAGGATCTCTCGAATCCTGGCATCCAACTCCTCTGTACCCATCTGCACCACTGGCTTAGGTGCTGTCGGCCCCTCCTGGCCTCCATCCCCTGATCCTGATCCCGAACCAGATCCAGCCACGAAGCACCTCGTCATCACCATTCTGAAACATATCATAAGATATCAGATAATTCATATAAATCATTGGGAGCCAACTCCCTACTAACCCTAGGGATTGCGACTTACTTGACACGCGTATAGGTTCTATGCTTTCAGTAGCATGGACCCCTACTACCTTCCACACCTACCCATATTTGTCCCAAGTATCCCCACAACACCCTAACAATATGCACAACATGGTGAGCGCTCAACCCTCACTCCTAGAGGAGTGCTAAATATCTCATAACTGACCTCCCGCTCTCACTCAGTCCCTCCTATCCATGAAACTTTCACCAACCCTACAACACTAATGTATGCTAACCATACATAACACTGGACCCTATAGACTTTTGAATATCCAATCCTACCCCAAGCTCCCAATCAAAAATGAACAAAACATAAGGCCAAATCAACATCCTCAGGCTATAAGATCTTAATTATGTACAACTGTGATGCATACATTAGACAACTACAATAATGATGTCAATCTCACATAAGGAAACCCTAGGCTAGCAGGCATCATGTATTCATACAATTCTATCATGTCATTCCTGAAGATCCCTAGCTTAGCACTAACATGCTGTTCTATCATATCATATAATCAATTAACTTGTATGGTATTTTTGTTGGGTTTTGAGCAATCCAACACTTCCTAAGTGTGCATGCAACCCTAATAAACCTTGGATCTATGTTGTCTAAATACATGCAAAATAATAATTTTCCAAGGTTTATAACCTATCTAACATGGCATGGGGAACATTTCAACATAAAAGAGTTAGAAGAGATTACATACCTTTTGGTGAGTTTGGTTCTAAGGAGTTTGAGGGCCAAGCACCAATAGTGTGAATGCCTCAAATGGAATCACAAACACCACAAACTCTTGGAAAACTCTGAGAGAGTATACACCCTTGTATAAAATCGGCCACACACAAGCACACACACACACACTAGTTCACTAGTTTTCTCTTAGGCTCCATTTCATGCTCCATAAGCATGCTTATATAGTGTGCATGGTTAGGGTGAAACCCTAATAACCCATGTCTTTTCTTTTCCAAGGATCCATGGGTTAAAAGCTCCATGGATCATCCATGGACTTCCATATAAGCCTAGCCCATTAACAAATGAGTATTAGCCCACACTATATAAAACAAATAGCCCATAATCTAATTAGTCTTCCTTTTAATCTGTAAATTAATTCATAATTAATTTAAGACTAAAACTAATTAAATAACGTAACTTCATATTAATATAGTTTAACTCATAATATATTAATAAACATATGTGTATAACTCTCATAAAATTATCCATAATAGTTTGGATGAGATGCAACCCAAAGGGACCATGCCGGTCGGGTCAAGTATATACCAAATAAGTTATGGACTTAGACACCTTATCCAACAGACTCCCACTTGGATAAGTCTAATAACTATATTTGCCTATAACTTCAGGAACCAACCAGCAATCGTAGCTCTCGAAAACTCCCTCGAACTATGAAGACTTTTTTGAACTATGAAGCGCCATTTTAGATAAGTGATCACATAATCCTCTGTTCTCATGAGATCAGCCGGACAAACACATGGAACTATGTCTTGCTTATTGTCTAGCAGTTTTTTCTCGATTTTCCGATTTGTTTGACGAAGAACTTCACTGAACACATCGGTTTAGTTCTGACCAGGCCTGGTACATGGGTCAACACAAAATCATCGAGGGGCCCATATATCGCTTCTATTTCTAGAAGGAACATATAAACTTCAACTGATATGCTTGTTTTACTACTTATTGAATTGTACACAAAGGCACGTTTTATAACATCAAGTTACTGATGCGTTTACGTGCAATCAATGCACAACCAACTCATAGGTAACAACTCATATCTCTAGGTTTAAAGATTTATATGATGTTATCGTCTCACGATCACTCGAGATAAATTCCATGAAGTGATACAATTGAGCGTGGGTTTATACCAATACTCATAACTTATGAGTACTCATGAATGTTGCAGCAACCATTGCCATGTCTAAACACCTTTAAGGCATCTACAAACCCAATTCATGACAATCTTGATTCATACCTACTTCCGACGTATGATCGATTGTGGAGGTTTGAATAAATTAATTATTCTGGAAGTCAAAACATGCAAAACTGAAACAATAGTAAATAATTGACAATGATAGTAACACTTTACTCATAAATAAATCACAAATTTTATTCATCATCAAACATCGATTACATTTTACAAGTTTCAGGAAAACTATCTAATCTGTAAAACTAATATCGTCCCTCAGCCCGATGCGTCTTGCATGCTGAAAATGCTTAACCCTCGTCAGTCCCTTCGTAAGGGGATCTGCAGGATTCTCATCTGACGATATCCTCCTTGTCACAAGGAGTCCTTCTTCAATCTTGTGTCTTATGAAGTGATATTTTCTGTCAATGTGTCGGGATCTG
Organism: Lactuca saligna; assembly: GCF_052625555.1. Lineage (NCBI taxonomy): Eukaryota > Viridiplantae > Streptophyta > Magnoliopsida > Asterales > Asteraceae > Lactuca > Lactuca saligna. Next base: position 144,366,581 of record NC_136419.1, on the reverse strand, counting down.
CCATGATCTCTTGGTTCCTTGGCTAAGGTAACCGCACTATTGTTGTCACAGAAAATCTCTATAGGTTCCTTAATAGCTGGTACAACTCCAAGGTCTCCGATGAAGTTCTTTAGCCATATCGCCTCCTTCGCTGCTTCACTCGCTGCTATATACTCTGATTCACAAGTCGAATCAGCCACCGTCTCCTGCTTGGAACTCTTCCAAGAAATTGCTCCTCCATTTAAGGTAAAGATCCAGCCCGACTGAGAGTGGAAATTATCCATATCAGTCTGAAAACCAGCATCACTATACCCTAATACTTTCAAGTCATCACTGCCACCAAGGGTAAGGACCCAATCCGTAGTCCTCCGCAGGTACTTGAGAATGTTTTTTACCGCTGTCCAATGAGCCTTGCCAGGGTTCCCCTAATACCTGCTGACCATGCTCAAAGCAAATGCCACATCAGGACGGGTACAAGTCATAGCATACATGATCGAGCCAACTGCGGAAGCATATGGTAATTGGCTCATCTCAGCTATGTCTGCCTCTGTACTCGGACTCTGTGTCTTACTCAGTTTGGTATTGCTTTGGATCGGTAAATCTCCTTTCTTGGAATTCTCCATGTTGAACCTTTTCAACACCTTATCGAAGTAGATACTCTGACTAAGTCCAATTAGTCTTCTACTCCTTTCTCTTAATATCCTTATCCCTAGGATATAGGTAGCCTCCCCTAGGTCCTTCATAGCAAAGCACTTCCCAAGCCAGGACTTAACCTCCTACAAGGTTGGGATGTCATTTCCTATGAGTAGTATGTCATCCACATACAGTACCAAGAAGCTAACTATACTCCCACTAGCTCTGACATACACGCAAGACTCATCTTCGCTTCTCGAGAAGCCAAACTCTTTTACCTTCTCATCAAAACAAAGATTCCAGCTACGAGATGCTTGTTTTAATCCATAAATGGATTTCTCAAGCTTGCATACTCTATTAGGGTACTCTGCACTGACAAACCCTCTGGCTGATTCATGTACACATCCTCAGCCAACTTTCCGTTAAGGAAAGCGGTTTTGACATCCATTTGCCATATTTCATAATCATGAAATGCTGCAATGGCTAACATAACCCTAATAGACTTAATCTTTGCTACCGGCGAGAAGGTTTCATCATAATCAATACCTTGAGTTTGAGTAAAACCCTTCGCAACCAGTCGAGCCTTATAAGTATGCACTTTTCCTTCCATGTCTGTCTTCTTCTTGAAGATCCATTTGCACCCGACTGTTTTACGTCCTGGTACATGGTCAACCAAGTTCCAAACTTGATTGTCATACATGGACTGTATCTCGTTGTCCATAGCCTCCTTCCATTTAGCAGACTCCGGGCCTGCCATGGCTTCCTTAACATTTTTGGGTTCATCCAAATTTACCAGTGTACTATCACTAATAAACGTATCACCTTCCGTAGTAATATGAAAGTCATAATAAAACGAAGGTGTGTTCCTAACCCATGTGGAACGCCTCGGAGGTACAGACTCATCAGCTGGATCAACAGGAGTTTCCTCCTCAGGTTGATTGCTAGTGTCTGAGGTTCCTTCACCAATTGATTCTTGAATTTCTTCAAGATCAATCTGCCTCCCACTGTCTCCTTGGCTTATAAATTCATTCTCGCGAAAGATCCCTCTTCGTGCTACAAAGACCACATTCTCATTGGGTCTATAGAAGAGGTAGCCAAAGGATTTATGTGGGTAGCCGATGGGGTTCAAGCTTATCATGAGTTTCACGCCTCACGAAAGCTTCGCAACCCCAAATTTTGATGTGGTCCAAATTGGGAACCTTCCCAGTCCACATCTCATGAGGTGTTTTGGTAACCTTCTTTGTAGGGACTAGATTAAGGATATAGGCGACAGTCTCTAAGGCATACCCCCAAAAAGAGATTGGTAACGAAACTCGACTCATCATAGAGCGAACCATGTCCAACAAAGTTCGATTACGCCTCTCAGCCACACCATTCAGCTGTGGTGTCCTGGGAGGAGTCAATTGTGAGACAATCCCACACTCCTTAAGATAGTCAAGGAACTTGGTGCTAAGATACTCACCACCTCGATCGGATCGAAGCATCTTAATGTTCCTGCCCAATTGATTTTCTACTTCCTGTTTGAATTCCTTAAACCTTTCAAAGGTTTTTGACTTATGTTTGATTAAGTAGACATACCCATATCTACTAAAATCATCAATAAAAGTCACATAATACCGATTAGCATCCCTTGTGGCGGTTTTGAATGGCCCACATACATCAGTATGTATTAGGTCCAACAAACCCTCACCCCTCTCACAAGTTCCAGTGAAGGGTGATTTTGTCAACATTCCAAGTAGACAAGATTCACAATTATCATCCGATTTAAGGTCAAATGATTCCAAGACTCCACTCTTTTGGAGTTGGCCTATGCGTTTCTTGTTTACATGTCCAAGACGATAATGCCACAATGATGCTTTATCTAGGCTAGTAGAAGAATCAATATACAACACATTATTTCCTAAGTTGTCTACAATCGACACAGTTTCATACACACCATCACAAGGTAATGCTTTAAAATAAAACACATTTTTAAAGAAAGCATTAATACCACCACATTCATTATCAAACGAAAAGGTAAAACCTTGTTTGTACAAAGCATGAAAAGAAATAATATTCCTCGCCATTTCAGACGAGTACACACATTTATTCAAATCTAATTTTAACCCATTATTAAGCAACAAAGTATAAACTCCAATCTTGGAAACAGGTGAAGCCTTCCTATTCCCCATGATTAAGTTTATCTTCCCGTGCTCCACATCCTCACTTCTTCTTAGGCCCTGCAAATCAGAACATATGTGAATACCACATCCTGTATCAAGCACCCAAGAGTTAGAATATTTTGAGTAATTAGACAATATAGTGTAAATACCTGCATGGGTGGGTTTCACTTTCCCATCCTTTAGATCCTGCAAGTACTTAGGGCAGTTTTGCTTCCAGTGTGCCTTTTCATGGCAATAAAAGCATTCAGCATCCTTGGGAATGGCAGAAGGAGTGGCAGAACCGCTCTTGGTCTTTGATGAGGAGCCTTCAAGAGACTTTCCCTTGGTACCCTTCGAAGGGTGCTTCCTCTTCTTCCCTTTGCATTGCCCAATAGCTAAAACAGGGGTAGATGTTGGAGTAGGAGTAGTAGAGGTAACAACCGCTTTACCCTTAAGACCGGATTCCGCGGTCTTCAAGAGTCCTTGAAGCTTGCTGAGGGTAACTTCCTCCTTGTTCATATGATATGTCATTCGAAAATGATCATAACAAGAAGGCAAGGAGTGCAAAATGATGTCAATTGCCAACTCCTCGGGGATGTTAACATTCAGCTTCAGCAAACGGTCCACATACCTTTGCATCTTTTGCATGTGGCCCGTCACGGATTCACCGTCCTTCATGCGGGTAGTTATTATGGAGGAGATTATTTCATACCGCTCCTGACGAGCACTCTGATGGTACCTTTCCATCAGGTCTTGGTGCATCTCAAAAGGGTAGAAATCTTCATATGACTTTTGGAGCTCGGCTGTCATCGTGGCCATCATGATACATGCCACCTTAGTAGCATCTCTCTCATGAGTCCTGAATTCAGCGATCTCCTCAGGAGTAGCAGTAGACTCATCAAGTTCTTTTAACTCCTTATCGAGGACATATTCTTTGTCCTCATAACGAGTAACCATCCTGATGTTCCTAATCCAATCCATGAAGTTGGAACCATCAAAGATGACCCTCCCACAAAGATTCATGAGAGAGAAAGAACCAGTTGGGTTAGAGCCTGAAGCATTAGTGTTGGAAGACATCTGAAAGAAGATAGTAAGTTTAGATTAGATATTTAGGATCCTTAATAAGACACCCAAATGTAATATTAAGGCTAGGATCCAATCACAATATATTACACTTAGAAGAGGGATGCCGTAATCTAAGTAATAATATATTTGAAAGGTAGGTGAATGACGATTCACCAATTTCCACCATGAAAACGAAATGATTTATTAGGTTTAATTGGATTTGAAATTCCTAGATTCTTTTGAGATTCATTGAACTTTTCAATGGCATGTTTCAATCTCGATTGTGCCCTTCAAGTTTTGTGACTGGGATGCCGAGGATCACAAAACAAGGTGTGAATAACCATGCTAATTCACTTGGTACCCTTAATATTATCACCTAATCAATGTGCCGGTTAACCACACACGCTCCATTGATCTATGACAAACATTAAGTCACCCTTCATGATCCTTACTAGTCCTAGTTAGTGTGCCAGTTAACCACACACGCTCCACCAACGACTTGGTAAGGTACAAAGTGTGAATTCCATGGACTAGCACCATGTTCACATTTTTCCTAAAATAACTAAGATTGGGAATTAAAAGAGTTTAGTTACTTTATAATATTCATTATACTTTTAATGAGGATTTAAAGTCATTGTTCTACCCGTTCGGCTAACGACCCTCCACCGATCAAGCAAGCGGTGGGTGAGAGTATACACCCATTAAGTCGCCATTTTATAGGCAACAACCTTATACCCACCTTATAGACCGGCTTCGTGAATGAGGCCTACTAACGGTAAAACGACTTATTCTTATACATATATATAATAATTAACCATTAATGTTATAAATAGTATAAGGGTTGAATTTTAACTATTAAAACTCTAAGGGTTGGAATTAAAGTTTATTAAAGTGTTGAAACTTTACAAATTCCAAAACTTGAGGGCAAGTTTTGTAACTTTGCAAAACTCTTCATTTCATAACTTATGAATTAAAGGTTCATAAAAATGAAGACTCTTCATTTTCATGTAACTTATGTGTTTTAAGTGTGTGTTAAATAAGAGTGACCTTTGGAAATCCATAACTTGAGGACAAATTATGGACTCCATTAAAACACATAAATGATCAAGAATTAATTCTAAACAATTCAGCAAAAAATTCCTATCATTTTCTAAATTCATTAGAACATGAACATGATCATCAAAAATTCAAGAATTATATGAACACATAAAATCATGGAATTTTGATATATGCTATTGCAAATGGATTAGAACAACCATTACACCAACTAAAATAAGTTTATAACACCAAAACAGTTTAGGGTAATGTTTCTAGTCCATTTCCAGCTGCAAAAGTCGAAAAACTGCACTCTTTCGATCCTACTCGTCGAGTGCATAAACTTACTCGTCGAGTAGGTTGAAGTTTGCCTTGGACTTGTCGAGTCCCCCCCAATGGACTCGGCGAGTCCACCATGCAGATAGCAACGATTTCGACTTTTATCACTATTTTGCATCAAGTATCAAACAAGCAAGCCTAGGCTCTGATACCACTGTTGGGTTTTGAGCAATCTAACACTTCCTAAGTGTGCATGCAACCCTAATAAACCTTGGATCTATGTTTGTCTAAATACATGAAAAATAATAATTTTCCAAGGTTTATAACCTATCTAACATGGCATGGGGAACATTTCAACATAAAAGAGTTAGAAGAGATTACATACCTTTTGGTGAGTTTGGTTCTAAGGAGTTTGAGGGCCAAGCACCAATAGTGTGAATGCCTCAAATGGAATCACAAACACCACAAACTCTTGGAAAACTTTGAGAGAGTATACACCCTTGTATAAAATCGGCCACACACAAGCACACACACACACTAGTTCACTAGTTTTCTCTTAGGCTCCATTTCATGCTCCATAAGCATGCTTATATAGTGTGCATAGTTAGGGTGAAACCCTAATAACCCATGTCTTTTCCTTTCCAAGGATCCATGGGTTAAAAGCTCCATGGATCATCCATGGACTTCCATATAAGCCTAGCCCATTAACAAATGAGTATTAGCCCACACTATATAAAACAAATAGCCCATAATCTAATTAGTCTTCCTTTTAATCTGTAAATTAATTCATAATTAATTTAAGACTAAAACTAATTAAATAACATAACTTCATATTAATATAGTTTAACTCATAATATATTAATAAACATATGTGTATAACTCTCATAAAATTATCCATAATAGTTTGGATGAGATGCAACCCAAAGGGACCATGCCGGTCGGGTCAAGTATATACCAAATAAGTTATGGACTTAGACACCTTATCCAACAATTTTGGGGTCTACTTACTGGCTCTGGCTGATCGTACGCCCTGCATCCTCCTTTATTTATTTGGAAAACCTTTTTGAAAAAAATTTCATTTTGAAAATTCTTTCCTTGATTTGAGACTGTAGTCAGACGAGTGTTCCTCCAATTCACTCAAACCAAGGGTCTGATACCAACTTGTAACACCCAAAAATTCAAGCCAAATTTAAACTTTCAAAACATGTCGAATTCGTCAAAACATAACAACTTTGTTTTCAAAATACATTTATATTAGAGTTTTCCCAGAAACATAACATAATAAGAGGAGTTGTACGATCATGCCTTCACCTTGCCGCGATCCCCTGGTGTACCTGAAACAATAAACTGAAACTGTAAGCCCGAGAGCTTAGTGAGTTACCCCCAAAATACCGATACACATATAGTCCACATAACCATGTCACACTATAACATATCATAACAAACTGAGCAGAACAGCACATAACGTGTCCAATGCTTTACAGACTGGAATAACCCTGGGCCCACAGTGTGAGTATGGAATGCCTATCAGGCCCTCAACTCACATCTGGATTGCCACCGAGCCCTCAGTACGAGTCTGGAATGCCTACCGGGCCCTCAGCTCGTATCTGGAATGCTCCCAAGTCATCAGTATGAGTCTGGAATGCCTAGTGGGCCCTCAGCTCATATCTGGAATACTATAAGGTTTGTTGGCTACCGTACGGAGAAATACAACCTCAACCCATCCCACATAGCATATCAACATGTAACATATAATGCACATACAGGCAATCAATCAGTATCACAGGTAGTCCTACAGACCTACCCTCTAGCGTTTCGAACTAGCATGCATAACTAACTCATACTCAACATAATACGACTACTAGGATATCACATCCAATGGGCCGGCCTTGGTGCCTTAGACCCCTTAGTATAGTGAGGATAACTCACCTTACAACTGTTGTCGGAAATAATAAAGCTCAACTCCCTGGTCCAACACGAACTCCACCACCTATATGTACCATACAACATTTTTTTATAAATCTCCTAATTACCAGAAACCAACAGAATTCAACTGGTCAACCCTTGGTCCAAGTCAAAGTCCACAGTCAGAGTCAACAGTCTATGTTGACTCGACTCGTCGAGCGCAGATCACTGACTCGCCGAGTCCTTCCTGAATTCGAGAAGTCGTGAAATCCTTGATTGGCTCGTCGAGTTTCCCTTTTTAACTCATCGAGTTCATACGTGGCCAAGATTTGGAAGAAACCCTAGCCAACTCTCTTGAACTCGACGAGTTGTTCATCCAACTCACCGAGTTCATGGCCATCTTCAACGGACTCACTGAGTTTCCCATTCAACTCGTCGAGTCCTTGCAGTTCTTAATCCATGCAGATGCTTTTTAAGCCGTGGAAAGGTTGCAGATTATAGATTTAAGCTCCTAAGGCATGTTTATCACATAAAGTTGCAAACTTTACGCACATGCAAGGCTCTAAAAGCCCTAAATGGTCAATCTAAGCTCTTAATGGAGTTTTACACCTTGGGAGAGTCATCCTTGAACAAGCTGGGAACTTTATGAATCTAGAGGTCAAGGGAAGTCCAGATCTGAAGTTACAACTTCAGATCTTAGCTTAAACATGGAGAGCCCTTCATAACACCCATCCAAGAGAGGTTAAAAGATAAATAAGCTTAAGAAACAGCCTAATACCTTCCAGAGAGTGATAACTGAGGAAATCCCTTAGCTTCCCACGAGTTCTTGGCCTTGCTTTTCCTTGCTACCTCAAGTGCTTCCTTTTCCAAGGTTACTCCTCCAAGCTTGATCACACCAAGGAACACACACACAAGATTTAAGGTTTGAGAGGGACAAGAAGCAGTAAGGGGAGGCTGGTGGAGGCCAATGATCCTTTAAATAGGGTGCAAAACCCCCAGAATTTAGGGTTTAATCTGCCAGCTCCTACTCGCCGAGTCCCTTAGTGGACTCGCCGAGTAGGTCACTAAACACGTGTTCTATTCCCGCTGCTACTCGATGAGTAGGGCAACCAACTCGTCGAGTAGAACATAAGGCCAATTATTCTTTATTTAAATCCAAATCTGGAATCGGGGCGCTACATAAATCATCAATGCAGAGTAGTGGATACTTGTTCTTGATAGTGACCTTATTAAGCTTACAATAATGAATACACATCCGCATTGATTCATCCTTCTTCTTGAAAAATAATATCGGAGCACCCCAGGGAGAGGTACTCGGTCGAATAAAGCCTTTGTCAAGTAATTCCTACAGTTGGATTATCATTTCCTTCATTTCAGCTGGCGCAAGACGATAAGGAGTCTTCGCAATCAGAGCAACACCAGGCACAAGGTCGATTCGGAATTCCACTTGCCTGTCTGGAGGTAATCTAGGCAAATCATCGGGGAAAACGTTAGGATACTCATGAATAATCGGAACCTCATTTACAGTTTTCTTCTCCTCTTTCAAGGTATCAACTGTATAGGCCAGATAGAACATCCTTTCGATATGAATTTACGAGCTTTTAAGAAAGAGATTATTTTTAAGATTTTAGGTCTTTGTTCACCGTAGATGTAAAGAGGATTCTTCCCTTCGATAGGAATACGTACTATCTTTTCATAACATAAGATTTCAGCATGATTCCTTGACAACCAATCCATGCCGAGAATAATATTGAAATTGGGCAAGGAGATAGGGATCGAATTAGCAAGAAAATTATAGCCTTCAATTTCTATAATACAATCCCTATAGACTTTATTAACAAATAATGATATACTTCCCGCAGTATCTACGTGAAATGGTTGCGCAATTGCATAGAAAGCAATTCGAAAAGAAAGCGCAAATTCATGAGACGTAAAAGAATCTGAAGCACCAGAATCAAATAAGATGTGAGCAGGTCTAGAGTTGACAAGAAATGTACTCGTCACAACGTTCTGGTCCTCATGTTCTTCTTCTGTAGTAATCTGGAATGCACGACCTTTAGCTTTTGGCACATCCTCCTTTTTAGTTGGAGCATCCTTTGATTGTTGAACAGGGACTTGATTTCTCGTCGGTTGTTGAATAGAAGCTTGACTTCCCGTTATCTGACTAGTAAGAGCTGGGAAAAAACATTTTATGTGGCCAATAACACCACAAGCATAGCACGTAGTACTCTTCATTGGGAAAACAGGTTTTACGTGACCCATTTCACCACACGCATAACATATCACCAATCCTTTATCTATTCCGCATTGGCCTTGGTGATTCTTTCCGCATCTTCTACATAATGGTGACTGAAGAGAAAAAGATTGTGACCTACCATGACCACGAGATGCATTCTGAGATTGCATCCTTGAATTTGAATCGGCTCGAACAGGTTGAGGTGGTGGCATAGAGGAAACAGGAGTAGTTTGTTCAATACGTGTCAGTTTTGAAACAGAAAGAGTGGCACCACGTATCTCCAAGTCATGCTCATACTTTCGAGCATACTCTACAGGTTTATCAAACGGTAGAACATCCCGATTTATCACAAAATCATAGATTTCATATCGTAACCCTTCCAAGAACAACTGAATTTTATTGTTTTCAGTTGGTATGTACTTTGCAGCAAATCGTGCTCGTTGATTGAATTGAGTCTCATACTCATTCACCGTCTTCCCTTCTTGTTTGAGTTCTAGGAATTCTTTCTCTAACCTTCTCCTCATGTCTAGAGGAAAATGCTTCTCTAGTAGACGAGTCTTGACCATCTCTCAGGACAAGTTCTCCTGGTCATAACCATTGAGAGCTTCATACGTTGCTTCCCACCAGACCAAGGCTTCATCAACTAACATTGCAGATGCATAATTAGCCTTGCCTTCATTATCCACATGGGAAATACGAAATACTTTCTCTGTGTTCTGAATCCAAGTAAGAACGACTATAGGATTAAGGACACCAGCAAACTCTGTAGCTCCACTGCTCTTAAAAGTTTTGAAAGAGGGATGTCTCGCCTTTACTCCTAAAGATTCTCCAACAGCTTTCTATTTTCCTTTATTATTAATATCCTTCTTGTGCTCTTCAAGAGTTTGTCAATTAACGTCAGTTAATTTATCCATGATTCGCGCCTCACGAGGGGATACTGGAGTTTCTGCTTCATCAAGATGACGATCCCCACCAACTTCTGGTGTATGACTACTTACTGCTTCAGCCATTACTCTGAAATTTTGGAGTACTATAATAATTTTAGAATATTAGGATTTATTATTACCTAATACTTCACTTAAGTCTTTCCTATGGTTTGTATCCGTATGCTAACAATGAAGTAGTTCATATATTGAACTCTCAATAGTTTAAGTCTAAATACTAATCCTTAGAATTTAGTTCACTTAAACTTCCGCTCTGATACCATGATTGAAAGACCCTCCTGGATACTTTCATGAATTATATACCTCAGTAATCCAAAACATGCTACATGCATATTCATAAAATATTTTATTATACAAGATGGTCTTGTTACAAAACATTGGATACAAACCGACTAAGTTTAAGTTTATTAGAAAACTACCCATCATATTGTAATTTTATACATACTAAAACTTAAATACAAAAGTAATAATAGAAACTATTCTAATTATTCCGACAGTATATCGCTATACTTGATGCTTATTGCCTGCAATTTATTAAAATATTGAGAGGGTAACAGACAACGCTTAGTGAGTTCAATAATAGATACAATATAACGTTATGCCATATATATAAATCAATATGGCAGAAGCAAAGAGGAACAACAAAGACATATGTCAAATTATGTGACAGGTGTTCATATCAATCAAAGACTTTATTCAAAGATATACTTTTCAATGCTTGATATACATCAATAAAGTTCAACCCAAATGGCATAGAACACATATAAATTTCTGATTATCATTTTGTTAGCATATACATGCTTTTAGCCCTACCTAGCCCATTACGAATATCAAAAGTTATACGAGTCATGCTTTACATGGTCAAATGCACAAAGCCAATACCAAAAATAGTACAAGACATGCTCTACATGATCAAAGGTATATTACCAATACGAGACTTTCTCTACATGGCCAAAGACTTAAAGTCAATACCTGAATATCACGGGAAAATAACCCGGAAAAATAACACAGAAAAACACATATCACATATAACACATAACATACAACTGCTCCTATATATTGAACTCACCTTGAATTAACCGGGGGTTAAAATAGTAATTTGTGCAACACTTCGTTACTATAAATAGCTTTCTTCTATAAAAACTGGGAGATATATTGAAAACCAGGCTCTGCGAAGGTAGAACTTCAAACCGAAAAGATAAATTTATCGGGCTTCTCGGGCACTTCGGGGCGTGTTTTGGGCTTTAAAAATGATACTGAGGCTTCGGGGGATGTCAAAATACTAAAAATATGGAAAAGGGGGTCAAAAAGGGCAAAAATCCCATTTTACCCGGGAGGGTTCGCAGCCCTCCTATTTATAGGGCGAAGATTTGGATCCGAAGCAAAAGGGAGAGGGCAGGTGGCTCGGAGGCTCGGACCAGCTGGCTGCTTCGACGAGGCTCGGATGCGAGGAGGCTACATGCCGCCTTCAGATTGGGCCAGCACCTCGGACACGAGGCAATATCAGCGAAGCGCGTCGGAAGTTCATTGGACCGCACCTCGGACACGGGGCAATATCAGCGACACACGACTACTGTTTATGCAAGGGAAGGAGACAAGTCTCAGATGACTCAGCAAATTTTCACACACGTGGCACACATGCAACGAAGGTGACGTGGCCGAAGCCACCTATGTGAAATTTCTCGATTTTTGTGCAAAAACTTCTAAAATCATAACTTTCGCATACGAGCTCCGTTTTTTACGTTCTTTATATGCACTCGTAGGTAAAATTATGATCTACAACTTTTGTTTAGACTTCGTCGGCTAATTTTGACTTTAATTTTAATATTATTATTTTTAACAGACCGGGACAGTAAAATCAGTTAAAAATTCATAACTTCTTTATCCAACATCCGTTTTTGTCAGAATTTTTATTGTTGTACTACTATTGTCGAGACCTTCGATTCTCGTTTAGGTTGTGTTAGCTAAAAATCACTCGATCTAAAATTCGAGTTTTTAGCTGTCTATTAGTAAGTTGAAACTTAGAAAAATCATAATTTCCTCATATGAAGTCTGATTTTGGCGTTCTTTTTATCGAACTTCACGGTTTAACGAATACTATGACTTTCATTTAGATTACTAAGGCTAAAAATTAGTTTATCAAAAACTAACTTTTTACGTCATTCGGCGCCATGCCGGTTTTGTCGTGGATCTTCGATTGGTCATAACTTCTTCATTATAACTCGGATTTCGATAAGGTTTTCTCCTAAATGCTCTAATGAGATTCTCTACAACGTTAAATAATAAATTTTCACTTATTTCAAATTTTATATATTCACTAAATTTCACTTTTTGGCTTTTAATTGGAATCTCATAAGACTTCAAATATTTTCCGAGTGATTCTAAACATAGTTTTATTTTATTTTTAGTAAAAACCATCTGTTAGAACTCAACATTCAAATTGACATAATATTTCATAATATTATTCACTTTTATACTTTACAATACACGATAACTGAACGTGTATGTTACATTTGTGTAGTAGTTCCCAAATTATATCAATTATAATTTAAATGTAATGTTCTGTAATGTAATGAAAACCTTTGCAATTTAACTGTATGTAAACATTAGTAGTCAGAAAACTTGTGATAAACACCCATTTTGCTTGACATGTTACAAAAGGGTCAAAAATATATAAACTTATATTTTTACAAAATGTAGTAATATATCGGTTTGAATCAATTGCAAAATGGTTTTGAAATCGTTTGAATATTAACACAAGAATCCTTGTGTTTTACTTTAATTCCCCCTAAAAACATTTAAAACAGTGAAAATGTAGGGGTATGAACTCACTTCAAATGTACGTTCGTGTTTGACTAGTGAGTTGTAGAGACGATCCTTGGGTACGCGTACATACGAGTAATGTTATCCTAAAATAATTTTATCCGACGTCGTACTAGTTAAATAATGATTTAAATAATAATTAAAGTATTAGACAACATGTTCATTATTTAAAGAATACTTACAAAATTATTTGGAATTATTTGACGTGTTGAAAGGGGCTTTCTGTGGACAGATGTGGTTTTCGGTGGACAAATGGGGTTTTTGGTTGGATCTTGATGGATGCTTGAAGATTTGAATTTTGATGAATGTTCTTGGTGTTATTGGTGGTCTACGTGGAAATAAGAAGATCTGGGTAGGAAACTCTTGAATATATGTTGTTTACGAATGATACTTGAGAGCAAATTTGAAGGAGTTCACGGTTGGAAAAGTGAGAAATGAATTGAGTTTACTGCAAAAACACTTATATATAGAAAGGGTAGTCGGCCTTAAATGACCTTTGGCCTTGGGTTCTCGGTCCACTAATGGACTTTTGATGGAGCTTTCGGACCATCAGAGAGTGTTTTTGTTCATGCTTGGGTGAAAACCCTTATTCTTGATTTAAGTCAACCGTAAACTCTATTTGGATTAAATTCCTTGGACGAAAAATTATGCTTTCTTGATTTCCTTGACTGAAATCCCTTATATGGGGGTTCTTTTATAGTTCAAACCTTAGTCTTTTAACTTATGTTAATTTATAATATCATAAATCAACTTAAGACTTAAGTTATATTTAGTTATTAGTGTTGGATTACTGTCTAAGTCCATAACTATTTTGGTATGTACTTGACCCGATGGTGCATGGTCCTTTTGGGTTGCCTTCACCAAAGCAACTTGATAGGATGAATAATGGAGAGAAAGGATTAAATATGATTTATTAATATATTATGAGAATAATATATTAAAGGAGAAATCATATTGTTTAAATTAATATTAGTCAATAATTAATTTGTAATTAGTTTTGTGACTAAAAGAGATTAATTAAACTTAAGGGACTGGAATTGTAATTATAAGATAATTGTAATTTGGGCTATGGATTGCCTTATATTAAGGAGTGGACGAATTCTATGGGAAAGCCCATTAGGAAATAGTCCAAGGCCTTAAGGAATGAAGTCTATGGGTTGCTTAGGGCTTAAGCATCTAATTTAGGGTTTCCTTGTTAGATAACCCTAATAGCCTAACTATATATACATCCCTTATGACCTAAAAACGTGGCTAAGAATCCTTCTAGGGTTTCACACGTTTTTGGGCAGCCTCCATACTCTATCCTCTTCATCCTCTTGCTCTTGGTGTTTGTAAACCATTAGAGGAGTGACATTTGTGACTCTAAGCTTTCTAAAGTCAATACAAGGAGGAATTGGATTGTTATTGCTACATAACAATCAAGGTAATATCTTAAACCCATTCTCATGTTAATATGATTACTTGAATGCTAGAATTAGGGTTTATAGTCTTGCAAAACTTTCATGTACAATAGAGAAACCTAGATCCAAGCATTAGGGTTTGTATGAGCACATAGGATGTTCTTATGACCAAAACCCATCAGTGGTATCAGAGCCTAGATTGGTTTATATTGTATTAATGCTTTGTATGATTGAAAAATTCGATTTTTGGTTTTCTGGGGGCTGGACTCACCAAGTCCATAGATGAACTCACCGAGTTCATGCTGACTTGACGAGTCCATACCTAACTTGGCGAGTCGGCTGGTCAGATGGAGGGAAAACCGGGATTTGTTGCTGTTTTTGCTTAAGGATAGTTGCCTTATCATATTAGATCAACATAAATCCGATTTTATGATATATTTGACTATATTCTTGATCTAATTAAAGATATTTATCAATTAATAAAATATTTGTTTCCTTATGTGATAATTGATTAATTATTTTGATTTAATTGGTAAATTGTTTTGCAAGAAATCATTAAATAAATCAAATATGAATAACTATGTGATTAAATGTTAATTAAGATTATTTGTTATTTGATCCTTGTTGTTATGAAAAATTTCATATTTTCCCCTTTAGGTCTTATAGTTTAAATTTGAACCCAAAAGTTTTGTTGTTTTGAAATTTAAATAGTTGAAACCCTAATGTTTTGAAAAAAAGGTTTCAAAACTTGCCCTCAAGTTTTGGAATTTAAATTTTAATTAATAGTTTAATTTTGATGTATATTTAAATTCTAAACCCTAATGTTTTGAAATGTTTCAAAACTTGTTCTCAAGTTTTGGAATTTAAAATTTTAATTAGGAATGTTAAATTCTAAGACCCTTGTATTGTTTTGAAAAAGTTCAAATCACACCCTTATGGTTTTATTAATTAATTAAGGAGTATAATTAAAAGAGGTTTAATAAATCCATAATAGTTTTGGTTTACAATTTAATTGAGTTAAAGGTATAATTATTAAATTTGACCACCTAGTTTTTTCAAAGTGTAAAATACACCCTATACTATATATAACATTAAAAGTCTAACATTATATATACGTATGAGTAAAAGTCAGTCTTACCGTTAGTAGGCCTCATTCACGAAGCTGGTCTATAAGGGGTGTTTAAGAAAATTTCCTATAAAATGGCGATTGAATGGGTATCTACTCTTACCGACCGCACTCTTGACTAGTGGAGGGTCGTTAGCCGAATGGGTGGGATAGGACGAAACCTTCCATTATAAGTATAATGAAGTATAAAAGTAACTAAATGTTTTACAAATTCCCAATCTTAGTTACTTAGGCAAAGTGAATTGATGCAATTCCTTGAAATGACACTTTGTGTCCTTGCGAAGACATTAGTGGAGCGTGTGTGGTTTACCGGCACACTAAATGGTTCTAAGCAAAGGTAGCAAAGGGTGACTCAATGTTTGTCATAGTTCGGTGGAGCGTGTGTGGTTTACCGGCACATCGAATAGGTGACTGTAACAGGTGATGGCACCATGTAAGTTTGCATGGTTATTCACACCCGCTTTGTGATCCTCGGCATCACAGTCACAAACAAGAGGGGCATATCCAGATTTAAACATGCCATTGAAATATTCAATGAATCTCAAAGGATCTAGGAGTTTTCATAGGTTTAAAACTTAAATTTCTTTTTCGTTTTTCATGGTGGAAATTAGTGAATCGTCATTCACTTACCTTCAAATGTTCTGCAATTTTGGTTACGGCATCCCTTTCCCGAGTTGTGGAATCTTGTGTTGGGTCCTAGCCTTAGTATCTCATTCGGGTGATTTACTAAGGACTCAATCAATCAACTAACTTGAATTTGTTTCTCCCGTTTTGTAGATGTCTAAGTTCGACAACTATGGTCTTCCCAAATCCCGTGGAACAAGCATTCCACATGAAGATGGTATTCCACGATTTGATCGAGGAACAAGAAATCATGCTTCACTTCCTCCACCTCCTCCAATTGTTCTCCTTAACCCACAAGATCAAAGAATTAAAAGGTTCAATATCACTAAAGCCCTATTGGAAATGAAACATGAAGATGGTAAACCCGTGTGTACCCACGTTCTAGGAATGAAATCACACATTGATAGGTTGATAATGTTAGGTGTGTCATTCCCGGATGAGTTGGCTGTGAATTGGGTTTTGCAGTCACTTCCTAAATCATATAATGAGTTCAAAAGAAAGTATTATATGATGGATCATGACAACAACCTCATTGACCTAACTTACATGCTCATTGCTGCTGAATCAGAAATGATTTGGCGAAGCAATGGAGCGTATTTGTTGGGAAAGTCAACCGACCATGCTTCTGAGGACGTTCTAGGAGAACCGACCTATGTTTGCTGCCAAAAGAAAGGGCATTGGATACAAGTCTGCCCAAAGAGCCTGAAGAGTCCAGAAGATGGGAGAGTCAAAGTGTATGGTTGCGCTTCAGGAAAAATCCACTATCTAACTCGATTAAGTTCCTATTCGTTGATTCATGATACATAATGTGATAAGATTGCATTTGAATGTTTTGTAGGATCGATGAAAGGAGAGGAAGCTTGATGAAATAGAGCAAGATGAGTTTAATCACGAAGAAATGGATCTCAATCGCATGAATTTGAAGATTAGATTTTGCGCTTAGATAGTTATGATAGAGTTGTTAGAAATTTTCCTTTTGAAATACATAGTTTTCAATGGATTTTGCATTGTAAGGACAAATGTTTTCCGCTTCTTTTATAAATAAAATAAATTTTCGTTTGACTTATTTATTTATTTGTTTATTTCCTTGCAATGAAATCGTTATGAAAATTGGTGTTTGCATATTTCTACAACAAATGGATATGATTCTTATTTATGGTGTTTATGGAAAAGTCGAGAATTTACCAAATAGGGAGAGTTTCTCATCGCCCAAGTTTCAATTGGACAGAAATTTGGAATCATGCAACTTGGTTGCACGAAGAATGAGAAATTTCATATTTGGAAATTAGACTAATTCATTGACAAAGTGTCAAGTGAAGGACTAGGAGATCGAGTACACAAAGTTGTGTGTTGATCAAGTCCACCATAAGAGTAACAAGATATATGTCATGGTTTACTAAAAGTTTAGTAAATATGATTATACTCATAAGATTAAGTGTAATTCTGAATTGATTGAAAAAGTTTAAATCAATAGCAAAACGAATAAGAAGAATCAAGTAGGCAGAAAGATAAAAGTTTCTCCATTCTAAGAAGAAGGGAGAGTACCTTTTATGTTTTATGATAGGTCTTAATGATTAAGAACCATATCTCAATTGATCCTCTAAGTGAGTCTTAGTACAATTGTATGTTTAAGAAGAGGAATCAAGAATTGAATAAATGGTTAAATCAAGAAGTCAATCATACTTCGTTCCAATAACAAGTCTTAAAGTTAAGATTGTGGCAAAAAAGTGACAACTAATAAGAAGTTTTTTTTAACATTCATCAAATGTGGAAAGTTGTGATGTCTTGGATAAGACAAAGACCAACTAGGACCATTTTATGAAGTGTTATGATAAAAAATACACTAACTCTTGAATATTTGGTTGTCAAGAAATGTTTATTGACAAGAGAATCTTATATGTCAAGGAGTCAGTGGGAGTCTTAATGGTCTTGAAAGGTTTCAAGAACAAATAAAATAAACCTTATCGATCATCACTAGCACACGAGTTGAGGTTAACAACCTATCGTGTTGACATTATTTTGTTTCTGTGCTGTTCCAATTGAGTTAATTATACATGTGAGTCCTATGAGTTCTCATTTGAATGCATAAAAGGCAAGGACCTTGATCAATGGAAAGTACATTGATAGGAAAAGGTGAGTTGCTTAACTACTTGGAAGACATGGTGGGCAGCCGTGCTACCATAAGGCAAGAAATCAAGATTAAGAAAGTTCAGTCCATATGAGTTTGAATTTGTTGTAAACCTTGGTTTTAACAAATTCACATGGATAGGAACACATACACCATTTAAATCTAAGTATCATAAGATTTCCTCCTTCATGAAAATGATTGTGAGGAAATGCTTTCACTAAGAAAGATTTTAAAAGGATACTGATTGTAAAATTGCATTCTCAAATTCGATTATGGTTACGGTATCCCTTTCCATGATTTGAGTTGTGACGTTTGGCAATTAGTCTTAATTGTTTAGACACACATATGAACTATCTAAGGCAAAGGTGTATAAGTTCAAGAAGCTTTGATAAAATATTATCAAAGCACTAAGTATTAGAAACATGGACTTAAGAAATTCAATAGGTATTGTTTTTCTAAAAGTTAAGATGTTTATAAATACATGTCGAAGCTAGTGGGAGCATAAGTGTTATGTTTTATAATAATCATCATGATAGTGGGAGCATAAATGTTATGATTGTATGATTATTAAGAAAGGTATTGCAAGTTGGCAATATTAATTATAGAAAACAAGAGTCATTCTTTGCAAAGTTGTAAGGATGGAATAGTTGTTTTGCTATAATTAAGGGAGAGAATATTATGCTTCATTTCAAATCTAAAGGCTTAGGTTGTGGAATGTTAATACATACGACATTCCTCTTCACTATTCGAATTTTGAGAACATAGCAAATAAAACATTATGGCAAAAGATTGATAAAGTATCAAATCTTTGTGTAAGACGTTTTGCATCGTGGCCCATATGCTTCGGGTACAGGATCGATTGCAAATGCTATAATATTTGACCATTCTAAAATTTTCCAAATGTTTAGCACATTTAGAGGCAAAAAGGACTAGAATCCGTTTTTGACCAAAATAATTAAACAACTATTAAAAGGACAATCCAAAGTTCGCCGAGGATTGATCGCTTGTGAGTAGTTGGAAGTATAGTATTGGAAAATATGGAAATGTTTCCATATTGGATGGACCATATTGACATTATTACAAATAGATAAGATTCTATTAAGAATGAGTTGTCATATGTTAAGTATGGAAAGTTGTCCATATTTGGAATTGAATTTTGAAAATCTATGTCTAGATTAGAAACTTTTATGCAAAAGAATGTTCAAAGGAATGTAATTTGAGTGAGAGACATCACATCTATGGAATTGTCTTGTAACAATCTTCGATAGAGGAATTTGTAATTTCATTTGCAATAGTATTTGTGACTTTGGTGCAATGATATTACAAGAGGATCGTTGCATAAAATGTTAGAATCTAGCATATTCTATAAGTGGCAAGAATTGATATTCTTACATTTATAAAATGGATTAGGGGTTGTGAAATGAGAATGATTGGAAATGTGTTCAATTTGATCTATTTCGCAAAGTAAGAACCATAGGTAAACATTGTGTGCATGCTAAGCGCATGGGACAAGTGTAATAATTCAAGTAAGAAGTTGATTACACGAAACGACAAATAATGAGTAATCGATATGGTGATAAATAAAAGGTGTTTTATTTATACTCAAAGGTTTGAGGCCATATGGGATTAGTATTATTCTTGTGTTTATCTTTGCATGTTTTGACTTCCTGAATAATTTAATTGATTAAGAACAGTCAAATTATTCGAACGGGCCACAGTCGTTCATATGTTGGAAGTAGGTATGAATGTAGACTGTCGTGAATTGGTGTGTGGATTGTCTAAAAGAGTATTAGACATAAGCAAATGTTTTCTGCAACGTTCATGAGTGCTTATGAATATGAATTTGAGCATTGGATAAAACCCACGCTCACTTGGATCACTCCATGGATTGTATCACGAGTGATTGGCGAGACGATAACATCTTATATTCTTGAAACCGAGATGTGTGAGTTGTATCTTGCTTATCGGTTGCACATTGATAATATGTAAACGCATCAGTAACTTGGTGTCATAAAACATATTATTGTGTGTGATTCGGTGAGTAAGTGAAAGCGAGCATTGAATCAAAGTTTATCCGTTCCTTTTAACCAAAGTAGGATAAAAGCGATATCCTTGGGCCCCTCGATGATTTAGTGATAACAAACGTAAATGCTCGGCCAGGTTAGGGCTAATTTGACTTGTTCAATTAGTCAGTCGTCATAAATCGGAAGTCGAGACATAGTACAAAGAGAATGATTAGAAATCATGTCTCATATGATATCTAGAATGGAGGAATATATGATCCTTTATCTAAAGGACACGCGTATCTGATAGGATCAGAGTTGACAGTGGCTTTGGAAAGCTACGATTGCAGATCAGGATCTGAAGTCATATGCATAATAGTTATTAGACTTATCCAAGTGGGAGACTGTTGGATTAGTGTCTAATTCCATAACTATTTTGGTATGTACTTGACCCGATGGTGCATAGTCCTTTTGGGTTGCCTTCACAAAAGCAACTTGATAGGACGAATTATGGAGAGAAAGGATTAAATATGATTTATTAATATATTATGAGAATAATATATTAAAGGAGAAATCATATTGTTTAAATTAATATTAGTCAATAATTAATTAGTAATTAGTTTTGTGACTAAAAGAGATTAATTAAACTTAAGGGACTGGAATTATAATTATCAGATAATTGCAATCTGGGCTATGGATTGCCTTATACTAAGGAGTGGACGAATTCTATGGGAAAGCCCATGAGGAAATAGTCCAAGGCCTTAAGGAATGAAGTCTAACGGTAGCTTAGGGCTTAAGCATCCAATTTAGGGTTTCCTTGTTAGATAACCCTAATAGCCTAACTATATATACATACCTTATGACCTAAAAACGTGGCTAAGCATCCTTCTAGGGTTTCACACGTTTTTGGGCAGCCTCCATCCTCTCTCGTCTTCATCCTCTTGCTCTTGGTGCTTGTGAACCATTAGAGGAGTGACATTTGTGTCTCAAAGCTTTCTAAAGTCAATACAAGGAGGAATTAGATTGTTATTGCTACATAACAATCAAGGTAATATCTTAAACCCATTCTCATGTTAATATGATTACTTGAATTCTATAATTAGGGTTTATAGTCCTGGATAACTTGCATTTACAATACAGAAACCTAGATCCAAGCATTAGGGTTTGTATGAGCACATAGGATGTTCTTATGACCAAAACCCATCAATTAGCTTATAGACATGCCCTTAATGGAATAGAGGATATATATATATATATATATATATACATATAAACACACACACATACAAGGATTAAAATGTAGTTTTAGACACTTATTGATTTAAGAATGACGGGTTGTTATAGAACCCTAGCCGATTTTGCAGCTTCTCCTCTCTTTCTTGTACTTCCTTGTTGCTAGTGGTGTTTGTGATTCCATTAGTGGTGCAACATTTGAGGCGGTAAGCTCTTGAAGGTCAAGATCAAATCAAAAACAAGAAAGGTATACTTTTAACCCTAATATGAATTAGATTTTCGTTCTTATGAATGCAAGAATTAGGGTTCATTCTTTAGATATGAACTTGCATGTATCACTTGAGAAAAACATAGATCCAAAGCATTAGGGTTGCATGTACACCTTAGGAATGTTTTAGTGCTCAAAACCCATCAGTGGTATCAGAGCCAAGGTTGTTTTTCTATTATATTTGATACCATGGTGAATTGTTCATGTCACGACCCTAAACCGGAACGGCCGAAAAGTTCAAGGGTGGAGGACGTCATATGTAGTATCACAACAATTGCATCATAGTAATCAAAGTAAACACAGCCATTATATTGAACATATATAAAAATTTATTTACATCTGTTTGATTCATATTTATATACATCAAAAGTAGCAAAATAAAGATGAGACTCTATATGCTCCATCTTCTCAAAAGTCTGCCGAGATACCTGTCTACTGATTTCCTGAGAATACAAGCGCTTTTTGAAAGTGTATCAGCATAAAATTGGTGAGTTCATAAGAATGTTTTTTAGTAATGAAAAACCTATCAATGAATCTGAAAAATGTATGCATGTTTCCCAAGAAAGTCCAATATTTTTCTAACATGTAAGTTTGTTTTGAAAACACTGGCTACCACCAGTATGTATAATATGTTTTGTAAAACCTTGACTACCACTAGTATGTATAGTAGTTTTATTAATTAAAATAAATCCATGTATGATATCCCTGGAATCCTCCAGTGTAATGTGTAGTAGTTCTACTAAATAAAATAAAACTTATGAAGAATGGAATCCCGTAAACAAAGGTTAGTTTATACTATTGTGAGTCGTATATTCATGCTTGATATGAACTAGTGACCTTTACGGCGTTCTTCAAGTGTTGGATATATGACATTTATCACCCCAGACATGCTTGCCTAACTGTAGCTAGCAGTTTAGGTGTGGGATTGTCAGTCCCGAATAGATCTATTTACAAATCTCATGCTCTCCCTCTAGGAGACTGTGGTTATACTATGATAGGATTTAACCTGTACCCCGGAAGGTACAATTAAAGAGTTGTCTCACAATCATGTATTAACTAGTTTACGTGTAGTTCTGTATTGATCTACTGTATTTAAAACCGTGGGTATACTTTATAGGGTAATAATTATACTTAAATAATTATTTAATGTTGTACTCTTGAAATCCAAATGTTGTAATGTATAACTCTGGATTCATAATTCTGTGTATTGAAAACCCAAACTATACCTATTATAGTTTGCATGTATATTGTGTACTTGGTTTGTGTATTGATCTGAAAACTATGAAATTATGGTTGTACGTTGAAAACGTCCCTTATGCTCGGCATGTTACAAAAGGGATAAAATATCTAAATATTTTATCAAACATGTAAATCTTTTGGTTGTATCAATTGCATAAGTTTTAAACCTGTTGAAATTCTTTTGTATGAGTTCACAAAAATCATTTGTGTTTGGCTTGTATTCCCCTATTGAAAACGTTAAAAATAGTAAAAGTATAGGGGTATGAACTCACTGTTGGTTGCGTGGAATGTTAAACAATCAAACTGGAAATGAAGACCCTCAGGTTGATGTACGCAGCACTCAACGGGATCCTAATCAACAAATAATTACATAATTGTATTTTATTAGCAAAACCATTTATTATAGTGTTGTAAAACACTTGTTATTGGTTTAGGAATGTTACCGAGACTCGATCGAGGTGGAAAAGTGGGCTCGCGGCCAAGATTCACAGTGTGAAGGAGTTTGCGGCCGTAAAGGGAGGCTTACGGCCGTGAACAGTTAGCGGCCGTGAACTGCCTCTTGAAGGGTTTACAGTCGTGAACTGTGACAACCTGAAATTTCTATCTTATACAAACCTTACATTTCAATCTAGTCAAACTTACTTCTGCTAACTTTTAGCGCTTTTGGTGTCCGTTTGAGAATTCTAAGCTTTAACACATCAAAGAATTAAGTGAATAAATGTGTCAGTTGAACTTGTAAGCTATCAAACAAACCTTGGAACATCAAAAGAGGAGTTCACGGCTAGACACTTGGGTTTTGCGGCCGTAAACTCCAAGTGGCCGTGAACCCCTTGTATAAAGGTGACACTTAGCCATTTTTCCTTTCATTCTTCACTTCTAAGCTAGAGATACTCGATATTCTCTCCCAAGGATCTTCAAGTTTTCTTCCAATCTTCACTAATGTAAGCAAACTCTTCCATCTTTGTGTTGATTACATCACTACTACTTGATTTATCTTTAAATCTACCCACAATTTGACATATTTTATTCTTAGATCTTCAAGATCCTCAAGAACAACAAGAACACTTGTGTGTTTTGGGCCGAAAACTCCCCTTTTTAGCCTTCAAACTGAAAGTCCCTAACCCCTTTACATGTTTATAAGTTAGTATTATAGATTACGGGCTTGAAAAAAATCAAAAATCAACCAACCAAGGGAGTTTACGGCCAAGGCAATCTCCCTTGGCCGTAAACTCTAAAAGAGGGTGCAAAGTTGCCCTACATTTCTTCCTAAGGCTTGGAACTAGGCCTAGAACACCATCCCTTTGAGCCAAGGACATTAAACATTGATTTGGTACAAGACACCATGGGTTTACGGTCGTAAACCCATAAGGGCTGCAAACCCTTGGCCATAAACTCATGGAGACTTGGTCCTTGGGCCTTGAACTCAATAGCAAAGCCATACAACCCTTATATACAACCCTATAACCTTATAACACTTGAACCAAAGTGTTTTCCATGTTCTAGGGTGTCTTTACTTGCTTAATTAGTGTTACAATCACTAATTAGATACATATATGTGTATTTATATGTTAAATAGGATCAGTGTGTGTCCAAGTCTTCACTTGACACCTAGCACCTTATCCGGCACTTTCATCCAAACCACTCACTACAGGTGAGTTCATACCCCTTAATCAACCTTTTAAATTATTTTAAATGCTTTTATGGGGGGGATACAAGTTGAATATCATAGTTATTATATCAATCACATGTGATTAATAACTATCAAACATATGGATTTACTATACTTTCAAACGGTTTTACTAAACAAATGACTTCAAACTGCTTATCAAACTCTTTTACATTTTAAACTCTTTACTAAAATCACTATTATTTATCAAACCTTTTCTGTTATAGCTTTCAAACTTATATATTGTTAAAACCATGTCTAAAACATATATATTTATATAAGTAAGGATTGAAGGACTTAGGACTGCCAACTCACTTTATTTCTTGTTCCTTGTTTGGTTGTGGACTTAGAGTACCCTGTTGTTTATCCGAGTGTCGTTGGATCCTTAGTTATATATTATGTATATATGTATAGATATAAAGACTTTTACCTCAGTTTAATACATTCACTCATGCAAACGATTCTACTAGTAACTATAATAGGTATAATTAGGGTTATACTATTCATTACCTCCAGTTCAATGAAGCATACAATGAGTCAGTTCATTCATGAGCCACTACTTACTATTATGAGAAACTATACAACTATAGTATTATGAGAAACTATACAACTACACTATGATGAGAAACTATACAACGATACTATTATGAGAAGCTATACAATGATACTATGATGAGAAACAATACATTCACTACACTAGTACATACACTACATATACAAGTATACTATAACAAATGTGAACCACTTTTTCGGGGCATGTCTTCACTGCCATGACCCGATTTGTATCCAGAATCTCCTGGAGGGAGAGCGTCAGTTTGCGTATAGATCTATACTGGATTGACTATCCTCTACCTTGCTGCTAGCTGCAATGGGACCTATAAGTCTTTGGGTGCCAAATGTCATTACTTCTGACGTCTTTCATCATCGTGTTTATAGTCGATAGTATGGTACAATTAATCACATAATACCTTGATATAAAATGGTTTAAGGTACTTAGTACAACAGTAGTTACTATAATACAACACTACAGTACTATATTAATTTCCCCTTTGCATTCACTTTGTGATCATTTCACATAAACAATAATGTATAAACTTTATTTTGAAAATGAATAGTTACACTTGGGAAAATTATACACTTTTACAAGAAACAAACATACAAAATAGTCGTGCCTTGGTAGAAGGATACTTTTAGTAGAAAATATAGGATTTTCTAGGAGTTACAAACAATTACAAACATTTATAAGCATTCACACACTTTTACTACAAACGTTTACAAACTCGTACTTCAAACACCATTACAAACATTTTGATGCAAACAATGACACTAAAATACTTATGAGCTTACCAGCCTTAACGCTAATAAACTCTTTCAAAATAACTTGTGTTCTCAGGTCATCAGTAGACAGGTATCGATGCTAACTTTTGAGAAGATGGAGTGCATTCAAGACTCGTCTTATATTTTGATTTACATTTTTGGTGTCATATAAACTATACAGGACACACTTGTATTAAACTATACTATTAATGCAATGGATGATGTTGTTTTCTTGTTTACTATTATGATGTGTTGTGATACTGTACATGACGTCCTCCACCCTCGAACGTTTCCGCCGTTCTGGTTTTGGGGTGTGTCAGATTGGTATTAGAGCATTATTTATAGTGAATTGAGTATATCAACCCATAAAAGATATACAAAATATAAACACAACGAGATTAAAATACCCTGACCAAGAGTTTATACTTTCAAATAGTAAAATATTTAACTAAGTATACATACCTGCATTCATACTAAAATTAGTGTCACTAGGACAGAACAAAAGTATTACGATTGTTGAGCAACACAATTAGGCTTAGAGACATATAGTCAAATCTGGGAGGATATAGCCTGATCAACTGTATTTTCCGAGGAGTGACTAGCATGTGCCTAATGTGCCTAAGAATGGTTGTGGTGTTGCAACAAGTCTAAAAACTTACCAACACTTCTACGATGATAACATTAGAACATAACATAATTTTAAAATACTATAGGAGTATTTTGGTGTTACTATAATTACTTATCTGAGAACTAAAAAGGTCTTTACTAGTAGGTCAATAGTTGCTAAGTGGATACAATAAGGTTATATGAGATTAAGGTGTCATAGACTTAGAATTTGTAGGCTTTGATTTACTTCATGTTCCATGTTTGGTTGTGGATTTAGTGTTAGGGTTACTTATTCGTAGGTCTATCCTGTTTTTATTTCATATAACTGGTATGCACTATGAAAGTATTGAAGTAACTGGTAAGGATCGTCTTATAATTATCTTAAGTAGTACGTCTATTTATATTAGATTCTTATATCCCTTTTCTCGCATAGATATCATGGTTGGATTCCATATTCACGACGATCCGTACTTCCCAAACGAAGGCAATGCTGGATGGCTTGAAGACGAGCCAGAAAATGAGCATCCAATCCTTTTGGATGATCACCATGCAAGAGGCTTTTTAGATGGTTCTAACTCTGAGCTAGAAGTCAACAACCTACCTCCTGCGGCTCCTGTCCCAAATCATAACCTTCGTCAGGCTTTGCAAGGCCCAACGCCTACATGGGTGGAATTCTTGGAAACATGGAGCGAAGAGAAAAATCAGCCCATGCCATTCAATGGAGACCGAAACTTGTATGACCTGAGTGAAGGAGGATCAGCAGACAGAGTCTTGCCAATCCTGGTCCGAACGGTTGCCCGAAATGAAATCCAGGGCAGGACAGCTCTCCATCGGATCACGGAGGTTGATGCAAATGCAAGAATGCATTCCATTCACACCAGCCATCTAGAACATGCTCGGGAGAGGTCTGCGACGGACCACGAGGCCCTACTACAAGCACTAGCTGAGACTCAGGCTGAAATCATAGAACTCCGGGTTTGCCAGAGAGTTTACGAATGACACCTTCTCGACGTGGAGCATCAACTGGCAGACCTTAGGGCTTGCCTGAGGAATGTCTGTCGCCGTTAGAAGATGTCTAACACATCTTTTCTTTTGATTAAGGAATAGCCTTTGTTATTTGTGCTTTATGAAGCACTTGTCTGTAAAATATTCCTATCTTTCATAACACTATCTAGTCTACTACACTGTCAAACATTTTCCCTCGCATGGTTTGATGTAATACCTACTGTTAGGTCATTCTTCCCGAACTCATTTACATCAGTAATACCAATAATATTGGCAGTTTCTAACCTATTGGAAAGTCTATACCCTTGTGTTTTCAAACTCTATTGTTGTATCTGTATTCAAATCGTACATTGATTCTAATGTTTGGGCTATGGAGAATTAGTCCATGGATCACTCTCATCATACTTTACAATTGATTCTTACTATCGTCGTCATCTCTATAAACTTTTAGTAAAAGATGGCACCTCGCAAGCGACCTACCAAAGGCAAGCCGACAAATCAAACACCACCACCACCTCCTCCACTAATCGATATAGCAGCTCTTAATGCTGTAGTAGCCACGGCTGTGGAAACAACCATGGCTCAATATCGCTCTACGAGTGCTAGCGGAGGTGGAACACCTGTTAATTCTAATCAAGGTGAAATCCTCATGCGCTCAAGAGAGTGCTCCTACAAGGACTTCACCAACTGCAAGTCAAAGTCTTTTGGAGGGACCGGTGAAGTCATTTCCCTCTCTCAATGGTTCGAAAAGACGGAGTCAATCTTTGAGATCTGCTCCTATCCAACAGCAAGCAAGGTCAAGTTTGTTGCTTGTACCTTTGAAGAAAAAGCCCTGACATGGTGGAATAGCCATGTCAAGTCAGTAACTCTCATAATGGCAAATGATATGGGCTGGGAAACCCTAAAAGACCTCATGATTGAGGAATACTTTCCGAGAGGTGAAATCCAGAAGCTAGAATAGGAGCTATGGAGCCTAACCATGAAGGGCTCCGACATAGTATCCTATACCGCCAGATTTAGCAAACTGGTGGCTCTATGTCCCAACATGATTCCCACAGAGGAAAACAAGATCGAGAGGTATATCTAGGGGTTGTTGCCTCTGGTTTAGGGTAATGTATTAGCTTCAAACCCCACTACTTTCGATAGTACCAAGAGATTGGCACAACGGCTTATTGACCATGGAGTCCATACCCCGTCAACAACAACAACCCTAGCCATCTCATAACCCTCCAAAGCCGCTAGCATTAAGCGGAAATTTTGGGATGACAAGAAGAAGAAGAAAGTTGGTAAAAAGCAGAAGGTCGTGGTGGTTCATGCTGCGATAGCACCGACCGCTGCTACTCCGATAAGGCAGTACATTGGAAGTTTTCCTAAGTGCAACAAATGTAACTTCCACCACAATGGTCCCTGCCAAGAAATACAGTGCACTAACTAAAACAAGAAAGGACACACTGTCTGTTTCTTCAAGTCTCCGGCAAGGCCGATCACCTAAGTTCCCAGTGCTGGTTTGGGCCAGGCGTGATACGGTTGTGGCAAGGTGGGCCACTACAAAAGGAACTTCCCGAAGGCAGGGAATGCCGGTGGAGTGGGAAGAGTTTTGGCTATAGGCCACGAGGAAGCGGTTGTCGACCCTACAGTGGTCATTGGTACGTTTCTCCTCGATAACTCCTATGCATGCATACTGTTTGATAGTGGAGCGGAGAGAAGCTTCATGAATCATAAATTTTCTTGCCTACTTAAACAACAACCACGCACACTTAAGGAACCATTCACTGTAGAAATGGCTAACGGGAAAACCGAGAGCACTAGCAATATATACACAGGATGTGCCCTAACACTAGATAGCTATACCTTCACAATCGACCTCATGCCGGTCCTAATTAAAAGTTTTGACATCATAATCGGCATGGATTGGTTGACCTCATGTGTTTCCAGCTGTCTCGAGACATAAGAAATAACCTTTCTTCGTTGCATGAGCACACAACCTAGCCTCTGATTAAATGCATCACAGTAGACCACGAAGTCCTCTATCCCTTTAGGCAGAGACATGATATGTGCGCTGCATAGGGTTTGCTTTAATGTTTGAAATGCAGTGTCTTGCTTTTCTCCCCAACTGAAGGGTACACTTTTCTAAGTTATGGTGGTTAGAGGCTTAGGAATTCTGGAGAAATTTTGGATAAACCTGCGATAATAGCCAGCGAGACCCAAGAATTGATGGATTTCTATGGGCGTCTTCGGTGCTGACCAATTCTCAATCACTTTGATTTTGGAAGGGTCCACATGTATGCCTTCCTTGCTAACCACATGACCAAGGAAAGTTACCTTTCGAATATAGAATTCACACTTAGAGAATTTTTCATATAGTTTCTCCTCCCTTAGTGTTTCTAACACTAGTATGAAGTGTTGTCTATGATCTTCCTCACTCTGAGAGTAGACAAGTAAATCATCAATGAACACGATTACAAACTTTTCTAGGAAAGGGTGACACACCCGATTCATCAGATCCATGAATACCGCTGGTGCGATAGTTAGACCAAAAGGCATCACTACAAACTCATAGTGACCATAGCGTGTCCGAAATGTTGTCTTGGTAACATCACCCTCATGAACTCGTAGTTGCTGATACCCTGATCTTAGGTCTATTTTTGAAAAGTAGCCGACTCCTTGAAGTTGATCGAAGAGGTCATCGATTCCGGGAAGAGGATAAGCTTGTTCAGTTCATGATAATCTATGCACATTCGAAAGGATCCATCTTTAATCTTTACAAGCAAGACCGGGTCTCCCCAAGGTGAGGAACTTGGTCTAACGAATCCCTCCTTAAGTAGTTCATTGAGCTGGCTGGATAACTCTTGCATTTCTGCTGGCACTAGTGTAACATCCCATTTTAAACAGAGTAATTAAATAATAAATTTGGAACCCCAGGAAGTAATCATTATT
Source organism: Lactuca saligna (assembly GCF_052625555.1). Classification (NCBI taxonomy): domain Eukaryota; kingdom Viridiplantae; phylum Streptophyta; class Magnoliopsida; order Asterales; family Asteraceae; genus Lactuca; species Lactuca saligna. The sequence continues at coordinate 144,335,989 of NC_136419.1, read as the reverse complement.
ATTATTTTATATTATTAGATCTCAAAACTTAAATAAGAATTAGTGGGGTGTTGGTTTCGGGAAACCAAATGGCAAGAATTAAATCTCTGGGGGTTAAAGTGTAATTTTGGGACTTAATTTGTAAAGACTTTCATAAGTCAAAGGGTGTTTGGTAAGTTTTGGGCTTATTATGAAAGGATTTTGAAGACTGAGGGTTGTTGGTTAAATTATGGATTGGATTTGAAAGAGATTTTAGACGTTAGGGTTAAGATGGTAAATTTTGGGGTTTAAACTGAAACAATTTCGCGAGGAGGGGATCGGAAGTGCTAATATGGAAAAAGGTTTAAAATATGATGGGGGTATATAACCTGTCACCCAATTCCTCGTTCAAACCTAACCCTAGAAGGATATAGCAGCCGCCACCTCCATGAGTTCAGCCGCCTCCTTCCCTATTGAAGTCGGTACATCCGTCGTCAACCGTCGCTGCTGGAGTCGGCAATCCTCCACCACTCAAGTGTCTCTACCTTCGCTGTCGTGCTCCAGTGGAGGCGCAACCTCCATTCCCGGCTGCAACAGCCTCCTCATTCACCCATACGACTTCTGTCGCCGCCATGCCATTGTTGTGGAGGATGATGCTGTCGTCGAGGACCACCGAGAACACTCACTGCCGCCATCTTCTTCTATCTCTTTGTAAACCACTTGTGCCGCCGATAGCCACTGTTGTTGGTCGTTTTCTTTGCCGCTTGCCTCCCAAAGCGGCTGAGCTGGTTGTTTTCTCGGTACTCCATCCCATATGGTGCTTGTAGATGTGCGCTGATGGAACCGAGAAGTCGGGTGCTTGTGATGTTGGTCGGAGTTCGAGGAAGAACCACCATGGCTGCCAGCCATGGTGGCTGCCAGCCATGGTGGCTGCCACCGCTGCCATCCTAAAGCCGCTGCAGTTTCCGCCTTGAGCCACCAGGTGGGTTTTTGTAGAGTATTATGCAATCTGAAGTATGTGTGTGTATTATGTATAGCCGGAAATTCGATGATAGCCACCGCCACCACCGTGAGGTGGTGGCTGCCGCTATAAACCACCTTGTGGGTGTGTGTGTTTTATCAGTATGTGTGTGTGTGTGTGTTTTATTTGGATTGAGTTGTAAAGTGTAAATGGTGTGCAGAATAATAATAGAGAATGCATAATCACCACCGTGAGGTGGTGGCTTCCGCCACCGGCCGTCGTGTCGGGTGGCGGTGTGCTTGCCTTGTTGTGTTTGACTCGTTTGGGGAATGCTTGGTCAATGTGGGACCAATGAAGCCCTAATGGGCCCAAGGAAACCCTAATTGACCTAATAAAACCCTAATGGGCGCAATGAGGCCCAAAGTGACCTAAAACCCAACTAATGGATTAATGGGCTAAGATTAGGTAGGAAACCCTAATTAAGGTTTGGAAAACCCTAATGACTTAAAACCCTAATTTTGGGAATTTATCAAGACACGAACGAGAATTTGTTAATAAGGTTAAAATATTCATTAATAATCATTTGCAATTAATCTAAAGCAATATTGGACTTAATGAATTAAGTCCTTAATGGGTAAAGTAGGGACACTTAACCCTAATCATCATTTCATGAAAGAAACCCACATTGGGCCATGGGAATGGAATTGTGAATTATACCTAATCACACAATATGATTTATCTAGTAGAGTAATGGACTTAATGGATTAAGTCCTTAATGGGTTAAGTGAGAAACACTTAACCCTAATCATCATTTCATGTGAAAACCCCATTTCACTTGGGCCGTGAGTTGGGCCTTTCTTTTCGGATTTGGTAATTGGATTATTAATGGGCCATCCAAGAATAATCATATGGACAAGAATATATTGATGGGCTTAGGGTAAGACCCATATGAGGATTTGGGCTCAATTTGGAAAATTTAGTCGTAGATGGGCCATAGTTTAGGCCTTGATGACTATATGATATTAGGCCATTTGAAATGCCAAATGTTTGGACTGGACTAAGTAGTTGGGCCTTTAATTATGACCATGTAAAGGTTTGGGCCCAATTTGGAAAATTGGGCCATATGTTGGGCTTTGGCCCATTACTCGACTATTAGACCTTTAGAGTGTGAGTTGAACATTGGGCTTGGAACTCAATTATTAATTGGGTATTGTTTGATGTTGGCAGTTCGGGAATCTGTCAACCAGCAACTGCAGTTTCTTCCGCGGGACTTTAGTAGTGCCATGTGAGTTATCCTCACTATACTCAAGGGTCTAAGGCATCCAGGACGACTCTTTGGATTGTTATCTGATTATGTTATGCTAGTATGATCTGTTAGATCGGTATCCTAGAGGGTAGGATAATATTATGTGGTATGTGGTATGATCTATTAGATCGGTATCCTAAAGGGTATGATAATATTATGTAGTATGTGGTATGATCTGTTAGATCGGTATCTTGGTAGATAGGATGGTATTATGTGGAATGGCCACGTTAAGTGAATAACTCTGGTTCTGGCAAACTCGATAAGCTGGGAGAACCTGAAAGTCATGCTGATGAGAGATTATTGTCCTCGAGGGGAAATTCAAAAGCTCGAGCAGGAACTCTGGGGTCTTAAAATGGTTGATTTTGATGTATCTACCTATTCCAATAGATTCTGTGATCTGGCAATTCTTTGCCCAGATATTGTTGCTCCTGAGAGCAAGAAAATAGAGCGATTCATTTGGGGTCTGTCGCCTCAGATAAAAGCAAGTGTGCTAGCTTCAAGACCTACTACTTTTGACAGTGCTAAAGAACTGACACAATCTATTATCGATCACGAAAACTACCAGAACACAACAACTGCACCACCTGATCAACAAAAGGGAAGCAACAACAACAGGAGGAAAGGTTGGAACAAAAGGAAAGCAGGGTCTTCGCAAGAATCCTATAAGAAACAATATCTAGTTACAGTAAATGTTGTTGTTGTACCTACTATTATTCCTACTAACCCATACCCAGCAAAGCCTTATGTGGGTAACCTTCCGAAGTGCAACAACTGCAACTTCCACCACACCGTACCTTGCCGGGAAATGCATTGCCCCAACTTCAACAGAAAGGGGCATACTACCTGTTTCTGCAAAGCTCCCGTAAAGCCAAGCACTCAAGTTCCAAATGTTGGTGTGGGCCAAACTTGCTACGGTTGTGGCGAGGTGGGTCACTTCAAAAGAAACTGCCCGAAGGTAGCAAATACCAGCGGGATGGGGCGAGTTTTGGCTATGGGTCACGAGGAAGCCGTAGTTGATCCTATGAGAATTACCGATACGTTTCTCCTCGATAATTCATATGCATGCATACTATTCGATAGCAGAGCGGAGAGAAGCTTCGTAAGCCAGAAATTTGTTCATTTGCTTAAACAAAAACCACGTACATTAGAGGAAGCATTCACTGTAGAAATGGAAAACGGGAAAACGGAAAATACAAACTGCACATACGTAGGTTGTACTCTAAGTTTACATGGTCATTCTTTCCAAATAGACCTCATGTCGGTCTCAATTAAAAGTTTTGACGTCATAATCGGTGTGGATTGGTTAAGTTGTCTTCGCGCCGACATCATGTGCTTTTAGAAAGCAGTTCGTCTTAACCTCTCTAACAATGAAACCCTAGTTATCTACGGAGAAAAATCTAGTACGAACCTTCGCATCATTTCGAGTATTCATGCTCAAAAGTGCTTACGAAAGGAAAATCATACGTTCCTTGGACACATAGTAGATACGAGTCAAGAAGTAAAGGAAATTCAGAACATTCCAGAAGTACGCGACTTTCCCGACCTATTCCCAAAAGAACAACCGGGATTACCACCACAACGCCAAGTCGAGTTTAGAATCGACTTAGTGCCAGGGGCTACGCCAGTAGCCAAATCTCGTTATCGTCTGGAACCAACGGAGATGCAGGAACCTTCCTGTCATCTTAACAAACTCAAGAAGGGATTCATTAGGACAAGCTTCTCACCATGGGGAGCACTGGTCTTGTTCGTCAAGAAGAAAGACGGATTGTTTCGTATGTACATCGACTAAAAGAACTCAACAAACTTACCGTTAAAATTTTTTATCCTCTACCCCAAATTGATGACTTATTTGATCAACTTCAAGGAGTAAATTACTTCTCGAAGATAGATCTACGATCCAGGTATCACCAATTGCGAGTGCCATAAGAGGATGTCCCCAAGACCACCTTCCGAACTCGCTATGGACACTACGAGTTTGTAGTGATGCCATTCAGATTAACCAACGCACTAGCTGTATTCGTGGACCTGATGAATAGGGTGTGTCGTCCTTACTTGGATCAGTTTGTTATCGTCTTCATCGATGACATACTTATCTACTCCCGAAGTAAGGAGGAGCATAGTCAACACCTACAAAAAGTTTTAGAAACATTATGATCGGAGAAACTCTACGCAAAGTTCTCCGATTGTGAGTTTTGGATTCGAAGAGTCGAATTCTTGGGCCACGCCATTAGCGAAAAGGGAATACACGTGGACCCTTCCAAAATTAAAGCTATTGAGAACTGGTCAGATCCGAAGATACCTACAGAAATTCATCAATTTCTAGGTGTCGCTGGCTACTACCGTAGGTTCATACAGAACTTCTCTAGTATCGCAAAACCACTTACCACATTGATCCATAAATGCGTGGCCTTTAACTGGGAAGAGAAATAAGAAAAGGCGTTCCAAACGCTGAAACGAGCCTTATGCACCGCACCAATACTATCCCTCCCAGAAGGAATAGAAGACTTCGTGGTCTATTGCGATGCATCCAACCAAGGGCTCATATGTGTTCTGATGCAATGAGGAAATTTCATTGCCTATGCCTCAAGACAGCTGAAGACGCATGAGATCAATTACACCACACACGATCTTGAGTTAGGAGCAGTTGTGTCTGTTCTGAAGATCTGGAGACATTATCTGTACGGTATGAAAAGTACTATCTTCAAAGACCACAAAAGCCTCCAACACATCTTCGACCAGAAGGAGATCAACATGAGACAATGATAGTGGGTCGAGCTACTCAATGACTACAAATACGAAATTCGTTATCATCCCAGAAAAACCAACATAGTAGCTGACGCCCTAAATCGGAAGGAATACTCTGGTCGTAGAGTCAAATCCTTGACTATGACTATCCATTCACACTTGTCCACACAAATTAAAGAGGCTCAACTCGACGCTTTGAAACCTGAAAATGTGGCAAGCGAATCCATGAGAGTAATGGATAAGAACCTAGAAAGCAAGGGTGGCGGAGCGTTATATTTCATGGACCGAATCTGGACACCGAAACACGGTGGCTTCAGAGACGTGGTCATGACCAAGGCGCACAAAACTCGGTATTCCATTCACCCGGGTTCAGATAAGATGTATATGGACCTTAAAAGGTTATACTGGTGGCCTAACATGAAAGCAAAAATTGCTACCTTCGTGAGCAAATGCCTTACTTGCGCAAAGGTTAAGGTCGAATACCAGAAACCGTCAGGTTTACTTCAACAACTGGAGATACCTAAATGGAAATGGGAGCGGATTACTATGGACTTTATAACCAAGTTGCCCAAGACAATGGGTGGACTTGACACCATTTGGGTCATCGTCGACAAATTGACCAAATCCGCACATTTCCAACCAATCAAACAGACTGACAAGATGGAGAAGCTTACGAGAACATACATTAGGGAAATCGTATGACTGCATGGTGTTCCCATATCCATTATCTCCAATAGAGATACTAGATTCACCTCGAGATTCTGCAGTCGTTGCAAGGTTTCCTAGGAATGAGGCTGGACATGAGTACAGCCAACCATCCACAGACTGACGGGCAAAGTGAGAGGACTATCCAAATCTTGGAAGATATGCTAAGAGCCTGTGTAATTGACTTTGGGAAGGCATGGGATACTCATTTACCCCTTGTTGAATTTTCCTACAACAATAATTACCACACGATCATAAAGGCTGCTCCATTTGAAGCCCTCTATGGCCGAAAGTGCAGTTCCCCTCTATGCTGGGCTGAAGTGGGTGACAGCCAGTTAGCTTGAGGACAAGTTCCTGACAACACTCTCACAGGTCCATAAATTATATGAGAAACGACAGATGAGATTGTTCAGATTCGTGAACAATTAAAGGCCTCTAGAGACCATTAGAAAAGCTACGCAGACAAATGAAGGAAACCTTTGGAATGCCAAGTGGGAGACCGAGTACTTTTGAAAGTCTCATCCTGGAAGGGCCTGATACGCTTCGGTAAGTGTGGGAAGCTCAATCGAAGATACATAGGTCCTTTCGAGACTCTCGCTAAAATCTGCCATGTAGCTTACAAACTCAATCTACCCAATGAACTCAGTAACATACATTCTACCTTCCACATCTCAAACCTGAAAAATTGTCTGTCCGATGAGACTATTGTAATCCCACTAGACCAGATCGAGATCAACGAGAGCCTCAACTTTGTGGAAGAACCTGTAGAGATCATGGACCGAGAGATCAAGCAAACGAAACAAAGCCGTATCCCGATTGTGAAGGTTCTCTGGAACGCCAAGCGATGACCGGAATTCCCATGGGAGCGCGAGGATCAAATGAAATTAAAATATCCTCATCTATTCGCATAGTTATTTGTAACTACTTTATTTTCTTAAACTTTAATTTTGGGACGAAATTCCCTCTAACGGGAGGATGATGTGACAACCCGAAATTTTCATTCGTACAAACCCTACACTCCAACACTTCAATTAAAAGTTAAATACTTTTCTACTAAATTTTAGCCGGTTTAAAGTCCGTTTGAGTATTTTTATTAATTATTCACGAAACGAACGGATAAAAGGGAATGATTTCTAGAATACCGGGATAGCAAAGGAACAGCCAACACCTTGGATTGGTGTTCACGACCAAACAAGAGGGAGTTTGGGCCGTAAACTACCATATGGCCATGAACTCATGCCTTAGGCATGAGTTTACTCCCTATTCCTTTCATTTCCAACTTCCACCCTCAAGAACAATAACCATTCTCTCTCAAGTAGCATCTCGTTCTTCACCCGATCTTCCGAAAACGTAAGTGTTTCTCAACTTGATTTGTTTCTATAACCTAACTTCTAGTAGTTATACATCATTTCATCCATTCATTCTTGATTTTCAAATAGATCTTCAAGTGTTCTTTAAAACACCAAGAACACCAAGAACACACACTAGTGTTCATGGACCTTAAACACCCAAAAAAGTTTCTATCTTGTAAGTACACTTACCCTAGCATCTTGTGTGCTTAATATGAACTTGTTTACACTTGAAAATCACCAAGAAACATAAGATTAAAGGATTTTATGGCCAAGGATGTTCTTGCGTCGTAAACCCTTCTAAAGGAGGATGAATGGACCCTACTCCCTTCCTAAACCTTGGATGCTAGCCTTTATCCTTCCTAGAAGTGTTTAAGACCTTAAAAAATAATCAAAACAAGTCCCCATAAAGGTTTACGGCCGTAAACACATAAGGATATGGTCCTTAGGCCATAAACTCTACAAAGTAGTCTTATTGTGCCCCTAATGCTTTCCTAAGGCTTGGACTTGATCATTGGATGCTCAGTCATGGCTTATAAGACCTCAAAACACAAATTGGCACTTACTACCATGAGTTTACGACCATAAACTCCTAGGGAAATGACCATGGGCCGTAAACTTCATAAGGAGTGGTCCTTGGGCCATAAACCCCAATGTTATGCCATACAACCCTTTAGATGCAACCCTTTGGTACCTATATATGACATCCCCAATTTCACGGCCAGAAAAGACCGATTTGTTTATGCTTTGTTTTATAAAATCAGAGTAATCTTTTGATTAAAAGAGTTGCGGAATTTGTTCCCAAAATAAAATATGATAACCATTTATCAAAACATTTCTCAAAAAGAATGTATTTTTCATTAAATAATAAAACCTTGGGATGTCATGTTCGATACAGACCAAAAGCATAAACAATATAAAATAGACCTTACAATAGTTATTCAACTACTGATCTATAATCCAAAATCTCTCGTCAAGTCCACCAACTTATACCCTTGTTCCATTACCTATAATGAAAAGAAAACTGAGTGGGTCAGGCTTGGGAGCCTGGTGAGCATATAGGGTTTTCAACCCACAATAATATAGTTATTATATGTAATCAACAAACAATCAACCCAATTACCCATCCCCATTATCTCCTTAAGGTTTTACCCTAAGAACCAACTATCCTTCATTCATTTATTCGTAAGGAATTTGGCACGAATTCCATTGCTGCCAAAGCTTATTTATCAAGTACTAAATCCATAGTTATCTGGGGCTAACTCCATAGTCACCAAAGTTTACTTAACAAGCGCTAACTCCATAGTCGCCAAGGCTTACTCAACAAGCGCTAACTCCATAGTCGCCAAAGTTTACTCAACGTGCGCTAACTCCATAGTCAAGGCTTACTCAAATAGACACGAAGTCACATCGTCGCCAAGGTTTATACAATAGGCGCTAACTCCATAGTCACCAACTATTCCATCTACCTATGTTCTACCCAACAATTTTGTAGATATAAATACTTACACAGTTTAAATCATTTAACACCTGTATAAAACTCCAATTTCCATGCCCATCTCAAATAGACAAATAACATATAAACACATAGCATGTATTTCATAGCAAATACGTCATATTTATGTATTAGAAGAAAGTAACTACACACTCACACATATAAACAACAATAGCAAATACGTCATATTTATTATCGTGTTTATGAAAGGTAGTATACACTCACTTGATCAGAAAATGATCGGACAACACTACGACTTGCAGAAGTAGTATTCTTCGGTAGATCTAGAAGATCTCCACAAAAATCGAACTTCTCGCGGGCAGAGCTTCGGCTCGGGAACCGCACTTCTCGGGATCTTCGAGATCTCGGGACTTGCTTTGGGGCTCGAGAATAATACCGGGGCTTCGGGGTATTTCTGGCACGCAAATCGATGTAAAACGTGAGAGAGAATGGAGAAAAATAGCAAAGAAGTCGGGTGCTCTCGCATCCTATTTATAGGAGGCTGGAGCCTCGGAGTACGCGGGGCGTACGCGTCCGAATTCGTCACTGCATGCGTCATCCGAAGAACTCGAGTGCGAAGGTCGTCATGCTTCGCTGTATGCGGGGCGTACACTCGTACGCGGGGCGTACTTCGGATGAGTCCAATGACTCGCCTTCGGGTAATACGGGGATTTAATAATTAATTTTAATTATTAATTATTTAATAAACTTCGGAAATTCATATCTCCTTCATACGAACTTCGTTTTCGACGTTCTTTATATCCACGCGAAGGTGAGACTACGCTCTACAACTTTCCTTTAGATTCCGTTGGCTAATTTTGACTTTATTTTTATTATTTATTTTTAATAGGCCGGGACAGAAAATTTCGTTATAAATTCATAACTTCTTCGTTTGACGTCCGTTCTCGCCTAACTTTTTATCGCTTTGATACTAACAACGAGATCTTCGATTCTCGTTTAGATCGCTAAGGCTAAATATCACTCTAATATAAGTTCACTTTTTACGTCATTCAGCATTGTGCCGTTTCTGTCGCGAAACTTTAACAAGTCGTAACTTCTTCGTTATAACTCGGATTTTGGCGTTCTTTATATGCATGGAAACCTTGTAACATATACTACAACTTAGTTAGGATTATTCATCGTAAATAATCTTCTATCAAAAAGTCATTTTTGACGCTTATTGTCTCTAAATTGACTAGCCCTGATCTACGGGCGTTACAATTATCTCCCCCTTAGGATGATTACGTCCCGGAATCATCAACGAAATAGGATCTGTATACTGGCTCCATAAGTTATCTCTCCATTCTAAGTAATAACCTTGATGCTCAACTCTGCATCTGCTCTTCGTACTACGTTGGACTTTAGATCGACATTTTTAAGTTACAAAATAAATCCTTATTGTGGACTCCTTCTTCTTCTAAGGATAAATACATTCATTTATCTATTGTAACTAACCGATGGGTCGTGCCCCGATGACCTCTCATCGCGGCCGGACTCAATTAATATGACCACTAGGGTCGGAATAACCATCATCCTACTAGTCATTACCGAAACAAGGGAAATGACAAATTTGAATAAAACGAAATCAATTACTAGCTTCTTGATAACCTTGTGACTTCCCCTGATCCAAGCGTGAGTCCTGTGCTTCCGGTAGTATAGATCTCTACTACCATTCACACCTACTCATACTCGTCCCAAGTATTGTCTCGCAGTTAACCAAGTCACCATACATAAATCATATAATCATTCAACACATCAGATAACAAAACCAGGGTTTATATTAAATCTTGAAACTATTACACAAAAGTTCAAGTTCACCCTATACTATGCCTCTAACAGGCTATGCTTCCTGATACAGACTTTATATATTAATATGACGTCTTCATCTTTTAATCCTCCCATCCTTTTCTGCTTCGTTGAGGAACATGTTGAATGCCCTTGGTTGTGGAGGTGTGTTTTTCAGTGGGCAGTCTTTAGAAATATGACCTTCTTCGTTACACCTATAGCACACCTTCTTGATAGGTGCGCACTTGTTGGCATAGTGCCTTGTCTTCCCACATTTGTAGCAAGTCATCTCCACGCTACATTTCCCGAAGTGTTTCTTCTTACACTTCTCACACCACTTAGCTTCATCTCTTCCCCCAGATTTCGAGAATTATTTTCTTTGTCGATTATTGAAGATCCTTCACACTTCCTTTTCTCTCCAACTTCAGCTCTTTCCAGACCCTTTTCTTTTATTTGGGTCTCAACATTCTTGGCTGCCCAGATGGCGGCTTTCAGAGTGGTTGCTTGTTTGACTATCGGACCAAAGTCCGATGGTAATCCATTGGCAAACTTGTTGACCTTGGAAAGCTCAGTTGGAATTAGGTGTGGAATAAGCTTCATCTTCTCCGTAAAGCTCGTAGCGTATTCAGTAACGCTCAATTTTCCTTTCTTCAGATTCTGGAACTCATTGTTGATTTCCAGAAGATCTTGCTCAGAGCAGTACTGCAATTTCAGTTGCACCACGAATTCTTCCCAAGACATCTTGCTAGCTTCCCCCTTGGGCATCGAACCAGCCAATAACTTCCACCAGCTCAGTACTCCAGATTTTAACAGAGGGATTGCAAGAGCGGTCTTCTGTTTGTTGCTACACTCGCAACTCTCAAACATTGTCTACATCTCGGAGATCCAGTCCATGACTTGCACCGGTTTCGAGCTCCCAGAAAGACATGGTGGTTTGGATGCCATGAAATCCTTGTACTTGCATCCACATCCATCATTGTCTCCATCCTGATTGTTTCGGCGAACTATTGGTGGGTTGGCTTGACCAATGGTCCCACTATAGTTCCCTTCTTCCGACTGCCCCTCATTCAGCTCAGGTTGTTCAACTGGTATTGAGGGTTCACTCCTGTTGTTCAGCAACAATTGTCTCATTTCCTCCTTTTGTTCAGCCATCATGGCTTGAATCATGGTTCGCACTCCAGCCATTGTAATTTGTTCAGGTGTTGTTGCTACAACAGCCACTCGCTCAACCACAAGTGGTTGATTCCAATTTTCGTTCACGTTTCCAGCTCCACTCTTGGTTCTTGTCATTTTTGGTCTATACACCGAATAAGGTGAAATTAGATCCTTATTCACGATAGATATTCAAATCATCCTTATCACTCCGAAACGTTTACATGCTAGTTCTAATATCGTAGACGTACGCTTAGAATCCTACACACATAAGGTTTCAAGATCCGGTCGGCAACAGACCATAGATCCGAACAAATAATATCATATATGGCAACATATAACATTTAGCACATAAAAGCATTTTAGGCATCACTCCTAAAATAAACTTGTGCTTGTGTCAATTTAGGTGTACTACCTAACATATTTTAGACACACTCCTCACAATCATTACTTAGCATTCTAAGTTTAAGTCTAGAAATTTCCTACAATTTCCTAGTTCGCTTAAACTAATGCTCTAATACCAACTCTGACATCCCCAATTTCACGGTCAGAAAAGACCGATTTGTTTATGCTTTGTTTAATAAAATCAGAGTAATCTTTTGATTAAAAGAGTTGCGGAATTTGTTCCCAAAATAAAATATGATAACCATTTATCAAAACATTTCTCGAAAAGAACGTATTTTTCATTAAATAATAAAACCTTGGGATGTCATGTTCGATACAGATCAAAAGCATAAACAATATAAAATAGACCTTACAATAGTTATTCAACTACTGATCTATAATCCAAAATCTCTCGTCAAGTCCACCAACTTATACCCTTGTGCCATTACCTGTAATGAAAAGAAAACTGAGTGGGTCAGGCTTGGGAGCCTGGTGAGCATATAGGGTTTTCAACCCACAATAATATAATTAGTATATGTAATCAGCAAACAATCAACCCAATTACCCATCCCCAATTATCTCCTTAAGGTTTTACCCTAAGCACCAACTATCCTTCATTCATTTATTTGTAGGGAATTTGGCACGAATTCCATTGCTAACAAAGCTTATTTATCAAGTACTAAATCCATAGTTATCTGGCGCTAACTCTATAGTCACCAAAGTTTACTTAACAAGCGCTAACTCCATAGTCGCCAAGGCTTACTCAACAAGCGCTAACTCCATAGTCGCCAAAGTTTACTCAACGTGCGCTAACTCCATAGTCGCCAAGGCTTACTCAAATAGGCAGGAATTCACATCGTCGCCAAGGTTTATACAATAGGCGCTAACTCCATAGTCACCAACTATTCCATCTACCTATGTTCTACCCAACAATTTTGTAGATATAAATACTTACACAGTTTAAATCATTTAACACCTGTATAAAACTCCAATTTCCATGCCCATCTCAAATAGACAAATAACATATAAACACATAGCACGTATTTCATAGCAAATACGTCATATTTATGTATTAGAAGAAAGTAACTACACACTCACACATATAAACAACAATAAACTTAATACACTCAAACCATACCTGTATTATTATCGTGTTTATGAAAGGTAGTATACACTCACTTGATCAGAAGATGATCGGACAGCACTAGACTTGCAAAAGTAGTATTCTTCGGTAGATCTGGAAGATCTCCACAAAAATCGAACTTCTCGCGGGCAGAGCTTCGGCTCGGGAACCGCACTTCTTGGGATCTTCGGGATCTCAGGACTTGCTTCGGGGCTCGAGAATAATACCGGGGCTTCGGGGTATTTCTGACACGCAAATCGATGTAAAACGGGAGAGAGAATGGAGAAAAATAGCAAAGAAGTCGGCTGCCCTCGCATCCTATTTATAGGAGGCTGGAGCCTCGGAGTACGTGGGGCGTACAGGCGTACGCGTCCGAATTCATCACTGCATGCGTCATCCGAAGAACTCGAGTGCGAAGGTCGTCATGCTTCGCTGTACGCGGGGCGTACTTCGGATGAGTCCGATGACTCGCCTTCAGATAATACCGGGATTTAATAATTAATTTTAATTATTAATTATTTAATAAACTTCGGATATTCATATCTCCTTCATACGAACTTCATTTTCGACGTTCTTTATATCCACGCGAAGGTGAGACTATGCTCTACAACTTTCCTTTAGATTCCATCGGCTAATTTTGAATTTATTTTTATTATTTATTTTTAATAGGCCGGGACAGAAAATTTCGTTATAAATTCATAACTTCTTCGTTTGACGTCCGTTCTCGCCTAACTTTTTTTCGCTTTGATACTAACAACGAGATCTTCGATTCTCGTTTAGATCGCTAAGGCTAAATATCACTCTAACGTAAATTCACTTTTTACGTCATTCAGCGTTGTGCCGTTTCTGTTGCGAAACTTTAACAAGTCGTAACTTCTTCGTTATAACTCGGATTTTGGTGTTCTTTATATGCACGGAAACCTTGTAACATATACTAAAACTTAGTTAGGATTATTCATCCTAAATAATCTTCTATCAAAAAGTCATTTTTGACGCTTATTGTCTCTAAATTGACTAGCCCTGATCTACGCGCGTTACACTATAACACTTGAATCAAAGTGTTTCCATGTCCTAGGGTGTTTTAACTTGATTAATTAGTTGTTAAATGACTAATTAGATACATATATGTTAACTAGGATCATTGTGTGTGTTCAAGTCCTCACTTGACACTCATTTCAGGTGAGTTCATACCCCTTAAACAACCTTTTAAATGCTTTTGCATGCTTTTAAATAATTTTATGGATGGGGGATACAAGTTAAATATCATAGTTATTATATCAATCACATGTGATTGATAACTATCAAACAGATGGATTTACTATACTTTCAAACCGTTTTTATCAAACAAAATACTTTTAAATCGTTTTATAAACTGACATCAAGTCATGATTATTTTATTGTTTCAAACCCTTTAAATGTATTACAAAACCTCTTTTTCACTTGCGTATTCATAGAAACCATGTCTATACACTTATGTAGTAAGTGTGTGTGTAGGTGTGTATATATATATATATATATATATATATATATATATATGTATATGTATGTATTTGATAGGATGGCTGTGACTTCAGTTCCAACACCTTGTATAGCAAAGGTGTATAAACTTACATGGAAACTTCAAACTACATTACTAGCAAAATTTAATAGGTATAGTTTGGGAAATAGTACCTACTATTCCTAGTACAAATGGAACATACCAGAGTCAGTTCATTCATGAGTCTATACAAATGTATTACATACTATATGAAGAGATACTATTACATACTATATGGAGAGATACTATTACATAATATAGGAAGAGATATGATTACATACTATATAATGAGATACTATTACATATTATATGAGTAGATACTGTTATATACGTACGGGACTACCCATTCTACACCTAACTGTTAGCTACAGAGGGAAAATGCAAATCAACAGATGTCTATGGTTAATACTATTCGGCAATTTACTCTGACGTATTTATCCTAGTACCAAAGGATAATACTTACATGATTATATAATGTTCTCTTTTACTTTTATTTTGCGACACATTCATATAAACGATGAAGTAGACAATATTTTGATAATAATAGTTACACATAGGAAAATTACACACTTTTACAAGAAACAAACATACAAAACAGTCGGGTCCTGGTAGAAGACTACATTTTATACTAGTAGGAAATATAGGGTTTCCTAGGGTTTTCACACTTATACAAACTGTTTCATCAAACATTTACAAGTCTTTTCCTTACGGTTTTACAAATCAAAGACATTAAATTAGTTATGAATTCACCAGCTTAAATGATGATCTATGCTTTCAAAGTAACTTGTATTCTCAGGTCGTCAGTAGACCGGTACCGGTGAAAAGTTTTTGAGAAGACAGAGCACAGACAAGACTCGTCTTTTGTCATTCATTTTGGTGTTTATTACATTACAAAGAACACACATGTATTAAAATTATATATTTAATGCAATAAATGATGTTTGTTTACTTATTTACTATTACTGTGTTGTGATACTATCCATGACGTCCTCCGCCCCAGAACGTTTCCGCCGTTCTCGGTTTTGTGGTGTGATAGATTGGTATCAAAGCATTGTTTATAGTGAATTAAGTATATCAACCCATAAAAGGTATACTAACAATAAATACAATGGGATTAAAACAATCTGACCAAGAGTTTGTACTTTTAAATAATAAAATATTTAACTAAGTATACATACCTACATTCATAATAAAATCAGTGTCATAATGACAAATACAAAAGTATTACAATTGTTGAATATCACAAGTAAGCTCGAGGATGTATGGTCAGTCCTGGGAGTAGCATAGCCTGATCAACTATGCTGGTCCGAGGAGTAATTAGCATATGCCCAAGAATGGTTGTGATGTAGCAACAAGTCTAAAAACTTAACAACACTACTACAATGAGAGCATTAGAACAAAACATAACTTAAAATACTATAGGAGTATTTTGTGTTACTATAAATATCTTAGCTAGTACGTCTCTTAAACTAATTCTTTTACCCCTACTTCTCGCGTAGATAACTATTGGTTTTTAGCCATAAGAACATTCCTATGTGCACATACAAACCCTAATGCTTGGATCTAGGTTTCTCTAATTGAACATGCAATATATCCAAGACTTGGATTGATAGATCTAGTATAATAACATAAGAAATCAGATCTAAAAGAATACCTTGAATTACTTGTTTGAATCTTCTTGTCCTTGGAGCTTAGAGTCACAAATGTCACTCCTCTAATGGCTTACAAACACGAACTAGCAAGAGGATGATTAGAGAGAGATGGAAGGGTGAGAAAATCGGCCAGGGTTTCTCCAATACCAAGGGTTCCAATTTCCTCAACCCTATGGGTGTATATATACTAGTGAGCCTCCTAGGGTTTCACCCTTAAACCCCTAATTGGATAACTTAGGCTCTAAGAAATCCAATCTCCTTACTGATAAGCCTTTGGACAATTTATAGGCTTATCCAAACCCTAAAATCCATCCACCCCTTATCCCCAATGAGTCACTGCTCAAAATACAACTATCACACAATTAACAGTTTATGCCCCTTTATTCAATTAATCTCTTCAAGTCACCAAATTAATTCCTAATTAATTTTGACTTATATTAATCAAATAACAATATTATTTTTCCTTATATTATTCTCATAATATATTAATAATATTTCTTTTCTTATTACAAATCATCCTGTTAAGTTGCTATGGTGAAGGCAACCCAAAAGGACCATGCTCAATCGGGTCAAGTACTTACCAAATATAGTTGCAGCATTAGACACTATTCCAACAATAACATGGTTGGATTCCATCATCACAGCAACCCGTACTTTCCACCCCACGACAATGCTGGATGGTTTGAAGAAGAGCCCGAAGATAAGCATCCAATCACTTTGGATTACTACCTCGCAGAAGGCTTCTCGGATGGATCTGACTCCGAGCTCGAGCTCAACAACCTACCCCACGTAGGTCAAGCCCCGAATAACAACCCCCTACCCAAGTTTCAAGGTCCCACACCCTTGTTGGCAACTAACTTGAATCGCTGGAGCGATGAACAGGGTTAACCCTCACCCTACAACGGGGACCAAAGCTTTTACAACATAAGCGAGGGTGGCTCGGCTGACCGAGCCCTACCTATCATGGTCCGCAGGATTGCTCGGAATGTTGAGCAAGGTCAAGCAACCATCAGCCGAGTAGTGGAGATTGATGCCAACTTTGGTATCTACACAGTCCATATTAGCCATTTCAAAGAAGCAATGGAAAGAACCAGGAGGACCAATGAGACTCTAAAACAACAGCTAGCTGCCTTTCAAGCTGAAGTCATAGAACTTCGAGTTCGCTAGAGGGCTCATGAACGACACCTTTAAGAAGTGGTTTGTCAGATGGAAGATCTGAGGGTTTGCCCGAGGAATTCCCATTTCCGTTAGAAGATGTCTAGCATATCTTTTCTTTTAATTAAGGAATAGCCTTTCTTATCCAAGCTCTATGAAGCATTTGTCTGTAAAATATTCCTATCTTTCAAGTACTTTATTAGACTTCTAAACTGCCAATATTTTCCCATATGGTAGGATGTAAGACCTTCAGTTAGGTTATTTTCCCGAACTTATTTACATCATTAATACCAGTAATTTTGGCATGTTATCTAATCTATTCATAAACTCATACTATCATCTATTGTTGAACTATGGTGATTTAGTTCATGAGACACATTCATTTTCTATACTATTGAATTCTTATCATTGTCTTTATCTTTTCAACTTATATAGTTGAAAAATGTTGCCTCGTAGAAATCCTAGGCGTAACAATGGTAAGAACACACCGAAACCACCACCGCCCCCACCTCCTCAGTTCGACGTTGCTACGTTCCAAGAGGCTGTCACTGCGACAGTAGTGGCTGCCATGTCACACATCAATACTCCTATCCCTAGTGGATCAGGAATTAGAACACCTCTTTCTAACCATGGCGAGAGTCATGGGCACCCCAGGGAGTGCACCTATAAGGATTTTACGAATTCCAAACCCCAAAATTTCAAATGAACAGGAGGGGTGAGGTTTTGAGGCATTGGATAGAAAAGACCGAAGCAGTTTTTCAAATCTGCGCCTACCCGGAGAACAATAACATCAGGTTTGCTACTTCCACCTTTTCTGACATGGCCTTAACTTGGTAGAATGGCCACGTTAAGTGACTGACTCTGGTTGTGGCAAACTGGATAAGCTGGGAGAACCTGAAAGCCATGCTGATGAGATATTACTGTCCTCGAGGGGAAATTCAAAATCTCGAGCAGGAACTCTGGGGTCTTAAAATGGTTGATTCTGATGTATCAACCTATTCCAATAGATTATGTGATCTGGAAATTATTTTCCCAGATATGGTTGCTCGTGACATCAAGGAAATAGAGCGATTTATTTGGGGCGTGTCGCCTCAGATACAAGCAAGTGTGCTAGCTTTATGGCATGGTACTTTTGATAGTGCTAAAGAACTGGCAGAATCTATTATCGATCACCGAAACTACTAGAACACAACAACTGCACCACCTGATCAACAAAAAGGAAGCAACAACAACAGGAGGAAAGGTTGGAACAAAAGGAAAGCAGGGTTTTCGCAAGAATCCTCAAAGAAACAACAACTAGTTACAGTAAATGTTGTTGTCGTACCTACTGTTGTTCCTACTAACCCCTACCCAACAAAGCCTTATGTGGGTAACCTTCTGAAATGCAACAAATGAAACTTCCACCACACCGAACCTTGCCAGGAAATGCATTGCTCCAACTGCAACAGAAAGGGGCATACTACCCGTTTCTGCAAAGCTCCCGCAAAGCCAAGCACTCAAGTTCCAAATGCTGGTGTGGGCCAAACTTGCTACTGTTGTGGCGAGGTGGGTCACTTCAAAGGAAACTGCTCGAAGGCAGCAAATACCAGCGGGGTGGGAAGAGTTTTGGCTATGGGTCATGAGGAAGCCGTAGCTAATCCTATAATAGTTACCGCTGCATTTCTCCTCGATAATTCATATGCATGCATACTATTCGATAGCGGAGTGGAGAGAAGCTTTGTAAGCCATAAATTTGTTCACTTGCTTAAATAAAAACCATGTACATTAGAGGAATCATTCACTGTAGAAATGGCAAACAGGAAAATGGAAAGTACAAACTGCATATACGTAGGTTGTACTCTAACTTTACATGGTCATTCTTTCCAAATAGACCTCATGTCGGTCTCAATTAAAAGTTTCGACGTCATAATCAGTATGGATTGGTTAAGTCGTCTTCGTGCCGACATCATGTGCTTTGAGAAAGCAGTTCGTCTTAACCTCCCTAACAACGAATGTCACGCCCTAAAACCAAGAACGACGGAAACGTTATAGGGTGGAGGACGTCATGTATAGTATCACAACACAGTAATAGTAAATAAGTAAACAAACATCATCCATTGCATTAAACATATAAATTTAATACATGTGTTCTTTTTAATGTAATAGACACCAAAAATGAATGATAAAAGACGAGTCTTGTTTGTGCTCCGTCTTCTAAAAAACCTGTCATCGGTACTCGTCTACTGATGACCTGAGAATACAAGTTATTTTGAAAGCATAGATCAACATTTAAGCTGGTGAATTCATAAGTATTTTAATGTCTTTGATTTGTAAAACCATAAGGAAAAGACTTGTAAATGTTTCATGATACAGTTCGTATAAGTGTGAAAACCCTAGGAAATCCTATATTTCCTACTAGTATAAAATGTAGTCTTCTGCGAAGACCCGACTGTTTTGTATGTTTGTTTCTTGTAAAAGTGTGTAATTTTCTCATGTGTAACCATTATCATCTAAATATAGTCTACTTCAATGTTTATGTGAACGTGTCACAAAATAAAAGTAAAAGGGAAAATTATATAATCATATAAGCATTATCATCTGGTACTAGGATAAACACTACATAGTTACTCGCTGAATAGTATTAACCGTAGACATCCGTTGATGTGCATTTTCCCTCTGTAGCTAATAGATGGGTGTAGAATGGTTAGTCTCGTACTTATATAACAGTATCTACTCATATAATATGTAATAGTAACTCATCATATAGTATGTAATCGTATCTCTTCCTATAGTATATAATAGTATCTCTCCATATAGTATGTAATAGTATCTCTTCATATAGTATGTAATACAATTGTATAGACTCATGAAGGAACTGACTCTTGTATGTTCCATTTGTACTGGGAATAGTAGATAGTATTTCCCAAACTTTACCTATTATAGTTTGCTAGTAATACTACCTACTATTCCTAGTACAAATGGAACATACAAGAGTCAGTTCATTCATGAGTCTATACAAATATATTACATACTATATGAAGAGATACTATTACATACTATATGGAGAGATACTATTACGTACTATAGGAAGAGATACGATTACATACTATACAATGATATACTATTACATATTATATGAGTAGATATTGTTATATACGTACGAGAGAAACCATTCTACACCCAGCTGTTAGCTACAGAGGGAAAATGCACATCGATGGATGTCTACGGTTAATACTATTCGTGAAGTTACTCTTCCATGTTTATCCTAGTACCAAAGGATAATACTTACATGATTATATAATGTTCCCTTTTACATTTCTTTTGTAACACATTCACATAAACGATGAAGTAGACTATATTTTGATAATAATAGTTACACATGGGAAAATTACACACTTTTACAAGAAACAAACATACAAAACAGTCGGGTCTTGGTAGAAGACTATATTTTATACTAGTAGGAAATATAGGATTTCCTAGGGTTTTCACACTTATACGAACTGTTTCATCAAACATTTACAAGTCTTTTCCTTATGGTTTTACAAATCAAAGACATTAAATTACATATGAATTCACCAGCTTAAATGATGATCTATGCTTTCAAAATAACTTGTATTCTCAGGTCATCAGTAGATAGGTATCGGTGACAGGTTTTTGAGAAGACGGGGCACAAACAAGACTCATCTTCTATCATTTATTTTTG